>NC_082643.1:72843138-75243138 GCF_028023285.1 Balaenoptera ricei
TATTTGTAACCTTTTAATTAAAAAGGAAAAATAAATATGTAGAGTAAGATCAGTCTGTCACCAGATGAGTCTGGCTAGCATTTTCCTCAATAACTTCAAAGAGGAGCTTTTGTGCACCACTGTTCTTAGATGGCTGTCAATTTTATAGGGTCAGAGACCTACTTTTCTTTACTAAGGTATTAGTCTGAATTAACTGGCTTATGCCGCAGTAACAACTCTCAGCTTAAAATATGTTTTATTTCTCCCTTATTTATCTTGTTCATGACACAACACTGTCCCCTGAGGTGCGACGGGTGTGTAAGGGTTGGGCTCGCCTACACATCATCACCCCTTAGGGTCTCAGGCTGATGGACCTCTACCATCTAAAATATCGCTGGTCACCGTGTCAGGGAAAAGACATGTGATCAGGAGCAATTGTCCCTTAAAGTTCTGCCCACATGTGACACAATGTCACTGCTCAGATTCTTTGCTCAAAGGAAGGCATATAGACATGCTTAACTTCAAGGGGGCAGAGAAGTACAACTCTACCATTAACTCAGGAGTAGAAGAATTGGAGATATTTGGCAGCTTAATGACTACCATTCTTAGCAAGAAGTACCCATTTCTCAGGGTGTAACTCATCTTCAGTAGTGACAAATAATATGCACTGCTTGGTGATACAGTCATATCTTATTTCAAGATTATAATTCAGGAACTATGTTGTGTGGGTAACATGCTTAGTGTGTTTACGAGTTAATTGTTATGCTTTTTTGACAAATTGATATGATACACCTTCAAAACCTTCTTCCCCAACTCCCAGGCATAAAGAGCTTTGCCGTTTGGGCTGGGAAGCCAGAGCTCAAATTGTAGGGATTTAAGAGGAGATAGTCTGAAGTGTTAGCCTGCAATCTCAAACCTCTGTGACAGTAATTGCCAGGGACAGTGGAATTAAATGGATGGGGAGCAGAGGCCATGTCTTTCTGGTTTGCTACTGTGTCCTTAGTGCCTGGCAGAATACCTAGAATTCACTCTCTGTCAATTGACTATGTATGTGAATCCAATGCTCATACACATAAAAATACATAGACTTGTTGGTACTTTGGGTAGCTCCTTATTTGGGGTTCTCATATACATTTTAGGCATTTAACAATGAGTTTTACCTTTATTTTTTAATCAATAATTTAAAGATTTCAAATAATGGATAATTAGCCTTAATATTAAATATTGGGATTGGAGGTAGATTTTTTTAAATTTTTTAATTTAATTTTATTTATTTTTTTATACAACAGGTTCTTATTAGTCATCAATTTTATACACATCAGTGTATACATTGTCAATCCCAATCTCCCAATTCATCACACCACCACCACCACCACCCCGCCACTTTCCCTCCTTGGTGTCCGTACATTTGTTCTCTACATCTGTGTCTCGATTTCTGCCCTGCAAACTGGTTCATCTGTACCATTATTCTAGGTTCCACATACATGCATTAATATACGATATTTGTTTATCTCTTTCTGACTTACTTCACTCTGTATGAAAGTCTCTAGATCCATCCATGTCTCAACAAATGACCCAATTTCGTTCCTTTTTATGGCTGAGTAATATTCCATTGTATATATGTACCACATCTTCTTTATCCATTCATCTGTCCATGGGAATTTAGGTTGCTTCCGTGACCTGGCTATTGTAAATAGTGCTTCAATGAACATTGGGGTGCATGTGTCTTTCTGAATTATGGTTTTCTCTGGGTATATGCCCAGTAGTGGGATTGCTGGATCATATGGTAATTCTATTTTTAGTTTTTTAAGGAACCTCCATGCTGTTCTCCATAGTGGCTGTACCAGTTTACATTCCCACCAACAGTGCAAGAGGGTTCCCTTTTCTCCACACCCTCTCCAGCATTTGTTGTTTGTAGATTTCCTGATGATGCCCATTCTAACTGGTGTGAGGTGATACCTCATTGTAGTTTTGATGTGCATTTCTCTAATAATTAGTGATGTTGAGCAGCTTTTCATGTGCTTCTTGGCCATCTGCATGTCTTCTTTGGAGAAATGTCTATTTAGGTCTTCTGCTGATTTTTGGATTGGGTTGTTTGTTGTTTTAATATTGAGCTACATGAGCTGTTTATATATTTTGGAGATTAATCCTTTGTCCATTGATTCGTTTGCAAATATTTTCTCCCATTCTGAGGGTTGTCTTTTCGTCTTGTTTATGGTTTCCTTTGCTGTGCAAAAGCTTTTAAGTTTCATTAGGTCCCATTTGTTTATTTTTGTTTTTATTTCCATGACTCTAGGAGGTGGATCAAAAAAGATCTTGCTGTGATTTATGTCAAAGAGTGTTCTTCCTATGTTTTCCTCTAAGAGTTTTATAGTGTCTGATCTTACATTTATGTCTCTAATCCATTTTGAGTTTATTTTTGTGTATGGTGTTAGGGAGTATTCTAATTTCATTCTTTTACATGTAGCTGTCCAGTTTTCACAGCACCACTTATTGAAGAGACTGTCTTTTCTCCATTGTATATCCTTGCCTCCTTTGTCATAGATTAGTTGACCATAGGTGTGTGGGTTTACCTCTGGGCTTTCTAACTTGTTCCATTGATCTATATTTCTGTTTTTGTGCCAGTACCATATTGTCTTGATTACTGTAGCTTTGTAGTATAGTCTGAAGTCAGGGAGTCTGATTCCTCTAGCTCCATTTTTTTCCCTCAAGACTGCTTTGGCTATTCGGGGTCTTTTGTGTCTCCATAAAAATTTTAAGATTTTTTGTTCTAGTTCTGTAAAAAATGCCATTCGTAATTTGATAGGGATTGCATTGAATCTGTAGATTGCTTTGGGTAGTATAGTCATTTTCACAATGTTGATTCTTCTAATCCAAGGACATGGTATATCTCTCCATCTGTTGGTATCATCTTTAATTTCTTTCATCAGTGTCTTATGGTTTTCTGCATACAGGTCTTTTGTCTCCCTAGGTAGGTTTATTCCTAGGTATTTTATTCTTTTTCTTGCAATGGTAAATAGGAGTGCTTCCTTAATTTCTCTTTCAGATTTTTCATCATTAGTGTATAGGAATGCAAGAGATTTCCGTGCATTAATTTTGTATCCTGCAACTTTACCAAATTCATTGATTAGCTCTAGTAGTTTTCTGGTGGCATCTTTAGGCTTCTCTATGTATAGTATCATGTCATCTGCAAACAGTGACAGTTTTACTTCTTCTTTTCCAATTTGTATTCCTTTTATTTCTTTTTCTTCTCTGATTGCCATGGCTAGGACTTCCAAAACTATGTTGAATAATAGTGGTGAGAGTGGACATCCTTGTCTTGTTCCTGGTCTTAGAGGAAAGGCTTTTCACCATTGAGAATGATGTTTTTCACTATTGAGAATGATGTTTGCTGTGGGTTTGTCATATATGGCCTTTATTATGTTGAGTTAGGTTCCCTCTATGCCCACTTTCTGGAGAGTTTTTATCATAAATGGGTGTTGAATTTTGTCAAAAGCTTTTTCTGCATCTATTGAGATGATCATATGGTTTTTATTCTTCAGTTTGTTAATATGGTGTATCACATTGATTGATTTGCGTATACTGAAGAATCCTTGCATCCCTGGGATAAATCCCACTTGATCATGGTGTATGATCCTTTTAAAGTGTTGTTGGATTCTGTTTGCTAGTATTTTGTTGAGGATTTTTGCATCTATATTCATCAGTGATATTGGCCTGTAATTTTCTTTTTTTGTAGTATCTTTGTCTGATTTGGTATCAGGGTGATGGTGGCCTCATAGAATGAGTTTGGGAGTGTTCCTTCGTCTGCAATTTTTTGGAAGAGTTTGAGAAGGATGGCTGTTAGCTCTTCTTTAAATGTTTGATAGAATTCACCAGTGAAGCCATCTGGTCCTGGACTTCTGTTTGTTGGAAGATTTTTAATCACAGTTTCAATTTCATTACTCGTGATTGGTCTGTTCATATTTTCTATTTCTTCCTGGTTCAGTCTTGGAAGGTTATACCTTGCTAAGAATTAGTCCATTTCTTCCAGGTTGTCCATTTTATTGGCATACAGTTGCTTGTAGTAGTCCCTTAGGATGCTTTGTATTTCTGCGGTGTCTGTTGTAACTTCTCCTTTTTCATTTCTAATTTTATTGATTTGAGTCCTCTCCCTCTTTTTCTTGATGAGTCTGGCTAATGGTTTATCAATTTTGTTTATCTTCTCAAAGAACCAGCTTTTAGTTTTATTGATCTTTGCTATTGTTTTCTTTGTTTCTATTTCATTTATTTCTGCTCTGATCTTTATGATTTCTTTCTTTCTGCTAACTTTGGGTTTTGTTTGTTCTTCTTTCTCTAGTTCCTTTAGGTGTAAGGCTAGATTGTTTATTTGAGATTTTTCTTGTTTCTTGAGGTAGGTTTGTATAGCTATAAACTTCCCTCTTAGAACAGATTTTGCTGTATCCCATAGGTTTTGGATTGTCGTATTTTCATTGTCATTTGTCTCTAGGTATTTTTTGGTATCCTCTTTGATTTCTTCAGTGATCTCTTGATTATTTAGTAACGTATGGTTTAGCCTCCATGTGTTTGTGTTTTTTACGTTTTTTTCCCTGTAATTGATTTCTAATCTCATAGCGTTGTGGTCTGAAAAGATGTTTGATATGATTTCAATTTTCTTAAATTTACTGAGGCTTGATTTGTGACCCAAGATATGATCTATCCTGGAGAATGTTCCGTGTGCACTTGAGAAGAAAGTGTAATCTGCTGTTTTCGGATGGAATGTCCTATAAATATCAATTAAATCTATCTGGTCTATTGTGTCATTTAAAGCTTCTGTTTCCTTATTTATTTTCATTTTGGATGATCTGTCCATTGGTGTAAATGAGGTGTTAAAGTCCCCCACTATTATTGTGTTACTGTCAATTTCCTCTTTTATAACTGTTAGCAGTTGCCTTATGTATTGAGGCGCTCCTTTGTTGGGTGCATATATATTGATAATTGTTATATCTTCTTGGATTGATCCCTTGATTATTATGTAGTGTCCTTCCTTGTCTCTTGTAACATTATTTTAAAGTCTATTTTATCTGATATGAGTATTGCTACTCCAGCTTTCTTTTGATTTCCATTTGCATGGAATATGTTTTTCCATCCCCTCACTTTCAGTCTGTATGTGTCCCTAGGTCTGAAGTGGGTCTCTTGTAGACAGCATATATATGGGTCTTGTTTTTGTATCCATTCACCAAGGCTGTGTCTTTTGGTTGGAGCATTTAATCCATTCATGTTTAAGGTAATGATCGATATGTATGTTCCTGTGACCGTTTTCTTAATTGTTTTGGGTTTGTTTTTGTAGTTCCCTTTCTTCTTTTTTGTTTCCTACTTAGAGAATTTCCTTTAGCGTTTGTTGTAGAGCTGGTTTGGTGGTGCTGAATTCTCTTAGCTTTTGCTTGTCTGTAAACCTTTTGATTTCTCCATCGAATCAGAATGAGATCCTTGCTGGGTAGAGTAGTCTTGGTTGTAGGTTCTTCCCTTTCATCACTTTAAGTATATCATGCCACTCCCTTCTCGCTTGTAGAGTTTCTGCTGAGAAATCAGCTGTTAATCTTATGGGAGTTCCCTTGTATGTTATTTGTTGTTTTTCCCTTGCTGCTCTCAATAATTTTTCTTTGTCTTTAATTTTTGCCAGTTTGATTACTATGTGTCTCGGCATGTTTCTCCTTGGGTTTATCCTGGATGGGACTCACTGCGCTTCCTGGACTTGGGTGGCTATTTCCTTTCCCATGTTAGGGAAGTTTTCAACTATAATCTCTTCAAATATTTTCTCTGGTCCTTTCTCTCTCTCTTCTTCTGGGACCCTTATAATGCAAATGTTGTTGCATTTAATGTTGTCCCAGAGGTCTCTTAGGCTGTCTTCATTTCTTTGCATTCTTTTTTCTTTATTCTGTTCTGCAGCAGTGAATTCCACCATTCTGTTTTCCAGGTCACTTATCCGTTCTTCTGCCTCAGTTATTCTGCTATTGATTCCTTCTAGTGTAGTTTTCATTTCAGTTATTGTATTGTTCATCTCTGTTTGTTTGTTCTTTAATTCTTCTAGGTCTTTGTTAAACATTTATTGCATCTTCTCGATCTTTGCCTCCATTCTTTTTCCCAGGTCCTGGATCATCTTCACTATCATTATTCTGAATTCTTTTTCTGGAAGGTTGCCTATCTCCACTTCATTTAGTTTTTTTTCTGGGGTTTTATCTTGTTCCTTCATCTGGTACATAGCCCTCTGCCTTTTCATCTTGTCTATCTTTCTGTGAATGTGGTTTTTGTTCCACAGGCTGCAGGATTGTATTTCTTCTTTCTTTTGCTGTCTGCCCTCTGGTGGATGAGGCTATCTAGAGTTTTATCTTTAAATATTAGTGATTTTGACTTCCAGCATTTCTTCCAATGTGTCACTCTTCTTAGAAACACTGTTGATTGACATATAGGTTCAGTTGCTGTGCTGGACCTTACATTCAATGGCACATAGAATTAGAACCATTAGGATGAGCTTGGATTTAATATAGTAAAAGAACAAATTCAGTGGCCTTCACTGTTGCTGCATTGGGGGAACCATATGAGTGATGATTGTGAACCAAAGGCCCCACGGATTCTGTTGTCTGTAGGACATTCAGCACCGCATTCTAACTCTGAAACAAAAGCACTGGAAGAGCCACTAGTTGCATGTGATAGAAACAAAAACAAAACTACAAAAATATATTTCAAAAGCCCGAGTAGCATAAGTCTAAATGTTTTTCTGTGTTGAAATTATGCAGAACAATTATTAGTTTCATATGGATGATTGAAATTTTTCAGTTGTCTTGCGGAGGCTCTCTTATAAGTCTGCAGAGGCCTTGCAGTTGTCTTGCAGAGGCTACATTATAAAATGATGCTGATCATAATAAATTAATAATAATAATATCCAACATGTTTTGAGTGCCAGGTAATATGCTAAGCAGTTCACCTATGATTTAATACTCATTATTAGTCCCACAAGGTAGTAATTTGATGATCTCCACATTTTTCTCTCTTTAAGAAAATGAGAGCAAGAGACCACTTATTTGCCCTTTATCACATAATTACGTTGTGATAGGATGCGCATTCTGACCCATGCATGTTTCTCCAGAGCTTTTATCTGTTAAATCAGGAATTAAGAACCCCCAAATGCAACAGAGATAGTGAATCACAATGAGAATATCTCTGCTCTGGGGGCCTCTGGGTAAGTACCTCTGGAAGGTGAAGGATGGTTTGCAATCCCATTCATTTATTTGATTAGAGGGTCTCCTTATCACATTTCCTGGTCAGCCTTGACTTTGACATATACCCTGGACTTGGATCTGGGTTCAGATATGAAGGGACAGAAAGGACATTGATTAGTAGTACAATCTCTTAGGGTATTGGTGCATTAAAGCCAGAATCTTTGCCTCTCACTCTGCTGGTTTTACCCCTTACTTGATGTGATTCACAGCTTTTGCCGTTATTATGCTCAAGAATAGCTAATGAGAAGGACACAAGAAGACCATGTCGTTTAGGCAGATCATTTCAGCATTGCTTTATTAGTACTTAGATTATTTGTGGAATTAATAATGCAATGATGCAATCAGTCTTATAAATTTCAGCTTTGATTGGCTTGTTGTAAATCACATTTGAAGAACATGGCACATGAAAGAAGGATAAGTCGATAAAAACAAAAGAAATGAAGGAATATTAAATGCAAGAACCCTGTCTCCTAGATGCATTTTCCTTTGTGCCCATTTGACCCATGTTAATCTTACCAGGCAGTATAGTGTACCCAGGAAAGAGATCAGGCTTTGGAGTCTGTTAAACCTAGGTTTGTATTCTGGCGTTAACACGTTCTAGTTATATGGTTTTTGCACATATTAGTTACCTTCCCTGAGCCTCAGTTTCTTCATAGGTAAAATAGGTATAAAATAACCAACATTCTTAAGAATGTTAAAGAGATTAAATGAAATTATGTGTGTAACGTTACCATAAAAGTACCTGGCATATGGTAGGTGTTTATTAGTAGCCAGCTTCCCGATTGCCCTTTGATTCTTGCTAATATGTCATAATGTGGAGATTTGTTCACAGTTTAGGAAATAATGAGTTTAAATGAGAGTTCCTTTAAAAACAGGACATAAGAAGTTATTTTTTCTAAGAGAATTCATGGAATTGGATGATTTTTAACTACTTACCCTAGGGTTAACTATGATTAAACTTTTCCTTTTGTGGGTGCCTTTCCAGTAGAAGCTTGTGGCAGAATCAAACTTCAGAAGTTTGTCAATCTGTGAATTGCATGGTGTTTTTTGTCACACATTGGAATTAAATGAAAGGGAATTTCTGGCTTTCAAGGTTACGTTTATTGAAGTACAGAGCAAAACAGGGGAATAAGGTGTTTCTGAGAAAGCATGAGTAGGCAAGTAAATGATAATCTACTTTCTTCTAGATTTTCTTTAGCAATTCAAACTCCCATAAATATGTTGTATCTCCTGTGTGTAAATATAGTTAAACATTAATGGTATAACAAGGGATTTTATGAGGTTTGTAATCATAATTACTTATGATCTCTTCAAACTTTAAAAAAGATAAGTTTTTAAAATGATTGAAAGTGTTATACAGTAGACAATTATTAAGACTGTTGCCACAATGCTGTGGTAGATAGAATTCTAAGATATCTCCCATGATTCCTGCTGCATGTTTTATAAGTCCTTTGTAATCCCTGGGACTGTGAATGCATCAATCCCACGATTAGGTTTTGTTATATGGCACTTTGCCTTAAGGAAAGGAAGTTATCCAGGAGGGACTGACGTAATTATATGAGCCCTTTAAATCTGGTTCTGGAGGTCGGAGATGGTCAGAAATAGAGAATTCAGGGAGATTTGAAACAGGAAAGGGATTTGGCCTGGAGATTCTCCACTGCCGGAGAGGGCCATGTAGCAAGGAATGTTGACAGCCTCAAGGAGATGAGACAGGGCAGCCAGCAGGAAATGGGGACCTTAGTTTTACAGCTGCAAGGTCAACAATTTGAATGCGCTTGGAAGCTGATCCTTCCCCAGAGTCTGCAGAAGGGAACACAGCACAGCTGACACCGTGATTTCTGCCTCAGACCCTGAGCAGAGAACCCACGTATGCCAAACTGGACTTCCTAAATGGATGCTGTTTCAAGCTGTTAAGTTTGTAATAATTTGTTAAACAATATAAAACTAATATAATTTCTATTACCAACTTAAAATATACCCTTTTTTTTTTTTTTTTTTTTTTTACTATTTAGCCTGTGCCAAGCACAGTGCACTTTACAGACATCATTTCATTTAATTTTACAGGAACATCGTCAGATGAGCATTCTGAGCCCCATCTGTAAGAAAGCTGCAGCACAATTTAAGACGTGTGCACAGGGCCACAAGATTATTGGCATATAACTCAAATTTGAATTTAGATTTCTCTAATTCCAAGTTTTGGCATCTTACATGCCCCTTAATTGGGTAGGAATGAACATTTCACGGAGGTGATGACATGCCTTCTACAGGATGATATGACATTGATGTGACGCTTGATCTACAGAATATCTTATTTATGAACCCTTAGCAAGAGATAAAGAAATTTCATTTTAGTTTTTATGTGACAAGATTACCAGCTATGGGTATTGTAGTTTTAAACCATTGTATGTGAACGCATTTTTTTTCCCTTACAGTTGTCCTGGAAAAGTTGAATTATATCCAATAATGCATTTTAGATGTCAGTTATGGCTCAAAATTGTCATTAATATAAATAAAGTTATACATTCTAAAATGACTGACTTTTAAAGTGCATTATTAATACTTTCATAACGTTTAATTTTATTTTTATCACCCTTGCCTATATTGAATAGATGTCTTTTAAAACCATTTTAGGGTTGTTAATGTTCTTGATATCTTTATTAAATGTCTTCTGAAGTATTCTCAGAATACTAACTTTATAGCTGAAAGGCTAAACTATTACACATTAGAAATTCTATATAATAAAGTTAATTTTTTCTTTAAGCCTTCCATTGCTAAATTGTTCTTTAAATTAGTTTTATGTCATTATATATTCTCAAATAGGCCATTATCTTGTCATATTTTTTAGTAAAGTATTAGTGTGTTTCTGCCTCTTTTCTCTCTGATGACCTCTTTTCTTTCTCCTTTAATACATGGAAATATTTCTTGCTTACATTTTCATTCCTGATGGCGGTCTCATCTTTCCCCAGGAGTTCAGCTGCCCTTGTGTGTATTTTTCTAAAGTCTTTTCTTAGAGACCTCATGCTCGCTCTACCTCTGCAGGTGTAAACATCTCCTAGCTCTGTCCATTAATGCTTACTGATTAGTTGTCTCCACTAATTCTTTTTTTTTAAGTGAAGTATAGTTAATTTACAATGTTGTATTAGTTTCGAGTGTACAGCAAAGTGATTCAGTTATACATAAGTACATATATATATATATATATATTCTTTTTCAGATTCTTTTCCATTATAGGTTATTGTAAGGTATTGAGTATAGTTCCCTGTGCTATACAGAGTAGGTCCTTGTTGTTTATCTATTTTATATATAATAGTGTGTATCCACTAATTCTTAATACTCCCCCTGCCACTTATCTCCTCTCTGTTTTGTTGAAATACTTTACTCTTCATTCCCTACATTTATTATCCATCCCTTAACATCTGCCTTATCTATTGCAGCTTTATTCATTTTTCAAAAACATCTGTTTTTGGATATGTCTTGCAGGTAGTGGAAATAAAACTTGTTAGACCAGATGAGGTGAGAGAAGACGAAAATCAGGGATATCTCAAAGGTTTTTGACTTAGGCAAATGGGTACAAACTGCTTAATTTTACTTAAATAGGGATGATCTGAATTACCGTGACTTCTGTGCATGCCTTAGCTTCCTGAGTAGATTATGAATTTCTTGAATATAGGAACTAAGTCATCTTGATTGTTTAATCTGCACAGCACTTAACACAGCATCCTACATAGAGTATCACTCAGTAAATGTTTAATAATTGAATAAACCAATTTAACTTTATCATCTTTTGTCCTTTTGCAAACCATTGTTTTACTGCATGTAAGTCTGCTAAGGCTTAAATTCTCTCCTCTTAATAATGACCAGCAACTATATGGCAGACGCTTACAACCAATCATTAAAATTTTAGAGACAATTCTAAATCTTTTACTTAGTAGCTTTTTATGGTTTATTATAATGATTTCACCTACATATTTTAAAATCTAGTTCTGTTTCCAAACTGTGCTTTTCTTGTTGGATGGAATGTAAGTTAAAGTACGTGCTGGGGTACAAGCAGACTCTGAAAATGATCCGACATGGCAAAGCAAAACTGGTCATCCTCGCCAACAACTGCCCAGCCTTGAGGAAATCTGAAATAGAGTATTATGCCATGTTGGCCAAGACTGGTGTCCATCACTACGGTGGCAATAATATTGAATTGGGCACAGCAAATTGTACCCATTCAATAATATTGAATATATTATTCAATATTCAATATATTATTATATTATTCAATAATATTATTGAATTGTACCCATTCAGTAATATTGAATTGGGTACAGCACACTGTACCATGCAAAGCAGTGTTGTTTTAAATGAAGTTTCGTTTTTCAAGCTTTAAGGAGTGTTGTCTTTATTATTTTTGGAGTTCCTGAACAAATCAGATTCCCAAGGAACCATAAGGCATTTTACCTGGTTTCACTGCTCCCAGAGCTAGTAGGACAGGAGAAGGGAATCTTCTTTTCATCAGTTGATGTTCTTCTTTCTGCCCCTCTCTTTTCAGGGATGTGAGTGAAGCTCCCACTGCTCTTATAGATCTTTCATGCTCTCATTTATCATTGAATTGTAATATAAAAATAAAAATCACTATATGAGGGGTCCTTCCTTGTTGAAAGTAATTATTTTTTTAAAAAAATAGAGTCCTAAACAATTAGAGAACTTACCAAAAGTTTTTAAAAATATTACTTGGTACATTAAAAATATATTAGAAACCGGCAATTGTAGATGTGTTGTTTTAGCAACACATTACTGAGTAAAGAAAGGTATGACACCTTTCAATCATCTGATAATTGACTGGGCTGACAGTGCCATTTCTACAGTGATTGTCATGGATATCATGAGTGTCCACAATTGAAGGTGAGCCCTAAATTGTCAGAGAATGTTAAGTCCAATTAAGATTTATTTTGAGATTATCTCTTTAAATTTGGAGTGAGTGATTTGCATTAGATTTTACAACAGTAGTAGAGAGAATATGCCTGAGAATGTCAAATCCCATAAGGATTTCGTTTCAGAATATCTCCTTAAATTTGCAGTGAGTGACTTTTATTAGACTTTACAACATAAATGGGCAAATTTTGGTCAACTTTTGCAAACCAGTGTCTATAGTTTGATAGACTTTGTCAGGAGGAAAATATTTTAGTTAATGCCTTTACTCATTATTATCTTAATGACCCCATGTACACTATAATATTTAAGTTCTCCAGGCTTTCATTTCCTGTTTCAAAATGAAGACAGAATTGCAGATCACAGCATTTGTAAATAATAGACAAGTTTTTTGATAGTTGAATGAATGTATTAAGACAAGGAGCTGTGTTTGAGAGTTATCCATTACCTGTGAAAACAATTCATCATCAGTCCTTACGTAGAGAACATTAATGTGGCTAAGATAAATGGATCTGTCACGTATTTTTAGGTAGGAATTAAAATGGACAATTCACAAGTAACCAAGCTAGTACATAAGATCCTCATAACTGGCATGGCATGCAGATGAAAGGATTCTATTAGAAGAGTGTGTAGAGAGTTCCCTCTGAGTTGAATCTAGATCAGTTGTGTTGCAGAAGGTGGTTACGCATGGACGTAGGGGCAGGAGTGTGCTAGCGTAGCCACTTCTATACTAGAACCAACCCAGCAAACATGCACACCTGGAATTCCTAATTAGCCAGTGTGTGAAACTGAGAAATGGTTAGAATATTCTTAAAGAAATGGCAGTTCTGTATTCTCGTCGACTTCATAGATGTATTTATTTAGCAGTGTCCTACTGCCACATTGAAGACCATGAGAAAATGTTTTCAATATTGTCTACCACAATCAAGTTGAAAGTACGATATGCAAAGTATGTTTTACTTGAATGTTGCAAAACAAAACACAGACAAAAATGAAACCCCTGTACTTTCAAAGTCAGAAAAATTCAATTCCTCCTGACATAGCATAGCATAATAAATAACAGTATCCTCTAAGGAGCTAAGTGTAGGGTTTGAGAGTGGAGTTTAGAGATCAGAATTTATGACTTTTTTTTTTGTGAGAATCATCAATGCATCATGGGGCATCTTGAATGAAGCTCAGAGACAATCACAGAGAAAGAACTGCATTAATAGCAAGATTTAGAGTTGGCTTTGCTTCCCTAAATGCAGCAAAGATCATCACCATCATCATCATCACCATCACTTATTGAGTGCTTACTAATTGATGAGTGCTTACTATGCTCTGGGTACCACTGTAAGTACATCTTATATACCAACTCATTTAATTCTTATACTGACCTTATGTTGTAGAACTCTTTCAATTTCACAGAATGAAATCTCCATGAATGCATTTTATTCTGTTTGTGTGTGAGCACATTGTGTGTCCTCAGATCCTAGAACAGTATCTGGCACAGACCATGTGCTCATTAAATCTTAGTTGAATCCACAACCGAGGAAACTGAGGCACTGAGAGATTAAATAACTTGCCTTATATTATAAAGATAGTAAATGACAGAATTGAGATTCAAATTGAAGGCTTTAAACTTCACACAGTGCTAATCAACTGAAACTCAACATTTTGGGTGAAAGACATGTGTAATTCCTTCTCCTTACCTGTTGAAGGTCTATGAGGCCAGTAATAAGACTCCTTTATTCCCCTCCTAAACTCACAGAAAATGTAGACATAGGAAGCAGACATACAGAGATTAGAATATCAGTTTTATTTCTGACCAAGCTGGATTGGAGAATGTGGCTTACATGTGTGATCATGGTCAGGCTTCCTAATACTTCACCCCAGGAATATTGGGGCCTGCAGATAGACACACATACTCCTAGTCACTGTTTCATATGTATGGAACCCCAGTAGTGTAGCCAGAAAGGGACACTTTCAGCCCTGTCTCTGGACGAAAAGCTTATGCTTGATATTGCATGCTTATCACAGGAAGCAAGAACACAGGACACAGCTCTCCTGGGGCAGGTAGATCTTAACCCAACAAAGTGTTCAGTTCCTTCTCCCAATCTCACTTGCCACAGTTCTCTTTCAGGGGAGGCATGAATGAGTGGGGAATGGGGCTGGAAGTGTTATTTCAATACTGTTCCCAGGAAAATGTGAGGACTGGGGAATAAGGGTTCCCCCTAACACTAGATCAAACCTCCACAGGGCGGCAGTTCCTTTTGCCTCCCTAGGAAAATAGAATACGCTAACTCTGAAACCATTAAATTTGTTCCTGATTGTCCTGTGACTATCTCTGCAGACCCAGGGCTTATGTGAGTCTCAGAAGTGATTTTGATATGCAGACTCTAGATTCCTCAAAGACTTACTTACTTGTGGCAGCCATGAATCCTGTAACTGCCTGATAAACTTCAAGGAGAGGCGCTGTTAGGTGCCATAGATTTGGGAAGCTGGAAAGCAGTGGCCACTTTCTGCTCAGTGAGTTTACCTCACCTCCCAAGTAATCGCCACGCTGATTCGTGCCTGGGCCAGAGTGTGAAGAGGTGGAAGCACGTGGGTTCTTGAACGGGAGATTTCCAGAAAGTCAAAAAATCAACAAGTAGATTGACTTTGGCAAATCCATAGAGAGGGACTGGACAGGAGAATAAAATTAGAAGTCTTGGGAGAAGAGATTACAAGCAGAGCAGTAGAAAGCTGATTTTGATTTTCTGAGAACTCCAGAATTATTAAGGTTTTCTGAGGCACACAGTAGAGCAGTGGTTGAAGAAAGCGATTTTCGGAGTTTAAAGGATGAATTTGAGGGAAATGGTGTTCTTTCACGAGGTGTGATGTGGGCGGGAGCACTGAGTGCCGTGATCCAACTAACAATTAACAGGGATATGATCTTGGCCCCTGATGTGAAGCAAGAGATGTCACATTTCAGCAGGTTCAATGAAGACAGAGATGAGGGCTCTTGACTCTTGGAACAGGTAATAATACATCACCATTATGAGAATAACGGATGAGGAATGTAAACAAAACTATTGTAACCACATTTAGCTCCAGTGGTCTAATAAGCTGATGAAGTGTATATTTAGAAAGAGCCTAAAAGAGTCTTACAACTGAACTTCCATTCTAACTGACGTAGTCCTATTTGAAAGTAATGCAGAAAAATATAAATAAATAAAAACAAGACAGAAAACGTGTAGCATATTAGACTGTAATGTATTTTCTTCCAATCATGCTCTGGTAGTGCTGTGCCTAACATAGTCCTGATTATTTGAAGGTCCTTGTACCCTGGGGGGATCTTTGGCAATGAGAGTATCAGGAATCCTACACATTTAAATGAGCTCTCCTGCAGGAAGTGCTAAAGTGAATGCTTTGTGCACATAAAAATTCTTCTCTTGTTTTCTTTGATTTAATAATAAGAAATTTGAGAATCCATTTAAGAAAAGTTATTTGCAGTTAAAAGGTCTACTGGGGGGAAAATGGAGCATCGCCTGACCCCAAAGGATATATTATCTCTTCACTGAGCTTGCAAAGACAGGGACAACCGCTGTTTAAGGCACCGTTTAGAAAGACAATCTGTTGGAGTATTTTTAAAGCATGATGGATGTTTAATTCTAAAAAATATTGCTCAGCACATCGAAATGCTAGGACTCTATTGATTACTACACATTCCTCCATGTTTATACTGTAAGAAACGAACAATTGCATTTATAAGGACTATTCAGGTTAAGAGAATACTGACAAAAAACAAAATAAGAAACTGGGATTGAAGCATTTAATATAAATTGCCAGCACTGATATGACTCACCAGGCAAATGAGAAAGTGAAGTGTTGGTGTGGGTGGAGGGTGCCTCGGAAGGGAGTAGACTAGGATATTTTTATCAGAATGTGCATATTAGGAGTCTAGTCAGTTCATGGCTGCCTGCACGGTGTGTATAAAATGAGTTAGTGTGTATAATTATATCCAGGCCTCATCCCAAAGAATTTTGGAATCTGAGGTACAGGTGGTGCCAAGTCTGATATACATGGGGCAAGACTAGATGACAGATTCATATCTGAAATAAGATAATGTGCACAAGAGTATACACTGGTGCCATGAGTGAGGGAAGTTAAAGGATTACCGTGCTTCACCAAGATGGGACCAAGTGTCTTCATTCTTGAAACCATAGCTGAATTCAAGAGGAACCACTGAGAGCAGCTGCGGTTCCACTGGTTGGTTGCTTTGCATTATTCTAAGCAAGCAGTTTGAATGATTTTTAAAAAGTCACCTAGTTTATTTGAAAATGCTGAATTTACCAAATGGTTTGGATATTGTGTTAATCGAAGGTCCAGAAGAGAGTTCAAGCATTAGAGAAACTTAGGAGTAATTCCCAGGAAGAATTGAGAATCAGGATATGATGAAATGAAATAAAAGAACACATTAAAATTCACACATGTTCCCTCGGTTTTTCTTTCCTTTTTCTATAGAAATTATGAACCAGTATCTTTGAAAATTTTTCTAAATTAGGATTAAACTCTGGAATAACATAGCTCTTGACAATTACTTTCTGCTTCCCAATCTAGGAAGCTTAAATCCTTTCCTACACGTAACAGAATTTAGGATTATGCAGAACTGTGTAGTGAAACAAGAGTTTACTTGAAACATGTCATGGTGGTTAATATTCCAAGTTTTAGTTGGACGTGAGTTTCTATCCGGGCTCTGTCACTTATCTGCTTTGTAACCTTGGACAAGTAACACATTTTTTTCCAAATGTCAGCTTCTGCATTTGGAATAATACCTAGCTCAGTGTTTTATGAGAGAAGATAAGATAATATATGCAAAACATGTAGCAAACTCCTGGCATGTAGTATACACGTGGTAAAAGCTGTTTGTATTCATTCTTTCATAAATGTACTTACTTTTTAATAAGCATTCATTGAATGCCAAGTATGTGTCAACAGTAGTTCTAATCCGTTGGAATATTATAAGTGTACAAAACAGATTCTTGCCCCTAAGTTTACATCTTTGTGAACAGAGCAGAAATAAATACATATAGTGAAGTATATTACATAGTATGACAGTAAGTGATGAATGCTATGGAGAAAATAAAAATAAATAAATAAAAGTAGAGCAGGGAAGTGAGTATTGGGAAAACTGAAGGCAAGATGAGATGTTGACATTTCTATGAGGATTTAAAGAAGGAGTCACATATATGGATGGCTGGGAAAATAGCATTCTAGGATGGGGAGGGGTGCAGTCAGTTCAATGGCTTTAAGGTGGGAGTACGTCTAGAACAAGGAGGCCAAGTTGATAGAGAGAGATGAAGTTAGATATATAATAGAGAGGATGGCTTACATCACTTAAGGCTTTGTTGGCCATTAGAGGAGCTTTGGTTTTACTCTGAGTGAAATGGGGAGTTTTTTCAGAATTCCAAGTGGTGGTATGGCATGATTCCATTTTCTCATGTTTTATAAGACCCACTCTCAGTGATATAATGAAAATAGACTGTATGAGGGCAGAGGTGGAAGCTGGGAGACCACTGTGATCCAGGTGAGAGATGGTGGCGGCTTAGACCAAGGTGGTAGCAGTAAAGATCTTGACAGGTAGCAGGATTTTGAATACATTGTAGAACCAACAGTTTTCCTGAGGGATTGGATGTGGGTGTGAAAGAGAAAAGACAAAGATAATTACAAGGTTTTAGCCTAAGCATCAGCAAGCATTGTAATAAATGTAATGAGTATTATTATTTTACAATTTGTGGCTTTTTGTTTTATGCACTTGAAAAAGAACAGTGAACTCCCTTATACTTCTTTGGAACCTCCACAGCACTGTGAAAACGATATGCACCCAGCTGGTGCTGAATAAGTGATTGTTGAACCTTTGAGGGCTATGGAGACAACTCTACTGGTCAAAGAAAATAGTAAGGCAGGAAAAGATAATATGACTTTTCAGAGGAAATCTTCTTTTACTTTACAGCTTGATCTAGGTCTGGCTCTGCCCATGCATTCCCCATTAAATTGTCTGATCCAGGCACCCTGCTCCAGCCATTCTCCAAAATCAATATGGATGCCCACAGCCTTCTTGATTGCAGAAAATTGTCTCCCTTGTTAGGAAGCCTTAGTAGTGATCTGGCTTCATTGTTCTCTGGCCACACAGAGACAAGTACTGTGCAGTCAATGGAAATGGACAATGGATGAAATTTCCTGACTAAATAAGTCTAAAAAGTCTGTCTAAAATTTTTCTTACATGGGCAAAAGGCAGTCTCAGTTCTTCTCTTTCTGTGGTGATATATTCTTAGGAACTAAAGAGAACTGCCACAATATTTTCTGGAAATGATGTATTTCATTTCTGTATTAGATTTATATTCTTGTGAACATTTACAGATGGGATTCATAAAAACTTTCACACTGAGAAAAGAAGCAAACATTATTATTTCTGGGAGGACCAAAGGAAAAATCAATTATGTAGCTTACTTACTATTTCTGTTTTTTCATCATAATCGGTGAGTCACAAATAAAAGCAAACTACCGAGACCCAACAGTTCAGACACATAGTGTCAGCTCCTTACAAACAGGAGAGCTGGGGGTGAGGCGTATTGGGCACAAGTGAAATACCTTGATTTAGCTATAACTGTCCCTGTGACTATAAACTGGATGTGTTTTTCTTGCATGAGGTATAAAGGCTCATTTATCAACGTTTCTCTGCCCTTATAGCAAAAGGCTGAGAGTTCCACGTTCTGAGCTCAGTGAAGGCAAACATGGGGTGAATCTCTTTGATCTATTAGCTGGGGTTGTACAACAGCTGCCTTTTTTTTTTTTTTAAGTATTTGTTTATTTATTTATTTATGGCTGTGTTGGGTCTTCGTTTCTGTGCGAGGGCTTTCTCTAGTTGCAGCAAGCGGGGGCCACTCTTCATCGCGGTGCACGTGCCTCTCACTATCGCGGCCTCTCCTGTTGCGGAGCACAGGCTCCAGACGCGCAGGCTCAGCAGTTGTGGCTCACGGGCCTAGTTGCTCCGCGGCACGTGGGATCTTCCCAGACCAGGGCTCGAACCCGTGTCCCCTGCATCGGCAGGCAGACTCTCAACCACTGCGCCACCAGGGAAGCCCAACAGCTGCCTTTTAAAACTGCCTGGAGAGCTGAAACAGCAGTTTAAAAGACTACCAGGAATGGCAGGAATAAGTAAGGGTGGACAAAGTGGGAAACATTTTCTGGTAAAACCCCAAATGTATCAACCTACAAGTTTATATAACGAATACTGTTATAGGACGTGGTGCTGGAAACTGAATTTAGGGCAGTGGGGAAAAATCAAGTGCTCATAACAGTATATTAGCGCAGAGAAGGAAAAAGGATAAAATTTAAATGCAAATCAAAAAAGGAATGAAGCAACGTGATTATTTGCATTTAAATATTTTATGGAAGAGATATGATCAGAGCTGAGAAATTAAAAGTATACTATAGATTAATAAAGAGTAAATTTAACACCATTGTAAAGCAATTATGCTCTAATAAAGGTGTTAAAAAAAAGAGTAAATTTAATTTTTTATTTCAAATACGGTCTGTAATCACTATCCTTGAAAGGACAGTTTTTCATGCATGAGTCTTGAATGTTAATACCCATATATATATATATATCTTTCCAAATATTCTGACTAAAAATTTTGACTGTAAAAATTTTTTCTCATATCTCTACTTCTTATATAGTAGTAAATGTCTAAAATAAAAATATTTTAATGTTCTGATAAATATATAGACATAATTAGGATTCACGGACAGATCTAAAACAAAGTAAAATAATGTTATGAATCACAAAGAAGACTGAGTTTGGGAATTTGCATTAAACTGAGTATTTTCTGACCAGATCTAGGTGTGGCGTCCAAAACAATTGTAAAAGACCACCAAAGAATTCTATTATCACTTTAATTTCACAGTTATCTTTTCTTTTTTTTTTTCAACCTTTCATTTATCTCCTGCATCTAGTGAATCTTTTCTGTTAAGTTCCTTCTGCTGTGTTTCTGCCCTCACTTTGAGGTCCAAACCCTATGCTGTAATCTACTTTCTCAAGATTTCTCCCTAATTAGAAGTCTAGGTCTCCTAAAATTGCATCAAAGGGGCCTATCATAAGAATTAATAATCATTACAGTTAATGGCTAGCTAGCTCTTTCTCCCTTCCTCCCTCCCTCCCTCTCTCTCTTTCTCTCTCTCTCTTTCTTTCTTTCCTTCTTTCTTTCAACTATGAGACCATGTAATCAAATGAGTTGAAATGATAGAAGGGAAAGGTTCTGAGAGCAAACTAAAACAACTTTTAAAATTTTTAAAAATTTAAAAAGAAGCATGCATTATAAATAAAAGGATGGCTTGAGAAGCCTTCTCCGACGCCCCAGTTTTGATTCAGTCACTCCTCTTACCATCAGCCACCTCCTACCTCCTGACATCACCGCTTAGCATGACTGATTATTTTTACCATTTACACATGCTTTGTAGACAGTCATCTATTTACTTGTTTCTTTCCCCTCAAAGACCATGATGGCTACATACTATGTTCTTTATTTGTCTTTTATCTAAGTGTATTATGTAGTGTAACAATCAGTCCATCAATTATCGTTTTTTTGAAGGAAGAAAAACAAGAGGAAAGAAAGGAGGAAAGAAAGAAAATTTATTCATCCATTTATCTTTCTACATGTAGCCCTCTTCAGAAGTTCCAGATTTAAGATAGAGTGATATAAGGCTTTTGATTTAAATATGGGACAGTTCAACACCAAAATTTATATATTGGTATGTGTATACATATACACACAAATATATACATATAAATCAAATATTATTATATATATGTATACACACAACAATATATAATACATGTATAAACAAACCATATACACACATACATATATATATATTTAGGTGTATATAATACATACTAATATGTAACATATACATATTACATCATGTATATGATGGAATGAAAAGTTGAAATGACATCGTGTTTTATAAAACCAGCACCGACTATTTAACTGAACTGTAGTTTTCTTTATTATTATTTCTATATTATTTTGTCTCCTCATATATGTAACTTGAGACTGGTGCATGGCAAGTGTGTAATAAATATATATATGATGTGATTATACTGGCACTAAAGATACCAAATAATCTTAAACTAAATGAAAAATTTTTCCAATGGTTGTGTTTTTGAATGACATTTTATTATTGAAATAGTTATTAGCATGGGATTTTTAAGTCACAAAAAATGTTTCAGTACAGCTCTCTGTCTAAGTAGCTGTTGAATTTGGATGAGATAAAATGAATATAATTATGCACAGTTCACAGGGTGATCATGAAATTATATATAAAAATTTAACCCAGTCCATGCATATAGTAAATGCTTAATAGGTAATAAGTTCCTTTTATTATCACACAATGGGAATTCAACAGAGAAGACAAGTATTTAAGGGTTGCTACATAAAGTTTCTAAAAATTCCTAATTACATGTTAGGTGTAAAGTAATCATAACATTCTCCAATGTACAGACTGTCAGGAAACAGCATCCAGTGATGGGTGATAAAGTTAGTTACTTAAGGAGATTTCTTTTTTCCTTTTACACTAATTTGGGCCAAATTTATTTTTAAGAAGAAATTGATACTATCATCAAATTAGAATATCAGTTAGCTCCATTTTATAAGTACAGAATTTCTTTTTGAAGCTGATCCAAGAGATTCAGGGAAAGATAGCAAAGGTTTGTAATATTGCCAACAAGGCTCTTCATGCATTTACCTTTAGGATGTTGTAGATGAAAAATGTTGGATTGTTGAATATGAGAACTGAACTCTATTAGAAATAAAGGCAAATGATCTTATGCTTTTAGCATCTGAATCTAAAACCTTGCCTTAAATTTTTTTCCATATATGTTTAATGTAATTCAGCACCTTACCATTATAATACTTTTCCTACATGTAATTTATTGCAGGTTATCCGTAGGTGTAAAGATAATACTTTATCTCATATTTGAGTGTGACAGGATTGGTATGGCCTTATCCTTGACCATAATCTTCTGTGATTATCATTCTGTGATAATCTATGTTGCGCCATATTATGCACATAGAACAAAGTCCTGGGCGCTGTTGAGTAGTGAGTAGAGTGGGGAAACACACAACCATTTCACAACTCCTCATGCATTAGAAGTTACAATATGATTTGATTATTTCATTTGAAGAAGTAAACATTTCTGGAACCAACAGAAAGACTAATTAAATACCCAGGGATGGCAAGGACAACTTCAAAGAGGAAGTGTTATTTGAACTTATTTTTTAAGAACAAGGATTCAATGAGAGGGCATTTTACATAGAGGAAAGAGAAAGCACCGCCCCCCCTGCCCGAAAAAGAATGAAGGAGAATAACATGGAGTTGAGTATGGCTAAGGTATACAGTGTGGGACAGCGCTGGATCAGGAAGGAAAGGAGACAAAGATCATGAAGGGTCTGATGTGTTATGCTGTGATCTTCGAACTTGATCTTTAGGCAAAGGAGAGTCATTGAGAAAAATTTGATCAGAGAAGAGACATCACATGATTTATTATTAGCAGTGTCATGGAGGGTATATAGGAGTTGGTGAGACTAGAAGCAGGAAAACTAAAAGAGGCCATTCCAGAGGTCATTGCCAGTGAGGATTGAGAGAGAAGGGAAAGTCAAGAACGATGTAGGAAATATAATCAACAGAACCCAGTCAACAATTAAAATGCTGGATATGAGTAAGAAGTTCAGCCTGAGACTAAAAGTTTGACAACTGACAAAATGATGGTGGCTTTTACCAAGACTAGAAACAGAGGAGGCAGAATTTTGAATATTTGAAGCCATGGTCTATATAAGCTTTTGAAATTTAGTGTTTTCAATGTCTATACTTCTATTACATTTAAATGCTTTCCTTCTACAAAATAGAAAAGAAAGAACTGAAAAATTATTTTGCAAAGTAAACAGAAATATCGCTGTCCACAGCAGTATTTTGTGAGGATGGTGAAAAGGTCATAAAAGAAAAAGTCAATTAGCAAGCTTTAACTTATGCACCTTTTTTATGAGAAAGAAAATTAATATAGTGGAATTTTTTCAATCCTTTGTATTAGTAATATATATACACACACACACATATATATGTGAATTGTAGTTCTTAGTGCATTAAGAATGCTCAATTTATGTTGATTTATAAAATAATTCATTATCTTAAAAAGGTAAAAGCTTATCCTTATTATATATATTGGACATGAGAATCATTTTTTATTAATATGTATTTGGGGAGCAAAATGTAAATTTATATCAGCATAGTTTTTATTTTTAAATTCTCATAACTTAGTTGTTAAGCTGGTTTCTATCAGTACTTAGAGAACAGCATAGGATTTCAGGTTGGTGATTAATAAGCTCCAAGTTTCTAACTAACCCGGGGATACTAGATGTGTAATAGCCTGTGCTCAGACTAAACTTTGAACTCTTAGTGTTCTAGGGTATCCTGTGTGCTCTGGATGCCATCTTTAGCAACTTGAAATGGGATGGGGTCACTAGAATCTCCTCAAAAGAGAGTCTAACCTGTGATAGTAAAAGTGAGATCTTTGAGAACATCTTCATTCTTTCCCCTGTCAGAGTCCCACCCTGAGCACGTAGCAAAGGCTTCATGAAACATTACCTTGAGGAACATAAATTGCTTCTGGCGCCACTAACAGCTTCCCTTTGAAAACATTCTCTCCCTTGTCTGTCAGGCAGGGGATGTCTCTGGACAATACTTAGTAAACTCTTAGTAGCTATTTGTTAATTGAACCAAACGGTCCCACTAAATCCATGGGAATCAATGTGCATTCAGTCTCCTCTTCCCTTTCCTAGTTGATTTCCTTTACTAGTGTTTTGGGGAGAGAGGTGTGTCTTCAGCTTCCTCACCAGAGCAACTGAATCATCAGGTACTGAAGAAAGACATTTCAAAGAAAGAGAAGGCACTACAAATCTTCTACCTGGTGATGGTTCTAAGGGCCAGAACAGTCCCAAACCTTATTGGGGGATAGATAGACCCTCCAGTGATTTCAAAGTCAGATTCATTTGTAACCCATAATCAGTGACTGTCATGATGGGGTATGTTTAGTTTATCCTTTGAGGACTTTGTGTCCTGTCCATAAACATACAGCCATCTTGATTCTTTTTTCGGATCCCCAAATGTGCTATACTTTTTAAATCAATGCATTTTCATTAGTAGGAAAAAAATCAAAGTAAATAAACAAAACTACAAGAACAAACAGAACATATAAAGATTCAAAAATTTAAAAGCACCAGGCGTCTTACACTGAGAGGAAATTTCATGTATTCAATATATGTTTATATTTCATGTTTCCAAATCATCGCAAAGAATCAAAGACCAAAACTTAGAACTATCATGAAAAATGATTGTAAGAAAACACAATTCATATTGGTTTTATTATTGGTCTTAACTCTTCCTGATTTTATGGGCACTATATTTATCAAACACGTGTTAAGTGTCTACTGGGAGGAAGATATTGGATAAGGAGCAGCAATTCTTTTGTGGTAGAATGGTGACAAATTATATTCTCAGATTCCAAGTTTTCAACTTTTAATAGGGAACACTAAGTGCCATAGACACAAAAGTCGGTTAAGAATTTGTTGACTTTACTGAACTTGACTGATGACAAATGGCACATGTAGGTGTTAACAGAAATCATCCCAGGAAGCAAAATGTCTTTGTTGCTGATGAGAGAGTAAAGCAAAACAGCAATGGCTAACTTGTCTTAAAATATGTGCATGACATCCTATTTATGATACGTGGTGAGAAAAATTATTAGCATCCTCATCTTCTTGAAGGGATGTCATTTACAGTTTGATTTTACTCTCCATCTTATGAGTGTGTGCCCTTATTAGTATTAGTGTTATATCTAAATTACAGGGGTGAAGACGATATAGCTTATTGCTTGGATGGTTAGCTGCAATTAATTAATATCTTTTAATACAATTAATATCTTTCCTGACTCCTTAATTATTATCATTTTTTTCTTCTTAGAGTATGTGAATGATGTTTGTAGTTGGCTTTGGTTTCTCACAGAAGCAGACTCTAAGATACACAATCATTTGGGAAGGGATATCAGGCGGCACTAGCTGAGGGAGGTCAAAGTGATACAGGGAAGGGAGGACAGCCAAAGCAGGGTACCACGGTGAGCAGGTTACTGCTGAGGACAGTTGCAGTTTCCTCCCACTGAAGTCATCTGGGAAATGGTGTAGAGCATGCCTTCGAGTTGTCTCCACTGAGAGGGAGAGAAAGCTGAGTTATAGCTCCTCCAACTCTCATCCATCGTTGGTTGATGGATGTTCCCAGGAACACAGACTTTTCTGCAATTACACTCTGCCCTGCACAGCCAGGAAAAGCCCTCAGGCAGAGAATCACAGGAGCTTGCAGCAGAACATGCCAGCATGTAGAGCAGCTGTCCCCAACCTTTTTGGCACCAGGGACCGGTTTCATGGAAGACAGTTTTTCCATGGACTGGTGAGGGGGTGGTGCAGGTGGTATTGCCAGCATGAAGCTTCGCTCGCTCACCCGCCGTTCAACTCCTGCTGTGCGGCCCAGTTCCTAACAGGCTGCAGACAGGTACCGGTCCACGGCCCGGGGGTTGGGGACCCCTGATGTAGAGGAATCATGATTGTCAAGGGGCTATGGACAAAGAACTGGCAGCAGATGCTACATTGGTCTTCTATGGATGTATACTATTGTAATTGTTCTTAATATAATTATACTATCAAATTTTTGACTTGGAATCATCATCTATTATAATAAAAATAATGCACAGATATTTTGCACGTAACTCAGAATTTCTCTCCTCTCCAGGAACTTTCCTGCCACTAGACCTAAAAACCTACTTCCATTTATTTCAACATTCTGTCTTCTCACCCCGACATAATTAAGGATATTCCCTCCTCCTTCTTCCCTCCATGTATATATTGTCAATCAATTTTAATGAATGTACTACCTGCTTACTCAGGAATATTCCTCTTTCACTGATCTTGTCTCCTGAATATTCAGCGGCTCCCTTAGTCCCTTCCATCTGCATTGCCAGATCCTTAACTATCTTCCACCTTAAACAAGCAAACAAAAACTGTCTCTTTTCCCCCACCTTCCCTTGTTGCTGGAGTCCTCTTTCCCTTCACAGTCGAACTTCTCAAAGTTTGTTTAAAATCACTCTAGGCTCTTCCTCTTCTCCCACTTCCCTCACGTCAAGCTGGACTCTGCACACATTATTTTACTAATGGCTCCCAGGTCTCTAAATTCAGTAAATATTCCAGACTTCAGATTACTGTATCTCTCAGCACCAGTGACTGTATGCAACTCATTTCTTCACAGGGGTGTAAACTGCCTTTGTAACACTATAATCTCTAGTTTTAGGGACACTTTATTTTCCTCTACTTTTTCTGAACATGCATAGCAGGAGAATATTCCTTGAAATGCATACATTCTTTAACTGTGTTTATGAAGTCAATAAACTTTGAAATTATTTTCTTTAAGGTAACTTTGCATATCTCTGTTCTGTCTTGAGGTGTTTCTCTTACTGTTTAGAGCTCTGAGTGTAATTTTATTTTTCTCTCTTTAGATTCTTAGTTGGCACCTCATTGCAGCCACTAGGATGATCATATTCTCCTTTACTCTTTACTTGCCATTTGGTGTGTAAGTGGATATTCTTCATGTCCTTAGCATGAATATATTCACGTATTTTTATCATCTCTCTTTTCTAACTTTACAACTCCAGATTAAGGAGAATAAATTCCATTTGCCTCTATTTGGGTGAAGACTACCATAATATTTTAATTTCTCTCTCTTGGAACATTTTAAATCAATATCTGTAGTGACTAAAGTTTTATTCAGTTGTTTATTGAATAAATGTGAGAGCATGATTGGTTTTGTATGAGTAAGAGGAAAAAAACATATATAATTCAGATCCAGGACCAGCTACATAATTTGTGAGACCCAGTCCAGGATGAAAATGCACGGCCCTTTATGCAAAACATAATGAAGAATTTCAAGGAAGCAAAAACAGAACATTAGACCAGGCATGGGACTTTTCTGAGCACAGGGACCTATGTGACTGCACGAATTGTATAGCTATGAAGTAGACCCTGTGCGGGTGTTTGGGGGCAGGTGGCAGCTGAGAATTAACTTTATAAATGAGTTTCAAATGAGTTTTATAACAAAATTTCACGAATACCGTTTTTTGGAATAAAATAGTATATAAAATAACAAAGTTGAATGAATATATTTATTTGGAACACCATAAGCGTGCTTTTGGCACAGAGTATCGTGGTGAATAGAAATATGTAGCTGATAAGAAAACACTTTTAGTTTTAAATTTATTCTTGACTGTGGTACAATGCTTTGTTTACCCTGAGGGCTCAGGAGCCAGAGTGCTTGGGTCCTAAAACCTGGCTCTATCTACTCAACGGAGTGTGGGTCATGGGGCACATTTCCTTAACTTTCCGTACATCAGTGTACACATATATTGGGATGATAACAGAGAATCTATCTCATAGATTTCTCATGTAGATTATTACATTTCAAGTCCTTTTAAGAGTAAGCATTCAGTCTACTCTGTTATTTCAAAATCCTTTTACTTTTTATTTTTGCTTTAGTGGATACAATATTCCAGATTCAGTTTACTGCTCTTTCATGGTTGTGAATTAATGTTCAGTATAATATTAAAATATTTCATGATATTGTTTGTGTAGAATTACACATTTGACACTTAGCAGTTAAGGCATTAAGTTCATGATGGTAGAAATTAATGATGTAATTTTTTCTTATAAGAACACTGAAAGGGTTTTAGTTTTAAATTTTTCCTTTGAGCTTTCCCCCCATTGCCATTTGGCTTATTTAAAATCAAAGATCTAAATCACCTGGTTAATAAAGCAATCCAGTTAATTGTGCTACACTTTGTAAGTTACATAACTTTCAAGTCTAATTCAATTTAATCTTCACGGTTTAGACATTCTTAAATACATGTAAAGGCAAGCTTGTTTGGAAGTAATCCTTGTGATTAATGAATGTTATTTGCTTTTATTTTGATGTTACTGAATGAAAAAGCTTTTTATAAAATATGAATTATGTTTATTTATAATGATTAACAATGTGTTTGTGCTTTATTGAGAAGATACACTAATTTACAATCTACAAACTAAATCTCTACCATCATGAAATACCATTTGAAATATTTGGTTTAATGGTCAATTACAGGACTGTATCAAACAGTAACCATACTAACTGTACTTTATTTTCCGTACTGGTGGTACATTTAAGATAGTTTCTGAGAAACTATTCATTCTGAGCAGTGTGCCGAAAACAATATGCTCTAGTCAGGTATAGTTTCCAAATAAGAATGTCATAATCCTTCTAAGCATTTAGCATTTAGGATTGTAAGACCCTATGAAGTAATTAAGCAATACAGCTATTTTTGTTGGTTGTGAACGTTGAAAAGAAAGCAAAAAAGAAATATTCCCAAATATCACAGAACTTTCTAACCATGCCATGTACTTGACCCCTTCTCTCTCCTGTGGTTCTCATTATATAATATCTATATTCAATCTCTTTTTCTTACACCAGACAGTATTACTGAAGTCTTCACTAACATCTATGTGACCAGTTTTGGCCCCGTCTCAGATACAGATATGGTGAGTTTTTCATTAAACAGTATTTTTACTCCATATAATGGGAATTCTGGGGGGTAATTTAGAATAAACACGTATTTTTAGTGTTATAGATTCTGGATTTGTCTCATGCCTATTTACTCCGCCCCAATACATGGAAAGTTAAGGCTGTTAATCTGCTTATAGCTGTGTGCACCATTCTAACTTGAGTGTTCAGATTAACCCTTTATATTTTATATTATTTTCAAAATTTTCTACCCAGCTGCAGTGTGGCAAACAATTGTTTAAATAAAAATAATTATATTACTGAGAACCATTTTTTAAGATTAAGGCCCCTGGGCTTCCCTGGTGGCGCAGTGGTTGAGAGTCTGCCTGCCAATGCAGGGGACACGGGTTCGAGCCCTGGTCTGGGAAGATCCCACATGCCGCGGAGCAACTGGGCCCGTGAGCCATAATTACTGAGCCTGCGCGTCTGGAGCCTGTGCTCCGCAACAAGAGAGGCCGCGGTAGTGAGAGGCCCGCGCACCGCGATGAAGAGTGGCCCCCGCTTGCCACAACTAGAGAAAGCCCTCACACAGAAACGAAGACCCAACACAGCCAAAAATAAATAAATAAATAAATAAATAAATAAATAAAAGCAAACCTTTAAAAAAAAAAAAAAGATTAAGGCCCCTGCTTGACTTCCGTACGTCTGGGGCAGTTTCATCGATAACTGCTTCTTACAGGTTGTGGTTATGGTCGGTGTTACAAATGGAAAACTTCTACTAACACTGAGTAAGGTGGATTTCTTGTCATCCTAGCTACATAAATACAATACATACACTCATACATATAAATTAATCTAAAGAAAACTAGAATCTTAACATTCTTGAATTCTATGGAACTGGTCCATATTTTTCTTTAAAATGAGATCAGTAGAAGGGGAAATTAGTCTGTTGGTTTAGAAATCAGTGGACTAGATACATCGTCCATAAATCCTTGGTTAAGCATAAGAATTTTAGTAATCAGTCTTCCACTTTTACTACTAGCTACAGTGCTCTATTATAGAAGTTTTTGTGTAGAAATTATTTTTCATCCACCTTCCTTATGGTCAGGGAATGAGAATGAGAGGAGATGCCCTTGTCCCTGCTTTGCCTGGTCTTTCTCCATCATGTCATCTCTTCCCAATTTCTTCCCTTTATCTGATACCCCAAGGGGAAGGATAAGTGTGCAGGTTTTCCACCTGGATAAACACACAAAAACTAAAGGTTTGCCTTTTTTGCAGATGCTCATTAACAATATTAGCCATCTTTTTAAATCAAAATATAGTTGATTTACAATATTGTGTTAGTTTCAGGTGTACAGCATAGTGATTCAGTTATTTTGTTTTCAGATTATTTTCCATTAGACGTTATTACAAGATACTGAATACAGTTCCCTGTGCTAGACAGTAAATCTTTATAGCTTATCTATTTTATGTATAGTAGTTTGTATCTGTTAATCCCATATTCCTAATTTACCCCTCCTCCCCCGCCCCCCCCCCCACCTTTGGTGACCTTAGGTTTGTTTTCTATGTCTGTGAGTCTATATCTGTTTTGTATACAGATTCATTTGTGTTATTTTTTAGATTCCATATGTAAGCAATATCATACATTATTTGTTTTTCTCTGTCTCAGTTACTTCATTAAGTATAAAATTCTCTAGGTCCATCCATGTTGCTGTAAATGGCAATATTTCATTCTTTTTTATGGCTGAGTAATATTCCATTGTATACTTATATACCACATCTTCTTAAGCCAATTTTCTATTGACAGGCACTTGGGTTGTTTCCATGTCTTGGCTATTCTAAATAATGCTGCTATGAACACTGAAGTGCATGTGTCTTTTTTTTTTTTTTTAATATAAATTTATTTATTTATTTATTTATTTATTTATTTATTTATTTATTTATTTATTTTTGGCTGTGTTGAGTCTTCGTTTCTGTGCTAGGGCTTTCTCTAGTTGTGGCGAGTGGGGGCCACTCTTCATTGCGGTGCACGGGCCTCTCACAGTTGTGGCCTCTCTTGTTGCGGAGCACAGGCTCCAGATGCGCAGGCTCAGTAGTTGTGGCTCACAGGCCCAGTTGCTCTGCGGCATGTGGGATCTTCCCAGACCAGGGCTCGAACCCGTGTCCCCTGCATTGGCAGGCAGATTCTCAGCCACTGTGCCACCAGGGAAGCCCGCATGTGTCTTTTAAAATTAGAGTTTTTGTTTTTTTCCAGTTATACACCCAGGAGTGGGATGGCTGTATCATATGGCAACTCTATTTTTAGTTTTTTGAAGAACCTCCATGCTGTTTTCATTAGTGGCTCTACTAATTTACATTCCCATAATTATCCATTTTTTTGGGACCTCCCTACCTTTCCTTTAGGGAGCAGATATGCTGGTTTTATCACTAAAAAATCAGTTTTTCTTCCACCCAGAGCCATTTCTCTGACCTCATAGTTCTTTTTTATATTAACTTGGATGGCTGAAGATGTAAAGTGGTAGAGGGGTGATGACCCCCAATTTTGGGGAGGTGGTTGATACCAAACACTGCTGATCTTTGAAGTTCTTTCAAATTAGAATGTGAAGATTTAAGTGCTTTTTCCCCCCAACTTCAGGCATTAGCTACAATTCTGCAACAACAGGAAAACTCCCACTTTTCAACATAACTCTCCTCCTCCCTTGCAGTATCCTATATCATGACCTGAAATATTAATCCTCCTCTTTCCATAGGTTAATTTCAGTGTACACAAACTTGAAAAGATCATAGAGACATATTTTTAGTAAGAGTGTATATCCCAAACATTATTGGTTGGCAGTAAAGATAATATTCCTGTGAAGCTTGTCTTAATAAATGCTCCCTATCTTAGAGACACAGTGAGAATGAGCACCTAACCTCTATGTGGAGTCAAGTGCAGAGAGTCAGAATTCTGTCAAGCACTACATTGAAAAATTAGCAGAATATTATATAAATTATGGTTCTTATATGGTTAGCTATGGTGTTTTATTACAAGCCAAAACAGAAAGGCAAATGATATAGGACCCCAAAATATCAAAGTTTTCAATGTTTTAGACTTTGTGTAGTGAATATTAATACTAACAGCTACAATGCTAAAGTATTTTTGTTTGTTCATTTTGCAGAGTGAATTCTTTTACCTGAAAAAATCAAAAGTAAACATATCTTCATATATGCTTTTTCTAGACATGCAAATGTTTGTTATTTGAGCGTTTTAGACAAACAGTCATATTTTTGGCAAAATATATGAAGAGACTTTTTTCCAGTGGTGATAATGAATTAAACTAATCCTCCTCTTCTTTGTTCTGACCATTCTTTGGGATCACTGAAAAATTTAGAAAGCTGGTAGCTTCAGCTCAAAATGGATTAAAGACTTGAATGTAACACCTGAAACCATAAAACTCATAGAAGAAAATATAGGGAATAAGCTCTTTGACATTGGTCTTGGCGATGATTTTTTAAAATTTGACAGCAATAGCAAAAATAAACCAGTAGGACTGACTATATCAAACTGAAAGCTTCTGCACAGCAAAAAAACCATCAATAAGATGAAAAGGCAATCTACAGAATGGGAAAAAATATTTGCAAATTATGTATCTGATAAGGGGGTAGCATCCAAAATATATAAAGAACTGGTACAACTCAATAGTAAAAAAACAAAACAAAAACAAAAACCACAATCCAATTTAAATAAGGAATAAAAGCTGAATAGACATTTCTTCAAAGAAAACATACAAATGACCAAGAGGTACATGAAAATATACTCAACATCAATAATCATCATGGAAAAGTAAATCAAAACCACAATGAGATCTCTCCTCACACCTGTTAGAATGGCTATCAACAAAAAGACAAGATATTCTGTATGATATCACTTATCCACTTATATGTGAAATCTAGAAAATAAAATAAACTAGTGAATATAACAAAAAAGAAACAGACTCAGAGACAGAGCGAACGAACTAGTGGTTACTGGTGGGGAGAGGGAAGGGAGGAGGGGCAAGATAGGGGCACAAAATTAAGAAGTACAAACTACTATGTGTAAAATAAATAAGCTACAAGGATATATTATAGAGCACATCACAGGATTATAGCCAATATTTTATAATAACTATAAATGGAGTATACCTTTAAAACTGTGAATCACTATGTTGTATACCTGAAACATATAATATTGTACATCAACTACACCTCAATAAAAATAGTTTTAAAAAAAGGCAAGAGATAAATGTTGTCAATGATGTGGAGAAAAGGGGACCTTTGTGCAGTTAGCAGCCATGTAAATTGGTGTCATCAGTATAGAAAACAGTATGGAGGTTTCTCAAAAAATTAAAAATAGAACTATCATATTATTCAGTAATCCACTTCTGGTATATATATTCAAAATGAAAATAGGATCCCCAAGAGAAATCTACACTACTGGTTTTTTTTTTTTTTTTTTTGGCCGTGCTGCATAGCTTGTGGGATCTTTAGTTCCCCGACACAAGGGATTGAACCTGGACCCCCCCAAAAGTGAAAGCACCGAGTCCTAACCACTGGACCGCCAGGGAATTCCCTGCACTCCTTTTTTTATTCACCATTTTCCACAATGCCAAGATATGGAAATATGATGTGACATATATATCACATGAGAAAGAGTGAAATCCCGGCATTTTTGACAACATGGATGGACCTCAAGGGTATTATGTTAAGTGAATAAACCAGACAAATATTGCATTGTATCACTGACATGTGGAATAAAAAAGTCATAAAGAGAGAGGGTAGATAAGTGGTTGCCAGCTGCTGAAGGGTGGGGAAAATAGGGAAAGGTCGGTGAAAGGTATAAACTTTCAGCTACAAGATGAATAAGGTCTGAGGATCTAATGTAAGGCATGGTGACTATAGTTGATAACACTGTATTGTATAATTCAAATTCACTAAGAGAGTAGAACTTAAATGTTCTTGCCAAAAACAAACAAATAATAAATAAATAGATATGAGGCGATGGATATGTTAATTAACTAGACAGAGGGAATCCTTTCACTATGTATATCAAATCACCACTATGATTGCTTCAAATACCTTAAAATTTTTTTCATCAATTATACTTCAATAAAGCTGAATTTTTTTTTTAAAGGAAAATAAAAAGAAACTGTGATCGTTTAGTTAGTGCTTCCATGTAGGAATTTCATCTAGGCATTTGATGGGAAATTTATATATATTTACAAATCCTAAATTCTGGGAAAAGTCAAATAAGAAAATGGGAAAAAGCATTATAATTCTGCAAGAATTAAAGCTTAGCATAAGGAATCCACAGATGTCAAGTTGCAGCCCAGAGCAGGGAATGCTGTGTGAAGCTGAAAACTCAAGGTTAAGGACAAGTCCCAGAACTGGGACAGGACCGTGTCTGAGTGAAGCAGTCACGATTAGGCAATAATGCGTCTAGCAGTTGTGTGTCCTGTCTGCTGCTGTCATTTTGAAATAAATTTGAAATAAATATTAATAAGCCATATGCAAAAATAAATATATAAAAATAAAAAGGTGGGAGCTCATGTTAGGTGTATAGTCGTTGGCAATAGAGCAAATTTAAACTCATCTGTGAACTGAATTCAGAATGTTGGTGTCTTCAGTGACTTTAGCCCAAGAATTTAAAGAAAGTTTAACAGGCTCAAGATAGGCTTTCTTATTTTGGGGGACACTACCACACATTATATTAAATATGAAAATGCACTCATATTCCAAACCATATAGGTTGAATTAAGTTGAGTAGAATTGTGTTTGGCAACATTTAAATATTAAAAAATCACTTATTTTTATTTTTTTAGTTTTCTTTATGTATTTTGGATTATGTGTGTGTATGTGTGTGAGCACACGCACTTGTATATTGAGAAATTCTCTAAAATGAAATACATATTTAACATCTCTTAGGCTCTTGAGATGCTTGAAGGCCCTAGACGTTTTTTCCTAATACACATTTTCTTTGAATCACCTAGCCTAACATAGTCCTATAGAATTCTCTTTGGTCATGTCAAATTTTCTACTTTATTTCCATCTTTATGCACCTTGTTTACTCAGTCTTACCAATAGTTGGGTTGGGGGGAGTCTAGTTAATTGCAAGACCACTAACTGGGTTACTTACTCTATCATCAGAGTCCAGTTAGAGGAAAGGATCCATAACGGTAATTAGAACAGGGAAAACCTCATAGAATGAATTATAGATTAGTACAAGATGGCTAAATAAAAATGTAAAAGAAGACTCTAAGCAATATAGATTTAGCAGACGCAGAGGGCAGCATCTGCTTGTGGGGTGGAGCATCATGAACAAGGAAGGAACTCAGGACTTGTAAAGGAGTCCTTCCCCTAAGGCAAAGACTTAGAGCTCACTGGAGAGGACTTTATGGTTAGAGGAGTATGCACCTCCTGCTGGTGAAGAAACATATGAGGGTACCTGCTGAAGCTGGTCAGAGGAATATCCTGCCTGCTGGCTGACAACTCACAGCCCAGCAGTCCTCTGAAGCTGTGTCAGAGAATGACAGTGCACCTGAACCAGGAGGAGAACCAGAAAGAAAAGCCCTCTTCCCTTGCTGTGACATAGCAGTATCCCTCCAGCACCTTCTAATGGCAAAGCCTGACATTGTAGGAGCTGGTGAACGAGCACTGTTTACAGAGCCCTTCTCCTGTGTCACAAAGAAGGGGAAAGGAGGGTGGACTTGGAGCTGAGAGGCAATTCACTAATAATAGGTGTACATAATAATGTGTGATATGAGGAGGCTTTTGAGGGAGAGTCAAGGGGTAGTTTGACCATGCAACAGCTGCTGTTTGATATGTGTCCAAATCTAGAGAAGAAAATGAAAGCTGAGTAATTTATATACACATGTAACACAGACACACACGAACACACACACTTACTCATATTATAAATATATTAGGGAAGACAGAGCTCAATTTAAAAACGTATACATTTTGTGAAGAGAAATGACTTGGACCTCATGGTGCTCACATGGAGTGATTTCCAATCTTGATATTACTTTTGTTGGAAAGCAAAACAAATAATGAGGAAAAGTTTGAATATATGTTAGTATGGATGGCCAGGTCAAGAAATGAAACTTGTATGTGCGACTCTAAAGAGAAAGAAATTTAGTATGATGCAGAGGTACAAGACACCCACATTATTATTACCCATACATAAAAGTGGATATGAAGATATCTAATTCATGTCTTACAGAAGCAATTTGTTAATGGGAAAACAGTAAGGAATAAATTTGATTTCACTTTTGGTAGCTTAGCTAATACCCTTATTTCTATGCAGTGTGCATACTCAGTAGCAAGACTTAAACTCCTAAGTCCTCCTCTGCTGGTCAGTGATGTAGATTTGTTATGACATTAGCCTGAGAGGAAAAAGCAGCCTAGCAAAAAGAATTAAGAAGCAAAAGAGCAAACACACACACACACACACTGCTGTCTCAGAATCATTAACTAGTGTAATTGTCCAAAGAAAGTTGCAGATCTAAATTATAATTAAAGATTCTAATTACAGCGCTTGCAATTAAGTACAGTTTTTTCTTTAAAATATCAACATTTAAAAAAATTCATGAGTAGGAAGGTAAACTTGGGGATGTACTAACAGCTAATTGACAAAGTTGGTAGTAGCTAACTGCACATTTAAGCAATTTATAGCTCTTCTGTGTGTATTTTTTACTTTTTAATTTGGTCTATGTAGGGGGTCTTTTCCCATTCTAGCAAGCATTTTCACTGGGTGAGCATATTCTTCAGACATAAGTGGTATAGCCACCAACTATTGCACTGAAACCTAGACTAAGAACCTCAGCCCAAATGGTTATCTCTTGCACTGCTAAGTGTTAGGGTTAGATCTTGAACGATGAACACTTTGAAGTCATCTCAAGATTTCTGATCTAGAGTTTACCATTAGGCTATTAAGAAGCAGGCAGCCAGGTAAGTGGTGACCTTGGTTTATTGATCATATCAATCCCCTTAGTTAATACTTGTCTATCTTATGAAAACACAGAGTGCATTAACTCTTAGAAACCCCAGAAGCTATTGGGATATTATATAGTTCAGTAGTTAACATCATAGGGAGCTTTAGAGAATTATTAGATCTTGATATTTGGCCGAAAATTAACACTGGGTTTAAGCTGTCAACCCTTATCAGAAGTTGCCATTTGTAAATGTATCTAGATAAAGAAACCTGCTGCAAACACAGCAAATACTATATATCAAAGATTAATAATGTTTCCTCACTTTCAAGTCAGAATGTAGAAGTTGATAACTGGACAGTTATTGATATTTTGGAAGGATAGGAATTAGACTTAGCTAATATTCAGCCCATATTTTTCAGCACCCTCCTAGAATTTTTAATAATGTTCCTCAAAATGAGAATCATAGACCCCTGTGTTGGGATCAGTTGCAGTGTTTATTTAAAAAGTGATCTCCTAGGTTCCTTCTGGGATCTGTGGAATCATAATTGCTTGTTGTGGGGCATGACAGTCTGCCTTTTAACAGGGTTGAGGTATTTGACTTTATGCTGAGGGCAGCCAAAAACCATCACAGGGTGGACGATTGGGGTAATACAGAAGGAATGTGAAGAGTCAGATTTTCTGCAATCCAATAATTTATATTAGAGGACAAGGAAAGGAAAAAACTGTTTGAAAGCTGATATATGCCAGCCAAGAAATGATTGTAGACTGGGTCAGGGTAGAGGTACTACTACCCTGAAAGAAAGAACTGAAACGATTTGAAAGATATGATAGAAATGATAAGCCTTTGTGATCTGTTGGAAGTAGAGGTTGAAGGAGATGTATAGTATGAAGGCTTGGGGGCATTGGGTGGATGGTGGTACCATTCACTGGGATATGGAACACAGGAAGAAAAGTCTTGTTTGCTTTTGTTTTGGTGTCTAGGGGATGAGTATTTATGTTTTGGACGTATTGAGTTGGGGTCTTCGTGAGAGATTTAATTGGAGATGTCTAGGTAGCAGGAATAGACTTGGAGCTCAAGAGAATTTAGAATGCAGATGGCTTGGGAGCCATCTGATGGTAGTTGAAGGCATACATGAACTTGTGCAAGGAAAGAGATTAGGGTGAGATGGTAATCATACCCTGACAGAACCTCTAGACTAGAAGAGGATAAAAAAGATTGCAGAGGAATCTGAGAAGGAGCAACCATGGATGTCTGTCCAAATGGAGGTGCATTCCCTTCTGTGACTAGGCTGTGCTCTGATCCTTAAGAACAAACATCAGAGACCACTGCCTTTCCCTCCTTATCAGATGCAACAATGTTCAGTAGTCAGGTATCTGTATAATTTATGGCCCTCTGTCCAGGTAGGATTCTGTATCCTGAAGGAAGTATGATTCATTTAGTAATGGGATGAACCCACAGGTTTTGCCCACAGTGAAATCTCACCTACGGAGTGGGGTAATAGTTCCAGAAAAGAGTGCAGATAAAGGTAGTTTAACTAGTTTGACTCAATCCATTACCTTTCTGCAGGATGGCGGCTTGTAGGAATCACATATATCTAGTCATAGCTCACTTGGCTGCCTCAGGGGAAGGCATTCCTTACCACTCGCCCATTCTTTTGTAAAAACTAAATAACACACAGCTAGGATTTCTGAACATGAAGTGATTTTTAAAATAAAAATTGCAAGAGTTGCAAGTTCTTTCCCCAGGTTACAAGGATGGGACCTGTCTTTTGGGGAAAACTATGCAGAGCTTGTATGCCTTGAGGAGGAATAATAGAAACCATCCACCGGTGTTACTCCCATACATTCTCCAGGAGACACCATTACGTGTAGATTATTGTCAGACACAGGAGGTCTCAGGTCCCATGATGAGCATTTTCCCGAGAGTTAACTACAACACCAGGAGAATGTGGTTTTAGTGCCAACGCAGGAGAGCATTACAAAAGTAGGGAGAAAACAACGGTGTCATATATTATGGTAAAGCCAAGAAAAGGATTTAAATGTGTCATTAGATTAAGAACAAGGAGATATTTGTTGGTCGTGGTAAAAGCAACCAGATTGCAGTGGGCTGAGGCATGTGGGAGGTGAGGAAATGGAGAAAGAGTGGCGGCAACATTTTTAAGCAGCGTGGTCGAGGAGAGAAGGCAAGGCGGGGGGCAGTAGCTGCAAGGCATTATAACTATCAGACAGGCTTTTATTTTTAAAGATTGCGTTGAACTTCTCACTGTTCTTGGAACCTGCCATTATCTTTAACAACTCTCTGGCCTTGCAAATGTTTTCCCCTGTTCTTGTTATACCTACCCTCCTTCTTGGCCAACTGGAGAGCTTTCATTTACTCAAAGCCAAGCTCCATTTCATCTTCCCTGATGTTTTTCTAGGCTACTCCAAGTAGAGTCAGTCCTTCTTGTCTCCGTGCTCCACCACATGGCTTTCACACGTTTGTATGACTTTGCACGCTAGATTATAAAAATCGGAACACGTTTTTCTTCTTTACCGCCGTCAGCTACTAGAAGGCATGCGTTGTGTTTGTTCTTTTCAACCAGATTTGCTAAGTGCATACTCTGTGTCTGTCACAGTGTCGGGAGCTGCCCTCATGTTGTTCACAGTGTCGTGGGGGAACAGCTAAGAAAAAAAAAAAAAAACATCAACTTTAAAACAGTGTGGTCATGTTTTTATTGAAGTATTTATGGATTAATATGGTGGCAGAGGAGATGTGGGTAGAGAATATCTATATCATCTGAGAAGGTTTCTAGGAAAAGAAGATAGTGGAGGACAAACAAGGACTGGCTAGCTATGTAATGGGAAAAGTGTTTTAGCACAAAGTGAAAGAGCTTGTTGAATTTAGTAAAATGTAAAAGTTCAATGTGACTGCAGCCTAGAATACTCTTACAGGTTTTGGGGGAGATGAAGCTAGAAAATAACTTAGAATCAGATCATGAAGGGCCTTATAGCCAAATGCCCCAAAACACCATAAAAGCATCTCCAAATAAAACTTAAAACATAGTAGATTTCTGTTACCATAGATCTTATTATAGCCTGACTTTTTTATGTGTGTCAATATATTTAAAAAAATAAAGATTATATAAAAGAAAAGCCTACTGTGATTAGTTTAATATAGTTACACAGACACACACACACATAAACATATACACTTCACACTTGTGAATTTAAGGATTAGGGTATTGCATGCAGGGGACTGAGATAATATATCTGAGAGCTTTTCTACCATCTACCTCTGCTGATGCCTTTCTTCTTGTGCACCATTTGAGCTGTTATGGCCCAGAATCCTTGTTACCATATTTAATTTCCAGTGGCTCCTCTCATTCATTTATTCATGGACTAATTATTGCTTTTTGCCTATGTTCTGGGCAGCTAGATACTGTTGATACATTGAAGAAGGTGGTCTTTGTACTTGTTCTCAATGTGGAGTAAAAGTTGCCAAATGTAGGGGTTGACAGGGAAGAGAGACTGCAAGGGAGATCAATGAGTTTGGGTAGTAAGGTGAAGCATGACACGTCAGAGGCCCTGCAGTATCACTATTGCTATAGGCAGCATATATGGAGAATTGCTAAGCATGAGACTAGAGAGGTAAGGGAGGGAGGGGTCATTGCAGGGCTTTGGAGGCTGTGAGAAAGCATTTGGGCTTCATCCCAAGGGCTTTAGAAATTCAACTGATCAAACTTAGCAGCATTTCACTCTTTGGATCTTCTTTTGCCATATCATGACAATATCTGGGGTGCATCTTGTAGCTTTCTGTTCACTTTCAAATATCAAAGGGCCCAGTCCAGTCCAGTTTTAACTTCAATCTCGTATGCCATTTAGAGCTTCTCTCCTTTTCTTAGCCGTGGTCACAGGTAAGAGGTGCACAGTGGGTGAGAGGCCATGATCTACTCTTCCTCTTCTCTTTCTGGGTCTTCCAGAGTTGAGGCAAGAAAAAGGGAGATTATAAAAAGGGGGGGGGGATATTCCTTTTTACTTTGCTTATTCTGTTGGTGGTTCTCTCTTGGCAATCAATGACATTTGAATGGCCGGTAGATAAATACAGGACCTCTCATGGGGCACACTTGTGATTTCTTCTCAATGACCTCTTTATTATCCAAAACACCAAAAGCACAGCTGGCTTATTCTTTCATGGACCTCTTGTGGCATCCTACTTAGCTCCTGCCCCTGGCACTTTACTTTGTGCCCTTTTGCTTCTGGGTGTCCCTCTCTTGCCAGGCCACCTTTTTCTTGAGTATGGAAAATGGGGGGAGAAGGACGCTTTGAAGGTGATTCATACCAGGCTACCTTCTTTGATGTCCAAATTGTATCTAAGAACTTTACATGTATTATACCACTTCATCCTTAAAGGAAGTAAGTTGTATAATTATCACCATTTTACAGATACGTCAGCTGAAATAAAGAGAGATTAAGTGACCTGCTAAAGGTCCAGTACCCTATTCTATCTGACTTACGATTGCATGCACTTAACATCTATTTCACATTACTCAACTTATTATTATTGCTGTTATCCTTCAATCTTGTGTTTGAGTCAGTTTTAAATGTGGAAAGAAGACTTTGACAGAGATTCCAAAACTTCAGTCTCAGCCTGCAACTTTCCATAATACATGACTAGTGTCTATTTTTTAGTCTATAAAGAAGGAAATTTCCCTTTAATGTCCCACCTCCAAAGATTGTTTTTACATATGGTACAATGAAAGAACATGATGTTGGGAAACATAAGGTTTGAGTTCAAATTTTGGCTTTCTCTCTTTTTGTTTTTAATGAATATGTGAAATGGGAAGAGTTCTCTATATTTAATAAGGTTATTATGAATTTTAAATAATAAATTGTATCAAAGTGAATTGCAATTAACATATTCTATGAATCATTTTAAGTATTTTGATTAGATATATTTTAATAATTTTCTGTTAGAATCTGAACCTTTAGTATCAGTTTCTAATTTGTTTGTAAACCTGCCAGGCATCTAGTTCCAAAGAGAAAGCCCAGGCATCGTGCCTACACAACAGTCCGAACATGCAGTAGCTGTGGTGCTCTGCAGTCTGTTTGTGTGAGCGTCTTTGCATAATAAGATTTTATGAACTGCACTAATTGGGTTTACTGACACTGCTGATCTGTTCTTAAGCTTTTCACGTTTTGCAATTTTTGCAATGCTAATACTGGGCTAAATTCCTGGTTCACACCCCTTTGAGTACCAACTGAAAGTGTTAGATCTTACCCATTCTTGTATAGTCTCAGGGTGTTATTTCTTCAGTTGCTACATACATGCTTCATAAACCACATTTTTCTTCATTATTGAAGAAACACACTGATAGGAACTTACTCAGAGGAGACTAACCTTTAAAAGCAAAAGGGTATAATGAAATAAATTCTGGCACTTTAAAATACACTCAGTAGGGAATTCCCTGGCGGTCCAGTGGTGAGGGCTCTGCGCTTTCACTGCTGAGGGCTCGGGTTCAATCCCTGGTCGGGGAACTAAGATCCCACAGGCCGCACGGCACAGCCAAAATAAAATTAAATTAAATTAAAAATTAAGAAAAATACACTCAGTAAATCAAAGTAAATGAGAAATCACTCCAAGAGCAGTCCTGCAATTTGGTTATGTTTTAGTGAGTAGATATAATTCTTCAGAAATTGGCTACAAGCACTGACTTATAATTAATGCAGCCAGGCACTAAAAAATATGCTGTCTTCACTAAATTAATGTGTCCTTGAAATCATGCTTATTCAATAAACTGTGCAATAGAGAGTGATTTCCTTGTTAGCAATACATTTTATGGAAATAACACTTAGTGGTAGTAAAGACATTAGGCTGGAAATCACATCCTTGTCTGGGTTCTGCCCCTTACAAGCTTGGAAACAGGGCAGTCATTACATTTATCTATGATCCCATCTATAAAAAGGAGAAGTTGGATTAAATTTCCCATATAGAGTTTTTCAAATCTTGAAGTGTATGGATTCTTCAACTTTTCAGTCTGAGTTAACAGCCTCATGTGTCCTATACACAGGCCAGAGGATAGCTGCATGCTGATATGTCCTTATGAATTTTTTTTGTTTCTTTCTATATGTGCTCCTTAGTTGTTTGTGTATTCTCTGAGTGATTTTGTAGTTGATCTTGGTATTATTTATTTCTTTTAGAACCTCAGTTCAAGGGACTAAGTCTTACTTGTATGAAGAAGTTGCATTGTTTTGTACTTTCTGGCAATTTTCTTGTAACACACAAATCAAGTAATTACTATATTAGTATACACTCATGACAAACTTGAGTGTTATTTTAAGAAACCTTTCAAAAATATTCTTTTCAAGTACTGAGAATGTGTGTTATATATGCATTTAAAAGAATCACATGCAAATAATCTGTCTGGAAATCCTGTAGTAACTTAGTGGATATGAAATGAATATTATTTGATTGAAATGTCTCCTTTCCCTGCTATTTTAATCTTGAAAGCAAAACCACAAAAACTAGTGAATCAACTGTATTTATTTGTTTATGTATCTATATGTCTGTATCTATATGCTTTTGTACTAATATATTGAGGTATTCTGAGAAGCAAAAAAGCAGAAACTGGAATGAGATAAAGTTAAAATACATATTATTTTCAGGAATAATTATTGTGTCATTATTAAAATAGATTTATTTTTACTCATACTTAAGATTTCTATTCCTGAGAATATTTTAGCAGTTAATATGTTTAAATTGTGCTTTATTATTTCTAAATATCTTTCTTTAATATTTTATAATATAGCAATCAAAAGTATGATTCTAAATTTATATTATTTTAATACTTGTCTTAATGATTGCCATAGATGAAAAAGATATGCAAATTCAAATTTAAGAAGTGCATCATTGGCTACTGATTACTGAACCATCATGCCAATTTTTTAAAAACCCATCCACCAAGTTTAGATGTTCATCTTCATGTTCTGGATATTTGGTTTTCAAAACAACTTACTATTTGCAATGTCCTTATGCTATCATTAACCAGTATTTCATGGTACAACATGTGCTTCAGATGAAGCTCATCATTAAATGGAGCGGGTATAAACCCATATTTTAAGTAGCCTTATTGAAAATTATGAATTTGCTTTTGCATATTTCTTTGTAGAGTTGATTAGTTCATCATTGTTTATGTGGCTAATGAAGAACTCATATTAGGCATAGAAGTGATATCCCTTTTCTTATTTTTCACTTGTGCTTGTGTAATTATTAGTGTTTTCTTCAATCCATGGTATCATTTAGCAATAATTTTAAAGTCAATTGCCTATTTTCACTAGAGTTAGTTTAATCAAAACTAGTTATTATAACTTGAAAATTCACTTGAGTACAAATCACAGTACACTGAATGCAAATGAATTCAGCATCACTTGACCATTCCCTGTTGTGGCTTCTTCTCGTCCCATAGCATGCCTTTCATGCATGACCATGATCTACTACTTATGGACATAGTGAGAGTGCCAATATCATTCCATATATTATTAGCAAAGCTTAATTTACTTCTTATATTTAGCTAAGAATTCTATATAAACATAAAGATTCTAATATTTTCTTCCTACACCCAAATGGATGTACATACCCCACTTTGTTAGCTACTGCTCTAATCTTGCTTCTGCTCACGGGCCCTCACTTAATTGAGGTACAATACAGTTGATTACAGTTATACCTACTAACTTATAACCAACCTGCCCCCCGATATTAGGCCCATGTAACTTTCATTGGAGTCACATGATGACAGATAAAACATCCCATAATTTTATAGAAATGGAAAAATTGAATTTGAAGTTTTACAGAAAGTTGTAAAATATATTCAGTTTGCCTGAACAAGTAAATGTCCAATGTGTTCACATCAGGCTTGGATTTGGGAGAACCACAGTTGGAAGAAACATTTGCATAAAAATTTGTCAGATAGCAAAAACTCATCTCTTAATCCAGCTTTTTAAAAAAAATTTAGTTGCTCTTATATAGAATTGAACTTAAAAAAAAAGAGTAAACCACAGAGAGTGAGGGTGGATTAGATGATGCTATTTTCTTCTAAGGATTAGGAGCCCAGAGCCACTCTTTACTTCCTGTTCATATGTCATTACCTGTGGCCATTTCTTGTTATCTTCATCCATTCAACTTTTGAGGGATCGCTGGGAATCATTTACTTTCATTTACTTGAGTAAGGTTTGTATAAATGACTTGTTATTGTCCTAAGTATGTGGCCTTTTTAATGTCCTTTTTTAAACACATAATTTTAGTTGAGTGAAATTGCCAGTTGCTAAGGTGTTTATTTTCAAACAAACATGTGATGGCTATGGCTTTATGCACAAAGGACAGTTTCTGAATTTCCAATCTCAGGTGCATAAATGAACATTTTAGTTATCTATCATGGAGGTGTCTGCACAAACATACACTGACCAAGATTTTTAATATCCAAAAATTGTCAGTATCGATCATAATTGTGAATTGTACATCTCATCTAAAATGTATACATTCTCTTATCCTAAGAAAGACAGAGAGAGAATGAAAAAAGAGGGGAGGTGGGGAACAAGAAAAGAGAGAGGGGGTGAGAGAGAGAGAGAGAGAGATTGCATAAACCAACTTTTAACTTATTGGAGGATGATAACAGGGGAATTGATCACTAGCTGGTCTGTATGAATATTTAAAAGTACATTTTAACCTGAGGGTGTTTGTTTGCAAAATATTCATATTTTAAGTATTCTAATACCTTGTCAAAGTATTTTATTACAATTTCATTAACTAAACTTTATTGAAATCATCTTCCCCTAATACATTCTTGTTAACAGTATGACATCTCACCATTTTTTTAGGATTAAGAAAGCAATAAGATTTTTTTTTTATAGTTTCTTTGGCAACAGGAGATGTCATATAGATCCCACAGTGTGTGTGTTTAATAGTTGTTTCTTTTCCTTTCTTTTTTTTTTTTCTACTGAGAATCAGGCTGCCTGCTTGCCTCCTTATTCATTCTTGAGATAAATGATTTGGGACAATCCACCCAGACCCTGCCCAAGCATGTCCCCTTTCCGAGTGGTTCTAAACTATACAATGTAGTAAAGAAGTTTGCCTAAGACCTTGTTCAACTGAAAGACACCAGAGAAAGTAAATTTCTTGTTTTCTTTTCATAATAATATGTAGCTGATTGTACAAATACACATGCTTTATCCCATTGTAAATGGCAACATTTATTGATAAGATAAAGGAATGATCTTTCAAAATTCACTTCTCAAAATAGCTTTCTCTCTCCTTAAACTATTTATATTATTGTTTTTGTTGAAATTTTATAGTGTCTTTGTATCTAAAACATTTATTATTTTCAAAAGAATTCTATTTTATATTTCAGGAATATACAATAGATGTTTTCTTTCGACAAAAATGGAAAGATGAACGGTTAAAATTTAAAGGTCCTATGAACATCCTCCGACTTAACAATTTAATGGCCAGCAAAATCTGGACGCCAGATACCTTCTTCCACAACGGGAAAAAATCAGTAGCACATAATATGACAATGCCAAACAAGCTTCTTCGAATCCAGGATGATGGGACTCTGCTATACACAATGAGGTATGTGTTCAGGTTTGATATGTTGCCTTTAAATACTGAGGAATCTGTGTATTAACCAACCAGCCAACCTAGCTGTCAAGTATTAGCAAGTTGAACATTTTCATAACAGATTATTGAGGTAACCAGAATATGCTTTATAAATGCTTTGATATTTAAAAAATAAAGGTTATGAGTTTGACACTCATCTTAGTGTGTTAAAGCTTAAAAATTGCCTTAGCTGTTAAGAACTGATTTTTTTTTGGCAGTTTACTTTTCATACTACATTTTAGTTAAGTACAACTTTAATAGTATGATTTAAATTTTTCTTTATACAAGCACATAATTTTATTTTTAATATCTCATGAAATATCCCATCAAATTTTTAAGTGATTTTTAAGCAAGTTTCACTTAATTTAATATTTTAATCCTTCTTATGAAGGGAGAAAAATACTTTTATAACCTCAGAGATGTCATGTGACATCAAGTTCAGATGATTCAATCTTAAAAAATTATCGAAAGAGATATACAGTTGTTGACTCTAATCACTGTTCCATTTGAACTCCTCTCATGAATTAATCTTTTTAAAATAAGTTACTTATATTACGTAACAAAGAAAGCAATCACAAATCTAATAAAATGGTGTATAATCTAAAAGGTAAATGTTTGATAAAGACTTTAAAACATAGATAACTTTCATCAGCATCGTATACAGACAGATGTGTATTCCAAGCATTTGATGTATTATTTCATATGAAATGTTAAGTGTTGGATTTCAATTGTGAAAGTTATTTAAGAAGGGGCAATAATACAGTCCTGATCTTTAAAGAAAAAACTCTTAAGTTCTCATTGCTAAATGACCATTGCCTAAAATGCAAGTTAGCTATTCTTTCTGCTTCTCTCTCTGAATCTTGCAATATAGATGCCATATCCCCCTTGATTTTACACGTTAATTAGTCCTGTGAAGACAATGATTGGAAATTTGGGGTTTGGAAAAATATTGTGTAGGGTTCTACTTAAATACTCTCTTGGAAGTATATAAGCTATAATTAAATTGTTGGTTACATTTGTTTTACTCATTGTCAGAGATTCTTCCATAAGTTCAGTTTAGTCCCTATTTTATCTAATTTACCTTTGTCTGAAATGGAATAGTTGATAATTTTCTTTAAAACAAATTTGCTATGATTACTCTTTAATGTGATCACGTATATACAAAAAAAATATTTCTTTAACATTCATAACCTGTGCCCATAATTTGAATAGTCTAGTCTCAACAAGATATTTCTAGGAGATATATCTGTATATGTAACTATGTCTATATTTATATTTCTATATATGTATCTATATACAGTATATGATATTCATTTACAACTTACATAATTTTGAAGGGTGCTTCTCTGAGGCAATATTGAATTCCTATATCAATTTTGCTATATGGTTATTGATGGAATGTTGGGAGAAAATAGCATTGTTTTTATGACAGAGGTTTTTTTTCATTTTTTTCTTTAAGATTTCAAATGTTAATACTGAAGTTAATGGGAAAATAACTTTCAAAAATGTGTACATAACTTCTTAACTAACCATATAGTACAAAATGCTTAAAGTATATTTTTAAATAAATATTGTTACTTGAGCTCAGATTTTGTAGGTGCAAATGTCTTCTGAAGGATCGCCTAAATGTGAAGGAACAAAAGCGTATTTAAATGTGAATTAGCCTCATCAGATGCCCTAATGAGGGTCCTACCTCATCATTAATTCTGTTGACCACAATAAGTAGTGATTTATCTTGACTTGCCAATTTATGTAAACAAAGAGTGGAATTTTGACTTTTAGGCTTACAGTTCAAGCTGAATGTCCAATGCACTTGGAGGATTTCCCAATGGATGCCCACTCATGTCCTCTGAAATTTGGCAGCTGTAAGTATGGGGATGAAGGTACATGGTTTGGGTCAATAAAATCAGGGATAGTCAGCAGCACAACTTAATTGTATACTTTCTTCTCATATGATGGGATGCTTAGTACTTGCCCAATAAGATGCAGAAATAAAAAACATACTGATTTCCCTCGAGTAATCAATTGGCTAGCCCTATTGTACTCTCAAATATCATATCTTAATCATTGTGTTTGTCATTTGCTTTACTGCTAATAAAGAACACCCTGTGTTTTTATCAATGTGAAAAAGTAGACTGGGAGCTCCTTGAAGGTCAGGAATATGTCATTTACCTTCTTTTTCAAGTGCTAACCCATTAAAAATGCAAAATAAATGGCTTTTTTTCAACTAAGAATGAAATGTTAAGGATAGATTCAATTGTTTGTTAAAGTAGTGATCAGCCTGTTGCAAATGGCAACAGAGAATAGGTGAAAAAAAAAAGCTGGATCTCTAATTACCTTTCTACTTTCTAATAATGGAAGGAAAGCTTCTTTCTAAAATAAATTTGAAGGAGATGATGTAAGTCGATTGCTACATGTGGGCGCTTTCTGTGTACATAAAATATTTCAGAAAAGGCTCTGTGCGTTTGGCTGTTCTTTAGGTCACTGAGGTTGTATCTTATATGTCAAGCAGAAGCATTAGCTCTCCCAGAATAACTGAAAAGAGGGAAGGTCAAATCATCTCCTAGGCCCACAGGGCATTCAGGGCAGGTTCAGGATACATTCATGGACACAGCTAAGCAGCTTCTCTCTTTTGTGTGTTCCATAGCCTGACCTTTTCAGAAACCTTTGCTCTTGCCGGCACCTCCATCTTTGTCCATTCTGGGCAGTTTTGACTTTTCATTCTCTTTCATAGAAATGCAGTACTCTCACCTGATACAAATATGTATGACTGAATAATGTGCCTTCTCCCCACAGACTGTATCAAGTGAAAGAAAAGAGAAGAATGGTGGCTAATATGAATGCAAAACCCTCTAATTTTATTGATGGCCATAGTTTTGTGGAATGAGAAGTTCAATCTTGTTTGTTCTGTTCAATCTTACGAAAGGTGTCAGCTCTCTATTTTCTTTGAGAATCTCCTCTTTGTTTAGCTATAAAGCCTTTTTTCTTTCCACGGAAACTATCACTTCAGTACTGGCACTTCTTCGAAGATTATTTAAGATAGTCAATCATGTTATAAAAGTAAACATGATGCTGGAAAAACTACAGCAGATGCAGCAGAGAAAAACTCATTTGCATTGCATAAATGGCATTAAATAGAAAACTGAAAAGCCTTCATACCAAGGAAAGGATTTATTCAAGATGCAGTAATGGTCTAAGAAGGAAAGGCATTTTTCAGTGGACAAGTTAGTGCCATTAAGAAACCAAATATAATGACGTATGATGTCTCAATTCTGAATTTGAAATAAATACACCTGAAAATATTTTAAATGAAATTTTAAAATCCCTTAGAGTGCATTTTCAGAGTAGTGTAATATTGTACATTTGAGAATATGGTTTTCTGTATCTAGAAGTGATGCAGGTAACACACAGAGCTTACTGTTAGGCATTTTTTATTGAAGCAATTGTTTTTGTTTAGTTTTCTCTATATTTATTTTCTGACACATTGAGTAAAAAAGTTGTATATTCTTTTATTTATCCTTGCCAATAGTAGGTACTTGAGACATAGTGTTAACAGTATGGACACGAGCATGGTGTATAGACTAACAAGCCAACCCAAAACTTAAAATGCTGGCATAACAAATTTTAGCAGAAGCAGCCATGACTTTTTCTTCTAGTCATTTACTCCTCACTTATTTAAAAAACTCCCTTGTGTCCCCACAAATGATAGAATTTCTGGAACTTTTTATCATTGTTCTCAAATAAAAGAAGCATCTTTTCTACTAATTTAAAATTTTGAATTCATTTTCATTTTGCGTTATTCCCGTTGCCTCACATCTTTATATAATTCCTTGCTGTTTAATTTGATTTAAAACTTCCTGAATGGAAATCTAAGAGTATTCTGGGCATTATCCCAAAAGAAATTATAAATTTTCTTTTTGGATAAAAATGATTTGGGGATTGTTTTGGTTATCAAATATTAAGAATCGGTCAGTATGCATTTGATGTTTAATGCAGATTAGGACAAAATGGATTATTGCATAAAATTAAATAAAATTATTTAATGGAAACCTAATCTAGATATGGAATTTATAAAGAAATTTGTCTTTCTCTCCTTTTATACTTCACTGAAAAATCACAATGGTCTCCAAGTTTATATGTGTGTTGGTAGGCCAGGAAATGCCTCTAATCTGCATTGCATAACTTTCTGCTCTCTCTTCTCTCACCAGACCCCCAATCTAAAAACATTCCTGCCTAAAAAATGAAATTAAATAATTGCTTTTTTATAAAAGACATGGACAGGATCAGTCATTTTCTTTCACATATTCTTAGGCTTCTATCCAGATTTCCATCTTTCATAACAGTAAATAACAGAATTAAAATATTATGAGTTTATTGATTAATCTAGCAAGAATGAAGTGAGAACATTTTCCTCGTGACAGGCATTGTGCCAGGTGCAAGTATAGATATGAGTAAGATAGAGTCCCTCCCATTAGTCTCTTACTAGTTTCTTTAAAATGTCACCTATGTTTGTAGAGTTTCATCTTCTCTTATTTATGTTTAAAGGTAAACGTCAAAATTCAAAAGTGGAATTATTATAATTGCTTAAAATAAAACCTCATAATTTATTAAGATCCACAACTACTGAGTACTCTGAGGCCTTCTGATATGAGCTGGAGCATGTGATGTCTTTTTGGTTTATTAAATTCTGTGCCATTTGAAATTGTATTGAAGAGAAGGCCACTTGATGATCTGCAAATGCATTGCTAGTTATACACATTACTAATGTTACTTATTTATACATAACAGTAGAATCATCAATGATTAACTAATTGAAATTAATTAATAAAAATTTAGACCTTAGGGTAACTGAATTCATTCATATGCAAGCTGTAGGAATAGATCTGCTATTAAAACAAGTACATATATATACATATAATGATATGAAGTATGTATAATTATATACATACATACATACTTTTTCAGAATGCTGTTTCAAAAATTGTTTCACATAATATAATTATTTGTGGATGTAGGTGTATACATGTATTTCACTGATATTAACATTTACTAGTAACATTCTGAAAACCAGACAACACTGTGGTATGTCATTAAAAGACCACACAGTGAATAAGACACAACATTCACTTTATTGTAACTAAAGCATAAGTGGGAATGGATTTGTGATCACAGACTTTAGATCAAGGTAAGTACCAGAACCACCCCAGAACAATGGTATTAACCTAGAAAACCTATTAGATGGCAGGTAAATGAGCTTTTCCAGTGTCCTGGAGAGATAGAGGCAGAGATATTGCTGGAGATGGCTGGTTCTTTCTCTCCCTCAGTTGAAAATGTGACTGTGATGCTGAGTTTTGCTCAAGGACCAGGAGTAACTAATATTTCTAAACACTCCCTTGAGCAAAAGTGCATAGAAGTTCTTTGAAAGGTCAGTAGTACAGCTGGAATTGTCTGGTTATTCAACTGTGGAGAGACTCTGCCCGCATGGAGAGGTCAGCTGTTCCCCCTATAGGCGCAAGGGAAATGCCAGGGCCAGAGAAGTACTGAGACAAGATAGGCTGCCTGCCCTCCAGCGTTAGAGTCATCTCACTTCTGCTTAGTTCTGTATCCTTGGCCAAATAAATCAGAAAATTATACTTGGTCTGTATGTGATTTGTCTCCTCCTGCCAATCCATAGCTTAATTAGGATGCTATGCAAGTATAGTTCAGTGAGATCTGTGTGCATTAATTAATTTTAAAATGAACAGGTTTAAAAAAGTGTTTTCAACTTACGAAACTATAGCATTCTGAATTATTTTGCATATTCTGCAAAATTCTCATCCTTCTAATGAAATGCATTGTATTATGATAGTTAAGTCATTTAATTCTTAACTAGGTGAACGTTTTGAAGAAAAACCTACAAAACTAACTACAAAAATAATACCTAAAATAAACACAATATTTGTCATCATTATTCTCACATGGACATAAGTATTTCATGAGTGATTATTATTTCTAAATAAACTGGTTAAATGGGCCTTGGGCATTCATAACCTGTTTACTGCAATGCCGTCGTCTACTACCTTGGGAATATGGAGGATGTGTTAACCATCTCAGGGCCCAGTGATTTTTGCAGGATCTAAAGAGAAATTTGCTCTTCATCTCTCAAAGTGGTTACAGTGAAAATACTCTTGTGGTCATGGTTGTCTCTCTTGGTCTGCTTCACACCCTTCATATTGAAGTTGTAAATTTCAAAGACACTTTTTTGCCCTAAAAAATATCAATTTTTATAGTAAACAATAATTCTATGAAATATGCAACCTTTGATGCTGGATGTTATTGATAGTTCTTACTAAAATGCTTAAAAAGTTTTTTTCCTGATTTCCTACAGATGCGTATACAACCTCGGAGGTCACTTACATTTGGACATACAATGCATCTGATTCTGTACAAGTTGCTCCTGATGGCTCTAGGTTAAATCAGTATGATCTGCTGGGCCAATCAATTGGGAAGGAGACAATTAAATCCAGTACAGGTTAGTAAAATGAATCTAAAGAAAAGTTAGTTCCTAAGAAGATTAATGGGTTAACGTCTTGGAAATGTGTCAGTTTGCTTAAAACCTTTTGCGCCTGAGGTCTAAGAAGAGGCAGCAGACTGTGCTTGGGAGCTTTTTAGAAATTCAGAATCTCAGGCCTGACTCCTTACTAAGTCAGAATCTGCACTTTAACAAGATTTCAAGGAGATACCAAGATGTGCATTAAAGTTTAAAAAACACTAGTCTAACTTATGCTCCCAATTCAAAACATGTGTGTCTTTTGAGACAAGCCAATTTTACCTTCACACAGTGTTACAATTTCCCTCACTTTCTAATTCTTTTCCCCCTATTCTGGATAAGCTATGACTATACAACTCTTGATTATGGATAATTACTATTGGTCTGTGTGGGAAAGCTAAAGCCCTTTCTAAGAAAAAGCAGCTGTATGAACGAATGATCTCACAACTGGCAGATGTAAACCCAGAGAGCAGAAAGGAAGGTAGCTATGAGTATCAGATAGAACTGACCCCACTATATTAGAGCAGGCATTAACACATAAATTCAGAATTGGTGACAAGATTAAAAGTAGAAAATCTGGGCCAGGAGATCAGTCTTGGAGATGTGGTCAGAGATCAATACTTTAAAGAGCCGGAGAGGACTGGACTGGAAACAGTCAAAACAGAGGCTTGAGGTTGGGACCAAAGAGGATGAGAACCTGAGCAAGTAAGATAATCCATGGTCAGAGAGCATTTATGAATCCTCTATCCCTTGGTCAGTAAGCATGACCTAGAGAGAAAAACAAATTCCACACGATACACATGCCATTCAAATTTTTTGGTCATATGAAAATTTTCTTTTAAATACTCTTGCTATGCTAAGTGGGCATTTTAATGTTATATACTTTCCATGTCATATATGGGGCAAATTCTTTCCTTTTTTAAATCAGGGACTGTTCTTTGCCTAATCCCTTCCATTTCCAAAATGTTCAAACTATTGACTATTACAGTTTCTTAAGCTTCTTAAATTTTTCTTCTAGGTGAATATACCGTAATGACAGCTCATTTCCACTTGAAAAGAAAAATTGGGTATTTTGTGATTCAGACATATCTGCCTTGCATCATGACTGTTATTCTCTCCCAAGTGTCATTCTGGCTTAACAGAGAATCTGTGCCGGCAAGAACTGTGTTTGGTGAGTGAATAACTACATACTTTGCTGTACAGCACATTTTGTTTCATGGCTTTCTTTCAAAAGCATTATCTCTCTTGATCTTCACCCCAGTAGTTTGTGGTGTGCAGAGCAGGGAGTATTCATTTTGCCTTATAGATAAGGAAACTGAGGCTCAGAGAGGTACAATACAGAGTCAGTGTCACACTCTTAAAAAGGAATATAAGAAGTTCTCAAATCTTCTGAATTACATTGTCTTCTTTCTGTTAAATCATTTTGCTTATCAATGTTCCTTTCCATGTTAGTATAAGGAGATTATTCTTAGAGGTTTTAATGTAAAGTGTAACAGTACCATATTTCTAAGCTATGTTTATTTTATTTTATTTTATTTCATTTCATTTTTTTTGTTTGGTTTTTAGATGAACAAAAATGACCTTAGTACTTTAAGTGAGAGAGAATAAGGGAGGAAGGGAAAGAGAGGGAGAAAAAGACTCCCTCATTCTCTACCAGTAGTGTGTTTAATAACAAAGTTAATTTTCTTGATTTAAACCATGCAGGGGAATTTGGTTACTGCTTTTTGGATATATGAACTAGGATGAGTACATTTTGTGACAAAGTAGATCACCTTTGTGTATTTGGTCCACTCATTCATCTAGGAAAGCTTTATTGAGAATCTACTACGTTGGATATGGCATCAGGCCCTAAAGGTTCAAAAACATATAAAATTCAACTATCTCTGTACAGTGGAGGGCACTGCATTCAACTATCTCTGTACAGTGGAGGGCACCAGAATAAGCAGGAAAGATAATGGCAACACAAGATGAAATCATTATAAAAGAGGCACATACAAGCCATTAAAAAAGACAGCAGCATGGATCCTCCCTAAATGGACTGATTAATTAGCTGAGTCAACATTCGAGCTAATTCTTGAAGGATAAGTAGGAGTTTCCCAGACAGATGATATGGGACAAGAATCTTAGCCAAAAAAGGATAAAGTGTGCAGTGACATTGAAGGATGAAAGAACATAGTGTATTCAGTGATAGTGAGCTGTTTCAGTGTCAGTTGATATACATACAGATACAAGTATAGCTTGAGGCCTAATGGGAAGTCCTTGTAGGCCATGCTAAGATAGTGTACCTTTATCTTATAGACTATAGTGTTTTGAGACTATAGACATGTGTAAGCTCTTAGAACAATGCCTGGCATTTAATATGTGCTATATAACTGTTGGCTATTCTTATTATCAATGGAGAAAAATCAATTTTATTCTCAATACTAGCAAAGAATAATTCAAAAGGAAATTTTAAAAATTATTTCATTTATAATGGTATCCAAGATAATAAAATACCTAGAAACAAATTTGACCACATAGGTAAAAGACTTGTCCACTAAAATCTATAAAACTTTGTTGAAAGAAATTAAAGAAGACCTAATTAAATGGAAAGACATCTCATGTTTTTTGAGAGGAAGACAATACTGTTAAGATAGGAATTATCCCCAAAGCAATCTATAGATTGAATTCAATACCTGTAAAAAATCCAGTGGCTTTTTTTTTTTTTTTTGCAGAAATTCCAATCCTCAAATTCATATGAAATTGCAAGGGGCTCCAAACAGCCAAAACAATACTGAAAAAGAAAAAAAAAATTTGCTGGACTCATACTTCCCAGCTTCAAAACCTAGTACAAAGCTACATTATTCAAAACAGTGTGGTAGTGGCATAAGAATGGACATATAGACCAATGGAATAAAATTGAGAGTCCACAAACAAACAAACAACTATGGCCAATGGATTTTCAACAAGGGTGCTAAGACCATTCTGTGGGGAAATAGTAGTCTCTTCACCAAATGGTGCTGGGACAGCTGGATGACCACCATGTGCAAAGGAATGAAGCTGGACCCCTACCTCACTCCAGATACAACAATTAACTCAAATGGATACAAAGCATTAATGTAAAATCTAGAAGTATAAAACTATTAGAAGAAAATATAGGATAAATCTTTATGACTTTGGATCTAGCCATGGATTCTTAGGTTTGACATCAAAAGCATGAGTAACAAAGAAAAAATAGATAAATTGGATTTCACTAAAATTGAAAACTTTTGTATCTCAAATAACATTATCAATAATGTCAAAAGACAACTTATGTATGGGAGAATATATTTGCAAATTATATACCTGATAAGGGTTTAATATCCTGAATAAATAAAGAACTCTTACAACTCAAAGACAAAAAGACCAAAAACCTGATTTTAAAAAATGGGCAAAGAACTTGAACGGACTTTTTTCTAAAGAAAATATACAAATAGCAAACAAGCACAAGAAATGATGTATATCATTATACATTAAGGCAACACAAATCAAAACCACAATAAAGTACATTTTATGCATACTAGGATGGCCATAATAATTAACAAAACAAAAGGACATAAATATTGGAGAGAATGCAGAGAAATAGAAACATTCATATTGCTGGGGGAATATAAAATGGTACAGCTTCTGTGGACAACAGTTCAGCAGTTCCTCAAAAGATTAAACATAGAATTACCATATCATCCAACAATTCCACCTCTAGGTATTACCTAAGATTAATGAAAACATATGTTTACATGGAAACTTGTACACAGGTATTTATGGCAGCATCATGTCTAATAGTCAAAAGATGGAAACAACCCAAATATCCTTCTGTGGATGAATGGATAACCAAAATGTAGTATATACTTACAGTAGAATATTATTCATCTATAGAAAGGGATTAAATACTGATAACATGCTACAACATGTATGAATCTCGAAAATGTCATTCTAAGTAAAAGAAGGCAGATGAAAAGGGTCACATATTGTATGATTCCTTTCATATGAATTATCCAGAATAGGCAAATCCATAGAGACAGGCAGCAGTTTAGTGGTTGCCAGTGGATGGATGCAGGGGAAAATGGGAAGTGATTTTGTAGTAAGAACAGGGTGTTTTAGGGTGATAAAAAAGTTTTGAAACTAGAGAGAGATGATGGTTGCAGAACACTGTGAATGCATAAATGCCACTGAATTGTACACTTTAAAATAATTCATTGCATATTATGTGAATTTCATCTCCATAAAATAATTTCTAAGTCACGAGTTAAAAAAAAAAAAATTGATGAGCACACCAAGGATTTCCCAGGATTTAGGAATCTTCTTAGATATCTATTTCAAAATTTGCAAATTATTGAATCAAAGACAAAAAAAACTGATATGGCTAAAAATATGAGAAAACTTCCATTCAAATGACTTGAAAAATAAGGTTACATGATTTTCAGAGCACAAATAATACAGAAAATAAAGTTTTAGGGAAAATTACATAATAATTAATAACAGAAAGGAAATGATTAGGACAGAGTTGATATTCCAGAAAGATATAAATTTATATATAAATATACAGCATATCAGATAAAATTAAATGATGAAGTATTTGCTTAATAAAAGTTGTAAGGAAAACAAAATATTGCATTGAGGTAAAAAAAGACAGAGATTTTATAGCATAAATCATATAGAGGCATATGTTTAAAAAAGAAACCAATAGAAGACTACCTAAGTATAAGGAGAGATAAATAGATGGATAAATATTTAACAGTGAATCAACAGAATGTGTTAGTATCTAGGCTGCTAGGTTCAACTATAACAAATGTACAAAAGTTTCTAAGACTGATTATAAAAATAACACATACAAAGTTAAAAATCCAGGCTATACTTGAATGTGTAAATTCATTTGTGTATGAATGATTTACAGTACAGGTTTAAGGACCCAAAAGTCATATTGTCATGTAAATATAAACTGTTAGGTGGTAAAGGCATTCTTAGTATTATCTCTACAAGTTATTCTGTGTAAAGTTTGTAATAAATATAATTCCATGTGAATGTATGTGTATATGTGTGTGAAAGTAAAAGCTAAAAATCCTACATCCCGTGTGGAATGAGATTTGAAACGTGCCCAGCCTCTTTATTCTCCACCCCCATTCTATCTTTCACTGTTTTCTGCCTCCTTAACATCATTCTCTGACCGATGCACAGCAGTTACCTAAGCAAAGTGTCTACCCTCTCCAAACTTCTCTCCCTGAATCCACAGTCAGGTCTACAAGCTGATTACCATTAAATCAGGTCTACAAGATATCATTAAATCATCTGCACTCCTCCTGCCTCAGAGGTTTTCTGTGGTGGGTAACCCCCCAAGTTAAAACAACAACAACAACAACTATTACAGTTAAGAAATTAATATGCTCTGGGACACAGATGCCAAATTTCTCAGCTTTTGAGGTCTGATTTCATGCTGTCAATAGAATAAGAAAACAGAGCAAATAAGACAGCAGGCAGAGGAGTTGAAATTAGAATGTGCACTCCTTTGATATTAGAAACTTTGTTCCATTGTATTGGGTTTTATCTATTCAGTTTTTTTTTTATATTGCATTTATTTTGTGGTTGTAGGGGCAGCTTGATATTTTTCAAAGATATTTCTTCAAAGGGATTGCGTACATATCTTGCAATGATAGATGAGGAAAACCTCCTTTGACTTTCTCTGAGTGCTTACGTCCAGTTCATTCAACACCGACGAATACTTACTGAGCACCTACTTATCACATGGTTCTAGATGCTTGGGGTATGTCCTTGAACAAAACCAAACACCCTTATGATGAGGTAGTTGTTCTCTGTTGCCAACGGTACAAGAAAGCACTTGGGAAACTTCTAACCTTAAACCTCAGGTTTTGTGCTTTCAAGCCTCCTGTGACTAAACGATGTATTTGCAATGTACAAACCTCATTTTGTGTTTGTATAAACATATAGCTTATTTTGTGAAATTGTGGCTTATGGTTTTTTTAGTTGCTTAACATCCTTCAGAACTTCCTATAAATAAGAATAATGATAATGAGTTTGCTAATTATTGTCTGTATATTTGAAGCCAAATCATTTTTCAAATTGATAAGTTTATCTATGAATATATTACTACACAATAATATATGAACATATGAGTATATGAATAAGTTTATATATAAGAAATATGTACTGGTATTTCTGTCTTAATATTATATTCAGTATGGAATAGAGAGTTTTTTCTATTAAGAACTAAAACCAAATAACAAACATCTGTTAGGGTGTATGTTTGTCTGGTAAAAGAGTACAGGGAGTTCAGATGCCTTATACTGCAAAGTTTGTACATACAAAGTTCATTGCATTTGCAAGTGACTTACCTGCTTGTCTTATATTTTTGGAGTAATTAGAACTCCAGAAGGGATATGTTTGGATTGCTCATTTTTCTACTTAGATCACAGATTTCCATGATTCAGTTTGACTGCTTATGTTAGGGAATATAAAAGATAGTGGCTTGATTATATGAGGTGTTTCTTTTTTTTCATGTGAAAAAAATCCTCAAGTAGGTCCTCCAAGACTAATATGATAATATCATGGGCATCAGGCAGTCTGTCTCTTTTCATCTTTCTTCTTTTATATCCCTAGCATGGAGTTTTTTTGCTTCATTGTCCAAAAAGGCTGTTGGTGCTCCAGGCATCACATTCATATCCAGGAACAGGAAGGAGTAAGCAAAAAGGGCAAAAGACCTCTTCCAGCTCTGTGTTTGCCATTAATGAGCTTTCCCAGAAGTCCCTTCAAGCAATCTCTATTTATATATTATTAGCCTAACTTGGTCTCATAACCAGAGAGTCTGAGAAATTGCCACCCTGAATAAATTCAGTGTTCCAATATTATGATTGACTAAATATTGGATTGGCAGCTAGTGGTTTCTACTACAATAAGAAGAAAAAAAAGAAAAAATAGCAGTTTGCTATGAAGGTCATGAAATGATTAGGAGCACATATTCTGGAATCAGAGCACAGGCATACCTTGTTTTACTGTACTTTATTGCACTTTGCAGATGTTGCATTTTTTACAAATTGAAGGTTTGTGGCAACCTTGCATCAAGCAAGTCTATTGGTGACATTTTTCCAACAGCATTTGCTCATTTCATGTCTCTGTGTCATATTTTGGTAATTCTCACCATATTTCAAACTTTTTTATTATTATTATATTTGTTTTGGTGATCTGTGACTAGTGACCTTTGATGCTACTACTGTAAAAAGATTACAATTTACTGAGGGCTCAGATGATGCTTAGCATTTTTTAAGTAATAAAGTATTTTTTAATTAAGACAATACTATTTCTCACTTAATACACTATAGTATAGTGTAAACATAACTTTTATATGCACTGGGAAACCAAAAATTCCACGTGACTTGCTTTATTGTGATATTCACTTTATTGTGGTGGTCTGGAACCAAACCTGTAATATCTCCAAGGTATGTTTGTATCTTGGTTCAAAATCTGGCTCTTCTATGATCAAATTAGGTAAGCTATGGAAAGTCTTTTTAACCTCTTTGTACCTTAGTTTCATCCCTCTGTAAAACTGGGATTATAATATCTACCCCATGAGGTATTTTAGGGAATCAACACACACACATACATTCATAGACACATGGAACACTTAGAACAATTCTGGCACATAGTAAATTCTATGTAATCGTTTGCTATTATTATTACTATTTATTATCTAATACTTAATTCTCTCCTTCTTATAAATAAATAGGTAAAGAGTGGTCAGATCTTGTTTTAGTTTAGGTTGGATATCCCAAGATGGCATATTTTGGGAGTTACGAACTCTATAAACCTCTAGGTAAGAGGTACCTGGGCAGTTATCCAGCTTCTTTGATATTCATATCATCAGTGTTCAATTGTTTGAAGGGAATTTCAGAATTTTTGATATTCCCGTATTTAAGTGAAATATGCCAGTGTGTATTCAGTTTTTAATCAAGTCTCCTTTATTATGTCAAATGAAGCTCAAGTCCAGCGGACTTAAGCCTCTTTGTTAACTTTATTCTTAATTAATCATGAGCTTGTACAGATAGCCATAAGAAACAACATCTTAGATGTGCATCCCATCTCAAAGTCCCATAATTGAGTCTTACTGGTTAGACATGGGTCACATTCTTATCCCTGATACAATCATCATGGACAGGTTCACACCCTTCCTATGACCTCCCTTCCCCTAGCATCCACTCAGGCCTCTTTCTTATTTCATGAATATACTAGCCATTCACCTCTAAGGTTTGTCTTTTCCCTCTGCTTGGGTTTCTCTTTTCCCAGATATCTGTGTGGCTAATTCCTTTATTTCCTTCAGGCTTTTCTAAAATGTCATCTTCTTGAAGAGACCTACCTGACAATCTAACTTAAAAGTGTGAACTGCTTCCCAATCCTGAATCTTCTGCTCTCGCTGGTCCTATTCTATGTTTTTTTTTTTCCATTGCACATATCATCTAACAATATTTTATAGAAAAAATATATATTTTTGTTTAATTTGCCTCCCCGACAAGAATTTAAATTTCAAGAGGGCAGTTATTTTTACCTCTTTTTAAGCTGATGGCCAATTAAGTAGGTTAAACTGAGGCAATAAGTAAATGGAAAATGATTTTAGATAGATGATAGATAGTTAGATAGATAATATAGATAAACACATTTGTGAGTTCAACGAGAGTTAGGTTAGCAAAATTATAGAGACTGAAAGTGTCAAGTGGGGTACTTTCCTAATTTTTAAAATTAGGGAATCAGAGTGCTGTTTCCAAAAGAAGGTTGCATGGATACAGGGGAAAAAAAATAAGCAAATAAAACGTATTCATTGCAATAGGTTAGCCAACTGTGAAGTTTAGAAGGAACACAGGGCAGAGGGCTGTAATCACTCTGACACTAACTGTAAGTTCAGGGAGTTCACAAAACCACTTTCAGAGTTGATAATTCACTAGAAGAACTCACAGAACACATTGAAAGCTGTTACACTCACAGGTATGGTTTATTACAGGGAAAAGATACAGATTAAAGTCAGCCACAGGAAGGAGCACATAGAGTAGAGTCCAGGCAAAGTACCAAATGCAGAGCTTTCATTGGCCTCTCCCCATGGAGTCAGGGACAGCAGTACTTTCCTGGCATTGATAATGTGACAGCACATATTGCCAAGCAGGAAACTCACCCGCACCTTGGTGTCCAGAGGCTTTACTGGGGCTCTGTCACATGGGCATGGTTGATTGGTCTTGTGGCTGATCTCAGTTTCCAGCTCCTCAGGAGGTAGAGCTGATATGGCACGTTCCCAAACTCCCACCCTAAATTCAACTGTCACTATTGGGCTGCACCAAAGCCCCCAGGCAAAGCCACTCTTATCAAGTGTGACGCTCCAGGCCTAGAAATCGCATCCCAGAAGCTGAGAGCAAAGGCCTGACCTCTCTTTGGGTGTGGTTAAAATTCTATATTATGTAAACTGTATACATTATAAAACCAAATATTAAATATTGAATTATTAGACTATCATCTTGAGTTACCAATATATCTGCTTTCTTCATACCTTTCTCAATATTGTCACTAGTCTTCTTCCTCCCTTCCCTCATGCTTACCTTCCCTTTATCCTGTTGCCCTCATCATTGTCTAATTCCCTATAGGTCTCAACATTAGTCCTACTCTGGAGCATTTCTCCCCTCCACCAGCATGTCTGACAAGTTATTTAATATTAGAAATATCTTTTTTACAGTGGAATTGGTGATTGAAAAACATGCTTCTTCATTTAGTTCAGGAAAGCTCTATAGAAAGTGGGCTCTGTGTACCCGTTACATGAAACACATACTATAGGTGATCATAAAAATGGCAGATAAGAAGAACATTCCACTTCAACTTTTGAGAAACCAGTCACCTACTGGGCAGAAAGTCCCTTAGTAATGAGGTTATTGTAGTTTAATAAAGAGATAGTCAAGATCTGAAGTAATAAATATAATAATAATAAAACAACTAATAACAATAAATAAAATTATTAAATAAAACAGCAAATAATGTTGAGCGCTTAACTACACGTTTGAAAGAATATTGCACCAAGAATGAAGAGAGCTTCTGTCAGGTTCTGATTCCACTTCTAGATTAAGCAAGCATGTAACCTCTGTAAAGTCTAGATTTTCTCCACTGTGAATAGATGTGAAACTTATGCTGTCCACCTCATTGGGATGCTAAGAGGATCACTGAAACAATATGTGTACAGGTTTTATTAAATCTTAAAGTAAACATATACTTCTATTGTTTTATATATTCAACAAATAGCAAGTCTGAGTATTTTCTGAGAACCAAGGATACTGCAGAATGTGCTGTGAATCCAAGTGGTCTATGGATGAAGGCATGCAGAGATAGGAAAGAGCATTGCATAAGAATTGAGCAAAAAATCCAAGCAAAGAGAAAGTTGAACTCATAGAAACAGAGAATAGAATCTCGGTTGCCAGGGGCTGGGTGTGAGGGATTAGGGAGAGGCTGATAAAAGGGTTCAAATTTTCAGTTATAAGATGGATAAGGTCTGAGGATCTAATGTATAACATGGTAACTATAGTTGATAATGCTGTACTGTCTAATTGAAATTTGCTAAGGGAATAGAGCTTGTGTCTTCACCAAAAAGAAAGAAAAAAGGTAAATACGTGAGATGAGGTTAAGTAACTCTATGGTGGGGATCCTTTCATAATGTATATCAATTCATCACACTGTACACTTTAAATATGTTACAATTTTATTTGCCAGTTATACCTCAATCAAGCTGAAAAGAACTTTAAAAAGAGAGAGAAAATCAGAAAATCACCTGGATACAGCTTCAGCCTATCTAGGCCAAAGAATGGGGGCAGTCTTAGAAGGAGACATGGATGGTTTTAATTGGAAAGTATGGAGAAAGTGCCAGCAGGAGTGGAATGTCTGGGTGGTAGCAGGATATGAAACCAATGAACAGAAAGCCTGTGCAGGGCAAAGACAGTCTCTGCAAACCTCGTTCCAAATCCCTGTCTTCCACAAGGCATGGGCTGCAGAGTGCTAACAGGCTGCACACCTGGCATCCCAGAATTGACTTTGGCACAAGGCAGCACATGCTAATCAGCAAGCTGCCAGCCCACCAGCCTCCCTCCCTCCTGCTGTTAGACCCATCCCCGTCAGCCACTGCCAATTAGGAAAGTGACTGCAGCAAAATACGCTAATAAGCCATGGCAAGGAAGATTAGAAAGCTTTGCTGGTCCAAGTCTAGGGACAGGTTTAGAAGTTGTTTCAGGAATATAGGTGGCCTGCTTAAGCTTGATTGAGGAGAATGGATTATTAGTAAGGGCATAGGAAGAGAATTAAAAGTGTATGCTCTTATTTTGTCAGTGAATTTTTTTTTTTTTAGATTCTTTTTCAGGACATGCAAATATCACTTCAATACAGTTATGACCATTCAAGTTATGAGGGCAGATTATCCAATCCCATTTCCTACACGGAAATCTATGCAGTCATAGTGATGAGAAAAAAATTTAAAAGCGCGTTTCGGAGCACCTCTATGGGTTATATACTGTGTTAGAAACTTCAAATTTAATCATTATTTAATTCTGAAAAAAATATATATCCCCAGTTAGGAAAGTAATTATCCCCCCTTTTCAGACAAGAATTTTGAAGCCCGAAAGTATTAAGACACTACTCCATTATCAGACAGCAGGTCAGTAACAAAGAAAGAATTTGACCTTACACTCTCTGACTCTAATCTTTTCACTTTTTCTACTGCACCTTTATGCCATCAAACTACTTTTTCCTTTTTTTTTTTTTTGTTTTGTTTTCTTTTAGAGCTTGAAATCAGAAATCTCCTGGGTGATTGCTTCAAACATAGGTAATTTCTGTTTGAGAGTCAGGCTTACTAAACATAGATCAGAACTAGAGGTGAATGTTCAGACTTGAACAATAGTTAACTTTTGGCATTAGCAGCTGCTTATTGAAGTATTTCAGATTCCTTGCCCTATTTCCTGCCAGAAGTTGATACTATCACATTATGGTATAGTAACTAATGCATTAAATGACTTTCCAAAGTTCTCTCCTGTCCTGGTGTCATATTCTGCATTTTTAAGCAAAATTAACCTAGTTAATCCAGGTCTTTAAAAGTATAGGTACTTATAATAGGTTCACCTTAGTCATTAGAAACTTCTGTTTAATTTTAATCTGAGGTGGAGAATTCTATGACTGCTTTTGACTGCATTCTGTAAAACCATTTCTTATAATGTACTTTGTCTTGGAACTCATCTGTGAAAGCTTGATAACCTTATAGAATACATAAGGGAGATTTTAGGTGTTTCAAGAGAAGGGTTTTTTGTTACTGTCGTTTCCTTTTGATTTTTTTTTTTAGTTTCTGTTTTTAGTTTTGTTTTTTTTTTTTTCTTCACTTACGCCTTGAAATAACAAAGTGGAAAATAATAGATTTTTCTACTCTGATTATTTTACTATTTAAACAGGTTTAGATCATTAAATATTTATTTTCACTATAGCAAAATTTTGAGTGCATATTTATTCTTAGTTTTTAAACTCTCAAAAAAATTAAAACTATTGTTTATTTTCAAATACCTCCTAGTCTTTCAAGGAAATGATTTCCACTTGGGTGACTTTTTTCTGATAAAAATTATTTAATAATGCATTATTTATCACAAATAACATAATATCTCCCTAGTTAGATCACCTCAGGGAGCTATAAGAAATCACCAAAACAATTAATATTTGAACAGTCACCTTGCATTTTATGACAATACAATTACAAGATTGAAATAATAAAAAGATTTGATAACAGTGGGGAGTTTATACAAGATGGTGTTTTCTGTGGTCTGTTCTTGTATTGCCTTATTGTCATCATACTGAATATATTATTTTCTTTTAAACTCATGAAATCAGAATATTACTGTTTTAGTTTAAGCTACTTTAACACAGTACCATAGATTTGGTGGTTAATAGACAACAGAAATTTCTTTCTCACAGTTTTGGAGGCTGAAAGTTGGATATCAGGATACCTGCATGGTGGGGTTCTGGTGAGAGGCCTCTCTTTCATTATAGGCTGCTGGCTTTGTGTCCTCACATGGCAGAGAGTGAGCTAACTCTCTGGCCTCTTCTTATCAGGGCATTCATCTCACTAATGAGGGCCCCAACTTCATGACCACATTACCTATCAAAGTCCCCACCTCCATCACATCAAGGATTAGATTTCAACATATGAATCTGGAGGGAACACAGACATGCAGTTAGCTCATAACAATCACTGTGGTATTTAGCAGTTACGCTGGATTGCACTTTCCTGGGTAACAGAGCAGAGGTGCAGGGATCCCAGAAAGGCTGTTTTCAACTACTTTTAGATCTAGCCTTACCTTAACCAGAACTTCCACCTCATTCCTGATATCATTTGAGATTAGATGTAAACCATGCTAGACTTCTTGGAAGTCACCTCTCAAATGTAATAGATTTTGACTGATGGGTGTTCTTGCGAGAGATTTGTCTTAAGTCATAACGACACTGCTGAATCCATCTGATAGCATTAGGCTATCAAATCATGCCTAACTGAGGAGCTGAATCACATCCTTTTGGAAATCTAGGAATAGAGTAGTTCAGCAATGAAGATAATGAGTTTAACAAGACCAGAAATCTGTGGATCCACTCTGAAAAGATTTTGGACATTCTTGGAACAATGGAAGAACAGAGAAGAATCCAGTTCAAGGCTTTGCTTTCTCTTTCCCTGTGAGCCACATTAGATTATTTCTCAAGGTGGGAAATGAATAAAACAAAATAGCCCAAGGCTTTCTAGGCAACCATTTAAGCAGTATAATCCTTAGGTGTCTTGATTTTTTTCTTAAACCACCACTAGATGGGACTCTTGCATCCTTGGTTTGGATTCTTAGCTGCTTTATCTACATATTGGGGGCCTAAACAACTCAGAAATAACAGGGAAGCTATAGCACTTTTTATTTGACAGGTTCCAAATGGGACATTTGCATGTATCATTTAATGTTCAAGTATATAAAATACTATATTATAATATATCATAATTCCCATTTCAGAGATAAAGTCACTGAGGCTGAGAGAGAGAAGGTGGCAAGGAGAGGGAGAGAGAAAGGAGGATAATTTAACATTTGTTGGACAATTCTATGTATCAGGCATACATGCTCATACTCTATCCTCTCAACAATCCCCCTCCCACCAAAAAAAATCATTTTCATTTTACAGATGGCAATGAAGCTTAGCAAGGTCACATAGCTGCTGTGGCAGAAGCAGAATCCAAATCCATGCCTGATTTTACTGCACATTGTCTCTATGCATAGCCACTTCTCAAGCAATCGAAACACTTTAATACACGATATAACTTTAAAATGTATAAAGAGCTTAGGGGCTGAAGTGTTAGATTCATGATTTTGAAAAATACACTATATGGACATATAATTGGCTTTGAAAGAAGAGACCATTTATAGACTAGGCAGTACAATTTAGCGACGAGTGTGGACTTTTGAGGCAGACTGCCTGGGTTTGTATTCCACCTCTACTCCTTGCTAACAGTGTGATCTTCAGTAAGGTAGTCAGCCTCACTTAGCCTCAGTTTCCTCAACTGTAAATGAGGCTGATAATAATACCAAACTCACAGGGTTGTTATGAGAATTAAACAAATTAATACATGAAAAGTTCTTATAATAATATGTGGCATATAGTAGGTGCTCCTAAATGATACTTTTTAATCCTATCTGGAGTAATGTAAGAATATGCGATTTAAGTGGAAAAGGCATCAATTTACACTATTTTTATATTCCATTTATACTACAATGCTGTGATTAAACCTCTGTTTCATTCTTTTTTTTTTAAATTAATTAATTAATTAATTAATTTTTTTGGCTGTGTTGGGTCTTCGTTTCTGTGCGAGGGTTTTCTCTAGTTGTGGCAGGTGGGGGCCACTCTTCATCGCGGTGCGCGGGCCTCTCACTGTTGCGGCCTCTTTTGTTGCGGAGCACAGGCTCCAGACGCGCAGGCTCAGTAGCTGTGGCTCGCGGGCCTAGTTGCTCCGTGGCATGTGGGATCGTCCCAGACCAGGGCTCGAACCCGTGTGCCCTGCATTGGCAGGCAGATTCTCAACCACTGCGCCACCAGGGAAGCCCTCTGTTTCATTCTAAAGCTTATTAGCTTCTTAACCTGTATGTTCCTTCTTATAGAATTTGTGAATATGGTCTCCCAGTGTTACAGTTCACAGATTTTTAAATTAATTATTTCATTTGATGAACCAACAAAAAATAAGGATTTACTCTTGCCAGAATCTGAATGAGGTGGTAGCATTTCCACGTGCCTATAGGCTGCTCAGAGTATGGAGGAGTGAGAGAGACGTGTAAATAAATAAGTGATATAGAGGATCATAGGTGCTGGGAGAGAAATATTCCAAAATAAGGTAAGAACAAAAAGAAGGAAGCAGTTAAATCTGAGGAAGTCAGAGAAACCCCAAGGGAAGAAGAATCGAGTCAAGCCTTGCAAATTAGCATAATGGAAAAGGCCATATTCTAAGCAGAGGGTGCTCAATTATCAAAAGCAACATGGAGCATATGAAACAGATTATTGCTCGGTGTATCTCAGGCATGGGATTCATTTGTTTGTAAGGATGGTTAGACAGAGGCCAGTTCGTGTACAGCCTTACATTCCGCGCTAAAGCCATGGAAACTGCTTGAAGGGTATTTTAGTGAGGGAGTAAACTGAAGACATTTGTGTTTAGGGGAAGACTATCATGGGGAATAATACTAGTTAAGAGGCAATTGATATTATCTGGGTGAGAAATAATGAAGGCCTGAATAGGACAATGAATACTGGTGGAGAAAGAGTTATAGATCTGAGAGAAGCTAGGGAGGAAGAATATGCAGGACATAGTGAATCTGAAGGGGAGAGAAATTAGGCATTGCAGAATACTCCCAGATTTCTACTTGAGTGACTAGATGAATGTAACATCATTCCCTACAATAGAGAATTATGGGAGATGTGGTAGGTTTTGGCTTAGACTATAGATTCAGTTGTGAAGGCTTAAAATTTGAGATTTCTATGGGACTTAACAGTGTGGGATTATTATAAAAGGTTTCTCTGGTCTCTCTGTCCTTAGTCTTACTATTCTTCACTCCATTCTACACAGTGTGGCAAGATTGATCTTTCTAAAACTCAAATCTAGTCACATAACCCTCTCCTGCATGAAACTTCCATGACTGTACGTTATAGCCACTGACTGAAACACTTAACCAGGTTTATGCGGCCTTCGTGGGCCTCCCCAACCTAACCTGTTGTGAGGGTACCTTTTGCTACACTGACCTACATTAGACCCAGGAACATGTTTTTTCTTCATTGAACATATTCCTCAGACTCTTCAAATTTCCTTTTATATATCACTTCCTGTAGGAAGACTTCTCTGATCCCAAAATCTTGGACAGGTACCTTTTAGGCAGTTTCAGAGCACCCCATATTTTCTCTGTTATTTATTACAGCATCTGCGAAATTTGCCTATTGATTATCTGCATCTTCCAGTAGATTATATTCTCCCTGAGCATATAATTCGTATTTTTTGTATACTCATGTATAACAAAGTGCAGACGTGTAGTAGACTGGATAGATTTTTAATTAAAAAACTAATGTCGGGCTTCCCTGGTGGCACAGTGGTTAAGAATCCGCCTGCCAATGCAGGGGACACAGGTTCGAGCCCTGGTCCGGGAAGATCCCACATGCCATGGAGCAACTAAGCCCATGTGCCACAACTACTGAGCCTGTGCTCTAGAGCCCATGAGCCACAACTACTGAGCCCGCATGCCACAACTACTGAAGCCCGTGTGCCTAGAGCCTGTGATCTGCAACAAGAGAAGCCACCGCAACGAGAAGCCTGCATACCGCAACAAAGAGTAGCCCCTGCTTGCCGCAACTAGAGAAAGCCCACACGCAGCAATGAAGACCCATCGCAGCCAAAAATAAAAATAAATTAATTAATTAATTTTAAAAATTCTAAAATAAAAAATTAATGTCATATAGGAAGCTCAATAAACTTTTATTGAGCCCATTAGAGATATCCAGAAGATGGCCAGAGTGAGATATTTGGCACTGGAGTTCATAAGATACATCCTTAAAGATATTTGTCATGGGGGAACAGGTTAGGAAATGAGAGTAAATTATATTGCCCAGAGAGAACAGTAAAGTAAGAGGAGTAGAAGAGCAATTATGTTACCTCGTGGAATCTGAACAATTGAGCTACGAGTGGTAACGAACAGCCTACAGAGAGAACTAAAGAAGAGAGTGATCAAAAGACAGAATGTGCATGGAAATAGTAGGTCTAGAATCTCTATTTCGATAGGACCAAACTATTGGGAAGTGGGCCTTGGGACTGTCTCAAAGCTGTATTTGCAAAGCAAGCCCACTGGAATGACTTGCAGGAGGCCAGTGTATGTAGGTATGTAGAGTTTTGCTTTAGTAGGTAGTTTGATACGTTAGAGGGTTAATATAAAAGTCCTTTCTTCCTTTCCCAATTTTTCAGATAATTTATATAGTCTGTGCCTAGAGCATCACAGGCCTCCATCTGTCAGAGATGATTAGTTACTCCCTAATAACTTACAGAACATTAGAAGTCTCAATTCTAGCTGTGTATATCAAGTGAAGACTACACTGACTTGATGTACACACCCACTCATTTCCCTGCCTCCCTTACTGCTAGATGTGGCCATATGACTAAGTTCTCAAAGACATATGTACCTGATTTATTCAATCAGCTTGCCTAATATTTGTTCCCCCACTAACTGGCTTGATTATATTTTCGGCAAAAATATTACTTGTAAAATCTGGCCAAATTATTTAATGCTTCACTACAAGTATAAGCAAAATCATATTTGAAGATTGAAAGTAAGAAGAAAAAATTCATACAGTAATGTTACTGACCCTAATTTAACATCTATGCACACTAGTTGTTAAATTAATAAGATATTAAGAACCTAAATATTTTATGTGCCCCTCCTTCTCCCTCCCCTCTTGTTTGCTGGAATGCAGGCCAAGTGCTGGCAAGCCCTCTTCAACCTCAAGGACATGGGCACTACCTTAAAAATGGCAGAGAAACAAGAAAGAGGAAGCCTAGGTCTCTGACACCACAACAATCATACCCTTGGATGTCTTCCACCACAATTGTTAAATGTGAGAGAGGATGAGGTGGTACTTTCATTTTATCTTGTCTGCTTTCCTACTTGCTCACACCAGAGAACAGTTTTTAGTTGGTGCTTAGCTTAATAACTTTTCTAAGAATTAACCATAACATTAGTATATTTATGTAATTTTATATATGTATATATTACATGTATAACTATATATGTTATATATATATATACACATTATATATTAGTATATAGTACACCATAGTATATAGTACACCATATACTATGTACACACTATTTTGTGTGTGTGTATATATATATATATATATATATATATATATATAATGTTACATATATAATATTTTGATTAGACTTATGGAACACATAAAATATTTACTTAAAACTGTTTAAATGATCGGACATCTCTTAATCCCAAATCTTCCAAGGTATCCACTTCCCTAGTCATTGAATTCTGGGAAAAAAATAGCTAGTATCAGAATGTTTTTGTGTATTTATGTATTTAACCCCAAACATACACAAACATACCCACTCATTTATAATATATGTCTATATCCACACAAATAGGTGTATTTGCTTCAAAACTATATTTATTAATCCATTCAGTTAGAAAATATGTGCCAGACACTTTGCTAGACCTTAACAACACAAGGTAAACAAAAAAGATGTTATTCCTACACTCACAGAGGTTACAGTCTGTTTGAGGAGAAGGGAAGGTAAACAATGGTTCATATTATGATATGTTATGTTCTGGGAATATTCAGGGTGCGCTCTGATAACCTGGAAGGGGCACTCAACACAGACTTGGTATATTAATTCATCCTCATAGCTTGAGGCTCCATCACTGATGCCCCAGAGTTCCTGAATATTCATATGCATGTATGTATATGTACTTTCACATACACTGATTGCAAATAAATTGCAGTCTGTATCCATGAAGGTTCTTAATATCTTATGAATTTAACAACTAGTGTGCACAGATGTTAAATTAGGGTCAGTAACATTATTGTATGAATTTTCTTCTTACTTTCAATCTTAAAATATGATTTTGCTTATGCCTGTAGTGAAGCATTAAATAATTTGGCCAGATTTTACAAGTAATATTTTTGCCAAAAATACAATGAAGCCAGTTAGTGGGGGAACAAATATCAGGCAAGCTGATTGAATAAATCAGGTACATATGATTAGAAACTTGGTTGATTTCTTGAATTTTCCTGTTTTTAACAAGTTATTTTTAAATGATGTCGATATAGTGATATAACAATACTCTGACATTATATTATAATTCATTTTAATTCATTTTTATATGTCTTCAAAGTTCTTCTTTTAAGATGCAGTTAGCAGGAACACAGTGAACTGCTAGAGCATCTGTTTCAAATTTAATTGCGCTGGCCAAATGCAGAGATTTATGAATTTGCCTTGTTGACTATCAGTCATCTGCTGATTATCAGTTCATTCTTTACTTCCAGAAGGTTGTCTATATTATATTGATTCATTACCTTGCTAAATATTACCTAGCTTTTCTGATTAACTGTCAAACTCAACTACCCAGACACAACCAGAAACCCAGAAGAGAAAAAATATACGTATGACTAATAACATGGGAAGTTATAAAAAATCATGTATTAAAATCAAGGCGCTGAGCTTCAGGTTTCAGCACTGACATGTGAAGAGCTTGCAAGCTGTCACTCCCATCTTTACAATAAGAGAAAGCTAAACAAATGAAAATTAAGGGCTTTTACTGCATTCGTACAAGAATCAAGGTGACAGGCAAACTGCCATCCCAAATTGTGAAGAGGCAGACGCACGGAGAGACACAGCTAAGATTTTCTTTTTACCTGAAAGAGATGCTGCTTAAGCATCTGGTAGAGGCACTTGAATGGTCATTGTCATGAATTGTTAGAAACTGAGCGTGTACTCATGTGAAAGTAAGAAACTCCTAAGGCCACAGTCTTATGGGGGATCCCCACATATTCATGGGCTTTACCTCCCCGGAACCCCACTAGATTCTCAAGGGAAAGATGTGAGAAATATCCATTCTTGACAATGGCAGAGGAAAGGGCAAGGGAGAAGAAGCTTTTCTGAAATATACCCAGAGCCTTCTCCAGAGCCAAAGCCCGTGTCCAGGGGAAGGGACTTGGCCAGAGCCTCATCCCAGCTGACAGAAGGCCAGACCTCCCACGCCAGGCCCTCTAGTCTTACTCTCTCACCTAAGGAGGTTTGAGGAAATGAAATACTATCAACAGAGATCAGAGCATCAAGGAAATAGATTGGGCATGCTACAGCCACTGCAAGGAGTAAGCAGAATGGGGAAGAAAGCTGTACAAGTGGAGAAACACTTGTGAAGCTACAGTCTGAGACACGGGCTGCCTAAAAGCCTGAGATCTAATCGGAAGATTGTAGACCAGTCTCCCTCCCGTACACCTTACCGCCACGCCAAGGTGACGCCCGTAGAATAGCAGCAGCTTACAGCAGAAAGAGCTGAAGACACAGACTCCCTGGGAGGCGGAGTAGCTAGGGAAGTCCAAAGTCAAAAGGTGAAGCCACAGCAAGAACACAAAAAAACCTTGAATCCTGCGGCACCTATAATGACAGCAAACATTAAACACAGCCAACCTCTAGCCAAGTTAACATAAATCCTACCCTTAAGGTCTATTTATCTCAGTTCCTATTACCCAAATCAACATGATCAGCTTTCAACAAAAATTTATCAGTGATGCATGCCAATTATATCTTCATAAAACCTGGGGAAAAATTTAGAAGGCATGCCAAAAGGAAAAATAAAAACCAAAACACAGTTGGAAGAGAAAAAGCAAACAACAGAGCCAGACTCAGACATGCCAGGGATGTTGGAATTATTAGGCAAGGAATTTAAAATAACTATGATTAATATGTTAATGTCTCTAATGGAAAAAGGAAACAACATCCAAGAAGAAATCAGTTATATAAACAGAGAGATGGAAACTCTAAGAATCAAAAGGAATGATAGAAATTAAAAAAACAACAACACAATAACAGAAATGCCTTTTGTGGGCTCATCAATCAACTCAATAAGGCTGAAGAATGAATCACTGAGCTTGTCTGTAGATCATTAGAAACCTCACAGACTGAAATTCAAAGAGGAAAAGAAAATTGAATAAACAACAACAAAAACAAAACAACAAAACATTCAGGAACTTTGCTACCATTTTAACGGGTGTAACATAGTCATAATTGGAATATCAGAAGAAGAAGACAGTAAGAACAGAAGAAATATTTGACATTAACAGGCTGAAACTTGCCAAATATTAATGGCCAAACCATAGGTCCAAAAGCTCAGAGAACACCAAGAAGGATAAATACAAAACAAATCAAAACAAACAATAAACATACCTAGTCATATCGTATTCAAACTACAGTAAACCAAAGGCAAACAGAAAATGCTGGAAAAAAATAAAGAAAAAAGCAACTACCTTAACTATAGAGGAACAATAGCCAGAGTAATCTTTTAAACAAGAAATACTGACCATGTCACTAACCAGTTTAAAATGGACTCTGTAAAGCTTTCCCATTGCTCTTGAAAAGAATTTGTATCACCTGAACACCATCAAACAGGCCCTGGATAGTCTGGCTCTTGTCTCCCCCTCTCGCCTCCTCTTCACGAAACCCTTCTCTTCTGTCTTCCCACCTTGCAGGATTCTCTCCAAGCCTCACAATGCCGTGTTTCCCCATGTCTCTGGGCTGGGTCCTGTGCATATTCTTTCCTCAGTCTAGTATTATCTTCCATTGTCTGGTGACCATTTAACTTACCCCTTCATTCCTTGGGGAAGTCTAACCCAAATTCCCGTCTAGGTAGGTCACCCCGTTACAGTTCATCATAGACCCTGCCCACTTGTGATGTTATGTTACTTTGTGCTCTTTTGAAAAAATGTCTCGTAGAGAACTGATTTGGTTTGGCTCGCATTCCATTCACAGCTCCACAGAGCCCGGCACAGAATAGGAACTCAATGCCTACTTGCTTTATAAAAGAAGGAAGAGATTTCTTGCCATTATCCTAATAAATAAAGGCTTATCAATTACAGATCATTGGGGGAGTAGTTTCAATTAAAAAACTATTTAACGACCTCCTGCACTCTGCTATGCCCTATTTATTTAAAAACTATTTAATTTAAAAACTATTTAATGATCTCCTACCCTCTGTTATGCACACTTTTACATTTTGGGGAGAAGACAAACAAACTCTAATCCATATAGTTTATTAGGGATATACAGTCATGTAAACCAACAGAAAATTGAAAAAGGACACGACCTATGGAGGTATGCATAGGACCAGGTCATAGGTGCCTATTTTTTTTCCTTTATGGATGAAATCCTGCAGAAAGAACAAGTTGAGCTGTGTGTACTGCAGCATTAGTCCAATGTGCATTCTTTAGGTGCAGGAATCTTTGCTATTTTGTTCATTGGTATGTTCCCAGTGCCTACAAAAAGTACCTGCAGTAAGTAGGTACTCAATAACTTAAGAGAAGAAATAGGATTTAGCTAGGTAAAAAAGAAGGATGTGTGACAAGGAAAAGATTCTAGGGAGAGGAAACCATGTGTTGTCCAAACTGACAGAATATGAAAATGACTTCATTCTGATTGCAGAGGCCTTTCATTGAGAAAGGGACATCAATATTTGGGGAAAGGGATATGAGTTTTGGATTTATTAAATCCATGATGTATTCAGGTAAGCATAAAGAAAACTTTGTAATCCCTCACAGTGTTGTCTACATTATAATTAACCTTTCGATCATGTTCTTCTAGATTATGATCAATAGTTCACAAATTTTAAATTAGTGGAATTTGAGATAATTAGGTTTTAGGACAATGATATGCTATCCAAGTTCTAATTTCTGTCTCTAACACACAGAAGTTTCAACATTTTTGTTATTCAGATGTAGTACAGTTATGCGTTAAAATTTCAACCTTAAAAATAAACTAAAATAGCAACCTTTCATACTGCACTTATACTGTATTTGTAAATGTTATTATTATCATTTTTGGGGGGAAGGGGTGATTATTGCTTTGTCCATGGGGCTGAAGGGGCAGGCAGGGGTGGGGTGGGGAATCCACCATGTTGTTTCCAGGATGTCTGTTGTTTCTGCCATTTCTAGCAGTAGCCAGCAGGTGGTATCAAACAATTTGACATTTCTGTTCTGTTGCAGTTTTTGTGCCTGTTTGGTTTCTGACACTTCTTCCTAACTTCCCACACCCTAACCACAAACAAGCATTTGATGGGGATAAAGGTCTCAAGGAGTATTTTATTTTTCTGATTTAATTATGTCCTGACTTTGCTTTCAGAGTGATGTTTTTTTTTCGCACACACACTGAGGTGTCTTTTTTTATAACAGAGGCAGTGCTTTACATGCAGTAACTCATTTGGTTGCTATAACAACAGGATGGGAAAACACTATCCCTAATCCCCACTTTACAAATGAGGAAATTGTGGAACGAAGAGGCTAGGGAATTTCCCTAAGGTCACAAAATTAGAATTCAGGCATCGGGCCATGGAGCCCACAGTCTCAGTCTCTGTGCTGAAATCATTTCCCCTGATTTGATTTTCTCCTTTCAGTGTATATTTTCACTCAATACTAAGCATTTCTTTACTTTGACACCATTTTCTCATCTACTATGAGCTGAGGTTTTTGGCACCTACACCTTGAAATAAATATTACACAGAATAAAATCAGAATATAAAATAGCTATACATTAGATATTGTCTGTGTATGGGGAATGGTCGCATATTTTTCACGTATATGCATAGAATTTTAGTGCTGAAAGCACTTTAAAATACCTGCCTTTTATCTTACTGAAAAAGAAACTTAGGCTTCCCAAAGAAGCATTGGGATTCAGTGGTCACACAGTGGTGATAAGGGAAGACACAAGTCTGTTAAAGTAATGTTGTGGGAATATTCATTTATGGAGGCCCTACTAGGTATAGAAAAATGCCCATTGTTGGGAGATGGGCTTGTGGAAGGTTTGTGAGGTTTCTAGCTAAGTGCAGCTCTTTAATTCTTAGCTCTTCTATCTACAGTGTAATGGGACCAGGCTAGACTCAACGAGCGGGCAGAAGAGCTGACGTATGAGAATCTTAGCCCACCAGTAAAAGGAAGAAAGGGAAGGATGGGAGGGAAGGAGAAAGGAGCTTATTGTCCATGTTAACAATTTTAATGTCAAGTTTCCACAATCAGACGAAAGAAAATAAAGTTTAGATATAGGGAAGATTTGAATATGGTGAAAAAGAGCCTCCTAGTAGATTCATATTGAAATTGCTATAACGTTTTATTGGCTTGAATTACTAGACTCACATCTAATTTTAAGCTAGCAGTATAGACTTAGAATCATAGTTAAATTTATAGTTTGCCATAACTTGAACATGCATTTTTTGTAGATTTTCCTTAAGTTAGTCAACACTAATGTATCTATCCGTTGTTCCCAAGAATTCACACTTGAATTAGAAAAGATTAAAAGTCATTAAGTATCTCTTGTTTAAATCAAAAATTTTGTATTTTTTCTTATCACAGAAGCAAAGCAGGTTCACTCCAGGAAAAATTTTTAAAAATGACTTTCCTTCAATGTTAATTCCCCAAAGTAACTAATATTATTGTCTTAGATTGTATCCTTAGAGATTTTGTCCTTTTATGTTTACCTGATAAAATACCAAAAAAAGTAAAACAATGAAAAATCAGTCCCAAGTCCAGTTCTGTTTCATCATTCCAAACCATGTGCTATCTTCTCCCCTAAAGTTACCAAAGTGGTAACTTAAGATGAGTGTCTTTTCTGATTTTTTTTTAACTAAGTTCATGCAGTATATCTATATTGATGCACAAATTCATTTGTGTATATTTTCATGAATCTTGAATCGTGAAACATTTTTAAGCAAAATGTATTGTAGATTTTTTGCCATCAATGTATAGCCCAACTTTATTCTTTTCAATATTGTATTGGTATTACTAATGTAGGTATTCAACAATTTATTAAACTATCTCCCAAATACTGACTGTGCCACTTTTGCCACTTTCTTACTTTTATAAGCAGTGTTCATGTAAAGGGCCTTGTGTACCATTTACCTTTAAATATTTTTCTGCTATCATTTAAGTAAAGCAGATTTCTGATAGACGTAATAGTAATAACAATGAAAAAGAGAAGTAAAATAAGTAACATTTAATAAATTCCTACAATGTTCCAGGCTTTGTGGTAAATGCATACTTAACCTTCACAACATTCTTCTGAAGTAGATATAGTCTAAAATTCTATTTTGAAGATGAACATAATGAGAATAGTTGAGAAACTTGCTCAAAATCACACAGGCAGCAAGTAATGGAGCCAGAATTCAAACCCAAGCCATCTGATGATAAGGCCTTCTGAGGAAATATCTATACTGTTATCCAGTATTTAATACTGCCCTGGTTTATCTAGAAAGATAACTCCTAGGTCTCAGGGTAGACCCTCAAAATGTTAGAAGTGACATTACCAAAAACTATGGAGTAAGAAATACTAAAATCCCACATCTTCATAAAAGCAATAAGAAACTGGTAAAACTGTTAAAATCAGCTTTTTCAGAACTTTGGAAACTAGCCAACAGCTTGCAACCCTGAGTACATGTATTCAAGAAAAATGGTAGAATCTTGGTAGAGAATAGTAATCTTTATGGTGTTGCAACTTACACTAGTCCTATACCCACTCCCTACCTAAGTGGTAGTCTTGAAAATAAAGCCTGAATTCCTGGTACCAGAAGGAGAAAAATGGAGCTCATCCAAAAAGAATTATCATTACTTCATCTGTATGATGCCTCCCTGGAAGATCTTCTCAAAAAGCTTGTTTTTATTTCACTTGACTCAGAATTCCCCCAGTGCCAAAGCTACCACCTGAAGGATGCATACTGAAAGCATTTCCAGGCAAATACTTTAGCTGCTTCTGCCGGAGGCAGTGGATAACATCTGGGGCAAACAGTGGGCTAACCAAAAGGTTTGAGAGGAAAAGCTGGTGAATGAATTGTACATAAGTGATTTGAAAAGCACTGACATATTTCCTGGAATCTAGAAGGCCACATGCATACATAGAGCTATGTGAATACACAAAAAAAGACTGAGAAAGCCCAAAGCTCTCCCCTCTCGTTGACCTTGAGCCTCTACACAAGCAGGAAGTGGATGAGAAGGCAGAGTTGTAAACTGCCTGGTTGAATGATGAAGACATATCCCAACCTGCACACAGAATCACTGGACAAAGACTGAGAGATTTTTTTGGTTTCAAGTGTTTCAGAAAAACTCTATGCAATCATTAGATGACTACTAAGCTAAGAAAACAGAGACTTAATGGTCCCAAATGAAAAGAATACAGACTTTACAGAATTAGTTAAGAAAAGTCACTAAACAAACAAAGACAATAAATACAACAAGCAGTAATTGACAAAAGACCCTGGAGAGGGTAAGAATATGATTTCCAGAATTGCCACATTGCAGTATTCAAAAAGTCCAGTTTACAATAAAAATATAAGTTCCGCAAATTAAAAAAAAAAGTATAGCCCATTTACCAAAAAAAAAAAAGATTCATTAGAAACTATACCTAAGGAAGCCCAGATGTTGGGCTAAGTAGACAAAGACTTTAAATAAGCTACATTAGTTAAAATAGAAGAGCTAAAGGAAACCATGTCTAAAGAATGAAAGAAGAGTATAATAATGATGTCTCACCAGAGAATATCAAATCAATAGATAGAAATTATAAAAAGTAAACAAGTAGAAATTCTGTAATTCAAAAGTACCATAACTGAAAATAAAAATTTACTAGAAGAGCTTAACATTAGATTTAAGCAGTCAGAAGAAGGAATCAATGAATTCAGAGATAGGTCAATTAAGATTCTTAAGTATGAGGAACAGAAAGGAAAAAAAATGAGGAAAAATAATCAGTGCCCAAGACACTTGAGGCATATTATCAAGCATGTCAGTATATGTATAATGGTAGTCACAGAAGGAAAGGAGAGAGATAAAGGTTTTAAAAATATTCGAAGAAATAGTGGCCAAAAACTTTCAAATTTAATGAAAAACACAAATCAACACATTCAAGAAGCTCAGTAAACCAGTAATAGAATAAATTTAAAGAGACCCACGAATACATACATCAGAATCAAACTGGAAAAAAAGAGAATCTTGAAACCATTTAGAGAAAAGGGATGCCTCATGTAAAGAGAACTCTCAATATGATTAACAGCTAACAAATCATCAGAAAGCATGGAGGCCGGGAGACCGTAGGATATCATATTCAAAGTGTCAAAAGAAAAAGACTCTCAAAGATTTTATATATTTGTTCCTTTGTTCTCAAAGGAACAAATATATAAAATACCTATAGAGAATAAATAGAAAATGGCAGAAGTAACTTTTCTCTTATCAGAAATTATGTTATATGTGAATAGATTAAATCCATCAGTTAAAATGCAGAAATTGGCTGAATGGATAAAAAACAAAAAATAAAACATGATCCTACTATATGCTGTCTACAAGAAACTAACTTTAAATTCAAAGATACAAATAAGGGTAAAATAAAAGGATGGAAATAGTATATAACCAAAAAAAGAGCTTGATTGTTCATACTGATAACAGACAAAATGGATTTTGAAACAATAAACTTTCCCAGAGGCAAATAAGAATATAAAATAATGATAAAAGAGTCAATCAAGAAGTTATAACAGTTATAAATATATATGCACCCAACAAAAAAGCCTAAAAATACATGACTATAAATTGACAAAATTGAAGGGAGAAATTAACAGTCCAAAAATAATAGTTGAAGAGTTCAATGCCTCACTTTCAATAGTGGCTAGAACTAGAAGATAGAAGACTTGAATGTCAGTATAAGCCAGCCATATCTAGCAGACATCTATAGAATACTCCACCCAAAAAAAGCAGAATGTACATTCTTCTTAAATGTACATGGAACATTCTTCAGGAAGACAATGCATTAGCCCACAAACAACTCTCAATAAATTTAAAGATTGAAATCATACAATGCATGTTCTCTGGCCACAATGGAATGAAATTAGAAATCAATAATAGATAAAAATTTGAAAATTTACAAATATGTAGAAATTAAATAAGAAACTTCTAAATAACTATTGGGTCAAAGAAGAAATCACAAGAGATAGTATAAAATACTTTAGAATGAATGGAAATGAAAATACAACATACCATAACTTGTGGGATACAACAAAGGCATTTCTCAAAGAGAATTTTATGGTTGTAAACATCTACATTATTTTTTTTAGATCTCAAACTAATATCTTGATTTTCCACCTTAAAAACTAAAAGAAAAAAAGTGCATATGCAACCCAAAGCAAGAAGGGGGGAATTAATAAAAATTAGAACAGAGATAAATGGAATAGAGAATATAAATAACAATAGAGAAAATCAACATAGAACCATAAGTTGGTCTTTAAAAATGTCAACAAAATTGTCAAGTCTTTAGTTAGACTGATCAAGAAAAAAAAGAGAGAAGACTCAAAATTTTAAAATCAGGAAATAAGAGGGCACATTACAACTGACCTTGTAGAAATAAAAAGAATTATAAGGGAATCTGTGAACAACTGTATGCCAAAAAATTATATAACCTGGACGAATTCCTCAAATCAGAAAGTTACCAAAGCTGACTGAAGAGTCTGAATAAATCTATAACAAGTAAAGCCATGAAGTGGGTAATCAAAAAAATCAATAAAAGCCTAAGGCCGATGGCTTTCCTGGTTAATTCTACCAAATATTGAAAGAATTAACACCATTCTTTCTCAAACTCTTTGAAAAAATAGATGAGGGAACTTCTTGACTCATTCTATGGAGCCGTTTTGCCAAGATACCAAAACCAGACAAAGAAATCACAAGGGAAATAAAAAACCCTGCAGATCAACATCCCTTATGAATATAGATGTTAATGTCCTCAACAAGAAACTAACAAACTGAAACCAGCCACATATAAAAAGGATTGCACATTGTGACCAAGTAGAATTTACCTCAGGAATGTAAGGTTGGTTTAACACACAAAAAGCAATCAATGTACTACCAAACATATTTATGAAATATGAAAAAACACAAAATCATCTCAGTAGATTCTGAAAAACAAAATGAAACATGTTTCATGATGAAAACAGTCAACAAACTGGCACTAGAAAAGGACTTTTTTAACCCAACAAAGAGGATCAAAGAAAAGCCCACAGCTAACATCACACTTAGAGGTGAAAGATGAAAAGTCTTTGCTCTAACATCAGGAACAAGACAAGGATGTCTGCTTTCACTAATTCTATTCAACATCATACTTCAGGCTTTAGTTAGGGCAGTTAGGCAAGAAAAACAAATAAAAGGCATCCAATTTGGAAAGGAAGAAGTAAAACTCTATTTGCAGATCACATGATCACATGTTCTTATACATAGAAAACTTTTATTAAACCACATAAAAACTATTAGAGCTAATACATTCAGCAAAGTTTCAGGGTACAAGCTCAACATTAAAAAAATCAGTTTTGTTTGTATACACTAGCAATGAACAATCTGAAAAGGAAATTAAGAAGAAGCTATTTTTATTTATGTAACAGCCAAATGAATAAAATGCCTATAAATAAATTTAAGTTTAACGATGAAAAACTTGTATACTGAGAACTATAAAATGTTGATGAAAGAAATTAAAGTTCTAAATAAATGGAGATGATATATGTATATGTGATTAAAATGGATAGATATGTATCCCATATTTGGGAATTGGAAGACTTAATGTAGTTAAGATGGTAATACTTCCCCAAACAAGGGATTCAATGCAATACCTATCAAAACTCCAATGACCATTTTTTGAAAAAATGAGCAACTGACCATAAAATCATAGGAAAGTGTAAGGGACCCTGAAAAGCTAAAACAATCTGAAAAAAGAATAAGAAATTCGGAGAACTGCTTCCCAATTTCAGCACTTACTCTAAAGCTATAAGTTATCAAAACTGTGAAATTTGCATAAGGACAGACATGTAGATTAATGGAATAGAATTGAAAGTCCAGAGTAAACCCATATATCTATGATCAATTGATTTCATCAAAAGTGCTAAGATCATTTAATGGGGAAAGAAAAGTCTTTTCAGCAAATGTTGCTGGGCCCACTGGCTATCCACATGCGAAAGAATGAATTTGGACATCTACCATACACAAAAATCACCTCAAAAAGGACCAAAGACCTAAATGTAAGAACTAAAACTATAAAACTCAAAAGAAAATATAGGCCTAAATCTTTATGACCTCAGATTAGGCAATAGTCTCTTAGATATCTGTAATCCCTATTAAAGAGGATGTCAATTGCTCCACATCCTCTTCAATGCCAGGATAGTTATCACTCTTTTAAAGTTTTGCTAACATTTTGCTGATAAAATTGTTTTAAAAAGGTATCTCATTATTGCTTTTTTTTTTCCTTAACTGCTGGTGAAGTTAAATATATTTTCATATATTGATTCGTCATTTGCATTGCCATGTATATATATATATGTGTGTGTGTGTGTACAGGTGGATATGGTTGTGTTCATGGGTATGTGTGGGTGTATCTGGCTTGTATTCTATTTAATTATTCTCCTCTACCAAATTCTCGAAAGAAGACACCATCTAAAACCTTTCACAGTTTGATGCATGCAAACACAATGTATTTCTGTAAATGTGTTTTTTAATATTGACTCGGCAGCAGGTGAGCTAAATTTATTTTTCTACCTTTTATTCTTACTACTACCATCATATTCCCAGATGCATTCACTCATGATTAAATAGAATTATTGCTATTTTGAACTGCTAACTCTATGGGAAGAGAGAAAAAAGACTGTTTCATTTATCCTAAGGGAAAGTAAAAAATAAAATATAAAAAATTTCAGTATATGAATGAACATTTCTTTAACATTTCAATTGTCTTTTAATTTAATGTATCCCCTATGTACATAACTAATCCTCTCTTGAATCTCTGATAAAACAGGTAATTGTAGACATTTTGACTGCTGATACTGTGACTGGCTTCTGAGTTATTGCTTTCTTTTTACTTAACCATTGTGACTTCCCTGACTATAGGCAGAAAAGCTTTATAATGCAAGGAACGAAATTATTTTTTAAACCAACAAAGGTATAAAATATACCTTTTTAGTGATTTAAATTTTATAAGGTTTGGGATTTAGATGCTTGTTTTATTTTCTGCAGATTCTAAGCTTCATTAGGAAAGAAATTATGTCCTCACAATGCTAGGCAATCCAGAATTAATTTCATACTTAGGTAGCTATACTTAGAATGAAGAACTTCTTAATCATAGTTCTATTGTGACTACTAGTGTGGATGATTGGTCGTCTGCTTAGAATGATTCAAATAAATGATGAACAAATTAATGTGAGGCTTTGTGAAAGATTTTTTTAAAAATTAATGTTAATGGACAATGGGTCAATGTCAAGTCCTTCTTTCCTTATAGGAAATTCAACTTCAGTTTCACCAGTCTTTCTAACCTCAATGGTATTTAAGAGAAAAAGGAGATTCATACAAACAAAAATGAAAAATGAAAGCATTTCAGAGTCATCACTTCAAAAAGCATAATAACCATTTACGATAATTAACTTTGCACTGTTTTCTTTCTGAAGATTTTTCTTTGGTTTTTTAGTGGCTAGAGGTGGCACTGAAAGTACCTTTGGGAAAAAAAAAAAAAAAAAGTATTTCCAATGCTGTCCTGCTGGTATTTGTTGATGTTTTTGCTTCCTATCTTTCTGCAGGAGTAACAACTGTTCTCACAATGACCACTCTAAGCATCAGTGCTCGGAATTCTCTCCCCAAAGTGGCTTATGCAACTGCCATGGACTGGTTTATTGCTGTTTGTTATGCATTTGTGTTCTCTGCCCTAATTGAATTTGCAACTGTTAATTACTTCACCAAAAGAGGATGGGCTTGGGATGGAAAGAGTGTAGTAAATGACAAGGTAAGTGAGAACTTCCTTCTCACCGTGATTAAGAGAATCCCCCAACAGATTTAGCTTGCAACAGACACTGTTCCTCAAAACTGACATTAAGAACATTCAAACATAAAAGATTTCTTTCAAAGTACGCTCTTGCCTGAAATCCTTTAGGAGTGCTGGTAGTATTACTTCTGTTAAAACCACTTCCTAGCATCTTTTGAGCTCTGTGTGTCAGGCACTGTGCTAAGTTTTTTATATATGTTCTCTCGTGTAATCTTTACAACTTTATAACTAGGGTTTCTTTTTAATTCTCCTTTTTTTCTGATGAAGAAGCTATGGATGGCTTAGTGAAGTTATTTACTTGCTCAAGCTCACACAAATTAATAAGCATACTTAAACCCAGATCTGCCTGACCATTAAATTCATGCTCTTAACCACGCTGGTTTATAGGAAAAAGATTTGGAAAAGAAAAGTGGGCATTAACTTTACCAGTTATAGAATTTCAGGCCCTATCAGTCAAGTGGGCTGAGTTACTCTTCACCTACCCCCATCTCTGTTGCTTGGATGCAAAAGACTGGCAGCATCGTAATCTCTCCCATGTGGTATGGAATAAGTAACTAGGTAGGAATGCCTAGACATTTTAAGTTGCTCCTGCAGTCTATAAGAGAAAAAGTATTTGTTTTGAAGATTAACTTCTTTGGTAATTATTTCAGGTGTCTATTTTTAGGTTTCAAGTACTGAAGGAAGTGGGAGTTTTGTGCATTGATAAATAGCCGTTTCCTTTCTTAGTCTATAGATTATTATTCATCTGTCTTATGAGGAGGCTTTGTATATATCACAATGAGATAGAAAGTAGTCTTAATAATAGTAAAAATTCTACTTGGAGGGCTCCTTTATTATAAAATATCTACCTGAATACCCTTCCATTAAATTTGGAATAATATACTTGCTGATTTTCCTTTCCAGTTATTTGAATACAGATTTTTTTTTCAAATTTCTACGACAATATTGCAGTTAAAGTGTACAAACAGTTGATGTTATAGTTTAAAAGTCTTGCTCTTTTTCCCTAATTTTGTAAACTGTAAAAGTTCTCATAAGAGTGCTGGTTTATTTCATTTTATAAGCTATGTTTTGTATGCTAATAGCCAATGAGTAAATATTAAAGGGAATCTGATTGATTTTCCATGCTTACCTTCTAGGTTATTTTACCATTTCCATTGCATTTTACTGTTGATTGATGTTTTCATTCCCCATAAAATATACTGCTTTTCCATGCTATCTATGCAATTATTTCTTTTTATATTAGTTACACATGCACTTTCATACTAACTTTTTTTGAAGATAAGATGCTTTGTAAATATGTCACAAAAGATAAATAGTGGTTTGTAGTGTAAATGCCCTGTGTAGAAATATACTGATATATTATTTTTAATGCGATGAGGGTGTCAATCAAATTGATGTTGTGATTTGGCATATCAAATAATATGCCTTCTTAACCCCTGAATTTGGAAAAGAGAAGTACCTATAAATGTGAAAAACACATTCTTGATAATGCATTCTAAAAGCAATAACCTACTACTGATGAATACTGAATTTAACTCTACCCACATAGCAGATCACACATAGTGAAGCTAAATCTAGGTTGAAATCATTTATGTTCCAACCTAATTTGCAGGAAAACAACTAACAAATTTGTATTATTTCAGTAATAAGTGGTTCAAGTTCAGTGGATAAGTTAAAGGGAACATTATATCAGGCACCTTGCTTGTTCTTAGTCACTTTTCCACAGCTAGAGTGCCAAGCACAGTGCCAGTCACTTAGTAGGCACTTCAGAAAGTTTCATTGAATAAAAGAATAAATAAGTTTCTGATATTAAATCTGGCAATGTAATACCAATGAGAAGATTTCTTTGCCTTCATGGAAAGTCTTTTAAAACTTTACAGTGGTGAATTTATCAATGGGTACTCAATCCATTTTCATGATTGAAATGAATCTGGGGAGGTATTTCCTAAACCTACTTTGGAAATAACCAGGTCCTTAGAACTAAAAGGAAATCTAGTATAGTGCCCCAGACTAGCACATCTGCCTAAAAAAAATATTTCAGTGCAATTTACCTCTGCTTTAGTTATCCTTAGATTTAATTAAGTGGAGAACAATAATTTTCCTGAAATACAAAGTTTTTATCCATCGGCCAAATTGGCATCCTTTCAGTTTAACCAGACTGGAGGAAGTTCTCTTTTGTGAAGTTAGTAAACATGAGTAAATGCACTTAAATTATCTGTCAATCCAAAGAGTATATAAAAAGTTATTAAAGGTTTGTTAACTGGCAAGTATTAATTTGTCTCATAAGAATAATCACTCAGAGATTCATATTAATATTATATGTTTGAAAGAAAGAGATATGTATTTAACATACAGTTTTCATGTAGATTGTGCTCTGTTGATCTTTAAAGTTAGTTTTTGAAAATAAATAAATAAATCCACTCACTTCATATTCAAAACACATTTGAGCCCTCTATTAGAAGACAAAGCCTACCTTGCTCTGTGATCTTGCACAAGTTTGTACACTATACCTTTAGTCTCAGGTGTGAAATTAGTCAACAAAATTTTATCATTCTAAAAATGTAGTGGTGGATCAAATAACCCAACTTCAAATATTTATGCCCTTCCATATAAGAAAATATCTACTTATGCAACCTCCCAAGTTCTTCTGGAAACTTCTCTTACACCCAGTGTTCTTCCACTTCCTCAAGACTAATTCTTCCACCCCATCTCTTGATTCTTTTCTTCTTGTTCCTTCTTCAATCTTGAAGCATCAGTTATTATTTTCTTCTCTTACTTCTTCAAAGCTATCTTCTCCTTTTCAAGTGTCTCCTTGCTTTACATTCCTGAAGATGCTTAATATGTTTAATTTACCATAAAGGCAAAACCAAAACTCTCTCCAGATTGTATGTCACCCATTCTCCCATTATCAGATTCCACCCTCTTTTTCTCCATTCAAGCTTTTTGAAAACATTGCTTACAATGTGTATGTTCTCACTTCTAGTTTAATTCTCAGCTCACTGTAATTCTTTCCATTCATTGTCCTGTAACTGAAGGACAGCAACGACCTCTACATTTTCAGATTAGATAATTTTCCATTTTTCTTAAGGGATCCCCACTGAATCCATTGAATACTGTTATACTCCAAGATTCCATTTCAGGCCCAAGTCAGCAACTTTTTCTCTTCTGTTAGGCCTTTAAAACAACTTTTTCTCTTCTGTTAGGCCTTTAAAACAGCTACCACTATTCATTCTGTTCTTTGAGATTCTTTGCCTGAGTTCAGAGTAGATCCAATCTCCTTAGCATCTGCTGTTGTTTATCCCCAAAGATAGTCATATAAATTTATTTTATGTTTTTGTTTTTACTATTCATAAGTGATTCTCACTTTAAGGATTTTACTGACCATACTTGTAGGAATGTCAGCAACACTAAGCACACTGTTCATTATTTATTATATCCAAATAGGTAAAACCTACTCATCTTCAGCACATATACCAATCCTCAGGAACTTTCTGAACACTTGCTCCCCACACCCCTGAATAATTAGATCACCTTATAAGTGTGTATAGTATCCTGCTCTTTTGCATTTAATTCTTTATCACAGTTTGTAATTGCACGCTTATATCCCACCTCCTTCACTGACCATGATTAACAATGACCATGTTTATTTTAATAAATCATTTATCCTTGTCCCTTCGTACAGGGCCTAGTATATATTAGTTGCTCAATAAATATGGTATGAATTAATGAAGTATAACCAAATCACAACTACAGCCAACACCTTTATCTTACCTTCCACGGTTATTGTCTACAGCTATACTCCATACCTTTCTTTTAACTTCCAAGCTCATATATCCAACCTGTTCCCTAGGCATTTCTACATGTATATGACATTTCAGTCTTTACATATCTCTTTTAAAAAGTGAAAGAAAAAACAAACAAACAAAAAATCTCCTAAATGCCTATTTTTTTTTCATATATACCTCAGTTCATGGCAAAACCTAATCTCAGAAACCAACAACTTGGAAGTTACCCTTAAGACCTAATCAGTCATTGAATGGTATCCATTCCCCTACCTATATGTCATAGACCATGCCCTTGCCATCTCTCATTATTTTGAGACTCTTTATTCCTCATTATCTCTAAATCATGTCTCCCTTTAATCCATCCTCTACAGTAGTGCCAGAGTTATCTTTCTAAAACAGAAATCTGTTCATTTAATTTTCAGCTCTTTAATGAATTTTTGAAAGCAATTCTTCAAGCAGCTCAGCTAATATGGTCCAAATATATAGTCTTCTAATATATTTGTTTACATGATGAATAATAAGAAATTTTTTTGTGTGTTATTTATTGTGCACTTACTACTATGTGCCTGGGAATATCTCCATGTTAGAAATGAGGAAATACAAGATTGGTCAAGTAAAGTTACTTGCTCAGGATCACACATCTAATAAGTGGTGAATCCAAGATTGAACACAAATCTAAAGTCCATGCTCATATGCTTCCTCTAGCCATTAAAAACATCTCCCAATTCCATGCCCCTACATATCTCCATGGCATTAGATGTGTTCATCCCTCTTGCTAAAATGCCCTCTCCTTTCTTTTCTAACTGATGAACTACTTATTCCTTCAAATCTTTCCAATTGTATCTAATTGCCATCCCCCCACTATCTTTCTACAGTACCTGGCATGAATTTCTTTTATGTAACCTCATTAAATTATACTTTTATTATAAACAAATCTGTTTCTAACAGTAGGTTACCTGATCTAAGAGGATAATAGTTTTGTCTTATGCATTATTTCTCTGCCAATACCTGACATAGCATTTAGCACATAGTTTATTTGAATTAAATTTTTAAAAATACCTTTTGTCTCTTGAGATTGTTTTTATTTCTAAATCTGAGTCAGTGGTTCTACACTGGCCAAGAAAAGCATATTCTCTGGAAATACACTATATATTAAATTACTTGAAATATAGGCATAGCACCATAATATCCAAACTAACATGAAATGTGCCATTGTTTTGTGATTCACTCCATGCAATTCATAGAAAACATCGTATTTCAAGTGTTTTTATTCATTTATACGCATTTTTAAACATCATGCCTTGTTCCAAAAGCATTTCAGGCAGTTTACCAAAAGAATGCATGTACTTAAATTATTATAAGATATAAATAGAAGTAGAAAATCAGGATGAAGGAAAATAGACTGCAAATATGTCCACCATTTGGGCCAGAACATTAACTGTAGTTCATAGCTAGAGTATGCTGAGATTCAAATCTTGAGCTTCTTGGCTATGAGAGTAAACCATGGGGGAAACTTATCTTTCTTTAACCAAAAAATGGATGTATAAATTTCCTCAGAAAGAACGATTGTCCTATGCTAAAAATCTCTTTTTTAAACAATATCATATGGGTTTTATATTAGGGAAAGTTGGGTGCTATTGCAAGTAATGTCAACATTTTCCCAATAAAAGCAGTAATGAATTTCATATTGATGTTTCTTGTAGTCCCCTTCAATAAAAGCTGAAGGCATTACATTAATATACAACTCAGTGAAGGCAATTCTTCAAGGAGCTAAGCTAATATGGTCCAAGTATATAGCTTTCTCATGGCCCAGTTTAATCCAAGGAAAGACTTTAGAGTACTTAGAGAAGTGGATGGACTGTATAATCTTCAAACAATCTTCTGTAAGTATCACTTTTCTCAGTCAGGATGGTTAGCAGACAGTTAACAATAGCATTATCTGACAAGGGAGCATGTTGTTGTTTTACAAGTAATGGGCTTTCTAGTAGCCACAATGACTGTAAAAAAGCAACATGGTACGTAGAAAGAGCATAAATTTGCCACTTTGTAAACCTGGGGTTTTCTCCAAAGACTGTTGTATTTAGTGTTGTATTTATGAGAGCTCCATTTCCTTATTCTAAGCTCCATTGCCTTATTCAGTCTCTGAGATTCTTTCCAACTCTGAAACTATGTGATTGTTATTTTCATTTATATCCTAGGTCACTTCACTACTAGGTGTCTATATTTTAGCTAGAGCATTTGCTCAATTTACTAGCACTTCATTTTATCTAATACTCCAGGAAAGCCAAAACTGGTTTGCCCCAATGGTGTAAGATGTTTTGATTTCTGTAATCAGGAATTTTCCAGACTTAAAATTTTAATTATATATTTGGACACTCTAATAAAGTAATAACCTCAGAATATTCTGATTCTTATAAAATGTCATTTAAAAAACAGAAAGTTTAATTAGTATGGGTTATATCGCTTTTCATTCCACTTAAGTAACAGCATCCACTGATTCTAAAGCAGCATAATTTACTTTTTTTCCCCAGATAATGTATAAAAATAAATCATTTGCTGTTTTAGTGTATAGCCATATTTTCCCACTTCCCTCTTATATGTCTCAATCACAAGTGAAACAGTTTCCACAAACGTGGAAATTCCGCAGCACTGTTTTTCAGTTGAGCTTATTTTATTATTTCTCAGTCTCCTACATCTATAGATGGTGAAATTGAGGACTTTCGGCATAATTACATAACAGAATTGCAGAATACACTATTAGAATCTATTTCTATTAATCTAATAAATGGTTATTGTATTCTATGAAATACATTATATGCTTATATACATTATATATACCTATATACGTATATTATCACAGTAATCATTCTAGTAGATGTCATTCATTTATCATGAAGCAAACATTTTTTGAGCCTGCCCTGTGCCAGGAACTTTGCTAGGAATTCTGCATTGCCCAATCTCTGCAATTCGATATTGCAGTTTAAGAGATGTTTAGGTATAATTGAAATAATAATAATATAAACACTATATGTCAGAACTTTATGGGTTAAAAAGTCCTTTTAGAAGGTTGACCTAGTAATATAAACTTCAATTGGAAAATCTTGAGAAAAAGATATTCACAAGCTTCCTCAGAGGTAAAGTCATGAGGCATGCTGTTTAAAGCAGAGGTTTGGAAACCACACACATTTGAGTTTGTGTGCTTTTTTAGCCACTTAGACAGGAGACCTGGTCATGTCACAAAACCTCTTTAGCTTCTGTTTCTGATTTTGTAACTTGGGGTTACAACATAGAACTTACTTCTTATCCAGTAGTGAATTTTGTCACCAACGACACCCTTAGGCTTAACACTCAACCTGACACATCCTAGGGCTCACAAGGTGTTAGTTATCATTGCTACCAGTTATATGCTTGAGGATTACCCTCCATGTGTAACATGGGAAAAGCTGTTTTATAGCTTTCATAAAGCTACAAATGGTAATCCCTCACCCCTTTTCCTCTTATGCTCCAGCCAGGTCTGGAAGAATGCCTTATCAGCAAGGCAAAGAGGTGAGGGGGAGACCCAGTGCCAGTGAAGGACAGGAAATGTGGGCCTGTTTACAGATCTTCCTGGGCTTTCAGAGGCCCTTTGTTATCTTATTTTACTTGGACATTTTGAGAATTCTTATTCAAAATACTGATACTTGAAAATCTGTCCTAGGTCAATTGGTCCTATAAATCTGTTGATTTACACTATTCACTATTTTGGATAATTCATTGCTGGCTCAAATTTGTTTGCATTTAGATAACTAGCAATGAGTGTGTATTAGTACAGAAGTGCAGTTAAATAGTTTTCCAGGTTTCATTAAATATTATTATTTAATGTTGAGTAAATATTTTCAGGTTTCATTAATTTGGCTGCATAATATGTGCCTACCTCATGGAAGGAATCATGCTAAGGTTATAATGGTGAACAAGACAGAAATAGCACCAGCCTTCATTGAACTTAGATTCTAATAGGAAAGGAAGATGTCAGTCAAATAATCACACAACTAAAGGAAGAATTTACTCATTTTGAAAAATGACATGATGGAAGTAAACTGGGTGCTCTAAAAGAGTATAGATGGGGAACCAGGACGACATTAGAGTGGTTAGGAAGTACTTTCTGAGGAAATGACACTTCAACCAAGATCACAATATGAGAGGGTATTGATCACGTGGAAAATGGGATGGAGGGAAGCCATTCCAGGATGAGGAAGTGAAACCACTAGGTGGCATTTCAGGGGACTCCGAGCTCCGGTTCTTTATGTCTCAGTGCAGAAAGAATTAAGTGAGAGACAAAGAGATGGATAAGAAGTGATGTATTAGAATAGGATGCTTGTGAGGCTTACAAGTAGGCAGGCCAGAGGGTGCTGTGCCCCGAGAACTTAGTGGGCTACAGTTTTATAATCAAAGGAACAGTGGGAGGGGAAAAAAACCCCTTCTTCCTCATTCTTGTGTAGATGTCATGCTTCCATCATCAATTCCTCCTCCATGTAAGGCAGGGGAGTTTTCTTGTCCTTACATGGTCAAGGTGGGACTGTCATGCCTCAGTGGAAATGAGCAAAAAGGCAGTAACTTATGCTAAAAATGTGAAATCATCTCAGGTTTTAGTATGTCACCTTTCCTTATATTTTTGTTTTTAGTGCGCATATATGAATGTGTCCTAGGAAACAGTAACTTACTGAGCTCACTGGGCAGGATGTGGGTCTCATGCCACCATTGTTTTATAGTTTTGGGGCATGTCTCATGCTTCTGTTTCATGGTTTTGTTGCTAAGGAAGCCTGCTTGGCTTTGTGGCTAAGCAAACCTGCTTTCTAGAGTGTTCATTAACTTACAGGAGTTTCCCATACTTTTTTCTTTACTTACAGTCCCCTAGTGGGATTAACTATTTAATTACCTACTTTGTCCCTTTACTCTGGCCCTATCGGAAGTAGCATAGCCAAAGGCATCAAACAAAGAAGTCCTCCAAATGCAAGTTATTTCAGTGAGACTGGTATATAATGAACAAAAAAAGACACCATGGCAGGAAGTGTTGATTTTATTCTAAGTTCCATGAGATGGTATTTAAGAGATTTAAGCAGACAGGTGACTCCATCCAATTTATGTCTTTAAAAAGTCCCCATGGGGGTTGTAGTTTGACTAATGATTGGATGAGGTCAAGCCAAGTGGAAGAGTACAAAGGAATGCTGCTTGGTCCAGGCAGGAGAAAACTGTGACCCAGACTAAAGTGGGTGAGAACTGAACTGGGAAGTATAAGGAGAAACATGTTGTGGATGAGCTAGGCAGAAATCCAAAAGTTTGTATTTCATCTTCCTTCTATGTTCTTAGTATTTATTACACTAACATCTGTATATGGATACAATTTCCTACCATCTGAGTAAAACATTACTGTATGATTTTGACATGAAGGGGAGAAATCCTGTTATCAAGTTAAAGAAATTAAATTATTAATTCAAAATTTGAGATAGTTCACTGTAGATGATCATTCCTCATGTTAAATTATGTCTTCATATCATGTATTCATTCACACATTCATTCAACAAATATTTGAGTGACTTGTAAGAGTCAAAAATGTGTCATTTGTTAAAGTTGTATTTTTGATTGTCAGTGTTCCATGTAAACAACAAGAAAATGGTTCTCCAGGAAAATGATATCATTGATTTACTCTGGGGGTTTCCTCTCCCTAATGGTTTTAGGACTTAATAAACTACATTTATTTCCCTAAATTCCTTCTTTCTAATGGATAATGATGCTTATCAAGATACTTTTCTTCAGAATTTGAACTGGAGTTTGGAAAATGTTAAGAAGCAGTCTCAACCCACATTCTGTTAATTCTTGTATTTTTCAATAGAAAAAAGAAAAAGCCTCTGTCATGATACAGAACAATGCTTATGCAGTGGCAGTTGCCAATTATGCCCCGAATCTTTCAAAAGACCCAGTTCTCTCCACCATCTCCAAGAGTGCAACCACGCCAGAACCCAACAAGAAGCCGGAAAACAAGCCAGCCGAAGCCAAGAAAACCTTCAACAGTGTTAGCAAAATTGACAGAATGTCTAGAATAGTTTTCCCAGTTTTGTTTGGTACATTTAATTTAGTTTACTGGGCTACATACTTAAACAGAGAACCTGTATTAGGGGTCAGTCCTTGAATCTAGACACAGGTTGTCTTTGGGATGTATAGCAACATTAAACTTGGTTTGTTTTGCCATGTACAGTCTGACTAATAACTGCTAATTTGTGAACCAACATGTACAGTATGTATATAGCAACTAGCTTATAGACCTCTAATAGAGACACGCATTTGCTAACTTGTGGTACTGCAGGCAGAAAGCACCCCATGCCCAAAAAGCCATTGCCTTTTTAAAAGATTTACCCTAGGAACTGGTTTAAAGTGGATTTCAGATGACCTGATTTATTTTCTCTTTTCCTAACAGCGATGAAAATGGAGATCCTACACCACATATTATGGACAGGTCTTACATAGGAGTATTTTTTACTGTTGCCTAACTATAATGTAAGGTAACATTGTCGTTCCAAGATGAATTCCTCTAAATAACAGAACCTCATATCTGCAACATCAGTTCCCTTCCCGGGTGCTCAGAATCCCTGCTAGCATAATTGGAAGCTTAGTACACATCAGAAGAAAAGCTAGAGATTTGAAATCAGCTTTTAATTACTCTGTATAGTGTCTATAGCCATGTACATATTACAGCATGACAAATTCAAATAATTATGAGTCACCCCGACAGGATGTTCATTATGCCTAGAATTTAATAACCATTGGAATGTCATGGTCATCACATTTTTAGCATCAGAGTTTATTTGAAAGTAATAATTGAAATCCTACAGATTATTTTAATCATTGGAAACTACCTTAAATTTAAAAAAAAGACAATAAATAGGTCTTACTCTTTCCAGTATGTGTTGTACTGAAATCGATCAGCTAAATTTTCTTGGCGCTGGAGACTGGCAAAAACATCCAGTTTGGCTGCTGTGGAGCAACATTCATACTGGATTAGAAAACTGTGCCAAAAACTCCCATCAATGAGAGTTCATAGGTGTCACAGAATATGTTATAAGCACTTATACGATTCTCTCCTTTCCTGTTTACTGCAAATTCTGCCTTAAGGCTTCTTTTCATCAGGACTCAGAAGCCACTAATTACAAAGGAAAGGGCAGTTAATTGGCACATTTTTCTGTCTTGAAAGCAGCTCTTTCAGATAAGAATTAATGTAAATCTGCTTTTGTAAATTGCAACTTTGAATTTCTCTGACTCAAATTTGCAGCTTTGTATACCTGAAGAGGTTTTGGTAAGAGTTGAACATTTTTAAACTGAAACTTTAAAGCATCACCAACAGATTGCGGATTAGTTCACATGCACAGACATCACACACACACACACACACACACACACAACACACACGCACACACAATTAGCTCAATTAGGATACACACACAAACATGTAGCTAAATTAGAAACCAGAATTTTCGATTTTATATAATTACTAATTATTAATGAGTAAAATTCATTTTCCTTTCAGTATTTAAAAAATACTCTTTATGTCCCTGAAATATGTTAATAGAAATTAATAGTTGTGTCTCATGCCTAGATTCAACATTTTGGGCAAACTTAAAATCCTTTTGACTCACATATACATTAGCAGTTATTAGTTGACTTTTACTAACAGATACACCTATATGACGGTGTTTTTGTAGAAACGTAAGTAGTCAAATAGTGGCATTTCTTGCAGTTTTGTACAGTATTTCAGTATAGTGCATAAATAGGTATGTTCATAAAATCAATAAAAGGAGTATCTTATGGAAATAAGCAAAATCACAACAAAAACTGCTATTTCTTTGCCTCGTTTAAATTTTATTTTTTTTCATTTTCTTTGTTTCAGTGTGATTCTGTTATGTGCTTTGCATGACTGTATTAATACCAAGGTCACAAATGCATCTTATTAACAGAATTGGCGGTGAAGACAGCCTTGACATTAAAAATTCCCTCACGAAAAGTAATCCATAATCCTTAATAAAATAAATTTGTTACATGAGCCAATAAATGTATTTCTTTAATTCCCTTCCAATAGCATCTTCTTTGTCATCTAAATTGTTTTTTAAAGTGCACTTTATTCATACACTGGAATGGAAGATATCCTATTTTCTTACACATTTAAATATATCATAGCTCTTCTGGGCTGTTTAGGGAAGGGTGTGGTAGTCTAAGACAGTACACAATGCCTGAAGACAAGCAATAAAAAATGATTTGTATGGTATGTATTGTTAGACACTTTAAATATTGTTCTTATAAGTTCTACATTTCCCCCTTAATGTGTGACTATACATTATAAATTTATAAATATGTACATATGTAAAAATATTTGTGAATAGCAGTTTCTGTAGGACAACAGAAAAGACTCATCTATACTTTTGGCAAAAGGCTGCACCTACATTGATGGTACCTGTTTTATTAAAATTTATGGTAGATTGACCAGAAAAGTTATCATTATTGTTATTTTTATTTTTACTTTCAACTGTTAAAATCTAATTTGAGCCTAATGATATCCTGACGGTTGAGATATTCCAATAATGTGGATCAGGATTTTCTATTATTTCTCTTACTTTCGTGGAATTTTTTCTTACACACTTCTTAATCTTTTAAAGTTTAGATAAATCTAAAGGAGCTTTTAGTCTTGCTGGAGAGAGGGAGGATGGTCCATAGAAAAGGATTTTAAATTATAGAAGCAGAGTCTTTACAATTATTCTCCCTTCTATAAATCATTTTAAAAACACAAAAAAGTGACATGGATTTATTAAAATAAGATTAATTTTTCGGGAAACATTTTTAATAAACTAACAATGGTCTCTTTGGCCTATAATATTATGACTATTTTATGCAGCTGTATATTGACATAAAGAGTTATGGTATGTACAAAATGTAGATAAATACATGTACATATATAGAGATATAATCTGATTATTGTATAGTTACTGCTCTGATTAAGCTCGTATTTGTTCAACAAATATTTTTTACCTCCTACTATTAGCCATGCCATCTGGATGGTGTCACTACCACTCACATCACATCCACAGAATTCAGTTGAAAATCAAAGTGCATCTCATTCTTGTAAAGACTTTAAATAAAAGACCAAATGTAATATATAACTTAATTTAGCACTGAGAGTTGTTTATTGAGCTGTGAGATCATGAGTGTGCTAAGATGGTGACTGTTTTGCTCTTTTCTTCTATTTATGTTTCTATTTGTTTGAATATAAAATGGAACTAATATAGAACCATCTAATAATTTTTTTTTAAACTTCAGCGATTTTTAAAGTGCCGATCTTCATGTTTAGCAATCTTTTCAGGGATCTCTCTATTTCGAATTTATCTCAGGTTTGGATAAATGATCCCCTTGAGTCACATTTCCAATTTTTTTGAATAGTTCATAGTTTGTTTAAAAAGAGCACAAAAGCTATTACTTCACTCACAGTTTTTGGTATATATACATATATATATATGTATATATATATAAAGTTTTTATGATGTGGCTCTTTTCATATTGCTGGTTGAAGGAACTCAACTCTGCCATAATATCATAGGTTCTAAAAGGGCAGAGAAGCTCTATGGAGCCTATGGATATTGTACTTTGACACAGCCTGTCATCATTCCAATGGAAGGATAAGGGAAGTAGCTCAGGTCCACCTTCTGCAAAGTCACGGTTCTTCATTATCTATTAAGAATTTTTTTTCAAATGCTTCATACTTGTTACCCTCAGACAATGCCTGTGAAACATCAACATTTTTATGACTTATTTTGAAATTTGGGACCATATTAATAGCTTTATTATACTGGTGTTCTTGTTATTAGTCTTCTGGCTTTCCTATATCCATCTGCGTATGTTTGAAGTAATTCTCAGATTTTTTCCCTATAAAAAGATTCAGAATTTCAAGAGAATTATGAGTTGACTGATTACTACCCTGTAGTGCACTTATTTTCTTTTTAATTGAGGTCTTATGGGAACCTTGGGCTTACCTTTTCTTAATCCAAAGTATCCAGAAGCATAAAATTAAAACTGGGGTGGGGTGTGATTATTTTTAACACTTGCATGCTTAGGAACCAGAGACATTGAATCAAAATCCTAACAGTGTGGACAAGACAAATTATGATATTTTTCTCTATTGAATTCATGCTTTAAGAAATGAAATTCAGCATTTAATAAAATTCTTAATATCCATAATCTTGTGTTATCAACATTTATATGAAAGATACTAATCTTTTCCATTAATATTTATGCACTCATATTTTCATCAAATTCAAAAACAAATTCAAGACCTCAAAAACGGGAAAAAATCAAAGAGAAAAACCCACTTGAAAAATGTCTGTTGCTAGTTAAACCTAATGAGGCATTTCTCCTTTTTAATTTCTAAGAAAGGTGAGAAATTATACATATATAAGTATATACAGAGATATTTAACAGTCATGATTCTATCAAGGTAAGCATCATGATTAAAATACTAAGATAGATTAAGTTCATGTGAAAGGCATTTGGGAAAGGTAATGAAAATCTATTTCTTATAAGAATTTTATATCGTTTTTCTCAAAAATTCTTAATTATCTAACATATTTAGACCACAGTTTTCAACCTTATTTAGGTAAAATATTGTATTTTTGCCTGTTTTTATGAAGAACTTTTTTTAATACATGTAATTATATACCCCACTTCAAACCATTTTACGTTGAAGTTAATACATAACATCAGTTAATATTGCCAGTAGGGAAGAACGAAGAACAGGTTTGTATGTCAGTTTAAAGTAATACTCTCAAAGAACCTTTAATAAGGTCTTAGCTTTGATTAGAAGTAGGTGTGTGTGTGTGTGTGTGTGTGTGTGTGTGTATGTGTGTGTATTTTCCAGGTATAAAATAATATTTTGAGAAATTTAGACAAATTTATGAAATCTAAACAATTTATTTTATAATGGATCTAATTCCAAACATAGCTCTTATTAAACTAGTGATTAATTTAGTCAATAGAATAGTTTTTTTCAATAGATCCAACCAACTTATTCATTGGAATTTAGTCTTGAGCCCTATATATTCTTAAAAAATATCCTTCCTACAAAGGTGTAAACATTTTTCTGATGTATTTCTGGTTGGCTCTTTTGAGCCATTAAGTTCAAAATGATATCACAATTGTGCTGGTAAGGTAAGATAGAAAAATCTTTGAATTCCAAGTTTCTCAATTGAGGTTTATTAAAGCCTCCATTAAATTTAATATCCTGCTGATCATTTGCAAATACCAAGTCATCTACTATATTTGTCTCTGGTTAATTTTATATCTTTTTGAATTGTACAGCAACCAAGAATCCCTTTTTGTAAAACTAGCTATTCACTAATATTGTTTACAATTTAGTTTCTGGGAATATATTACATTTTTCTTCTTTGGTCCATAGGTATAATAATGTATAAAAAATGATTACAGTTGATTAAGCACACAAAATAATAAGAACTTCTCTCTTTATTTTATTTTTCTTCTTTTTTTAAAAAAATTTTTGACAGTTTTGTGTTAGGGGTTGGAGAGATTTTGTTTTTATTTGCCATATTGTTGGTTTTATAACTTTTAAAACATGAACTTCAAAGATTATGTATTGATTTCATTAGTTTGTTGCAAATTACTGTTTATAGAAAGAAGTCTAATCTGACACCATATAAATACCAGTATTGGCACTGTAAGTGTTAAATTAGCTTAGTTGGTATAAAAATTTGTTTTTCATGCTTTGTTTTAGAAGACTTATTTTACCACAACAAGTTGCCAAATGCAAGCCTATATTATTGGATAGATAAGTGTAACTCCAACAAAATTGATTTATGAAAACAAATGGTATTAGGAAAGAAAAACAAAGGTGTTAGACACAGAATTACTTTAGGGATAATGGCTTAAAGATTTGTTCCCAATTATTTATTTTTAAATATTCAACACAGTAGTTGAAGCAGTTGGCTGTGTTTTAAACCCAGCATAATATGTGAACAAGTTTAATGTATGATTGGAAAGGCCTAAATGAAACTGAACTTTGAGTTACAGTTTTCATGAATTAAACATTACCATCCATGGATAAGTCCTTGATTGTTGATCTTGGGTGTCTGCTCCATAATTGATTTCAGGTTTATTGGTATCTCATTTTTTTTCAAGATTCTCTTGAGCAGATACAAATTCAGGTTTTAGGGTGCTTCAAACAGAGCAATGTGACCTTTCATGAAATATTCCCTTTAGAGGTCACATGCATGGAAACTTAAGAAAGCTTCATACTTGTTGCTAAATTAGAAAAGTAAAAAACAAAAAGGAAAGGAATGTTTTCCTCTTGCTACACATTAATAATACAATCACATGCATAGAGAATGCATGATAAAGCTCCAAAACAATTCATTAATTTTAAATTTTCAGGGTGACAGTACGCTTGTATGGTAAGTTTTCTTGTTTGAAAAAATCATTCTGAAGCTAATTATATTTGTAATTTGTGACCTTGCTGTAATTGGGAAAAGTCATTATTTTTTATGTATGTAAGATAACTTGACCTTTATTGAATATGTCAGTATGCTTGCTGTTTAAACATTCTTAATTAATCACATGCAGATTAATGCTAAACATCTTTTTGTACTTATTAAAATTAATTTAAATATATTTGATCTGAAAATTGTGTTTTTTATACTCTAATCATTCGTTACATGTTTGCTTACAAGAATTTATTGTAAATGTGACTTTTTTATATTAGGATATAACACTAATATTTTGTAATAGTGTAAAATAGTGATTTTAAATTTTATTGGTTTCTTAAATTTCTTTTTAAAATAAAAAGGTTATAGGGTGAGAGGAAAAGTCCAAACCTACCCTGAAATTTTAGGGGGGTATCATGAATTGTTAATGTTGATCTCTTTAACACTTTAAGAAAGTGGTGCTATGGAAAATATAAAAGTTCACCCAGAAAATTAGCTCCCTTCTATCATAAAAGGTGTCACATTTACATGAAACTTCTAAATAAAATAAATAAGATTTTCTTTTTTTTAGATAGACTCAAGTTCATCATTCTATTTATTAAGCAGAAATCTTGCAGTTTTCTTGTTGGATCTATTCTCTTAATTTAACGCAATATAGTTGACGTGAGTTCCTTTGCTATTATTGCTAATATCACTGAAATTAAATGCTTTTGGATGTCAAAAAGGTATAATAACAAGGCAATTTTTTATCAACATGGTAAGTTCTCGTACAGTATTTTTCAACCCTAGACACAGTTTATAATTACCTGAGGACTTTTCAAAAACATTCGTCCTACCCTAGTCAGAATCTTGAGAGAGGAGGGGTTATGAGAAATTTTTTAAACTCCCCAAATAATTCTACTCTACAGCCATGTGTCAACATGTTTCCATTTTATAAACCTATCATGGACTCTATCTAATCTGTTTCTTTCTTGCAGACTTCTGCTTGCTTTTCCTATAGCTCTTAGTTTAGTCTATAGTTTAGTCTTAGTAAAGAAAAAAAGAAACAAACATAAAATTAAATGAATGTAACAAATAGTTTTTTACAAAACATAGTGAATTTAAGTGAAGCTATCAAACTTATGTAATAAAGTATGCATTCTTGAAATTTTACTATTTAATCAATTAATTAAAATTACTCTTATTCTTAATTTTTACCCTATAGACCTGCAGTTAATTATGAACAATGTGAGTATATGTATTAAAAAGGTACTTTCTAATTGTCATTTTCAGCCTACATTTTTTAATCAAATACTTAAAAAATTATTTATTCTAACATTTTTTAAACTATTTCCCTGGAGGGAAGTATATTCCACTTAAATAATGAGGTGAATATTTATCAAATATTCAAATTCACATCTCAGTTAAATTATAGCCACAAAGCCACATTCTTCAACACCATTCAGCTAGTTTCCCCAATATCAATTTATAGTCCAGGCTTTGTCAAATTCATGTAAATGAAAGCATGCTATAAATGGAAGCATTTATGTCATCTTTGCTCTGAAAAATTCAGAAAGGGAGGAACGGAGGTTTCAAATGGTTTTCTACGGCATTAGAAGTTTTGCCTCATCTTTAAATTGTAAAACCAAGGAAACTGCTGAGAAAGTAGTAAGACTCAAAAATGGTAATTCTTGAAGAGTGTTGCACTGCCAAATGGAAAAGGTTTTATATTCTTGGGTCAATATTAACTCTTGGAAGTTCTCAGATACAGATAGAAAGCTGGAAAAATGGGAAACCAGATGCAAGTAGTAAAAATAGCACTAAATCCCTCAATTGCCTCTTGAGAAAATGTTGAATTATATCCAGCGTTCTGGTTTAAGAAATCAGGGAAATGGATATTTTTAAAATTTAATTAAAAATTGGAGCTTAATTACTTAGGGTTCATTTACCTGGAAAATTCACTCCTGTGGAACAGCTTATTCCATAAGTGGCTTGAAATGTTACAACATTTCTTCCATGAATCAATAAAAATAACCTTATGGAGAATTTCTAAATCATGTCTTAAGATGTAGAATAATGAAAAAATGTAAACTAATAATTGAAGCATATCAGTTTTGAATTGCTCTTGAACTTACTGTTTGAAAGCTAGTTTTACTTTCTAACTAAAATATACATGGAATGCCAGATAAATAGAAAAATTAAAGAGTTTATCAATATTTTAAAGTCATTATGCCTATCCCCTAAACCAGCTTACAGGAAGATTTCACTATGAGTGTGTATAGGGTCACCCTAAGGCTTCTCTCAAAGTCCAATCCATTCCAGACAACTGAATCTGTACCAGAGGAGAAAAATGTTTATAATTCTCTAATTTTTAAAAACTTTACCTCATACTGATCATTGCATTCCTCTTTTTTATTTTCTGGTATCCTATCCAGTAATTATATTGAACTTTTTCTAGGTAAGTTTAGGTAGTTTCAAAGTTAAGAGAGTATTTTACTGAAAATCGTATCTTGCTTACTGGCAAGTCAGTATCTTAGCCACAATTTCTTTGACTAAGAACAAGAGCAACTTCCAACTAGTCTGAGCACAAAAGGAACTCAGAGAAAGGATATAAGATGTCCCATAGTGAGCAGTAAAGCCCCTGAACTCAGAGAAGTTAGGACTGGCTTTTGGATTTTACCAATGCACTGGAGTAACAAGACTCACTGCCTATGTAGTTTAATTCAAATTCTTGAGTAAAATAATTTGATGGGATCAGTTTCATCCAATCAGCTATATGATTTAGAGTAAAAAAGATAATAAGCACAGTTGCTGGGCCCACCTCTCTGCAAGAAGAGAGGCTATGCCCATTGAAGTGAGGCAAAGCTTCAGCATATACCTCAAAACATTGGCTATTACATTTAAGCAAGATTTTTTTTTTTTTACTTAGAAAATCTCCAAAAATGAAAATAAAATTTAAAAATATATAAAAAAAGAGGGGAAAAAAGACTATCACACTCAATACTCATGTAAGTGACTGTATTTTCCAATTGATAGAATTCAACTACTAAAGGATGATATAATTTATAATTGAAATGTTAGTATTTATAGGTCTGGTCTGCATAGTGTATATAACATAAAAATACAAACTAACATGTAGAAGCACAAAAAGCACATGTATTTCATATATTTTGTTATATACATCTTTATCATCAAAGTTACTCATGTCTAATTTACACTGAGCTGACAGGCCATCGACTTTACTACATTCGCAATTGCCCCATCAGCACAGTGTCTCAATAAGTATGGAGGTAATTTGATTGGTGGCTCAGGTAAATGCGTCAGGACTGACAAGTTGGGTCCTCCTAGAGGACGAAATGGTTTTTTTTAATCACCAAAGGAATTTATTAGAATTTATATTCTGATAGAAAAAGTGCCTCTTATTAGAAAAGTGAAAACAAAGTATGTATTTATCACAAGATGTAGGAGAGGAATATTCCATAAGTGTCCGTTTTTTCCTCTTTTTTTGTCGCAAAATATACGTAACGTAAAATTTACTATCTTAACCACTTTTAAGTGTACAGTTGAGTGGTATTAAGTATATTCACACTGTTGTGCAGTCGTCACCACCATCCATCTCCAGAACTCCTTTCATCTTGCAAAACTGAAACTCTGGATCCATTAAACAAGAACTCCCCATGACTCCCTCCCCCCCACCCCTGGCAACCATCACTCTTATTTGTCTTACCTCCCCTTTTCCACCATGTCCCAGCCTCTGGTAACCCCCATTCTATTCTCTATTACCATAAGTTCAGCTTTTAAATTTTTATTTTATTTTTTTTAGATTCCAAATATAAGACAATTTTCATGTCACCTTGCTCTAACAGATTCAGAAATGGAGGAACTGAGGTTTCAAAGGATGCTCTATGGAGTTAGAAGTTTTACTTTCTCTGTTTCCTATCTTAAATGATCCAGGACTGGAAGGAGGATGAATGTCAAACAGAAATTATTCTGGCAAATAATATTCCAGGACAATTACAAACAATCAACAGATTCAAAACTGTAGGAACAAGGTCAAAACAAAAGGGTGAAGAGATGAGCAGAACTGATGTGGAATTGGAACATGTGTTATAAATGATGGAAATCAAGTCCCTGTTGATGACCAAGAATGGAACTAGAATATCTTCCTATCTTCATTACCCGTTATGCTCATAATGCATGCTGGGTAACAGTAGTAATAGGTATAATAGACAAAAATGAAATAAAGTTGGAATTTGAGAAGAGATAAGTAGCAATCAAGATTTGAAGACTTGGTCTTCCCTGTTTCCACAAACTAGGACTTGCCATTTACCCTTAATATAAATTTTACAGCTAAATGTGTATTTGGTATATTACTGCTTCTTTATTCAAAGATTATAATTAGGGTGCTTTTAATACCATATAAGAAATTTTGATACAGGAATAGTGATCACATCCTACATGTTTAATATAAGCTTAATTTATCTGATTAGCATATTTCAAGGTAGTACAGTACTAATTTCTGAAAAAATGATTTTATAATTTCACTTTCTGCACAAAAGAATGAAGTTCTATTTATACAGGATGTCACTATTAATGACTTGTTATTGAACATACATTATTATAATTTCTATAATATTGAACTTCAGTACTTTGAATTTGATGGAGTTATAGCTAATTTCGTAATAACAATAGAACTGAAACACTAGATAATAATTTATAATTTATTATTTGATTTGAGCAAAGCATAGACAAACTTTGATAACACTTTGTAAACCTATATTGAGCAAAATTAGGCTCCACATCATTTCTTGTTTGCCTTTCTCAGCTATCCCACTAATAGGCATTGCACTGGAGGAGAGAAGTCCTGTTTCATACCCAACTCTTTATCTAGTGAAGCTAGTACTATTTCCACATCCTTCCCACTGACCTAGACTCTGCATGAAAATCCGAGTCACCGTTGTGGAAAACCTGTGCCTGATTGCATGCCCTGCGCTCATCACTGGGCTCCTATTGACCCAGGATTACTCAATATTTGTTTTCCCCTTTAGTCTATAATATTCTCACTTATGGGGATTATGCCCATCTTTTTCACAGCTTTGACTGAAATTCAGTGAGATTTGTCAAATCTGTGGATTGTGTCTTTTATCAGTGCTGAAAAATTTTCAATCATTCTCTCTTTAAATAACATTCTTTCTCTTCTATTCTCTTTCCCCTCTCGTTCTGGAGTGTCCATTAGACATATGTTAGATTTTCCCACTTTATCCTCCATGTTCTTTAGCCTCCCTTTCATGTTTTCCATGCCTTTAACTCTCTGTGCTGCATTCTGGATAATTTCTTTTGGGCTAAGGCTAAATAACTTTCCTAAAACCACATTTATAATATTTTGAATTTCAAATTCCATAGTCTTTTCATTAAATTTTATAATTATCTTGCCTTGTAAGGAATTAATATGAGTATAAATTACTTAGATATTTAGTAAGACTTTACAAAAATCACGTGTTAATCCACTGGGAAGTTCCAGGATGAAACTCCATGCTCCGTGGCAGAGCAGTAGGGAAGGAACCCCAGGAATCTGAGTCAAGTAGATGCCTTCAGGTCCTACCCCTGAGGTTTTGTTTGATTAATTTTCTGCATGTAGTCTCAGTCATATAAAACAGCATCGGCAAGTGAGTGTCACCATTTCAAAATAATGTTCTGGTAATTGCTTTTCCTGTGCTCTATTGCAGACTTCAGTTCTCTGTATATACTAAATGTTCAATACATGTATAACAGATTTCCTGACTGAATGAGTTTCTAAAAAGAAAATCTGGCAATTGATTTCAGCCAGATTTTACTTGAAAGCTCAAAGAGGAATGACTTCATCTTGATAATGTGGTGAAAACATTCAATCTTCCATCATTGTCCGTGATAATTGTATCTTCTATTATTCAACTGAATAATAAAACAGAATTACCTTATTAAAGAGATAAGTGCCTAGAAAACATCTTAAGATTGCATACATCAAGATGCAGCTGTGGCCATCATATTAGTATTTGCTATTAAAAAAATTATTTGTAATTAACTACTCATGGAAAAACTGCAAGTGTCTCTGTAAACATTGTGCCCACTTCTGAAATAAGAAACTATTAAAAAAATCCAGTGCCTGAATAATACAGTAACTCAAAGCAGTCAAATGTAAATGGATTGATTTTGATTTTAGGTCTGAAGGAATTAGAATGACTACAGATTACTTTAGAAGAAAATATATAGGAACATGAGGAATTTATCTTATATGAGTTGTGCTCATAATTTATAGGGCATTAAAGCTGTCTACTTCATTAAAAAAATAATTATTTTTATAGAGTAAACCTACGGTACTATATCAATCAGATTTCAGTTGCAGAAAACAGCCCACTATACCCATGTTAAGCAGGAAATTATTACAGAGTTTTAAAAAGAGCCTACAGAATTGTTAGGAATTGTTATTGTTATTAAATTGTTATTGTTGTTAGAATTGTTATTCTATTTAATAAAATAGAATATGGGATGAATTTACAGGAAAATATCTTCACTGTGGACCAGGCCAGCAAGGCTGTTCTCTCTTCTATAATTAAGAAATGACTGGTCCAAGATCTGTAACACCACAATCACATGGACATATATACACTACCAAATGTAAAACAGATAGCTAGTGGGAAGCAGCTGCATAACACAGGGAGATCAGCTCGGTGCTTTGTGACCACCTAGAGGGGTGGGATAGGGCAGATGGGAGGGAGAGGCAAGAGGGAGGAGACATGAGGATATATGTATATGTATAGCTGATTCACTTTGTTATAAAGAAGAAACTAACACACCATTTTAAAGCAATTATACTCCAATAAAGGTGTTTAAAAAAAAAAAAAAGAAGACCCCCCAATCAGGAAGCTAGTATGATGTTCCTCGGTCCAGAACCACATTGTGTCACATACAGTCTTTAATGGAAGATTCATGCTGTGTCCTTCTTCTTAACATCTATGAGGTTAGTGACTGGAATGTCTGCTAACACTGCCAAAGTAAAATCAACTGCCATTACCACTCTTCTTACCAGCAGAAACAGCTGAAACAACAGAAACACAGTCTTCAGATTGCATCGGTCTTCCAAATCTCACAGAATAGCATCTGATTGGTGAAACATAAATCAGCCAGAATCTGAATTATATAATATTTATCTTTCAAACTTCCAAAATATAGGAAGTCACCCTACTGTCAGTTTACCCATTTGACTACTCTATTTCCACAAGTACCCTTCTTTCCATACTTAAATTTACAAAAAAAAAAAAAAAAAAAAAAATCCCACAACAGAAATAATAATAAGCTAATATTAAACATAATTAAACCATCACTGAACAATAAAAATATTTTCAGCAACTCTCCAAAAGGAAAAAAAAACAAAAACAAATTCTAGCAGTCATAGAATCTTTCTCTGGGAGGTGTTCAGTCTCAATATTCATTAGTATAATCACAATTCTGTGTTGACATTCTATGATGACATAAAGCCTATGCCTACAACCATAGGCATGTGAAGTATGGACAAAAGGAAGAGAAAAAAAGCAAAAAAGTCCGTATATAATAGGGCAAGGGAGAAATGATGAGTAAATACTTCTGTCCATTGTTTTCCAACTGATGATGAAGCTATGTTTCATAATTATATCTTTTCTCCTCCTCTAACAATTTCATGTTTTTTCTCTTCTCAGCCACAGTGGAAACATTGCAACCTGTGCCCCTCAATTTATATAGGTCCCAGCTGGAGGGCCCTGATAATTGCAAATAACACTTTCTTTTCAAAGGGAACAAATGTGGTTCAGGACTATAATTCTTGCATGGAAACCAGACACTAACTTCCTTTCCTGCTTGAAACATGGTGAATTGCACTTTAGAGACTTTCAATTATTTAAGGAACCATTGCCAGTAGATCATTTAGCCCTCAGATTATAGAGCTCTTTCCAAAATAAGGTTATCCTTGATTATTCAGGGGGACTTCCTGGAGGGATAACTGACTCATTATTTATAGATATCCTGAGGACAGTTTATCCCTATAATGGGAGTCATACAGTTAGAAAAGGTGGTAGGAAATTTTTCTCCTGACTTTATCTGAAATGGTAAGTGACACTACCTTGACCCATGAAGACATTCAGATAATCTTCAACTCACTGGCCAGAGATGTTAGGAATGATAGAACCATCCTAGATTTCCTCCCTGAGGGCTAGGCCATTGTCTGTGTGATTGTTAATACACTCTGTTTTACATAGATTAATGGCTCAGGACAAGGGGAAACGTTAGTACAAAGATTTACAGAGAAAAATTCTTGGCTTCTTAAGTTAGGCCTTGGTGTTTTATGGGATTTGTTCAGCTGGATATGTGTGAGAACCTCGGAGACCATGGTTATGGTCAATAGTGCAGGTTTGTTTCATCCTCCGTCTTGGAGTAGGAATTGATGATAGCCCTAGTTAAATGATGTACGAGACAAGCTGAACAGATATAATCCAAGCTTCGATCAGTCAGATTTATCAGAAGAATCAATAAAGTGGCATATACTCATGGAAAAATTCACCAGAAGCCAAGATGGTGTAGAAATAAGAGGTAGATCTTTTTGAAACAATTCTCCATGAGTCGCTCAAATTTCTGTACATCTCATCAGCAAAGGCACTGGCTGCCTTTGTCCCAGACTCTTTTCAAATACATTTGTATAACAAACAGCCTTGGAAGATAAGGACAGTAGAAAAGTCTAGTTGTTTACAATCCAGTATGGTAATGATAATGTCTTTCACTGAGGCATAAGTCATTATAAAAATATCAGGTTCTCTAAGCTTGAAGTTCCTCTCTTATAATGTAACCCATCGTGCAGGTGTTTTTTGAAACTCTTTTTGTTGTTCTGTAGGAATTGGGGCTCAAGAAATATATGCAAACATCATGATATGCTGGCTATTGCTATTGCTTTGAGTAAAAACACTGTCTCTGACCCAGGAATCTCATGTCTCCTGCCAGTATTCAGAAAACCTGGCTGGCTAACAAGTTATAGGGTATAATATAGGGTAGGGTATAATCTTAGACTTCACAGTTCTTGACAAATAACAACTACCAAAAATGATAGTAATGATAATACTTACAAATAACAAAAAAGCACTCTCTTCCAGACATCTTTCTAGGCACGTTTTATATATATATATATATATATATATATATATATATATATATATATATATATATATATAATCTTCATACAAAGTTTTAAGTTAGTACTATCATACAGATGAGGAAATTGATGCAGATAAATTAAATAACTTGCCAAAGACCACATGGCTAATGGTATGGTAGAACCTGAATTCAATCATAAGCCATAAATCTCTAAAGTCTATGACCTCAACCAATCTCATATACTATCTCTCATAATTCAAGTAACCCATTTAACATTGCATGTCATAGACTACCTATAGCCCATCTCATGTTAGTAGAAACATTGCCAACTTAAAACTAAACCAAAAAAAAAAAAACTAAACTAAACCAGGTCACCTAATCAACTCCAATTTTTCATTCCCTTAAGAATCTGTTAGTTTCAAACAATCTTGCCATTCGTTATTTTAACAATCATTATTAAGATGCAGACCAAAGAAAACAAGAATGGATATCTTATAGCATATGAACTGTTTAGAGACTCATTGGAAGACTGCAGAAAGAAGCTCTAGGTTAGGAAATTCTCTCAAAGATGTGCTGCAGAACAGCTATCAAGGGAGTTGTTACCTCTTCTATAATCAGAGAGTTACAGGTGCCAGAACTAACACCACTGCCACAATCAACCATCATAACCAAGTAACTGCCATTATCATTAATTATCACTATCATTATCATTATCAGGAAAATACCTGTGCCCTGCTTTCAAGTCCTGTGGAGATGGAAGAGTGGGACTACTGCTAATATTACTGTAGAAAACTCCGTATCTCCTAGACTGTGCTTCACTGGAATAAAGAGCAGAGCCAGAAGATGCCTTTCATTCTTTTGGTTTTCACTTTTCAATTCTTGTGTGAGTTTGTTTGTCTGAATCTAAATCAAATCTAGAACTCTAGCTGCAGGAGAGTCTGAAAATGAAGATGCTCAGAAGATAGTAGAGTAGATGTTGAGAACCATTCCAGCAAATTCTGGATAAAGCATTAATTTTTAATATAGTATAAAGTCTGCTCCAAATAAAACAAGACATTAAAAAAATCACAATTACATGCAAATAGGTCTTTTTTTAAAATTAAAAGCTGGTAAGCTGCAGAAAAAGGATTTCACTTACATCTCTACTCATTTCCTGATGCCTTCCTGCTACTCCTAATGCAGATGGGTGAGTTTGGCGCTGCCTTTTGAGCTCTTTAATGTAAACTGGTATGAAAAAGAAAGTGATTTGAGATGACGTATGCCAATTCTTTAAGGCAGGGACAAGAACTTTTATCTGCCACAGTGTGGAAAGACTAGGAAAGAAAGGATAATAGCAGGAAGTGGAATCTATTTGGTGAAAAAAAAGTAATGTCCTGGATATTAAAATATGACAATGTCAGGAATCAATAGTATTTCAAATTGGCTTTGTCATTAGCAGTTATGTAGATCTAGAATAAAGAGGGGATTGGGAACTCTGGGCTAGAGGTTTTTTAAAAAAATATAAATTGCCTATACACAGACCATGGTTGAATTTCTGTAAAACTCTTGAAATTGTAGACATGTTTGTAGAACTGAGTTATGAAGTACTTTAGAAAAGTACACTGGGAAAATGTGGGGGAAAAAGCTCAAAAGACATCAGCAATGAAATGCTGTACGTACTAGATAAATTTCCAGCACTGTTATGTGATGATTTTGTGGGTAGTGAGGAGAGAAATCAAGGGCATGGTACAATCTGTCCCTTAGAAGATGCACTGTGAAGTGCTCTCATAAGAATGAAAAGGGAATAATGAATTCATGAGATGGGAGTAGTTTGTGAATCAAAATATTGATGAATAAAGAACGGACAACTCTTGGGAAAAGAAACAAAGCCATGGAAGACAGGTGATATTTAAATCTCAAGTTGTTTCTTATTGAAATATAGGAGAGAATAAATATGAAGCAACTCTTAAATTATAATTATTGGGACCTCTATAACAATCACTCTTGCAAACACCTCTAAAAATGGCAGTGGGAAATATTTTTAAACAAATAATTTTCAGGTCTGTTGAAAAGATAATGAAGTGTGTAGTTCTCTCTTGGCACAGACAACAGCTCACTCAGTCCAGAAAATTATAGGGCAAGCAATACAGAACACTTGGGTTTCATTAAGAAAAGCACAGCACTCTGCTGACTGGAAAACAAGTAGTTACTGGAACAGAAAGCCGGAAAGGCATCCACATCTTGCCTACTTGCTGTTTCATTCAAATATTGCTGTAAATGTTTAAAATTATTCTCTCATCTCATTCTGGGCGGAAGAAAGGGAAAGTTCTGTTCATGTAATGAATCCAGCTGTTCATGCAGGTTAAGAATAATGGGATGAATGGGTATGCATATTTAAAGCTAATGTACAAAGAAAGAGAAGTTATTTATGGTATAACAATTGTAGACTGAAAGTCAAGATAAATGGGATTTATCTTGCTAAGCTTCTAAGGAAGCAGATCACAGCTGCATGTGTTTTCACTTTTTATGTGATCGTAATTATTATTCTTAGGCTATTCTAAGAACTGCATAGTAAACTCACATATGGCACAATAAACTTCTCAGTTGAAAGGCATATTATTAATCAGATGATTGACTTAATATTCTATTTTAGGTCCAGATTTTTTTGCATCAAAAATTTAAAAACTCAATTAGGTATGTATGCCAACTTCTTAAATACTAGAAATCAAAGAATTAAATTTTCTCCCTGAGAATTAAACCCTAAAGCCAAAAAGGAAGTTTCAAGTTCACATTTAGCAGACAAAATATCTTCCAGATCATATGGACAAGAATATAACTTGATTACAAGTTTTAACATTTCAAAATAACAAATGTCAATCAGAGTGTTGTTGGTTGGCCACAGAAGCCTAACAAAAGTAGATCCTTAGAAGCAAGCACCTACAGTGCCCATCCTAGTTCTGCCCCAAAACAGAGAGACTTAGCAAATACATCAGAATACCCTGGTCCTTGAGTATGGACAAAATCATCCCTACTGTCAGATGGTTGCATCAGGCAAAGTAAGCCTAATTTAGGTTAATATTCAATTTATCATATTCCTTTGTTCTGATTACTTATTAAATTGGGTGTTTTGGTACCAGTTGCAAATTGTGTGCTAGCAGTGGCGTGGTTTCACCACACACCCTCAAGCAATGTTTGGTACACCAGCCAGTGTCCTATAATTTGACTCAATTCTGACACTATTTATCAGGAGATAGTTTCAGATTCCCCAGGTTAAGTGCTCAGTCCTACAAGACTACCCCCTCACCCAGTCCCCATATTTCAGATGCCAATCACAAGCTCTGATTATCTCCTGTACTTCTGGCAGACCAGCTATAGATTGGAGTTTCCAATGACCCCCTTCTTGGACTTCAGAGGCCAGTTCCAAGTCCATTTTTTATCTGTACTTCTGATCAACTGACTATAAACCAGAGGTTCCCATGACCTCCTCCACATAGTCCATTAATTTGCTAGAACAGCTCAAAGAAACATTTTACTTACCAGATTATCAGTTTTATTATAAAAGAATATAGCTCAGGAACATCCAGATGTAAGAGATGCACAAGGCAAGTTATGAGGAAAGGGCAGGGACCTTCCATGCTCTCTCCTAGGGCATCACTCTCCCCAAATCTCCATGTGTTCACCAAGCCTGAAGCTCTCTGAACCGTCTCCTTTGGGGTTTTTTTGGAGGCTTCATTATATAGGCATTACTGATTACAGCTTTGGCCATTGGCAATCAATTCACTCTCCGGCCCACTTTCCCCCCCTGGAGCTCAGGGACATAAGACTGAAAGTTCCAACCCTCTAATCACAGGGTTGGCTCCCCTGGCAACCAGCCCCCATCCTTAGGTGGGGGTCCAAAGTCACCTCATTAACATGACAAAAGACACATTTGTCACAGCACTAAGGAAACTCTAAGGGTTTTGGGTTGTGAGTCAAGAACCATGGGAAAAGACCAAATATATGTGAGAAATATATTTTGGTCATCTGAAGACCAAACATCTATTTTTCTTATACATCACAATATCACACTTACACACTGAGCTAACTCTTCATCAGTATTTGGCTTCTCATTTAGGTTTGCCTACAGTGAGACAATGTGCTGGGTGTATGGACTAGGAATGTTCTTGCCTCTATAAATAGTTGTTATTGTTACAGATTAGCATCATGGTTGTTCTGATTTTATAAATCACTTCCACATTTAGATTACTATGAGTCTGTCACCAAGAGAAGAACTTCCAATGATTTGCTGAAATGTCTTATTTCTGAATCAGACATTGGATACAGGTAAATTACGAAGTTTGCATGTGGAAATCCTGAGTCCTTTCTGGAGAAAGCCCACTGGACTTCCCCCACCTCTATATCACTGTATCAGGAAGAGAACAGTCACACATTTATTTTCTCCCAGGTTGAGATTAACCACAATACCATTACTTCTTCCTTATACTTCCTCAGTACCTTTAATGCAGTTTATATTCATTACCATATACTCCCTGAATTAGGTAACATACAGTGCCCAGTACATATTGACTGCTCAAGAAATGTTAGAAATCACTGGCATTGTTATGGTTATTGTTACTATTTTAAATCCAATCACCTCACTGGCATTGTTATGGTTATTGTTACTATTTTAAATCCAATCACCAGAAGGGACTGTTACAACAGGTCTTTTTCTCTTCATCCACAACACTTAAGTTTTGGGAATTAAGTTTTTCAAGGTGCACTGTACAAGTGTCATTTCCATTTCCCAGTTTCCAACCAACTTTCTGGGGAGTTCCTCTATAGACAGATAATATTAGTATAGACTTTCTATCTCTAAGTCAGAGGAGATATCAGTGGTAGAGGAAAGAATGGTCTTGCTTTCAGGTGGCAGGCAGACTTGTGTAAATGGTCCATGTTTTATTTTAAAATAAAGTTCTATCATCCTTGCAATTAGCAAAAATGCCTTTTAAAGACTAGCAGTAGGTTAATTGTTAGACCCTTTTCTATTGTGATAAAATTTACTTATTTATTTATTTTGTACTGTGTGTAAATGTGTTGATATCCAAATTGAAGAGTGGAGAACCGTGTCAGACCCTGCAAATCACAACCATGTGTAACAGAAGTGAGGCGTCTACTGCTGACCTAGCTCATGCTCATAGTTAAATCTCTATTTGCTCATCTCCAGTCCTACTTCGATCACAGGATGAAGCTGATCCAATGTACCATGATCCTCTACCAGGATCATGCACTGATCAGAAGTGTTTGGGGGTATCTTCCAACATCACATGATTGGCTATCCACAGGATCTGATTTCCAGGCTCTGGTTTGGTAATGAGTTCCTCAAGCAACTGGCCCTGAGTAGACTTCCTATTCTGCTCTCAGGTAGTATTGATGGAGAGGTCTTCCTGGTCTAACAGGAAGTTATCCATTCCATTATTTGCTTTTTAGGCTATCTCATTTTCTCTTCCTTTCTCTATAGTTCAATACTTATCAACAGTAGCTAACATTTATTGAGCTAGATTCACTCTGGCAGTCACAAAGAATTTTCCATGAATGTACTCATTTAATTATCATAGAAAATATGAGGCAAGTACTAATATTATGCCCATTTTACCAGTAGGAAGCCTGAGGCACAATGAAGTTAAATAGCTTCCCAGTGTCACACGACCAGGAAGAGGTAAAGAAAGGGACCTCAGCACCAGCTCTACCATCATGCAGCACTGACTGATTATTTTCTGAGGGTGGAAAATCTTGGATTTTCTGTACACGGATTTCTGTACACATGGATTTCAATCTTTGTGATTGCATATGAAGTGAATATATAAACTCTACTAATATATAAAGGGTACAAGGGAAAATGCCTGAGAGGAAGGATGTACGGAAAACACCAGGATAAATACTTCAAGTTAAAACTCAATCACAACTTAATATACTAGATTCTTACAACCACATATTGTACTAAATTCTTTATTGAATAATTTTAATATATAAAATATTCTGATTTTTACTGATTTGCCTAAGTTCCTGATTAATGTATAATCTTTGTTGTGTCTTCCTTTTTAATAAGTATTTAACAAAGTGCTCCTGTTCGATGGGACTAACTCATTTAGCTGTACACTGGAAGTTGTTTTAAAAATATAGTGATGTTATTAAAATGCTTTTCCTCTTAGAAAAAGCATTTTAGTAGACTCTCAAGATTTATTCGCACACATATATGGAGGTTAAGGAAACCTGGGAACAAATGCAAATATGATGATCTAATTTTGTGTTTTATATTCATGAATATCATCTTATAGTATAAAGAGAGAAAAATTTCCAGTACACAATAAAAATCATTTTCAAGTTACAGAGACACATTTGCTTCTAAAGCAATGACTAATAAGCTAAGGGTATTTGTGGTTCCCTTGAGGTGTATGATTCACCCATTAGACATCTCCTTCTCAAGGGATATTTGCATTACTCTGTAGCACTATCATTTTGGTAATTTCCAGAGTTCACATAATGGGTGAAGATCATAAAATAATGAGCTGATTTGTGGTTTTGTGAAGATGGTGGTAATAATTGATCTGACATCTTGATTTTGGATCAGTAAACTTTGATATGGATTACATGAGGTACCTTATTTACAAATCAACCCAAAAATGTCCATATCCAGCATGGTCACTAATAAATGCCAGGTGAATAGTGCCAAACTCACTGAGGATAAACCTTTCAGAAGGCTGTTGGTTCTTTCATAAGTATATGCACCTTAGTAGTCTCTGGAAGATGTGGTCTGTATAACTTATGTGATCAATCCCCAACATTTTATATCCAGGTGAGTGCTTTAGAAATATTTTTGTTAATAAGTAATAGTGGTGGAGTTTAGAGGGAAAATCATATATATTAAAGTGCTCTATATTTATAGCCAATGTCTCCATTTAACAAAATAGATTTGCCTGAACAACATATGATTGATTGCCAGGGTTTGCCAGTGAACATAAAGTGATTTTTGTATTCACTCTATTTCTCTCCAATTAGTTTTATTGTTCTGTTTTGTTTCATTTTGTTATCTGTTAAGAAGCCATTTCAAAGAGAATGTCATCTGAAAGCCTCTGTGGAAACATATGCATTAACACCTTCACGTCCATGAAAATTCTTATACTCACCACCATACAAATACCTGTGTGGTACCACCCATCCACTCAGAAAGGTATCTGAGGTACTGATCTACTGACAGTCTGGGAGGCCATGCCCACACTACTGGTCAAAAGGGAATGCTTATAGTCACTGCTGTTTCTGTTTTATTCCCCACCCTCGTGTTCAAACCTTCATCAGTTCTTGTCAACAAAAAATACCCTGGGTCCAGTTGAAAAAAATTGTTGCTTCTTTTGCTGAAGTGCCCCTTGGACCTTCCCCTTTCCTTCACCCTTAATGCTGCTGCCTTCACTTAGGCCTCTCCTTCCTTTGGCTCTTGAACAAATTCCATGCCTTGTCTCCCTCCATTCCTATTCACACTCCATCTCCTCAGCAGAGGTTTCTTTCCAAAATCCAAATCTAATCACATCAGGGTACTGTTTAGTAGCTAACCATTTCAAAGAAAACTTCAAAGCATAGAAGATCCTTCATAATATGACCATATCCTAAATTACAGACCCTATTTTTTTTTTTTTTTTTTTACTATTTTTCTTTGCTCTTTCCTTTAAGCACTTTATCCTCTATCTGTAGTGGAGGGCTTCCCTGGTGGCGCAGTGGTTGAGAGTCTGCCTGCCAATGCAGGGGACACAGGTTCGAACCCTGGTCTGGGAGGATCCCACATGCTGTGGAGCAACTAGGCCCGTGAGCCTCAACTACTGAGCCTACGCGTCTGGAGCCTGTGCTCCGCAACAAGAGAGGCCACGATAGTGAGAGGCCCGCGCACCGCGATGAGGAGTGGCCCCTTCTCACCGCAACTGGAGGAGGCCCTCGCACAGAAACGAAGATCCAACACAGCCAAAAATAAATAAATAAATAAAAATTTAAAAGCCAGCAGAATATCACTGAATTAATCAGGTATAAGAAATGGAGCGGTGACAAAAAACTGTGGAGAACAATGTTAAAATCTTTTATAAAGTTTATTAATAATACAGTACAAAATATTTGGAATACAAAATTTAGATTGAAGATTGAAAGACAAATGTAATATATATACCTAAGTGGATTCCCTTACTACGAGGATATATTTGGTTCCCCGTTTCAAATATCAAGGAGAGTTCAAATAGTAAGAATTTAGATAGTAAGGGATATGGTTTTCTCCACAAGAATCTGAAAAAGTACATTGAAATCTATTGGGTTTGTGAGTTCACCTAACGAGAGTTTGGATAATGAGAATGCCTATATTTTTATTAGCATTTTGTATGTTCATATTAATTTCTAGGATAATTCTTCGGGCACGAGTGGTTCTATACCTCATGAAGATCTTATATATAGCCATTGGAAATGGGGTTCTCTGAAGACCATTTTCTTTCTTTCTTTTTTTTTTTTGAAATGTTTAAAATTTTCTCATTAAACAACATTGCCTTTACCTGTAACTGCATAAGGCAATTTTTCCCAACTTCCATCCAGTCTTGTTTTTACCAGTTACAGTGGAGAAAAAACGTCTTTGAACTGAACACTTGGAGAGAAGTTAGAACATCTTGAATGAAATAATTTCACTCTCAGACAATGAACTTCCAAACTTCCATATCTCTTCCTGAGTTATCTACAAAATTCTTAAACTGCATTAAGATCCATCACTTCCTCACTTTTTACTTATTTTTTCTTTTGACTGATCTAGGTCCTGTGCCCTATTTATTATAATAAATATCTGTCAAACACTCTCAACTTTTTGCCTTAATACTCTCCTGGTAAAACCCATACCTGGTTCTTTCCAACTATCACCCTTCTCCGTGCTTCAACCCAAACATTTGAAACATCTTGGAGAAAAGTTATACTACTTGGCAAATTGGTACAATTTTAAATCACTGTCACCACTACCAGGGTGACAATACTAACTTGTTTCCTGATATGCTTACTTTCTGAAATGATTATTTATCCTCTCTGATCACAACTTCAACTTCATCCCCCCAACCCAATTAATTCTCAATTAATGATTCATCTTATTTTAATCGAAAAAAAAAAAATAAAAGGTATCTCATGTGAGAGTCTTTTCCTCCTGCAAAATTCTATCTTTTTCAGCAAATTAGCAATGACTAAAAATAATGGTGGCTCAAGTGAGATAGAAATATATTAATTTACTTCTGTTTAGGTCTGAAGGCAGGTAGATCACTACAGATATAAGGGCTTTGCTCCCCAAGTCTATAGGCATTCATCCCCTTCTAGCTCATTATTTCCTCCGTCTCCACTCCCAAAAGCACTTCACGGACTAAGAATTCTCCTTCACCCCCAGCCATCAAGTTTCCATCCAGCCCAAGGAAGGCAAAAAGGAGAAAGAAAAAGGATGTGGCTCGTGCCTTATAAGGAAGATTCCACTTTCGTCTAATTGCTCAGAACTTAATCACATGGGCAAAACTAGCTGCCAGAGACGTTGAAAAATGTAGCAGTTATTCTAGGTAACCAAGTCCCGAGCCAGTAATGAGGTTTCTAATACGATAGAAATCTAACTGGGAGTTTTCTAATTTTATTAATATTTTATAAGAACAAATACCTTCTGGCTTTGGAGAAGATATCTCTTTATATGCATATACCTACAGTTGTCCCTCCATATCTGGGGTTCCACATCTGCCGAAACTGGAGGGTCAACTATATTTCTTTTTTTGTTGTTGTTAATTTCTGTATTATCTTCATTATTTTTTCCAGTGATTCTCAGGTTTTATTCTTTTGTTCTTTTGCTATCTTCTTCATTTAATCATTGGACTCTTTAATTTTAAGGTTTTCCACTCTTTTAATATAAACATTGATGGTCATATATTACCTTCAAAATATCGCTTTTACTGAAGTCCACAAATTTTCTGTATAATAATTTTATTATTCCATTATAATTAATTTTAAATTTCCTTTAGGATGATTTCTTTCTTTACTCATAATTACTAAGAAGGAAACTTTTTAAAAATTTACAAAATAATGGGGAATGGTTTCTAACAAGTTGAGGAAAGATATATTATGTTTAATACAGATTTCTTTTTAATTTGTTGATACTTGCTTTATGACTAAGTGTGTAAGAAGAATGTTTGTTATTTAAATACTGGGTGGGGAGTTCAACCTTTTCAAACAAAACTGTTACTTGTATTATTCAAAATTTATAAATATTTATAAAAATTTTCTCTGCCTGATCTAAGAATAAGTGAGAAAATTATCACTGAGTATAATTTTTCCCTTTAGTTTTATCAATTTTTCTCTCTGTAATTGAGATTTTATTTATTTATTTTATTAGAGGCATATGGATTTAGAATTATTGTATCTTCTTGGCGAAATAAGCATCAGATAACTTTGTAATGATACTATTTATCCCTAATAAAGATTATTTTTAAATATGTTATCTGAATTTAATATAATTTTGTGTAAATATTTTTCCTGATTTAACTTTTTTCTTCTTTTTACTTTATACTTTAAACTATCCTTATGTTTTAAATAAGTTGCTTTTAAACAGCAGGTAGCTGGATATTTTTAATCTGTTTTGTCAATTTGTTCTTAAATATTAAACTTAATTCATTTTTGTTTATTGAGAGTTTTTAAAATATATTTGGAGTTATTTCTACGTGAATTCTTTTGATTCCTATTTGTCCTTCTCTTTTTGTGCTTTTTTTTCTTTTCTGCCCTTTTCTCTTTTTTTTGGCAATAACTGAAGTTTTCTTTTTTCATATTTTTTTTCTGTTTTATGTTTAGAGGTTATACCTTCTTTTTTCTTACGCATTCTATTTTTATTCTTTTAGTGGATATCTATCCTTTCTATCTATATATCTCCCTTCTTCTCCTCCAAATTCATTTCCTCTTTTTCTCCATTTTGTAGAATGTCTTTTCATATATTTCTGTCGGTAGTAACTTTCCCAAAAGTATACTTATATCACCTTTACTCTAATAGTATATTTTTTTTCCTTAAAAGAAGTTTCTCAAACTCTTTATAATCTTTCCTATGTTCTCTGGCTTACACTCTTTCTGGTAAGAAGTCTGACTTCAGTATTACTTATTTCTCTAGGATCAACACTTTGTACTTAATGTTCTATAGTTTATACAGGATTTTTTATGTTTTTTTTTTCACCCTGTTTAGAATATCTTGTGCTATGTCTGTGGATTCTTACCCTTCACCATCACTAGAGTTTACTCAGTTATCTTCTCTTTAAATATCAGATTTCTCCCACTTTCTCTAATCTCCTTTCTAATAGGCTGATTAGATATACATTAGAATACCACACTCTATTCTTTATATTGATTCTTTTATTTTCCCTTCATAATTTCCTCTCTTAACTGCTCTGCATTGCATTCTGGGTAATTTCCTCAGATCTTTCAGTTCACTACATCTTTCTTCAACTGTATCAGTTTAACTCACCTATTAATATTTTTATATCCATATTTATGGGTTATGTTTTTCAAATTCTCATTTCATTTTTATATCTCTCTGGGAATTTTTTATACTTACTAGTTTCCTACTTTTTTGTGTGATTTTTATCTTTTATTTTTAAAATGTTTTCTATATAATTACTTTTATTACCTATTTTATATTCTGTTATCTGAAGTGTTATAGAAGATATAAATTAATTAGGAATATTCCTTCAATTTGTTTCTCTGACCCTGATAGTTCCATGTTCTCTTATATGTTTGGTGATCTTGTTTATGAGTTCAACAATATTCATTTTAATCTGTGGAAATCCAGAGAACCCATGTTGGGTATCCTTTTTTCCAGAGAAAATTTGTATTTGGTCCTGCAGGCCTCCAAGTGTACTACTTTCCTGTGATAACCTTGGTCCTATTAAAGAGGCTAAATAGAGGATACATAGGTTCAATGTCATCAGTTTAACTCAGATTCAAGTTGAATCTCTGAGTTTGTATAAGTATTTCTTCCAGGCTACCTCACCTTTTAGCTTACTGGTTTTTGTTTGTTTGTGTTTGCTTTTCAAGTAGGGAAGATGTTGTTACATAGGGATTTTCTTCCTTCTTGGGAGCCCAGGCACACATTAAAAAAATATTTTATGTAAGATCTAGTTATATTAAGATTCCCTTCAGATTTCCTAGCCTATCATATTCCCAGGCAACTTTGTCCTATATTGAATTGGTTGTCTTTTGTGAATGAGTTCTTTTTTAAAGTCCTTATTTCTATTTGAGCAAAGTTTGTAGTTTTAGCATCTAGAAACATTCAACAATAACTTAAAATATATTACAGTCTATAGTGGTATAAATCGTATATATACATAAATAACTTCCTGTGTACAGTGCAGAATATTGAACATTGGTTGCTTACTTATTAAATTATGAATGACAGTTTAATACTGGAACAACGTGTACTTTAATACTCATTGACAGTGAGAACGACATTTGAATCTTCATATCATAAAGAATTGTTTTTAACTAGGGAAATTGAATTTAAAGTGAATCTTTCACTGAGAAGATAAACTTTCAGACTCATAGTATGTTTAATTAATGTTTTATATTACAATATGAATATTGAAATATTTAATAATACAAATGATTATATCAATGTGCATGTGTAAAGCTCTGCAAAATGTATTACCTCATTTAATCTTCACAGCAAATTTGTATAAACGTTAATGTGATTTTATAGATAAGGATACTTCTGCTCAGAATATTTAAGTAATCTGCCAAAGCTCAAAAACATGCTGTGCCCAAATTTATATTTCTCTTCCAAGTTAAGTGGACTTCCCACTGAATCTCCAGAAAGCACTTCATTTTTAGTTCATAAAATATTAATTTGTTTTAACAACACCAATCAAAGTAGGTAATTAACTTTCATTTTCTTGTATTGTTTGTATTGCCTGTATTGTTTAGTTCTTTTATAATTTTTCAGACAGTCTTACATAAGAATGAGGAAATTATCTGAAGTCATTTTTAATTTTTTTCTGAGTCAATAACATGGCAAATGAAGCAAGACATTGGAGTATTGTTGCTGATTTAAAATTAATCATCCTTTTTCATATTTGTCCATATCAGTGTCAACTGGGATTTGACAAAATAATTTAAATTGGGCATGATTTTGGTAAATTGCCCAAATGCCATGCAATATTAGATATCTAGATTAGGTGACAAGAATCATTTCTTGATGAAGGTCAATTTTAATTATCTCAAAAACTATTTCTATCTAAATATCTCAGATTGCAAGTGATAACATATTTCCTTTCTATCCTTAAGGAGCAAGTGTAATTGGTCTATCCAATAAAGGTAAGAAAATGTAATCGTTTTTATTTCTAATTTACTATAACTTATTCAAAGGAATGTAAATTTTTTTGATATAGTTCAGCAAAATTTAAATAATATAAACATTGCAAGAATAAATTTGAAAATGAAGCTATATGAAATAGTTTAAAAATGTATAAGAAGTCAGTATTGTATTAAGAAACACATATTTGTGCTATGTGGCTATATTTGAAAATATTATATCCCTCTTTTTGTTTTCTCTTTTTACAAAAGTCACAAGGTAACTTCTGCTTCTGTTGAAACTGGAGTAACAGGGATGTGATTTGCTCCCATATCTGAAAGGTCCAAAAAAATCAGACAAAATACATAAAGCAACATTTTTTAAAACACATTAGGCATTAGGCAATGGAGGACGGTAATCCCTGAGAAACGGGAAGCAAATGAGGTGAGCTCTATAGCTTTGAGAGAGTTTACAGGCACCAGGTACAGGAGGCACCACTAAAGCTGAGCCTGGAGGATTCTGTGAATTGAGGAGAAAGAGCTGAGATTCCAGAGAAACCAAGCTAACTATAGTTCATCGGATAGACTACCAGAAATGAGAGAGCTGCACAGAGGGAGAGAACTCTGGAAATCTGCAGAGGGTAGTCTGGTGTATTCTGAGAATTACGCATCAGAGTAAATGTATGAGGAATCTACTCAAGTCTAGGGACAGAACCATTCAAATAGACAGAGGGAACACTTCCCAGCTTTCACAAAGGGATGATCTCAATGTCTATTCTCAGGAGCTGGACTAGGGAAACTCATAATTCACAGAACTTAAGAATAGAGAACTCAGGTAGGTCTTGCCTCAGTACTTGGGGATAATTAGCCATAGGCTGATCTCTGCTCAGGACCTACCTAACAAATCATAGAAGCGAGACCTGAAATGATTAAACTGTTTCCAAATAAATTAACTACAACCCAGAACAAAGCTTAAGATTTATAGGAATATAAAAAAATCCAGCACTCTACAAGGTAAAATTTAGACAGATTGAAATCATAATGGAGTAATCATAGTTCGGGCATACAAAATGGAGTTGGATGGCCGTTGAGCATCTGGTCTCAGACATGTCCCTGCACCACTGAGAACTCGAACTTTCTGTGAACTGTACCAAACTCAAGGACACTACCAACCATTTTTAAAAGAACATACGCGAGCTTCGACCTTGTGGCCTCAAGGTTGTTGCCTCTTATAACTATGCAACCATTTAAGCCCCAACCAATCCTTGCTTAACAAGCACTCTTACTTCTTGCTAGTTTCAATTACAATTCTTTATAAACAGCTCAAGTAACTAACTGTGACCTTAGGGTTTTTGCCTTTATAAGCTTTCTCCATTTTGTAGTCCAGCAGAACATAATTCAAGTGTTTCTTGAATCCGTGTCTCCCAGGCTGTAGTCCTTACAAACCCCAAATAAATGCCTCTTTACTTTGATCAGGTCTTTGATTCTGAAATTTTGATTAACAACTTCATAATGTCTGGCATTCAATCAAATATTACTCAAGGCAATAAAACACAGCCTACAATGAGGAGAATAATCAACCAATAAAAATTGAAATGAATTTTAGATCAGCAGAAAGGGACATTATAACTATGCTAAATACTGTCAAATAGTTAAACAGGGACACAGAAGGTATAAATAAAATCCAAATCAAACTTCTAGATATAAAAACTCCAATGACTGAGATGAAAGATACACTGAATGGGATTAAGGGCATTAATGGATAACAGGGATTAAGTAGGCATGGCAGAAGAAAAGCTTAGCAAAATTAAAGACATAGCAGTAGAAACTATGCAAAATAAAACATACAGAGAAAAAAGAATTTAAAAATTAAAAGAGCAGAAGTGAGCTGTGGGATAACTTCAAACAGAGAGGGTCCAAAAAAAAAAACCTGAAGACATAATGACTGAAAACTTTCCAAATTTGATGAAAATTGTAAATTCACAGGTCCCAAATCTCAGGATATATTTTGAAGGTACAGCTAAAGTGGATTTCCTGATAGGTTGGTTGTGGGATTTGAGAGGAATGGAGTTAAGGACCATATGATCCAGCAATTCCACTTCTTTCTGGGTTTTCATCCAAAAGAATCAAAATCAAGATTTCAAAGAAATATTAACTTTTCCATGGCCATTGCAGCACTATTCACAATATCCAAGATGTGGAAACAACCTAAATGTCCATTGACAGCTGAATGAAGAAAATGTGATATTTACATACAATGGAATGTATACATTCATCCTTAAAAAGAAGGAGATTCTGCAATTACTGACAATCCGGATGAATTTTGAGGATGTTTTGTTAAGTGAAATAAGCTAGTCACAGAAAATAAATACTGCATGATTCCAGTTAAATGAAGTATCAAAAATAGTTAAATTTATAGAATCAAAGTGTAGAATGAAGGTTTCTAGGGGCTGAGAGAAGAGGAAAATTGGAAGTTACTAATAAATAGGCATAAAGTTTCAGTTAAGCACAATGAGCTCAAGACATCTGCTGCACAACATTGTACCTACAGTCAACAATAAATACACTGAAAAAATACACTCAGAGTAAATCTTATGTTGTGTTCTTAACATAATAAAATAAATACCAAAAAAATTTAAAAGAGGGCTTCCCTGGTGGCGCAGTGGTTGAGAATCTGCCTGCCAATGCAGGGGACACAGGTTCGAGCCCTGGTCTGGAAGGATCCCACATGCCGCGGAGCAACTGGGCCCGTGAGCCACAATTGCTGAGCCTGCGCGTCTGGAGCCTGTGCTCCGCAACAAGAGAGGCCGCGATAGTGAGAGGCCCACGCACCGCGATGAAGAGTGGCCCCCACTTGCCGCAACTAAAGAAAGCCCTAGCACAGAAACGAAGACCCAACACAGCCATAAATAAATAAATAAATAAATAAAGTCACATTAAAAAAAAAAAATTTAAAAGAATGGAATTAATCTGACCCTGAGATTTTTTTATCTGAGCAACTGAAGAATATAATTCCTCTCACCTGATATGGAAATTAAGGAGGGTATCACTGTTTTTGAGTTGTAGATATGTTGAGTTTGAAAAGCCATGAGATGTCTCAGTAAAGATAATGAAGTTTTATATGATCTGGCATCCAGGGGAGAGGTCTAGACTGGAAATATTAAGTTGGGTGTTGTCAGCATATAAATGATGAGGCTAGATGCGATATCCAAGGGATGAATTTAGATAGAAAAGGTGATGCTCCCAAACTAAGCCCTGCGACATTCAACCATTAAGTGACTGATAAGAAGGAGAACAAACAACAAAAGAGAATTAGAAGAAATAATGTTGGAAGCAGTAGAAAAATCAAGAGTGTGATGTACCCTGAAAGCCAAGTGTGTATAGAAAATTCATCTAGAAAAGGAGTACCTTTCTGTGTTAAATGCTACAGATTGGTCTAATATGGTGACAACTGGAACTTTACCACTGAATTTAGACAAGTGAAGGTCATGGTCAACCTGAATAAGAGTAGTTTCTGAAAAGTGGAAAAGTCAGAGCTGGATAAATAAATTTAAGAGAGAAACATTAAAGAAGAAATTGGATACAAGGAGTATCTTCAGAGTTTTGTTTCAAAAAAAGTACCAATAAATGAAGCATCAACTAATAGGAAATGATGGGAGAAGTTTCATCATTTTATACGCTGATAGGAATGTGTTCAGCTGCACAAGCTAAGGAGTAGAGCAGGTGGAGGGTTGGATTTAACTAGGCTGTGGATTCCCAAGTAAGTGTGTCAAAGTAATGACAGAAAAGAGGGACATTCTTTAAAACTGTATTTTTTTCCTTTATAAACTTCCCTAATTTGGAATCGTCAATCTACCATAGTAATTTAGATCTTTTGTTCAGACAGTTCTTGGTTTGAATCTATGCATACTGCTAAAGTGGTCTAATGTTGAACAAATTCATTAACGTCTCTGTTCCTCAGATCCCTCCGCTACAAAATAGGGTTAATAATGATATCTATCCTCATGGGATTATTGGAAGAATTAAATGAAGTAATGTGTGTAAAGCATAACGCACAGTACTCCAGCATAGCATATGCCAAAAATTTCAATTTTTGCTGGCTATTTTATATATTAAATATATTTCTGGTGCATTACTTATTCATTCTTTACATAACTATATTGTTCTTACTAATTTGAATGACACATTTATGATTTAAAAATTGATCTTTTGCCTGCTACTTGTGTTCTAAATATTTTCCCCTGGTTTATTTTAAAATTTTTATCCCTTTTTTATCACCTTTTTATTACTTTTGTCAAGCAAGGACACTGAAATTCAAATGAATTAAAAGTTACTTCCTACATTCATAGCACTAGTAAATACTGAAGCTGGAATTTAAACCAATCTGGCAAATAATAGCTAGAACTTAACATCTCTGCCTTTATATATATATATATATATTTTTTTTTTTTCCTCAAGTAATTCAGCCTTAATGATGTTTGATTCACTTTAAATAATCATATAAGTGTTCTATTACCTGGTATGTTGAAAAAAATGGTGACTCCTCTTTATCAAAATCTTACTTTATGATAAAACTGAATTCAAGTTGCAGAAAGATTTTTCTGTTCTTTAGCTATATTCAATTTACAGTAAATTTAGGCAGTCATTTTAATCACTTTGTAATAGCCCTCTAAGGCAAATTGTGTACTGAACTCTCCCACTCTGCTCTCGTACCACTGACTTTGGGGTGGATGATGGAGAACAATATTCAGGAAAGGCATCCTAGAGGCAAGGAAGGACATTGGAGTAGGGCATAGGTTGGAAGGGAAAGATAATGATGAGTTTGGTCTTATTGAGTTTGAGGTCTGTGAGGGTCTGAAGGATCTTAGTTAGAGATAGAGGTTTGGAAATAATCATAAAATGGGTGTTCCCTGAAGCAGTAGAGGTGGATGACATCAGGAGAAGATATGTCAGAGACAGAAGTGAATTCTCAAGTTCTAACATGGGGGAACACTGTTATTTACAAAAGGGACATAAATATAGATGCCTCCTAATAACAACAACAACAAAAACCAGACTGAGAGTGGTCACTAAGTCTTTTACAAATGTATTGTTGATAGAAAAATCTTAAGATAGTAAAGTTATTACACTTCCCCAACATTCTTGAGTTGACATTTCCCCCTAGGTGGATGGATTGGTTCTAGAATTATACTACTCAAACATGTTAATTTTGCTAGTCTCAGGAAGACATACAGAAAATGGAATTTATATGTTGGATTCAACTCCAAAGAACCCAGATCTAGGACAATTTTAGAACACAAGAGTCCCATTAGTTTGAAATTACAAATTGGTTTGGTGCCATGTTACATTAGAATCAAGACAGTCAAATTTCTGTATTTTAACCTCAGATGAGTTTCAATCTCAAGATATCTGAACGACAATTACATTTGGTGGTAAATACTTCAAGGAAAAATGATGTATTGTATAGATGTTACATATATGTAAATATTTCTCATTATTCAAAATCTTCAGAAACTTCAGAGCCCCAAAGTTAATTCTTGCTTTTGTTTCTCTCATCTAGAAATGACACTAGCTATAGTTTTAGAAATTTAAAGGGATAAGTAGTGTTGTGGTTCTTAGCTTATATTTATTCATTCATTTACTCATTCACTTATTTGAATTTTTAAAAACAACAAAGCCCGATTTTCAGTTGTATCTGTCTGTTATATAACAAAAATGTGTATTTGTGAATATTTGGTTATCCTCTTATTTCTTTTGCAAAAAATGAATATTTAAATGAGGTTTTAGATGAAATTTGGTATAATTCTCCCTCTTTTCCATTAGTGTAAGTAATCAACAAATGATTAGATATATAAAAATTTTGAAATATCTAGAAATGTATTTTTTTTAGTTTAAAAAATATTATTGTAGAACAAGTAAATACTATGCTTTGAATTCTTACCATTCTTTGGCTCTCTCCAATCATATCTTTTACAACAACTGCAACTATCAGTAAAGAAAATAATTGGAAGATCAAATGATATTTTCAACTATCTTTTTCTAATATGAAATAAGTTTAATCCTTGTGATTACAAGTCATTGCTTAAATTTTATTTTAATCCAGTCTCACAGTGCTTGTAAATCTTAACCTGAGTTACATCTATCTTTTTGGTTGAATGTAAAAATAAATCTTGCTGCGGTAGAGAAACTGTCAGGAATAAAATGTGTCATGTTTTATTTGTGCAATAGATTTCATTCTTTTAAAGATCCCATACTGTGTGCTTTTCTGTTGCTTTGTTGAGCAGGAGTATGAAATAAAATGTGACATGTTAGGGTGGGATGATTCATTTTGTCTCTCTACCTGTAATCTACCAACTCCTTGAACGTTGGTTATTTTACCCTTGTCAAGTGACTGTAGGCTATAAAAAACAAGCCCCACTCGGGTATCAAAGCAAACAGAATGAGTAAAGGAAGCATACTTATTGGGAGTTTTGTATGTATGTGTTGGAACATGCCTCTAATTATATCATTGGATCCCTGAAACAACACTTTAAGGTGCGAATAATGTGCCCATTTTACAAATTAGGAAATTGAAACCCAAAAGGCTTATATTATAGCCTAAAGTCTCACAGGTGTAAAGGAGGTAGGATTCAAAACCTTCCTGGTTCCAAGACCACATTACTCTGATTTTTTTACTCTGGAATTTCACAGCTAATATTTTTATATGGAATTTCAGGACCATTTAGTAATAATTATAATATTAATATAATAATCAATACACACCGGTGTTTATTATGTGCCAAGCACTAAGTACCTTACATAAATCAACTCAAAACAGCCCTATCAAATAGATCCTATTATTATTTCCATTTCTTAGGTAAGGAAGAAAGTTTAAATAATCTGTCAAAAGTCATCAGCTAATAAAGAGCAAAACTGACATTCAGTCCAAGTAAGTTATGTCAGGATCATGGACCTCTTTAATAATACATTTACTACAACAAAATAATGCCATTTGCAGCAACATGGATGGACCTAGAGATGGTCATACGGAGTGAAGTAAGTCAGACAAAGACAAATATCATATGATATCGCTTATATGTGGAATCTAAAAAAAATCGTACGAAGGAACTTATTTACAAAACAGAAATAGAGTCACAGATGTAGAAAACGAACTTATGGTTACCAGGGGGGAATGAAGGGGGTGAGGGATAAACTGGGAGATTGGGATTGGCATATACACACTACTACCTATAAAATAAATAACTAATAAAGATCTACTGTATATCACGGGGAACTCTTCTCAATGCTCTGTAATGACCTATAATAGGAAAAGAATCTAAAAACGAGTGGCTATATGTATTTGTATAACTGATACATTTTGCTGTACAGCAGAAACTAACACAACACTGTAAATCAACTAAACTCAAATAAAAATTTTAAAAAAATAATACATTTACTACAGTATTTTGGAAACAATTCTAGGAGTTCTTGGATCTTTGAAGTTTGCACAGAACTAAATCCCCACAGGAGTTAATCGATCCTGGGGTTGGAAGATAGGTCTTAAACAAACCTTAAAACAAAGTAATAAATACATTTATGGCAGAATTTAAACTATATTATAGATTTTCTGTTTAATATAAAGGATTATTAAAAAGCAATGCAATGGAGAAAGGAAGCAAAAAAGAAAAATGGCAATTTAAAACTACAACTGACGTAATCAGTTTTCAGGACAAATGCAAAGTGTTCTTTCCTTTTAAGTTAAATGTACTTGTGTTTAAGCAAAATACTTTGATGCACCCCATTTGGCCTAAAAGGAGGGACAACTGGGGCCACAGGTGATGAGAAGAAAAATAGTTCCTCCCCTCAGTCTGCAGCAGGCAGCCAGGCATCCTGAAGATAAAAGAAGGGTCTTGGATGTCCAACTGAGTGGATGAAGAGATATTAATTTTATTTGAGTTATAAAGGAAAAGTAATGTCAGCAGTTTCGAAGACTTGGGTCATTTCAACTGACGTTTGTGTTTTCATCATCAGCTATAATATAGACCTTCTAATTCAGAGACAGTGCATCTTGTCAGAGGTCTCCATCTGGTTGAACATCACTGGCAGCCAGCCAAATAGTCTGGATAATGTAGAGGAGTAGTCTTACTTCTTGTCACATGTATTTAAGGATTTAACTGTTCAATTTCTCTTCAATCATGATGCATGATTTTTTACAATCCCCCAGGGCAAAGAAAATTAATTCTACACATATCATGAATAATACAGCATCTCTGAATAAGATGTCAGAACAAGCCCTTTAACAGTCAAGCAATTTCTAAGCTGAATACCTTGGAGAAGTTTTACAATTATTTGTTAAAAGTTTGAAATAGAAGATTGTACAACAGAACTCTGATTTCCACATGTCAAAATACTGATTTGTCAAGATTCATTCCACTATTTGCAATAGATTTGTTTACTGAGTATATTTTAAATCATACATGAAGTTTTTCATAGTTTTTAAGAGTATTCATTAAATATATATCTTTAACTTTTAAAAAATATTTTAAAAATCAGAGCTGTGAGAGTTATGTCTAATATGTTCAATACTCAAATATGAGTGGATAAAATAATTGTAGTATTATAATGTATATGTTTTGTACATATAGCAAATATATACAAAATATATACATAGCAGTATATAGATTGAGAATAACACTACATAGCAATATATAGATTGAGAATAACAAAATTACATCCTATACTGTGGATAAATACATACGATTTCATTAGTTAAAACCTGATTAAACTAACCCATTATGCTAAAAGTATTTACACTTGTGAGATTATAAATTAGAAAGGATATGAAGAATCTGATAGTCTTCTCTGTGGCTTAGCTACTGGTCACATAGGTGTATTTAACTTGTGAAAATTTATTGAGTTGTACATTTGTGATTTGTGCTTTTCTGTATGTATATTCTTCTTCAGAAAAAAATTTACATTAAAGAAATATACATATACATATTCAACATCTTGGATGTATGGATCTTATTTTAAAGATAGGTAAAAATGATAAAATTGATGAGTTTTGAGAAATATGCTTTCCCATTAGTCAGTAATGAATGCTCACCAAAGCTAAAATCACTGGTAGGCTGTTTTATTTTAATAAATATTCTAATACTAAGCACTAGTTAATTTTCAAAACATAATCACTTCCAGGTCTATTATTTGTTCTAGAAATGAAAAAAATATGCATGGCTATATTTTAGTGGAAAGACATATGATAATCTATGCTCTAGAGCCTGTAACAAAAATATCTGTGAAATATTTAACATGTGAATATTTGTGATCATTAAAATGTATTCAAATTCTATCATTTTAGACTATTTTTCCAAAGACTATTTTTTTAACAATATTACTACACAATATGTATTTTAAGAGTTCCATAAATCCTTTTTTTGGTATAAAACTAAACAAATCTACAGAGTTATGAAATTACATGGTTACAAGACTGAAATTTTACTCAGTTTGTTTCTGAGATTATTAAGATCTAGGAAAGTTTCTTCATTTTGGAATCGCCTCCTGTACCTAGTATAATGCTCTATGCTTAATAGGTTTTAATGAATCATTGACAGTGAATGGAAGGACACTCTTGATCCTTCCTCGTTTGTAGATATATATCCTGATAAAAATCAAGGTTCCATGCTTTCTGTGATATTCCTGTTCTACAGCAATTATATGGAAGCATCTCAGTGAAGTTACAAAGGAAATATAGAGCAGAAAGTGTGCCTGATCTGAAAATGCTGACTCACCAGTTCTTACTTAATGAACAGCCTTATCACCTGTTTCTCTTACTTCCACAAATGTAAAAATACTTTCAAATTATTTTCTCTTTCCTCAGCAACTTTTGGTTTGGCTGAAGAAAGGTGTCTAGGATTCTTATTTTCTAATCTGATTAATATCTAATTTCATACCCTAAGGGATAGAAATTAACCTTGGTTTGGTTTCATTTCTAGTCCATTCTATTAGCAAAAGTCTGTAGCCTGGAGAGTCCAAGAGAAAACAAAGTATATATCCAGATAACTCATGAAAATAGGAAATCAAAATATCCATACACTAATACAGTTTACAGTTCTCTGGTATATTTTAGGACAAAACATATTTTTGGTCTAAAACAATCTCCTAAATGTTAGAATCTTCTTTTTCACTCTCCTAACAGATACATGATTGATAGCACTTTAAAAGTATGTAAATTAAGAAACGAGTCTACTTTCTGTTATTATTATAGGTGTTATGGGTTGACTTGTGCTCCTCAAAATGATATGGTGAGGTCCTAATTCTCAGTTTTTCAGAGAGTGATCTTATTTGGAGAAAGAGTCTTTGCAGATGTAATTAGTTAAGATAAGGTCATAAGGAACTGAGGTGGGCCCTTAATCCAATAGACTAGTGTCCTCATAAGAAGAGAAGAAAGACATACACAAAGAGAACACCATATGAAGAAGCAGGTACAGAGGGAAGACAGCCGTGTAAAGACTGAGGCAGTTTAGAGTTATGCTGCTATAAGGCAATGAATGCCTAAGGCTACCAGGAGCTAGAAGAGGCAAGAAAGGATCCCCCATCCCCAAGAGGCTTCAAGGGAGCACGGCCCCACCAAACAGCTTGATTTCAGATTTCTACCCTCCAAAACCTTGAGAGAAAAACATTTCTATTGCTCTAAGACATCCAGTTTGCGGTACTTTGTTCTGGCAGCCCTAGGAAACTAATACAAAGGGTATGTTAAAAATCGTCATCAACGATCTGACCAAAACAAATACTAATAAGACATATGTCAAATATATTAGCGCTTATTTCTAGTCAGAGGGTTTAGAGGTGGACAGTGAGTTTTCTGGTTACTGGGATTATGGAGAACAGTTGTGTGGTGTGTTGGTTAAAAGCTTACACTTGAGAATTATTTACATTTATTTGGATACTAGTTTTGTGATTTTGGTCAATGTACTTCACCTTTCTTGAGCCTTAGTTTTCTCATTGATGAAAAGTGAATACTATTTGTATTGAATACCTTTTAAAGATTAAATGAATTAAACATGGGAAATTCTTTAAAAGGAACCTGGTAATTTGAAAATGTTCAACAAGGATTCATTGCTATTATTGTATTGTGTTTTTATGTACTCCCCATCTTGTATGAAGTTTTCTGTATTACTTCGTAATTAGAAAAAAAAAGAATAATAAAGATTATTTAGAAAATATGTTTAACATTTATTGAGAGCTTGCAACGTGCCAAACATTGTGTGATGTATCATGCAGGCATTTTATCTTTTAAATCTCACAGGTATTATGAGATATGTATCATTTCTAGTCAATATTACATATGAGGTTAGTAAAATCCAAAGATGTGAAATAAATTGTTAAAGGACAGAATACATCTAGACCATTCAAATTTCAAAACTTTGTTAATAACTATGCTATGCTATGTTACCTCACCAATCCTTCTCCCAAACAAAATAATACAATCTTGTGTCAATCGATGATGCTCTTTGTGGTGCGAATAGAGTTGATGTAGTGGAATGACTGTTTAATTTACTTTTCTATTTTTTGAAATTGTGACATGCTAGTCAGAAAAGAAGAACCATATTACGTCTGTATATTTGCCAGAAAGCCTGATTTGGAGTCTATGGTTCTAATCCCCTGGTAACCCTCATTCTTTTTATTGATTTCTTATGTTATTCCATTGCCTTTATATAAGATATCAGCTTTTAGATAGAAGTGTGTGTGGCTGTAAATTAAGACTAAATTTCAATTCAGAGGCCAAATAAGTAAGCACTTGTATAATGCGCTCCACTGAATATCACAAACACCCCTTGCAAAGCCTATAATATCACATGCAATATTTTTATTCAATATAATTAGAGATAAACGTGACTTAAACGCCTCTTATTATCCCAAAATGTAAAATCATGCTTCCATGAATTTAGAAATAGGTTAAAAGAAAAACATATATATTTTTTTAGTTAATGTGAACATATTTCTCTTATTTAGTCAAACAAACGTTATTAATAATTTTATTTTACTTTTTCTTTTCTGATAACCCAATTTCATCTGTTCTTGTTAAATCTCTCAACAATCAATGGCCTGATAATTATAAGATGGCTTTCCAGCAAGTGTGGAAGATTTGTTATTCCTAAAGGAAGGCTTTCATTGAAAGATTATGTGTCTGATATCTTAGATGTTTCAAATCCTCTTAGAAATACTTTCTGATTTTGTTTACACCACTTCATTTGATGCTGCAGAAGAGAGTTAACTTCTCCATATCTTCTTTTTCTGAATCAAAATACTTGTTTTTTCCCTAAGGTAACAATAACTGCCAAGACCAATGTATCAAAAAATAGCTCAGACACAAGAGAAACATGTTTCTGACTCACATGAAGCTCCAGACCAATAATGGCTCTCCATGAGATGATTTGGGATTGAGGCTTTTTCACCTGTGGCTGCACCATCTTCAATACATGGCTTTCAGGTTTGCAGTGCTTGTCTTCATCAATCTGACATTTGCAACAGTGTGGCCAGCTGCACATAGGAGACGTTTATAGGTCAGTTCAGAAAGTGATAGATACCACTTTTGCTTACATCCCATGACTACCAATATGTGAAACTGACAACTCTATCTGCAAGGTAAACTAGAAAAGATAGTCTACAAGTATGCATGGAAAGAGAAGTAAAAGACTGCCAATCACTCTCACATTCTTGAACTCAAATTATAGTGTAAACTGCCAAGGGCAAAGAATTAGAATAGGATTAGTCCATGCTTTCCTACTATAACTAGAGGAAGAAAACTTATCCACATACAGCAAGCCTCATTTCATTAATGAGAGATTAGCAGCAGTCAAAATGTGGTTCAGGGGAGAGGGGCAAGATGGCGGAAAAGACGCGGAGATCACCTTCCTTCCCACAGATACAGTAGAAATACATCTACACGTGGAACTGCTCCTACAGAACACCCACTGAACGCTGGCAGAAGACGTCAGACCTCCCAAAAGGCAAGAGACTCCCCACGTACTTGGGTAGGGCAAAAGAAAAAAGAAATAACAGAGACAAAAGAATAGGGACGGGACCTGCACCAGTGGGAGGGAGCCGTGAAGGAGGAAAGATTTCCACACACTAGGAAGTCCCTTCGCGGGCGGAGACTGCGGGTGGCAGAGGGGGGAAGCTTTGGAGCCATGGAGGAGAGCGCAGCCACAGGGGTGCGGAGGGCAAAGCGGAGAGATTTCCGCACGGAGGATCAGTGCTGAGTGGCACTCACCAGCCCGAGAGGCTTGTCTGCTCAGCCGCCAGGGCGGGCGGGGGCTGGGAGCTGAGGCTCGGGCTTCGGTGCTAGCCGGGAGGGAGTCCGGGAAAAAGTCTGCAGCTGCCGAAGAGGCAAGAGACTTTTTCTTGCCTCTTTGTTTCGTGGCGCGCAAGGAGAGGGGATTCAGAGCGCCGCCTAAACGAACTCCAGAGATGGGCGCGAGCCGCGGCGATCAGCGCGGACCCCAGAGGCGGGCGCGAGCCGTGGCTAACAGCGCGGACCCCAGAGATGGGCGGGAGACGCTAAGGCTGCTGCTGCCGCCACCAAGAAGCCTGTGTGCGAGCACAGGTCACTCTCCACACCTCCCCTCCTGGGAGCCTGTGCAGCCCGCCACTGCCAGGGTCTCAGGATCCAGGGACAACTTCCCCAGGAGAACGCACGGCGTGCCTCAGGCTGGGGCAACGTCACGCCGGCCTCTGACGCCGCAGGCTCGCCCCGCCTCCTCCGTACCCCTCCCTCCCCCCGGCCTGAGTGAGCCAGAGCCCCCGAAGCAGCTGCTCCTTTAACCCCATCCTGTCTGGGCGGGGAACAGACGCCCTCAGGCGACCTACACGCAGAGGCAGGTCCAAATCCAAAGCTGAACCCCGGGAGCTGTACGAACAAAGAAGAGAAAGGGAAATATCTCCCAGCAGCCTCAGAAGCAGCGGATTAAAGCTCCACAAACAACTTGATGTGCCTGCATCTGTTGAATACCTGAATAGACAACGAATCATCCCAAATTCAAGAGGTGGACTTTGGGAGCAGAATATATTAATTTTTCCCCTTTTCCTTTTTTTGTGAGTGTATATGTGTATGCTTCTGGGTGAGATTTTGTATGTATAGCTTTGCTTTCACCATTAGTCCTAGGGTTAGGTCCATCTGTGTTTGTTTTTTTTTTTTACTCAAAAAAATTTTTTTTCCTAATAAATGTTTTCTTAATAATTTTTTCCTTATTATCTATGTTTAGAAATTAAAAACAAATTTTTAATAAGTTTTTTCATATTTTTTATTTTAAAAAATTAAACATTTTTTTCTTAATAATTTTTTTCTTATTTTTACTACAAAAAATTAATAAATCTATTTTTAAAAATTAAAAAAATTTTTTTCTGAATACATTTATTCTTAATAATTTTTTTTCTTATTTTTTATTATAATAGCTTTATTTTATTTTATTTTATCCTCTTTCTTTCTTTCTTTCTATTTTTTTCTCCCTTTTATTCTGAGCCATGTGGACGAAAGGCTCTTGGTGCTCCAGCCAGGCATCAGGGCTGTGCCTCTGAGGTGGGAGAGCCAACTTCAGGACACTGGTCCACAAGAGACCTCCCAGCTCCATGTAACACCAAACAGTGAAAATCTCCCAGAGATCTCCATCTCAACATCAATACCCAGCTTCACTCAATGACCAGCAAGCTACAGTGGTGGACACCCTATGCCAAACAACTAGCAAGACAGGAATACAGCCCCATCCATTAGCAGAGAGGCTGCCTAAAATCATAATAAGGCCATAGACACCCCAAAACACACCACTAGACGTGGACGTGCCCACCAGAAAGACAAGATCCAACCTCATCCACCAGAACACAGGCACTAGTCCCCTCCACCAGGAAGCCTACACAACCCACTGAACCAACCTTAGCCACTGGGGACAGATACCAAAAACAACGGGAACTATGAACCTGCAGCCTGTGTAAAGGAGACCCCAAACACAGTAAGATAAGCAAAGTGAGAAGACAAAAAACCACACAGCAGGTGAAGGAGCAGGGTCAAAACACACCAGACCTAACAAATGAAGAGGAAATAGGCAGTCTACCTGAAAGAGAATTCAGAACAATGCTAGTAAAGATGATCCAAAATCTTGGAAATAGAATAGACAAAATGCAAGAAACATTTAACAAGGATGTAGAAGAACTAAAGAGGAACCAAGCAACGATGAAAAACACAATAAATGAAATTAAAAATACTCTAGACGGGATCAATAGCAGAATAACTGAGGCAGAAGAATGGATAAGTGACCTGGAAAATAAAATAGTGGAAATAACTACCAGAAGAAGAAGAGAAAAAGAAAGGGACTGAGAAAATATTTGAAGAGATTATAGTTGAAAACTTCCCTAACATGGGAAAGGAAATAGTTAATCAAGTCCTGGAAGCACAGAGAGTCCCATACAGGATAAGTTCAAGGAGAAACACGCCAAGACACATATTAATCAAACTATCAAAAATTAAATATAAAGGAAACATATTAAAAGCAGCAAAGGAAAAACAACAAATAACACACAAGGGAATCCCCATAAAGTTAACAGCTGATCTTTCAGCAGAAACTCTGCAAGCCAGAAGGGAGTGGCAGGATATACTTAAAGTCATGAAGGAGAAAAACCTACAACCAAGGTTACTCTACCCAGCAAGGATCTCATTCAGATTTGATGGAGAAATTAAAACCTTTACAGACAAGCAAAAGCTAAGAGAATTCAGCACCACCAAACCAGCTTTACAACAAATGCTAAAGGAACTTCTCTAGGCAAGAAACACAAGAGAAGGAAAACACCTACAATAACAAACATAAACTATTTAAGAAAATGGGAATAGGAACATACATATCGATAATTACCTTAAATGTAAATGGATTAAATGCTCCCACCAAAAGACATAGACTGGCTGAATGGATACAAAAGCAAGACCCATATATATGCTGTCTACAAGAGACCCACTTCAGACCTAGAGACACATACAGACTGAAAGTGAGGGGATGGAAAAAGATATTCCATGCAAATGGAAATCAAAAGAAAGCTGGAGTAGCAATTCTCATATCAGACAAAATAGACTTTAAAATAAAGACTATTACAAGAGACAAAGAAGGACACTATATAATGATCAAGGGATCGATCCAAGAAGAAGATATAACAATTGTAAATATTTATGCACCCAACATAGGAGCACCTCAGTACATAAGGCAAATACTAACAGCCATAAAAGGGGAAATCGACAGTAACACAATCATAGTAGGGGACTTTAACACCCCACTTTCACCAATGGACAGATCATCCAAAATGAAAATAAATAAGGAAACACAAGCTTTAAATGATACATTAAACAAGATGGACTTAATTGATATTTATAAGACATTCCACCCAAAAACAACAGAATACACATTTTTCTCAAGTGCTCATGGAACATTCTCCAGGATAGATCATATCTTGGGTCACAAATCAAGCCTTGGTAAATTTAAGAAAATTGAAATCGTATCAAGTATCTTTTCTGACCACAACACTATGAGACTAGATATCAATTACAGGAAAAGGTCTGTAAAAAATACAAACACATGGAGGCTACACAATACACTACTTAACAACGAAGTGATCACTGAAGAAATCAAAGGGGAAATCAAAAAATACCTAGAAACAAATGACAATGGAGACACGACGACCCAAAACCTATGGGATGCAGCAAAAGCAGTGCTAAGAGGGAAGTTTATAGCAATACAAGCCTACATCAAGAAACAGGAAACATCTCGAATAAACAACCTAACCTTGCACCTAAAGCAATTAGAGAAAGAAGAGCAAAAAAACCCCAAAGCTAGCAGAAGGAAAGAAATCATAAAGATCAGATCAGAAATAAATGAAAAAGAAATGAAGGAAACAATAGCAAAAATCAATGAAACTAAAAGCTGGTTCTTCGAGAAGATAAACAAAATTGATAAACCATTAGCCAGACTCATCAAGAGAAAAAGGGAGAAGACTCAAATCAATAGAATTAGAAATGAAAAAGGAGAAGTAACCACTGACCCTGCAGAAATACAAACGATCATGAGAGATTACTACAAGCAACTCTATGCCAATAAAATGGACAACATGGAAGAAATGGACACATTCTTAGAAATGCACAACCTACCGAGACTGAACCAGGAAGAAATAGAAATTATGAACAGACCAATCACAAGCACTGAAATTGAAACTGTGATTAAAAATCTTCCAACAAACAAAAGCCCAGGACCAGATGGCTTCACAGGCGAATTCTATCAAACATTTAGAGAAGAGCTAACACCTATCCTTCTCAAACTCTTCCAAAATATAGCAGAGGGAGGAACACTCCCCAACTCATTCTACGAGGCCACCATCACCCTGATACCAAAACCAGACAAAGATGTCACAAAGAAAGAAAACTACAGGCCAATATCACTGAGGAACATAGATGCAAAAATCCTCAACAAAATACTAGCAAACAGAATCCAACAGCACATTAAAAGGATTATACACCATGATCAAGTGGGATTTATCCCAGGAATGCAAGGATTCTTCAATATACACAAATCAATCAATGTGATACATCATATTAACAAATTGAAGGAGAAAAACCATATGATCATCTCAATAGATGCAGAGAAAGCTTTCGACAAAATTCAACACCCATTTATGATAAAAGCCCTACAGAAAGTAGGCATAGAGGGAACTTTCCTCAACATAATAAAGGCCATATATGACAAACCCACAGCCAACATTGTCCTCAATGGTGAAAAACTGAAACCATTTCCACTAAGATCAGGAACAAGACAAGGTTGCCCACTCTCACCACTATTATTCAACATAGTTTTGGAAGTGTTAGCCACAGCAATCAGAGAAGAAAAAGAAATAAAAGGAATCCAAATTGGAAAAGAAGAAGTAAAGCTGTCACTGTTTGCAGATGACATGATACTATACATAGAGAATTCTAAAACTGGCACCAGAAAACTAATAGAGCTCATCAATGAATTTGGTAAAGTAGCAGGATACAAAATTAATGCACAGAAATCTCTTGCATTCCTATATACTAATGATGAAAAATCTGAAAGTGAAATTAAGAGAACACTCCCGTTTACCATTGCAACACAAAGAATAAAATATCTAGGAATAAACCTACCTAAGGAGACAAAAGACCTGTATGCAGAAAATTATAAGACACTGATGAAAGAAATTAAAGATGATACAAATAGATGGAAAGATATACCATGTTCTTGGATTGGAAGAATCAACATTGTGAAAATGACTCTACTACCCAAAGCAATCTACAGATTCAATGCAATCCCTATCAAACTACCACAGGCATTTTTCACAGAACTATAACAAAAAATTTCACAATTTGTATGGAGATACAAAAGACCCCGAATAGCCAAAGCAATCTTGAGAACGAAAAACGGAGCTGGAGGAATCAGGCTCCCTGACTTCAGACTATATTACAAAGCTACAGTAATCAAGACAGTTTGGTACTGGCACAAAAACAGAAATATAGATCAACAGAACAGGATAGAAAGCCCAGAGATAAACCCATGCACATATGGTCACCTTATCTTTGATAAAGGAGGCAAGCATATACAGTGGAGAAAAGACAGCCTCTTTAATAAGTGGTGCTGGGAAAATTGGACAGGTACATGTAAAAGTATGAAATTAAAACACTCCCTGACACCATACACAAAAATAAACTCAAAATGGATTAAAGACCTAAGTGTAAGGCCAGACACTATCAAACTCTTAGAGGAAAACATAGGCAGAACACTCTATGACATAAATCACAGCAAGATCCTTTTTGACCCAGCTCCCAGAGAAATGGAAATAAGAACACAAATAAACAAATGGGACCTAATGAAACTTAAAAGCTTTTGCACAGCAAAGGAAACCATAAACAAGACCAAAAGACAACCCTCAGAATGGGAGAAAATATTTGCAAATGAAGCAACTGACAAAGGATTAATCTCCAAGATTTACAAGCAGCTCATGCAGCTCAATAACAAAAAAACAAACAACCCAATCCAAAAATGGGCAGAAGACCTAAATAGACATTTCTCCAAAGAAGATATACCGATGGCCAACAGACACATGAAAGAATGCTCAACATCATTAATCATTAGAGAAATGCAAATCAAAACTACAATGAGATATCATCTCACACCGGTCAGAATGGCCATCATCAAAAAATCTACAAACAATAAATGCTGGAGAGGGTGTGGAGAAAAGGGAACACTCTTGCACTGTTGGTGGGAATGTAAATTGATACAGCCACTATGGAGAACAGTATGGAGGTTCCTTAAAAAACTAAAAATAGAACTACCATACGACCCAGCAATCCCACTACTGGGCATATACCCTGAGAAAACCATAGTTCAAAAAGAGTCATGTACCAAAATGTTCATTGCAGCTCTATTTACAATAGCCAGGACATGGAAGCAACCTAAGTGTCCATCATCGGATGAATGGATAAAGAAGATGTGGCACATATATACAATGGAATATTACTCAGCCATAAAAAGAAATGAAATGGAGGTATTTGTAATGAGGTGGATGGAGTTAGAGTCTGTCATACAGAGTGAAGTAAGTCAGAAAGAGAAAAACAAATACAGTATGCTAACACATATATATGGAATCTAAGGAAAAAAAAAAAAAAAAGGCCATGACGAACCTAGTGGCAAGATGGGAATAAAGACACAGACCTACTAAAGAATGGACTTGAGGATATGGGGAGGGGGAGGGGTGAGATGTGACAGGATGAGAGAGTGTCATGGACATATATACACTACCAAATATAAAATAGATAGCTAGTGGGAAGCAGCCACATAGCACAGGGAGATCACGGTGCTTTGTGACCGCCTGGGGGGGTGGGATGGGGAGGGTGGGAGGGAGAGAGATGCGGGAGGGAGGAGATATGGGAACGTGTGTATATCTGTAGCTGATTCACTTTGTTATAAAGCAGAAACTAACACACCATTGTGAAGCAATTATACTTCAATAAAGATGTTTAAAAAAAAAAATGTGGTTCCAATGAGTTAGAGCCCAGCATCTACTGTTAGCAAAAACCATTGTAGGGGATGATGTTCTTTCCTCAAGAGGCTCTTGCCTTGGGAGATTGGGGAAACTGTGGGGAAGGGAAGAATCAGTCTGCTATTGCCTTCTTTTCCCCCAACATTTCAATGAATAGTCCCTTGCCTTAGTGCTATGATACTTAGTGTTTATGTTGAATGACACATCTGAATGGATCATAAAATAGAGAATAAGAGATGGTATTCTATACCCATATTCTTCTGTTTTTTCCTGGGGCATTCCAGATAAATGTATTTTTCTTAAAGAGTTAAATTTAAGATTTGGTACTTGTTAAAGGAAACATTTTAAATCCCTAGCATAGGAGGAGACAGTATAATATATTATTTTTTAATATTATATTTATTGTACAAATATGGGGTTCTTTTTTTAAAATTAATTTCATTTTTATTTTATATTGGAGTATAGTTGACCATGGGATTCTTAGAAAAACAATAAAATTTCTTCTTTTAGACTCAAGCCATTAATCTACAAAATTAGTTTAAGAGGGATCATTAGCTACTTATTTATTGAATTTTAAAATAATACACTTTGCTTAGAATAAAGTGTAAGCAGTGCAAAATATCTGACATCTTTAAACTAGTTATAGCAGCAGTTAAAAAGCAAAGTCTGCGATTCAAACAAATGCATGTGGTTGCAATTGATTTGAGTCCTGTCCCTACAGCACTGCTGACCAGAGCCAGTGTGGAATTCCCCAGCTGCTAGTTACCACCACTGACAGGCAAACTCTTCCCAAAGCTGCTCAGAAACAAAGGAAAATGTACCTGTAGGCCTGACCAATTCCATTAGGCTGTGCAGAATCTGGGCATTGTTTACTGCTACAATCTCACTGTGTACCATTCTCAGTCTCATTCACTACACTGCTTATGGTATTTCCTTCTACTTGCAAGGTTCTTTGTCCCTGATCTGTTCATGCATTTTTCCTTTCTGTCATACAGATCTCATCTCCAATGTCATTGCATTAGAGAGGTCTTTCCTGACCATCCTATGTAATATTTTGCTTTTCATCCCTGCCCAAGTCACTCTCTATCAAATTATGGTTTATTAATTTATTTGTTTGGGTTTTTTCCCTTCATGGTACTTAAACTATCTGAAATGATCTTATTTACATATTTGTTTTTTCTCCTCCCTGATTTCTACGCTTGACAAGGAAAGTGAGCTTGTCTGTCTTGCTCATTTACTGATGTGTTTCCAGACCCAACAACAATGATTGGAATATGGTAAGTATACAGTCAATATATGTTGAATGAAAAAGACAGTGGGTAATGATATGTGGGTGAGAGAAGCTGATATTTGTCCTTCTTAGTATGTAGGCTAGTTCTGAAATTGATCAATGAACTCCACATTTCCCCTGAAATACCCTTTGGATGGAAGACTGTGGATCTTCTCATCAAAGCTAAAAAAATACGTAAGGCACCTACGTGGCTCACCAAGGAAACTGCTCTCTTTCTAATATCTAATTGATCCTGGTAGAATTATGTTTATATCCCTGGCATCTCTAACAATTTTGATTATGCTGGTTCAGAGAATCACCTAGTCAGCATAATGTGCAAAATTATTCTATATAAATATCATTATGTTACATAAAATAATTAGGCTTTGCAGTTATTAAAGATAGCAATAATAATAATTTATAGTTATCGACAATCTAATTAATAATGAATAGCAATCATTATTGGTTCAATGAACTTTGTAAACAAAGTGCTATATTTCCTCTTCTACACATAATAACACTGAGCTTCAGTACTCTGTAGAAGGTCATAAATTCAAGAATGATGAGGCCAGTTTTTCACTATAAATTTTACTGATGCTGAAGTTTGTGCACCTTAACCATTTCACCTAATTGTCATCAGCAGCAAATGTTTACTGAGTTTTGTTACGTTACACAGAGCTTGAATAGGAGCCCAAAGAGTCTGGTTTCAGAGACCGTGCTTATAACCCATACTCTAAGCGACTTCCTCTCTGGTTTTAAATGTTTACTCTAGTCCTCAATAGAAATGTATCCCTCTTTTAAAAAGTTATTTCATGTTGCATTATATATTTTTAAGGATAAATTAAACATGGTTGTCTAGTCAGGAAGTCTCTTAAATGCATTAAAATAAATTTTGAAAGTGTATAACAATTATAATTCAGGGATTATAAATCTCATACATGCTTATTGTAGTAAAATGAAGACAAGAAAAGTAAAAAATCATTTATAATCCCTTCTTTTCTGAGATAACTAGTGTCAAGAAATCTTTGGATCACAAAACAAAATTGCACTTAATGGTAAGAGAGAAGAAAGTTTAGAGAGTATAGAACCCTTTAAGCTCTCAAAAACAATCAAAAGGTGTTTTTATCATCAGAAAAACCATTGAAGCCCCTTCGTTTTCACGTGGTGTTATAGATAGAAATCACCAAAATATGTGTAGAAAACGACATATAGCAAGGTCACTTAACCTTCTGGCACCTCAAATCCTCCTTTGAAATATAAAAATAATAAGCCCTAGCTTACTTGCCTCAGGGACGTTTAAGGATAAAATTAGATTATAAATGTGAAAGCTCTTTGAAATATCTTCTCTCTTGCTGAGCACTTCCCCACAACTATATTCTGTTACTCTGCCCTCTGACCTTTCTTCTCACTTGAGAATCACTGTGTCTCTTTGTCTCCTTCTTCAACACAGCATAGAAATCACAGGACTACATACTCTCTAGGCTACTTTCCGAGTCGGTGCTATGATTTCTGGGAAGAAATTAATGACATTGTTGTTAGGGGAAAAAAGGCATACAGGAAAATGCTGGAAAATAGTTTAAAGATATTGTCTTCTGATGCTTTACTGTGCCATTGGTCTAATCTCTCCAAGTCTTGTGAATTTCCCCTGAGTAGTAAGATTGATTGCCAAATGATGAAGCACTGAATTACAGTTGACCTTTGAACAACACAAGTTTCAACAGCATGGGTCCACTTATATGTGGATTTTGTTTAATAAAAATATTGGAAAAATTTTTGGAGATTTGTAACAATTTGAAAAAACTTACAGATGAACCAAGTAGCCTAGAAATATAGAAAAATTAAGAAAAAGTTGGTTATGCCATGAATGCATAAAATATATGTAGATACTAGTCTATCTTATCATTGATTACTATAAAATACACACAAATCTATTATAAAAAATTAAATTTATCAAAACTTACACACACAAACACAGACCATACATGTCACAGTTGAGAGAAAGGTAAACAAACATAAAGATGCAGTATTAAATCATAATTACATAAAATTAACCGTAGTACATACTGTATTACTGTGATAGTTTTGTAGCCACCTCCTGTTGCTATTGTGGTGAACACAAGTGCTGTGTGTATCTGCTTAAGACGTCATGTAATCATCTCTGCCTGAGCAGTTTCTCTCTAGTAAATCGCATATCAAGGTAAAAAGTCATCTCTCGAGGTTTTCCCATGTTTTTCACCATGTTTAGTGCAACTTTGTAAATCTGAATGACACCAGGGGACCCACACGAAGTGCCACTGGTGATGCTGGAAGTGCTCCCAAGAAGCAGAGAAAAGTCACAACATTACAAGAAGAAGTCGAGTTGCTTGACATGTACCGTAAATTCAGGTCTGTAGCTGTGGTTATCTGCTGTTTCAAGATCAGTGAATCCAGTGTAAGGACCATTGTAAAAACAGAAAAGGAAATTCAAGAATCCATCACTGCAGCTATGCCAGCAGGTGCAATAAGCTTGCACATTTTTTCAAATACCTTTTTATCTCACAATGAAAATGAAGCTTTTATATGGGTGCACGATTGCTATAACAAAGGCATACCTATAGACTCTAATATTATTTGAGAAAAAGCAAAGTCATTATAAGACAACTTAAAACAAAAAGAAGGTTAAGGATCTAAAGCTGGAGAATTTAATGTCAGCAAAGGATGGTCTGATAATTTCAGAAAGAAATTTGGCTTAAAAAATGTCAGCCTAACAGGAAAAGCAGCTTCTCCAGACCAAGAGACAGCAGGCAAGTTCCCAGACGCCATTAAGAAAATCATTGAAGAGAGAGGATATCTGTCTGAACAGGTTTTTTAATGCAGACAAAAGTTCTCTACTTTAGAAAAAAATGCCACAAAGGACACTTATTAGAAAGGAAGAGAAGCAACCATCAGGATGTGAGGCAGGAAGGGATAGGCTAACTCTACTGTTTTGTGCAAATGCAGTTGGGTTCATGATCAGGACTGCCCTTATCTATAAAGCTGCTAAGCCCCGAGCTTTGAAGGGAAAAGATAAACACCAGTTACTTGTCTTTTGGTTGTACAACAAGAAGGCTTGGACAACCAGAACCCTTTTTCTGCATTGGTTCCATTGATGCTTTGCCCCTGAAGTCAGGAAGTACTTTGTCAGTAAGGGACTGCCTTTTGAAGTTCTTTTGATATTGGACAACACCCCTGGCCACCCAGAACCCCATGCGTTCAACCCTGTAGACACTGAACTGATCTACTTGCCCCCAATCACAATGTCTCTAATTCTGCTTCTAGATGAGGGACTGATAGCATATAGGAACATTTTTAGAGAAATAAAAAAGTGAAAAAATCCAGACAGAAATTATGATGTATTCCAGTAACGTTACACTGAGTGTGCCTGCCTCTTCTGCCTACCCTTCAATCTCTTCCACCTCCTCCACCTCTTCCACCCCTGACACAGCAAGACCAACCCCTCCTCTTTCCCCTCCTCCTTAGCCTACTCAATGTGAAGATGACGACAAGGAGGAAGACTTTTATGATGATCCACTTTCAGTTAAATGAAGAGTAAATTGTCATCATGCTATACAGTTAATAAACTTATCTGTTGTGTCGTGTGTGCTTTCATGTGAATATCTAATAACTGTACAGCAAGAACTGTATGAGACGTTTTGGTGTCATCATCATCATTATCATCAAAGTATTTACCATGTAGACCATCATGTGCAAGACTTGTGTTGAAGTGGAGAGCCTATCCTTACATAGGCATAAGGTAAGTGATATTTAATATAAAATTAATAAAGTGTAAGTTTTCTTACTGTTTTATAACTTTGCTTTCAAAGAATTACATTACTGTACAGTATGTGCCTCTGTCTTGTAATTAGAGAAAATGTATATCAGTCTATCATCAAAATAAGTATTTTTTTTTAAATGTAATGTTTCTAATACTCTATTATGAATATGACTGTGATACTTACTGTATGCCATAAAAATTTTATAATGACCTATTTATTAGTGTATAGGCTAGGCTACAGTGAAGCAATCACATCAATTATACTAGGCAGCCATGAAGTAATCATATTGCTGCCTCATTATATTGTAAATGCATGAATTGTTATACTTGTAAATAAATATTAATTTATTTTTCACATTGTCTTTTAATTTTTAATGTCTAGTGTTAGTAATATGCATAACATCTACAGTGTTTTGTATCATATAAGACAATATTGATGTAGGTATTGACAGGTGATTCATCTTGTAAACAGATGACATAAACTTACTGTATTGATACAGTACAGTACTGTAAATGTATTTTCTCTTTCTTATTATTTCCTTAATACTTTTTCTCTAGCTTATTTTACTGTAAGAATACAGTTAATTATATAAAAATATAACATACAAAATATGGGTTAATCACTGTTTATGTTATTGGTAAGGCTTCTGGTCAATGGTAAGCTATTAGGAGTTAAGTTTTGGGGGAATCAAAAGTTACAAGTGGATTTTTTTTTTTAAACCAGATGAGGTTTTTAAAAAATATTTATTTATCTACTTGGCTGCGTCGGATCTTAGTCGCGGCATGCAGGATCTTTCTTTGTGGCACATGAGCTCTTCATCGCGGTGCAAGGGCTTCCTCTAGCTGTGGCACGCGGGCTCTAGAGCGCACAGGCTTAGTTGCCCCACGGCATGTGGGATCTTAGTTCCCTGACCAGGGACGGAACCAACATCCCCTGCATTGGAAGGTGACTTCTTAACCACTGGACCACTAGGGAAGTCCCACAAGGGGATTTCTGACTGTGCAAAGGGTTAACATCCTTAAACCTCAAGTTGTTCAAGGGTCAACTGTATTTTCATACCCACTACTTTCTTCATTCTTGGAGCTCTCATTGTATCATTTCCTACTTTCTTTTATGTTCAAACTCTTCTTTTTAAATTTCTGTATCTTTTCTAACAGCATTAAATATCTCATAAAGAAAACCCTCAATTTCTCATTTCTATCTTATTATTGCCTTATTGTCTTATCTAATATCTTCTTTTCACAGTCTCCTCACACTGTTGTCCATAGGCACTGACTCTAGTTACTTTCCTCTTCAAGTATGTTTTCTTAAAATCCATTGTGAAAGTAATATATGCAATGATAAACATTTCAAACAGTTTAAAATAATTTTTAAGTATAGCTCAGAGTCTCAGTCGCATTTCCCAAAGTAAAATTTTCAGTCTCAGGTCCGGGAGGCTGCCCATTGTCCCTGCCACATGGCTCTCTCCCAGGTCCTCTCACAACCTGAGACCTTAATTCTTCAAGGTGAGAAGGAGAATTTTTGCTGCTGTGTGTCTCTTTTTTTCAGGGAAAGTCTGTATCTTTTTTAAAAGAGCTCACCTTTAAAATCTGGACAGGCTCATTTCCCTTTTGATTAATGAAAGTCAGCCATCTAGGACCTTAATTACACCTGTAACATTAATTTACCTTGGCTACATTCTACTGGTTAAAAGCAAGTCACAAATTCCACTCACACTTAAGGGGTGGGAATTATACAACTGTGTGGTTATCAGGAGCAGGGAATCGTGGGAGACACCTTAGAATTCTGTTTACCCAGGATTCCTCAGTGTAATGTTTGCATTTGAGTCTGTTCACGAAGGTTTTTCTAAAGATATACTAATATTTTAGGTAAACTCAATTTCATCAATCTTTTTCTTTCTATCTTTTGGATTTGTGCCTTGTTTAATAAAGCTTTCCCGATTCTAATAATATGAGAACAATATATATGGTTAGTGTATTTTTTTTTCAAGTGCTTTTACAGCTTTATTTCCTGTATTTTTTTTTTCTTTTTGCCTTTTGTGGATTAATTCTTTGACACTTCTAAATTTTTCTTGTTTTTTTATGTTTTGTTCTGTTAGAGATTTTGCTAGTTCTCCTAGTGCTATTTATGGAGTAATCCATTTTTGACCCACTGATTGTAAATGCTACCTTTATCACATAATAAAAACTATGAACAGTTCATTCTCTTGCTAAAATCTTAATTCTGTTTAATTGGGTCAATTTTCTTTTTCTGCACCAAAACAAAATACTTTTTAATTCTGCGTTCTTATACATGTATCTACTCCGTGGAGGAATGCTGTCCATTTGTTTCTTTTACATTATTCAGAACTTTCTTGGATATTTCCAAATGTTTATTTTTCATATATATTTCAGAAACAGTTTTCCTAAATCAAAATAATATTGGTAATTTTAATAGGATTATGACATTAATTTAGGAATAATTTACACCATAACAACATTTCATATTTTACTGATGAATAATGTATTTCCTTTAGTTAACTCTTTTTTTATGTCCTTTAGTAGTTTTGATTTTAGAGATCTTTATATATTTGGTTCAGCAGGTGTCTGAAACTTTACTTTCATCTTTGATTTTATAAATTAAATATTTTCTTTTCTAATACTTATTAGCTGTTTATTTCCACTGACTTCTGCAAAATGACTTTGTGTCAAGAATCATTATTTAAGGGACTTCCCTGGTGGCACAGCAGTTAAGAATCCACCTGCCAATGAAGGGGATACAGGTTCGAACCCTGTGCCAGAAGATCCCACATGCCGCGGAGCAACTAAGCCCGTGCACCACAACTGAGCCTGAGCTCTAGAGACGGCAAGCCACAACTACTGAGCCCACATGCCACAACTGCTGAAGACTGAGTGCCTTAGAGCCTGTGCTCTGCAACAAGAGACCACAATGAGAAGCCCGTGAATCTCAATGAAGAGTAGCCCCCACTCGCCGCAACTAGAGAAAGCCCGTGCACAGCAACGAAGACCCAATGCAGCCAAAAATAAATAAATAAATAAATAAATAAATAAATAAATAAATAAATAAATATTAAAAATCTAAAAGAAAAATCATTATTTAAATATTTTATTTTTAATAGTTTTGATTAATTATTTTGAATTTTCCAAGTATATAATCAAACCAATTGGAGATATTGATATTTTTGCCTCCTTCTTTTTCAGTTTTATTCCTTCTTTATTTGCTCTTGACTAATGACATTGAAAAGTGCCACCAGAAACAGTAAATAATGATAATAATAGTGAGTATTCTTGACGGATTATTTTACTAGGGGTGCTATTTGTCAAAAATAAAGCATTGGGACTTCCCTCGTGGTGCAGTGGTTAAGAATCCTCCTGCCAAAAAAAAAAAAAAGAATCCTCCTGCCAATGCAGGGGACAGGGGTTCGAGCCCTGGTCCAGGAAGATCCCACATGCCGTGGAGCAACTAAGGCTGTGCGCCACAACTACTGAGCCTGCACTCCAGAGTCTGCAAGCCACAACTACTGAGCCCACGTGCCACAACTACTGAAGCCTGCGTGCCTAGAGCCCGTGCTCCACAACAAGAAAAGCCACCACAATGAGAAGCACGCACACCGCAATGAAGAGTAGCCCCTGCTCACCACAGCTAGAGAAAGCCTGAGCGCAGCAATGAAGACCCAACACAGCCAAAAATAAATAAATAAATAAATAAATAAAATTTAAAAAATAAAGCATTGAGTTAGAAATTAGAATTTATATATTATGAAACCAAATAAATACCACCTGACCTATTTTAAGAAGCACTTTCTTAAAGCAGAATTTGATATTGTGCTTTACCAGTTATATTTTAAAATTCTATAAAGTTGATTATATGTTTATTCTAGCATATTATTATAGTGAATATTTTCTAATATTATTAAACTTCCCTTGTTCATGGTGTATTATTTTTAAAGTGCAGCTGTAGTCTAATAATTATATATTGAATTTTTGTATCAGGATATATAGGCGAGATCAGGATATTTTTTGTCACATTTTTTCCATATTTTCATCTAAAAGTTATGCTGTTTTTTAAAATAACTTTCCATAGAATTCCATAATCTGGAAGCTTTTCTCATCTCCTTATACTTTAAAACACTTTAATGACACTAGAATGATTGTTCCTGGAACATTTAATAAAATTCACTTCTGAATTTTTCTCAACTCTAGAACAATGTGTATTGAACCTCATAGTGAATATGAATCACTGATTTTTTTTTTGACCGCACTGCATGTGGAATCTTAGTTCCTGGACCAGGGATTGAACCCCTGCCCCTGCAAGTGGAAGCGCGGAGTCCTAACCACTGGACCACCAGGGAATTCCCCCAGAATCACTGACAATTTTGTTAGAATGCAGACAGATTTCTTAAGTGTGGGATTGGACCCATGATTCTACATCTCTAACAAGCTCCCACATAATGCTGATGCAGCTGGTCCTGGAAACACACTTTGGCAAGTTGTAGAGTTTTTTTCAAGGTTAAATTTTCTCTGTTACTTTGATGACAATTGGTCTGTGAAAATTTTTTGCTTTTCTTTTTTAGAGTTAAGTTTAGAAATTGTATTTTTCTAATTTTTTTCTTTCATACCAGGTTTTAAAATCTATGAGGAAAAAGTTGAGCAGACTCATTATTCTAATAAAATATGTTCCATCTCTAGGGATTTGTTTACTTTTCTTCTGTAATATTATGAATTAAAGCTCAGTTTTATGTTCATCTGTGTTAGTCTTTTAAAAGAAATATCCCTTGAGATTAACTTCTGCCTACTGATTTTATATATCTAATTGCTTAATTTATGCTCATATTTAATATTATCCTGGTTTTATGGGTTTTTTATTTTCCAATATCTTGAGTTAGATGTTTAGCTCATATAATATTAATTCATAATAATTACATTATTACTTCATCATAGTATTACTGTTTTATAATTTTATTAAGATATACTTTACATATAAAATTCACAATTTCAAGCGTAAAAATTCAACAATTATTGATTTTACCACATTGTGCATTCATCACCATAAATCAGTCTTAGAATATTTCAAAATTCCAATATAATATTACTTTTTGATAAAAAATAGTTTTTTTTTTACAGATTTTCCACTGTACCTGTAGCCTTATCATACAATTTTGCTTCTTAATGTTTTAATTGTTAGTACTTTCTAGTTATTCTGCAGTTTTAGGGATTTTATTTTGACCAAAGTTTTTCTTTTTTTAAATTAAGAAAGAAGATATATCTAACACCTTCATGTTATGTACTTTAGATTTTATTTAATATTTACTAGATTAACTTCTATTTTTACTGTATTGTGTTGTATTTCTCAGGCTTCCAGAACATCACAGTCTTCTAGTTTATCATTTTCCTTTCTTTGCATTATTCTTAGGCTCCTCTGATCTTCTTTTACATAATTGTTTCCTGATGAATTTATTATTTTTCCTATTTTCATTCTTTCTCTCTCTCTCTGCCTCTCTCTTAGTATATTTTCCCTAGGTATTACTCAACCACATGGCTTAATCTCTATCCTTTTGTTAATAGCCTCATATCTACAAATCCACCGTACAACCCCTTGCCAAGCTACACACTTATCCAACTGTGTAGGAACACATTCCTTGGAATAATGCACAATGTTCAGAATAGAGTTAATTCTTCCACACTCTATCTCCTAACACTCCTCTGCCCTTTTGCCTATTCATTGCCAAATAAATTACAAGATACTAGCTCTGTTACCTGCCTTATAAAGAAAACATTTTGTGCCGTACCTGGGGCATATTGATACGGACTGTGCTCTGCCCTACTTTCTCTCCTCATTCATTTTCCCGTTCCTGCTTCTCCATTGTCAACTCCCTTCATTTACATAACTTACAGAAAACATTTCAGTGTATGGTTAAAGGTATGGAGGACTCTGGCACAAGACTGCCTTCTTTCACATCTGATTCAGTCATTTGGCAGTGTGATTTTGAGTCTCTCTGTGAACTTAACCTCTCTGCCTCATAAAGTAGTACAGGTACATCCATTATAAGACTGTAACAATGATTCAATCATAAACACATAAAGCAATGGTGCCTGGCAAAAAGTAAGAACCCGATAAATGTTTGCTCTTATTTTTGGTCCAAAATTATTTATTTCTTATTACAAAATACAAAAAGCTCTGGAAACAAAGAGTTTTGGAATTTATTTGGCAAGAAAATCAACCCTAACCCTGTGCTTATCTGGATACAAGATATGACCTGAACTAAAGTGATACTATTATGTTGTTTACAAAATTAAAGTGTATATTTTCATTTCTCTGCTGAAATATAAATGTTTTGAATACTGGTGTGCTATCCCAAATCTCACTAGAGATGTTACATAATATATTAAGTATGCACCATCTTATCTTTCTAAAATGTGAAAAATTCTGAAGTCAGAAATGCATCTGGCTACAGGATTTCAGAAAAGGGATCATGAACTGTACTACAGTTTAGGCCTTAGCTTCAATATTACCCTCTTGTCAAAGCCTTCCCTGTATTCCAAAACTGATTAGAAATATCTCTTGTGTGCTGCAGTTGTGCCTTACATTTACCCCATCATAATACTTTTGAACTATTTTATTTGCCTGTAAAACGTGTGCTCTTTTATTCAACATAGTACCTGGCACCTGGTAGGTATTCAGCAGGTATTTATTACAGCTTCTCTGAATGAATGTATTGGATAGAACATCCCTACACCAAAATAAACAGCCACATTAACATTTATTTAATGCCTTGCTGAGCATTAAATTTGTTGCATAAATTCATTGATGCAACAATGAATGAGACACAGAGTCTGACTTCGAATCAGTTGTAGCACGGTGGTTAAAACAAGAATATTGACATGGATCCACTTTAAAGAGATTTATGCTCTGATAGTGAAAAATCCACAGGGTGTTAACAGTGCTTTGAGGAAGCACCTATGAGATTCTGGCAACACTTCCTAGGAAAAAAAAAAGACATTTGAGCTGAGGGTTGAAGGAGGAGAAGCTGTTAGCTCTACAAAGAGAGAGCACTGAGAAGACAGAGCTAGTGAGCAAAGGCATGAAAGCCGGAAACTGCTAGATGAGTGTGAGGAATCAGCAGCAGTATGATCACCTGGTGACAAGCATGGGTAGGAGAGGAGATTAATAAGAGTCAGAGTCAATTGATGTATCTCCTGGAGATTAATTAATAATCATAGTTTTTCATTTGTAAATGAGAACTCCAAAGAGCAAGGGAAACTGTGCTTGAGAGGAATAAATTTTTCATCCATATTAATTGACTGACTCTTCCAACGGATTGCCCCATAACCTGAGATTTTCTTTAAATTTAACATTTAACTAACCATAGTTATTTGATGATTGGGTTCTATAAACTCTGGTTTCCTCATCTGAAAATTCTACTGCTCAATTTCTGCCTCTTACAAGGATAAGGGAGGAAGTACAAAATTATTTTTGTCTCAATAGGTGACTATAAAAATTCCAGGGTACAATAAATGTCTAAGTCATTATCAAGACGACTGAAGATCAGAACATCATGCTTTGCAATAATTTTGTTAGCAATATTTTGAAAGCGTATTAAAAGAATTCAAAATACTGCCCTGAGAAAGGTTAAGATTAGGATTTACTAGACAATCTTCAATATGAACAGCTGGATTAGTAACCTTTACTGCAATATGAAAGAGGAAAACATGATCACATCTAGATCTCTGGAGAAATTCTCTATGTTGTTGCCTTTTACAAACTTTGTATATACTGTTCAACCTTATTCTATTTAAAATATAGCTATGTTGTGTACCAGTAATTAACATAATATTATAGGTCAATTATATTTCAAAAACAAACTCATAGAAAGAGATTTGTGGTTGTCATGGGCAGGGAGTAGTGGGAGGGGATATTGCATAAAGGTAGTCAAAATGTAAAAATTTCCGGTTATAAGATAAATAAGTACTAAATCATGATAAATATATATAAATATAATCATCATGATAAATATAATGAACACTGCTGGATGTTATATTTGAAAGTTGTTAAAAGAGTAAATCCTGATAGTTATCACAAGTATTTTGTAATAGTATTTTTCTTTATATATATATATATATATATGAGGTGATGGATGTTCACTAAACTTACTGTAGTAATCATTTCTTGATGTATGTAAGTCAAATCATTATCCTATAGACCTTAAACTTTTACAGTGTCAATTATTTCTCTATAAAACAGGAAAAAAATGAAACCAAAAATTAAAAATTATATATAGCTATTTTCACAATATTGATAATATGAGCTATTGAGCTAAAGTAGAGGAAAGAAGTGACAAATACAGGGGCTGCAAATTGGATCCTATTGTACCTTCTGGCCTCAGACTTCTATTCTAAAATTATAGACCTGTGGTTCATTACTTCAAATTGTGCATTGAAAATATGAATTATTGGATTGGCCAAAAAGTTCGTTCGGGTTTGCCATGCCATCTTCTGGAAAAACCCGAACGAAATTTTTGGCCAAGCCAATATTTTTTTTCTTGAATATGAAAGTATGAATTATTTTTTCTTGAATGTTTGGAAACTTATTCTTCTTGTAAAGACCACAGTGAATTGTGTTTTGCTATTTGACTTCTAGGCACAATGCTGGCTTTTAGGATTTAAAGAATCACAGCAAGTCAGAGGCCGTGTCCCAGTGATAGCAATAATGACCAACAGAAAACTGGTTGTGTTGAGCCATAAGAAGACAAAACTATAAACAAAAACAGAAGCTTTTCTTGTCTATATTTTTTTAACCATAACTCCATTGGATGCTTGATTATTCAAGATTAAAATGAAGTTATATCTATAAAATTCTGAAAGGCTGAAGATAATATGGTACTTACTTCATTGAACAACAGAGGAAGGGTTATTTATTTGGACATTACCTTCAAAAATTAGTATCAAAAGTGTGGGGTGAAAACCATAAAATCAAAAGTTTCCCAAGCAAGTTTTCTTTCTTTTTAAGTGATATGGAGTCAGTTGAATACAAGTTCCACAAGAGCAGTTATCTTGTATGTGTGTTATTGCACAAGCAATTCCCAGGGCCTGCACAGTACCTGGAAACTGGCATGTGCTTAAAAAAAAAATGCAATGTGGAATGAATGAATTAATAATGGCCATAAAATGGGACATTTATTGAAGGAAGAGAGTATTTATATGCTTTTAGTAATTACCTTATTTAATCCTCTCAATAAGTCAGGAAGGTAGGTATTAATATCTTCATTTTATACATGAGAAAATGAAAGCATAGCTAGAAAATATCTCACCCAAAGTACGTATGTATTTATATACATATATTCAAATTATATATGTGTATATTATATATATATATATATATATATATATATATATATATATATATACATGAAACGTGTGTGCATACACATATATCTATCATCTGTCTTATTTCTTACCTACTTGGCCACATGCCTCTCATCGTGTCTAGAAGAGAGTGGAAGCTCATTAGATGTAAATCTCCTTTTCCTCCTATTAAGGGTCTTATATTTAACATGCAGATTAAATAAAATCTGGGAATGAACTAATATTTAGCTTTGTATAATACTATAAATTCATAAGGTGAGTTAAAAAGCACAACTTTCTCTGTATTCTCTCTCTCTCTCTCCCCCTCTGTTTTTCTCTCATTTATATAATTGATTTGTCTAGCTTTCTTCCCAATGACTTAGAAAAAGACTTTTGTGTCTCAAAAATTATAGCCATCTCACTTGTTCAGAACTTTATTCATTTCCATGAAAAACCTGGCATTGCTCTGTATTTCACACAAATTACAATGTAATATATTTTCCACATTATTTGAATTTGTGTCTAGGGATGTCAAAAGGCCAAGAGCTTAAAAGACAGATACAGTGAATCAGAGAGCTAAGGAGATACAAAATTTAAAGTAATATATTCATTTTAATTGTGTTAACCTTTCCCCACAGACTTTGAATAAAATTACTTTTGGAAAGGAATGGGTGTTCAGAGGTTTTAGGTTGTTAAGAAAATGAAGTCAGTATGTAAATGGTAGTTAAACAAATCCATAAAAATGATGACTTGAAATTCAGGGGTACTTGGAGGAAGTATTTATCAAGTCATATAGAAGATGTTCTTCTAAAATTTAGGCATCTTAACATTGTCCATTACTTAGTAAGGCATATGGAAATATCTCAGTGTATCATTTTCAGAACTCATTCTTTATAAATAATTCAAATACTTCATTGTGATTCATGTTCATCTGAAAGAGATTGTAGGTCTTTTTTTTTTGGCTAAATACTGGGCCAACAGTGAAAACTAATTCATCTTTAGTTTTTCAATAATGAAAATATTACAGATCTTTCAGAAGAGAGACGAATCCATTAGATAAAGAATGCTTCTCAGCCTGATTACAAACAATTTACTATTACATTGCTAGCTAGAAAACATAGAAATTTAAGTTTTTATGTAAATAAATGTGAATAAATAAATGTAAATCTCCTTCCAAGTTTGAGGTGGCTGTGTGCATTGATTTGGCTAATAGGATGTGTTTTTTCTGACAGGAAACTTTAAAATCCAGTGTGTGGTTCCACATATTTTATTCCTCCTGCTACAGTAACCTTGAGAACGAGTCTAGGTGGAGTCTTTGTGAGGCCAGGTCTCTGACTAAAATGAGCAGAGCTACTCTGCTGATCTTTATTGCACTTGAAACACACCTGATAAATGTACCTGTTATCCAATTCTGTTTTTGTTTGTTTCTGCAATATAATTTAGCCTCTTATGACTGATACTTTATTATTTGGAATAATATTGTTTACGTATACAAATGGTTTGCATGCATATTTGAAACCATAGAGAAAGTCACACATTAAAATAATAAAATAGTTTTATCTAAAAAAAAGCTAGACACATATGTTGCATTGTGCTATAGTACCTAGGAATAAATAATTACTCGTTGTGGATTATGACTATGTTAATTAAAATCTAGTTCACAGTCACTGAGAGAATTCAACCTGACAATAATTATACATCTAGTACAGTATAGGGGCATAGTAGGCACTCTATAGATAGTTTTCTTTTTTCTTTGGCTTTTAACTGGTAAGGCTATTAACTAGGTTATTTTAAACAAGAATTTAGAATTTGACTAAAATCAGTATTAGTCATGCAAACTTGAAATTTTGAATTCCCAGATTACTGCATTAATAAAAATTCAGCCCTTGCTCTCAAAGGGTTATAGTTTTTAACCAAAGCAATAAAATAAAGCCCCAAATAATCAGTGGTCTACTTTCTCTACTATAAAATAATCATACTAAATGGGTTTGTATGTATTGGTCAGTCACTTAATATAAATCCTGAAACATATGTGTATATGTGCCATAAAATGTTGGTATGACAGTGTTGATATGTGATACAGGCCATGTTTCCCAATATTTACATGCTTATACATATGATGTTTTTTTTTTTTAATTTTTAAATTTATTATTTATTTATTATTTTTATTTTTGGCTGTGTTGGGTCTTCGTTTCTGTGCGAGGGCTTTCTCCAGTTGCGGCGAGTGGGGGCCACTCTTCATCGCGGTGCGCGGGCCTCTCACTATCGCGGCCTCTCTTGTTGCGGAGCAGAGGCTCCAGACGCTCAGGCTCAGTAGTTGTGGCTCACGGGCCCAGTTACTCCGCGGCATGTGGGATCTTCCCAGACCAGGGCTCGAACCCGTGTCCCCTGCATTGGCAGGCAGATTCTCAACCACTGCGCCACCAGGGAAGCCCTACATATGATGTTTAACATGTATTCACTGAGTGCCTAATAAAGTACCACATATTGTGATCAGATAGAGTTGTTACTCTTCTGGAAATGCCCGTTTTTTTCCCTCTACATTCTGATTTTCTAAATTTGTAAGAGGTTTCATTAAAACTTTTGTATACTTTAATGTTCAAAATAGGGTCTGACACATAGAAATGGCAGAAAGAAGCAACTGAACCTGATTGGGTTTAACATTTGCATAGTATAAATTTTCCTGTGGTGAAAATGGCCATTTATACCCAGGAAATACCCAAAGTCTGACAAATTGTTACCACATTTCCTCCAGCCACCGTTTTAATTTTGCCCTTTATCATTTCGCAGAAATGACCACAACAACTTTTAACTGGCTTATTGCATCTAGTCCTCCTTCCATTAATTCTGCATTAAATCACTAGAGTAAACCTCCTGTCTCTACTCTGTACAAATAAAACAAAACAATCATAATAATACCAGGAGTCAGCACTCTTAAGAGTACCTTTAAACCTCTTTCATATTTCTATATCCAAGTATTATGAGCCAAACATCCCTATTTCACTAGAGCAGTCAGTTGCTGACCAGTATTTCAGCAAGCGCTTGTCTCTCCAAATGCAGATTAAGTTCCATTTTAAGCAATTTGTTCCCACACTAAACCCTTGAATAACTTTTATCCTATAAACCTCATTTGGTATTTATTATTCATTTCATAGTATTGTAAATTCCTTTGTATTATGTCCACATGTTATTTCTGTAATTAAATTTTAAATTCGTGGAGAATACTCATGTTTTGTTTTCTCCCAAAATATCTATGACATTTAATGGATATTTATCAGTTTGATTCTTAATTTACTTTTTTAAAAAAGAGCATTGAAAATTGTCACCTTAGTAAGGATTTATATGAGAATTAACCTCAAAAATGAGAAACAAGATTACTAAAAAAAAAATTCTGAGATTTAAAAAGAAACCAAATATTTCCTAATATGCAGAAACTTTTAGTAGTCTTCAAGATCCCCTTTTGGAAAAACTAGTTAAATAAGAGAATTAATTGGTCTTTCCTCTCCAATGCCCAGCCTTCAGTTTTTGACATTTATAAATCATCATCGGAGCAAGGTGACTTCCATTTTAGTATGACAATATCATCCCAAGATGGAAAAAAAATTTAAAACGATATCAAAAATATCTTTTAGAAGAGAAATGTGGTAAGAAAAAAAAAAAAAAAAAAGAAGAATGTTTGCTTTTCTCAGAGCAAACAAAAGATAAAGTGGTGAAAGATTGCATTTGTCAGTGAGCAAATGGAACTTTCATGTTAATGAAACATTGAGAGATGTAGTTGTAAAATTAGACACAAAAATAAATATTGAAAAAGATAAGGGGAATTCATAAAATTCAAGGAACATAAACAGAATTTCAAGCCAAATTTTTGCCAGTGTGTGGGGAGTTAAAAATCACACAATGGGTTATAGAGAGCTGGGAACAGAAAACAGCAGAGTTAAGAATTATAAAGTCCAAAATGTTTTATGAGCAGAAAGTCAGTTTCTTCACTTCTCTAAGAATCTGGGAGACCAGTGGAAAGAAGAAAGATAATTATCTTGCTTCAGTACTAGAGATTAAAAGGTGAATCCTACAAATGGCCTCATAGCTCCTTTCTTTCTTCCAGATCACCTTTAAGAAATAATCATTTCAGACTTTTTGATGACTTTTTGTGAAGAAAATGGAACCCTCCTACACTGTTGGTGGGAACGTAAACTGGTACAACCACTATGGAGAACAGTATGGAAGTTCCTTAAAAAGCTAAACATAGAACTACCATATGATCCAGCAATCCCACTACTGGACATATATTTGGAGAAAACTATAATCCAAAGATACATGCACTCCAATGTTCATTGCAGCACTGTTTATAATAGCCAAGACGTGGAAGCAACCTAAATGTCCATCGACAGAGGAATGGTTAAAGAAGATGTGGTACATATATACAATGGAATATTAGCCATAAAAAAGAATAAAATAATGCCATCTGCAGCAACTTGGATGGACCTAGAGATTATCATACTAAGTGAAGTAAGTCAGACAGAGAAAGACAAATATCATATGATATCACTCATATGTGGAATCTAATTTAAAAAATGATACAAATGAACATATTTACAAAACAGAAACAGACTTACGGATATGGAAAACAAACTTATGGTTACCAAAGGGGAAATGTTGTGGGGAGAGAGAAATCAGGAGCTTGGGATGAACATACACACACTACTACATATAAGGTAGATAACCAGCAAGGACCTACTGTATAGCACAGGAAACTCTACTCAATATTCTGTGATAACCTATATGAGAAAAGAATCTGAAAAAGAATGAATATATGTATATGTATAACTGAATCACTTTGTTGCATACATGAAACTAATACAACACTGTAAATCAACTGTACTCCAAGAAAATTTTAAAAAGAAAGGAAGAAAGAAAGAATCATTTCAGATTAATATTTGTGAATGTTTGGTACCAGGAAGATAGACCTGATTTTGAGACTTTTGGAGAGATAACACAAACAAATTTAGTCTCTTAAAAAAAAACAAAAAAGCTTAGAACTAAATCTAACACATAGTAAATGCTTTCCGAGAGGGATTATAAGGCAATTCTATCATCTCCCTTTCTGCTGGCTTTAACCAAGGAGAGGATTCACCTCTGGTGAATCTTGGTGATGATCAGCTAAAGGCCCAACTTAGTTTCAGGTGTACAACATAATGATTTGACATTAGTATACATTGCAAAGTTATCCCCACTACAAGTCTAGTTACCATCTGTCACCATACAAAACTACAACTTGTTCTTGTGATGAGAACTTTGAAGAGTTACCTTCTTAGCAACTTTCATATTTGCAATGACTTATTTAAAAAAAATTCTTTAACTCCTTATACATTCTGCTACTAATGCATTCCATATATTCAATTATTTTCTTATAGTCTGTCATTTTTTTTAAGTTTAACATAAAGTTTACAAGTATTGACACCTTTATATTACAAAGATTTTCCAGTCCACAATATGAAATATTCTAAATTTATTCTAGTTGTCTTTTATATCCTTAATTAAAGTGTCAGCATAACTGTATATGGATTCGACACATTTATAAGTATTATTCCTAGATTTTCTATAAGTTTGTTGCTTTTTTTTTTTTTTTGGTTTAATTTTCTCTATGTTGTATAAGAAGGTTATCAACATTTATACATCATTATTTTGTCTGGCTACTTTAATACTTATGTATTAAGTACCCACTAAATGCAATGCAATTTCTAGCCTCTGAGGACAAAATAGTCCTTGCTTTTATGGAGTTTACATATCCAGCTTATATGATGCATTTAATGACAGTTACAATTCTTCCTTTTTAAAAGATACAATGTGTGAGTGTTTCTCAAAATACTTCCAGTTTCCCCTCAATTTAGTGTGAAACTTAAATTACTCTAAAAAAATAAAGTCAATAAAAAAATGACTAGTACAGTACTGAGTAATAACATCATTCTTGTCCAGTCCTTGACCATAATAGAAAATGTATCTAATCTTTCACCATTAACTTTGAAGTTTTTGATAGATTTCTGATAGATATATATTAACTAAAAATTTATTGTATAATATAAATTTGTTATTCTTTCTTTGTAATCACAAATGCATGTTAAATTTTCTTGAATGCTTTTTCATTATCAATCAAGATTATGGTGGGATTTTTCACCTTATTCAATAAGGGTAATTGATCCTGCAAGTTGTTCATGTAATTAATCAAATTGTCATAGTATATTATCACTTTAATCAGTTCTAGCCCTTATGTTATAATTATCAACTTTTTTTTAAGAATTAGATGAGATAATACATGTGATGTTTTTAAATTTTTTTTATTTTTTAACATCTTTATTGGAATATAATTGCTTTACAATGGTGTGCTAGTTTCTGCTTTATAACAAAGTGAATCAGTTATACTTATACATATGTCCCCATATCTCTTCCCTCTTGCATCTCCCTCCCTCCCACACTCTCTATCCCACCCCTCTAGGTGGTCACAAACCACCGAGCTGATCTCCCTGTGCTATGCGGCTGCTTCCTACTAGCTATCTATTTTACGTTTGATAGTGTATATATGTCCATGCCACTCTCTCACTTTGTCCCCGCTTACCCTTCCCCCTCCCCTTATCCTCAAGTCCATTCTCTAGTAGGTCTGCATCTTTATTCCCGTCTTGCCTCTAGGTTCTTCTGAACATTTTTTTTTCTTTTTTTTCTTTTTCTTTTTTTTTTAGATTCCATATATATGTGTTAGCGTACGGCATTTGTTTTTCTCTTTCTGACTTACTTCACTCTGTATGAAAGTCTCTAGGTCTATCCACCTCATTACAAATAACTCAGTTTTGTTCCTTTTTATGGCTGAGTAATATTCCATTGTATATATGTGCCACATCTTCTTTATCTATTCATCTGTTCATGGACACTTAGGTTGCTTCCATGTCCTGGCTATTGTAAATAGAGCTGCAATGAACATTTTGGTACATGACTCTTTCTGAATTATGGTTTTCTCTGGGTATATGCCCAGTAGTGGGATTGCTGGGTCGTATGGTAGTTCTATTTTTAGTTTTTTAAGGAATCTCCATACTGTTCTCCACAGTGGTTGTATCAATTTACATTCCCACCAACAGTGCAAGAGGGTTCCCTTTTCTCCACACCCTCTCCAGCATTCATTGTGTGCAGACTTTTTGATGATGGCCATTCTCACCAGTGTGAGATGATATCTCATTGTAGTTTCGATTTGTATTTCTCTAATGATTAATGATGTTGAGCATTCTTTCATGTGTTTGTTGGCAATCTGTATATCTTCTTTGGAGAAGTGTCTATTTAGGTCTTCTGCCCATTTTTAGATTGGGTTGTTTGGTTTTTTTGATATTGAGCTGCATGAGTTGCTTGTATGTTTTGGAGATTAATCCTTTGTCAGTTGCTTCATTTACAAATATTTTCTCCCATTCTGAGGGTTTTTTTTGGTCTCGTTTATGGTTTCCTTTGCTGTGCAAAAGCTTTTCAGCTTCATTAGGTCCCATTTGTTTATTTTTGTTTTTATTTCTATTTCTATAGGAGTTGGGTCAAAAAGGATCTTGCTGTGATTTATGTCATAGAGTGTTCTACCTATGTTTTCCTCTAAGAGTTTGATGGTGTCTGGCCTTACATTTAGGTCTTTAACCCATTTTGAGTTTATTTTTGTGTATGGTGTTAGGGAGTGTTCTAATTTCATTCCTTTACATGTAGCTGTCCAGTTTTCCAAGCACCACTTATTGAAGAAACTGTCTTCTCTCCACTGTATATTCTTGCCTCCTTTATCAGAGATAAGGTGACCATATGTGCATGGGTTTATCGCTGGGTTTCTATACTCTTCAATTGATCTATATTTCTGTTTTTGTGCCAGTACCATACTGTCTTTATTACTGTAGCTTTGTAGCATAGTCTGAAGTCAGGGAGCCTGATTACTCCAGGTCCGTTTTTCATTCTCAAGATTGCTTTGGCTATTCGGGGTCTTTTGTGTTTCCATACAAATTGTGAAATTTTTTGTTCTAGTTCTGTGAAAAATGCCAGTGGTAGTCTGATAGGGATTGCATTGAATCCGTAGATTGCTTTGGGTAGTAGAGTCATTTTCACAATGTTGATTCTTCCAATCCAAGAACAGGGTATATCTCTCCATCTATTTGTATCACCTTTAATTTCTTTCATCAGTGTCTTATAATTTTCTGCATACAGGTGTTTTGTCTCCTGAGGTAGGTTTATTCCTAGATATTTTATTCTTTTTGTTGCAATGGTAAATGGGAGTGTTTTCTTAATTTCACTTTCAGATTTTTCATCATTAGTGTATAGGAATGCAAGAGATTTCTGTGTATTAATTTTGTATCCTGCTACTTTACCAAATTCATTGGTTAGCTCTAGGAGTTTTCTGGTAGCATCTTTAGAATTCTCTATATATAGTATCATGTCATCTGCAAAGAGTGACAGCTTTACTTCTTCTTTTCCAATTTGGATTCCTTTTATTTCTTTGTCTTCTCTGATTGCTGTGGCTAAAACTTCCAAAACTATGTTGAATAATAGTGGTGAGAGTGGGCAACCTTGTCTTCTTCCTGATCTTAGTGGAAATGGTTTCAGTTTTTCACAATTGAGGATGATGCTGGCTGTGGGTTTGTCATATATGGCCTGTATTATGTTGAGGAAAGTTCCCTCTATGCCTACTTTCTGGAGGGTTTTTATCGTAAATGGGTGTTGAATTTTGTCAAAAGCTTTCTCTGAATCTATTGATATGATCATATGGGTTTTCTCCTTCAATTTGTTAATATGGTGTATCACGTTGATTGATTTGCGTATATTGAAGAATCCTTGCATTCCTGGGATAAACCCCACTTGATAATGGTGTATGATCCTTTTAATGTGATGTTGGATTCTGTTTGCTAGTCTTTTGTTGAGGATTTTTCTGTCTGTGTTCCTCAGGGATATTGGCCTGTAGTTTTCTTTGTGACATCTTTGTCTGGTTTTGGTATCAGAGTGATGGTGGCCTCGTAGAATGAGTTTGGGAGTGTTCCTCCCTCTGCTATATTTTGGAAGAGTTTGAGAAGGATAGGTGTTAGCTCTTCTCTAAATGTTTGATAGAATTCGCCTGTGAAGCCATCTGGTCCTGGGCTTTTGTTTATTGTCAGATTTTTAATCACAGTTTCAATTTCAGTGCTTGTGATTGGTCTGTTCATATTTTCTATTTCTTCTTGGTTCAGTCTTGGAAGGTTGTGCATTTCTAAGAATGTGTCCATTTCTTCCAGGTTGTCCATTTTATTGGCATAGAGTTGCTTATAGTAATCTCTCATGATCCTTTTTATTTCTGCAGTGTCAGTTGTTACTTCTCCTTTTTCATTTCTAATTCTATTGATTTGGGTCGTCTCCCTTTTTTTCTTGATACATCTGGCTAATGGTTTATCAATTTGGTTTATCTTCTCAAAGAACCAGTTTTTAGTTTTATTGATCTTTGCTAACTTTTCCTTCATTTCTTTTTCATTTATTTCTGATCTGATCTTTATGATTTCTTTCCTTCGCTAACTTTGGGGTTTTTTTGTTCTTCTTTCTCTAATTGTTTTAGGTGTAATGTTAGGTTGTTAATCAGAGATGTTTCTTTTTTCTTAGGTAGGATTGTAGTGCTATAAACTTCCCTCTTAGAACTGCTTTTGCTGCATCCCATAGGTTTTGGGTCATTGTGTTTTCATTGTCAGTTGTTTCTAGGTATTTTTTGATTTCCTCTTTGATTTCTTCAGTGATCTCTTGGTTATTAAGTAGTGTCTTGTTTAGCCTCCATGTGTTTGTATTTCTTACAGATTTTTTCCTGTAATTGATATCTAGTCTCATAGGGTTGTGATCAGAAAAGATATTTGATATGATTTCAGTTTTCTTAAATTTACAAAGGCTTGATTTGTGACCCAAGATATGATCTATCCTGGAGAATGTTCCATGAGCACTTGAGAAGAATGTGTATTCTGTTGTTTTTGGATGTAATGTCCTATAAATATCAATTAAGTCCATCTTGTTTAATGTATCATTTAAAGCTTGTGTTTCCTTATTTATTTTCATTTTGGATGATCTGTCCATTGGTGAAAGTGGGGTGTTAAAGTCCCCTACTATGATTGTGTTACTGTCGATTTCCCCTTTTATGGCTGTTAGTATTTGCCTTATGTATTGAGTTGCTCCTATGTTGGGTGTATAAATATTTACAATTGTTATATCTTCTTTTTGGATTGATCCCTTGATCATTATGTAGTGTCCTTCTTTGTCTCTTTTAATAGTCTTTGTTTTAAAGTCTATTTTGTCTGATATGAGAATTGCTGCTCCAGCTTTCTTTTGATTTCCATTTGCATGGAATATCTTTTTCCATCCCCTCACTTTCAGTCTGTATGTGTCTCTAGGTCTGAAGTGGGTCTCTTGTAGACAGCATATATATGGGTCTTGTTTTTGTATCCATTCAGCCAGTCTATGTCTTTTGGTTGGAGTACTTAATCCATTTACATTTAAGGTAATTATCGATATGTATATTCCTATTACCATTTTCTTAATTGTTTTGGGTTTATTATAGTAGGTCTTTTCCTTCTCTTGTGTTTCCTGCCTAGAGAAGTTCCTTTAGCATTTGTTGTAAAGCTGGTTTGGTGGTGCTGAATTCTCTTAGCTTTTGCTTGTCTGTAAAGCTTTTAATTTCTCCTTCAAATCTGAATGAAATGCTTGCTGGGTAGAGAAACCTTGGTTTTAGGTTTTTCTCCTTCCTCACTTTAAATACGTCCTGCCACTCCCTTCTGGCTTGCAGAGTTTTTGCTGAAAGATCAGTTGTTCACCTTTTGGGGATTCCCTTATGTGTTATTTGTTGTTTTTCCCTTGCTGCTTTTAATATTTGTTCTTTGTATTTAATTTTTGATAGTTTGATTAATATGTGTGTTGGCGTGTTTCTCCTTAGATTTATCCTGTATGGGACTCTCTGTGCTTCCTGGACTTGATTAACTGTTTCCTTTCCTATATTAGAGAAGTTTTCAACTATAATCTCTTCAAATAAATTCTCAGTCCCTTTCTTTTTCTCTTCTTTTTCTGGCACCCCTATAATTCGAATGTTGGTGTGTTTAATGTTGTCCCAGAGGTCTCTTAGACTGTCCTCAATTCTTTTCATTCTTTTTTCTTTATTCCGGTCTGCAGTAGTTATTTCCACTATTTTATCTTCCAGGTCACTTATCCGTTCTCCTGCCTCAGTTATTCTGCTATTGATCCCTTCTAGAGAATTTTTAATTTCATTTATTGTGTTGTTCATCATTGTTTGTTTGCTCTTTAGTTCTTCTAGGTCCTTGTTAAACATTTCTTGTATTTTCTCCATTCTATTTCCAAGATTTTGGATCATCTTTACTCTCATTATTCTGAATTCTTTTTCAGGCAGACTGCCTATTTCCTCTTCATTTGTTAGGTCTGGTGGGTTTTTGCCTTGCTCCTTCATCTGCTTTGTCTTTCTCTGTCTTCTCATTTTGCTTAACTTACTGTGTTTGGGGTCTCCTTTTCGCAGGCTGCAAGTTCGTAGTTTCTGTTGTTTTTGGTGTCTGCCCCCAGGGGCTAAGGTTGGTTCAGTGGGTTGTGTAGGCTTCCTGGTGGAGGGGACTAGCACCTGTGTTCTGGTGGATGAGGCTGGATCTTGTCTTTCTGGTGGGAAGGTCCCCGTCTGGTGGTGTGTTTTGGGGTGTCTGTGGCCTTACTATGATTTTAGGCAGCCTCTGTGCTAATGGATGGGGCTGTGTTCCTGTCTTCCTAGTTGTTTGGCATAGGGTGTCCTGCACTGTAGCTTGCTGGTCGTTGAGCGGAGCTGGGTCTTGACGTTGAGATGGAGATCTCTGGGAGATTTGCGCCGTTTGATATTACGTGTATCTGGGAGGTCTCTTGTGGACCAGTGTCCTGAACTTGGCTCTCCCGCCTCAGAGGCACAGCCCTCACACCTGGCTGGAGAACCAAGAGCCTGTCTTCCACACGGCTCAGAATAAAAGGGAGAAAAAAAAAAAAAGAAAGAAAGAAGAAGATAAAATAAAATAAAATAGTAAAATAAAATAATATAAAGTTATTAAAATAAAAAATAACTAGTAAGAAAAAAAATTTTTTTAAGTAATAAAGAAAAAGACAGACAGACAGAACCCTAGGACAAATGGTAAAAGCAAAGCTATACAGGCAAAATTGCACATAGAAGCATACACATACACACTCAGAAAAAGAGAAAAAGGGAAAAATATATATACATCATTGCTCCCAAAGTCCACCTCCTCAATTTGGGATGATTCATTGTCTATTCAGGTGTTCCATAGATGCAGGTACATCAAGTTGATTGTGGAGATTTAATCCGCTGCTCCTGAGGCTGCTGGGAGAGATTTCCCTTCCTCTTCTTTGTTCGCACAGCTCCTGGGGTTCAGCTTTGGATTTGGACCCACCTCTGCGTGGAGGTCGCCTGAGGGCATCTGTTCTTCGTTCAGACAGTACGGGGTTAAAGGAGCAGCTGCTTCGGGGGCTCTGGCTCACTCAGGCACGGGGAGGGAGGGGTACGGATGCGGGGCGAGCCTGTGGCAGCAGAGGCTGGCGTGACGTTGCAGCAGCCTGAGGCATGCCGTGCGTTCTCCCGGGGAAGTTGTCCCTGGATCACGGGACCCCGGCAGTGGCGGGCTGCACCGGCTCCCGGGAGAGGCGGTGTGGAGAGTGACCTGTGCTCGCACACAGGCTTCTTGGTGGCGCAGCAGCAGCCTTAGCGTCCCATGCCCGTCTCTGGGGTCTGCGCTGATAGTCGCGGCTCATGCCCGTCTCTGGAGCTCCTTTAAGCAGCGCCCTTAATCCCCTCTCCTCGCGCACCAGGAAACAAAGAGGCAAGAGAAAGTCTCTTGCCTCTTCGGCAGCTGCAGACTTTTTCCCGGACTCCCTCCCGGCTAGCTGTGGCGCACTAACCCCTTCAGGCTGTGTTCACGCCGCCAACCCCAGTCCTCTCCCTGGGATCCGACCGAAGCCCGAGCCTCAGCTCCCAGCCCCGCCCGCCCCGGCGGCTGAGCAGACAAGCCTCTCGGGCGGGTGAGTGCTGCTCGGCGCCGAGCCTCTGTGCGGGAGTCTCTCCGCTTTGCCCTCCGCACCCCTGTGGCTGCGCTCTCCTCCGCGGCTCCGAAGCTTCCCCCCTCCGCCACCCGCAGTCTCCGCCTGCGAAGGGCCTTCCTAGTGTGTGGAAACCTTTTCTCCCTCACAGCTCCCTCCCTCTGGTGCAAGTCCATCCCTACCCAGGTATGTGGGGAGTTTCTTGCCTTTTTGGGAGGTCTGAGGTCTTCTGCCAGCGTTCAGTAAGTGTTCTGTAGGAGTTGTTCCACATGTAGATGTATTTCTGATGTATTTGTGGGGAGGAAGGTGATCTCCGCGTCTTACTCTTCCGCCATCTTGAAGCTCCTCTCAACTTTTTAAAGATACAAACTGTGATCCATAACTTAATGTCTTTCACTATGCATAAAAAATAATTTAGATTTTAAATATCACTTTAACCATTTTATTTTGTAGGTAATGTTTATTGTATTCTATATCTATCTTTTTATTTAAATACATTTGTAAAAAAATTCTGCCTTACATTCTTATAAAATTCTTTCAAAACTCTCCAAATGACAAACTGACCAAGTATCAATTATTATTTGGTGAGTAATTTTTGACTAAAAATATATCTGTTTCATTTTCCAGATTTTATTTATTACTGGGAATATAACTCTGAGTTGAAAATAAATTTCATTCAGAAATTTAAAGAAATTATTATGTGTCTAGTGTCCAATATTGAAAAGGAGAAATTTAATGCAAATTTTATTATTCCTTTAAAGTTACTATTTTCTTTCCCTCTTTCCTTTCTTTCCCTCCCCCTTTTAAATTTTATTTTATCTTAAGATTTCTATAATTTTACTAGTTTATTAATAGGTCAAAGTTAAGGAAAGAATGAACTGTTTCTCAGCATTTGATAGATGCAATCTAAGGACTAGTTTTAGACAAATTATCCTCTTAAAAATCCTAATAAGGACAACAAGCAAAAGCAAAAAAAAAAGCAACAAACATTTCTCCTATTCCATTTTCTTTGTTCTCATCTTAAGGAAAACACATTAGACAGACTTCTAAATATCTCCTTTAGACTGATCCTCTTGGTACTGGAAGATTTCTCTGATTCTCCCTTTCAGACAATGAATTTTATTTTTAGCCAAATTCAAACTTACTTAGCTTATATTTAAAAATTACAAGTGTGTTGTACTGTTTAATATTTTCTCCTCTTTCACAACAGGCTTTTTCTCTGGGATTATTTTTCCCAAAAACTGCTCTTAGCATTTCTAGTACTCAGAATTTTCTTTTTCTTTTTTTAATTAATTTTTATTGGAGTATAGTTGCTTTACAATGTTGTGTTAATTTCTGCTGTACAGCAAAGTGAATCAGTTATATGTATACATATATCCCCTCTTTTTTAGATTTCCTTCCAATTTAGGTCACCACAGAGCACTGAGTAGAGTTGCCTGTGCTATACAGTAGGTTCTCATTAGTTATCTATTTTATACATAGTAGTGTATATATGTCAATCCCAATCTCCCAGTTCATCCCATTCCCCCTTCACCCCTTGGTATCCGTAAGTTTGTTCTCTACATCTGTGTCTCTATTTCTGCTTTGCAAATAAGTTCATCTGTACCAATCTTCTAGGTTCCACAAATATTTGTTTTTCTCTTCCTGACTTACTTCACTCTGTATGACAGTCTCGGAATTTTCTTTGACTCATTCTGTTTCTTTTGGGTTCAGTTATTTTGGTCACTCACTTTGGTCCTTTTCCTTAGGTCTATTACTTATTCCCCCCAATTATAGAAAATTCATTGTATTACCGAATGAAAATACAGATTTATTTATATAGGTACCTAGTTTAGCATCCCCCCACACATACTATTATAAACCTATTTAGACAGTTGTGCTATTGTAATAAATTTAACTTCAAGGGAAGGTGCATTATTAATTAAATATTAACTCTGAGAATTGACTAAGGAGTCCCTCTTGATTACTTATTTCTTGACGCTAATTTTGGAATATCATGGAATTACAATAACCTTTCAGTGACTTGCTCTTATATGTATTTTACATTGTGATGGGCTTTCTTCAATCTTCTTTCTTCATCATTGTAATTCTAGTCTATCTCCTAGAAGTTTTTCAAAATACACAGCCTATTTATGGTACAGTTTTGGTTTCCAGGGCTATTAATGGTTTTCCTTTAACAAAAATAGCATTTATGCCAAATCATGATGGATAGGTTTGGAGGAGAGAAATAGGTTTTCTTGATCCTCTGTCATGATCCAATTTTAAAAATAACCAATCTCAATCTGTAAAATAATTCACAATCTTAGCACACAAAAGTAGTATTTGTGGTTGTTGGATTTAGTAGATTGGCCCACTTGAACCCCTATTCCAATCTCCTTCTAGCATGCTGAAACTGTTTCCCAGATTTCTTAGGAGCTAGGATCTTAGAGTTAATAAATTAGTATAAGATTTGAATTTGGAAATGAATTAAGTGGAGTGAGAAGTGTTCAAATTATTATTATTTCCTTCTGCTGAGGGATTAATGATATGACTCTGAATCCAACATTCTGGAGGGGGAATTCCTAGTTCCTGATTATAACTGCAAGCCAATGTGCTCTTGTAGCTAAAAATTGCAGAGGCAGCTTTCTGATCCTTCAATTTCCTGATGTGACAGGTTCAGGGAGTCATTTCCAAGGGGCTTAGCCATGAGTCTGTTCCTAAATTCTTTTCTGTTTAACATCTTTAAAGATATTAGAACAGAGACTGACATAAGTTAAACACTCAAGAAACTTAGGGTATTAATGGAATTTTTGCTTTTTTGCTTACTATATACATAGCCTGCATAAAAGCAAGGGCTTGTGTTTGGCTTGATCTTCTACACAAATGTTCTCTTGCAGAATACATAAGCACAAAAGGAATATATGAATCCTAGTCAAAATAATTGTTTTTATCTACAAGTGTAAATTATAAAACCTATGTTGTGTTTAAATTGTAGGTTTGAAGCATACAACAGAGATTTTATTCTATTTCCTTGGCAGTGAATAACTTTGGAAGAATTTTTATCTTGCATTTTCATAAAAGTTAGACAATATTTTAAAATATATTAATCAGGACATACTATTAGTATAAAGGGCACTGATGGAGACAAGCGAACTATGTATGATCACATCAAGGCAATATTACAAAGTAATTATCAAATTACTTTGATATTTACAAAGTAAAACACAACCTATACCATTTTAAATTATGATAAACCTGTTATAGCAATTTTAAAATAAGTTTTCATTTATATTTCAAACATGTAATTAATAGAAAATATTTACTATATAATTTTGTACTCATTAAATTCATGAGTATGGCAATAATTTAGATTAAGGAAATTATTTTTACAAAGCAGCTGAGGAGTAAAATATGGAATTCAAAATGAATCACACTTGAGGAAGAATCCTTAATACTGAATCACCTTTCTTGTTTTATATACTTCTTTAGCAATTACAGCTAGATTAGATATTAAAAAGAAGATATATTAAAAGGAGTCATACAGAATTGTAAGAACAAGCACAAATGATCATTTTAATTGTTTATATAGGAAAGCCTTGACTCAATCATAGCAAGGCAGGCATGGCAAGAGCAGGGTATGGTGATAGCATGTTATCGTAACTATAAAACACTATTTTATTATTTTTATATATTATATTTTATTTTTATATTTTTATTTTATTTATATTTATATATTTCTATTTTATTTATTTATACTTCTATTTTATTCTGTTATATATTTTATTTATATATTATGTATACTTATATATTTTATTATTTACACATACACACATTTTATATATATAGTGCTTTTTATACCTACTCATTGCTTAAAGATCACATAGTAGAATGCTGGTTTTCAAACTCTACTCTTTCCAACTCTTACTGAGGAGACTGATTAAGGATTGCTCTTGTTGTATGGTATGAGATGAGAGCAAACAGCAGTGGAAGGAGCAAGCGGGGCTCTATAACCTGTGCCCCTGATTTATCCAGTTCACGTCTTTTTTTAGTTTTTTTGTATATTGGGATTTGTGGTAAGTTTATAATCTGAGAACAGGACTATAAATAAAATCAAAACCAAAACAAAACAAAACCCAAATGTTTAAAAACAAGTGATCTAGTTCAAAGTTTGCATTGTTAGATGAAGGAACTCAATCCTTTAAACATCCTTTGATTAATGCCAAAGTCACCATTTAAGACCACTTCCTAATCCACGTGCCAGTCCTCTTTAGGCAATGACACATTGCTTCTCTTATCCTAGTCTTTATTCATTCTACTTAATTCAGTTTATTTCAATAAACATATTATGCCCCTCCTGTATGCCATGCATATATTAGGCACTGGAGACATGAAGATGGATAATTCATGATTTCCTTCCCTCCAAAATCTCAGTTTACTTAGGAGACAAACAGTACATACAGATTTCAGAATACAGGAGTAAATGCTACTATGAGGTGTATCATACCCAAGTAAAATTAAGGCTCATTAATGCAGGATTGTTTGAGGATGGGCTTTTATTCCTGATTTTGTTCATTCTGGGTACCAAAATCTTAATTCTAATATTCAGAAAATATTCACGTTTCATATATCAGTATGAAACAATATTAAAGTGTTTTCATTTAACTCAGAAAGTTTTGAAGTTGACAAAAGGACTTATTGAGCATAAGTAAATCTACACTCATTTATGAATACTATGTAGAATTTCCTAAACTATACTTATACACAATGAATTCCAAAGGAGAGTGGCTTTTATTATTAATTTTTAGTTTCTCTTCATTAAGTAACAGGTAATAATATTTAACCTTTTTATAAAAGAGAAGCTGTGATCCAATTTGTGTTTTTTCCTGGGATTCACCATATTGTCCTTTTCCACATCTTCTGGTCAATTCTGAGATGTTTATATTTCACTTTAGTGAAATATAAACTGAAGTTTTTTTTCCTCTGGTTACTGAAGTTTTTTCTCCATCTCCCCTCCCCCACCCCCAACTGCAACGACCCACATCCATCTCCAGTCTGAATAATGGTGTCTCTGGAGTCTCCATTGAATCCATGTGTTCCCAAAGTATCAATGGTCTTCTGCCTGGTAACTAGAGACAGGTTGTATTTTAAATTTCTTTGGCTACAAGACTTCCTCTGTTCAACTTAAAACAGAGCCTCCATTTGCACTGATGACACATACAGTGAATCATCATCAACAATAGCTCAGGACCTAACTCTTTACTTATTTACTTGTCAATATCACATGGTCATGCATGAGATGAAGCTCAATCATGAAGCTTAAATTATCAGACTTTGCTGCAGACTTCACTGTAAACAATGTCTTACCAAGAAATGATATCATAAGTTGACAGAACTCTTCTCTGCTTTGTGTTATACATAATGCTAACTTTAAATATATTTGGGATACTAACAAACATCTATTTTATTACCAGAGAGTAACTTTAAACTTCAGAGATCATGGGTCATATTGCTTATATGAATGATTTTTACTTTCTAGTATTTCTCTGTAGTCACCTTTACTGCTTGTACTTCTATATCTGATAAATTATGTTCCTTCTATAACATCATGATTATTTAATCTTGTCTTTGAGTAAGCTTATGATCTCTTTAATGAGAGGCTATAACAAAGACACTTGAGCTGAGGCTTCTGAGACTGATTTCATTAACAGATTCTGATACCCTGAGTTTAATTTATAATCATAAATCACCGTCAATAAACCCATGCATCTACTAAATTAAGATGAAAAGAAAAACTTTGAGAAGATATCTTTAAATTTAGGTGGAAAAAGTCACTTTAGTTATTTTGGATATTCAAGTCCCAAGTTTCTTTTATGATTAAAGAAATCAATGCTTTTTTACCATTGGTATCCAATTTGCAATTTCCTTCTTTGATGTTTTGCTAGCATCATGTTAGTTAAATGAAGCAATTATGCTCTTAGCTTTAAGTAGCTACTTAAATTCTTTTGAAGTATAGTGGAAAGCAGCAGGGTTTTGGAGTTAGGAAGATCTGGGATTTAAATACCAGCTCTGCCATTTAGTAGCTGTGTAACCCTGGGCAAGTTATTTAACTTCTCTGAGTTTTCATTACTCTATCTATAAAGTAAGTATAATACTATAAAGTGGAAGATTTCTTCCAGGGATTAAATGAAATACTAAATATATGCAAAAACACAACACAGATCCCAATAAAAAGTAATTATTCATTTAATGGCAGCTATCACCAATTTTATATGCTGATGTATTTCTCAATTTTAACAGCTTACTTTGCATATGAAAATATTTTAGAATAATATACTTAATTTGAACTGATTTTTATTTAGAATATTGTAGAAGCTTTCACCCAAGACCAACTGAAGTCATAAAGAAGAGCTTGGCTGCCATGAGGAGGAAGAGAATAAATGCAGAGAAAGTCCTATTCCCAAGTCTGATAACACCAGGTTAGTCTCTGACTGAGGCTGGACCAGGGCAATAGCAAACCACTATCTCCACATCCCACTTAGTTCAAGCAACAGTAACAAGCAGCAATAGCCTGGCATTAGGAAGGGTGAAGTCACGTAGAAAGAGCCTATCTGTGGTTGCAGGTGTGCAGAAATGACTAAAGTTGAAAGAGGAGGAGGGCCATTAAAAAAAAGTCTGTTTCTCTACTCCCTACTTTCTACACAAGGAAACAACAGCCCATTACTAGAAGAATTTGAAGAATATGTATCAGTATGAGTCAGGTTCTTTAGAGAAATAAAACCAATAGGATATATACGTACAAACATGTAGAAAAAGATTTATTATAAGGGATTGTCTCATCTTATTAGGGAGGCTGAGAAGTCCCATGATCAGCCATCTCTAACTGGAGGCCCAGGAAAGCTGGTGTAGTTCCTGTCCAAACCCAGATGACTGAGAACCAGGAGGCCAGAGATATGAGTTCCAGTCTGAGTCCAAAAACCCAGGAAACAGAAGCCCTGCTGTCCTAGGGCAGGAGAATATGGATATCACCATTCAAGAAGAGCAAGTAGATTTGCCCTTCCTCTGCCTCTTTCTTCTAATCAGGCCCTCAACAGATTGAATGATGAATTGGTGAGGGCAATCTTCTTTACTAAATCTACTAATTCAAATGCTAATCTCTTCTGGAAATACCCTCACAGACAAGCAAGCTATTTTTACCAGCTATCTTGGTATCCCTTAGCCTAGTCAAGATGACACAGAAAATTAACCATCATAGTATCCCTGAAGATAATAATAGCAATAACAAAACCCAAATAGAGTTCAACTACAAACTAAATTAGCTCATCCCCCTACACTAACGGCATAACAAAAGAGACATGACCATTTACAAGCATAAACACTATTTACTTCAGTCTGTATTATTTTACATACAATTCCTGATACTCAAGAAAATTATGAGACATTGAAAAATGTAAGACAAAAAATTACAATTATTGTCAAGAGATAAAGCAATCAACAAAATCAGACTCAGAGATGGCCCTGGTCTTGGATTATGAGATAGGGACATTTACATAACTAAAATTAATATGTTAGAGGATCTACTGGAAAAAGTAGACAACATACATGTGTGGGGAAAGTTTAGTAAAAAGATAGATAACATAATAAGGTAAAATAATAATACTAGAATTCTAGATATTGAACTAGAGTTGGAAGAGGCGAGTCCGGTCTCAAAATGGAGGGCCATGATCCAAAGGAACCAGAACAGTTGAGAAAACTGTTTATTGGTGGTCTGAGCTTTGGAACTACAGATGATAGCTTAAGAGAACATTTTGAGAAATGGGGCACACTTACAGATTGTGTGGTGATGAGAGACCCCCAAACAAAACGTTCCAGGGGCTTTGGTTTTGTGAGTTACTCTTGTGTTGAAGAGGTGGATGCAGCAATGTGTGCTCGACCACACAAGGTTGATGGGCGTGTAGTGGAACCAAAGAGAGCTGTTTCTAGAGAGGATTCTGTAAAGCCTGGTGCCCATCTAACAGTGAAGAAAATTTTTGTTGGTGGTATTAAAGAAATACAGAAGAATATAACTTGAGAGACTACTTTGAAAAGTATGGCAAGATTGAAACCATAGAAGTTATGGAAGACAGGCAGAGTGGAAAAAAGAGAGGATTTGCTTTTGTAACTTTTGATGATCATGATACAGTTGATAAAATTGTTGTTCAGAAATACCACACTATTAATGGGCATAATTGTGAAGTGAAAAAGGCCCTTTCTAAACAAGAAATGCAATCTGCTGGATCACAAAGAGGTCGTGGAGGTGGATCTGGCAATTTTATGGGTCGTGGAGGAAACTTTGGCTGTGGTGGAAACTTTGGTGGAAGAGGAGGCTATGGTGGTGTAGGTGGTGGCAGCAGAGGTAGTTATGGAGGAGGTGATGGTGGATATAATGGATTTGGAGGCGACGGTGGTAACTATGGCGGTGGTCCTGGTTACAGTAGTAGAGGAGGCTATGGTGGTAGTGGACCAGGATATGGAAACCAAGGTGGTGGATATGGTGGCGGTGGTGGAGGATATGATGGTTACAATGAAGGAGGAAATTTTGGAGGTAACTATGGTGGTGGTGGGAGCTATAATGATTTTGGAAATTATAGTGTACAACAGCAATCAAATTATGGACCCATGAAGGGGGGCAGTTTTGGTGGAAGAAGCTCGGGAAGTCCCTATGGTGGTGGTTATGGATCTGGTGGTGGAAGTGGTGGATATGGTAGCAGAAGGTTCTAAAAACTCAGAATAAAAGGGCTACAGTTCTTAGCAGGAGAGAGAGTGAGGAATTGTCAGGAAAGCTGCAGGTTACTTTGAGACAGTCGTCCCAAATGCATTAGAGGAACTGTAAAAATCTGCCACAGAAGGAACGATGATCCACAGTCAGAAAAGTTACTGCAGCTTAAACAGGAAACCCTTCTTGTTCAGGACTGTCATAGCCAGTTTGCAAAAAGTGCAGCTATTGATTAATGCAATGCAGTGTCAATTAGATGTACATTCCTGAGGTCTTTTATCTTTTGTAGCTTTTTCTTTTTCTTTTTCTTTTCATTACATGAGGTATATTGCCCTGTAAATTGTGGTAGTGGTACCAGGAATAAAAAATTAAGGAATTTTTAACTTTAAAAAAAAAAAAGAATACTAGAATTCTAAAAATGCTACCAGATATAAAGAATTCCTTTAATGGATTTATTAGTAGATGGACATAAAAGAGAGAAAGAAGAAAAAAGAGAGAATCCAAGAGCAGAGAAAAAACATGGAACAGTCAAGTATATGTATAATTGGGGTCCCAGAAGGAGAAGAGAAAATTTGGGTGCAGAAGAAAAATTTGAAGAGATAATGATCAAAATGCCCATAGAATCTTAATCAGTATATATACAAAGAGAAACAAACATAAAAAAACTACCCACTTAGATACATCATAGTCAAAATGTGTGGGGGGAAAAAAGATTTTCAAAATTTTGAATGCAATCAGGGAAGAAAAGAAAACATTACACACCAAGAAAAAATAAAAATAATCTTATTGATCAGAAATTATGCAAGCCAGAATACAAGAGTTTTACATCTTCAAAGCACTGGGCAAAAAATAAAAACACTCAAAGTGGAATTGTACATCCAAAGAATATATCTTACAAGAAACTAAGATGAAATAAAGAACATTTTTCACTGACAGCATGCCATGTTAAGAAATTTTTCAGACCATGTTAAGTAATATGATACCAGATAGAAACTTGAATCTAGGCAAAGAAAAAAGAATGTGGGAAATAATATACACAAAAAAGATGCAAATAGAAATTACATACTTTCTTATTTTTAATACTTTAAAACATATTTGATTCTCTAAAGCAAAAATGTGAAAATATAATGTGGACCTTACAGCATATATAAAAGTAAAATTATGAGAACAATAGTAGAATGGATGGGAATGCATAATTGGAATTATATTGTTATAATATTCTTAAATTCTTTGTGAATTGGTATAATGTTATTTGCATGTGAAATGTGATAAGTTAAAGAAGAATATTGTAAGCCCTATGGCTACTACTAAGAAAAAGAAATATGAGTAACATACACGCAAATTGGATTAAAGCCTTGAACATAAGACCTAAAATCATAAAACTCCTACAATAAAATATAAGCAGTAATCATCTTGACATAGGTCTTGGCAACGATTTTTATAATCTGACACCAAAAGCAAAAATAAACAAGTAGAACTACATCAAACTAAAAACTTCTGAATAGCAAAGGGAACCATCAACAAAATGAAAAGGCAACCCAATGAATGGGAGAAAATATTGGCAAATCATATATTTGATAAGAAGCTAATATCCCAAATATATAAAGAACACATACAACTCAATAACAAAACAAACAATCAGATTAAAAAACGGGCAGAAGATCTGAATAGACATTTTTCCAAAGAAGACACACAGATGTCCAACATTTACATGAAAAGATGCTCTACATCATTAATCTTCCAGTAAATACAAATCAAAACCTCAATGAGATACCACCCCACACCTGTTAGAATGGGTGTTACAAAAAAACAACAACAAATAAGTGTTGGTGAGGATGTGAGAAAAGGGAACTCGAGTACATTGTTGATGGAAATGTGAATTGGTGCAGTCACTCTGGAAAACAGTATGGAAGTTCCTAAAAAAGTTAAAAATGAAACTAGCATATGGTCCAGCAAATCCACTTATGCAAAGAAATGAAAATACTAACTCAAAAAGATATACAACTACATGTTCATTGCAGCATTGTTTACAATAGCCAAGATATGAAAACGATTTAAGTGTTCATCGATGGATGAATGGATAAAGAAATTGTGATACGAGTTGTGAGTATATTACTCAGGCACAAAAAAGAATAAAATCCTACCATTTGTGACAACATGGATGGACCTAGACAGTATTATGCTAAGTGAAATAAGTCAGAGAAAGACAAATACTGTATGATCTCTCTTTTACATGGAATCTAAAAAAAAAGAAAACAAAAAGCAAAACCAAGCTCATAGATACAGAGAACATACTGGTGGTTGCTAGAGGTGAGGAATGGCGTTGTGGGAGAAATGGGTGAAAAAAAAATGACCTGTGCCTCCTGGTATGATGCTTGGAGAAGGACAAAAAATGTTTTCGTTTGTGTTCTTGCCAAAATCATGTAACCTAAATCTAGTCAGAAGGAAATGTCAGAAAACTCCAGACAGAGGAACATTCTACAAAATAACTTGCCTACTCTCTTAAAAAATATCAAGGGTAAAATAGACAAAGATAGATTCACTATAAACAACATTATTGGAACAAATGTCAAAGTATGAATAATGTCTATAAATTATATAGTAGTATTGTAAAAATCTTAAATTCCTAATTTGGATCATTGTTCCTAGGAAATACACACAGAAGTATTTAGAGTTGAGAGATATCATGTCTACAACTTACCCTCAAATGGTTCAATAATAATGATAATGATTAGTAACAATATTATGAAGAAGAATATGTATATACGGAAAAAATAATCAAAGGTGTGGGGAAATTTTTACAGTTGGGACTATCACAGAAGGGTGTCCCTATATTTCTTTTTATTACTATTTTCTGTAAGTCTGAAATTATTTCAAACTAAATATTTACTAAATAAACTTCAAAAAGAGATATAAGTAGTAGTGAAAATAAATGAAATCATGAAAATAATTAATACAAAAGGACATGAAAAAGGATGAAAAAGAACAAAGAATAGATGGAACAAACAGAAAATAAGGATTAGTATCATAGATTAAGACTAATCATATCCCAGATCAAGTTAAACTGAAATGGTCTAAACACCCCAGATAAAATGATGCGCTTATCAGATTGAATAAAAAACAAGACTGAGCTACGTATGACCTATAAAGAAACTACTTTATTTATAAAGGTATATATAGATTAAAAGTAAAAAAAGAAGGAAAGAAGAAATAAAAACATAAAGATAAGAACAGAAATCATTTAAATTAAAAACAGAAAGACACTAAAGAACACCAATGAAGCAAAAAAGGTGGTTCTTTGAGCAGATCAATACAATTAATAATCCTCAGCCTGATTGATCACAAAATCGATTTAAAAAAAAAACAACACAAATTACCAAAATCAGGAACGAAAGAAGTGACATCTTTAGATCCTACAGACATCATAGCAAGTATTGGTAATTTTTTTTCTTTATATGGACCAATAATAAATACTTCAGAATTTCCATGCCACAATACAGCCTCTGTAGCATATTCTTGTTGTTTGACTCTTTTTGCGACAATTTAAAAATGTAAAAAACATTTTCACTTCGTGGGGTGTATAAAAACAGGGCCAGATTTGGCTCTCAGGCTATAGTTTGCCAAACCCCAGTTAAAAGGACATTAAGGCAAAATTATGAACAATTTTAAGTCACTAAATTAGTAATTTACATAAAATGTACAATTTCCTCAAAATATAGAAACTTCCAACGTTCACTCAGGAAGAAATAGATAACAGGGCTGATTACATGTCTATTAAAGGAATTGAGTTTCTAGTTAAAAACCTCCCAACAAAGAGAACTCCATGCCCAGATAACTTCACTGGCAAATACTAACAAACATTAAAGGAAGAATGTACCAGTTATACACAAATTCTTCCAGGAAATAGAAGAAAGTTGAGAATTTCCAACTCATTTTATGAGGAGGAAGAAAAATCCTACTAAATATCCCTCAAGAACATTGTATTAGTTTCTTCTGGTTGCTATAACAAATTACTACAAATCTGGTGGATTAAAACAAAAGAAATTTATTCTCTCACATTTCTGGAGACCAAAAACCTGAAATCAGTATAAGTGGGTGTAAATCATGAGTTGGCAAAGCTGCACCCTCTCCAGAGGCTTTTAGGAACACTTCATTCCTTGCCTTTTCCAAAAATAATTTGACCTTTATGATAAAAACTGTCAGCAAAGGAGGAATACAAGGGAACATTCTCAACCTGGTTAAAGGCATTTACCAAAAAAAAAGCAGCTAATATCATATATATATCTATACATATGTGTACAGTAATATTGACAAATGCATTCTTGCTAAGATGGAGAGTAAGGCAGTGATGTCCTCTCTAACCATTATTACTCAATATCATAATAAAAGTCTTAACCAGTAAAATAAGGCAAAAAAAACACCCCAAAACAGTAAAAGTATAGAGATGAGAAAGAAATAACTAAAATTTATTTTATTCATACTTTGATATAATTGTCTACATAGAAAAATCCCAAAGAATTTACAAATTTTCTCCAGTGCCAATGAATGTATTTAGTAGGGTTGCAGGATACAAGGCCTACTAAAATCATTTTTTATATATACCAGTGATAAAAAGTCTTTTAATTTAAATTTTAAGAGACTATTTAATACAGTATGAAAAATGACATCTATAGGAATAATTTTAACAAAATATATTTGATTTAAAAAATAAAAACTAAATAAATGGGGAAATAAAAATTATACTTGCAGTAAACAACTGAAAATCAAAATTTTAAAAATTTTACTTATAATAGGATCAAAACATGTGAAGCACTTAGGGAAAAATCTAACAAAGTCTTTATAAAATGAATATGATGAAAACTAACACATCAATGAGAGAAATCAAAGAAAATTTAACTAAATGAAAAGTTTATTTGGAAGACTCAATATTATTAAAATATCAATTATTTCCAAATTGATTTGTGCATCCAAAGCAATTTCAGACACAATCCCAGCAGTTTTTTTTGCTTTTTGTTTTGTTATAGATTAATAAGTTTATTTGAAAATATTTATGGATATGTAAAGAAGCTAAAGTAGTCAAAACAATTTTGAAAACAAAGAATAAAGTATGAGAACTCCCAATTTCTGATTTCAAGACTTACAACAAATCTATACTAATCCAGATAGTGTGATATTGGTGTAAGGATCATTGGACCAGAAGAGTCCAAACATAGGCTTACATATATAACAGTAACTAATTTTCAACAAAAGTTGACAAGGTAATACAATGGAGAAAGAATAGTCTTCTCAACAAATGGTGATGCACCATTTGGATATCTACATGAACGAAAGGAGACTTTGATGCATACTTTGCACAATACATAGAAATCAACACTAATTGGATCATAAAATTAAACACAACACATACAACTACAAAACTTTAGAAGAAGTCATAAGAGAAAATCTTTCCGAGCTTGGATTAGGAAAAATGCTTTTAGATCATCCCAAGCACAAACCATGAAAGAAACCAAATTGATACCTGTACTTCATCAAAATTAAAAACTTTTGGTCTTTAAGACACTGAAGAAAATTAAAAGACAAACTGCAGACTTGGAGAAAGTATTTGCAACTCATATGTCCATTTAAAACAATTCAATAATAATAATAGTAACAAAAATAAACCATTAAAAATGGGAAAAAAAAGTTTTGAACAAATTCTTCACCATGAAAGAGATATGGATGGCAAACAAGCACATCCAAGAGGTTCAACATCCTTATTTATTTGGGAAATGCAAATAAAGACCAAAATGAGATTTCATTACACACATATTAACATGGCTAAAAATAGGCAATGCCTAGTGTTGACCTGAATGCAGAGCAACTGCCATACACTGCCTCCAGGAGAGCAAGTGGTGCAGCCTCTTTGGAGAACAGTTTAACAGTTCATATATAATATATAAGATGCATCTATGAATATAATATAATATATAATATAGTATATTTTAATATAATATGCAACCCAGTAATCCCCACCCCAGGCATCTAACCAAGAGAATGAAGACATATGTCCACAAAAAACTGTATACAAAGGTTTATAGCAGCAACTGGAAGCAAGAAAAAGATACGTCTAAATCAATCAATCAATCAATCAATCAATCTTGGTACATCCGTACAATTAAATATTGTTCCCCAATAAAAGGAACATAATATTGATAACATCTAATAGAGTAGAATCTTAAATTTATTATGCTAAATGAAAGACACAAGAACACAAAATTGCATACTTTATGATTCTGTTTATATCACGTTCTGGAAAAGGCAAAGAATAGAGATAGATATCAAGACAGTGATTGCCAGGACTGAGTATGAGATGGATTGACTACAAAGGAGTATGTTGAAAATTTTCGGATAGTAGAAATATTCTATATCTTCATAGTGACAAGTGTCAGAACCTATGGAATAGTATTCCTAAACAGGGTAAATTTTACCAATTGTAAATTATATCTCAATAATCATGAGATATAAGCAATGTTCTTTACACTCATTTCTGTTAGGTTTTATCTGCATCAAGATTTCCCAAAGCTAAATTCCGTCATCCAGCATATAAGTAAGCTTTCTCTTCTAGCTTCCTATTTTTCAGTTTTGCAAAAAATGCCTTTTAATTTTCTTTCAAGGTGACATTGATCAACTAAATCTATTCTGTTCTTGTTTGGTTGACTAACCAACTTTAAATCCACACAGACTACAGCTACTAAACAGATTGAAACAACATGGACCCCAAGGACTTCAAAGCTATGACCCTCCACCATGTCTGTTGGCAGCAAGTTCCTGCAACGTAGTCAACTGAGAGGGTTGATGAAGTTATCTCAAAGGAACAATCTCTGTCTTGAATTCCAAGATGAAAAAATTAAACCTCTGAGGCTATTCCACATGTAAATTAATGTGGAAAAATGATATTATTTGCCTTTTTTTTTCTGATCACACGTCTTCCTTTTTATTCTAAGTGTATATAGATTCTTGATAATTACACTTTGCTTAAAATTTAAATGATGTTGGTTGTGAGCCTGGAAGAAAGATCAGCGTGCATGCAAATCAACGGCAATAAGAGTAATTTAGAGCAATAGTTCTTAACCTTTGGGGGAGAGAAGAAAGAATCCCTTATAGATAGTCAAATATTTGCTGAATCAATGAGAATGAGATGAAGCTTCTTCTCAGAAAAAAAAACATGTATATTATTCATGTAAAATGGAGTTCAAAGACTATGAATCCCAATCATCTTTTCATTAAGAGGTCATCAAACCCTAAGAGAAGCATCACCATTATGTTGTCTTATAAATACTTGTTAAGTTCTTGGAAGTATTTTAACATTCCTTGGAATGTGATGCATTTAGCAAAGCTGCAAAGCTGGTCACATATATTCAGTGAGCAAATATGTATTGACTGCATTTTGCCATTGTATATGGTATCAGCGATTTCAATGGAAGTCTATATATCATTTGTTTAAGCATCTCCTGAGAAGCTTGTTAAAAATACAAATTTCAGGATTTTACCTACTGAAACTCTGAATCAGGTTGTACAGGGTGGTAGAATTTCTATTTTTAAAGGCTCCACTAGGCCTTTCTGTTCAATAGCCTGGTTTGGAAATATGGTTCAAAAATTACTAAGTCCTGGGCTACTTTTCAATGTTTATAGAGACATGAAATTATCTAACATGCTCTTTAAGTTAAACTTCTTCTCAATGAAAACAAATTAGTGACGATAAATGTATTCCTAAAGACCATAGCAGTTAATTCCATGCGTTCATAACCATTTCAAACATTTGTTCTGGGCAGAATAATTTATGGGTGTTTTTAGCAATAATGAAGGAACCATTACGAAGTGAACTACTGACTGAAGAAATAATACTGTAATACTAAAACAAAATCCAGTTTTCAGAGAATAGCACACTGATGTTCATAATTCTTCTGATGGGAAAATATGACAGAAATTAATATTGTAAAGACTTTTAAGAATCAGCTCTACTAATCAAATACTTAATATTGGGGAAATACAGTATTACGCATATGTGTTGTGTAAATTTGTAGATGCTTTCTCCTCTCCATCTATTCCACTTGTAAAATATTTTAATATGAATTTGATGTTGTTTTATATTCCTCACTTCTCTGCCTCATAATTTGTTTCAGAGATTAATTGTCCATACTCCTGTTCTACCCTGGATATCCGGACAAATATATTCCTCTCTTTTACCCATGAGATATGACATAATTTACCTGATTAACTTTTTAAGTCTTGTTTTGATCAGCAAAAATTAACTTGCACCAGATCCTTGCACCATCTCAATTTCTGCTGAGAAACCTTTCCCCATATTAACCCTGACATCCCATCCTGTGTACCCAAATTTGTGACAAGTCTTCAATTCTTGATTATGTTTTCATGACTTAAATGCTGGTCTTATTTCTACAGCAGGTTATCTAAATAGATAGACTGAGTGACAGATAATTCACAAATTCACTCTTTTTCATCCAACAATTACAGTGTACCTACTATAGCTAGGTATTATTAGGGACACAAAGACAAAAGAGAGAGTCCCAGCTACAGAGAGTGTGCCATATGGTGTTATGACAAACACCATAATATAAAATACTTACTGCTATAAATGGAACACATATACAGTGTAGAAATACAGAAAAATAGATGTCAATATCTGATGATGATTGTGTATATGTAGAATCTGTCCAAAAAGATTTAATGTAAAAATACATTTTACATTGTGAATCAACACATTAGGCCATATTTATTCTCCCAAATTTAGACACTAATATTCTTGGAGACTTTGTAATTTGGACTTCTCTCAGACCACCCTTTTGTTCAAAATGAGTCAGACTTCTATAGAATTTCATGGGTGGTGGTTGGTGATAAATGGCTATAGGTCAGCAGGGGTAGCAGTTGTGGAAGAAAGCTGGCTGTGAAAGGATAGAGAGCAAGGAAAAACTAGAAACTGGGATGTTTCTCACAACCTCCAATCTTGACAACTCAGGTAATTTGCAGAAGAAAATGGCATCCATGGAAGGGTCCAATTCAATCCACCTGCTACCAGGTGGCTAATTAATGCCCTTGTGCAATGGTATCATATTTGGAGCTAGGTGTTAGTATCTGTTATTGACTGGTTGGAAATTTGCCAAGTCAGACCATACTTGGTGTATCTATATTACTGACTCTATGTATAACATTCATCACTTGTTGTAAAAGGACAGTCCATAAGGACATGGGTGGCTGGAGAAAGAGGGTAACTGATAGTCACACAGCACATCATCTTGTTCACTTGAATACAAAGGTCTTGTTCTGGTGAGGCTATCTTTGGTGAGAATCATAGATGGAATGAAAAATATGTCGACATTCTGTGTTTCTTCAGAGAGGTCTATTCAAATATCTCTTCCCCATTCTCTTGCCACCAATTTTCCAAGTGTGTCTCTTCCAAGTCTCTGACCTTTAGACACGAACTATAAATCAATTAAGATTCTACTTCTGACAATCTCTCATTAAAAAAAAAAAAGAATTCAACAAAACAGTTATACTACTCAAAGTTCTGCCTAATGGGAGTTTTCTTCACTTTATTCTGGAGGTCCTGGAGTAAGCTGAAGTTGTCTACTTTTGTCTACAGAATCATTTGTAAATAAGGCCTGATTTTTTTTTTTTCATCTTGTTAACTACTCATAGGAAATTCCTAATGAGACTCTAGGTGAAGATTGAGAGACATGGGCAAAGGAGCTGGAGTAAGGGCCATAGGCATTTTAGCTATTTGCTTGTGTGTCTCAGTCTATGCCTCACTCAAGTCTGATCGCTTATGTGCTGCTATCATTTGACTATGGACTTCTGCCCATGCCAACAATACCAGTTCATGAAAGGTAACTCAGGCTGTATGGTAACTTGGTGGCTCATGTGAAGTGTTCAGTCTGTACTAGAGACCTGTAGCAAGCCAGTATCTATTTCTTAAAAGGAAAATAATAATCTGAAGAGGATGGCACAGCTTTGCTCTAAAATTTTAAAAGTCTTCTTTGTGATTCATTAACAGGAGTCTGTTCATAAGTGCCACACAGCATCCCTATATGCTACAATCATTTCAAACATAATTGCATTAGTATTCTCTCTTGGCCCAAGTGGTAGAGGCTCTTATGCAGTAGTCTAAACCTATTGCAGAGGTTTTTTCTTTTTCTGAGTCCTAATAAAAATAATAAAAGCCCTAATAAAAAACAGACTTTAAGGTTACTCAGTAAATGGATTGGAGTAATAAACCTAAATAAGGGGTATGTTGTTTCTACAATCCAAAGAGACATAATGCTCCTTCTTTAATGGTAGGAAGGACCCGATGCATCAAATTTTCCTTCACCTTCACAGGAATATCTCCACGCCCAGGTCACTGAACCCCTAGTAATTTCATCAATGTGTAAACAAGGCCCTGAATTTTTGTGGAGTTCTTTTCCCACATTTTGGTAAGCGTGTGTCTTACCAAGGTGTCTAGAGTAGTTTCTTCTTCCTGTCTGCCAGATCCAATCAGAACGGTGTCGTCAACTTAATGGAAGAGCATGATGTCTTATAAAATAAAAAGACAGTCAAGGTCCATTTAGACTAGACTATGTCACTGGCTGGATGTTTGATTTAGCCCTGAGGTAAGTCAGCAACAGTGTATCCTGATCCTCTCCTCTGAAAGTAAATGTCTAATGAGTTTCACCACTGAAATGTTTGCTACACATCAGGTATCAAGAGACTCTGGGAACTGCAGTAATAAAAACACATCTGGGATAACAGCTGCAATTGGAATCATTACCTAATTAAATTTTTGATAATCTACTCTTATTCTCTTATACCCATCTGCATTGTGTATAAGCCAAATAGACAAACTAAATGTATCTTTAGTAAGAAGTACCACTCCTTCATCTTTTATGTCCTTGGTGTGGCAGAGATGTAGCATTACATTTTGTTTATTATATTGGTACGTAAAGAGAGTCCTGGGGCTTTTCTTGGGTTTTTTCCCCACAGGTCAAAGAATTAATTTGGTATTCTACAAGTTGCTGAGTATGTCCCTCACAACTATGCATTGTATACCTGGGATAAAATCACATGATGGGTTCAGGTGCACGTAGGCCTACCTTAGAATCACCCCAAACCATAAATCATCTCATGTCTATAGATGTCTACTATGGCTACACTGGACCACAGTGGCATTTTGGATCTCCAGGAATTGCTGTAAATTAAAACCAGGGCCTTATAATCTCAAAGAATCTGGTTATTCAGCTTCTACAGTCACTCTGATAAATAGTGGCAGGACTTCTTGGAGGAAGGATAGGACATAAATTTACAGAATAAATTTTTGTCTGTGTAGCTACAATCTTCCTTAAGCAAAACCCATCTCCCCTTCATTAAGAGGCTCTAGACTCAAGACTAGAAACTGGTTTGAGGGGCTTGAACTCTTTTGTGATAATTCAAATCACATCTTTCTTCACCAGACCTAATGCTTTTCTGACTATACACATCAGTAAGTTTCTGTAGGCTGATCATCTACTTCAGTTCCAAGGACACCATTATCATTTAACAAACACCAAAGATCTCTGCAGCTCAGACTATGCTGATTACTATGCTGCCTCTGGTGTACATTTCTGTACCCATGCCCACCGTTACTCTGGTGATTAAGTGCCGCCACTTGACCCCTGATATTATTCTAGGATTTTATCATGCCCATTGAATACAGAGAATCCCTGAGATCCCATTATCTCCATTGGATTTGGGAATCCAGTTTGATGGCAGCATTTCCCACTATCATCTCTGGCCTACAGACAATAGCCACACAAGAGTTCTTCAAGGCTGCTGGAGGTTCCCTGATGAATACATTAAGGGACATTTGCTTGGACAAATTTAGGGGCATAGGTTGGAGTTGGTGAGCAGGACAAATCCATGCTAACATCTATTTATTCTTAAAACTTCGGATACCTACTTTTCAGTATCATGGATGTTTTAACTTCATAACTTGCTACTTTTGGGTAAAGGATCAGTCAGCCATTAAAGCAAACTGCTAGAAATACTCTTGATTAAACATATTGAATCCAGAATCTTCGCTTAGTGGAATGTACCCATTTCAACGCATTTTGACCCATCCAGCATTATAATCCTTCTACCCTGATCCAATATACTTAGAATTTATTTTCATAAAGGCTCCCCAGATTTCTGTCAATAAGAACAATTCTTTTGGTGTTCATGGCACCTCCTTGTGGTCTAAAAGGAGACTTGAGGACTATAAATGCTTTTCTGGTACATACATGTTGTCACTGCATACTTTGTTGGACCAAGAGCTATTGTAAGACAAATTAGGGAGGAAATATGCAAGTAGAAGGACGTTCTCTCTCTGTGGAGCTTAAATGGCCATGGGAAACTATATTATTCTTTAGCTGCTAGTCAAAACCATATAAATAGACATATTGCAGGCTATTAACTAGATGAGTAGGGAGTTAGGTACTAGATAGGACCTATTCAAAGACGCCCTTGGGGCTGGGGCATTTCAATGCCAGTCCTGCTAGTGAGACTTTTTAAAAATAAAATATATTAGTCCATATACAAGGTGAATGAGTAATTGATATAAAGCTCCATCAAGATCTTTAAGGTTTTCATTAAATGTCAGGCTCTGATATATCTCCAAGTGCTGTACCTTTTCCTGTAAGTGTCTCATATTCTGAACAGGACTGTATTCCTTTGAATCATGGCTGTTAAAGGGTCATTCTTCAAAAACTCTTTCCCACCTTTGACATTTTTATGGGATGGCCCTTTAAAGTAAAATATGGAAGGTTTTCACGACAGTGATGCCCTGGTATGTAGTCACTAAAATAACAGTGTTGGTTAACCTGAGGTGGGAAAAGGTGTCCTGGGCAGAAATATAAATTATCTTCTTTAAAGCAGAGATCATGACTCATCTGTCATCGTAAAGACAATATCACGTAGCAGCTCAAACATGGGCTCTGAACCCTGACTCCCTGGATTCAAATCCCAGCTCTGCCACTTACTTGCTGTGTGACCTGGGAAAGTTGCTAAATCTACTAGATCAATTTCCTCATCTATAAAATAAAGGAATTATAATAGTAACTGTCTCACAGAATTGTTTTAGGCTTTGAATAAGTTAAGATATCCAAATCAATTAAGATATCCAATGTTTAGAAAACTATGAGGACTATAAAATGGTTAGTTCTTGATATTTTGTATTTCCCTGTCATACCTTCTTTAATTACTATAATTTTGTACTGATCATCAAAAAGTAATAACAGTGATATCAACAACTAATATTTCTATGTTGTTTAATAATTTACAAAGAGTTATAATAAGGTTATTGTATTTGATTTTCATACTATTTTGATGGGGGTTGTCATCTCCATTTTGTAACAGAAATCTGAGGTTCAGAGAGATGTGGTTTGCCAAAGGTCAGAAAAATAATTAGTGTAGACAGGATTTAAATTTATGTTAGCTGACTCTACATTCCTTACTTTTCCAAATATAATTTAATCTTATACTTCCTGATGTTTACAAGAGTTTACCCACCTGATTCCAAATCTTTTCCATATATTGAGGGCTATTATGTGCTAGGCATTTTTGTTTTATCTATCTAATACTATTACATCAACTCTGCAAACTGTATATGCAATATATATATTGTATATATAGCTTAGGAAATAGACAAGATTACCCAATGTGAAAGTGTGGTGCAAAAAGAAAAGAAGTTGAACTCATATTTGAGGAACTTAAAAATGTTAGGGTCTGGTAGAACAAGCATGCAAAGAAGTCTAAAAAGAGTTAGCAAAAGGTTCATAAGAAAAACCAGGAAAGCATGGTATCATGATATTGAGTGTTTTGATAAAGAGGGTCAACTGGTTCCAACACAGATGAAAGATCATACAAGGTGATTATGGGAAACATCTACTGGATTTAGCAACCTGGAGCCATCAATGTCATGGCACAGAGGCCAGACCCCTAAGTTTGGTGAGTGAATGGATGGTGATGAAATAGAGAAGAATGGCTATTAGTGGGAGTAAGGAATAGGCATAAAAGACAGAGGGGGTAATAAGGTTAATGTAGTATATGTGTAAGGTTTAATGTTATACATGAACATATTTGTATGTTGGAGAGGAAATCAGCTAGAAAAGAAAGCATGAAAGATACAAGAAAGAACAGAGATAACCAGTGGCAAAAGGTCAGATTCAGAAAGTACTATACAGAAACCAAAAAATGGGATGGACTTAGATGCTTTAGATCCATGGCTGCCTGCCACCAATGATCAGTACTCCCTCTCTTTGCTGTACTCTAGAGGCCAGGTACAGGATTAAGGAGATTGAACAAAGAAAGGGTGTGTGTCTTCAGTTTTGTGAAATCTCTTTGAGCTGGACCTCTCTTTTGTTTGATTTAAATAATAATCTTATTGCATAAATTAAAGTGCTTGGGTTTGTTAATTTTTATCATGGCAATATGTAAATAGGAAAAATAGTTAATTCCCATGGTGTGATAAGAAGGAATAAGTCAAGTAACAAGGTCTGGATTTTGTCTAATTAGAGATGGGCACTTGGAATCTATGCTGTTGAAAGAGATCCCTTAATGGCTCCAGAAGTATATAAAAGGAATAAAGCTATGCATGTGTTTATTTATTTAATTATACACTGAATACTTATTCATTCTACAGATATTTATCTAGTACCTATTACTTGCTAGCCATTGCTTTGGACAAAAGGGGTGAGTGGATGAAAACAAATGAAATCCTTGACTTCACAGAGCTAAATTATAGGGACAGAAAGGTACTGACCAAATGTACACGTAATATTAAATATAGATAAGCTATAATAACATTAAATATATACATAACAATACACGGTTTGCTAAGTACTATAAATTTTTAATATATAAAATTTTAAAACACAGAAGTGATAATTTGGGTAGAAATACAGATACTTTTAAAAAATGTGTTATGTTCTATGATACAAATATGAAATGGTTGCTTTAAGTGGAGAGAGTATTACATGCACCTATAATGTAGAACCATTAAGAATAATGCCTGGTGACACATAGTCAGAACTCAATAAATATTAACTATTATTATAGGACAGACTGTACCACAGACTAGCATGCAGTGAACAAGCAATAAAGGCTCCTTGGGGGAAAAAATGACACCTAAACTTAATCAGAAAGAATGAAGAGAGACGAGGCAGATGAAGAAGAGGGAAGGGCCTTCTAAACTGAAGGAATAGCATATGACAGGACAAAACAAACAAACACACAAAAGTATGATATTGAGTGATAAGTTTAGGAACCTACAATTGAGATTTTGACTGAAGTATAGAGTTTGTGGAGAACTAGAAAATGACTCCAAATGTCCTCTGGAGAAGCCGGGTTTCAGGACAATGTTGAGGGTGGGGTGAGAACATCAGTGTCTCCTAATCTTCTCCATTCTCCCTGTTAGACTGTACATTCTAGAAATTACTACTCTGTGCCAGATTCTGTAACCAAGCACTGGAGTGAATGAATTAGATTTGAAACCTACTCTCAACAAGTAAACAACAATGACAAATAACATTTTTTGAGTGATCTCTATTATCCATGTACTGTTTAAAGCAATCCCCATGTCTTCATCCATTTGATCTTTAAAGCAACTCAGTAAACTAAAAATTCTTATAACCTTTCTATAGATGAAGAAAGCAAGGCAAAAAGTGGTAAGTCTTGTTCACCATTGTATTCTCAGTGGCTGGTACAGTGTCTGACATCATAATTTATTCATAAATATTTGAATGAATACATTAATAATGGACAAGTGAATCATATTGAAATCTAGCTTTGCTAGGCCAGGGTTGCACATTCATAATCAGGTCACTGTCTCACTGGTCATTTTGTGGGACAATGGTTTTCAAATGTTTTGATGCATGAGAACCTCCAGAGGTTCTTGCTAAAGATTCTAATTCATTTGGTCTGGGGAGAAGCCCATGTCTTTGCATTTTTAATAGATACTCCAAGCATTTTATTCTAAGGTGATACTTGGATACATTTTGAAAAAAATGCTGTGAAATATGAGTTGATAATCATTACAACTAGGTATGAAATTAATAAATAATGGTTATGGCTCAGCCTGTCAAAGGAAGGAGAAGGGGTATGGTGACTTCAATGACAATATGAAGAAATCATCAGCTGCAATGGAATCATTCTACTGATCCTTTTCATCCATATTGCAGGGCTTCTCATTTTGGGCACTATTGAGAGTTTGGACTCGATAATTCTTTGTTGTGGGATGGCTTTCTTTTGCATTTTAGAATGTGTAGCAGCAACTCCGGACTCTACTTACTAGATGCCAGTAGCTCGTCCATCCTCCAAGTTGTGACAACTGAAAATATCTCCAGACATTGAAAAATGTCTCATGAGGTCAAATTGCCTAGAATTGGAAACCACTGCCATAGTGGAAGACAGAGAGCTGTCTCCAGACACTTTCCTACAGCAACTTCTGGCCTTCTAATCTAGATTTGTATACAGTATAAGACACCTGATCTGTTTCTCCATAAGTGTTCCTCTGTGAGACACTACGGCTTGTTTGATTAGCACAGTGTACCTTCTTGGCTTTTTTTCAGAGCTCACACTATGTGTCATCCCCCCTCCCACCATACACACACACACACACAACTGATTCAGTAAATCAAGTGAGACAGACTGTCAGCGTCAATACATGGCTGATATACAAAATCATCATTCCTTCTTCAGGTTCCAGAGGGTTCAGATCCCTTTAACATAGTTTACAGGGAATTATAGTTAACTACGACAGCAGAATAGGATCAGTTTCCCAGAAGACAAATATTATAAGAAGGAAAAATAAATCAAAGGAAGAAACACAGAAATAAAAAGTCAGATAAAATTTCTTGAAAGAAAGAATTTAAATAAGTTTGAACAATTTCAGCCCCAAATTGGCAAAAACATATATTTCAGAAAATACAGAAACTTTCCCAGTTTGGAAATTACTCCTGTCCTTTAGTTTTACAAGAATAAACAGACAATGTGTAACTGCCTAAGGATATATCCTTCACCTTTTCTCTTCATTAATTTCTCTTAACAGTTCTCAGCATCTTTCAGTTATGTATGAGAACAATAAGAGTAAAATCTTGTTAACAATTTTTGATGGGAGAACTATAAACTACTGTTGTATAAAAATATGCAGTATCATATTGCCACTGATTAGATGCAGAAAACTTACCTAATCTTAGCAAAATGCAAAGAGTACCTAGACGAGTATTTGTTATTCACTACATACGTCTAGTGAATTCATTCCTAGTTCACTGGCTAATCAGAACGGTGATTTAGTGTGTGCACCCAGTGAAACAGTTAAATAGCTATGCAAAGCATATTCTTAATTGGCCAGAAAAAAAAAAAAACTATCCAGATTCATATTGAAATCAACTTTAAATTTATTCACTTCAAAATCTATCATAATGAAACTTTATTGTTATACAAATTATTTGGTATGAGCTACCTTGACTAACATACTTTGTGGTAGAGAATAATGCTTCCTAATTAACTGGTAGTAGAAGAAAAACAAGGAAGTCAATACCTATTTTCAGAGAAGACTAAAAAGATGCAGAATCAAAGAGAGGGGAGAAAAGCCCAGCACTGCACCATCTGTTATTCTGGGCAAGAAAATACCTGTGACCTTGTTACCTCCATCCAGTTCCTTTAAGTGATTTCAGACGGCAGGGTAGCAACAACTACTCATGCACAAACACTGTTACTTCTACCTTGAACTATTTCCTGGGAGACAAGTACTCTAAGGTAACTCGGTGGTAAATTGCAGTTCACCCCTGAATCTGGTCAATTCCAGGTGGTTGTGAGATGATTAATGACAGCCAAAGACCCCAACCCCAGGGCTTCGGTGGGAAGCAGCGATTTAGGAGGGCATAGAGGCGGAAGATGGCTGGGCAGAGCAAGCCTGTTTCCACCACCACCACCACTGTCTTAGCCTATACAGTTTGTTCGAGCAGCCAGAGGCTTTCTAGTTGCCATGGCAACTGTTGGGCTCTGCTGCAAACTCAAAGCATAGCCTCTGAAGTTAGGTACCAAACACTGGAGCTCAACAAACGCAAAGGGGAGAACAAGGATTACACATGTAATCGATCTCCAGCTCCTATGACTAAAATAACCTTTTTAAAATCGGATTTTTGTTTATGTTTTTGTAAAAGGAGATTATTCTTGTCTGGTATTGTTCATTAGTATCATCTTCTGGTGCCCAGAGAGAGGAGACTGCAAATCCTCTCTTATAAGACAGCAGAAGGGGGGTGGGTAGGAAACGTGATTACCAGGAATGCACCCAGCCCGCTCATTCATTCATTCAGTTATATATTTCAGCATCTCCCGAGAACATATTTGTGCTGGGCACCGTGCCAGGTGCTGGGTCTGCAAAGAGAAATGAGACACCGCTCCCTCTCCCCCCCACACAAAATTAACAATAATTAACAAAAATTAGCAGAACCTTCGCGAGCCCGGGGAAAACCAATTAGGCACGGCAAGCTCCCCACGGATCCCTCTTGGAAGACAGATTCAGAATACAAACACGGGAGAGGAAACAGATCCCCGAAATAGAGTCAGGCAGGAGGGAAGGCTAGAGGGAAGAGGGAAGCCGTCTTTCCCTAGGGAGGGAAATCTGTCAGGGCCACTCAACTGTTTCTCTGAGGCTGCCAGGGAGAAGAGGTTTGTTTTTCTTTCAGAAAGACGGAGCCCTTTTCCCTACTGGGCTCGATTTCTAGTAGGGGAAGCCCCGCCCTTTTGGGCCGTTGATTGGCCCAACTTCTTTTCAGATAATTTATGCCAGCATCCTCTAGGAATGATTGGCTCCCTTGCTCAGTTCCCCTGGGAGTCGCATCCTACCTGGTTGGGAGGTGTACTGCCTTCCCACACTCTCCCTTCTGTACTCACCAGGCTGCATCTAAGGTGGGAGAAAAAGTCCTGGCTTGGAGAACTGAGCGGAAAAAGCGATCCCAATGGGTTCTTGGAAAACTCTTCTCTTCTCCCCTTTTCTTCTGTGGAGTCAAAGGAAAGGGTTGAGGTTGATGTTCCTGTTACTGACCCTGCACCTGGGAAACTGGTGAGTAAATTCAAGGACTCAAAACTATTCTTTGGTATCTACCCACTCCCCCCTCATTTCTCTTTTCTTTAAAAAATCATTCTAGGTTAAATAATTTGCATTTCCCTGGGCACATGTGCAACATTTTGCCATCAGTTTATTTTTTGATTAGATCTACTCTTTTTCTGATAGAATGAAATTAGCCTATGTGTGAAGTATGGAGATTAGCTCAGTTGTTTTTGACTTGAAGCACAGTAGAAATTAGTAAAGATTCAGTTACTGGAAGTGGGGAGGGGAGTAGAAATGTTTTCGCTACTACATTTAGAGAATGAATGCCACTGATGAACTTTCTGGATGATTCTGCATTTTAAAGACACAGTTATTTTAGAAACTTGTTACAGAACATGGCATGTATGATGCTTTTTATACACTAATATTGCCTTTTCCCTTACCTTTTTGCTATTCTAAAAAAAAAATCAAAGTTTTACATCAAGAAAGATCATAAATATGGCTAAAAATCCATCAGGGTTGAAACTATGTTACATTTAAGTTAGAAGTAACCATGTATATTTTACTGAGCCGGCTTTGAATTTTTTTTTTTTAACTTGGCTGTGTACAAGTAAATAAATATTGTAAGGTGATGTGAATGTCCCGTGTGTGTGTGTGTGTGTGTGTGTGTGTGTGTGTGTGACAGAGAGGGAGAGAGAGAGGGAGTGCTTAGAACTCAAGAGTAAAATGCAATCACTATAGAGATGGAAACATGCCTTTTTAAGTACTTGCATCACTGCTAAAATTTATTATTATGACGATTATTTTTAGCATATAGCTAAAGTGGATTTTTGCCATTACTAACAGATAGAACAACTGTATTTTCTCTCCAAAAATAGAGAATAAAGTATGCTAAGTAATATTAGACTTGCCAGAATATGTTTGACACCCAATGTTTTTTAAGTATTACAGTTTTAGTTTATTTACCCTTTTCCCTTAGAAACGTAAATGTTCTGCATGAGCACAAACATTCTACTTGATTAATTATTTCTTATATTTAAGCGCATAATAATGGTTTATTTCTTTGAATATATTATAAAATTATGGAAGATATTTTGGTAGGCCATAGATTAGTGCTCTCATGCATCTTCATAATATCGCAAATGAATCTGTGTTCTCATAAGTAAAAACAGACTAATCCAGTGATTTTCTGAAATAACAACCTGTAAGCTGATTTATCACTGTAAGTGCAAGTTTCTCTTGCAATCTAATAGACAAGCTGCTTACTAAAGGGCATACTGTCTACTTAAAGAAATGTTTGGTTTTAAATAATACATTTTCTTCTTGAGGATATTTACATTATGAGAATCATGATGGGTCTCAGACTCTCTTCAAGCTGCTCAGAATTAACAAGTTGTGTGGTGTAGTGGACAGAGATGGGCTCTGGAAGTCTGGAGACATGATTCTATGTGTCAAGGGTCCTTAACTGCTCTGAACACAGTTCCTTCATCTAGGAAATGAAGGGCAGTAGTAGATCATTTATGATTTCTTCCAGTTTTCATATTCAATATTTCTAAGATTTGAACGGAAACATAAAATAACTCAATAGCTGCGTCACTGGCTTTTCATAGCAGTTTTCAAGAGAGACATTCTAATTGGAAATGCCGTGTACTTTTTTTTTGTCATATGTATGAGTGAGAGAGAGAGAGATGCGTTATGCAGCTAAAATAAATAAATCATTTTATCATAGTACTATAGAGAATATGGATTATTCTGGCCAGTGAAAAAATACATATTAAAAAATAAAGCTGTATGTTGCTGTTGTAATTAACTCTTAGGGCCTCAGTTATGAGAGTGTATGTCTTCACTTTTCAAAGTAGCTACAGTTGTGATGAACTTTTTATCCTTTTCATATTTAGTTGAAGATAATTGATGTCAACATGTATAAACCATTTACATTCAAAATTTCTTCCTCCTTTCTTCTCCTTTTGAGGGACCTTTCTAAAACTAATCACAGATGGTTCTATTTGTAAGAATTTTGATGTCTGATGCCAGTTTCTAAATTAAATTTTCAAAGTCACCTATTTTGGGATTTACTGAATTGGAAGCTATTATTTTTTGTATCTAATCAAAGACAGTAGCTTGTTTACTCATTAGTTTTCATCAAGAGCATAAAGGAGAGGCACTTTATTGATTTTTACATTGCTGAACTATGAAAACCAATCCTGTTGTTGTAACTAAAAGCTGTAGTCATGGTTCCTATGTTTCATTCTCTGTGAGGCTCTATGGCATCTTGGCAAGTTGGTTAAGATCTCTCAAGCTTGATTTGACTTATTTGAAAAATAATGTTTTGAATTTAATGTTGAAAAAAATATAATTATAATCAGACTTTTGAAAAGAATTGAAAAAGTGCTTTGAGATTTTACATAGTCTAAAATGTAATTTACGGTAAGCTTTGACTAAGAAGTTGTACGTTGAGAGAGCTAAAGGGAGATAACTCATTTTTATTTCTAAAAACAATCTCGAGTCAATAATCATACAATTTAGCAGTCAGTTGCCCAAATGACAATATTCAAGTATAATTACATTATAAAATATATTATTTTAAAATAATTTCAGTAATATATTTTGTGGAGATGGTAATGCATGATTTTTCTTTAGGCATTCAGAGCTTTGGCTTCATTTTCTAATAAAATATAGATGTAAATGAGTACAAAATGACTAATGAAGCTCCATGATAATTAAATATTCAAAGAAGAACTGAGAGACAAAATGATTTTGAAGTTAAAATGCAAATGCTATAATTGATAAATCCCCTGTGTATAGAGTCTTTTTGGTATACTTGTCTTCCTTTTTATCCCATTATATACTATGAGTCACATTTCTGGCTTATCAACAAAAGGAAATGCTTGATTTTTTCATCTTAAAAATGAAAGAGACAAATCTAGTATTTTATATTTATATATTTATATAAAGGTGATTAAAATTTGTCTAAGAAAATAATAATGAAGGTGGGGTCCCAAAGAAGAGGAGACAGGCAGAGTGAAAAACTGAAAAAAAGGGCTCTTGAGATATTGTCAAAATATGATGAAATGACTGCCACAGGCCTCAGGAGAATAATTCACATATATGCATGCTACCAATTGAGAATCCTGGACTTGACCATTAGATGTAAATTCTAGTTTCAGCTCCAGCACTTCCCACTAGGCTGATTTCAGGCAAATCTTTGAGGCAGAGAGTCCTCGTTTGTGAAAAGTAGAACTGACATCTACCTTTCCAGCTTGTTTCAAGACCAAGAGAGAAAATTTTTGCAGAGTACATGGCAGTTAAAGTTTTAACTGAAAAGTCATAACAACAGATATTCTTGGAATCACAGTAATTCTAGAATTTTTTATTCTAGTTAAATTTAAGTGCTGTAAACTCCTTGAATCGTTTGTGCATTATTAAATATCTTTTGGATTATGGGAGAGATCATTCAGCGAATACTTATTGAATGCCTGCTATGTGCTCTACACAGTGCAACTTGCTGGGTTTACAGTGGTGAATAAACTAGACATGAGAACTAACCATATGGATAGTACTTGTGTCTAGTGTTCTACATGAGTACTACCATTATGCACACTGCTAAGGCTGAGGTTTATGGTATTAACCAAAGGAAAACATCTTGTAGTCAAAATAAGGAAATATACCTTCACAACTCCAAAGATAAACAGAGGAGTCTAAATTTTTAAGGTTAGTGGGTACTGATAGAAAAGATCATAATCAGGGAAAGAGAATTAGAACACCATGAGATTACTCATCTACAATACCAGAAAACCATGGAGGAAATGTCTCCAAAATTCTAAAGATAAATGTTCAACCTGGAAGGTTATACTTAGCCGAACTACCAATCAAAAATGAAGGGAAAATAAAGCCTAGATACTGTTATTCTCCCCATTTCACAGATGGAAAAACCAGGGCACAGCAATTTTTACGAACTCATTAAAGATCATCTTGCTGATAATGCTGAATCCAAGACTCAGATCCCATGTGCTCTATGCCCAGAGCCTGCATTTTTAATCACCTTTCCTCTAAGATTACAAATGCCATATAAATCAAAGCAATTAACATAACTGTGGATGAGGGGGTTGGAAAGTAAGGGAGGGAGGGATAAAAGGAAGAAAGGAAAGGGAAGGAAAAAAAGGAAAGGAAAGGAAAGGGGAAAGGAAGAGAGGAGAGGAGAGGAGAGGAGAGAAGAGGAGAGACAGTAAAATTGACAGAAGCACAGTAAGTTACAGTCTGCTGTGTATTTATCACATAATATAGAATATTATATGTAGCGCTGGATTAATTATTTTAGGAAAAACTTAAATGAACTGGAGTTCTTGATCTAGAAAAAACACCACTGGATAGACAGTTAAAAGCAAGAATTTTGAATTCAGGTAAATTTTGTTGCGGAATCATATATTCTTAAGGATGCTAGAGAAAATCATTGTTGAATTTATGTATAGATGTTACAGACAAACCATAAACAAGTAGTGAAAGCTATGTGAAGCCAGATTTTCATCAATACAAAAGCACTCTAACAAAATAATGGATGTCTTGTCACTAAACTTCAAGCAGAAGCTTGTTAGAGTTCTTGTACTCTGTGAGAGCCAGATGAAATTTATGTTTTTTTCTACTTTTAAATATCTCAGAATCTAATTCTATCTGTACTAAAATGGTTTAACCAACTAAAGCCCCATGTTTCAGGAAATATTCTTAGCTATTAATTCATTCAATAAAGTTACTAAGCATTAGCATTCATTCAACAAATATTTACTCAGTGCCTACCATGTATTAAGCAGAGGTCTGGGAACTGGAGATACAGTGGTAAGCAAGACATAATCTTTGCCCTACTAGTGTTTGTATAGTGTATACAGGACATATATGTGATAGTATACGTGCTGGACAAAGAAGGCAGAGCCCCTGACCCCAGTGAACTTAAACTCTAGTAGTTAATGTTGAGACGGTCTATCAATATAAACAATTAAAGACAATAAAATGCTATAACAGCTACTTGCAATTCTAGATGAGCTATAGTGGGGACACTAAGGAGACTGGCATCAATTGTAACTCTGGGAAAAGATTGAATGCTCTTAGCTGTCATAGGCATAAGTTCAGGTCAGTGTTAGTGAAAAATATACATAGGAAGATAACACTACTATTCTGTGGCCAGAGGTATGGTCTCACGGTTTGGTGGGCCTTTTGAAAACTATATTCCTAGGATAGCCTTTACTTTGGTCATCTAACATATGACATTAAGATAGCAACGTCCTATTAAAACCTATATAACTTAGTTTAGTAGTAAATTTTTGAACTGTAGGAATTCTTTCCTTACAAATGCAATTCATTTAGAGATTTAACATTTCTCCCTATTTTTAGACAAATATATTGAGTGACAAATATTTTGAGTAACACAGTGGTAGAGACTGTGCTAAATATTAGGGATATAGAAAGGAAGTTAACATAGACCCTGCACTCCAACCTGTAGGTAGATGAGCATATCAGAAGATCTATGATTAGAGTATAGTGGGTTAAATATGAAAATTTTAATATTGTTGTGATCAGGGTGTGATTTGGTTCTCCACATAGCTGTAGGGCCGCTAGAATCAAGGGTTCTGGAAAACAAGTTAATCTTTGGGTAGATTGCTAGGACCATGACTTGTGGTTGCAGAATTTGTGATCCATTTCAATATAGGCAGGTCATTTACCTCTCAGTCGGCCTAGATGTGTACCACTATTAGAATAATTTTCCAACACATGCAGTAGAGTGTTTTGAGCAGGGATTACTTTTCTACTAAATAGCCACATTGACTAGAACAATGTAGCCCTATTGGTTGGATTAAATTTAAGTTTTAATCAGACATCTGTGTTCTATAAACTAATTTGTTACTCTGTGCAGGTGTCTTATGAGTGTATATTTGTTTCTGTCATTTCCTTAGTAACAATTCTTTCTGAAAAACCTGCAAATTATCATAACTGGAGTTGACTAGAAAGAGTGTTTTGTTGTTTCTGTTCTACTCATTTGTATTCTCTCCCTTTTGAAGTGAAAGTTCTGAGAGGATACTTATGTCAATGAAACTATTTTACCTCTCACTTTATGGTCCCAAGACTTAGGGAAAAGGTATATCTTTTTGCATTCAAAAGAACAGACTCCCATTTCTTTCTTCCATTTAATTTTAAGATCTTTTCATATCGTTTATAATTTAATAAGTCTCAATATTTGCCTTAATTCTGCAAAAATTTTAGCAGCCTGATAGAATTTATCTGATGCATAAGTGCATCAGAGGCTTAGAGAATGTGAATGTCATGAAGTGTTATATGTTTCTAAGTCTAATTTATGTTCCGTTATGTTCTATGAATATAAAGTGGAACAATGGAAAATTTGGTGTTCATTTTAATATACTTTCAATCCAGTGGTAATTTTTTAATGGACTGTGAAGAAAATTATGGTTTCTTTCCCTTCCTCCAAAAAATATTCACATGGAAACAGTCTCAAAAGAACATTTATAATCTCTGTGTATTCATCATCCCCCTAAAGACTATTCTTTGGAAGCACGGTTCCCAATTTTCTAAACTCTGTTTTAACAAAATAACGTTGGCCTGCCAAAAAAGCAAATAAAAAAATCCAAAAACTGGCAAAATATATTGTTTTATTATTAGTACTAGTTGTTATTTTAAGGATCAATCACTAAACTATGAGCAAAGATGTTACAAAAAAATAATCTGCTATATTTTATATTTTTCTGTTTTTGTTTTCTTTCTAAAAATATGTCACTATACTAATTTTTAAAAATCGATTCTGATATCAATCTGTCCCTTTTCTCATTAACTAATATAACCCTACACTCCTATATCCTATCTAACCAGATCAAACTATGTTCTACTAGATTTAGAAATTGGCCATACCCCTTTTGAAACTAACAGTGAAGATCTCTGTGCCCAAAGTAATCTCTATTGCCATTAATTTCCTAACATTAGTGTAATTTTAAAGATGCTATGTATTCTACCTTACCAAGGAAGCTACATAAAAATCACAGTGGATGAAGATGTCACATTTTATTTTTTCTCTGAGACTAATATTCCACATCTCAAACTGTAGAATCATTAATATATAATCCAATTTCTGTTCTATTCTGTGGACATAAAATATTTTAAATTTTAAGTTTTTTACCACAAATAGTTTAGACCTTATTTTTCTTTACTTGTTTTCTTAAACAAACAATTTAAGTAATCTCTAAGTGATATACATATATATGTTGTTGAAATATATGGGAAAAACAAAACTTTTTTCCCTAATGTCATAATCGTTTTGATCATATAATGTAAATAATAATGGAGTAATACTTAGTCCATTCTACTCCTCAAAATTACTTAGCAATTTGGAGCCTATACTTCCAGATTTTTCCATAAGTTTAAACAAATATGTATATACACATTTGTGTGTACATTTTTTATACAAATGAAATCTAACACTTGTTTTTGTCACACAGCTAATATCAAAGATATTTTTCTAGATTTGTACACATACTTAGTTGTACCTCCTTTTTAATGATGATATGGCATTCTATATTAAGGAAGTATTATAATTTATTAAATTATTCTATTACAGATTCTCTGTCTTTTTTTTGTTTATTATGAATATTGTTACTGTGTATATATATACATATGTACATGCTTTTAATTTCAATATTTCATCAATGTTGCCAAATTACTCAATTTATTCTATCAGAGCAATTTATTCTATTAATGGTTATAAAAATGTCATTTATCTATATTATCAATAGTACTGAATGTAATGAATCTTTTAATATTTTGCCAATGTGATGGCTAAAATTTGTCACATTTTAAAGTTATTTTCCCTTGCTACCAGTAAATGTTAGCACGGTTTGTTATTTTTATTAGTCTTTTTTTCCCTCTGAAATTTCTGTATACCAGTTACATTGTAAATATCTTTGTCTCAATCTATCCTTTGTCTCCAGTCTTTGTCTAAACTGTCTTATGTCCTCCATGAGTTATTTTTCCTTTTTTTTGTCATTTTTTTTTTTCCTTTCCTGGTTTGGTTACGTGTTGCATAGAAAGACCTCCTCATCTCAAAAGTTAAAAAACGTTTTCAATATTTTCTTTAATAGTTTTATACTTTATTATATTTTGATCTTTAATATATCTGCAATTTATTGTCTAAGTAGTAATCTAATTTATTTTTTCTAAATGCTTGATAAACCTTTCAATCCAATTTACTGAATAATTCATTCTTTCATTTCTAAACTGACTAGTCACGTTTGTTGTATACTGAATTTCTAGACACTCGGGATCTGAATTTGAAGGTTTGATTTTGTTTTCACTGATTTCTTTATGTGTTATCACAATATGGTTTTGATTACAGTGACTTTATTTTGTTTTCTTTTTATTCTGGCAGGGCAAATTTCATCTAACAATCTATTTTTCAATAATTTCTTGTAATTATTATATTGATTCTTCTACTTAATTACAGTATAATGATTTTAATCTGTTACATAGGAACTGTGGATTTTAATTAAAACTTTATTAAATTTAGAAACTAATTTGAGAATTATGTATTAATAATATTGTTTTATAGCCAAAATATTTATTTGCCTTTATTTTGTTCTATTCTTATATTCTTTAATTGGTGTTTTAGTTTCTTCACATAAGACAGATCTTCCCTGCTATATTTTTTGTAATTGTTTTATAGATTGTATTGTCACTGTGAAAGAAATCAGTTTTTTTTTTTAAGTTTATGATGGATGAGTACTAGAATCAGAAAGCTACTGCTACTATGTTTTAAAATTTATATTAGGTTAACTACAATCAATTCTCTGATTAAGACCAATAATTACAGTTTTTAGTTGTTTATTTTCTTTATTCACTGTAATTTTACCTGTAAACAGCAAGATGATTTCTAATATTCGGTCCATGTATTCATTTACTTAGTGAATTTTTTTTTTATTTTATACCTACTATATGTCAGGCTAAGTGCCAATGGTATCACATTGAAAACCTTAACCCTGGCTTTCAAGGAGCTTACAGAGGGTCATAAATAAATAAAGTAAATAGCTAATTAAGATGCAGTGTGATCAATTTTATGGTAAAGTTAAGCACTGGACAGACTGGAACACACATTTAATATTCTAGGCATGCTTCCCTTCCCCCTCCTCAAATTTTCAAAGCATTCCTCCCTGTGCCTCATGTGATGGGTCCCAAATTCTTTTGTGTTAAGAGGATAATCACAGAATTGAGTGGACTATCACTTCACCTCTCTAAAACTCTGGAAGTTCAAATCTGTAACTCTATTATCTATCATCTTTTACTTGTTTCGCTTCCCTACCAACTTTTATGAGCAATAAAAATGATTCAGCATTACTACCCTAGAAAGAGCTTTGTACAAAAGAATTAAGCAAGTAGAATATAAAGGCAAAAAGAAAATAAGAAAGATTTTTAATTTTAACTTTTATTTTCTTTGACTTTCAGATCTAAATTCAGTGCCTATACATACTCTTTAAAAGTTAGCTCCTGTAGGCTTTGACATTAAAATATAGTCTACTCAGAAACATTAGAACAGGTATGTTTCTTCCCTGGAACTTGTCATTTGACTTATAGAAATGTATCTGATGTTCATAAACAAACACTAATTTGTCATGAGCAACAGATCACAGATGAGGCCTTGTTTGGAGCTTCAGCTGCACTTTTTTTTTTTAAATAACCCATTTTATTTATCCATTCCACTACTGATGCATATTTGGATTTTTTTTCTGAATTGATGGTACATCCACTAATGCTTCTCTGAACATTGTGGAACAAGCGTTTTGGTGAACATACTATGCAACTGTGTTGAGTATGCACCTGGGGGTGCAATTACTGGGTCATAGAGTGTGTGCACGTCCATCTTTAGGAGATAACACCAAGGAGTTTTCTAAGTGGTTTTAACAGTTTGCCCTCACAGTCCTATACAAGAGTTCCAGTTGCTCCACAACCTCATCAACACTTGGTGTTGTCAAGGTTTTTTATTTTAACCATTGTGGTTTATGTATAGTGGTATCTCGTGTTTTTAATTTATGTTTTCCTCATGAGTAATGATGTGGATTGTCTGTTCATGTACTCATTCTCATTTGGTTATCTTTGTGAAATGCCTGATCAGATCTCTGCCCTTTTTTTTTTTTTCTGATGGATCATCCATCTTTTTCTAAATAATTTATGGGAGTTTGTTACAATCTTAGAGATGAGTCTTTTTTTTTTAAGTTTTGCTATATGATTTAATATTATTTATTGCCTTGTCCTAAACAGCTTGAAATTCAATTTTGTAATCATAGCATCAGCAATATGTATTGTATTTTTTTTACATCTTTATTGGAGTATAATTGGTTTACAATGTTGTGTTAGTTTCTGCTGTATAACAAAGTGAATCAGCTATAAATATACATATATCCCCATATCCCCTCCCTTTTGCTTCTCCCTCCCATGCTCCCTATCCCACCCCTCTATGTGGTCACAAAGCACCGAGCTGATCTCCCTGTGCTATGTACCTGCTTCCCACTAGCTATTGGTTTTACATTTGGTAGTGTATATATGTCCATGCCACTCTCTCACGTTGTCCCAGCTTACCCTTCCCCTTCCCGGTGTCCTCAAGTCCATTTTCTACGTCTGCATCTTTATTCCTGTCCTGCCCCTAGGTTCTTCAGAACCTTTTTTTTTTTTTTTAGATTCCATATACATGTGTTAGGAAACGGTATTTGTTTTTCTTTTTTTTTTTTTTAACATCTTTATTGGAGTATAATTGCTTTACAATGGTGTGTTAGTTTCTGCTTTGTAACAAAGTGAATCAGTTATACATATACATATGTTCCCATATCTCTTCCCTCTTGCATCTCCCTCCCTCCCACCCTCCCCATCCCACCCCTCCAGGTGGTCGCAAAGCACCGAGCTGATCTCCCTGTGCTATGTGGTTGCTTCCCACTAGCTATCTATTTTACGTTTGGTAGTGTATATATGTCCATGCCACTCTCTGACTTTGTCCCAGCTTACCCCTCCCCCTCCCCATATCCTCAAGTCCATTCTCTAGTAGGTCTGAGTATTCCCGTCTGGCCACTAGGTTCTTCATGACCTTTTTTTTTTTCCCTTAGATTCCATATATACGTGTTAGCATACTGTATTGGTTTTTCTCTTTCTGACTTACTTCACTCTGTATGACAGACTCTAGGTCTATCCACCTCACTACAAATAACTCAATTTCGTTTCTTTTTATGGCTGAGTAATATTCCATTATATATATATATATATATATACCACATCGTCTTTATCCATTTATCTGTTGATGGACACCACCCAGGTTGCTTCCATGTCCTGGCTATTGTAAATAGTGCTGTAATGAACATTGTGGTACATGACTCTCTGAATTATGGTTTTCTCAGTGTGTATGCCCAGTAGTGGGATTGCTGGGTCATATGGTAGTTCTATTTTTAGTTTTTTAAGGAATCTCCATACTTTTTCCCATAGTAGCTGTATCAATTTACATTCCCACCAACAGTGCAAGAGGGTTCCCTTTTCTCTACACCCTCTCCAGCATTTATTGTTTATAGATTTTTTGATGATGGCCATTCTTATTGACCAGTGTGAGGTGATACCTCATTGTAGTTTTGATTTGCATTTCTCTAATGATTAGTGATGTTGAGCATCCTTTCATGTGTTTGCTGGCAATCTGGATATCTTCTTTGGAGAAATGTCTATTTAGGTCTTCTGCCCATTTTTGGATTGGGTTATTTGTTTTTTTGATATTGAGCTGCATGAGTTGCTTGTATATTTTGGAGATTAATCCTTTGTCAGTTGCTTCATTTGCAAATATTTTCTCCCATTCTGAGGGTTGTCTTTTCGTCTTGTTTATGGTTTCCTTTGCTGTCATCTGCACTGCCTTAATAGATTGATGGAAGAGCCTTCCCTAGGTGTCAGAACAAGGGCATGTTCATTGCAGTAAACTTTATATGAACTATATCCAGGGTGACTTTACAATTTATCATCCAAATTAGGCCATTTTGTGAGTGAAAGAGGTTACTATTAATATTGTAATTATTCTAGGACAACAGGTGTAAATCAAGATTGTCCTGGGAAAATCTTGATGAATATTTACCCTATGTATGAAAAATAGTTTATATTGATTGATTGACTTGCTATAGACATATATATATATTTTCTAGCTGTAAAGATGAATTCTCCTCATGATTATATGGCTTAGCATGCCTTGTCTTCACTTAACCTATCTCTTAGTTATCATTAGTTTAAAACTTTTGCTTGTTATATTCAGAAGAGTAATACAATCTTTAAAGTACTCTTTTACATACAATAATTTACTATGTAATCAGATGGATTTGTCAAGGTATTAAAATAAGTTAGTGAGACAAAAAAAAAAAAAAAACAACACTGACACAGGTGACTCAGAAATTTTCCTTAGTAACAAGTTACAAGTGTCAATTAAAGAATATGAGAAGCAAAAGCCTCAGAGAAACAGATGCCAAGTTGGGATTGGACATGTAAGAGATTTTCGAGAGAAATGCCTGTGCAGGGTAAACGAGAGGAAGTGGAAGTAAGCAGAGAGAGCCTTCAGGTAATAATGGAGGTCTGATCCCTGTGCAAGTATAAGCAAAGAGGATGTTTGGGTTAAACGAGTCTCAGACTAGAGAGCCCTACTAAACAGGCTTTGGCCAGGCCAGCAGGATTCATCCAACACAAGTTGCCCTTTAGAGGAGGCCCTAGTCTTGCAGGAACGGGTCTGTACTACCATTGCCACAATGTTCATTTATTGCCTGAAAGCAGCCTGGGGAAGCTTGGATCTGGTACAGATGCAGTGCTGGTCCAGAGGGCTGGTGCCTGGGCTGTCAGTCAACCATGTTCCTACCCAAGGAGAATCGAGTGCCAACTTTTTAAGACTGCCAATTTCATTTTCTTGGCAGAGTGTAAAGCTCTACTCGTCTCTATAAAAACCTCTACTTAATTACTTATTTTTTATGATTAGAAATTTATTTCAGGGCACTATCTGGTGTATAGGAAGAGGCAGTTCATTTTTAGGTAGGCATTAATGTCAAATTAACTCCTTTTCATGTAGTTATATTACAAGATTATGCAGAAAAATTGTAGTATACTATTAATATACAGAAAAAAATTAAATTTTCTGTAGCTCCACTAGCATAGAATACTTAGTGTATTCATTATACTGCTTTCCGGTTAAATCTTTAGCCATTTTATACCTAGGTTTTGATCAAGGCAAATTATTATATGTTACTTTGCATATAACATTAAATTATGAAAATAATTTAATATTTTTACAGACTTTTCATAATCACCAATTGAATGGATGCATCAATCACACCATATGGACATATAATACTTTACTTAAACCTGCTCTTTTGTTTAAAATTTGTGCTACTATAGAAAACACTGTGATAAGCATCTTTGTACATGATGGTTTTTTGTATCATTTGAATAGTTTTCTCCTTCATTAGAAAATAAGATCAAATAGATCAGGAATACAATTTTACTTATCTTTTTGTTTTCAGCAATTAGCATATTTGTAATACATGGTATTTCCTCTATAAATGAATTAAAGCATTGGACTGAAGATTGAGCACACACTTTAGAAAGTCTTTTTCATCAGAGAGAGTGTGTGTGTGATTCCTTGAAATTATTATTCTAACTTCTCAGAACTCAAAGGCAGAGACTAAGCATTCTACCCATGCACAACCCAAATGCACTTGCTAACTACTTACCAAAATGTTGTTATGTTCTTATAAATTAGAAAACTCAAAATCTAACTACCCTGGATTGTTTAACAAAGATAAAGTAAGATACCATGGAAACTTCAAAGAGAAAAGGAGTCTTCAAGCTAAATCAATCTTGTTTCAAATCCTGGCTCTATTATTTAATAGTGTGGGTCCTGCAAATTCTATAAATCTATTTTTTTCTAATTTGTAAAACAGGAATAGTAATGTTTATTTCATGGGATTACTCTGGATTAAATGACATACCTTAATATGGAAGAAACCTAGCACTCAGTTCATGAAACATGGTAGGAACTTACTCAACAGCTGATAAGAACAATAAAAACATCAATCATCAAAATAAACATTTAGTAAAATTATATACTAAGGAGTATATTTATTTCCAATAATGATAAAATTATACTCATTCAAATTATTTAAGAGAAGTGCTTGCAAATGTCTACAAATTCCCAGAATATTGCCTAAGAAAATAAAACTTGTTTCCTCCAAATGAATGTTCACTCAACATAGGTAAATGTTACAAAACTTCCAGTCTATGAATGATAGTGAAACATCAGATATACTATATGAACTATCTTTAAAATTATAAGTGTTTTTTAATCACCAAAATAATACCAATATGAAATTAAGGTAGTTAATGAATATTCTGAAGGTAATTCAGAAAGTGTGGAGGAAAAATGAAGAAAATTAACTATAATGAAATTTCCTTTCTGTTATTGCCAAAAACGAGGGAAGTTAGTTTGTGATGTCATTGAGGTCAATTTTTATATTACCTCTGAGATAGCTGGGAAAAGGGGGATATAAGTCAATATAAGCATGTGCTTCCTATTTTTTCTGGGAACTTCCATTTGACTACAGTTGTATTTCAAAGAAAAATCAAGTTCTTATACATGCAGTGGTCTGCATCTATCCATCAGATGTTTTATTTTATAAAACTGGGATTTAAAGCTAGATGGATGCCCTAAATTTTGGTTGTTGACAATATCTCAGCAGTTCTAATTAGAAAAAATTTTCCTGGAAGACACATGAGCAGGATTCTTAATATTTCAGTACTTTTAATGCTTTAGTTTATAACTGAATGTATGTATGTACATATGTATATATTTTATTGAGAGAAAATAAGAAATTATTTAAAGGAAATCATACAACTGTATTTCAGTAGTATATATTTTTGAAGTTAAATACAGCAAAACAATTAATATAAATGAGCACTTCATTAAAAATCTGTTAAATAAATGTACTCCAGGAGTTCACATAGGGATAAAATTTGTATACTGTGGTAATAAACTACCCACAAATCTCAGTGGCTTACAATACTAAATGTTTATTTCTCGCTCAGGCTACATGTCCATTGTAGGTCAACTGTGGCTATGTTCATGCTGCCTTCACCCTGAAAGTGAAGTCATGGAGTAGTAGCCTCTGTCTGAGTATGGCTGGTCTTCTGGCAGAAGGACAGAGAGATATGGTGAACCATGCACTGACAATAAATCTTCTGCTTGGTAGTGATCTATGTTACATGTATTCCATTAACCAAAGCAAATTGCAGGGCCAAACCTGAGTTTAATGGGACAGGGATGCATTGCAGAAAGGAGTATTTCAGGTCACATGACCAAGTTAGAAGTCAGTGGAGTGAAAAGAATAGTTCTCTGACAGGAAGAAGAGGAAAAATATTGAGAAGAATAATGTACTCCATTATCCGTGAACTCTCCTTTAATAACTATCAATACAATTATTGTAAAGATAAAATGAGGTACAAATACTTAAAGGTTAAGTTTTAATTTACAATGTTAATTTATACTCTTTAAAAGGATAAAGAGAGTGGATGTTAACTAAACTTATTGTGGCAATCATTTCACTATATATACATAGATCAAATCATTACGTTGTACACCTTAAACATGTACAATGTTATATGTCAATTATATCTCAATAAAACTGAAAAATAATTTAAAAGGATAAAGGGGGTAAAGGCTGCATTAGCTAAAATGTTTAGGTTCACAGCAAAAGAGATTTGAATGAATAGTGTAGAAATATCAACTAAGGCTGTTAAGATAAACTTGAATATCTACTGCGGGAGGGAAGCTCATCTCTCAAATATATGTAAATAAATAATATATTATAGATTTACCTGATTTTACCGGTATAAAAGTTTATATATACTTTTTCAGTGGAGGACTAATATTTACTAAAGTTGGGTGTAAGTCTAGGTTGATCTCACTCAAATGAAGGTGGGGTTACTTACAGGTAATAAACAAAGTAGTCTGTTACTTTTGGTGAATTATAGATGAATATCTATATTACTATATGTTTCTACCACAATTCATAAGTAAGCTGAAACTTTATGCTTGTTAAACACACAGTCGTAGCAGGAAGCATTAGCTATAGGACCAGGGTTTGAGTCTCAGTTTTGAAAATAAATGAGTTTGTGCTTTGGTTGATTCCCTACTGACTTGTTTCCTCATTTACAAAACAAAGGCAGTGGGCTATTTGATCCCTAAAGTCTAACTTCTCGTCCTAAAATGTGATAATCATGCTTTCCATATATATACATATATATATATGGAAAGCATGATTATATATGTGTGTGTATATATATAGACATGTATATATACAGATATGTGTATGTATATATATTATATGTATATATATGTATACATGATTTTATATATATATGGAGAGTGAGTCATCCACTCATGATTTGGTAAGACAATCTTTGACAGAGTTCTTGGAATAGATGTCTGGGGTCTTGGTTCTTCTGACTTAAAAGGAAGAAGCATAGGTGTGTTCAATACTTTTTCCTTTTTTCTTTGAACCCTTCTTCACTCATCTTTCATTAAGTCTTCTTTTCTACACGTGCATTTTAAAATACATTTTACCAGACTAATGATTACAACTTTTCCTGCACTTATTTACCTTTTAATTTTTATTTTAGGGTGTGGTGGTATAGAGTCACTTGCGTATGGTTGTGCAGATTGTGTACCGCACAAATCTAGGGCCACTCCTCACATTATCAGTGCATAATCTCTATGGCCTTAAATTACAGTTGTGGGAGTGGCAAAACTTTATTACATTAATATTATACGATACTTCCTTGCACTGGATTCTTCATTTTTGAGTATTATTAAAACAGGACAGTTCATATGATGTAGGCGTTAGTCTAACTGAATGTAAAATATTTCTAATGCTTTTTTTCCCCTATTATTATTCTCTCACACAATTAGAATAATCTTAAACTATTTTTAAAAATACACTACTTGGTTGAACTTTCTATCATACAATTTTTGTTTTTGAATTCTTTAGCGTTGATAAAGCAGATGATGAAGATGATGAGGATTTAACAGTGAACAAAACTTGGGTCTTGGCACCAAAGATTCATGAAGGAGATATAACACAAATTCTCAACTCCTTGCTTCAAGGCTATGACAATAAACTTCGCCCAGATATAGGAGGTAAGTTCGAGTAATCATTCTCGGATTTTGGTAACTGTGAAAGCCACATTTGCTGATGTTATTTTATCATATTTCATATTCCTTGAGTGTCCGATGCGTGTTAGAGACTGCGGGTTTGGCAATTATTATTTGGAATGGTACTGTTTTGAAAGCTTCACAGTTTGACGTGGGAAGAAAGACATCTAAACATTTTCGATGTAATTACTTTACAATTGCTACAACAGAGCAATTTTTGATAAAACTGCCTGAAAAACTAAGAGATATTTCATAAAAGGGAATATTTGAAAGGTATGTAGGCATTCCAATTTTGTGCAGTGCTGCACTGTTTTAGTTAATGTAGAATTATAAGCCTTGAGAGTATATTTAGTGTAGACAATCCAACATTGTTCTTCTTTTTCAAAATTGTTATTCTCAGTTCTGAGCATTTATGCATACATTTTATAACATAAATAACCTCAAAGTTTCCCACTGCAACACTTTAAAACAAACAAAATATGTCAGCCAGATTTTTATTGGGATTGCATTAAATCTATAATCAATATAGGGAAATTGAAATGTTTACCATACTGAATTTTTACTGTACCAAATTCATGATCAGCATATATTCTTCCACATATGTTCAATTTTTTATTAGTGTCTTCTGTAAAGAAGTGCTGAATATATTTTACTAGATTTAATTTTCTATATTTGAAGTTTTAATGTAAGTATAAATAGATTTTTTTTAAATTTTACTTTCTAAGTTTTTATTAGCAGTGTATAGAAATGCAATAGATATTTTGCTAATCTACTCTGTCCTCAGCAGCCTTGCTAAATTTATCAACTTTATTTATTGCTATATTAATGTAGATTTTCTATAAACAGAGAGTAATGACTATTACCAATAATGACTACTTTGCCAATAGAGTTTATTTTGCATATAATGAACATTCTAATTAATTTTCAAAATTATACTTTTTTCATGACATATTGCACTAAGACTAGAGATCAGTGTTGAATAGTCCTGGTTTGTTCCTGATATTAGGGAAAACAGTCTATATTTCACTATTAATTATGATGTTTGATGTAAGCTTCTTTTTTTTTAAGATGCTCTTTGTAGTTCCTTTACCTTCTTATTTTGCTAGGGTTCTTTTTACCTCCCTACTGGTTCAAATGACTTCTGTGCACCTATTGAAACAATCATATTGATCATATTTTGCCCTTTATTCTACTAACGTTTTTTCTGTAACTAACTTTGGCTGATTTTTAAAACTTAAACAAAATTTGCGTGTCTGTAATAAATGTTACTTAGTTGTGACATGGTAATATTTTTAAAATATCACTAGATTCAGTTTGATAATATTTAGTTTTGGAATTTTATATCTATGTTCCTAAAGGGCATTAGCCTGTTATTTTACTTTCTGTAATGTCTTTTTCAGTTTTGGCATCAATATTATGCTAGCATCTACAAATGAGCTATATTTCCCTCTCTTTTCATCTCTGAAAGAGTTATCTAAAATGGATACTATTTCTCCCTTAAATATTTGGAAGAATTACTTGGTGAAGTCATGTTGGCCTAGAGTTTGTATTCTGGGAAAAAATTTTAGCAGTTCAATTACTTTATTAGTTTTGGTTAGTTTTCAAGGAATTTAAATTTTAAAATTTACTTGAGTTAGATTGTTTCATAACATCTTTTATGATATTTTTAATGTTTTTAGGATCTGAGGGCTTTTCTCCTCCACCATTCCTGATATTAGTAATCTATTCTTTCATTTATGAATAAATCTTGAAGGGCTTTAAAATTTTTATAGTTTGTCATAACATCGAATTTTAGCTTTGTCAAATTTCTTTGTTGAAAATTTTCTTAAATTTTATTATTTTACACTATTTTGTTTATTGTTAATCTATTTTCCATGATTTAGTTTTCTGTTTTCCTAGATTATTTTAATTATTTTTTCAAAATAAAATTTAGACTTAATAAAATATTATCTATCCATGAAATTCCCAGAAATCTTTCAGCCATAATGTTAATATTTACATAATCACAGAATCATTACCTAAATCAATAAATTAATATTGATACAATACTATTAACTAATCTACAGACCTTATTCAAATTATGGCAGATACCTCACTGATGTCCTTTTCTTCTGTTCAAAATCCCAACCAAGATCACACATTGCATTTTGTTCTCATGCCTCCATACTCTCCTCCAACCTGGTATAGTTTCTCAGTTTTTCTGTTTGTTTCATAAACATGATAATTTTAAAGTATACTGGCCAGTGGAACGCCCCTCAATTTGTCTGATATTTTCATTATTGGGCTGTGTTTATGCATTTTTGCCAAGAACACCGCAAAAGTGATACTTTGTGCTTTCAGTGTATTGTGTTAGGAGGTATGTGATGTTTATATATCTTATTACTGGTGATGTAAACCACACTTTCGTTAAGTGTGGTTTCTTCCAGGTTTCTTCACTGTGAAGTTATTATCTTTCTTTTTGATTAATAAATATGTTGTGAGGAGATACTGCGCTGGGGAGAAATATGCAGATATTTCTCAGCACACTTTTGTCCATTCCTCTGGTCTCTATCAATGATTCTTACCTGCAAGAGTATTACTGTGATGTTTGTCAAGTAGTAAGTCAATATTATCATCATTCCTTCTACACAAATTAATTGTAATTCTACAGTAAGGAGGATCTATGACTTGTCCAATTGTTTATATATTCACTTATTTATTTACTCAATGTAGACCTCTAGATATATGTCTTATCTTATAGTTTATTATCCTTTACCATCATTATTTATTTTATTGCTCAAAATGAAAATTTGACGACTGGTACATACTATAATTTTATTTCTCTTTTCTTTTATGTTTCTATCATTTTCTGAGCATATCCTTACTTTCTAGCACATAAAATTTTCCAGGCTCCTCTTGATCCAGCAATGGAATTCATCATTTCTCCAAGAACCCTGGTTCCTCTTTTTGTAGAATGGTATTTAGAAACCAAGATGTGAGCACCAGGTGTATTTCTTAATATTGGGTATCATTGCTTCTTGACCTTCTCATTGGGCAGAAGGAGAAAATATATGTTCTACACATACATTCACAGGCATCTATATTTCTATGTCTATCCCTGTGTATATGTATTATAAACCAGAAGTCGATACTGACAGCCTTGATTCCAATCCAAAGACCATAGGATTCATTCTAACCTTTCCCTTTTCCTTATCTGTAATTTCTTTTTCCATCAGGGAGACACCTGGCTCCCATTTACCCATAGTATATTTTATTATTTGTTCAATTCCAGTAAATACATAAAGTAATTCTATAATTTTAACACATCTATTAAAAATTAACTAGAATAAAATATTCATATACAATTTTTTTTGCCTTTATCTTTGCAGTATGTAATCAAAATACTGTTCCTCAAAGTAACTTAGGTTAGTTCTTTTCTTCCCTATCCCCATTCAACGTGGTTATGTTAACCATTTTTTGACAGTTTCATTTCCATGTTACTGGTTATATTCCACTTTGAATGGAATTCATCTATGTTTACTTTTAGCATTTGTATGATTTTATTTCTTTTATTTAATTCCCTGATGCATTTGAATTTTATTCCTGTGTATGGTTTAAATATGAATCTAATTTTTATCTTTTTCAAATGGCTTTTCTGTTGACTCAGCATGAGTTTTTAAAAAGTCAATCTTTGCTTCCATTATTTGAGATGTCAACTTTATCATATATTACATTTTCTTATGTACTTTTGTGATTTCTGTCCTTTCTATCCCATTCTTTTATTTGTTTTTCTATTTATTTGCCACCACACTATATTAACAGTAGAGATTCAACAGTATTTTGAGACTAAAACATTTAGTATTAATATCTTATAGAGCTGGCCCCACCTTATATTTTCATTTTCTTTTGGTTTTCCTTTTCAGTTTTCCTGGCTATTGCGTGTCATTTAAAAAAAAAATAGGAGCTTTATTATCAACAAGTTTAGTTACATTTAAAAAAGAACTTGGTATTTTTATTGGGATTGCGTTAAATTTGTAAATTAACTTTGGGAAAACTAACATCTTTATAACATTGTATCATCTAATATGGGAACATGGGCTGCCTTTCTAAATCTTCATGTTAATTTTGTATCTCTCTGGAATGTTTTAAGATTTACTCATAGATTTTCCACATTTCTTAAATTGAATCCTAAGTATTTAATTTTTTCTCCTGTAAACATTTCCTCAACTGTAATGTCCTCTACCTGATTTCTGGTTTTGTATATCAATGTCATTGATTTATGAATGTTCATTTTATATCTTACTACCTTCCTGCTGCCTTACTGATTTTTTGGTTAGTTTAAGCATCATTTGTTTTCAAAATATGCTATCATACCATATACAAAAAGTTATTTATTTTATTTACCAACTCATATGCAACTAATCGAATTTTCTTGTCTAAAAGCGTTATGATGTTTCATTGTCTAATATGTCTAACATAATAATGAATAGTAGTGGAGATAATGGGTAATTTTGCCTCATTTTAGTTCTCATGGAAATGACTCTAGTGTTTCTTCATATGAATATTCACATTAAGAACTTATCCCTTGATTTGCTTGATTTAGTTTTAAAATCAGGAATTGGTATTGAAATTTTTCAAAGCCTTTTTCAACATTTCCGGAAATAATTTTGAGTTTTATCCTCTTTAAATCTATTAGTATGGTGTATAGTATTAATTGAAACAATTTGCATTCTGAACTAAAGCTCTCTTGGTCATGATATATTATAAACTTAATGAGGTATTGGATTCTGCTTGCTAATATATTATTTAGTATTTTGTATTGGTATTTATAAGTGATATTCATCTTCTATTTTACTTTTGAGTACTGTCTTCATTTGTTTTAGCCATCCTTTTACATTTGTTTCATGAAAAGGTATTTTCCTTCATTCTCAAAGGTCTAGCACTTTATCCAGGTGTTAGCATCATCTGACTTTTGGAGGTTTGATGGAATTCCATTATAAATTCATCCAGGTCTTGTGCTTTTTGGAAATAGTCACTTTGATCACTTTGTTTTCCTATGAAAATTGGTCTGTTTGTGCTTTCTACTCATTTTTGGTAATCTGTATTTGCCTAGGAAAACTATCTCTTTTATTTAGGTTTTCAAGTTTACTTGCAAAGAAGTCTTCAAAGTAATTTCTTAGGATTAAAAAAAACAAACTTTTTCTGTTTCAATGTTTAGTTCCCATTTGTTATTTCCTATTTTATATTTTGTATTATTACCCCCTTTTTTCTGATCAAGAAAATTAAGAGAAGTGGATTTTTTCAGAATTTCCATTATTAACGAATGAGCTCTACTGTTTTTCTATTAACTACCTTGTAATTTCTACTTTGTCTTTATTATAACCTTCATTATATTTTATTTTGTTTTGCTTTTTTTTTGAGTTGGAAATTTAATGATTTCTTTTCCCTCTTCAATTTTTGGTGTGTTACTCTCTGTATTTCCCTTTTTCTCCTGTAGATTTTGCCTCATAAAGGTAAATGCATTGTTATTTGGTGTATAAATATTTTGTGTTATAGCTTCATAATGACTCTCAAGGCTTTAAACATTAAAGAGTTGTTTTTATTGAGATGGTTAAATTGATGCCAATTACTTATCACAAGAAACAGAAATCTGTACTTCCATTTTACTCATCATATTTCACTATTATTATTTGACACTCTCTTTTCTTTCAATTAATGTCAGTTCCCTGAAGGTAGAAAGCACCCTATCCCTCGTTGCTAAAACAATGTCTGAAACATAAATTATGTTCATTTAATACTGACTGAGTGAACTTTTCTGAATAGAATCTAGCGTGTATAATCTTTTAATTTCATGTGTAAGTATTTTGACAGTTGTCCTACTTCATGAATTTAGCATTTTACCTAAATTATTTCAGATCAAGATTTGGACTTTCAAATGCTATATACATCTGTGACATCACATCGTTTAATAGATTAGACAAAACATGTCCTAAGTACCTTGATAATTATACCATGCATAGCAGCATTTGTATCTGTGCATCTCAGATTATACAAAATGAATTATTTAATTGTTCACATGATTTGTAGGCATTCCTTTCTGTCCAAAATTTGTGTTAACATCTTTCTTCTTCATTAATTATGAAAATAAATTTAATGAATTTACTGAGGATTTCTGAAATTAATAAGGAATTAATATTAAAAGGCTTCATAATTCTAGTAAAGCTTTAATTACGTTATGTTGAATTTTATTTTTTATTTCTTAACAACTTTTCAGGTAGAGTCTACAGCTTTTCAAACAATTTCAGTGATTTAAATAGTTTGATTTAATCTAAAAAATTACTATCCCAATAGATTTAAAGCTATCCCTCTCCCAGAATAGATGATAGACATGTACCACTAGACAGGGACTTGGGGTGAGAAGGGGAGGATCTGCTTTTTTATTCCATCTGTTTAATTCTTCTAAGTTTCTAGTGATGGGAACATGCAGGAGATATGAGGAGTTAACTAGGTGCAGTTTGAAACTTTTGTCTTCTTAGTTTTTATTTCTTTTTGGGTTAACACCAAATGGCCCTTGGTACACTTTGAGAGGCAAACATATAAATAGTGAGGGTAGGAGGGTAGGAATAGAGTAGAAATGCTTTATGTTGTTGTTCATAGGCATTTTATACTGCTCACTTCCTTGACCTGGGGAATCTAGAGGCTTCTCTATATCTTCCACCTGCCTTAGCTCCTTTCATCAACAATCTAGTCTGGAGATACGTGCTGCTGGTGGCCAAAAAACTGGTAAGATGCCTCTGGTCCAGTTATTTTCTTTTGATGTGAATTGTACCCACAAGAAAATAAAATATCCTAGACATTCCAAAGAGTGGGTGTGCAGATACTCCATTGCTTCTCTTTCTTTAAATCTCCTCTCCAACTTTCTTTTCCCCTGATCAGGTGTAGGAGCAGGAGCAGGTTGCTTAGTCTGCTGTCTAAAGAGACATTAAACTACAGAATAAGAGATCAGTCTTTCATTCTCCTAAGAAGAAATTCAAAATAATTAAATTTACATATATTTAATATATGTTATATATATTAAAAGCAGTCATACATTTGTGAGTATTGAATACTTGAAATTGGTTATTGACTATTGAGTACTTGAAATGTGGTTAGTATGGCTAAATTTCAATTAAATTTAATTAATTTCTATTTAAATATAAGTAGTAATATGTACTGTGCAGAGTAGCATTTTATCTGTTCATCTCAGAGTATACATAATAAATGACTTAAGACTCTTCAAAAAGTGATGTTGGGAAAGCTGGACAGCTACATGTAAGTCAATGAAATTTGAACACTCCCTCATACCATATACAAAAATAAACTCAAAATGGCTTAAAGACCTAAATATAAGACATGACAACATAAAACTCTTAGAAAAGAACATAGACAAAACATTCTCTGACATAAATTGTAGCAATATTTTCTTAGATCAGTGTCCCGAGGAAAAATAAATAAAAGCAAAAATAAACAAATGGGACCTAATTAAACTCAAAAGCTTTCGCACAGCAAAGGAAATCATCAACAAAACGAAAAGACAGCTTATGGGATGAGAGAAAATATTTGCAAACGATGCGACCAACAAGGAGTTAATATCCAAAATATACAAACAGCACATACAACTCAATATCGAAAAAACAAACAACCCAATCAAAATGGGCAGAAGACCTATATAGACATTTTTCCAAAGAAGACATACAGATGGCCTAGAGGCAGATGAAAAGATGCTCATACCACTAATTATTAGAGAAATGCAAATCAAAACTACAATGAGGTATCACCTCACACTGGTCAGAATGGTTATCATCAAAAAGTCTACAAATAATAAATGCTGGAGAAGGTGTGGAGAAAAGGGATCTCTTGTACACTGTTGTTGGGAATGCAAATTGGTGCCTCCACTATGGAAAATAGTATGGAGTTTCCTTAAAAAAATAAAAATAGAGCTACCATATGATCCAGCAATCCCACTCCCTGGTACATACCCAGAAAAAACAAAAACCTAATTCAAAAAGATACATGTGCCCCAGTGTTCACAGCAGCACTATTTATAATAGCCAAGACATAGACACAACCCAAGCGCCCATCAACAGATCGGTTAAAGAAGATAAGCTATATATATGATATATATACATATATGTATATATATATATATAAATATATATAAAGGAATATTACTCAGCCATAAAAGGGAACAAAATATTGCCATTTGCAGCAACATGGATGGACCTAGAGAATATTATACCTAGTGAAGTATGTAAGACAGAGAAAGACAAATACTATGTGATATCACTTATATGTGGAATCTAAAAAATAATACAAAGACTCTATATACAAAACAGAAAAAGACTCACAGGCATAGAAAACAAACTTATGGTTACCAAAGGGGAGAGAGAGGGGAGGAGGGACAAGTTAGGAGTATGGGATTAACAGATACAAAGTACTATATAAAATGCATAAAATAGATAAGCAACAAGGATTTACTATATAGCACAGGGAATTATAATCAATATCTTGTAATAATCTGTAATGGAATATAATCAGAAAAAAATAACTGAATCACTATGCTGAACACCTGAAACTAACACAATAGTATAAATCAAATATACTTCAATAAAAAATTTGAAAACAAACAAATATGAATAATTATTAAAGTGATCTTTTTAGGCATTCTTTTCTGTCCAAAATTTATGTTAGTATCTTTTCTAGGTGTCTGTGTTAGTATCTACTAGCTAAGGTATTAGACAGCACAGTCTTAAGTATCTATTTATCCATATCTACCTTTTCTTCCATGTGTATCCAAGTGTCTATTTGTCCATATGTAACCTGGGGAAGGAGATGGCAAATGTTAGTTGACATTCCTTGTTAGTAAGGCCTGGGAAGAAGTATCTGGACCCAAATATAACATCTTTGTGTTGAGAACCCCTGCTGTCTGTTCTAGGGCAATAAGACATATTAGTCATAGTTCTTTCAAAATCTGTATATTATAACTGCAATATCCAGATCAGTGGGACTATTTCTGTTTTGATACCATTTAGGGGCAATAAGAAAAGACCATTAATCTTATTTTCCAGGATTAGAGTTTTTGACTGACTTAAATTAATTTTAATATCCAAAGTGACCAAAAAGCTACATATTATGCTAAAGATATCTTAGACAATTGGAATACAGCATGGTTAAAAATAAGTATGAAGAAAATATTTTTAAAATTCATTTTAGTTTATATCTTCTGATTGATAACCGATTACCCACCCAGAGTGGGCTCTCTTCAGTTTTGCCTTAACTACCTGGAAACTCGATGTTGAGCTCCCTGTTTTTTTCTTTCTTTCTCTTTTCCTTCCTCTTTGTATTTGCTGGATTACTAAGTTGCCTGGAATGTCTATTTCTATATACTCACTTCCACTAGGAGTCTACTTATATTCTGGTGAGATACTTAAAGCAAAGTACTTAGAAGTCACAGCACAGAAAGAGGCCTTGCAAAAATAATTCAGTGTCATCTTTACCTGTCTTCCCTTTATCTATCAAAAATGTAATTTGCTGTGGCAGTACATGCTTTTCCCAGTCATTGTTGTACTATCACAAAAAACAGATCTTTGTTCTCTGTGTGTATTGATGAATTAAACATAGTGTGCCCACTTTCTAAATATCATTTAATAAGCTTGGAATAGCAATTTTCTTTTAGTTTCATTTTTCTACTTTTGAATTGAAGTATGGTGTTTTCCTTTTAAATATCACTGAAATTCTGCAATTGGACACACTTTCTACTGAGAAAATCATAAAGCCAAGAAAGTACTTACTCAATTACTAAGAATCCTGTATTTTAAGTGATTTCACCCAAAAGTATTGTTCATACCATAAATCAATGAAAGCAGTAATAAGTCATTATTAAGGAACAATTACAGATTTCCGTTGTTTTCCTTTTTATATTTTGAAGCATATAAGCACTAGCTGTAGTTTCAAAATTAATCTGAAATATTTTAATTCACTTTCAGGTTTATTCTACTTCGTGTTTTGGGGATGAAGTTTAAAGGATTGGATCAAATGATAGCATCTCAAAGTTATAAAATGATATACATAATAACTCAAAAAATGCTCATAGTTTGCAAATATATATTCATTGTGTAATTTATTGAATATCTTCTCTGTGAATAGCAATGTTCTACGTTGGACTTACTGATGTAATATATCTTTTGTCCCATCTCAGAAGGACTTGATGTATGTGCACCATGAAATATCTCAGTGTGGCTCAAGCCCTAATGCCAGAGTTAATATTTTTGTAACATACATATATTTGCCTTATAGTTAGCTAAGGAAATGTTGATATCAAGAAACCAGGACAGATCACTCATATCTACAGCTTTCTCTACTGTAAAATGTGAAAAGTATGTCCTGTAAATAAAAATGTCCTCAAGAATATTACTCAGCCATAAAAAGAAACGAAATTGAGTTATTTGTAGTGAGGTGGATAGACTTAGAGTCTGTCATACAGAGTGAAGTAAGTCAGAAAGAGAAAATCAAATACCATATGCTAACACATATATATGGAATCTAAAACAAAAACAAAAACAAATGGTTCTGAAGAACCTAGGGGCAGGACAGGAATAAAGACTCAGACGTAGAGAATGGACTTGAGGACACGGGGAGGGGGAAAGGTAAGCGGAGACGAAGTGAGAGAGTGGCATGGACTTATATATACTACCAAATGTAAAATAGAGAGCTAGTGGGAAGAAGCCACATAGCACAGGGAGATCAGTTCAGTGCTTTGTGACCACCTAGAGGGGTGGGATAGGGAGGGTTGGAGGGAGACGCAAGAGGGAGGAGATATGGGGATATAAGTATATGTATAGCTGATTCGCTTTGTTATAAAGCAGAAACTAACACATCATTGTGAAGCAATTATACTCCAATAAAGATGTTTAAAAAAAATCATTTAGTTCTTGGCATAAGCAGTGTTCAGCCCCAAGTATCATGCAATAGAGAGCAGGCACTCAGTTTTTGTTGATTTATCAGATGAACTGAAAAAATCTAATCAGATAAGACTGGTACATTGCACTTAATTGCTTATAACCGGTAATAAATATACTAAATGATACTAATAAACCTATTGTTATTAATTGACTTTCATAAAAACCACTCTGTAAATCTAGTTATAATTAGCTTAATTATATGATATTTATTGGTTACAATTCATAGCTAGTCAAACATAAATGGAAAATGATTAAAGCAACTCATCTCAGAAGTCATCAGCTTAGGTTAAGCTATATAACCTTCTATAAGTCATAGAAGCTACTTTTATTTAAGAAATCTAATTGTTGGCTACTAGATCGAATTACATTGTCATGTATCATGTAAATCTAGAAACCTATAGTTTTGCATACTAAGACTATATCTAACAAATCCCATTTATTTTTCTAGCTAAGAAAATATGTATGTCATGTAATAAAATATTTGCTTGAGGAAAAACAAACTAAATAAATACTGTATGTTTTTCTAAGTGTAGGGCTTTTTATAATTTCAAAGATTAAAAATAAATATGGTTTTTAAATAATACAGGCACTGTTTTCCAAAATGCCTCAAGTTTTCCATGGAAGCTTACCAGCCTGGAAGCTCTGACAGACTAAAAGTTACTAAGATAGGGAGACTTGAGGCAGGATAGGGACTCAGACAGGCAGATTCAGCTATGTACTAGAGGAGGGGGTTCATCCTGCAAGGTCTAATATAGCACCTGCATTGTAAGAGTGGTAAGTACTGGGCCAGAAAGGGAAATCACATAAACTTATCCGGAAAGGATAACCGAGTATACAGTACTGGAAACATGTTTACTTTAGCATAGAAACTTTCAGTGTACAAGGTGGTTTTTCTGCTTTATTTTATTTGCATTATCTCTATGTAAATCTCCGTGAGATCTATGACAGATTTTCTTCTCACAATGTCTTTTTCCCTTCTTGTCTACTTTATGAAACCTTTATATGCATTCCTCAACAAGTATTTGCTGAATCAGTAAATGTGCCCTTTATGCTTTATATGGCAGGGGGTAGGGAGTAAAAAGAAACTATGTGAAAATGTTTTTCATAGTGAACAAAAAAATCTCACGAGTATAAGTTATCATCATTATGGTAAATCTCATTATAGCATGCCAAAAATACCTGACAAAGGTTCAAAGCCCAAATCACAATCAAATATGAACTATTGCAGATATTAGTTAATCATATCAATTAACATGTAAAAGGCTGACCTGTGCTGCACATTTGATAGAATATAAGAATACAACATATACCATTTAAATACTAACTTGGAAAACACAAATGGTTATGTACAAAACACAACAGATGAAGTCCACAGGGATGGCTGTACAATATACTCTGAGAATTAGATGAAAATACACCTTTCACTGGAACCAGCTATAAACAACTGAAAGGAATTTTGTTAACAAGAGAGGAAGGAGGTGTGAACAAATTTAATGAAGCTCCTTACAAGAATCAGACCTGGATGCAGACGCTTCAGATCTATCACCCCCTTTAATCATCATAACTACGCTTCAAGCTCTAGTGTGTGCCGGATCTAGCTTATACTGGCTCACAATAACCACTCATTATATATTGTCCCGACTCTGTATTCAGTCACTTCACACTAGTATCTTTAAATCATTCATTGTGGGAGTATTTACAACATTGAAATCAGCAAAAGGTACAAATCGGGGCTTTTTTTCTCCCAGTCCAAGAGCAAGTTTGTTAACATTTGCTAGCACATCATGATATGCACTAAGTAGGATAACATAACAATGTTTAGGCTCTAAAATCCATCTAATCCTAAAATTCTATGACTATTGCAGAGCAAATTACCTAGCATTTTTAACTGAATAAACTTCTGTAGTTTTAATGGATGATTTAGAAAGTTTTAGGCGGTACACTGGGAGATTTTTAGTCAAAAATGGTAATTTTTAGTTACATAATTTATTTGTAAAATGAAAAGGTTGTTGTGTTTATATAATGGGCCATGCTTCCTCATTTAATAATGAGAATGTTTTATTATTGAAACTGTAAAATAGTAATAGTTATTAAGATTTATTTAAATAAGATTTATTTAAGACAACCTATGATTATATCTTTGACCATTCTTTTTTTTTTTAACATCTTTATTGGAGTATAATTGCTTTACAGTGGTGTGTTAGTTTCTGCTTTATAACAAAGTGAATCAGTTATACATATACATATATCCCCATATCTCCTCCCTCTTGCGTCTCCCTCCCACCCTCCCTATCCCACCCCTCTAGGTGGTCACAACGCACCCAGCTGATCTCCCTGTGCTATGTGGCTGCTTCCCACTAGCGATCTATTTTACATTTGGTAGTATATATAAGTCCATGCCCTCTCTCACTTCATCCCAGCTTACTCTTCCCCCTCCCCATGTCCTCAACTCCATTCTCTATGTCTGCGTCTTTATTCCTGTCCTGCCCCTAGGTTCTTCAGAACCATTTGTTTTTGTTTTTGTTTTTTTTAGATTCCATATATATGTGTTAGCGTATGGTATTTGTTTTCCTGTTTCTGACTTACTTCACTCTGTATGACAGACTCGATAAGTCCATCCACCTCACTATAAATAACTCAATTTCATTTTTTTTATGGCTGAGTAATATTCCATTGTATATATGTGCCACATCTTTTTTATCCATTCATCTGTTGATGGACACTTAGGTTGCTTCCATGTCCTGGCTACTGTAAATAGAGCTGCAGTGAACATTGTGGTACATGACTCTTTCTGAATTATGGTTTTCTCAGGGTATATGCCCAGTAGTGGGATTGCTGGGTCGTATGGTAGTTCTATTTTCAGTTGACCATTCTTTATATTGGTATTTTGCAGTGAGGCCCACAGTAATTGAAACTGATGTTTATGTAAACAGCATTGGACCAGTTGATCCCATAAATATGGTGAGTAATGAATATTAAAAATAGTTATCTGGCATAGAGTTCTGGAGTATATATATATACCACAATAATATAGAAAGAATAGAAAGAATACGTGAATAATTTCTGATAACTAATTCTGAATGAGTTCAGGGCAACAGGTGCAATTAATGATTCGTTGGTTGTGCATAGGCTGACCCCAAGATATAGAGATGACTTTGCAGATGGTAGAGTTATTTTTTGAGATAGGGAATATAGCCATATGTGCCCTCAGATGCTGAAGGCACATTCAGGAGGAACTGTCCAGTAATGATTTGGATTTTAATTTCCAGGAAGAAGTTAGGACTGGAAATAGATGTAAATTGGGGAGGGAAGAGGGACAAGCCGCATAAAATATAGCTTAAAGCCTCAAGAAATGATCCAAGGAGGATGCAGATTAAGAGGAACACAGATCTGAGAATCAGATGGTATTTATAATGAGGTCAATGCATGTAAAATACAGGTGGAAGAAAGAGAAATGCAGAAAAGGGACATACTCAGAAAAGTCAGAGGGCAGGAGAAGAACCAGGGAGAAGATGATATTGTATAATCTGAGGAAGAAAAGAGAATGGAAAAGAAGGAACTAATAATCAGTTGTCAACATACATCAGAATCCAGTGATAAATGGAATAAATTGGGCCCACTGGTGTTGGTTATATGGTACTGGTTATCTCTGCTAGATGAAATTCAGTGGAAAAGTGAAAGAAAGAAAAGAATAACAGCTGAATCGTATGTCTCTCCTCCATCCTCAAAATCGATCTCCTATCCAACTTCTTGTCACAGAGCTAGAAATAAGGGTTCTGCAGTGATAGACATGCAATCATGTGTGGATTTCAAGGTGATGGTGAGTAAGTGGGAATGCAGGTTAATTTTATGAACTACTATTTTGAGAAATTTGACTTAGAAGAGAATGAGATAAGAGTTTGGTGGTAGAGAGGGAAGAAAGAGAGTAAAAGAGAAATATGAGCAAGAGAGAATATGAGAAAATGTCAAGGAAAGGTCATTTAGGATGGAAAATGGAAAAGTTTGTAACTATGCTTTACCTCTTATACACAGAATAGTTTTCATTACCATTTGAAAGACATAATTAATAACCCACAGACATTATTTAAAATAGGATGAAAATGTGCTGTTCCAAACCCTAATGATCCCATTTCTGTGAGTCAAACTACTTGGTCCCATTCAATGAGCTCAATCATGTGTTATGTTCATCTCCTTTGATTTGGCCACCTGTGTTACTCTCTCAGGCTGCCATAACAAAGTGCCAGAGACTGCTGGCTCAAACAACAGAAATTTCAGACATTTATGTCTCCAGTTTTTAAGGACAGAAGTCCAAATCAAGGTGTCAGCAACTTTGCTTTCTTCTCAGGCCTTTCTCCTTGGTTTGCAGATGGCCACCTTCTCACTGTGTCATCACATGGGCTTTCTTCAGTGCATGTATTTCCCTGGTGCTTTTTGTGTAACCAAATTTTCCCTTCTATAAAGACAGCAGTCAGATTGGATTTGGGACCACCCTAAAGATCTCATTTTAACTTAATCATCTATTTAACTTTAATCATCTAAATCATCTATTTTAACTTAATCATCATTTTAACTTAATCATCTATTTAAAGGCCCTATCTTCAAATACAGTCACATTCTGAGGTACTGGGGGTTAGGGCTTCAACATATGAATTTTGGGAGGACACCATTTAGCCCATAACATCATGCAAAGATAATTCTCTAACACTTTGATGATTTTTCTCCCTAACTTCATTTATTCATTATTACAACAAATTGTCTCTTTATTACTGATCTTAACCACTTTATGCCTGAATAACCATTATTATATACTTGTCTGTGTCTGCTTATTCTTATAGTATTACAGTCATGCTCAGTTTTTCTCTTACTCAATATGATGTTCACATGATTGTCATTAACTTTCACAGCTGCCTATATTGATTACCGTACTGACAGCATTTTGGCCACACCATAATGGACATCTTTGTTGCCTTAGTGCAAATGAATATGAACTGGCTTGGGATAAGTTGAATTTGAGAGTCTGAAAATAGGAGCCAACTGCTCCAGGGGGAAGGGCTGGAGCAAATATTTATCAGGGATTAGCTAAACCTCTGAGGAACTGGAAAAACAGTGTTAAAGAAAGAAGGAAAAAGAAACAAATATCAGACCTTGAGGAACATATATTGGGTTGGCCAAAATGTTCATTCGTTTTTTCCTGTAAGATGGCTCTAGTAGCTCTTAGTTGTCTTTAACTTAATTTGAAACAATTTTGTTAGATTGTATTGTGACAACTGTCATATCAGCATGCATTAAAAAAAAAAAAACTTACCAAACTGAGGAATTTTTGTGTAGCCATTTTAATACTGAAGATGGAAGAAAAAAAGCAACATTTTCAGCATATTACGCTTTATTATTTCAAGAAAGGTAAAAACGCAACTGAAACGTAAAAAAAGATTTGTGCAGTGTATGGAGAAGGTGCTGTGACTGATCAAACCTGTCAGAAGTGGTTTGCGAAGTTTCGTGCTGGAGATTTCTCTCTGGACGATGCCCCACGGTCGGGTAGACCAGTTGAAGTTGATAGGGATCAAATCAAGACATTCATTGAGAACAATCAACGTTATACCACGTGAGAGATAGCTGACATACTCAAAATATCCAAATCAAGCATTGAAAATCATTTGCACCAGCTTGGTTATGTTAATCACTTTGATGTTTGGGTTCCACATAAGTTAAGTAAAAAAACCTTCTTGACCGTATTTCCGCGTGTGATTCTCTATTGAAACGTAATGAAAACATTCCGTTTTAAAAACAAATTGTTGCGGGCGATGAAAAGTGGATACTGTACAATAATGTGGGACGGAAGAGATCGTGGGGCAAGCGAAATGAACCACCACCAACCACACCAAAGGCCGGTCTTCATCCAAAGAAGGTGATGTGTATATGGTGGGATTGGAAGGGAGTCCTCTAGTATGAGCTCCTTCTGGAAAACCAAACAATTAATTCCAACAAGTACTGCTCCCAATTAGATCAACTGAAAGCAGCACTTGATGAAAAGCATCCAGAATTAGTCAACAGAAAATGCATAATCTTCCATCAGGATAACACAAGACCACATGTTTCTTTGATGACCAGGCAAAAACTGTTACAGTTTGGCTGGGAAGTTCTGATTCTTCTGCTGTATTCACCAGAGACTGCACCTTCAGATTTCCATTTATTTCGGTCTTTACAAAATTCTGGAAAAAATTTCAATTCCCTGTAAGACTGTAAAAGGCACCTGGAACAGTTCTTTGCTCAAAAAGATTAAAAGTTTTGGGAAGATCGAATTATGAAGTTGCCTGAAAAATGGCAGAAGGTAGTGGAACAAAAGGGCAAATACGTTGTTCAATAAAGTTCTTGGTGAAAATGAAAAATGTGCCTTTTATTTTTACTTAAAAAACCAAAGGCACTTTTTGGCCAACCCAATATATTTAAGGACCTGAAAGATGAAATTGAGGTAGTAAATTAAACAGGATAGTTGGCAAGAAAATGAAGATAAAGCAAGGGAAGAGAAAGTTTCAAAGAGTGTTTTAGTATTACTTCTACCCCAAACAAATTTGTATACAACCTCTTGGTTTTTGTAAAGATAAAACATTCTATATACCTGTGTGTATTGATTTAACATTATGCAAATATAAGATTTCATAAAGTAATGCCTTACTAAAATGTTAATTTGCTCTTTAAAAAAATCATAAAATATTCAGTCTCTAATTAACCAATACTTAGATAAGCCCATTTGGGCATGTGGAAGTCTAAATTTTCCTGCATTGTATATGTTTTATTTGGGGCTTTTGTTTTCAATTTGAATGAATTCATTAAAGAAAAATGTGGTCATTAAAGAAGAAGTAGAATTCAAGACTGAATTAGTATTCCAGAAATATTTTGACAAGAATGGCTATCAAGAGGCTTCTATGATGATCTTCCTATATAAAAGTTTCATGGTATTAAATATTTAGTTTTCCCAGTGGGGCAAATTACACACTTGTAACCTTGGACAGTGATAGTTTTTTAAAAAGCTAATTAAGTGAAATTACTATTAAAATTGGTGATACTAAAGCACATATAAGAAAAAAAACTGTGGAATATTTGATAGTGTTTATTAAAAGAGAAGCATTGTCATACTAGGGATTAAGGAACAGTTTACAGAGAGGACTATTTTAACTAAACAATGCAGGAAAATTAGAATTCAGTTATTATAAAATGAACAAACTTGCTTTGACTGTGAGTGTAATAAAGCAAGCAGACTTGAGTGTAATTAAGCAAGCAAGTGTTTTTTCCCTCTTTACACATACAACTTAAGTTACTGATAAGGAACAAAATTAATACATAGGTTTAATGTTTTTATTTTTTCAAATGAGGCAAAATTTTGTTTGGTGCAAAATGGTTGTTTCATTTTAAGCTTGGCTACATAGAATAGTATCTGTAGATTACTGATAAGACTTAAAGCAATATCATTCTACACTAGGATATGTCTTTCTTTTCTTTTCTTTTTAAATCCAGGGTTAGAAGAATGGCTTCAATCCTGGTATCACTGTCAAAAATTAGGTATTTAATAATTGCATGTTGAAAGAATGAATAAATCAGCCAATAAATAGATCGTTCCTATAATTTCTATTTTGGGAATTTAAGTGCAAAGTGAATAACAGATGCACTAATGAAGATTGAAAAACTAACTTGGAAAGAGGCTGTTCAACTATGCATCTCTAAATAAAACTATCTAAATGTAAACAGAACAGAAATATACAATCAAAACTGAAGGCAAAAAATGTTAATAGAGGTTATTAGACTGGAATTAAAGTATTTTAACCTCTTAATTTTTCAGGTTTTGAGGAGATTATGTATTTTCACTCTTTCAAGTAGATGTCTCAGGATAATTAAACAATTGCACTTATCCTCTGGTAGCAAATACAACATTCAAGGGTTATAGTGATTCTCTGAATCAAGTCAAAATCAATGAAAGCTCCAGAGAATCCAAGATGATATTATAGGTATATAACACAAGGGGAGTAAGTAGAAAACAGTTATAATTGAAAATTCCAGGTATAATTTGGACATGGGTTTACTCATAGGAACTGGTACACCGTTATATAGTCCAATATTTAAGAGATTATCAATATACGCATTTTGAAAGTGTCAGACCAGAGAGAAAAACAGCTATAAAAAACTGTTCAAGAACAAGATTCCATTTCATGTCTGTAGGACTTAAGTTTATATCATCCTAACTGCCAGGGTCAGAGGTCACATGGTCTTAGAATATGCTTCCGAAGCTGAATAGATTCTTCCAGCGTGAAATTGCGATTGGTTTTGGTAATGGAGACAGGGCTGAAGAATGAAAACACAGGTTATGAGGAAGGCAACTTAGAAAGGAGCCAGGGCACAAGCTGGGCTAGACTCCAGAGTAACTACCTGCTGGAGATGACAATGCTGGGGAGAGCAGTACACAAATAGGATTAAATTAATTTAGCAAAAGACAAGTTGTTTTCTTTCTGTCCAGTATAGAAATATTTAACAATAATGCCCCTTTTCAGACTCCTTTTACCAGAAAAGGAAAAACCAACTGCTCCCTATAAAAGAAAAAATATTCTTTAAAAGCGTAGATGGAACTACGAAAGCTATAACACTAATCGTTATTGTATGGAAATACAGTATGGGATATGAGAGATTTTCCCAGAAACCAAATTTTGTTCCATCATTCAAATGGAATGGCCAAGCATCAAATGTGTGTATAGGGGGTGAGGTATAGTTAAATAATCTATTTGAGAAAGGTGAGAACTGAAGTTTAATATTTTTTTATTTTCCTTTATTTTATCAGACTTGTTTTTGATAATAAACTCCCTAGACATATAACTTGGGTTTAAACTTTCTAGATATATTGAGAAAGCTGGTGCTCAGAGAGAACTTTTTTCTCCATGAATTTCTTGCAAGGAGCACATTTCTTCAGCATGGTTCATACAATCGGTGCTAATGTTCATAGGTTCATCTTTCCATCTCTCTTTGTCTCTGTCTCTGCCTTTCTCTCTCTCTCTCTCTCTTCCCTCTCATTCCTCTCCTTCCTTTTCTCTCTTTTTTGTTTCTGCTGCTTCCAGATTTAAGGAAATAAAGCCTCAAGCATAGCTTCTACATATCAAATTAACCGTGTTTTTTCCTCTTACTATATTAACAGGAAACATTCATTCCTTGCCAGCTATATTATTTTTAGGAATTATGAAACAGCAAACACATTAAGTTTATTTGTTTGGTTTGTACAATATTTTAAAGTTTGTTGCCATAGTTTTAATTTCTTTTCTTTTGCATATTATGTTAAGATTTATTGTTTTCATTAAATACTCTAAAACCTCTTTCTTTTCACAGGCTTTATTTTAAAATAAAATAGAATTTAGGTAAGTTTTGATTCAACACTAGCAGAGATAAAATTAACAATTATAAATAAATGTTATTTTCAACTCTGTGCTTCTTTGATCCAGAATGCTCACTTGCCCCATGAATAGGAAGTTAAAGCTCTTAGAATAAAGAAATTAAAATAACCTCTGAACCTCCAAAAATTATTAAAATAATTTTACTATTTCTTGAGTTGAAAAAAACACATTTAAATTTTTATTTTATGGTCTTATTTGTCTTTTATTTATGTAAGACTTGTATTGTGAAAGTTGGTACATTGGCTACTAGTTAGAATATATATGGCCTCTTTCCTTTGGAGAAGTATAAAACCTAGTGGGGAAGACGTCTAAAAAATAACAAGTTAGATCGATACAGAAGAGGAAGGGCCAGAAAAATTCTGTGTATGAACCCATACATATTTTAAGTTGCAAATGGTGACCCTATGCTATTTTTTTTCTAAAAACCTTTCATTAAAATAGGATTTTTTCCTTATTTTAAAAGAAATACATGACAAATATTGGAAAATTAGAAATTCCATTTAGGCAAAAGAAAAAATTAATATTCTAGATTATGATTATCCAGTGGTCACTATTGTTAACTACCATTTTAATAACTTCATGTACATAGTTTTCCCAAATGTTATACTATTAATATTATACATATTTTTATAACATTGTCTTTCTACTTATTATATCATGACTGTTATTCCACTTAATTACTTTTTAAAAATATCATTAAATGTTGCATGATATTAGGGGATGTATTTGTACCATAATCTATCTAATAATCCATTATCTAACATCTTGGTCAGATTTTGGAGGAGTCTATATTGAATTCTTCTTTAATGATCTGCCTCCCGGGTTAGTTACAATTTTGAGTCCTTCATGAATTGGTAAATAGAGAATGTTGTAGAATGGGCCTGTACTGCTTGGTAGTTCTGGCCTCAGGCTAGGATTAGGGAGAAAGTTCTGCCAGAATAAGGACCTAATCATACATGTGATTAAAAGGTAGGTAGCCTTGCTTCCTGCCTAGCTGATTCAAGGCACTATTTCATTTGTCAAATGTTATAGATGATATAACTATATCTTATGAGTATACATTTTTCACCTCTTTGTTTAAAATCAAATTATATGAGTTATATGGTACCTACCAATGGCTTTCAATGATAAATTCAAAGTTATTAGGCAACTGCTTTGATTACTTCACTTCTTAATAGAAAATTTATTTACACGAGGAGAATGACAAACGTTAATACGTTGCTAATAATACTCTTTAAAAAAAAAGAAAAACAATGAATATCTAAGTAAAAGCAGTTTAGCACATATGGTGATAATTAACATGGCCTAAGATAACTTCAGAGGGATAATATTTCACCATTTTTGAAGATTACATTTAAAATTCTGTTGCGGTACATTTATTAGTTGAATGTTCAAGTTTTCTTAAATACACACACACATAAACACATGTTCTCATACAGTGTTTATATATAGAAATTATATTTAAAGAGATGACAGGTTATACTGTACAGTTTGAGGAATTCTGTACAAATCTCATCTGTTGATTTCTCTCTCTCTCTAACTGTCTTTATTTCTTTTACTTTTACCTTTATTTGGTCAGAAACCTAGTTATTGGATATAAATGCCTTGAGGAAGTGATAGAATTTTAAGTTGAAATTTTCCAAACTTTTAGAAACCCAAACTGCATTTAAGAAAAATGCACTTTTTCAGTGTTGCTTTTTGAGATTCTGATTCAGTAATCTGGGATGGGAACCTAGAATCAGAATTTTGAAAATGCTCTTTGGGGACTTCTGGTCAACCAGTTTTGGCAGCCACTGGCTTGAGCCATTTTCAACTACAAATTTAGCAGGAATTAGGTGGGATTAAATTAAAATAACAAAGATGCCTATAGATCAGAAGTATTTTTATGAGAATAGGTCACTGGACAACACCATGTCCATTGTAGCCCTTATTCTTGTTTATGTTTAGAACAAGATCACCAAACCTTAGAGATGGGAAAGATCAGAATGATAATTTCACGTAGTGCCCTGATTTTTCCAGTGAGAGAGAGTAAAGGACTTGGTCAGCACCCTACTCTAAGAAGTCACATAACTGGGACTCTGACATGATTTCCTGACTCCACCCAACCAGTAATTCTTTAGATTACATCATAACGTCTCACTACACACACTAACTACAACACACTTCTGATGTATAAGTATTAGTCATTGTTTACCTGAAAAGTATTTACAATTATGTATACAATTAAAGACAATGCCCTACCTCCTACTCAGTTGTGTTATTTTTATATTTGTTTCAGCCCAAAGGCTTTAAATAATGTACTAAAGTTTTAGGTTTTAGATTGGCAATGAATTTGAACTCACATCAGTTACCCTGCAGTTTAATTAAAATCTGAAGTAGAGAAAACTTGTTAAATGTCTCCACTTTTAACATCTTGCTATAATGGAAATCATGACAAATCTCTATAATGGAAATTGTGCAAATCCTGCCACAGGCTTTGGCTTATCTGGGTAGAGCACTCAGCTTTGTGATATGCACAACTTGATCTAACCTACCGAAGTAAACGTCGGAAGCCAGCACTTCCAATAATAGTGTGAAAAATGCCATCCTAGTAGCATACTGATATGTCAGAAAATCCTCTGATTCTATTTTTGTGTTAGGATTTGAACTTGTAACAAAGAGTGGACCACAAAATTAACTTACATTTTAGAGATAAAGATCTCTCTTTAATTTTAGTATTCAGCTGTGTTTGAAAGTCAGTTCAGGTTAAATACAACTTCTGTCATGAAGTCTTTCTTAATTTCCCATAGCTGAAAATGATCTTTATTGTTTCTATTTCTGTTTAACTCTATCTCCCCTAAGCATTATTAATTTCCAATTTTATTATTTATATATTCATAACAGGAAGTCTTCATGTTCATCTTTGTAAACTGAGAACAATACAGAAGTAACTCGAACACTGAAAAATATTTGTTAAAAAATTAAGTGATGAATGCACATGGTGTTATGTACCTTTGGAAATCTAAATTTAGAGACATAAAAATAGAACCCAAAGGGTTGATAACTGAACTCAGGATTTATGTCTGCTTTTGTAATATCTCTCAATGTACTGCTGACTGATTTCAATGATTTAAGTACCTGACATAACCTCCTTCCTTATTTCTTTTTCACTTGAAAAAATAGAATAACACCAAGTTATTTTACTTATCTTGTGATAGTATCAAGAAGTTGGTGCTTTTACAATAATTGAGCAAAGTGGGGCAGAATCCTATGAAGTTTTATCACTAAAGCTATTTGTGCTGGGGATTAACTACACTTGTACCTTTTCTCTACATGTTTATAGCCTTAGTATCTGGTTTATTGCTAACCATTGGCCCATCATATTTTGGCCGTGTGAATAGATACTTTAGGGAGAGATTAATGCCAAGGTGCTAAGATCAGATCAGGATCAACCCAACTTCATGATGTAATTATGCACCTAAATTAATTATTTAGGTCTGTATTTTGAGTGATGCTAATTCCATTACTAAAAAAAAAGTATTAAATTAACCAGTGCTTTTAAATGTTAGACACAGCACATAATTGCAAATCTGACAGTGAAGTAGAAGAATGCACTACATGAACTTTCATCAGTTATGGTTTGACTGATTGAGTTAGAAATCAAGATGGCTCACTTCTTCACCTTTATTCACTAATGCTATTTTCTGGGCTAACTTGCAAGGAGGCAAAGTTTCATAGTGTACGTTGGATCTCAAATGTTAAATGCACTGTTCCTCATCTCAAAATGTTTATCCTAGAAGCTATTCTACTTGTTCTCAGTGAATGGAAGTTCCTTTTCATGTTTCTTTTGCTTATTTATTATGCAGGTAATTATAACCTCTAAATAGGAACATGAAGTACAAGAACACAGTTTGATTATTTTCTCGAAATTACACTAATACAAATGAGCAAACAAAATAGGATTTTTCAATTATGTATAAAATGGCACAGACTTTAATAACTTTTCATCTCAATGAGGCATTTAGTAAGGATTAGTAATTTAAAAGAGCTTGGAAGTATTAGCCTTTGCAAAAAGTTTAGGAAGCGTGGATAATCAAGACAGGCTCTGTATCTTTCTCTCCTTGAACATAGATTGAGGGACTTGTGAGCAGAAAAAAACTTCACATTTTCCCAAAAATCTCTGCTTGGAAGAATTTGGCCCTTTGGAAGTTATAACTCTTCCAACAGTGATTAGCACATTTATAAACAGGTGCGCTAAAGAAGATCCTGCCAGCTGCTAAGCAGGATTCACAGATGCTTGCTATATCCCAGCCCTATATAAGTTAGTTCTCAAGTGCAATCTTTAATGCCCTGTTAGTCAGGAATACTGAAGCCAAGTAAACCTACTAAGTAGCTTGAGGTTTCCTCTACCAACCAATGTTGGATCTTTGCCAAGCCATAAACCTGGTGGGTATGTTAGCTTCTTCCTTTATCTTAAGCAGTTTCTGCTGTTCAATCCCATACAAAAGTACAGTGTATGTTGGTGGGAGTGTAAATTGATACAGCCACTATGGAGAACAGTATGGAGGTTCCTTAAAAAACTACAAATAGAACTACCATACAACCCAGCAATCCCACTACTGGGCATATACCCTGAGAAAACCATAGTTCAAAAAGAGTCATGTACCAAAATGTTCATTGCAGCTCTATTTACAATAGCCAGGACATGGAAGCAACCTAAATGTCCATCGACAGATGAATGGATAAAGAAGATGTGGCACATATATACAATGGAATATTACTCAGCCATAAAAAGAAATGAAATGGAGGTATTTGTAATGAGGTGGATGGAGTTAGAGTCTGTCATACAGAGTGAAGTAAGTCAGAAAGAGAAAAACAAATACAGTATGCTAACACATATATATGGAATCTAAGGGGAAAAAAAAAAAGGCCATGAAGAACCTAGTGGCAAGACGGGAATAAAGACACAGACCTACTAGAGAATGGACTTGAGGATATGGGGAGGGGGAGGGGTGAGATGTGACAGGGTGAGAGAGTGTCATGGACATATATACACTACCAAATGTAAAATAGATAGCTAGTGGGAAGCAGCTGCATAGCACAGGGAGACCAGCTCGGTGCTTTGTGACCACCTAGAGGGGTGGGATGGGGAGGGTGGGAGGGAGGGAGATGCAAGAGGGAAGAGATATGGGAACATATGTATATGTATAACTGATTCACCTTGTTATAAAGCAGAAGCTAACACACCATTGTGAAGCAATTATACTTCAATAAAGATGTTTAAAAAAAAAAAAGTACAGTGTAATTCTGGTATAGAATGTTGTTTAAATGGCAACCAAGACTATGTGAAGAGGGGGTCACGATGCAATGTTTTTGTGTACAGGGACCTCATGTCTTCACATCTATGCAAAACAATGAACTACACACTGTAGATGTTAAATATATGAATGATCACTAATTACATTATTATATGGGACAAATTATCCATAATACTTTATCTATGCATATTAGTCCCTTTATAGAACATACATTTCATACTCAATTACATAATGTCTAGGCCTGTGTTGGATTTTAAATAATTATAAATATGTATGTGGCTTTCCCAAATTGCAATAGTGTTCATATGAAATAGATAAAATAATGGTGTTTAAAGGTATAAACTTATAAGGAGTATTAACTAATCCATAGAAATCTAATGTACAGTATAATGAATATAGACAATAATATCATACTATAATTAGATACTTTGATAAATATCACTATAACGGTAATCATATAACAATATATAAATGTACTAAAGTAACCTTAAACTTACACAAAGTTACATGTCAAATTTATTCAATTAAAGAAACCCACCAAAATAGATAAAAGGAGGTTTTCCACTCACTTTACTCTCTGTATTCTAGTCAAGTAAATTGTAATTATAAATATCCTGCCTGGAAATTAGGATTTGATCCAACTTTTCTATTGACAAATTGACTCCTAATCTGTTTACTTATTATTCTCCCTACCATTTAAACATTTTTTTCATTCATTAGTCAAGCTCCCAATTATAATTCCATGTTTTATAAATATTTCTCTCCAGGTAAATTGGACAAGAGCTAGTATTACATCAAGAGTGAGTAACCAGTCTCTCCCATCTCAAGTGACTCATATAAAACTTTGTATCTTTCAATTTACTCTCTTCCTCCTCTTTTAATATCAAAGTTACACACACATACATATAATCACTTTCTTTTCTCAGTAGCATCGAATATGTATTCTTATTCATTAATTTTATCAAATAAATTTTAATGCTTATAATATGGTAGATACTCTGTCAGGATATAAAGGTAGATTATACCTAATCACCTACTCCTAAGAATTCTCTCATAACCATGCAATTTCCTACTTACAGTCACTTGATGATTATGGGCAGAGCCTTTGCTCTAATTATGGCATCATCAGGCCTCACTGTGACCACCATTATATGCGGTTGTTAGGTATGTGGATTTGGGATTCAACCTACAGTGTCTCAGTTTTCATATCATCTGCTCTTTGATGTGGGGAGAATTATTTTATGTCTCTATTAATAAATGTTCCTTAAAAATAAAGATTATAGTAGTAATTATTCACAGGGCTGTAGTAAGGATTTAATGACATGACACTTGCAAAACTCAACGGAATACTTGGCATATTATAAGTGCTTAATATGGTGTGTGTGTGTGTGTGTGTGTGTGTGTGTGTCTGTGTGTGTGTCTGTGTATGTGTGTGTGTATGATTGCTTTAAAATATTTGAAAACTGTGGATCTAAATAATTGAAATTAATTTTTTGGACAAAGGACAAGATAAGGGTTTTTAGATAATTTGGCGAGTGTTTGCGTTTCGATTTTGTAGCTTGTGACTTTTTGTGTGACTTAAGCATTTGTAAATACCACAAAATTTAATATAATTGTTAACATGAAAATGATTGGCCTTTATGTTTAATAACTATATCCTACCTATTATAAAATCTTGAATACAATTTACAAAAAAATATGTAAAGCCACACTGGACAGCAGTAATTACGAGGAATCTTGGATTTTAGTTTACATGACTCATGTAAACAATGAAAAAAAAAAGGTTAAGATAATGGCATACTTTTTTTCTACAAAAAAGACTGAGTTTAAGTGCTATTTACTTACAGAAACTTTATAAAAATTCAACCTGAAGAAAATATCTAAAATAGTGGCTTAACTATTATAAGTCATTACTCTTCTTTTTATCTTTTAGGAATACACAATAGATATAATTTTTGCCCAAACCTGGTTTGATAGTCGTCTAAAATTCAATAGTACCATGAAAGTGCTTATGCTTAACAGTAATATGGTTGGAAAAATTTGGATTCCTGACACTTTCTTCAGAAACTCAAGAAAATCTGATGCTCATTGGATAACAACTCCTAATCGTCTTCTTCGAATTTGGAATGATGGACGAGTTCTATATACTCTAAGGTACTACTGTTTAAAAAAACTTGTAGTTGCTCTAATTTATTTTCCATACTAATATTTGATCAACTCATAAATTTCCATTTTTCAAACTTGCAAAGTAAGAAATATGAAGTTTCTTTTATACACTAAAATCTAAAATGGTGAACTATCATGGAAACACTTGTTTAAGCTCGGAGTTACTAGTATGTGAAAAGGACTGAAAGCAAAGAGGAAAAACTCTTCGATTTCCCCTCTTTGAAGCAGAATAGATTGTGGTACAAACATTATGTTTTTTTTAATCTATAGGGCAAGTGATTGACAGAGATTTTTCTCTAGGAGTTCATCCTGCTATAACATTTTAAAATACTCTGATTTTCAGTGGTGTAGTAAAACATCCCTAACATAAGATTAAATGAGGGTCGATTTTAAGATTCAAGTTTATTTAATTCATTGTCTTGAACATATCGACTCATTAAGAATCACCCCTTTAACGGAAAGATGTTTATGGTCAAAAGAAAAAAATTCACCATACTTAACCAGGTACACTCTGTTAATCTGCATGTGTGTGCACGTATATGTGTTTGTTGAGATCCTGAAGTATGAATTTTTAACTGTGAACACAGAGATCATACTTGGGCTAATTATGAGGCATCTTAGTTGGCTGGAGAGAAAAATGTCAAAATTTTCTTATTCATTTATGAATGTTATTATATTACTACTTAAGACTTTGAGACTTCCGAATTATTATTATTTTCTATATCACAGTCCATTACTGCGGGCCAAAATCACGTTTAAAAATTAGACAAAAGATTTTTAATGCCTGAAATTATTTCTCATTATTTAATATTTATTTTTCCATCTAAATAGATTGACAATTAATGCAGAATGTTACCTTCAGCTTCACAACTTTCCTATGGATGAACATTCATGTCCATTGGAATTTTCAAGTTGTAAGTGATAAAATACTTGATTTTTCATAGAATTTTATAGCCTCTGATCCTGTTTATTTAAAAATGTAAAATAAAATGAGATAAACTGCAATTTATACAATTTTCAGAAGCGTGGACTATGTTTAACTGTCTTAGATAAAATGACATATTTGTTTCTGGCTTTAAATTAAAAAGTGGCAATAAATCCATAGTAAATATATATATTTTATCATTCTTTACAAATCTTAGTTATATCCATGTCCTTTTCTTATTTTGATTAAATAAGGGACTACTGAAGATAGATTTGTATTCAGATGTTTTTACACTGCCATGAATAAAAAGTTGATTCGAATTTTATTCATCTTTCTAGAGGCCAGATTTAACTTTATTACATTGTACTTTAAAATATATTTAATTGGTCTGGTGAAGAACATTTACTATATGGTAGCAAATATTTGAGAAAACTTTAATGAGTTGGAAAAACCAAGGTATAAATAAATTTATTCAAAAGAATGAATGAAACACAGAGAAATGATTAGAGAGAAATAATTTAGATACAAACACTTAGTATTTTGTTGCAAAGAAATAGTTATAATCTTTCTATACCAATATCAGTTTTGTTTTATATTTACTAACATATTTATCCTCACATATATCTTGATAAACATGTTTTTCTACATAATATATAATTGAGCGTCTTGAAAACCCATAAAATGACTTTAAAAATATTGCTTATGTCTATGAATTGTATAATGCTTTTTCCTTTTTTAAAATTCAATTTTTTTCAGATATCACATTCTAGAATTTATTCACAGTAGATTATAAGTATTTATAAGTATTATCCTACTTCTTCACTTTAAAAATTCCCATATATCTCTTGCTGTCATTTATTAAGGATTTTCTTGACTTTCTTAATAATTTTAATCTCACTAAAATGTCCTTTTTAATTCATAGTCTCATCTCTCACTGCTCTGATTTTCTAACATTGACTTCTCAATGAATAAAACAGCCATATAACAGCAAAGACTTGATTAAAAAACATTCAAGGACTAGTTGATATGCAAATATTTAAAGATGTAGCAATTACTGTATTCTCCTCTAGATATCATGCCTGAATTCTTGGTGTGATATCTCTTTAGCTTTGATTGTCATTATTGGGAATATCCTATCCCTGTTAGTGCAATTGGGTGTTACTGACATAAATATAATAATCATAGCTATCTTTTTTCAGGCACTCTATAGGAGTCCAGTAGAGGATACAGCCTTCTCCATCTAATATTTCACAACAAATGTATTTGGAAGATTTCATTATGGCTCCCATTTTACAAGTCAACATCATGAGATTTAGAGTGGTTAAGTAACTAGCTCCCTGTTTCTATTTGTGCCCACATTCCTATATATTATGATTATACTCTATTACTTCTACAATTCCAATGAAAAAGAATGGGAAATATGGAAAAACAAGATGCTAAACCTTTAGAACAAGAGAGAGAAGATGGAGAAAAGAAAGAGGAAACACATCCTTACACAGGCCAACAAAGATGAGAGCAATTTCATTGCATGGCTGATTAGGGGATCCTGGTGGGAAATGATACTCTGTTTTGGAACTTTTTAAAGTTGATAGTGAATTTCATTCCGGTAATATGGTAGATTAACCTTTGTGTCTAAAACAATTTAAAACATTTTATTATTAAAATCGTCTCAAAAACCTTTAAGTGATCACTAGGAAAGAATTTTCAGCCACAAAAATTCACATTACAAGTTGAAACCAGAAAGGCAAGAAGGTTTGTGGCCTGAGGACATTTGCCAAAAAAAGATAAAATTGAGCTTCGATTTTGACAGCCTTGTGGATTGGAAATGTAGTAAAACATGATCGCTACATACATCTGAGTTACAAAAGGCTGGACACTTAAAGTAACAAGAAGGAGCGCCCCCTCCCCCATACACACACACATGCACATACAAACACTAAGGTCTAAAAGGAAAGTTGTCTCTTCAATCAGCATACCAGGGTGAATTAACTCCTTGAGAGGATTTAACCACAAGCCCAGCCCCACATGGATTTTCCCAAATTTCCTTCGGTTGGTCCAAAAAACCCTTGTGGATTTCCAGGAAGTGTAGCAGAAACAAAATCATATCCTTTTTAAAAGAATACACTTCCATTCTAGACAGCTGCTGAGAAGGCAAAGGCATTTTCAACATAAATAACAAAGGTCTAGTATCCAGAATATACATAAGAATTCAGATAAAAGAAAGATAAAAAGGAAAACCCAATAAAATAATGGGCAATTGACAAGCAGTTATCCAAAGAAGAAACCGAAGAATCTAATAAACACATGAAAATTTTTCTAGGTTTTATTCATAATCAGGAAAAAAGTGAAATAAAGTACACTCTACAGTGAAAATAAAGAAGACTGTCCAAATAAACTTTAATGAGAATATAGATCCACATGTATTTTCATACTCTGGTTGGTGAGAGATGAGTATAGTATACTCTCTATGGAAAAAAAGATTGACGTTGTTTCATAAAGTGGCAAGTATATGTAAACCACGACCCAGCTACTCCATACCTAGGTATATATACCAGAGAAACTTGTGCATATACATGTTTTGTGAGACATGTACAATAACATAACTAACAGCAGTGTTAGTAATAGCCAACAGAAAAGATTACAAGTGTGGACACAGTAAAATGGATAAATAAATTCTAGTACATCTTTACAATAGAACAAATTTACTACTACTACATAAAACAGCATGGATGACTAAATATGATATTAAAAGAAGTAAGATATAAAATAATGCATCCAGTATGTTAACAATCAAGCAGAGTTCAAAAAGAAACTAGACTAAGCTATATATTTCAGAATTGCCTATCAAAAAATCTATAACCAAAAAAACAAGGGGAGGATTATCACAGAAATCAGGTTAGTGGTTACCTGTGGTCGGGAGGGGAAATACTATATTGGAGTGGACACATGGTTTTTCCCAAGGCTAGCAAGATTTTATTTCTTGATTTAATTGGAGTCAACATGGATTATCATTATTTAATCATTATGATTATTCCTTAAACTATACTCATAAATTTTATGCAGTATTTTTTCTATATTTGACATATAATAAAAATGAGAAAGAATTTCAAAAGAATTTGTCTTTGGATGTTGGTATTGCAACAGTAACAGATTTGGATCTGCTAATGTATATATTTTTAATTTTAATTTTTACCTAGATGGATACCCTAAAAATGAAATTGAGTATAAGTGGAAAAAGCCTTCTGTAGAAGTGGCTGATCCTAAATACTGGAGATTATATCAATTTGCATTTGTAGGGTTACGGAACACAACTGAAATCTCTCACACAATCTCTGGTAAGAAGGAAATACAAATCAGTGATTAATGCTAGCATCAGTGGCATTTGCATTTAAATCTATGGTTTGGAATCCTATACTTGTATGTATTTTATAGCCAAAATAAAACATATTTTTTTCTTCCAGGGGACTATATTATCATGACAATTTTTTTTGACCTGAGCAGACGAATGGGATATTTTACTATTCAGACCTACATTCCATGTATTCTGACAGTTGTTCTTTCTTGGGTGTCTTTTTGGATCAATAAAGATGCAGTACCTGCAAGAACATCACTGGGTATGACATGTAATATATGCTATAGTGTCATATGACTTTTAGCAACATTTTAATGTAATAAAAGTTTACAGTTTAATATGTTAGAAATATTCTCTAACTGCAGTCTGACAAAAATGGACAGATACTCTAGTGCAATATGATGTTGAAATGAATATATGAAACAAGTAGGAAATAGAATTGTAAAGAGCTTGAAATCTCAGAAATGTTTTTAATAGAGGTCAAGGGAAGAATAAAAACTAAGCAAGAATTAATGCATGAAAATCATACATAATCCTTGAATCTTAAATGTGATCAATATTTTCAATCACTTTTTATCAAGATTTTATTTTTTAGCCAAATCACTAATAGCCAGTATTTATTGACTGGTGTGTGTTTAGAAAGCTTTGAAATCCCCTTCTCTTACAATGGTGCTAATGAACAGTCAACGGTTCCAAAGGGCAGGTGCTGAAAGGAACAAGAAGTTTCCAGGCTTCTGTGATCTATAAAATGTGTAATTAGTCTGTGAATATTTTTGAGAGTTGCCTGTACAACAACACTGATTAAAAGGGTAATTTGTAATTCATACTTGATAAAATAGACTTTTCATTTTTTCTTTAGCAATGTGTTCCAATAAATTCATAAGAAAATGTGTCAGAATTATTATACATTTGTTTAAAAGAAAATGATAACCTAAATTTATGCATTGATATACAAAGATGAATTATTGATTAATTGATTAATTCCCAACATCAGTATAAGATATGAATCTCACTACTGATAATTGTGTCCTAAAGACATAAAGAAAGTTGGGACAGTTTCTAGTTTCAACAAAAAGAGGTTTCCATGTGGTTTCTATGGTAGGTGGTGACTAACTCCATTTAGTAAATATAGTAAAATGCAAATTACGTAAAAGCAGCAAGATAAAACCTGAAGTACCTAGTTCTATACTTGGAAATGCAACTCCTTGGGAATCTAAATAGAGGTGTAGATATAGCTAGGGGACAAAATGCACTCATATCTGAGTTTTGTTTCCTACAATTATTTCAAATTATTTTATGTTCCAAGGTAATCAAATTACTTTCGTTTTTTTGTATGCTTCTCTGAGTATAACAAATATTATATTTTGTTCTTAAATATTATTCTTATATTTTTTCCCAAAGAAAATTTGGATGGATTATTTCTACCATTACGGTTATATGAAGCCAAAAGCCTATGCCATAGTGTCATGAAAGAGAATAGTCAATAGTGGAATTGTGTTTTTACATGAATTCATATTTTTAATATTACCACATCAACTATAAAGATAAGCCATAGCCAGATCTAACTTAAAGAATATCTCTTACAACTGTGGACCCTATATAGCTGGAGGATCAAGGATTTTTTTTAAAGTGTACATCCATACATCCATACATACATCATTGAAGGACAATTTCCTGAGCTCATTTATTCAAGACTGTATTTTAACAAACATTTATCAAAAGCTTTATGTGAGCTGGCCAAGGAGGAGAGGACCCGCAGCCCCACACCAGCTCCTCCACAGTCACCACCAGGCCTGGCGCAGACGGCCAGTGGAGATGCGCCCTGGACAGAGTGGCCCCCGGGAGCCCTGGTGGCTGAGGGGCGAGCGCAGGTGTGCGGCTCAGCAGTCCTCCCGGCCTCGCCCCTGCAGAAGGGCTTCGGGAGGGCAGGCTGGCGCCTTGGGGACAGTCTGTGCCGCGGGCTCTGCCGCCCCCGAGGGGACCAGGACTTTAGAGCCCTTGGAGAGCGAGGGCCGCAGGCGCGGAGTGTGTGGCGGGTCGCTGTAGTCGGAACCTCCAGGTGACCCCCAGGGGCCGTGCCCACACGTTCCTCCTGACGGCGGCCTCTGTTTTCTTTTTGATTATTTTAAGGATTAAAAGCTACCTTGCATTTTTAAAAAAAAAAAAAAAAAAAAAAAGCTTTATGTGAAATAGGCAGCATTCTAGGTGCTGCAGTGTTAACAGTGAACAAACTGTGATGTGCTCATGTTCATGTTAAAACATAAAACATTTATGTTTTAGTGGGGTGTACAGGTAATGTACACATATAAAAAGCATACAATAAAATGTCAGTGAGTATTAAAGGGTATGAAGAAAAAGTAAAATAAATGGCTAGAGAATGGCAGGGGATGTGGGTGAATATACTGTTTGTTATGTTATCTTGTGGAGTCAGACTAGACCTATTTGAGGAGGTGGCAGAGACCTAATGAAGTGTGGGAGCTAGCCTGGTGGATATCTGGTAGAAAGATAGTCCAGACAGGGAGAACCACAAGCTTCTGAAGTGGAATCTTCCTTGCCATCCATGCTTGAGGTTCAGAAAGAAGACAACTGAGTCTAGAGGTGACTGAGTAGTGGTAGAAAACAAGATTGGAGAGGCAGCCGGTAGTTAGAGCATATGTTTTAGTAGGTCATTTTAAGGGCATTGGGTTTTATTCCAAATGTAATGGGAGACTATTGTAAGATTTTGAGCAGGGGAAGCCAACGGGGAAATAGCAATGAATCTGCTACGTATTTTAAACATTTTCTTAATTTCATGAACTCAGAGATATTTTAATAGGAAATCCACCATATTATTTTTAAGCTAAACTCTGTGATAATAATTACTAAATTAAAGAAATAAATGTGTAGAAGCTAAGTTCTACTATAGTTTTCCTTAATTTATGCAATAGAAATGTAATAGTATTTTAGTAAAGTGAAATTTAATTCCATCATTGATAATGAAATCAAAGAACACATTGGCCTTAAGATTTTTTTTCTACTTGAGATGGGACATTTTTATGGAAGCCAGGAGTACCTTGGGAAAGCTACCTTCGTCTGACTATGGGAATGTTATGATTTAATAAGTTATAAAAAATATAGTGCACAAATCAAGGAAGAGAGAAGACTGGTAGTCACTGAAATTATTTCGCACTTACCATATGAAAAGCCTTTAAATATAATTTTGGCTTAAAAATAATTGAAGCAAAAACTGTCAGGAATAATGGGAGAAATACACAAATCTGCAATAATAATTGAACATTATAATACTCTTTCTCTTTCATTGATAGAATAACTACATGGAAAAATCAATTAAGATGTAGAAAATTTGAATGAAATTATCAAACTTAACCTGATTGATATTTATAAAACACTGCACCTAACTACAGAATACACAATATGTTCAAATGCATACGGAACATCAACCAAGATCTCAATAACATTCAAAAGACTAAAACTTTCCAGAGGATATTTTCTAACCAAAATGAAAGTAAATTAAAAATGAATAAAAATAACACAGATTAATAATGGCCTCATTCATTTGGAAAAATTTTAAAAGACCTTTAGATAACTCTTGGGTTAAAGAAAAGTCAAAAGGAAATTAGAAAATATTTCAAACTTAATTTTAATAAGAATTTAACATATAAATATTTGTAAGATGCAGCTAAAGCATTGCTTAGAAGGGAAATTTTAAACACTAGTATTAGAAAGGAAGAAAGATTTTACATCTACTTTAAAAAATGAGTAAATACCTTTTATGTAAATATATTATACAAAATTTATTACATTACTGTGCCCGTTTTTTAGATGAGAGGCACAGAGGAGTTAAGAAACTTCCCTGAGGTCACAGAGTTAAGAGTGGGAACATCAGAGTTTGAACCTAATTTGCCTCCATGACTTCCAATTCATTTTACGTGTATCATCTTTAATTTTTTCAATCCTAAGCGATAAAAATAAAAAGATGGGCATGTGAAAGGAATTATTATTAAGGCATGTTTCAGTGTAGACATGAGGGAAAGAGGTGGCTGTTGCCTTCACCATACCAAAGAGGCACTTTCTATTTTTTCAACCCAGATGTTGCCACTTTATAAATAATTGACCAAATTAAGATTCATTTGGCATTATATTTAGTACTTTTTGGAGAGAAAACAATCCCACTAATGGTGCCTTCTTTCATGAGGCAAAGAATGAGAATTAAGGCAGTTTAGATTAGAAGAGATATAACATGTGCAGCTGTGAGTTAGGGGGCCTAAAATTAGCAGTGGTAAGAACCACAAGAAGACCATGGATAAAGAGAAACAGATACCCCCAAAGATCTATACACAGGGCTGGGGCCCAGGCGGGTATCCCAATTTTATATGTTGACTTCTTCAAAACATGAAGATTTACTCTGTCCTTTTCAAGTATTCCCTTGATATCATTTTGCCTGTATTCTTCACCGAGATGAAAAAAATAGGTCTAATTCAAGTTATAAAAAATAAAATTCTAGAGCAGTTTGGATTACTTTTAACTGTGTGTGGCAGGAAACTTCAAATCACTGTAGATTCAATTGGGTAGAGGTCTAAAATGGCTTCTGGTGCTCTGGCTATTGTAGTCCAGCAAAATGCAATTAGGAAGAGGGAAAGAAGGGCATTTCCTATCTTTCTAATGACATCTTCTGGTAGTTGTTTACATCCTTGACTTAATTCTTCTTGGCTAGATTTCAGCCTGTGGCCACACACAGCTAAAAGAAGCTGGCAAATAAATTTGTACTTTCAGGCAGGCGCAGACTAGCTAAAAATTGGATAGTCTATTATTATGGAGGAAGGGAAGAATAGGTATGGGGAGTCAACTACCTGCGGTCTGGAGAATTTAGATGATTAGAACTCACAGAGACACAAAGAACACATTGAACACAATGTAGCTATGGTTACCAGAATTTTTTTTTTTCTGTAAATCACAAGTAATTATATGCTTTTATTTTCCATTGTTTATTTCTGCTCACAATATTGCCAAATCGGATGGAAGAATAAAAATGGTCTAAGTTATTTTTCCTCATTTATTTTTCTTCCCTCCCTCCACAGGTATCACTACAGTTCTGACTATGACAACTTTGAGTACAATTGCCAGGAAGTCCTTACCTAAGGTTTCTTATGTGACTGCGATGGATCTCTTTGTTTCTGTTTGTTTCATTTTTGTTTTTGCAGCTTTGATGGAGTATGGTACCTTGCATTATTTTACCAGCAACAAAAAAGTTAAGACTACTAGAGAAAGAAAGCTAAAAAATAAGGCCTCGGTATGTTAGAAAAAAATCTCTATTTTATAAGCAACAATTTACTGTTAGAGATACTCTTTTGGGTTCTCATGTTATACTTTCTTAGACTGATATGGTTGCTAGTGATACTTTGACAAAAGATAAAAAAAAATATTAAGATGAAACTGGAGTACCTAACATTGCCCACCAGCAAAAGTATTCTTATATTTTTCCCTAGAAAAGACTTTTGGATCACCTTTGTAAAGAGTGGTTATTATGCTGTGAAATTTTCCACAAGTAGTAAATTCTTTGTACCTAAAAATTATTTAAACTCTCTCTTTGAATCTATTTTTGTGATAGGATTTGGACTTCTTACATTGGTACCCCACAAAATTAACTTAATTTTTAGAGATAAAGATCTCTCTTTAATGTTAGTATTCAGCTGTGTTTGAAAGACATAGCTTTCTATGTCATAGAAAAGATATCTGTTTGGCTTTTGTGTATTTGTACTCACTCCCCCTTCCTAAGCATATATCTACCTTAATTTATATCACATCAAGTTGATAAATTAGAATTAACTCTACTGATTCTAAAATACTTAAGTATTGGATGATTAACTATAATTTCTTTTTATAATGGCAATTATAACAACCTTAAAGTAATATGTAACACTGAGTATTCCAGGAACTCCTTTATATGCATAATTTCATTTATGCTCATAGGCACCTTATATATACAAGTTCAGTAATTTGCACAAGGACAAACTTAGGAAGTGAAGGATCCAAGACTCAAACCCAGGTCTTTTACAGTGACAGAGGTCAAGCTTGTAATCCTTCCTTTATGTTGCCTGTTTTCATAGGACTCAGAAAAGTAAACATCTTTTTCTCCAATATTAACAAAAAAGACATTTCATTGCTAATTCCAATAAATGTTTTTAAAGCAGATTTTTTTCCAAAATACCAGTATACTTGAGAACTATATAAAACAGTTATGCATGAGTGGTAAGCTTGTAAACCTACCATAGCATGTACATAATGAGGCATGGGATTTTTCATGTTATGTCCTAAATTTGTAAGTTCTAGGATTCAATGCTTTTTCTCCCTTCTCCCATTTTTCATTAGTTTCCTTATAAAACTTTACCATACTTTTAAATTATATTTTACTTTTTATGTTATACTCCAAGGACCAAAGCCTTGTGTATTTGGTTCCAGATTCCCACAATATCCCAAGGAAGGAGAGCACATTGTTGGTGGTACACATTTCAGAACTTACATGGTAGAATTAACATGTGACTCTCTCAACTTGACATGATTTTAGCTTATCCATAGGATTTATTATGGCCTCTGAGTGGACAAAGCATCAGGGGGCAATGATTTCAACTTTAAAATCCATTTGCTAATTTTTTAGGTAAAGAAAAACACAGGTTTTCTACTATCTGCCTTTAATCCAAGCCAAACATCCTCTCTGGATTTTCCATTTCATCATTTATTCATCCACAGCTATGCTTGATTACTACCTTGACAATTTTATTTTTGGAAATTGTGAATGAAAATGTTTAGAATAAAAATAATTAACATTATAAGCCAGACAATGTACAATCTCACATGGATTCTAGAATTTCATTCTAAGAATATGTAATATAGGTACTAATATTATCTAAGGCTACTCAACCAATAAGTGGCTACTGTAGGAATACAGATAATCAGTTTGACTCCAGATCATGTGCTCTCAACCACATTACCAGATGTCTCATTTACTCAGGAAGCTGAAACATTGGAGTACAAGCTTTAAAATTATGATGTTCATTTAATCATTCATTCATCAAATATTAATTAAGGACACCCATGTTCTAGGCACTGTTCTAGAATAGTTATTTAGGGAAAAAATGTCTGTATGTTGAGTATTTAAAACTTAGCACCAAACCCAAGAAGCAAAATATTAAAGATGAAAAATTAAGGAATAAAAAATAAATGAGAGCTTTGAAGCATTAAATTGCAAATATCAAAAGTTAAATTGATATGTAATTGACTACCTAGGTAAGAAAAATATTTTTAGAGCCATCCAAAATAAAATTCTATAGTAGTTTCTTTCTGTTCAGTTATGTGTTTCATGAGCTTTTTCAATACAAAATGACACTTTAAGTGAAAAATTGGATCAGTAATCAAATCTGACTCCCTGCCTAGTTCAGTGTTTAGCCATACGGTCTTGCAAATCAGGTAAATCAGAGCACACTTTTATGAAGAATAGGTAGCTCTGCTTGCTGTTGTCTCAAAATATTCTATTTAAGGGCTTTGTGGAATCTGTGTTTTTCTTCTGTTCCAGCCAGGAGGATCAAATGCAAGCTTAGACCCAGAAATCTTGGAGCATCTTGCCTTTACACCTGTTTTAATTGTTTGTGAGTTTATCTTCGTTATCTCTCTCTCTATCTATCTCTCTGTCCTTCCATCTGCCCACTTTATTTTATAGGCTCAAAATTCTGAGTTGTTTAAAATCCAGCATTTCCCTTTTCTTCACCAAATTATTTATGGCAATAGGCCAGGACCAAAGATCTTGCCTAGAGTCACTGAAAAGTCAACATGTCTGTTATTAAAAGAAACTAAAATCCCCTTCTTGACATCTCTTTGACTGCTTAGCTGAGAATCCCAGAAAACTCCAATTTATTTTACTCAGGAAGAGATGATATTTGAACACAATAGATTTTTAGCATCAATGACCCCTCTAAGAAAAATATAAATTAATAAAGATGCTTTCTACCTTCCTCTCCACATGATATATTGGACCTTTTCTTTCTTACTCTTTCTTGCTCTCTCTCTCCACCTCCCTTCCTCCCTCCCTTCATCTCTCCCTCCCTCCTTCCTTCCTTCCTTCTTTCCATTATCCCTTTCTTCCTTCTGTCCTTTACTTATGTCCATATTTCTTTATTTCTTTCTCCTTTATTTTTTATTGTGAATGTCAGTGACATTTTGACTTGGTCATATTACCATCCAATATATTTTATTGGGTTTTTATTTCTACTCATTAAGAATATGATTCAGGTGTGTTTGTATAAATATCTATTTTCAAGAGAATCTAGTAAGTTAACTATGTTGAAGTATAGAATCAAGATCCTTATGAAACATGTAAAGATCTCAGAAAAGCAATAGTAGTAAACCAGCTAACTAAAGAGTAGTTCTTGTTGAAACTCAAATAGCCCATTGATGATAAAGAAAATCTCAGAAAACCATGTTATACCTACATCAGGAGCCTGATCTACCCATTTGAGGTAGAACTTTTTTGTAATCTCTCAATTGGTTAAAATGTTAAATGAAGGAAGTTTATTTCACCAGCCATGAACAAGGCACTATGAAGAGAATAACGACAGAATGTGTTCTCTGCTTTCAGGGATCTTTGAATCTAGTTGTGGAAAAATACATTAGAAGTGTAAATGTAAGATAATAAAGTACAGTACAAATAACAGTCCAATATAAAAATCAAAAGTAGACAAAGACACTATAAGGAAGTAGCAGTTAGGTGACTGGTTTCAAATACCTTTTCGGCAGCAAAATATTTTCTATGATAGATATAAGTTAAGAATATTTAAAGACGTTCTTATTGAAATAGAGATAGGTACCACAAAGTCCGAACTAAGTGGCCTGTCCTATGCACAGAGGAAATCTTGAGACATCATGTAATGTGGTCTGTGAAGCACTAACAAGTACATAGTGTTGAGAAGAGGCTATGTCATTGTGAGCCAACAGTGCAGTGGGTGGCCTTTTTCATTTCATTGTAAATAATTTATTCAAAATGTATGTAAACTAACTCTTCCAAAGAGAATTTGATAGAGAAAATTACAAAGAAAGCATGGCATCACTGAAGTAGTTCTTTAAAGAATAAGTTGCAGTTTTCAGGAAAACAAATTATCAAGAATATTTAAGAGAGAAGGAACCATGTAAGCCAAGTTGAGGCATACATATAAGAATAAAAAGTAGATTTGTATATTTCTCAGGCTTTTTGTCTAATACAATAGCCACTAGCCATATGGCTAGGTTGATTTAAATTAATTAAAATCAACCAAAATTTAAAATTTAGTATCTTAGTAGCATTAGTCACATTTCAAGTGCTTAATAGCTACATGTAACTAGTGGCTACCATATTGAACAATACTGATACAGAACACTTCAAGCATTGCAAAAACTTCATTGGACAGTACTATAGAAAATAGGCATCTTAGTAAAGAAAATACCCAAGTTGAGGATAGAAAAGTGGTTTATTGCCGAGACGTGGAAAGTCTCCAGTACCATGTTAAGAAATTTCCACTTTGCACTGTCAGCGCTGATAAGTCATGCATGTTTTTAGGCAAGATGGCATATTTGCTTCTATGTTTTTGAAAGATAATTATAAGTAGCATGGAGTATATACTTGAATGGCAAAAGAAGCAAGGAGATAAAGACTATTGCAGTAGTTCAATATGTCATATATTACTGAGAGTGGAACTAGGGTATTGGAGTGGAAATAATGTGTGGAAGGTTTTGTTTTTTGTTTCTTGTTTATTTGTTTGTTTTTGCCCACAATACCCAACCATAACCTTTTCCTCACACACACAAAAAATATCGTATTTTCAGCCAGTGCGTATCTATATGAATAAACATTCTTCTACCTTTCAGAGCACAAAAATAATGAAAAGATGAATCAATACACAGTTTCACAAATTATAAACCTTCTTTCCTGTAATGGTAATTGGCAAAGCTCCTAGGAAGGATTATTTGATATTGGTGAAATGTGAAATACAGTAAGAAGTTTACTTGTGCATGGTTGAAACAAATGAACAAATCAAACAGTATCTAAATGTACAAGTGAGAATACAATTCTCTGCTTCACAGCCTTGGTCTCAACCCTCAGAATTTTTTTTTTTTTTTGACTTTCTATTTTTTACTTTCCTCTGATAATTATTTCCATTAACTTCTAATTCTTGGAGTAGCAAAATTGACAACTCAGAATCACCAAAATCCACCTCATGTCTATTTTTAAACATTGATGTAGATTTGTAATTTTTGAAATTCTGACTGATAAATAACTGGGATTTTGTGAAAGTTGATTGGAGAAAATCTGTGCTTAGTTTGGCATTCTCATCTGCCACTTTTTGAATGAGAAATGAATAGTGATATTAGTCAATATTTCATAGTATCAATAACATGACCTAATAATGTTTGCTAATCATATTGCTAATACTTAATATTATTAATTGTATTAGTATATGATCTAAATAGTTATTATATTATTGGTCTTGGTGCTTAAAATATATTTTGTATATTTAAATATATGATTAATCTATAAGTAAGAGTATTTAATATATAACCAGACACATATGTATCTTTAATAGTGAAAATGGGATGGATTTCTCAAAATGTTAAGTTCAGCTATTCTTAGTGACTTTTTTAAATAACAAAAAAAATGGCATATTCTCAAAACTACATCATTTGAAGTAAAAGGAAATTCTATTCAATTGTGTTGTTTCTTTTAATGTCATTTAAATGGATCTATTTTATTTTTTCAATGTTTGCTATTTGGGGGGCAGCAGGATTTTTATTTGAGAAATTGTAAGGTGGGTTTTGCTGTTGTACTTCAGATAAATAAGGCATATAATGTTTATATTCTTCCAATTAATTTTTCAGTGGTTTCCAAGGTCACAAATCTATGTGTCGAAAGTATTTTATTTTACTGATACTGTGTCAGCTCTTTGGCTATTTTTCTCAATACATATAAAATTCATTCCTAGTCACATTCATCATTCAATAAAGTGTAGTTTCTTTCAATTTATGAATTAGTGGCATTTTGGAGGAGGCAGCAGGAAACTAGAAAATTGTCAATCTAAATTGTCACTGCAATAAGAAGCTCTGCATGATTTTGACCACCAGGGATTGGTCCATGTTTTAAATGAACCATTTGCAGTTTTTCTCCATTTTTGTGCACTTTAATGTTTAATCATACCTCTCATGCACAATTGATATCTTCTAACAAACACACCATCTTCCCATTTATGGCAGTTCTGAATGATATATGGAACGTGTTTTGTGCCATATAACCTTGAAATTGCGGACTAACAAACTTGCATTTTAACCACTTTTCACGCTGGTTAACATTGGAACATATGTTATTTAAGTAACAAGAAAATGAATACCAATTTGCCTCATTTTTATACATAAGTTTAGTGCTCCACTAAAATTTAGGAGTGTAGTCGAGTATCTCCAAGTGTCAATCTCAAAAGATCTGTCATTAACATTTAATAATATACTGCCTCTGTTTTTCATGATATATCTAGGCAAGTGAAGTCATGCATTTGTGTTTAGGGCATTGCTTCTTATCTTCAGGCTGCACATTTTCTTCCTAATATGGATGTTACGACTTGTGTGATGGTTTTATTTTTTTAAAATATCACTAAATGTGATCATTTGCTTCTCTTTGTATATACTGAATGTTTAATATGTAGTGGGTCAGATTCTATGTTTCTTTTTAGGAATGAAATGGGTTTGAATATAGGTCCAAATTTTTAAAAATTATCATTTTTTGTGTTTAATTTTTAAAATCTTTCTCATACAATGTTTAATTTTCATGGCTTTGAGATTTATTTATTTCAAAATTTAGGATGAAAAAATTTTATATATATTTTCATTAGAATTTAAAATCAGGATAAAACAATTGTTATAATCTCAGCATTGTATTCAGTGTTTACATAATGACACCACTGATTATAATAAATTGTGAGGCTCACATTTTAAAATAATCCCTGAAATACGTGGAAGTCCTGAGAGATTAAGAGTTACTAAAATGGCAATCTTCACTCATATTTTACTTGCCATTTTATTCAAGCGTTCATTAATGTATTTCTTTCCAGGAACATTTTTGATGAGGTCCAAGTTTTTGTTGTTGTTATTATTGTTATTATTGCTTGTTTTAGCACATATTTTATAGTCAATTATGGTATATCTTCTCCAAGAATCAACAGTAGCAATGACAATTACAACACTATTATCAATTGGCAAGGGAATACTTGCTATGTTTCAAATATTTTGTTTGGTGTTTTATGTATATCATCTAATTTAATCATCAAACAGATCTATGTATTGTTATTGTGGCTTTGGTATGGCAAAAGACACAGACACAAAAGAGCAGTGACATTTCCTGTAAGTTACAGGACTCTACTGGGCAGGGCTGGAATTTCAGCCTAAGTGATTGCTTTAATATTCCACAATATCCTGACTCCAAAGTGATTGCTCCAAAGTGATTGTTCCAAAGTGTTGGCTTTAATATTCCACAGTATCCTGGCCATGCTCGATTTTTTATATTTTTAAAAATTCTTCTTCTTATTTAAGTATTATTCAGAACATGGTATCATCAAGAATTAGTTTGATATGTGTCCCAAAAAATCTTGGTAAAAATAATAACTATTACTACTGGGCAAGACGAAGCACGGATCATTTTACATGTTATGAAGTTTATTCATCACAACCATCACAAAAATTAGGTGGTAATATAATTTCAGCTGGATAGCTGGAATGAGCAGAATTTTGGTAGAATTAGCAGAATTTTGAATACCAGTTGTTCCCCAACCTGAATTTTTACCTCCTGCACATTCTGTCTCCCAAATATGATGCTTTGTGCCTATCCACAACTCCAGACCTCATATCTTTTTTATTCATTCATAGCTCCTCAAAGTTTTCTGCTTTATCAGAATGTCATCTTTACTATTTGTTCTCATTATTACTAAAATAAAGTACAGAATATAACCATAGCAAACCAACACATGTTTATAGCATTGTAAATGATTTACTGTAAAATATCATAGAAAAATAGTTTATTCTCATTTTAGAATTAGATTCATGGTTAACAATAATTCAGTAGAACAACTTTCTAAAGGTATAAAATATATTTAATTTTGAGTGTTTTTTTCCCTGCAAAATCTTTGGAATGTAAAATAATATTTTTATGTGCTACAAGGTAAATTATAATCTAAAAACATGTTAGAATTGGGTATTCATTTGATTTTTGGAAAATAAGATTATTTTCACTGCATGTCAGTCTCTCAGAGTTTGCCTTGAGGGGACAAATTGATCTTTTTTATGATTTTTTTTCTCAAAACTCATTTATTATTTTACTCAGATGTCCTCTGGACTCCATCCAGGATCTACTCTCATTCCAATGAATAGCCTTTCTCTGCCGCAAGGAGAAGATGATTATGGGTACCAGTGTTTGGAGGGCAAAGATTGTGCCAGCTTCTTCTGTTGCTTTGAAGACTGCAGAACAGGATCATGGAGGGAAGGGAGGATACATATACGCGTTGCCAAAATTGATTCCTATTCTCGAATATTTTTCCCAACAGCTTTTGCCCTGTTCAATCTGGTTTACTGGGTTGGCTATCTTTACTTATAAATTCTACTTACTAGGTAAAACTCATAAGAAGTCTGACTAAATCCAATATAATCGACTGTCCTTCAATAACATGAAGCTTAAATTTAAAATGCAGAGAAACCAATGGTTAAAATGTGAATAGTTATTTTAACTATTTTACAGCTTTCTTAGGTAAATAAAATAGCAGCTTTCAGATTAATATACATAAATTTATGTAAAACAGATTAGTTGCAAAATTCAGTATATTAAAATAGTATTATATATTTGTACTTTAATTTTCTTTATTTTTACATATATCCTATTATGATTTTGAATTTATAAGTTCTGTGATTCATATTTCAAAGATGGAATAATTTTAATATATATTTTATTTAAACATAGCCTATCATTTGTAATGGTAGCTTAATCTAATGCCTAATATTTATGTAATATGTTTCTGCCTAGAAAATATTGTTAATTTGATTTCTTTTTTTTTTTTTGCTTTTTATTTTTATGCTCTGTTTAGAATAGAGCTAGTTGAAAACATATGAAACATATGAAAACAATGATTTCATTGGATTGACTTCCAAGAAACTTTACTCCCAAAAAGAAATTAATTTATTTTTAATTTTTTTATTATTTAAAACAGAAAAGGCCATTTTACCTTATCTTTGATCCAGTTCATTTCCTGATGAAACATTAAATAAAACTCCAGTTATATTTAGGTTTGGTGATTTACAAACTAAGATGGAAACCATCAAAGTAATTTAAATACAAGGTGAAAAAAAATGAAGAATATTACATTTAACCATTTTATTCTCTGCCGCATAGCATTTATGAAGAATGAAGAGATTAACACTGAAGAGTTTAGATCTACCAACCCTGAAATTAAATACAGAAAGAACTGACTTTTTCTTAACCCTCTACAAAAATGTTACATTCCTTAAATTAACCAAAAACATTGAGGAACAGGGCTTGTATTTGCTCATTGTGGCTAAAGAATTATTATCTAGCAAATTGATTTGAAATGCATATTGAGGATATGGTCTTAATTATGTACTATTAACATTTTTCAGACCAGAAATGTTCTGGAAACACAGTCTTAGGCTTGTGTTCTATATCGCCTTTCCCAGTTCCTAAATTTGGACTTGGTCAGCTTTACGACTTTGTTATCAATTTTAATGATATTCTCTTTTTTTAGAAGAGGTGAGCAGGCACAAAAATCATGTTAAAGGTGGAGTTCTGTTAGAGGCACCTCTAATGAACATGAGTGTGTGGGGCTCTCTCAATTCTGAGAGGAACAAAAATAGTCTTACTATAGTTTACAGCCTGTTGCTTAATAGTTTCCAAAATGTCTGTTTTGTTAAGAGGCAAGATAAATTTAGGCTTTAATTAATCTATTCCTGTAACTAGTTGGGCATATCAACTCTTTATAAGAACTCCCTATTCATTCACCATTACCTAATTATCTGTAAAATCACCAGAATGATCTTGAAGATAGCCTTTAAAAATTGTTTCCATTGTCAAGAGCAACTATCAGGGTGAATAATTTTGTGATCAAGGCCTATCTTATGGTATGTGGAGGAAGCTACCACCTGTGCGCCTGACACCACGTGGATAGTGAATACATGTGTATGCTCTGGCATGGTTATACTTATGTTTTTAGAATATATAGTGGGTTTTTTTATAATCTAAATATGTTTCATTGTGTATCCACCACCTACATCTGAACTTTTTCACTTTGCTTATAAATCTTGGAAAAACATAAGCATGAGTTAAATGATATTGCCCAAATATCCACCGACACTGTTTTTTTCTGAATGGAAAGCCAAATTAAACTTTGGCTATGTATATATTCACTTACAAAGTGCTCATGCATTCACTGTTATAACATTGAGTATTGATGGATATTCTTAACGTAAACATTCATTTAAAGATAAATGAAAAATGAAGTACCAATGAAGAATAAATCATTTCACTAAAATGTATCATGGCTATTTCCATGTTTTAAGCTATAGCCTGCTCATTATCATGGGGGCAATTTTAATTCTGGGATTCTTTCAAGTCTATCAGCATGACCCTATTTTAAAATTCTTAAAAATGCTTGATATTAATAGTTGTGATTTTCTCACTGGTGTTCCATTAACTTGGCTTTAAATGTTGACAGTATTTACAAGTGGAAATAAAATATGATAAGATGATAAAAATATGACTGATGCTTTTCTATATACATTCATTGTATATATCATCAAAACTAGTGCTTTGTTTTCAAAGCCAGTGGCATTTTGAGCAGTTCTGTTTAAACAAGCAGATCAGAAAGGGAAGTGTGTAAAAATCTTATTATTTCTAAAAATGAGAATGAAAAGGTGAAAATGCAGTTAGATTATTTTTACAAGAAATCAAGTAGAGCTTACTTTCAAAGGGTATGCAGTCTAATCCCTGTTTCTCTCTTCTTTCAAGTATTAGTTTTATCATCTTGAGAAATAATTTTTTTAAAAAATCCTCCTCTTTTTCCAGGTGAGTTATATCTTAATTTTATTGGATTCACTGGTACTTGAGTTTCCTGACTGATTTAAATGTTTTTAACACTAATATAGACCAAAAAAGTGGATATAGATGAGGGGAGAGATAATTAGAGCAGAGGGACTTAGAATAATTTGGAAAAGTGTTAATTCACATCGAGCTATCCTCTAAATATGTGACCAGGATCTAGAAGTATCAAGAAGGGAAATTGTGACTAGCATGATTTTATTCTCTTGGGTTTACAATTGCATGATAATATTTTATCTATTCTTGAATTGCATAGATAGACTCAATTGAAATCAATTCCTAAAAGGCCAAGTAGTTTCTGGAAAAAAAAAAACAAAAAACTTAGATTTCCTGAGAATTCAGTAGGGAAAGGGCAAAATTAAAGAATAAATCTAACTAAATATAAAGTGTTAATGTAAGCAGAAATTAGATAATTCATTGGCTACATTTTATTTTAAAGATATAGATTTCATTAAGGAGTTTTAAAAACATTAACTTTAGGTTAAAGTACAATAAATGTGGGTAAATATACAAATAATCACCAGGGGTTTTTTTCCCCTTTAGTGTGTTCCCATATTCTGACATCAAATTTAATCATAAAATATCTTATATTTCAGTTTAAGAACAAGATCAATATTGAGAGCTGCATTCTTTCCAATGATTCAGCATCAAAAAGAATGATCGACAGTACTCTCACATCAAGGGCCCATAATTGTAAGATGTGAAATTGTATTCCAAGTCAAGGTGTTGTGAAGAAACGCATCTCGTACTTTGATTACACAAGAGATTTAGATAGGATGATTTGTTTGAGTTTAAAATTTAAATTAATAACCAAAAATTGATTAGATATATAATAAATGAATAAATACATGTACAAAATTATCAGTTTTATACCAGTGTCTATTTTCACTCTTGCAAAATTCAGCAAGATACCATTCACAATTATTTCATTGATCTTAGCGCTGGAGTTTAAGTGATCGCTTAGACATTCAATAATTTAGCATATGTCCCACCAAAAACATTTTGAAAATAATTTCTGACCAAGCTATTTTTCTTTATATCATCAAATTTATTTAACTCCTCAATGTCACACCAAATGAAGTCTAGACATACTTGGTATTATGTTTCTGTTGGTCATTGTTTTTTACTGCTAGCGAGCCCTTGACAGAGCACTGTAAAGTCACAGAAACCATTACCAACCCTCTATCAAAACATTCCAAATGGAGTTTCCAGACACTGTTGACCACATTGCTGTAGTCAATGTAAGGTCAGTTCTGTCCTTTTTTGCTTGTGCATTTTGGAAATGACATAACTTAATTCAAATATTTACGCAGCACTTCTTATATATAAAGTACTGACTTAGATACAATAGGGAATATAAAAATGAACTCTGGAGGAGATTATAATATAATCAGAAGACTAGTTATACAATTTAAGGGATGGAGGATAACTCTGGGAAAGTTTCTTGGAGAATATAGGCTTAGAGGTGGGAGCTTGAGAATTCAATATGTCAACAGGCGAGGTTAATAGAGAATACATTTTCCAGTTGAGTAAACAGCTTGAATAAAGAAACAGAAGCATGGGCACAAATAAAAGTTCCATTTCAATTGAAGGTTAAGATTCATATAGGGAAGCAAAGATGAGGCTAGAAAGATAAGTCTAGCCCTATGGTAGAGAGGCAAGAATATGAACTTCAGAGGGCTGAGTGATATAAATTCTTGAAGCGTTCACAAAGATACATGAGTACAGAAGCACCATTATTAATATCTCAAGAGTTTCATTTATTGGTGTGTGATGTTTGGAGTAAGGAAAGCCAGTTAGGAAGCTACTATAATATACATGAGGTGAGAAAAAATGAAGGTCAGTACGCTGGTGATTGAAGTTCAGTGTAGAAGGGGGAAAGACAGATCCTGAATAAAAAAAGGAAAAATGGCAAACATGAAGCTGTGATTAACAGGCAACTGAGTGACATATTGTGTGTAAGAAGAGAGGGGATCCTGTATTGCATAGTAGGTATTTGGGTGTAAATGAACACTAAAACACTGCAAGGAAATTCTGGATGTATTACAATCTTGTTTGCTGTTACTTTTAACATTTTAATCAAATGCTTATTTTTCCTACTGATCTATGTTTCCCACATTAGGGATGAAAAAAAGAATAATCTCCTGAAGTATAATATGTCCAGATTATTATTATTTTGTGAGAATCTGTTCCTCACAAAAAGGGCTTTCTCTTCAAATAACTTTCTCTTCTTTCTTTCTAACTAAGAAAAAAAAATAATATATTTGGACAAAGAGAGGAAGGGAGAACTGTGAATAGAAATAGGCTGCTGTGTGACCAGACAAATCCAGGAAGTTGATTCTGATTCTCAACCAATTTCTGAAATATTTGCCTCAAAATAAATTAATTTATTGTTGGACAATGAAATATGTACCTGGAAGCTTTGAGTCTGGGAATAGTTAAGATGAGCCTGTAATGCAGTTAAGCTGGAAAGAGCTAATTAAAGGACTTTTAAGATATAGTTGACCTCAATAGAAATAGTTTGGATCTTGATAAACCACTGTAATAAGAGTTATTTGTGTCCATAAGGTGTATGTAGTCACATCGTATAATAAAGTTTTATGGCTTGTGATTGCAGTGGCTTCTGCTTCATCATTTTGGGGAGCATTTTGTGTGTGGCAAAGTTACTCAATTTATCAAAGTATTATGTCCTTTAATGATTCTAAGTGCAAAATAAATTCAGTAACGTTATGAAATAGTTACATTCTCTTAAAATGTGTCTTTTTTTATAGTTTTCATACAGATATGTCCCTTTTTAGTTTTAGAGTATGTAATCGTGATTTTAGCATTGAAGTTAATTTATGATCAATGTTATTTCACATTTTTTCCAATTAAGAAAATAAATTTAAGAGTTCTCTTTGACACAGAGTTCTGAAAATGAATTAAACTAAATGAATTAAAAGGTTAAGCAAAGATAGTTAATATTTATGCATGATTTTCACTACCAAGACAATGAATCTGGATTATTCTAACAACTTGTGATTTCATCCTAATCAGAACTGCCAGATAGTATTCCCCAGGTGAATCAATGAGAAAAATACATATTAGCGAGGATTAATACTCAGGCCATTCCAAATACCTCGTGTTATGAAAATGTATTATTTCATTTGAGGAAGCAGTTAGTGAAGGAAAATTGTCTGCCACTAAAATACAGTACTTAAAAAAAAAAGGAAAGTTTGTGACTCTTCCTTCAGGTCCAATGCTGTTTTCATTAAAAAAAAAAAAAAACCTGAATAAGATGAAGGAGGTTTTAGTGTTTCTTGAGCACTTGCCATGTGTCTGGAACTTTAAGTGCATTATATATTAATAACTTAGACTTCAAACGAATGAGCTCTATGTAACAGATGGAAAAACTGAGGCTCAGTATATTAGATACATGCTCCAAGCTCATATACCTGTAACCTGAAATTAAATACAGGTACCTCTAGTTATACATACACTTCTCTTTCAGTTACAAGGAACTATTCTGATGACAATGTGATTGTTCATATTCCAAAACTAAAACAAGTTTCCTTCACAGAAGAGGTGTTTAGACTTAAAAAGCAACCTACTCAATTCTGTTCAAAGCACAGAAACCCTATATTATTCAGTAAGAGTGTAATCTTTGTTATCTCCTTACTTGTTATTTCCAGCGTGGACTCAATGTCAGCTGATATATTTTAAACAGGTACTATAAGAGTTCTGAAAAATTACTCCTGATATCCAATCAAATATAATACAGACTACCAGGCATGCCTCAGAGATATTGCGGTTCAGTTCTTCACCACTGCAATAAAGTGAATATCGCAATAAAGCGAGCCACACAAATTTTTTGGTTTCCCAATACTGAAGTTATTATAGTGTTTACACTATACTGTAGTCTATTAAGTGTACAATAGTTTTATTTCTAAAAAAACGTACATACCTTAATTTTAAAATATTGCTGAAATATGCTAACCATCATCTGAGCCTTCAGCAAGTCATAATCTTTTTACTGGTGGAGAGTCTTGCCTAGATATTGATGGCTGCTGACTGATCTGGGGGGGTGTTTGCTAAAGGTTGGGTGTCTGTGGCAATTTCTTAAAGTAAGACAAAAAACAGAGTTCTCCTCATTGATTGACTCTGCTTTTCAAGAATTATATCTCTGTAATAGGGAATGCTGTTTGATAGCATTTTACCCACAGTAGACTGTCTTTCAAAATTGGAGTTAATCCTCTCAAACCCTGTCTCTGCTCTATCAACGAAGTTTATGTAATATCTTCAATTCTTTGTGTCATTTCACCAATCAAGTTTGCTGTCTTATATGGACATGATTTGTGGCGCACCCAAAAAATTGTAACAGTAACATCAAAGATCACTGATCACAGATTACCATAACAAATATAAAAATAACGAAAAGTTTCAAAATATTGAGAGAATTAACAAAATGTGACACAGAAACAGGAATTGAGCAAATGCTGTTGGAAAAAATGGCGCCAACAGACTTGTTCGATCCAGGGCTGCCACGAACTTTTAATTTGTAAAAAATGCAATATCTGCAAAGCACAATAAAGCAAAGCACAATGTACAATGTACAATGAGCAATGCACAAAGTACAATGAGCTATGCCTGTATTTACTTTTTATAAAAGGGAGTGGCACACTATGGTCACAGCAATAGTAACTGGCTCACAGCCATACCCCTTCATTTACATATTGTCTGCAGCTGCTTTTGCACTGTATCGGCACAGTTGAGTAGGTACAACAAAAATCGAGTGGTCCTTAAAGCCTAAATATTTACCCTCTGGCACTTTACAGAAAAAGTTTGCCAACCCCTGTTTTGGAATAACTTTATTGCGCTATTTAAAAAGGCACCACATTTTTTAAAATGCATTTTCTTAATTTTAAAAAAATAATACAGTTAATTGCTCTCCACTGTACTTTATAGTCTCAACTCCTCTCACAGAAACATTAATCAAAGCTATGTTCTCTTTTTTAAAATCTGCTAAAAAAACTGTTGTGAATCTGTTTTATTAATGAAAATGCATGTTTCATAATTATGTCAATGTTTTTTGAAGTAGATAAAGTAGACTAATCTAGAGAGAAGATTGCTGTTACTACTAAAATTGACACAAGAATGCTTTAAGTAAAAGAAAAGTGATAAATGCAACTGCTAAAGTAATTTTAATATTTTCCCCCTTGAGACAGCATAAAGTGTGTTTTCTCATTAAAATTGTTTGTGTCAGTATACTATCTTGCTTTTAACATTTTTCACAGTATTAAAATCCAAACAGCTTTTTCTGAATAATTTTATTGGAATAAATATTTAGTTCACTTTACACAGTACTCATGAGCTTTCTCTCTGCATTTCAGGGTGTGCACTTCAATAATTAAAATTTACAATTCAAATAGTCACAAAAAATTAGTTTGTTAAAATTTTTATGCTCAATAAAATAGGAAAACATCTTTAAGATAATACTATATAATAGGTAACTTTAGTAATGATACATTCAACATTTACCATAAATCAAATTTCTGAATATTGATTCAAGTACACTACTAAAAATTGTTTATGTTCATACTAAGATTTAAATTTTTACTTTTTTCACTTTTTTAGCTTTAAACCTTTTAAATTATTGTGCTAAAATTTCAATTCTTCATTATGGCTTATCTTTTTTTTTTTTTTTTACAATATTACTTCTTTTTTTTTTTAATTAATTAATTTATTTGTTTTTTTATTTTTGGCTGTGTTGGGTCTTCGTTTCTGTGCGAGGGCCTTCTCTAGTTGCGGCAAGCGGGGGCCACTCTTCATTGCAGTGCGCGGGCCTCTCACTATCGCGGCCTCTCTTAAGAGTTGCGGAGCACAGGCTCCAGACGCGCAGGCTTAGTAGTTGTGGCTCACGGGCCTAGTTGCTCCGTGGCATGTGGGATCTTCCCACACCAGGGCTCGAACCCGTGCCCCCTGCATTGGCAGGCAGATTCTCAACCACTGCGCCACCAGGGAAGCCCCTGGCTTATCTTTTTAAAAGATTACTCTTATAATAAAATTTCAAAATTGTGAAAACCTCACTTTGCATTGATATTAATAATTAATATTAGCATATTGTTTTACCACACATTTTAAAATTAATGATCTCAGCTGATGCGTAGCAAAGCCTGTGCCATATGAGGGACCAATAGTAAACATTCCGTTTGGCAAACTAGAAACCGTGAGTTTGGGTGACCCAGACAACATGACACACATCAAGTTCAGTCGTTTGCTTATAAATTCTGTGTTTATAAACTCTGGATTTTAAGACATATTATAAAAGAACTAGAGCCATTTGTACTGCGTGCATAATCCCTCCCATCTTTCCTGACTTTGTCTTCTCAAGGATGAGTAAGAAAGGTAAGAACATGTACTCTTAACTCAGAGTGTTTTGATGTGTCTTTCAGTCATGGTCCCAGAAGGAGAATGATGGGATAGTTGAATTGTGTAACTTGAGGAGGGTTTAACAAAAGGACACTTTACAAAAGTATGGGAAAGACTTAGGAAAGCCTCCAAGCATCTTCCAGAATCCTGAAACTAATTCCAGAAGGAAGAGCTGGTGCCAAAGGATCAGAGGGGAGGGAGTAGTTGCAGGGAGCAAGAAAGAAATAACTGTGGGCAAAAGGACATCTGACAGATGCTGTCAACTTGTGGCAACTCTGGCAACTTGTGGCAACCTTGTTGGAGGATCCTGTGGAATAAATACCTCAGTGACATCATTTCCCTTCTTCCCTCCAATCTTCTGCTAGTGCTCCTCAGTGGCAAAACTTAACTGGAAGCCGAGAGCAAGGGGCATTTGATTTGATCCCTACAGGTCAGTTTTCTGGGACACAGAGCAGAGGGCAGAAGACTGGCGACATTTGGAGGGGAAAATGGTAAACACCCAGAACAATGTTTGAGGGCACTACTGAGAGATTTAGAACTGATTACAGTTAACGACCTTTATGGTCACATAATTACTTTCTCTCTGCCTGGAAAAACAGAGCTAGAGGCATCCGCTGGCAACTCGGAGCTCTGTGCCTCTCACTGCGCAGTCACCAGCCATGGCTGCATCAGGATGCCTTGGCAAAGTTGACCTATGCATCAGAAAAGTTTCTCTATCTCTCCAGCTCTATTTTCTCTGATATAGGCAGGTATTATTTGGTGCACATTAGTGCAGTAAATTTTTACGTATATGTTTGTTCTAAGAGCAAAGGGCTACTTTACAGATTTTTTTTTTTAAATTGACATTTGTTACCAAAATTCCAGTTAGAGTGTTTTTCTTTTCCTTTATCTCTATTACACACCTCTTTTTCTTGATAATTTGAATGGAAGAAGAGAAGCAGGGCCAGGAAAGACAAGATCCAGGTTTTTCTAGCTCTTTCTTTTTTGCTAGGATTACAACAATGAATATGACATAGTTTCTGACTTCAATAATTATTATAAACTAAAGTGTAACAGTACATGCTGAGCTTTCACTATGTACCTAGAACTATTTACAAAAATTCAATTGCACATGAGGGTGAAACTTTCAAACGTATTGATGGTATTGACTGGTCTGCAATTGAACATCTGTGATACACAAGCACACCATAGTTCAATTCTGATTTAACCACCTTTGACAAATAACTGTAATACAGGAAATTGCAGGTGACACACTGAACTAAGTATAGTGAGAATGAGCCATGTTTTTCTATGAGGAATTGTGAGAGGGAATGGCTTCTGAGAATAAAAAAAAAAAAAAGAGTGGGAGGTAAAATATAAATAAAAATAAGAAAAAGTAACTTTAGCCAGTACATAATATATACTTGGCATTATCCTAAGAACTTTATTCATAATAACTAGCTTAATTCTTACAACATCCCTAAGAAGTAGTTACTATTTTATTTGTAATTTACACAGCGAAGCTGAGGCACAGAATGTCTGATATACTTGCTCAAGGACACAGAAAAAGTGAGTAGCATACCTGGGATTAAACCTTGGCATGCCAGCCTGAGACCTGTTCTCTACATCACTCTACAAATTGCCTCTCTATGCATACAGGATCCACATACTGATGAACTGGAGAAACAAGATTATTTATATTAATATATAACTGAGAAGTCAAAGGCCAAATGTTAATTGTCCTAGCATGAGACTGCAGGGATAAAGGGTGAAGGAAAAAAAGGGCAATCTCCAAATGGAATATACAGATTTCATATTTTAAATCCTTTTATTAATTAAAATTACTTCTACAATGATTCAGCAATCCTATATATCCCAAAGAATTGAAAGCAGGATCTTGAAGGGATAGTTGCACACCCATGTTCATTGCAGCAATAGCCAAAAGGTAGAAGCAACCCAATAGCTATCAACAAATGAATGGATAAAGGAAATGTGGTATATACATACAATGGAATATTATTCAGCTTTTAAAAAGAAGAAAATTTTGCCACATGCTGCAACATGGATAAAACTTGGGACAATACACTAAATGAAATAAGTGCATGCCTATGAAACATTTTCTAAGCCTATACCATGTAAAGCGAAGAAGCGATTACCTTAGGACACATCTTGCTAACAGATGCCCACAATAAATAGAAATAAAGTACGTATGCTCACAAAGTTAAAAGCTATGGCAGATTGATGCTGCGATGTTGTGTAGTTCCTGGAGAAGGAGCTTGGTGGTGCCATTCTTGCTGCTCAGGCTGTGCACTGCCTCTATAAAAGCTTATCAAAAAACAAATGCTGAACACTATTTTAACTTTTCACTTTTGTTTTTTTGTTTTTTGGTAAAAGCAAAAATCCTCTTAGGATTTATTTCAGTTAGCAAAATCAGGTACCAATGTAGGTCTTTCCATAAGACTGAAGTGGCATAAAGTGAACTTTTTAAAAGTGGGGTGCACCTGTACTGCAGATTCCCCTTTATGAGGTATCTAAAGCAGTGAAATTCATAGAAATAGAAAGTAGAATGGTACTTGTGAAGGGCTTGGGGAAGGGAGAAATTGGGAGATGTTCAATGGATATAGAGATTCAGTTTTGGGGGTTTTTTAAGATCTTTTTTTTTTTTTTGATGTGGACCATTTTTTGAAAGTTTTTATTGAATTTGTTACAATATTCCTTCTGTGTTATGTTTTTTGGTTTTTTGGCCGCGAGGCATGTGGGATCTTAGCTCCCTGACCAGGGAGCAAACCTGCACCCCTGCATTGGAAGGCAAAGTCTTAACCACTGGACCGCCAGGGAAGTCCCGAGTTTCAGTTTTGCTAGATGAAAAACTTCTAGACAGCTGCTGCACAACAATGTATATATAGCTAACACAACTGAACTGTACAGATTAAGATAATAAATTGTTTTTAACCACAATTAAATATGTCTATATATCTATCTATAGAAGATAGATAGATATACAGAAGTTAAATTACTTCCACAATCTTCTTTTCAGACTAGATATAGATGAGTAGTATCAGCAATAGTCATTTATATTTAGGAAAATTAAAACCTTATTGTGTAGTAAAAAAGAGAAACAGCTTTGAAATTATGCAGAATTGGAATCAAATCCTAGCCCTCCTTTACTTCTGTGTGGCCATGGACAAATTACTTAAATTTATAAGCTTTGGCGATTTTTTTTAATCTAAAAATTGGAGGTAACATATAATTCAAAGGATTCATAAAGATAACATTTATGGAAACACTTGGTGTCTTGCAGATGCTCCAGAATTGTTAATATCTGCCCTTGATGTTTACGTGAGGGGAAAGGCTTATGAAAGGGAGATTTCTTGAAATAATGACTTTTTGATCCAGGACTGTAATAGGAAACAACTTTATATAGCAGTTGAAAATGTGACTCTGAATTCAGATGCACAGTTTGTAGCCTAGATCCACTAGTTACTGACCAACCACATGGCACTAGGAAAACTGCTTAACCCCTTCAAGGGTTGAGCCACACTCATCTCAACCGTAAAACATGGATGATAATAAATGTACTGACTCTATAGAATGTGTAGCAGACACTATAAAGTGAGCGCCAAAAAAATATATTCCAGAGAAAGACAAATATAGGATATCACTTATATGTGGAATATCAAAAATGATACAAATGAATTCATTTACAAAACAGAAATAGACTCACAGATGTAGAAAACAAATTTATGGTTACCAAAGGGGAAGGGGGGAGGGATAAATAGATAGATATACAGAAGTTATGATGCTGAGCATATCCTAGAAGAAGAATGCATTGGTATCAATCTGCATGTAAGTCATAGTTTGGGATTAACATATACACACTAGTATATATGAAATAGATAAACAACAAGGACCTACCTACTGTATAGCCCAGGGAACTATATTCAATATCTTGTAATAATCTACATTGGAAAAGGATCTGAAAAAGAATATATATATGTATATATATAATTGAATCTCCTGTACACCTGTAACTAACACAGCACTGTAAATCAACTATACTTCAATAAAAAAATTTTCCAAAACCCTATCTTTCCCTTAGGCTTTCTCTACTATAGAGGAAAATAAAGAAAATAAATATGTGTTTTCCCATACTTTCCTATAATTTAAGGGTGACCTGTGATCCAGTTCTCAATTATATGTAAGAAAGTGCCTGGGTATTCCTTCTAGCAAGATTTTCTTTTTCTTCTTAAGAAATAGACTAGTGTCTGCAATCAGCCCTTAGGCCTGTCAGCTTTTGGCCTTCCCCTTTTTCCTCTTAGAATTCAAACAGAAGACCTGGAGGTGCAAAAGTTGATATATAGAAAAAAATAAAGATCGTTATACCACTGATGAGTTGCCACATAAGCCTTAGACTGCTTATCCCAGAATTTCTTGTCATTATGGATTAAAAAAAACCAAAAACCCTCTATTCTTTTAGACACCGTACAAGCTTATCGCAAGCATTAAAGGAAGCAAAGGGAGGAAAACACTTAGCATGGTGACTTGCCTGCAGCAAATTATTATTGACAGGCATGTATGCCTAGATGAATGTGGATCGCACAACCCCTCTATTTCATATTCTATGATGCTGAGCATATGCTACAAGAAGAATGCATTGGTGTCAATCTATATGTAAGTCATATTTGAATGTTTTTATCACTTTCCTAACCTTTACCAATAAATACATAATTATGAAAAGCCAATTGTATTACAGGCTTCCTCAATTTTTACAGAGTTACTTTCCATTATATTCTGATTGATTGGTTGAACAGTGAGGAAAATAGACATTCAAGAATGCCTGAGAATATATTGTAAAATCTTCCAAAGAGTGTGTAAAAAAATCATTTCTGGGATAGATTTTACTGTTGCATTAAAAAAAAAAATTGGATCTGCATCTGGTTTGGACTATTTTGATGAGCTTAAAATATCTTGGGGGGAGTAGAGTGTGTATACCATATGCTCAAGCCTTAGTTCATTGATTAGTTTATTGAGTTGAGCTGACTTCCTAGTGTAAAGCTGATTCATTTTGTGATTCATCATAGAGAAAGCTAATAAGTTGAAATGCTCTTTCTACTATTATGGAAAATGTATGTTTCTTAATGGGCTTTATAATAGTGTAGTTTTCAACCATGACTTGCTTTCCTTAAACTATTAAGATGAAAATTAAAGTAGCATTTAATCTAAAACGATACATTCAATGAAGTAAAGATGTGACTGGCTCTTTGAAAGCATATGAATCAAATCATATTTCTAGAGTTCCATTATTTACTGAACCAATTCCACTGTAGACTGTGTTTTCAAGAAAAGGTTGCAACAACACTTCTCAGCATACATGATTTGTTTGTTTGTTTTATAATGTGATTTTTGACTTTTCCCCAATTAAAAGGTAGGACTTAATTCAGTTACTTATTTCCTAGAAATTCCTACGGTATCTGGCCTTGCCAACATCTACAAGTTTATCTAGTGCCATTTCAAAGACCCTGGGTGTTCACAGCAAAGAACCTTGGCATAATTTTTTATTTTGGCTTACATTATTCTTTTCCCTACAGTTTGCTTTGTTGGCCCATTCTTATATTGTAGATCTAAGCTTAAGTGTAATCTGAAAGAGGAATCCTCTGACTACTCTGTAAATGTGGGACCCCCTTCATTATTCTCTGTTCTCTATATATGATTGATCTGAGGCCCATTATTCACTTTGTAGCACTTATTATAAGCAGTAACTTTTATAAGTATATACACACATATTTATTAATTGATTAATAGATCATCCTCTAAGTTGTAGCTTCAGATAGTCAGGGGCCAAAATAGCTACCACATAAGACAAAATTAATAACTATTATTTGAAAGAATCATTGAAATAATGATTCAAAAGAGAAGACTCATAATTATACCTTGTTACAATACAACAAATGTACAAAATTTTTCTTTTAAAAAAGTATGGAATGCAATATATATATATATATAATCAGGTAACTGGGCAGTATTTAATGTTACCATCAGTTAGAAAAAAAAGGAAATGGATCGAATAAAAATTCAATTAAACAATACAACAAATGCAGGAAAACCAGAAAATAAAGAATAGTAAAGAAAAAATTAAAGATTGATAAACATGACATGAATTGATAAACACAGGCAAGCAATTAAAGAATAAAAGAGAAAAATCACTTATAAAACAAGAGAGAATAAAAAAGATAACTCATGTAACCAAAGTTGTAAATCTAAGGAAGATAAAACATCAACTAGAGAAATAATTGAGACATTTTAGAATACTTTTGTACTTTTGTGCAATTACACAATAGTAACAAGGCAACATGAAATAGGCACGACTGACATAAATGTATTAGGTATGCCAACAACAATGTGAATCAAGGGGAAAAGGCACTGCAGTCAGAGACATATAACAAGGGATTATTTTACATGTCAAGGAATAGACTAGAAATAAGTTTTAAAAACCTCTCAATTTGACTTTTCCAGAAAATATATTTTAAAATCTGAAAAGAAAAAAAAATAAAACTATAGGCCTATTGCATAAAATATATTACATATATTTTATATAAAATTCTAGCAAATAAAATTCAGCATTAATTGTTCCATACCTGACAGAGAATATTACTTGCTACATATGGCCAAGATCTTCTGAATGATAATTAACTCAGGAAGGTTGTGAGATGTAGCTTCCCAGAGGGTTTTCCCGAAGCTAAATTTCCATTTCCACAGGCTATTTGATATGATATCTCATACATATGACAATTTAAAACAATATTTTTAGCTCAATAACTTAAGCAATAAATGTGCACATGCACAAATATACTTTTAATATTTCAAGGAAAATAACAATTGGAAAAAAATGATTTATACATTATTTATTTCAGGCAATTTTACCATTACTGAAGTTATTTCAAACCAAGTTAAGTAATGAAGGAACATACACGTAATAAGGGGTTTTCAAAAATAGTATTTTTGAATTCATAAAGATTAATTCCAAGTTGAATATTCTACGCTTATTCAATCTTCAATTTTTCTCTACCACAAGAAAATTTTATGGAGTACATTTTATTCACAGTCATCTTGAAAAGCTTATTTAATGATTTTATGGATGCCTTAATTCTACTATCTGAAAAACTCCTGGCTATGAAGGTAGGAAATGGATCCATGTCAGGGAAGGAAATTCATTGTCAACATGTGCTTAAATAGTGGCAATGCTTGATGCATTATTTCATTTAATTCCTGCAGTCTCCCTATGAGGTAGTTATTTTATTTTAAATTAGGTACTGAAGGTTTTGGTACTAGAGTTATCTGTGCAGGTCATGCTGTTGGTAAATAGCAGAGTGAGACTTGAACTTAGATTAACCTGACTAAATACAGTGTGTGTGTGTGTGTGTGTGTGTGTGTGTGTGTGGTGTGTTTCCATCTTTCATGGTTTGATATGGAGAAGGATAAAAGAAATGGGTTAACTCTATTAAAAGCAAAATAAATTAACCACAAGTCACAGAAACATTAAGTATGGTAGCTCTCCAGCAAAGAAAACCATAAACAAGACAAAAAGACAATCCTCAGAATGGGAGAAAATATTTGCAAATGAAGCAACTGACAAAGGATTAATCTCCAACATTTACAAGCAGCTCAATACCAAAAAAAAAAAAAAAACCCAATCCAAAAATGGGCAGAAGACCTAAAAAGACATTTCTCCAAAGAAGATATACAGGTTGCCAACAAACACAGGAAAGGATGCTCAACATCACTAATCATTAGAGAAATGCAAATCAAAACTACAATGAGATATCACGTCCCACAGGTCAGAATGGCCATCCTCAAAAATCTACAAACAATAAATGCTGGAGAGAGTGTGGAAAAAAGGGAACCCTATTGCACTGTTGGTGGGCATGTAAACTGATACAGCCACTATGGAGAACAGTATGGAGGTTCCTTAAAAAACTAAAAATAGAACTACCATATGACCCAGCATTCCCACTACTGGGCATATACCCTGAGAAAACCATAATTCAAAAAGAGACATGTACCACAATGTTCATTGCAACACTATTTACAATAGCCAGAACATGGAAGCAACCTAAGTGTCCATCGATAGATGAATGGATAAAGAAGATGTGGCACATATATACAATGGAATATTACTCAGCCATAAAAAGAAATGAAATTGTGTTATTTGTAGTGAGGTGGATGGACCTATAGTCTGTGATACAGAGTGAAGTAAGTCAGAAAGAGAAAAACAAATACCATATGCTAACACATATATATGGAACCTAAAAAAAAAAAAAAATGGTTCTGATGAACCTAGGGGCAGGACAGGAATAAAGACACAGACGTAGAGAACGGACTTGAGGACACGGGGAGGGGGAAGGGTAAACTGGGATGAAGTGAGAGAGTAGCATTGACATATATACACTACCAATTGTAAAATAGATAGCTAGTGGGAAGCAGCTGCATAGCACAGGAAGATCAGCTTGATGCTTTGTGACCACCTAGAGGGGTGGGATAGGGAGGTTGGGAGGGAGATGCAAGGGGAGGGGTTATGGGTATATATTTAAACATATAGCTGATTCACTTTTTTATACAGCAGAAACTAACACAACATCATAAAGCAATTATACTCCAATAAAGATGTTAAAAAAATGGTGGCTCTCAATGTGAAATATTCTTATAAACATCATGAATTATTTTTCTAAATGATATTGTTTTAGAACAATATTTTATTTCCAAATTGCTGAAATACCACCATAAACATACTATCATTTTGAAAATACATTAACAAAGTAACAAAGTGAAGCCAAATTGCCCTCAGGATAGATGAGAGCAGCTATTAATGAAATAGGACTTTCAAAAATCATAAAAATAACAAGTAACAACAGATTTAAACATTTTCTAGTAAACTGTGAAAAATGGAAATAATCAACCTATTTGTGATAATCACAATCACAAAGTGCTTGAGGAATCTTACTATTGTTTTAATTCCTATTCAAATAGATTGGAGTATAAATATTATTTCTTTGGTAACAGCTTTTAATAGTCACAAGACAAACAAACAAAAACCTTGGACTCAGCTTTTCTCTTATTGCCATCATCACCTTTTCTACTGAATATTTCTAACTTTCTTCTAAATATAAAAAAATCTTCACTAAGTTTTCACCACAGAGTTTTGATGGATATTTACCCAAGGATATATTAACAACTTTCAGGTTTTAAAATGTTTTCTGTTCTGTTTGTTTGTTTCATGAAATTCTGACTATACTAATGGTAATCATTTGACATATGTTATACCTGGTCTTTTTATAGAAACAAACAAAAGAAAAGTGGTTTAGAGTCAAACAGCCCACTATCCATCTACTATATCCAATAGCATTAAATAAATCACCTGAGTTTTCCATTCATCAGTTCCAGAACAACTGAATATTGTCCAAGTATTCTGAATCTCATCTTGAATATCTAAGTCAAAAGTCGTTCCAGTATATGAAAAACCATCTGTTACTCATTTCTATTTCAAGGTCTTCTTCTAGACACAGCATAATATTATATACTAGTCTTAAGAATTACTGTAGAAACATTTGAAGTGATAAGACCCAATTTTTGGAATTAAGAATCATCAAGAAATTTCAAATATAGTTGATGTTACGGAGAGTAATAAGATTACCTCATCTCACCAGAGTCAATATTTTTCATTTCTATTACTGGTTTCCAAACTATAGGAATATTTTATCCATTCTTTCAATGTGACCTTTTTGAAGTAAATACTAGAGCTCATTCTCTAAAGGAATTCCTTCCTTGGTGCATGTGCAGTGGTGGGTGACATATGTAAATGTGCAATGGGATACCTGGGTTCTCCAAGAAGAAAGTCAACACAGGATTAGATATGTAAGAGCTTTACTGGGGGTAATTCCAGATGAATTACCATTACCAGCTTTACCTTGAATGATTTTCTGAAATAAAATTTGGAGATAATGTAGGTAAATCATATATTTCTACACTTAGATGATCAGTTTTTCAGGAAGTGATAATAATAACTCCTTGACTAAATACATCTTCCCCAGTCTGTCTTCTATACTGATGCTTCCAGTTAAGCAATAGAGGAGAGATACTGTCTCTGGAAGACCTTTGTTAAACACTCAAACACCTTTTCATAATGATGGGAGGTTCCAGGGAGTCTTCACTGCCTTCCTTCTGCTAGAACGGATGAGTTTTTCTGAACTGTAATATCCACTTATTTTTGTATGTTTTACCATTTATAAGGCATTAGGGGACCTTATTTCATTTGATCTTCACAATGTCAAGAAGTAGCTAAAGAGTACCACTAGTCCCATTGCACAGTTAAGAAAACAAGAATTAGTTATTTTCTGAAAGTTAAAGAAGTACTCAATTAAGGCCAAAGATATGAGCCTTTTCAAGGCTAATTCCAGAGCTCTTTCTAACACAAGGCCATTCTTTTCCGACTGGTGTTCCTTCACTTTGACCAGCCCAGACAATCTAGCCCTGTGGGATGTGAGGAAGGAGAGAGGGTTCTTGCTGAGAGAAGGGATTGATCCTACAAGAACAAATGTCCTTTGAATAAAGGAATATCTGAGGTCATTTGGCCTGGTGGGCAGTAAGGAAACAAAGGGGCAAAGAACTGAAGGTATTGAGAGGTAGAAAGGGAAGGCTCCAGACTCCCTAGATGTGGTCTACCTGTTGCCACGTGGAAGATCCAATACATTTCACCAAGACATTCCACAAATTTAACATCATAGTAAAGTACTGCAGGATTGAGTAGTATACAGCACAATATATGTCATTTTTAACTCTACCAACTAATTTGATTACTGTAATAATGTTCTGACTAAATTAATTTTAGAGATTGAGGAAATTGGGACTCAGTGAGGTTTAGTGATTTTGATAGAAGTCATCAGCTAGCAAGCCAGAGCTGAAAATAGAACCAGCTTTTGACACCTATTTCTATTTCATTTCCTCTACATAAATCTCAGTGAACTGTATTTGTTGTGCCTAAGACATTCTGGTCCTTTGAATCCTATTCACAACATTAAAAATAAAAATAAGAATAATATTTGAATATCAAAATTCTTATGAAACATAAGGTACTAGGTAAAAGTTAAGCAATCTTCTTAATAGATATATTTCACTTTTCATGATGGTTCATAGTTAACTTTTTCCTGTAAATCTAGGCTCAAAATGGCATTTTCTTTGAATTTCAGTATTTTATCTTCTCAAGAAAAACAGAATGTCATATATTAAATAATGACAGATTTTAATGTAGGTTAAACTTTATCAACTTTTATACCAAACAAGCAATAAAAATAAGGTTTTAAAAATTGAGTAATTGTAGTTATGCTAAAGTAATTTGTAGTTACAACACCAAGATTGCAGCTTACCATTAATTCATTGGGGGTATAATTATTTAACAATGTTGATAGAAGAATTAGCAGGAGAAAGAGCCTAGTGAATGAAATATGATTTGTTTATTTATTTTTCAAGTCATTAGTGGGAATACGAAAGCATTAACATAAGGCCACAGCAGTATTTGTCTATCAAAAAAAAGTGCCTATAGAATTTTTATAATAACTACCTGAATATCAGGAAATGTTAAAATCATAATACATGTCAAGTGTAGGACAATACCTCAATATAAATTTAAGCTACCATAATGTTGGTAAAATATATTGAATTTGTTTTGATAAAAATATATACAAGGATAATTTACACTGTCAGGAGCTGAACTGAGAGAGAGAGCTGAGCCATCAAGTGTCCGAGTAGTGCATTAAACAACAAACCCAAAATGAAAGAGTTAAACCTTTAACTACTTACTGCTATGATATAAGCTAGAGTCTGAAATAGGAAAAAGCTCCAACTCCCCCTTTCACTTCTCCAAAATGGCACATCAGTCTGGTGTCAAGTGGATTAACACAGAAGCGAGGGTTGGGTCACTCAGGGTTTGAGGAAGCCCTTAACAAAAGGCCCTGGCAGTTTCACGGACCCTGGGTTGGGAGGAGAGCAGAGATAAAGGACTAGGAGTGAACAAGTACTGGGTCAGACTGGGTAAAATTGCCTTCAAGTTTTCTGCCTCTTACTTCCTAAGGAGGTCACAGCAGAGGTACCTCTACCCAAGGCCCCACATGAAGACGTGGGAAAGAAGATGCCTGGGCTAGGAATGAAAATATGAGAAGACCACACCAGGTAAGGGGCTCTGAACCCTTGCCTGCAACTCCCCTCAGAGCCTGCGGTGCACTGGCTGTGCCCCGATTCTGGTGTGGGGAAGGCAGCTTTCCCAGTGAGGACTGCCAGGTAAAGCCTTTGTAATTGCCTATGGTTGGGCCTGAAAAATCATACATAAGTTTGTAAACAGAAGCCAGACTCCTCATACATAGTACTCTTGCTATGGAGCCAAAATATATTCCATTTCTTTTTATTCTAAAAAGTAAAGTGAAAGATACTTCATAATGAATACAAACAACCAACTATTCCTTTATTTTCAAGATACATCTTTATTTTCAGTGATTGCAAGTATGGGACTTGATAGGTCTGATAAAGGAACTTAAAAGTTTTCTATTATATTTTTAAGGCATAGGAATTTTACTTTACTAATTCGCTCACTTCCAGGGTGATTTCATCTAGTAAACACTATCTAAATGCTAATGACTCCGCAGTCCCCATCTCTTCCATGAACTCTATCCCCAGCCACCAACTTAAAACATGTTGACTTGGTTCTCCAGAGGACATCATAATCTTGCCCCAAGCTCTTGATTTCTGTCTTCTCAAACATACTCCCTCTTTAGTCTTCTCCATTTTAATAAAATGTAACATCATCCTTCAGGTTTGCAGCTCAGGCTAAACACCTTGGGTGTATCCCTGACCAAACATTTAATTCAAGTGCAAATCTTGTTGGCTTTTCCTAAAATTTTACTAAGTTTATGGGTACTTCCTAGCACTTCCAAAGTTCTGTTCACAGTAACAATTCACCATCATATCCTGCCTGTACCGAATAGACTCTTCATTTTCCTCTTCTTTTCTCTGAGCCAGAGTGATCCTTTTGAAATGTATGCAAATAAGATCATCCCAATCCTCTGCTCAAAACATTTTAATGACTTCCCATCTCTTTCAAGTAAAAATCCCAAATCCCTAAAATGGCCTACAAGGCTACATGAACTGACCTGGTACTACCCTCCAGACTTTATCTACTTCCACTCCGTTCCCCATTATTCCCACCTTGGCCATTCTCATTTCCTTGCAATTTGCTCAAGTACGCCACTCACACTCCAGGCCACACTTTGTACTTGCTCTCGCTTCTGCCTGAAAAAGCCTCCTTCTGATATCTTCATGACTTCATGATTAGCCTCTTCTCTTTCTTCAGGTCCCTGTTCTAATATCACCTTATCAAGGAGGCCTTCCCTTAACCTACTGAAATAGCAACATCTTTTTTCCCTTTCACTGAAATTGATAACCCCTTACTCTACTTGAGTTTTCTCCATGGGTTTTGGTGACAATATTAATCAAATAATTAATCCCAGATTCTTTTTCTAAATTTTCCATTAAAATGTTACTATAGTTAAGTATTTTTTACATAGGATTTCTAGTGAACAAAATGGTTGTGTTAAAAATCAGAACTAGTGTTCAACAAATTCCTTTGAGTTTATGTTCTTCCAGTATACATTTTAACTAAGATGAAGCCATTTCTAATTTTCTTAGTGGTCAATATATGGAACTAAAGTTTACCTTTAAGTAAAATATAATTATTATAGGGAAAAAACTAATTTATGAGATATTTTGTTCAGTTGAAACAAACTCCTCAAACATTTTACTCATTCAGCTATTCATTCAACCATTTATATGCAGAATATTTTCATTATGTTCATTTTATATATAAGGTTCTAAGTTAGCCATCCCATATGCAAAGTTAAATAAAGCGTAGCCCTTGTCCTTACCTTTACCAGAACTTGATGTCTAAATCTAATCATAATTGTGATCTAATCAATAAAGCAGGCCCAGATAAACTATCCTTATTAACAGCAGTATTTAAAATGACCTTATATGTTATGTTTTTTGCAGGAGCTGATTGTCTTTAAGTGATTTTCTAATGATTCTGATTTTTCAGCAATTCAGATGATGTTTCCTAATTCCACACAGTGAAGTTGGATATTATCCTTTATGTTTTTCCCTTGCAAGAAACTGCTTTGAGGCCATTTAGAAGAAGACTAATTTGTTCTTGCAATATCTTGCCAAGCTAGTTGACATAATTTTCTTCTACCTATATCTTTTGCAAGATGGATACATTCATATTTCAAGAACCTAAACTTACACAATATTTGCTGTAATTATTAAATCATGAAGAACAGAACTACTTGTACTATTTTTTTTAAGGAGGACTAAATTCATATCCAGTTGACTTTGCATGTACATATACTAATAACAGAAAATGTGTGCATTTTCTTCACTGATTAGATTTTCTATTCTTCTTCCATGGAGAATTTCTTTAAAGCAGTGATAAGTCCTAACAACTAGATCACTATATTAGGTATTTTAATGTACAAGAACATAAAGTTATGTTAGGTAGGTTAGGTATTTTATAAAACATATGTTCTAGTTATAGAGAATATATTTTCAAGTGCCTTGACAGCTGATTCCCCTATTTTAGAGAAGACAGGAAATTTGGCAAATCAAGGAATGATCAAGCAATTTTAATAACCATCCATACTGAAATAAGTTTGTTTAATTTATTTTTTTAACTTGTCAGTTTATATCTGTATCATCGAAAGATATCTCAAATTAGATTTTAAGTAGTGATGAAACGGATATTAATTATGACAAGATAACTTGACTACACTATGGTTTGAATCACATCAAAATTGAATATATTGATATATATATATATAAATTTCAAAAAATTGCCAAATGACTTTCTATTTCTATAACTAACTTGTGGTTTTTAATCTCAAGTCAAAATTATCTCCTAGACTCATGATGCCTACTTGTACTTTCCCAGAAACTAAGAAAGAAGAGATATAAAAAAGAACGAAACAAGTTCCATTAATTGTAGAAACTTACAATTTTATTAGTTATTTTGACAGTCACCTAAAATATCACTAATTACTTTAGAATGTGAAAATTATATGATTTTTTTAGTCAGTATTATAAAAATGTGTTTAACTTAGAAAAAGTAATTAATAAATTTAGAAAGCTGCTAAGAATTTTTCTTATAAGATTATTTTTTATAAGTTTCCTTATTGTTTCCTTAATTTTCACCAACATATCAAATATAACCAACTGTTTTTAAAGTTTTAAAGTAGATGTAAAGTACTGCACATTAGGTGGTTAGCAATGAAATATCTAATCAAAATAACTATATAAAAGCCAAAAAAGGAGTGTGTAGGTAAAATAGTCAATTTTATACTTTGATGTTAGCTTCGTTTAGACAAAATGATACAAAAAGGAAAATTGGAAAAGAACATATGGTACATCAGAACTCATCAAGAAAAACGTTAATGACTGAAGATTAGAGACAGAAGTCTAAGCTACCCAATTTAGATAACTGGTCAAAATGCTGCTAAGAATTCTAAATCACATCATTAAATTTGGGATAGTTTTGTGAAAAAAGAAAACCATCAGCACTGCATGCAGACTTTTAATAGAGCTTTTCTATAAACCTTATTCTTTTATATTTATGTAGTCTACACATTATAATTATTGCTCATAATTTCGCTTACAAAGAGTTAAGCCACAGGTAATGTAGAAAAGACACTCTATAAAAGATCATTCTTGCCTGAATTTATTCTTACTATATAAGTTGAAGAATGGTGATTTTTCCAACTCTATCATTCTTTGACAATGATCAGTTGGCATTCTACTGTAAGAGTCTTCCCTTCTCCCTGAATTTATTTGTTTGCTTGGTTTTTACTGTTACTATGTAAATCATGAATTCTTTTATGTTTGTTGTGAATTTTTTTCATTGACCAGATCTCTTTTCATTTATTTTCACAGCATCCTTGGGTAGCAACAGAATCATTTAGAAAACTGTAATGAAGTGAGTCACTTACTCTTTTAAAATATTTAGTATACTGTATATAAGTAACAAATATAATTCTTCCCAATTATTTTTAATTTTACAAGAAAATATTCCCAGTGTTAACTTGATAGTAAAAACTGCTATATATCTGTATTGCCCTGCTGCACATCTCTGGTATCCACAATAATTTTTCTAAATACCCATTGTGTTTTAATCCATAACTGTCATTATTTTTTTTTGAAGATATACTTTCCCAAATTTGGCCAACAGTGGGAAATTTTTCAAAACTGGTTCTTGTGTCATTTGGACAGGACCCCTCATTTTTGAGTGTTTGCATACTTTCTGACACAATAAGATATTCCAGAATCGTCTTCTACTTTCCCTGGAATTGGCCATTTCTCTAAGTACTCCTATTTTACATTTAATAGGGAACAGTATTTAGAAAACAAGATACAGTGGTAAGGTGTGCTCACTGTGGCTGTAGTTTCATTGCTTCTATCCTTTCAGAGTACAGAAGCAGGAATTATGTATTGCAGGGCTGAGCAAATTTGTAAACACAGGGATATTTCTGGGAGCCAGAGTTCTCACTATGGGAGAAAAGACAAATAAATATAGAATGGGGAAAGAAAAAATCTTATTGTATTTAGTTGGCATTAGATATATCAGCATAAAATGATAAATTTTTGTCATTTGAATTTATTTTTATGTAAAGAAACCTTTAACTTTTGAACTCATCCCAGTTTTCTCAATTAATAGACTTTCCACTTCTGTTCCCATTAACATGAATGAAAATTTTACAATTGTTTTTAACAGAACACTATTCTTACAAGATGCTTTAGGGTTGAATAAAGATTTTGTAGTCATTAAGTTTGGAAAATACTGTATTCTCTATTTCCTTTCTGGTGATAGATGATACACAGTAGCATTTTAAAGCTCCTAAGAAGTCTAGCATTAAAAGAGTCTATCTAACCACTTTCCTTAAACTATTTAATCACAGAATCCTTTTCCCATTTAGAAAAAGGAAAATCTAATCAAACTGGTATTACACAGAATACATTTTAAGAAATGTTCTTCTATATCACTTCTACAGAAATATGTTCTTGAGTTTGTCAATGTGGCCTCCTTAAAAGGGAGCAAAACTAGAGGGAACACATTATTTTCACATGTGCAAACTGTACACAAGGATTATTTGCTGCCTTAAAAAAGGAGAAATCCAAGGATAAATTTTTCTGGCAAGATCCAAAGGAAATTTCAGCCAGAGTCTGATGATGGGACTCTTCACTGCCTCCAGTTTACAGCTTATAGGTGATGATTCAATAAGGGAAACCCTCCTGCACTGTTGGTGGGAATGTAAATTGATACAGCCACTATGGAGAACAGTATGGAGGTTCCTTAAAGAACTAAAAATAGAACTACCATACAACCCAGCAATCCCACTACTGGGCACATACACTGAGAAAACTATAATTCAAAAAGACACATGCACCCCAATGTTCATTGCAGCACTATTTACAATAGCCAGGACATGGAAGCAACCTAAGTGTCCATCAACATATGAATGGATAAAGAAGATGTGGCACATATATACCATGGACTATTACTCAGCCATAAAAAGGGACGAAATTGGGTCATTTGCAGAGACATGGATGGACCTAGAATCTGTCATACAAAGTGAAGTAAGTCAGAAAGAGAAAAACAGATATCGTATATTAATGCATATATGTGGAATCTAGAAAAATGGTACAGATGCACCTATTTGCAGGGCAGCAATAGAGACGCAGATGTATAGAACAAATATGTGGATGGAGGAGGGGGAGTAGGATGAATTGGTAGATTGGGATTGACATATATACACTACCATGTGTGAAACAGATAGCTAGTTGGAACCTGCTGTATAGTGCAGGGACCTCAGCTCAGTGCTCTGTGGTGACCTAGATGGATGGGATGGGGGTGGGGGTGGGAGGGAGACCCAGGAGGTAAGGGATATATGTATACGTATAGCTGATACACTTCGTTGTACAGCAGAAACTAATACAACATTGTAATGCAACTATACCCCAATTTAAAAAATAATATGTGTTTACAGTACTAGTCAGTAATTAAATAATCCAAAAGCCTTATCCAAAGCCTCTTTTTAATACCAAATCCAGGAGACAAATAAATTGCTGCTTCCTCAGTCTTAAAAACAATTGTCTTTCCTTATTTAACTGCAACGATTTCAGTGTAGGAAGACTTGGAATTACAATATGACAAATATTACTATATGTCTAAGAGCCGTGTTCACTACACATCTACACATCTGTTGTTGAGAAATTGGTTTCATCCTTGGATAGATAAAGAGTAGTTGGAAACGTAGAAAATTGAAGTAGGTATATGTAATATAATTATTGCTAAAGACTATACTCATTATTGTCTTTTTAAAAAATATTTATTTATTTATTTGGCTGCTCCAGGTCTTAACTTGTGGCACGTGGGACCTTCATTGCCATGGGTAGAATCTTCGTTGTGTCATGTGGAATCTTTTAGTTGTGGCATGCTGGATCTTCAGTTGTAGCATGCGGGATATGGTTCCCTGACCAGGGATGGAACCCAGGTCCCCTGCATTGGGAGTGCAGAGTCTTGGCCACTGGACCACCAGGGAAGTCCCTCATTATTGTCTTACACAAATTAAAACTCACAGAAATTCTTTGCATATCCTAGATAGACATACAATTTCTTTTGTTAGATGGATAAACCAGTTCAAGCCAGTATTTCTTAAAACTGCATAATACCTTTAATAAATGAGAGAATACACAATTTAAGTGATCCTGCTTCTTTTACTATTTTGTTTCTCTCCTGGTTTTATATAAAGAAATTAGGAACATATTAAAAGTTGTCTAAGTCATTTCTTCAAATTTCTCTCAGTTCTCAATATGCACAAAAGCTCTAAAATTAAGATATCTTGAAGAAATTCATTGATATATGTACTTTTTCATGATTTTTATACTGCTTTATTTAATATAGGTGGCACTGTATCTTCAGTTTAAAAAATAAAAGTGTTTGCTCTGCAACTATTCACTCAGCCCTTTCTATTTGCTAGATATAATCTTAGAGGTTTAGAACACAAAAAGTGAAGAATACATGCGTCCTGCTTATAGTATAGATGCTTGTAGTATAAAAAGAAGGCAGGCATGAAATGAGATATATGAGTGGAGAGTGTCAGAGGAACCATAAAAATATAATAAATGAATCATTATGGAGCACAGCAAATGAAGAGATTGGTAATACCTATAATGTTTGTAAAAACTGATGCTTTTCTAAATTAATTTTCAACAATTTCACCTTAACCACCAGCTAAAATCCTGTGAAGACATGGTACATTGTATTCTAAAATTCAGGAAAAACACTAATATGTGAATTATAAAATTTCACGAACAGAAATACCACTGTATTTCCTTACATTAAATTCAGAATAGTGGCAAAGGTAAGGCCTCTGTGGTAATAGAAGGACCAATGCTCTGGAAGGAGCTGTATTCATTGAGAGACTTGGCATGTAGCATCCTTTTTCTATTTATTCAGTCCTGGTTCAGGAGAGGGTTGAGAAGGCAAAGAATGCCATAGACTTAAAACTCAGTTGCTTTAGAAGTAAGATAAAGATGTTGGGTTATATGATTCTTAAAGGGCCCTTGAAGCTTAAGACTTTATATATCTAATCCTAATTCCATTAAGTATGAAGAGGGCAGAATGCAGAAGAGGCAAGAAGCAGCAGGAGCTGGGCCCAGTAGATCGCAGGACTGAATAAATTCTGACAACCAAGTGGAAACTAAGGTGTATTGGCCCCTGTAGGCAAAGGACAGAAATTATGGGGGGTGGACAGAGTTGGGGAGAGGTGCATAAGAATGAAAAGGCCAGGTGAGGACTCCTTTCCAGTTCTTTCTCCATCATCACTAAAAAATGGCAAGAACCTGGATATTACATCAGATACTAAAAAAATCCTATCCTTACTCTGATTTTCCATGCAATAGCACAGGAAAGGCAAACACCTACACTTATACCCCCACTCCTTGTTGAACTGCAAGCACACAGAGCAAGGAGCTGAACAGTCAACATGGAGAAAGCACCCTCTCTAGACCAGATAACAGGTTTCTCTTTTTGCTTTGATGAAATGTTCCTGGGCTCAGGGGAAAACATTCCACAAATCTGAATGAAATCTCTTTGGTCTGAAATTTGTGCATAAACCTGGAAGGAGGTAGTTTTCATGGGGTTTGGGGTCTGATGAAAATTTCAGTGTTCTGATTTGTTTCCCCTAGGAATCTTCACAGATAAGCCTGTGTGAAAGTTCCCAGCAGATATTTCATTTTATTTGCTTTCCTTCTTTCTCTTGTGGCTTATTTTTATCTTTCTCTTTCAAACTCACACAGCCTAGTCCCTCAGAGCTATGTGTTAGGTCAAAATGTTATTGCATTGCTCTGTGAATGTCCATGTGGGGATGAGATGCTTCTTTCGTTGTAGTACATGAGCTAAAAACTCTGGGGCACATTTTTCCATCAGAAAGCTAACTTGAGTCCATCTAGCCCAACATCTTTATTTGCTAGCAGATCAACCTGAGGCTCGGAGAGGTTAAGTAAAATTGACTTCCTTACTCTTATGACCCTAGTGACTCAAGGCTGTTGCTATCTCTTCCTTCGTTTGCTACACACCTACCTAAGTGTATCATTGTCTTTAGATTTGCCTTTTGCAATCCATTCTCCACATTAACAAATGAGAACTCATTCAAAAATGCACTCTTCATGCCATAAAATCTCTAAGGCTTCCCACTGCCTTAAGTAGCCCCGTAATTTCCATTCCAAGTCTGTGACTGATCTGACCACTTCTGATTTCCAGCTTGAACTCTTCTCACCTCTCCTTCTCAAGTGCTGTCCTCTACCTTATTGACCTCAGCATGTTCTTGCATGCCCCTGGGTTTTATATTGATAAATGCTGATTTCTTGCTCTATAGAAACTGCCACCTTATCCTTAAATCTAACTCCTACAGGTTATAGATTTGAACTCAAATATCACTAATACCTCCTGCACACTGCCTTAGTTCCTTGCACACCTCCCTCCGTCCCAAATACCACTTAGCAACTATAATATGTGTTGTAAATATTTTTGACTGTATGTTTATTCACTAGACTATGAGCTCCATCGAAGCAGGGTTTTTATTTGTTCTTGCTAATTGCTGTAAGTTATGCAATTAGCATAGTGCCCAGCATACGAAGGACTCAAGATATCTGCTTATAAAACAAAGTCAAAACTGGAAACAAATTTTCCTGCTTTTTAGTCTACTATTCTTTCCTCTACTCTATATATTTTAATCTCACTTGAATCACCTATAAATCCACAATGACAGTCTGTGTTTATTCATGTCCCCAGCCTTATTTACTACCCTTCAGCACGCTGTGGTTCCAGTTTATAGAATTACCTGCTGCTCCTCTAAAGTGCCACCTCATTTGTATCTTTTTCCTCTACTTCATCCTCAGTCTTGTGAAATCCTGTTCATAGATCACCACCTCTAGGAAGCCTTCCAAGATTCCCCAGGTTGACACCCTTGTGTCTCCACTGTACTTTCATTACACTGGCACACATTTTCAAAAGGACTTTTCCTACACATATTTGGCACATACTTCCAGGATGACATTTTTTATATTTGTTTATATGTTTGTCACCCTAATAACTTCAAGTTTCATGGATTTAGGGATTATGATTTACTCACTTTTCAATGTCAGTATTTATCACATAACCTAATGCATGTTAAGCTCAATAAATGCCTCTTGAATAAATAACAAAACTGGTATGATATTTTTCCCCGTTCTTTTTCTCTTTAATTCCTGCAAATAAGAGACAAGTGGCACCTTACCTATGATAAAGCAAGACACATTCATTTCATGTCAGAATACCCCTGGGTTCCAGTTTTACCATTGATGAGCTGAGTTACCTGAGGTCACTCCTTTTACCATTCTGAACTTCAACTTCCTGATCAATAAAATAAGTTGAAAATAAATAATTGAATAAATAAATAAAGTCTAAAATTAAGATATCTACATGAAATCCATAGTGACTATTATGAAAATGAATGCAGTCTTTTTTAATCAGTGACATGATATTCTGATGTTATCTTTTACTACTAGAAGTATACAGATTAAAAATGAGATCTGAATCTTTCCCACAGCATTGAATTAATTTTATATCAAAATTTCTTTTTGGTAATTTAAATAATTATGAATGATTAATTAAAAGTAATTTAAATGTTTATGAAATATTATTTTTCTTCCTAAAGTTTGCTATTTTATTTTATAAATTGTACATGCTCAGTATATAAAATACAAAACATTTACGAAGATGTAAATAGTTAACAAATCATTTTTTATTTGTATCTATAAATAGCTTTTAATTATATTTTGTTGCATTTCTCTCAGCCTTGTATCTATGTGTAATTTTATTTCCTTGTTTCACATAACTGTGTTCCTTATTACATAGTCTACATTGTATTCTTCTTTTTTAAATTACTCAATCATCATATAAGCAGAATTCATGTTATTTTTCACTAAATACATTTTAATAATTGAAATTAAAATAATATACTAACAATTACTTTTGTACTTTTATATTGTTTCAAAAATTTACAGTTACAAATTATATTGTACTAACTATCATTTTGCCTAAAGTTTTTTAACCTAAAGCAAAATTACAAAATATTATTTTTAGGTCAAATAATAAAAGACTTTACCTTTCATTATAAATATTGTTAGATTGATTTCCAAAATGATTATACAAATTTACACTCCCACTAGCATTATGCAAGAACGTTAAATGTAAAAGTGTAAACTTCTTGCATAGTACATTCTTGTATTTTCCCATATCTATGCTACTTTAAAAAATAAAAATTATTTTTTATTTTTTCATATGTATTTCTTTACCAATGAAGTTTACTTTTCCCCTAAACAATATATGTCCTCCTTTTTAAATTATCTATTTATGTCTTTTATTCATTGATCTATTTTAAGTATTTCTAATAGGTTTATTGGAAAAAATATTGTCATATTATTGCAAATATTTATCCTACTTTGTTCTTCATATTGGCTTTTGAGTTATATTGGGTGCTTATTGCATATTATCACTCTTCCATGTGGTTTACCTGTATTAACACACTTAATTCTCACAGCAGCCCATCCATTGAGTACTGTTATTATCCTTACTTTAGGCATAAGGAATTTAATACATAGGAAGTTAAATAATCTGCAGTAGCAAGTTAGAATTATCACTCGATGTTGTGGCACTAGCACCTATGCTATTTGGCAGTATGTCATGCTGTCTCAAGAATTAAATAAATCATAAAATGTGATTACTTGAAAAAAAAGGATTTATTTGTTTTATAATTTCTTACCATTCTTGGTGTGATTCAGGAAACCATTAACTCTTTTTTAAATAAATAAACTATGTGGTTCCACCAATTGAGATCGTTATACATTACTATATAAGGTAAAATGTATTTAGGTTCCCAATTCTGAGCTCTTTCATTAGTCCCAGATGCTGTACGCAATTTCTAAGAATTCAGATGTCTGCAATAGTTTAAATTACTATAGAAAAGCAAGAATCTTTCAGCAGATATAGGGAATATGAACAAAAGAACCTCATCTAAATTCACCATGCACTCCAAATTTATATATAGATCTGGCTTTGGTAAAATAAAATTATACCTGTTCAAAATGACCTGCTGAAATCTCATTTGACTTATACTCTCTCAGAAATGGAATTAAAAAATATCAACTATATATTTTTTTGAAATGACATTATTGATAAACATTGTGTGTACTATTTCACAGAGATTCTCTGATTTCCCATGAATTATCTGTTTGCAGTCTTGAGTAGCAAGAACCTTGTGAACATCAAGCAATATGATTTATTAGATAATATGGTGACAGAATAATTTACAATGCACATTAAATAAACAAGCCAATGTACCCAACATAGGAGCACCTCAATACATAAGGCAAATGCTAACAGCCATAAAAGGGGAAATCAACAGTAACACAATCATAGTAGGGGACTTTAACACCCACTTTCACCAATGGACAGATCATCAAAAATGAAAATAAATAAGAAAACACAAGCCTTAAATGATAAATTAAACAAGATGGACTTAATTGATATTTATAGGACATTCCATCCAAAAACAACAGAATACACATTCTTCTCAAGTGCTCATGGAACATTCTCCAGGATAGATCATACCTTGGGTCACAAATCAAGCCTTCATAAATTTAAGAAAATTGAAATTGTATCAGGTATCTTTTCCGACCACAACGCTATGAGACTAGATATCAATTACAGGAAAAAATCTGTAAGAAATACAAACACATGGAGGTTAAACAACACACTGCTTAGTAACCAAGAGATCACTGAAGAAATCAAAGAGGAAATCAAAAAATACTTAGAAACAAATGACAATGAAAACACAGCAACCCTAAACTTATGGGATGCAGCAAAAGCAGTTCTAAGAGGGAAGTTTATAGCTATACAATCCTACCTTAAGAAACAAGAAACATCTCAAATAAACAATCTAACCTTACACCTAAAGCAATTAGAGAAAGAAGAACAAAAAAAAACCCAAAGGTAGCAGAAGGGAAGAAATCATAAAGATCAGATCAGAAATAAATGAAAAAGAAATGAAGGAAATGATAGCAAAGATCAATAAAACTAAAAGCTGGTTCTTTGAGAAGATAAACAAAATTGATAAACCATTAGCAAGACTTATCAAGAAAAAAAGGGAAAAGACCCAAATCAATAGAATTAGAAATGAAAAAGGAGAAGTAACAACTGACACTGCAGAAATAAAAAGAATCATGAGAGATGACTACAAGCAAGTATATGCAAATAAAATGGACAACCTGGAAGAAATGGACAAATTCTTAGAAATGTACAACCTTCCAAGACTAAACCAGGAAGAAATAGAAAATACGAACAGACCAATCACAAGCACTGATATTGAAACTGTGATTAAAAATCTTCCAACAAACAAAAGCCCAGGACCAGATGGCTTCACAGGTGAATTCTACCAAACATTTAGAGAAAAGCTAACACCTATCCTTCTCAAACTCTTTCAAAATATATCAGAGGGAGGAGTACTCCCCAATTCATTCTATGAGGCCACCATCACCCTGATACCAAAAGCAGACAAAGATGTCACAAAGAAAGAAAACTACAGGCCAATATCATTGATGAATATAGATGCAAAAATCCTCAACAAAATACTAGCAAACAGAATCCAACAGCACATTAAAAGGATCATACACCATGATCAAGTGGGGTTTATCCCAGGAATGCAAGGATTCTTCAATATACGCAAATCAATCAACGTAATACACCATATTAACAAATTGAAGGAGAAAAACCATATGATCATCTCAATAGATGCAGAAAGAGCTTTTGACAAAATTCAACACCGATTTATGATAAAAACCCTCCAGAAAGTAGGCATAGAGGGAACTTTCCTCAACATAATACAGGCCATATATGACAAACCCACAGCCAGCATCATCCTCAATGGTGAAAAACTGAAACCATTTCCACTAAGATCAGGAACAAGACAAGGTTGCCCACTCTCACCACTATTATTCAACATAGTTTTGGAGGTTTTAGCCATAGAATCAGAGAAGAAAAAGAAATAAAAGGAATCCAAATTGGAAAAGAAGAAGTAAAGCTGTCACTGTTTGCAGATGACATGATACTATACATAGAGAATTCTAAAGATGCTACCAGAAAACTACTAAAGCTCATCAATGAATTTGGTAAAGTAGCAGGATACAAAATTAATGCACAGAAATTCTTGCATTCCTATACACTAATGATGACAAATCTGAAAGTGAAATTAAGAAAACACTCCCATTTACCATTGCAACAAAAAGAATAAAATATCTAGGAATAAACCTACCTAAGGAGACAAAAGACCTGTATGCAGAAAATTATAAGACACTGATGAAAGAAATTAAAGATGATAAAAATAGATGGAGAGATACAGCATGTTCTTGGATTGGAAGAATCAATATTGTGAAAATGACTCTACTCCCCAAAGCAATCTGCAGATTCAATGCAATCTGTATCAAATTACCACTGGCATTTTTCACAGAACTAGAACAAAAAATTTCACAATTTGTATGGAAACACAAAAGACTCCAAATAGCCAAAGCAATCTTGAGAAAGAAAAGTGGAGCTGGAGAAATCAGGCTCCCTGACTTCAGACTATACCACAAAGCTACAGTAATCAAGACAGTATGGTACTGGCACAGAAACAGAAATATAGATCAATGGAACAGAGTAGAAAGCCCAGAGATAAACCCATGCACATATGGTCACCTTATCTTAGATAAAGGAGGCAGGAATATACAGTGGAGAAAAGACAGCCTCTTCAATAAGTGGTGCTGGGAAAACTAGACAGCTACATGTAAAAGAATGAAATTAGAACACTCCCTAACACCATACACAAAAATAAACTCAAAATGGATTAAAGACCTAAATGTAAGGCCAGACACCATCAAACTCTTAGAGGAAAACATAGGTAGAACACTCTATGACATAAATCACAGCAAGATCCTTTTTGACCCACCTCCTAGAGAAATGGAAATAAAAACAAACAGGACTTAATGAAACTTAAAAGCTTTTGCACATCAAAGGAAACCATAAACATGATGAAAAGACAACCCTCAGAATGGGAGAAAATATTTGCAAATGAAGCAACTGACAAAGGATTAATCTCCAAAACATACAAGCAGCTCATGCAGTTCAACATTAAAAAAACAAACAACCCAATCCAAAAATGGGCAGAAGACCTAAATAGACATTTCTCCAAAGAAGACATACAGATTGCCAACAGACACATAAAAGAATGCTCAACATCATTAATCATTAGAGAAATGCAAATCAAAACTACAATGAGATATCATCTCACACCGGTCAGAATGGCCATCATCAAAAAATCTACAAACAATAAATGCTGGAGAGGATGTGGTGAAAAGGGAACTCTCTTGCACTGTTGGTGGGAATGTAAATTGATACAGCCACTATGGAGAACAGTATGGAGGTTCCTTAAAAAACTAAAAATAGAACTAGCATATGACCCAGCAATCCCACTACTGGGCATACACCCTGAGAAAACCATAATTCGAAAAGAGTCATGTACCAAAATGTTCGTTGCAGCTCTATTTACCAGGACATGGAAGCAACCTAAGTGTCCATCGACAGATGAATGGATAAAGAAGATGTGGCACATATATACAATGGAATATTACTCACCCATAAAAAGGAATGAAACTGAGTTATTTGTAGTGAGTTCGATGGACCTAGAGACTGTCATACAGAGTGAAGTAAGTCAGAAAGAGAAAAACAAATACCGTATGCTAACACATGTATATGGAATGTAAAAAGAAAAAGAAAAAAATAGAAAATGGTCATGAAGAACCTAGGGGCAAGATGGGAATAAAGACGCAGACCTACTAGGGAACGGACTTGAGGATACAGGGAGGGGGAAGGGTAAACTGGGACAAAGTGAGAGAGTGGCATGGACATATATACACTACCGAATGTAAAATAGATAGCTAGTGGGAAGCAGCTGCATAGCACAGGGAGATCAGCTCCGTGCTTTGTGACCACCTAGAGGGGTGAGATAGTGAGGGTGAGAGGGAGGGAGATGCAATAGGGAAGAGATATGGGGATATATGTATATGTATATGTATAGCTGATTCACTTTGTTATAAAGGAGAAACTAACACACCACTGTAAAGCAATTATACTCCAATGGAGATGTTTAAAAAAAATAAAAATAAAAAAAATAAACAAGCCAGTGCATAAAATAAACCTTCCAGCTTGAATTCTTGTAGAGGAGACAAAGCCTATGTAACAAATATCAATATAAAAGATACAACTTACACCTCTTAACAGAAAAGAAGAAAAAAAAAAAAAACACCAAAGCAAAATCCATCCTGATTACTGTAAATGCTGTCCTTAGTTTTAAAAGAAGGGGCAAACTGCATTAAACACTCCAACACGGGAAGCAATGTGTCATGTTATTCTCTTCCATAGCATGATGTGATGGGTATGGTGTCTTATGACCACTGGTAATGTCCACCACAGGAGATGTCAGAAAGAAATCTTGTTGTGAAATGTCAGCTCTAAAGCCCTGAATAGTGTGTTCACAGATAGAGTGCTTAGATCAGTCAGCTTCAATGAAAACCCACAGGAAGGTGAAAATATTCTCCCCTACTACTATCAAATACATAACTCCTGAATGAATACAGTTAACATCACATTACACTTTTTTTGCTTTCATATTTTAATATGAAGTTGTGCTGAATATTTTCTCTTACACATTGTATAGCACTGTAGTATGTATTGATAATCATATATAACATGCATTAAGCACTTAATCCATGTCAAATTTAACTCTCATAGCAATCTTTAGTGGTAGGTGGTGTCACTATCTACTGAGAAAGAAATTAAGATATGCTTTTAACACTTTCTGTTGATCCTAAGATACGATATTTCAACATCAAAAGGTATTACTATTACGGTACTTTCATCATTGCTATCATTCCGCGATTAGTAACTGATATGCATATTGAAAGCATATGTGGTAAATTTAATTACTGAGTCAGATTTATGCAGTAAAGAAATTTCAAAACCATTTTTAACAGTTTTAATAAATGCACAGGAAGAGTAAGATGAGATAAAAAGATTGTTAATGTTGACGTTTTATACAGTACAAAACATTTTATCATTATGTATTATTGAAGTGACTTTTAATGGGAAGACTCTCTGAAGTTTTATCTCCTTCAAATACTGGGGACAATGATTATTCTCACTAGGGAAAAAATGCAACTTATTATAGTTACATATCAAGACAAGCGTATTCATTGGCATATGTTCTGTTTTGATTAGCAGTCAGAGTTCTGCTGGGGTTGCTTATCTTTGATAATTGAAAAGAAAACTTTAGCAGACACATTTACAGAGACAATTTATCATGTTACATGCAGACCCAATCACAAGTCAGTATGGGAATCAGGCAGGCAGGAAGAGGGGAGTGACTTGGGAGTTGACATGACCAAAATTTGAACTGACAGTTCCAGGACCAGAACTTTGCACCCACAGATGTGGAATAAAAAAGCTTTGTTCTGATTCACACCGACTAAATATCTAAGGGCACTCACTGGTCTGGGAGCTAGTACCCACCATAGCAGACTCTAAGCACAAATGGGGCTGCGGGGGAAATTAAATCCCTTTGAGGTCATAGTGAGTAAGTAGAGTGTTGTCAACCACGGAGAAGACACTTATGAGAATATAATTAGTTGTTATAGTTCGCAACAAATTCAGGATGAAATGAGGGCATAATCTCAATGATGTTGCAGAAATCTCATCACTCTGACTTGGCAGAGAGGAGGAAATGGGGAGCAGTTAAGTTCAGGCCTGAAGCCTCACTTTATCCATTTTAGATAATGGGCTTAAAACAGAAAACAAAGTGCTGACTCTATCCATTGCATCAACGGCTTCTAATATGCAACCAGGGTCATTGTCATTGGCCTGGGGACAGAAGGGAACTGTATCTGCATCTGTCAGTATTCATTAATTGGGCAACTCAGCACAGGCATGGAGACAGATCATAAAGCATTATGATTCTGTTTCTTATTCGTGAAGTAATGACAATTGGATCCCTAGGAGAGAATGAGCTCTTAAATATGCAAGCAAAATCCACCAGTTAGAGAGGGGTAAATATCTCTGATTATAATATCTGTTCATTAACTCAGCAGATAATAATTGAGAGCCTACTAAGTGTCAGGCATGTGTATAGTTGCTAGGGTTAAAGATATTAAAAAGTAGTAGATGCTTATACTCTAAAGGGCAAACTAAATTTTCCTTTCCCTTTCTACAAACCGGAAAATAATTTATTTTACCATCAGAAGTTCCTATGTATATACTGTTGTGGTGAGATTGAGGAACTTTGAATTTTGATAGAGTGTCTTTATATTATTTCCTGTAAGGTTTTAGGATATCACTCCCTAGATACATAATTAAATGTGAATTTTGCTGTTAAGGATTTTTGCAAAAATTTTATTCCAACTAACTGTGACAAGTTGTTCTGGAAAAGCCTGAATACAGTTGAAGTTAAAATAGCGGATTTGGGGGCTTCCCTGGTGGCGCAGTGGTTGAGAGTCTGCCTGCCGATGCAGGGGACATGGGTTCGAGCCCTGGTCTGGGAAGATCCCACATGACGCGAAGCAACTAGGCCCGTGAGCCACAACTACTGAGCCTGCACGTCTGGAGCCTGTGCTCCGCAATAAGAGAGGCCGCAATAGTGAGAGGCCCGCGCACCGCGATGAAGAGTGGATCCCGCTTGCCACAACTAGAGAAAGCCCTCGCACAGAAACGAAGACCCAACACAGCCAAAAATAAATAAATAAAACAAAATACTTAAAATGCAAATTTTGAAAAAAAAAAATAGCAGATTTGTTTTGTTTAGATTTCAACCGAGGATAGTTTAGTTCATCATACACTTCCATTCATGGGACTCTATGATCATCAATCTTTACAAGTCCTCCTCATATTTTATATTTTATTTTATTTATTTCCTACATTTTATACCCATCCTGCCCTTAACTACATTCTCACTTTCATATATTATCAGGGAAATACAGAGATAGATCTTTTCAAAAATATATAGTACTGGTGGGTGTATGTATATATTTTAAATACATCTTAAAATAAATAATAAACAGTTTTAAGAATTGTTCAGGTCTTAATATGTGTGAAGCACTCTTCAAAGTGTTTTTCATATATTGACTCATTTAATTCTTACAACAATTTTATGGTGTAGGTACTATTATTTTCTCCATTTACAGATGAGAAACAGAGGTACAGAGAGGTTATGTGATTTGCCCTAGGTTACACACCTAACAAGAAGTCATACCCAGATTATCTGGCTCCAGAAACTGGAAGCTTTAACCCATCTTTATGTATTTTGCCTCTATGTATGCCACATTGTGTTGTAGATATATTTTCCATATCTTAATTTTCCACTTGATACTACAATTTTCAGTCCACATTAGCGTATAAATATCACTCATTGTTTTGAACTGCTACTGCTGCAGCCTGTTTTATAGTACAAGGAAACTATATTTTATTTAACTGTTCTCTTTGTTGGAGATACCCAGATTATTTCCAGCTCTCTGCTTCTACAAAAAATACTGCAGTAAACATTCTGCAAATTTCCCTTTTGAGCCCATTTTTGTTTGGATGTGGAGTGGAATTGCTGGGTCATGCTATACATTTACATTACATTTTAACACGCCGTGTTAAAGTACTCTCCAAAATAGCTGTACCGATTTTCATTCCAAGAGGAATGCATGCAGGTTACTATTTTTTCACATAATACACAACCCTTGATATTTATCTATGTTTGCCAGTCTGATTGAGGGTATATCACTGTGGTTTTAATTTGCCATTTCTATTTACTAGCAGAGTTAATTGTCTTTTTATATAGTTTTAGCCATTTTTTCTATAACTTAATTGTTCATATTCTTTGTCCATTTTTCTAATGTGTTTACTTATTTTATTTGAAGTAGTTTCTTGGACATTTTTTATATTAATGTAGAAGTCTTTTTAAAATTTTTTAATTCTTTTTGATTTTTTTTTTTAATCAACAGTTTCAGTGTTACCTAGACTAGTCACAATCATAAACTGCAAGCAGGTATTCTTAATGGAACCAAGAAATTTGGTGATACTCACAGATTATGGTGACTGAAACAAAAAGAATAATGACAATGACAGAAAATCCACAATAGAATGTTAGTGAAAAAAGACTAACACATTACATCAGAAAGTTAAATAAGCATAACAACCCAGTGAAGTAGGTGTTGTTATCCCCATTTTAATGATGATTAAACTGAAACTCACGACAATTAAGTTACTTATACATAGGATTGATAATTGAAGGTCAAAAGTACTTGAGTAAAGAAAGATGCAGTGGGCCTCAAATCTTCATTTCTATCAGCAGAACAAGTGATTCTGATGGATTTAGTTCTCTGCCAGCACTTCAAGAAAGACTGTCTATCTAAATCCTACATTTGTCAAATTTTGTGACTACTGCTCTATGTGCAGAGATGAAAAAGAATTATCAAAGTGTGAATAAGGAAGAAATCCAGAACTTCTTTGCCAGTTGTCAGTCTTCCTTTCTCTATAGATATAAATGCTCATGTATCTCTTGGTCCACATATAAAGAGAAGGTGTTTTGGCAAAATATAATTGAAAACAAAATCTGTCAATTCAGAAAATTTCTCCAAAATGTAGAGAAAGAAAACAGTTTATTATTGAGTAAGCATTATCAGAATGTGATATGCATCACAGGTAATCTGCTAAGAGGTTTAGGTTTCCAAGACAGAAAGAAATCTCAACCTTTTTATAACCAAGCAGATACAACCCATTGCATATATATTCTCAAGATAAACAATAACTAGTCCTCGAGTAGGGGGACATGACAGCACCATTGACCACACGTAGTGTGATCGCCTACCATACCCTGGTAATTGGGATTACCATTTGTGTTAGTTACTTAGCTAAATTCAAAGGAAAAATAATCTTTTCATATCTCTATGACAGGAAGCAGTTTTGTAACTTGCAGCCAGTTGAAGTTAGGCTCCTATTCTCCCACAGAAACTGGGAGATAGGGACCCTATCTTCCTTGGATGTTTACATTACAATGAGACGGTTTCCAGGTCCTTGAGAAAGCCATTCCTGGGTATTCAGATAGCCAACAAAAACCTTCCTTAGCTTTTACCAAATGTAAAACTGACAGCTAGTGGGAAGCAGCCGCATAGCACAGGGAGATCAGCTCGGTGCTTTGTGACCACCTAGAGGGGTGGGATAGGGAGGGTGGGAGGGAGGGAGACGCAACAGGGAAGAGATATGGGGATATATGTATATGTATAGCTGATTCACTTTGTTATAAAGCAGAAACTAACACACCATCGTAAAGCAGTTATACTCCAATAAAGATGTTAAAAAATAAATAAATAAAAATAAAATAAAATGTTTTACATACATTTCAAAGAGACAGAGAAAGAACTTACACTTAGAAATTTTCTAAAGCAAATGGTCTAAGAAAAGGGAGGAGAGGGAATTCCTTTCCCTTATTTTTAACATAGAGAATTAAGCCTCCTGTTTTAAATTTGTATTTGCCCTTACAGATGCTAATGTATTCTGCAGTTAATATCCATGGATTTTCTACAATGTCCTGAGTGTCTTTTATCCACCGGTAATTTTAGGGTAACAATAAACATAGCAGGGTTTGTTAACAAAATAAACAAAACAAGGCATATGCTTTGATAAAATAGTTTATATGTATTAAAACAATTAGTACTCACCACAAACTATGAGAGCAATACTATTATCCTCATTTTTAGATGAAGAAATTGACAAACGGAACTGAAATAACTCAAGGTAGCGTGGTTCTGAAGTCTAGATAATTAGCTACACTTATAACCTGGAATCTGTTCTGCATAAAATTTTCTCTCTCTCTCTCTCTCTCTCTCTCTCTCTGTCTCTCTCTCTCTCCCTCGTACACACACCTCCTCATATCTTCCACTTCTCGTTAAGAAAATTTTGATGACAAGTTTAATTCTGAAAAGCACTAATAGTTTCCTTCCAGACAATTTTCTGAAGGAACAAGACTACTCTGACAGCAAATGGCTGCTAGTTATTTTGAATGTTTGGAATTTATGCTTAGTTAATTCCTGCTTAATAAAACAAAAACTTATAAAGCATTAAGACAGGGGATACAAAAGAGAAAAAGAGCTTGCCTCATAGTCTTTGTTATTTCTCATTATAAAGTATGTAGCATGGCCTCTAAAAAGCTGAAATAGTTTATTATATTTCTATCAAAACAAAATTTATTTGTATAAGACAATAATGCCCACAAGCATATAGCTACCAAAACAAAAATCTTGCCTGCCAAATACGTTTTCTTATTAAATCTCCAAGTAGTGTAAATTAAGTGTAGGTATTAGGCTAAACACTGAGAACAGTTGAGGAGGTAAGGTCTTGGCCTTCAGAAATTTACACGCTAATGGGTAAGGTGGAACCATTAACAGTCCAAGCCCTGTCACAGTTACAAAACCTCTTTTGCATTTACTACCTCATTTGGTCTTCATTACAACTAGTGATGTATGTCTTATTTTAATTCTCACTTTGCAGGTAGGGAAATTGGGGCTCAAAAAGGTTAATTAATTTGTCTAATTTACATTCTAAATGAGAGGCTGAAACTAGAACTTCTTACTAAATGTTGTGCTCATTCCACTCCACAATAGCTGCTTAATTTACTAATACTGCCTTTAAAATAGAGTGAAGTTAAGTCAGAAAGAGAAAAACAAATATCGTATATTAACGCATATATGTGGAATCTAGAAAAATGGTACAGATGAACCGGTTTGCAGGGCAGGAATAGAGATGCAGATGTAGAGAATGGACATGTGGACACAGGCGGAAGGAGAGGGTGGGATAAACTGGGAGATTAGCTTTGACATAAATACACTACCATATGTAAAATAGCTAGTGGGAACCTGCTGTAGAGTACAGGAAGCTCAGCTCTGTGATGACTTAGATGGGTGGAATGGGGGGGAGGGAAGTCCAAGAGGGAGGGGATATAGGTATACATATAGCTGATTCACTTCATGTACAGCAGAAACTAACACAACATTGTAAAGCAACTATAAAAAAAAGAACCCTCACAAAAAAATTTAAGTAATAAATTCAGATAATTAATCCACTTATTAATTTTAATAAAATAATTAAAATTAAAAATATATATAAAATCAAGATTTCTAATACTAACCAATTTACCAATATTTTACTAAAAAGTTTTCTGGTTCATTTCCAAAATCTAATTTGGAGAATCTCTTGTTTTGTGTTACTCAGCATTCATTTCACCCATATTCTGGTAGCCACACCCTGATTTTCATGAGAGTTAGATCCCTAGCTACCACTTGACCTTAGGGTTTGTAGGGAACACTGTTACTCCAATCGTTTTGAATTCCTGTGAGCCCTCACCCAGCTTCCATGTGCATTTGCTTCCAGTGGTCTGCATTCAAGACTCCTCTTCAGGAGACTGCCCTCAGGACCCTGGATCCACTGTACCCTCATGCACAGGAGATCTGGAGATCATGTTTATCCAAGCCCAGTCATTGAAAAGGGTAGGAATAAATTACACACCAGCTTTCCATGTGGGAAAAGGTAGAAGACATCCCTTTCTGGACAGTTCCTGAAACATACCCCTTTTCTGGACTCTGCCTAAAATTACATCCTTGCTTGTTTTCCTTCCCATCCCTGTCTTCCTTTCTGGTTTCTTCTAGGAATACTGCCTTACTCACCTACAAAGGAACCTGAGGAACCTGACCTAACACAGAGTGTATCATGTGACCTGACCTTACACCAATTGGTGACTCATATTCTCCTGCCGTAGGTTTATGTTTAGAGTTGATATATAATTTAAACCAGTGAGAGAGAATAAGATCCCGGGAATCCTATGGGAGAGAACACTGTCCCTTCTTAAGGAAATTGGAGCTAAGAGAATGTAAAGTTTTCACCTTCTGCAGCTAGTTTTTCTGAGCCTGTTGGAGAGTGGAGCCAAAACATTGAGTCAAGTTGAGCCAAGTGGTGGGGAAAAAACAGATGCCAAGGATCTCATTTACGCCAGTACATCAAGCTTTGCCTGAAGGCAGCCCTACCTCTGGACTTCTCAGATACTTGAGCCAAAAAAATTCCCCTTTTTGCTCATGCCAGATTGGCTGAAGTTCTCTGAAGAATAACAAACTATTTCCTTATTAGTAGAGGAAAATGAGATACATTTTTCAATTGATGTAATGTAAGGAGTGTTGAGTCCATTTTTTGGTCAACAATGAAAAACTACTTGAAATCATTCAATATGCTCAAATTTTAGGATTATCTATTTAAAGATAGAGAACAGGCCACTGCTTTTTTAAACTGTTTTTATAAGTATTTTCCAGCAAAAGCGTCTCCCTGAAATATCATTTTTGTGCTAATAAAAATTCCATCTTTGACAGTAAAACCAGATTGTAAACAGCACATTAAAATTATCTTAGTAATTTTTCACTAAATTAACCCAAGCAAGGATTTACATACTCTACATGCAACATATACACTTTAAGTATTATACTATCGATTACTATTTATGAAAGTTGAGAGAGGAAAGGGTGGTATAAATAATTCCAAAGATAGCACATCCTCACTGAAAAGAGATTATGTTGTTATTATTATTACTATTATTATTATTAATTAAAAGCAGTGTATAACTAAGAGTATGGATTCTAGACCGATATGGGTTCTGGAACTGTATGCAAATTCTGACAGATTCTAGCTATCTAGCTGTTTGATTTTTGGAAAAAAATAGCTTTTCTGAGACTGAATAGCCTTATCTGTAAAGTGAGAATTATGATGGTATTTATATAATTAAGTTGTCTGAGGAATAAGTAAGATAATTCAGTTCAAATACTTAGCACAATGTTGGCCATATATTTATAGTAAAAATTTAAAATTAGCAATTGTTATTGTTTTCAATGGGGAAATCGTTTATTCACATTTGTCACATACACTGGTTTCAAAAGAAATACTTTTTCACAAAAAAATCTCTTTAACTTAGTAAATAAAAAGCTTACATAGCTAAAAGTAAAATATTTGATGGCATCCCATATCTATGGAGAGGTTCTCAGTGCCATAAGCACAGTGGTCAAATTATTTATATTTTATTTTTTCCTTTCTACTACTATTTAGATATTTTGTATACAATGGGATATTTTTGAAAAATTTAGCATGAATTTATCAAGGACTATTCAGACTTGGAGTTATGTACCCTAGATATTTTAAAGAAAAGAATCAGGTTAAAAGTTGTATTTTTAGTGAGGCCTCTTATTTGTAAAAATTCATAAATATATGTGAATAAAAATTTCTTGAAAGATAAACTCCAAAATTTTAATACTGTTCAATTCTGGGTTGTGAGATACTAATATTATTTTCATCTTTTTACTTAATTATATTGTCTATTTTTCATATCATTTCTATGATTTACTTTTCAAATTTAAAAAATTAGTTTTAAAAAGAAAAATAAGCAAAATAAAATAAAATTAAAATATGGCTAATGTTGCACATGCTCATCATAGTTAGAGAACACACATAAGTAGAAATTTGTTGTTTCCCTAATTTCTTGATTCATTATCTACACATGGCAGTTTTGCTGAAAATCATCTATCACTCAAAGTATGGGTTAAAAAGAAATACTTTCCCAAAATATTCCAGAGGAGCCTGAGTCAGAAAATCTCAAGTACTGCCAATAGCTTCATTCTCTATGGGTTAAAGCCATTCCCTTTAGCAAGTCATGGACTTAAATAATTTGGAATCCACAGCCTTCTCTTTTGTAGCACATAGTTAAGAAACTGAGTTTTGGGGTCATTTCTGTAAAGGGAGATAAAAATAAAATCTGTCCCTTTAACAACATTTTTTAAAGTCTAGCATTCAGTTCCTTAGATTTTTTTTTATTGTTTATTTTTTAATTTCCCCTTTCTAGTTCTAGTTTCAAAAAGTCAAAGTAGAGAGAACATTTGGCAAGACATATAGCAAACTGCCTACAAGTGACTTAAAAAATTTGGTCTTTGATTCAGAAGATCTAGGTCTTAGTTGAGTCTCTGAACTTGGGAGATTAGGTGTTTCCAAAGTCACTTCATCTCTCTGAGACTTATCTGCCTATATAATAATTAAAGTTAGGACTAGGTGAAGGCTGAAGCTTTTTCTGTCTCTAAAATTACATTTTATATGTTTACAGTTAATTCCTATAGTTAAAATCAAATTTTAAAAGTCCCAATACAGATTAATGTGTGAAATATATTAATTATAACTTCTCATATCTGTCAAGACCACATAACCAAAGTTTTCCCATACCCTACAATTTGACAGCAAATTTCCTAAGTAATCTTCAGATGCTTTTCTCTATTGAGAGTAAAAATATATATATTAATTTGGAGGTCATTTAAGATATTAGTTCCATTTAAAGGAAAAAAACAGCATAGCTTGTCTTTCCTCCAAATATATGTACATTTATTTTGGCTCTTGCTAATTCATAGAATAGCCTAAAAATTAGTTATAAAATCTTAACAAGAAATGAAAAAAAGAGATAGGAAAAAATTAGGAGGAAAGAAGAAGGGTTGTAGGAAGAATGGAAGATAAATATAATTGCTCTTGACACCTTAAGAATATTTAACTTATGGATGTCTTAGCCCAGATTCTCTAAAATTCAGATCCTGAAATGAAAACTTATATGCTAACATTTTATGGGTGAGGAAAATTGAAATCTCAGGAAAAATGGAGTGAGGGAAAATGAGCCGAGGATAGAAGAAGCCCCCACATAAGAGGGTGCATTTCTGAGCTGGCTGTAGCCAGGTAACAAACATAGACAACTTCCCAGTGTGAGGGGCATCTGAGAGAACCACTGTGCTGCAGAAAGCTTTTCTGTTTCTTATCTCCCACTGACCAAATTCCTCCATAGGGCTCTTATACCCAGACTTGCAAGTTTTTCAGTTCAGTCTTACTGGGCATCTTCTAGGGAAGCCAATCTCAAAGTAGCAGAGGAAGCCTCCAAAAGATCTAGTGGTGCCTTGTGTCTCAGAAGCAACAGGAGAACCCGTGGCAGAAGGCAACTGGTGTAGGTAAAGGTGTGAGGTGAAGTGCTGCCTATCTATGTCAATGAACAACATGGCAGACCAGGAGCCCCAGCCTGAAGGTCTGCTGCCCAAGCAGGTAGATTACCATGAACACCACGACATGGCATCAGAGCTCAGTGGGACTTCCTCTCCAGAAGATTAAACCTACCAGAAGGAAGATAATTCCAAGTGATCTTTCTGGAAGTTCATTACAAACATAGTGCAGAAAGGGAGATGTGAGCAAACCTGGAGAGTTACCTAAACTGCGTCCAACACCTGGGTATAATAATTCTCCATTTCTGTACTCTGCTTTAGAATTATTATATAATAATATTTTTGTTAACCAGCATGCATTTCTAATCTATTCATTCTCTGAAGATAGATGGCATTCTGAAGGAAGCCAGTCCACTGTAAATCGGTCTGCAAGGAAGTTATTTATAAGAGGAAATAATAGCTCTCTTTAATAGCCAGGTGGATTTATTGCAGAAAACATTCATTGCCTGAAATATTATTTCAGGTTGTAAAGGTCAGCATAATAATATAATTTCCACCAATTAGCTTTTATGCAACTCTTAGGTAGCCAATGGTAAAGATTATTTTTAAATGATATCTAAGGATCAATTTCAACTGGCCACAGGCCTTTTGGCAATAGTTGTTTTTGTGTTTTAAAAATAATGTCAAAAGAAAAACACAACTAGCAACAGTCTCTCTTAAATTGTTTTTGATATAAGTACAAGACTGGAACATTAGTTCTTGGAAATGTCCAACTCTTTCAAAGAATTGAGCCTTTCTTGAAAGAGAAGAGAAACCAACACTTTGCTGAACAGGGATTTCCCTGCTGGTGCAGTGGTTAAGAATCCGCCTGCCAATTCAGGGGACACGGGTTCAAGCCCTGGTCTGGGAAGATGCCACATGCTGAGGAGCAACTAAGCCTGTGTGCCACAACTACTGAGCCTGCGCTCTAGAGCCCGTGAGCCACAACTACTGAGCCCGTGTGCCACAACTATTGAAGCCTGCGCACCTAGAGCCCATGCTCCACAACAAGAGAAGCCACCGCGATGACAAGCCTGTGCACCGCAATGAAGAGTGGCCCCCGCTCGCCGCAACTAGAGATAGCCCACGCACAGCAATGAAGGCCCAACGGAGCCAAAAATAAATAGATAAATAAAATTACTTTAAAAAAAAACAAACTTTGCTGAACAATCTTAATGGATGACTTGTTTCTTCTCATGAAACTGCACAGAAAGATAAACCATGAACTATAAATCTGTATATCTTCCCTCTTTAATTTGTACTCAACCTTATTTCACCAATATCCTATAAGGTTTGTCATCATTAGGAGCCTGCAAGGTGGTAATTCAGAAAAAATTCCTTGTGGGTAGGAGGATAGATGATAATTCAATCGATTGGTAGACTGCTTATTAATTAAAAATATATATTCTGGTGATACACAGGAAGTACTTCAAGATTACTTTGAATCAGAATTTTTATTTATATCAGAATCCAGAAATTCAAACATTTTTTCTAAATATTAAATTACCTTAACTGATATTATATAATTTTGTCCACAAATGTTGTGGTTGAGGCTGCAGTTTTTCTTTCAATTCTAATTTTCCCTTCCTTTTTTTTTTTTTTTTTTTTTTTTTGGTAATAGAACTCTTAAATGTTAGCAAGGTACATGCTTATCAGAATAAAGACCATATCCCCTAGTCTTCCTTGCAGGGAGTTATAGCCACCTCATTAAATTTGGCCCATGTCTTGTGAATAGAAGTGAGAGAACACCTTTTAGATCTTGGCTTGAGGGAGAGGAGAATACACTCCACTTCCCTTTTTATCTCTTCCTTCTGGCTGAAAGAAGCTATGGTGGTGAATGTAGAAAATGTAAGTTGTGACAGAGATATTAATGCTCACCAGACATTCTATGTATTTTCAATATATCCCAAACCCATGTATTTAGGGAAGGCCAGATGCCTACTTCTGTTCAGTGAACTGTGAGAGGAAGTGACCTCTAACACTTCCTGGCTTAGGTAGGGAAAACACCAGGTGCTAATCTGCAGTATCTCTCTTCCTCTGCAATGGTGACCAGTGAAGCGTCATATTCCATTTGTTGGTGCTATCAGATCATAGAGTCCCCATCATCCCACGTCCCTGAGTGACTTTGTGGAACAGAGCTCTTTGCTGATGATACGCTACAGAGGAAGTAGACAATAACCTTTCTTACTTTAAGCTTCTGGGATTTAAGGGTTAACTTGTTAATGCATAATAGCTTGTCCTAACTAATGAATGGACAGAGGCAACATTTTATGAAAGGCAGAACACAGAGCTGAGAGAACCTGGGTCTCCAGCACTGTGGAGCTTTCATATCAGTTTTGGACCTCTTAAAGAGTTAGGTAAGAGAGAAATAAACATCTTTCTTGTTTAAACTTCTGAAGTTATGGCCTTATATATGAAGTTTCACAGTATCCAAAGAGTCATTTACCAAATTTGAATTTAAATTCTTTAATGTTTATATTTTCTAAAATAAGAATTATAATTGGTCACAATAAAATAACAAAATCATAATTGCTAGGATTGTTAAACACCACTATTTTGAAATCTCCTTTGAATAATGGTCTCTGAAGATATTCTCATCCAAGATTGTGTATTTTTAAAATAAATACACATAACATACCTAATTCTGAACTTGCATACCATCTTTTACATAGTAATGAACTTTTATTGAACTGTTACTACATTCCACGAATTGTACTATTTATGTGCATTACTTTATTTACTCTTCACAACTCTATAGATACTATAATTACAATCCCCATTTTATCGGTGAAGAAACTGAGATATAGAGAGGAAGATAACTTGCTAAAAATCACACAGACGATAAATGTCCAAGACAAGATTCAAACCAAGTTTTTAATGATTTAAGAGCCTGGCCTCTGACATGATACTATATTTGTGTTCATGGTGAGATAAATGCACACAGGATATTAAAAGTCCTTTTTAAATTTTATTCATCTTAAATGTATTTTTTCCTCTTTCCCTTTCTTTCTGGTTTTCTTCCTCCCTCCTCCTTCCTTTCTTTCTTCTTTCTTTCCTTCCTTCTTCCTTACTTTTCTTCTTTCCTTTCTTGTTTTCTTGTGTTCTTTCTTTCACTTTTTCTTCTTTTAAGAATGAAATGCATGCGTGCCTTACTCAAGATTAGAAATCTGAGGATTGCTGCATTTGTCTCACACTATTTGGCAATAGATCTGCATGAGAAATCATGAGCTTCCTCTACTTGCATCAAATCTCCTATTACTCTTATAGACATAATTTTATATCTGGAAAATTACTTTTTTGAAAATAGCAAGTTCATTCTGGAGGATTGTTTTGCAGACAGTTCTAAGGGCGGGATCAATCTCGTTTTCATTGTTCCTTTCACTTCATTTAGTACAGGTGCCTGTGCTGCTCTTTGCTGTGTCCCAGCATCCCAAGTGGCTTGATAGGCAGTCCCTTGACATGGAGTGAGAAGCCTACAAACTGAGCTGGGGGACTGTTCCTGGGTAGGCTCCCAGGGCGGGTGTGAAACATATGGCAATGAGAGAAGAAAATTTCTGTGCTGGTATTGCTACTGACACTTCTAATATAATTTTGATATGTTAGCATAATGAAATATGTTATACATGCTAGAATTACAGAAATAAAAAGTATGATCATGAAAAAAGTGTTTCAAGACTAGAAATAAACAGAGAATATGCATGATCAAGGTTTAATAAAGATAGATATTCTGTACTGTGGTAGCAAGAAAGAGAGATGTGGAACAGAATTTAGTCACAAGAAGGAGAGGGTAAGGGGTTAGAGAAGGCTCTGGAAGCAAGTGATCGTTGCTCTGAATCTTAAATAATGAGTAGTAGTTAGCCAGGCAGGTAACAGTAGGAATATTATGTTGGGATGTACAAAATTGCTATTACACAATCATTTTTCAATTATAAAAATGACAATTTCTAATGGTTTAACCTAACCTAACAAATGCTTTTCATTGATCCAGGAGTTTGATAATTATTAATTTATTTAGTTCTCATAACAATCATAGGAGTTAAGTACTGCTGTTTTACGCTTAAGAAAATGGGCATAGAAAGGTTAAGTATATTCTAAAAAAAAAAAAAATCAGTAGAAAAGCCAGGATTAGAACCCAAACAATCTGGCTCAGTCATTTTCTTAAAAGCACTGATTTGCAGTCAAGATAGTAAAGGACACTCCTTTCCTCTTTAGAAGTAGATGATTCTGTTCATATATATCTACATCTAATTCTCATCAATTTCCAGCATTCATGCTAGCTTAGGCCCCTCTTACTAGAGAAAAAGAGAATGATTATTTAAAATATTTATTCACAAATAAAAGTTTACCTCTTGATGGCCTCTGGATTATAATATCAATAAAGTAATATTGTTAGGACTTTAAAACTTACATACTGTACAGCCAAATTTTACTACATTCATTGAGTGTCTTTTTTCCAATTAAATATATCTGTTTTATAGACTTAAAAGTGTGTTAAATGCCAATTTAAATATTTATTGCATGTGTATGTGTATTCAATCACAACCAGAACACTAACAAGAATTTTTTTTAAATATTATATAAGCCCATTTAAAGAAAGGAGACAACTTTAATTTCTAATAAATTTTTTATAAAATAAACACACAAAAAAGCTCCATTAACTACATTAAAGGCTATGGCATCTTGGTGACTTGAATAATATAAATGGAATCAGTAGATTTACCACATAATTTAAAATTAAATCAGTTGTGAATACATGATTTGAATATTAAGTTTGGGTATAATTGAATCAGTTTTTATTCTTATAACTAATATAGTTTCAAAAAATTATATAGGTCAAAATCAAAATATTTTAGTCAAGGTTTTGGGTTTTTTTGAGCCAATTGCTAAGACTACAAAATTTCAGTTTTATTTTTTCAGGGTGCTTCATGTATATAGAACCATTCCAATATAAATGAAAACTCTTTTTAGTTAAGTTATATCACCTTTTACTTATTTTTTGTTTCAAATTTTTAAATAAAATATGTATTTATAGTTTAAAAATTCACCAAAAGTGACTATTAGTACTTCATAAACAAAGTCAGTAGCCAATTTAATACATTTTAATATTTTATTCATTTACTTTTATTATGTCTAAATAGTTTTAAATTAATAATTAAAACTCAATAAAGACACATTTTTATGTTCATCCAACTAAAATAAAGTTATATATATAATCAGGGCAAAATCAAAATATGGCACTGTGATTGCTTATAGCATTGATTATTCACAGGCAGTTGCAATTTTCATATATATATCTAGAAATGGAAGAACAAAAAAATAATAATAAGATTAATAGTCGGAGGATTTTACTTGTTTTTCTTTTATCATCAACATCCTCATCATCATCCTCATCATCAATCTGCTAAGGTGAATGGCTAGCTTACTCCTTGCAGAGTAAAAATAATAGATATTTACTGTGCCCTTGAAACCTCTTTTAACTATCAATGATTTACCAGCCCCTACTAAAGTCCTCTTCAGTTCTTCATTAACTCTTATAACTTGTGTGCAATGTCTGCATATTTGCTTATCCTAATATTTGTTCAGTATAGGCTCTCCACCCATCCAAATTTGGTTGAAGCTGCTCACTACTACTACTCCTTCCAGAAAAGGTGAGGCCCAAGACAGGTTCAGTCAGTATTAAGTGGGGAAAGATTCTTAAACCATCTGCCTCCTCATAACTAACTATTCCAATAAACACCTCCAGGTAAAAAATAAGAGTGTTTTCCCTGAGTCAGGAGCATCTTCTCCTGCCATTTCTTTTCCTATTCCAGTTAGTTTTCCAAAAAGTTCCTCCCCGGGATGTGACCAGGAAGGACTGGGATGATGGGGTTGGTGGGTGGGGTTACATGCTCAGTCAACCCCACTGAGTAAATAATACCTCTTGGGTGATCACCATGAATATGAAGCTGCTGTGTCTGGCCATCTTACAGCACATTGAACTCACTCAAGTTTATTCTTCAGCCTGGGGGCAGCACTGTTACCAATTTTGCTATTTGTCACTCTAACTCCGACTTTGTGCCAGAAACCGTGCTAGAACTGGGTGTGTAGTGTTGGATCAGAAAGTCCTGGGTAATTGCTGAAAGCTGCTGTCAGTGTCACCACCCACTCAAAGACTCTTTTTATTTAGATTAAGGTGACCAGGTCACCCTGATTCTACATAGAGAGAGAAAGTCCCAGCAAAGGCTCCCTCAGGCTGAGGAAAAAGCTTCTCTTTAGAGAAGTCTCTAAGATGATGTTTTACCTTTTATAATTTTTTTTAAATGCTTCTTTATTTCTAGTGTATTTGTAAGAGATTAAAATGTTTGGAGTAATTAATATGACTAGCCTACCAAAAAGAAGGAAAGAGAGAAACCTGTGGCATTCTCACCTATAAAAATGTTAAAGATTTAAGCCGTTGGTAATGTTGACATCACATTGATTTGAGAAAATCTGGATGATGTACCAGGAAACTGGATTATAGTTTTGGGAAAAGCAGTGTAGGAGATGTTCAGATAGGGAGCATGGACGTTAAAAAATGAATTTTCCTCTCATTTACATGTGGAATGCTTATTACTCTTTGAATTTGTTCAAAGAGCATGAAAACCCATCTCCTGGCTCAAAATGTGGAACTGTGCCTCAGGGACTACCTTTAGACTGAGGAAGTTCTCTTTTCCAACCCAAGAGGGCATGTGTCATGCAAAGTAACAAAACAAAGCAGAAAAAACAAAAACAAATAAAGAAATGCAGAGCACTAAATTTTGAACTAGAAGACCAGAGTTTGTCCAGCTGCTACCTATTAACTTATTTGTGACATTCAGCAATTTATTTAACCTTTCAAAACTCACTGCCTTCATTAGAAAAGAGTAATAATAATTCCTCATAGGGTTTTGTGGTGTTTCCATGAAATAATGTATGGAATATGTTTAGCCTAAAGCCTGGCATAACTTGAGCACCTCAGGAAATGGTAGCTGGAATTATCCTTCTTCTGGAGAAATGTGTATATATTCCAACTTGATAGAAATGATTTTTAATACCTCTAAGCCCCATATATTTTAAATATTACATCAAAGTTAAACTAGAAATCCTCTGTGCGTTGAAGAGCAAGGGCACTTTTGGGACTCAGAATCCTATAATCAAATCAATGACGCATAAAATTATTTCTGTGTTTTGATATTATTTATCATACAGCTGCATTCTCAGTCAAGTAGAGGTGATGGGACATGCTAGACTATGATCTTATAATCTATTTCATCATCACATGTTTGGTCCATTTGCATGGTGTTAGGCAAAGGACAGCTTAGAACACAAGTGCTTTTATGTTCCCAATTATGAAAGATTAGTTGGCCCTCTCATATCTCAGTTTCTTTTTGTCCTTGGAGAACACTTTTGCCATGCAATCAGAGTTTTTTGTCTAAACATCAGAAATCGCAGAGTTGATGGACTATATATCTGTAAATCAGGTTTTTCTTGATTGGTAGAGGCTAATTGTCACCACTCTGACAGTGTTAATAAAAATGCAAATATAGACATTCTCCACAACCAACTTGTTCAATTCATATTAATGTATCTTGTTCAATCCAGGAAAATCATTCCTTGACTAGTATTTGTCCTTTATTTCTATTCATCTAAATTAAGAAAATTATATTTTATTTTAAAGTTTTCTTCAGGTAATAAAATATTTTTCATTAATAGAAAAGCTTGCTAGTTCAGGGGAGCAGTTATTACGTGTCATCATTTTTATAATTCACTTTGCTAATATAATAAATAAATTAAAATGTCTAGATTTCAACAGAATCCTAAAAGAACTGTTCAATTATTTCAAAATTAACTTATACTCATAAACTTACTTTTTAGGTAGGTCTACCTGAATTTTAGAACGAAAAAAGTCACTTAGGCGAAAAAAATATTGAGCTCCCTCCTGTAAGATGTTGTACAGAACTCTCCTTCTGTGATCCTTATCGCACTTGTAACTACTTGTTCTATGATTGTCTTACCCAGGAGGCCAGAGACTATTTCCATTTTGTTCTGTGTTATATTCTCCAATTTCTAATATACTGATTGCACATAGTAGGAGCTCAATAGATACTTTTTCACTGAGTGAATGGAAGTATAAATTAAAGTTATAGTTTTAATTACAAGTATTTCCTCTATTCATTAGATAGAATGACATTTTAAAATTGTGTTAATATGCTTTTCCTCTTCTATTTTCCACATAAAGATCTTGCTTCTGTTTCACCAGAGTACCCCCATTGTCTGAAGGGCAACTAGAATTGCCTTAGTAGGAATGCACAGAAGAGGAGAAAAATGGTGAATAGCTATTAACTTGTAAGAAATATAGTGTGTGGGTGTGTGGGTGTAAAGTGAGATAAAACCTTGAATGATGGGCTTTTGTAGAGAAACAAAGGATTTTCAGATTGCAAAGGCATTTTCATTTTTATGTCAAAAGCCAGGTCTCTAAAGACTATATAAGCCTCAATGAAGAGAGGACTCAAGATGAGACAGAAGAGAATTCTTACCCATTGAAGGACAAAACAAAGAGCGCTTTTGAGACATTGAGAGAAGAAAGCAAGATAGAGGAAAGGGCAAGGAGTCAGATGACAGAAAGTCCTTGATTTTTCTTCTCTTCACTTTGGAGTTGAACTTCCAGAGGAACAACAGAAAGAATGCAGATAACTTGAGAGTGGAAGAGAGCTGAAAGCAGAAATGTTTTAAATTTTTTGTTTGTTTATTTTGAACTCAGGGTGTGTAGACCACTCCATCATGGCTGTTAAGATGATGGAAAGGAAGCATGCTGTGTCCAATCACAGAGAGGGTCTGCATTAGCCCTCTACCATCTCTTGGCCTCCACTGCTTACTCTTGGGTCCTTGTGGCATGCAAAGTACAGAGGTGCCTCTCATTGTCTTAGCAGAGAAAACAGAAAAGTAGGCTGGCACCAGACTGCCTGCTGTAGGGTTGTTGTGATGAGGGGATGGTGACACCGTGAGGATGACAGCATAGCTAGGAATGGGATAGAGGACACAATGCAGTGCCAGTGACTGCTATGCTGGGACTACAATCAGTGATGGGGAGGGCAGACAACAGCCTCTTACAATTCACAGAGAACTGTTTTCTGAAGTTCCACCACGGGGAAACTATCAGCAAAGATCAGCAGAAGTGAATGTGCACAATAACATAGGAGATGATACATTTCTTGGGGAATCAGGATTCCAGAACTTCAGACCCGCTAACGTAAGCACCAGTACAAGAACAAATTGCCCCATCCTTGCTGTCAGGAGGTCACCTGTTTGCTTGCTAACATCCAGGAATCTTCTTAGATAAGCGGATAGAAGAAAGGCCATCACTTGAGAAGACAGAATTATCCTTGTTAGGTAGATAACTTTGAATTGACTGAATATTTGTCCCAAAGAGATTGTTTTATATTGAAATAGATTGTTTACCTTGAGAAGAGACTAAATTTAGTTTTCTTGGCAAGTTAAAAACATCCTCCCCTCACCTCTGAAAGGGATGTGGACTTGATAATAAGAAAACATGGACTTTGTTGTATCCCATGATTAATATTTGGCATATATATTCTCCTTAAACCTTTAGAATAATTCTATATAAGAGACATCCTTATTTTGGAGATGAGGGAAATAACTTACTGAAGGCCACATCTATTAGATAATGTAATCAGAACTCAAAAACAGATTTGCTTCTCTCTACAAGCAACCCTTATGAATGTCATAATTTACTAGTTTAATCCTAAAGCAATGAAATTGTTAAGATCTCTAATACAATTCATTATTCAAAGAGCCATTCATAAACATTTGACAGACCCTTCTTGTTTAACACTATAATGGTAGTTATTACTAGTATGATTGTTATTATTTTGTAGCACTATCTAAATGTCTCACTAAGCCAAATTTCCACCCTCCTATATTGTTACTCAATTCTTCCACCAGTGAGTTTTTGTAACTGTGTGCCCCTCCTGCTGTAAGAGCACATGCAGGCATTTTGTAGGGAACTCCTTATCCTATATGGTTTACTGTGACTCATCTAAACAACCGTATTGAAGGAGAGATCGTTCATAGTTAGTGTTCTTGGTTACAAACTACAGAAACCAAATCATATTAACTTAAACAGAACAAGGGATTCATTCAGAGAGTTTATAGAACTGATGGAACGTCCTAAGCCAGAACAGCTACAGACAAGGCAGAATCCGGATTCCACTACTGGTCTGGGATGTGCTGGTTGATATAGGTCAGGAGTCCTATACAGGTATAGGTCTAGCAAACCCTGGAGACTTCAGCCAGGTACACCGCTTTGATCAGCAGTGGAAACACTCTGACTCTTAACTCTTATTTCATGTTTGTATTAGTCAGCTAGGGCTGCCATAACACAGTACCACAGATTTGGTGGCTTTAAACAACAGAAATTTATTTCTCACAGTTATGAAAGCTGGAAGTCCAAGATCAAGGTGTTGACAGGGTTGGTTTTTTATTGAGGTCTCCTCCCGTTATCTTCATTCTCTCTTTTGTGTGTGTGCACCTCTAGTGTCTTTCAGTTTGTCTAAATTTCCTCTTATTATAAGGACACTAGTCAGATTGAATTTGGACCCACCCTAACTTCCTCATTTTAACTTAATCACCTCTTTAAAGGCCCTTACATTCTAGGGTACTGAGGGCTTCAACATACAAACTGGGGGAGGGGAGAGCATATTTCAGTGCATAATATTCAGTTATAAGACCCAAAGTCCTGGGTAGGATTTTTGACCTATGTATGGATTTATTTTTTTAGCTTGTGCCAGATTTGGTCACATTCTTAAATGTTTTTGGACAATTCAGGCTAAAATATGTATAAATTTTACAATTACATATTATAACCAATAAAGCGTATATTCTTTTCCATTTTTTTCAAATTAAGCGTAGAAAATGATTTCTATTTGTATTGCTATGTAAGAGACTACCTGAAAAAAATAAATTACTACTTTTTATCGTTCTATGGATTGATTGGACCTATCTGGGTAGTTCTCATTCAGGGTTCCCAAGTGGTTTTAGTCAGAAACCACAGGCTTGTGCTGCAGTCATCTGAAGGTATAACTGGGCTGGGGTCCAGATGGCTCTTCATATGCCTGGCACTTAAGCAGGGATGGGTGGAATAGCTGGAGACTGACTGGCATCTCTTTCTTTCCATATTGCCTCTCCACATGACTAGTTTGGGCTTCCTCATAGAAAGGCAGCTCAGAATAGTTAAACATCAGATAAGACCACCAGCTTTACCCAATAAGCTTTCCAAGACACTCAGAAACTGCAAAACTTCTACGACCTTGCCTCAGAAGTCGCTTTCACCACATCTTATTTATGACATAGGCCAGCCCAAATACAACCCAGAGGCTGGGGTGGGGAGGGGCATACAACAATGTGAATATCAGGGGCATTGTCCATTGGTCCATTGGGAAGCCATTTTGGACACTAACTACAACACTTGTTTTATAATAAGATTAACAATAATGATTTGCAATTAGATGGAGGGAAGGGGAAATTTCCTACTGATTATTTCCTGAAAAATATATCAGTAAGTATAGAATTCTCCGTGGCATAAGTAGGTTTTAACTAGTTAATAAAATAAACTGAGTAGAAAGTTTATTTTAACTTTCTACTCAGAAAGAAGATTTAAATCTTCTTTGTTGATAACAACAATATCCAATATAATCATTTGCACTCTGATGTATTACCAAAGTATTCCCTTGTAGGTGTTTTATATAAAGTAATCAACAGTCACTAGTGTGTGGCCCATGAAGGCTTTCCACCCAATATGAAATGACAACAAACAACACATACCATTAGCAAGAAACCTAAATCTACTCTATTAGATTTTGAAATGAATTGTCTTATTATATCCTCATTGCAGCCTTCTGAAACAGCTATTATTCTACCTCTTTTATTGATGAGGAAGCAGATGAAAGAAACAAGTGGAGATATTTTTTCTAGTTAACATAGCTAGTCAATGTCAGAGCTGGGATTTGATCTGTGTTTCATTGACTCCATATATTTAACTGTATACCAAGTCTAGGCACCTTTAAGGTAAATCTACAACATGCTTTCTAACCAATCTACCATTTTCAGATTTAGACAAATGGGTAATTTAATAAAAATCCATGGGGGTAAGAAGACCTGACACTTGTACCAACAGACTGTCACTTGCCTTGCCAGTTATTGTTCAAGGGAACAGGAGCCTTGCCTTGGCAGTGACTTTGCTGAGACATGGAAGCAAGAGCTGGCAATTCTCTGACGCGAGCCAAAGTTAATGCTACCTCTTTTCTCTATAAACAATGGAGGAATATCATCATCTGAATAGTAGACAGGACAATATTTCTGTAATTGTTTTGAAGCATCACAGCATCACATTTTCTCTTGCCATTAGTGATTTGACATGCTTTTAGTTACTGTGATATTAGTGATCTGAACACTTGTTTACATGTTAACTTAGTGTTTGCTAACCATGGTGAACACTACTAAAGGAAAAAGTATTTAATAAAGAGTTAATAAGCAAAGCCATGCAATACTAAGAACACTTTTCAAATTATATATCAAGTAGGCAACTCCAAAATTGAGGAAAAAATAAGAAATTACCTCAAATATAATTTGAAACAAAAAATGCCATTTAAATATTTTTTCAAGTATTAAACATAAAATCCTAGAGTAAGTTTGTATTGTCAATTTGAAGTTTTATTTTTATAGAATGATATAATCAAACTTTTAAAAAAGATAATTACACTCTTACATTTTTGAAAAACCTACTTGAAGAGACAATCTGTTAATATAGATGATATCTGAAAGCATAAAATATATACTATTTTCAATGAGCTGCTAACTCAGAGAGTACGTGGATTACTTACTATGGTCTATTTGGAGGAAATACAATTAAAAACAAAATTTCCTCTCAACCCAGAAAACCTCTCCCAAAAGGTAAAAGAGAAAGTAAACAGTTTTGCTACTGAATAAGCATTAAACCAGAATGGCATGTGCATCACAGGCAATCTTCTGAAAGACTGCAAAGACAGAAAGAACTCTCGCTCTTTTATACAGCCGAGCAGATTCACCCGTTACATACATGTTCTCAATTTAAACAATGACTGGTCCTCAAGAAGACTTGACAAAACCATTTGTCACACATAGTTCATCCTAAATTGACTTGGCAGTTGAGGTGATTATCTGTGTTGCCTAATTGATTTTATCCAGAGGAAAATAAACTTCTCATATTTTTCTGACAAGAGGTAGTTTTAGAGTTAGGCGCCTGCTGAAGTTAGGCATCTATTATCCCACAGAAACAGGTAGGTAAGGACACCATCTTCTTTGATGATTACATTTTAAAGGGATGTTTCCCAGGTCCTGGAGAAAGACATTCCTGGGTCTTAAAGTTGACAAGAGGCTTATTTAACTTTTAAAAAGATTTGCTTACATTTCAAAGAGAGAAAGAAATAACTTACAATTACAAGTTTTCTAAAGTAAATGCTCTAAGGAAAGGGTGAGGAAGGGGAAGGAGTCTATTTCCTTATCTTTATCAGGGAGAATTAAACCTCTTATTTTTAATTTTTATTTGCCTTTACACTACTGTCTGTAACTGCTTCTGGTACTGAAAACAGTGAATCAATTTATGAAAGAAGACCTACATAGTGATTCTATGGGAATCAGGAATACTAGAAGCTATCTGAATTTTTAAAAGAACATATTTGATGCTTTAGATTTTATAATTGGAAAGTGATATTAGTTTTATGTTTAAAAGATATTAGTAGACAAGCCCTTGGAATTTATTTAAAATTATATTTTAAAAATTACTATACAAAACAATACTATATTTATGTGGTGTTATTATTTTAAAATGCTTATCATTTTCAGTCTGTCCAATCCCTGACCTTTCAAAACAGTAATATTTATTTCATCCAGTGTCTAAGTGAGTCACTAGTGAAAATGATGCCCTCTCAAGTTATGTTGTTAACTTCCTTTTATAGGATATCTATAATTTCAATTTATTGATATGTTAACTAATTTTCATTACTTAATATAAAAAATGACATTTCCCCTTTTTTTCAAACAATTTTTATTTGTTTTGAAGTTCACAATTACCCCATGAGAACTAGCAATTTTAGGAGGACTTTTTTTTGTTGTTTGTTTATTTTAATGACTTCATGAGATTTCTCTCAATGGCTAAATGAATAAAAATCAAAACTGCATTAAGCTTGAATATTGGGAGTTTGGCAAGGCTCTCCTCCATTAGTTAAGAGACAATTCTATAAACATGTTTTTCATGCAAAAAAGTAGGATTCAAATAATCACTTCAGCAAAATGACAACTAGTAGATCTGAAATTTGGCTTGACAATAGAGTGAGTGTGTAGCTACTTTACACTCCATGATCAGGAATACCTCTGTGTGGGAGTGGACATTGAAGGTGAGGTTACCAGTGGAAAAGTCAGGGTAATGAGTACTATCCTGATTCTCTTAGGCTGATGGTGGGGAATGTTTGCTACATTCTCAGACCTAGAAGAAATTCGAAATGCCTGTGCTGGATAGAATAGCGCCCTCCCTAAATTCATGTCCAGCTGAAAACTCAAAACCAATACCGTATATTAATGCATATTTGTGGAACCTAGAAGAAATTCAAAATGCCTGTACTGGATAGAATAGCGCCCTCCCAGAATTCATGTCCACCTGAAAACTCAAAACAAATATCGTATATTAATGCATATATGTGGAACCCAGAAAAATGGTACAGATGAACTGGTTTGCAGGGCAGAAACAGAGACACAGATGTAGAGAACAAATGTATGGACACCAAGGGCGGGGAAGTGGCGGGGGTTGGTGGTGGTGGTGGGATGAATTGGGCGATTGGGATTGACATGTATACACTGATGTGTATAAAATGGATGACTAATAAGAACCTGCTGTATAAAAATAATAATAAAATTCAAAAATTCCAAAAAAATAATAATTGTAACAAATTCAATAAAGACTTAAAAAAGAAAATGTGACCTAATGTGGAAATAGAGTCTTCAGTAATTAGTCAACATAGATTAGAGTGGGTCCTAATCCACTGACTGGTGTCCCTACCAGAAGAAAAAACAGAGACCAAGAGACAGGGGGAGAATGCCCTGTGATGAGAATGGAGTGATGTGTCTAAAAGCTAGGGAACACCAAGGATGCTAGCAACCCAAGAAGCTAGGAAAGAGGCATGGAACAGTTTGTCCCTCACTCACTCCAGAAGGAACCAACCCTCTTGACATCTTGATTTCAGCCTTCTGAACTTTAGAACTGTGAGAGAATACATGTATGCTATTTTAAACTACCCAGTTTGTCATAACTTGTTACAACAGCCCTAGGAAACGATACAATGTGTTATCCGGAGGTTGGAAAATGTTTTCTGTTAAGTGCCAGATAAATATTTTAGGTTTTATGGGTCACATAAGGTCACTGTTGCATATTATCCTTTGCTCTATTTTTATAACCCTTTAAATGTAAAAACCATTCTTAGCTCTGTGGACTATACACAAAGAGACCCTGGGCTAGATTTGACCCAGAGACCACAATTTGTCTCCCCTGCCTCATTCTCTCACTCCCTTGCTTTAGGAGAGAAAGAGATTACATGGTCAAATATAAGGATATAATCAAGTCTCTATATTAGGAGGTGAAGTAGAGGGGGTTGAATATAAACAAACATGAGTTTGGAAAACTCCTTTACTTAGTGCACATTTTGTTGGAATTTTTTTCCCTCACATTTATATTACACATTAAAGCAATGCCTTGTTCAGAGTTAAAGCTTAAGAAATGGAAAGCTATTGTTATTTTTATATCTATGTCTATCAGCATAAGGCATAAACATTAGAGCACTGGCTCATAATGAAGGAAGTTTGAATTGCTAGAATGGTCAGAGGAGAGTCATGTTTGGACCGTTTTTATTATCATCTCTTTGTTTTGCTTTCTGTAACACATTATGCATCTCTGTTCAGTGTTTGATTGGACCTTTTAACAACTTAGCTTAGCTACTGATGATAGAGAATGGGTGAGGGTATTGTTTCTAAGATGATTTTTTGGCCTATGAGGTAAAATTAATTTAAGCAATGCACTGACCCATTTAAGAGGTGTTATTGGTTGCTATAGGACTTGTCTTTGTTAGTGTTTTTGGTTTGGGGGAAAAGTCAAGTAGATATTCATAAAGTCTTGAGGATCTAGATTATATATTTCATTATTCCACGGTGAAAACACAGAGATCACTAAGAAGAGTAAAAGGCTGAAGAAGGGGTCCTCAAGTATAAAGCCTTGTTATATCCTGAAGAGACTATCAACGGCCCTAGTTGACATCGGGATTAACAGAGATTACTGGTTTCCTACCTGTAGAGAAACTCAAGAAACCTTCTCCCCTCTCTTCACTCCTTGAAGAGGAGAGAACCTAGGACTCATATAGGCCATCTTTCTACCAGGTAGTGCTTTATCAGGAGTAGGATAAATACATTAATTTGGGGGCCAACTTTCCCTTTTGGGAGGTTGGCTTTACTACGCTTTACTTTTTCTTAGATCTTCTTGTCTAACTGTCAAGGTTCTACTGTGGGTAAAAGGAAAAGGCCTGCCCAAAAAAATTCCTTTTGGCTCTTGTAGCTTACATAATGCACTGTGACAATATAGAGTTTCCGTATGTAAGTCTGTCTTGAATATCAGTGTGATTTTTGTTCAAAGTATCCCCTCTGGATATCTTTCTCCAGATCTCGTGGCTTCTATTTCTATTAATTATGTTTGGCTAGCTTCTCAAATTCAAATGATTAACAGAAAATATTAAATCAGCTCTCATAAATTGCAAAAGCAAAGTTTTTTGAAGTTAAGAGACTAAATTCTGAATTTTCTTATCACTTCATCCTTTCTTCCTTCTTTGCTTCACTGGTTGCTTACTAGTTAAAGGATTATGATAATTGAGTCAGTAAACTAGACTTCCTGCAGGAGTTATAGAAAAGGAAATTTTGCCCAGTTTAATGTACTCTGTAATGCCACTGAATATGGACAATGCAATCACAGTTTAAAAATAGTTACAAATTGATAAATACGATGTATTTTAAAGTTCCTTTCAAAGCCCAATATTCATTTATTTCAAAGCTCTCCATGTAGATACATTCCTAACACCAGCTAAAATGAAACAAATTGACCAAAGGAAGATTTTCTCTACTTTTTAATTAATGTATTTACTTATATTCTACCTTTTTCAAAGCAGATTTAAGAAAGCTCTGCAGATGACTTAACTCCTTTGCAGTGAAATGCATGAATATACAATATTGTTTTCCAGGCTTGAGTACAAAGGTGATATATAGAATTGAATACAAAAATTGAAACAAGATTGTTACATGGCTATTTAGATATGCTGCATTTATCTAATTAATTGTTAGGGGGAAATACTCTGAGTCAAAAATGAAGAAATAAACCTAATCCAACATTTTGTCTTTTGGTAGATTTTTCTCAAATATATTCTGGACAGGAATGTCTGGCTCTTAGATTTCTCAAGAGGAAGTGGATTTCATAGCATCCCCAAATAACTCATTCTAATACTTAAAAACCAACTGTCTGAAAATATTGGTTAAGCAAATTTGAAATCCATTCTGCTGCTCTCTTAGTTCAGTTCAGACTGAACTATGGAGAGGAAAAACAACAGGACTGTACTGTTCATATAAAAATACTCGTTATATGCATGTGTGCTGTACAAGTAATATCATTCCATCAACTCATGAGTCTCCAGATGCCCTGTGGGACATTGTGGGACATTGTGATGAATGAGGCCTCAGAAAATCTCCCTATATGAGGAAGAATGTTTGTCAGAGCTAGGGACATAATTCTGAAGTCAGTATGAACATATGTATTAAACATTGCTCCAAAACATTATAGGGAAAAATAAGTGTGACCAGTATTCATTACTAAATTCTTTGTCACATTCATATATCACAATCACATTTCTGCAGTTCTACAATGCTGCCATTTTTTGAAATGCAATCCTTTTTAGCTTGAATATATATTTTTTCTTTCACCTTTCCTTTATTACTTTGTGCTTATTTCTATACACTCCATCTGTGGGTTTTTAAAACTATATATATATAGTTTTATATATATATAGTGATATATATATCACTTTTTTATATATATATAGTGATATATATATATTTTTTTATATATATAGTGATATATATGTATATACATATATATATCACTTGCTTGAGCAAGTGATATATATATATCACTTGCTCAAGCACACACAAATAAATGCAGCATTTTCATCCACTAATAAGGACTTGATGAGGGAGTTTTCAAAAACCAGAGATCTCTTTAAGACAATATGTAATTAAACAGTTGATTATTTAGTACACAGCCCAAGGAACATGGGGATTTTGAGAAGATAGAGATAAATGAGCACAATTTTCCTTTCTTTTCCTAATCCAGGTTGGCTGATTGAAAAAGTTGAACCTGGGAGCAATCCTTTTTCTTCCATGTTTGGGAAAACAAGAATGTCATGGAAGGGAAAAAAAATAAACAAATGAAGGCCTTTGAAACAAAACAGATCTGGGATTAATATAATACTTTGACATTTAGCTATATGGCTTTACACAAGTCAACTAAATGTATTATATCTTTATAAAATCAGGATAGTGTTCTCTCATATGGTTTATTTAAAGACTGGAGGTAAACATCAAACACTATATCTCTCATATAGAAGTTACTCAATACATAATAGTTACTAAAATTATTATAGTTACTATGTAAGTCAGAAATAAATAAACTTTACCAACTCACAGTAACCTAAAATTGTACTCCTGAATAAAAGTCTCTTTTCATCATGCACAAAATTTGTACCCATTTTGGAGACACACATGAATCAGCTAAGTTCCATGTCAGAAAAAGATATGATACTACTGGGTTTTTTAATTTATTCTCAGCAATGAAAAAAAAATAATAGAAGTCAGGCAGAATCAATACATTGAGAGTTCTGTGACAGCAATAATTTTTTGTTCTGGACACTTTTGACAGGGGTATTTTAAATCTTAGTGAATAGCATCCTTTAGAATTGCTTTTAGATTTCTGTAATGTGAATTGTATATAAGGACTCAGAATTTTTTTCCAAGAAAAAGAAGTAACTGTAAACCTGAAGAGATGTTTGACCTCTTGTCAGGTCAGGGGCTTCAAGGGAAGAATGGTGGTTCAGGGACAGAAATACTTGGCTGAAGTCTGCCTTTATATGATTTGAGTTTAATTAAATGAAGCTGATGAATTATGCAATAAGGAAATGGCACTATGCTGTCAATGATTTAAAGCCAGAAATCCTTGTGTAGGAAAATGATAAAATTTCCCATAGTAGAAACACAGATATTAAGCCCTAAATTCTGCTCACCAATGTTAGTAAATTTACACAGAGTGATACATACTTTCCTGCATTTTTAGGCAGTGAAGACACAGGTGTGCTAGATTTGTCCTAAGTCGCCATTATCCTTAAGGATTCATTATTATTCTCAGATTTTATACACGCACATTTTAAGGCAGGGTGTCCCTCAGATTTTAGAGTCACAGGCTATAAAGCAAAACTTATTTTTATGCCTCAGTGATTTCAATTAAATGGCCCAGCCATCTATGAATGTCCATTCCTCTCTGCTTTGGTGTAAGACAAGGATATGTGCTTAAGTATCACAGAATTCCTGTCCTCTGCTGGGGTGGGAGTAGCAGCCCAGCGAAAGATGAATCAAAGCAAAAAGTGGATGCCCCCTATTGACCACCCCTGGAACGTCTGATCTGTATATTTTACAATCAAAACGAATCTCTATACAAAGCAGAAACAGACTCATAGATACAGAAAACAAACTTATGGTTACAAAAGGGGAAAGGGATGGGGAGAGGCATAAACTAGGAGTGTGTGATTAACAGATTCAAGCTACTGTAAATAAAACAGATAAGCAACAAGGGTTTACTGTATAGTACAGAGAACTATATTCTGTATCTTGGAATATAGTTCAGATATATTCAGTATAATGGAAAATAATCTGAAATATATATATATATATATATAGTGAATCAACTGTAATTATAAAAAAAGAGATTTTGTTTCGGTAGCTGAAAAGTGATCTTTAAACATTGTCAGATCATAGTCATGTTAGCTTCTGGGAAACTTGAGGGGATGAGTACATGTCAGGGTCAGCTTTCAGAAGCCAGGGAAGTTTAGATGCATGGTTTCTGTGTTTCCAAACATCTAGAAAGTTGCTCTCCAGCAAGGGTCAGCAAACATGACCTGTAGGTCAAATTTGGCCCACTATCTGTTTTTATAAAGAAAGTTCTTTTCTTTTTTTTTTTTTTGGAATTTGCAGGTTATTTGGAAAATCAACAAATGATCACATCTTTCTTGTCCCAAACATTTAAAAAAATCTTACCAATCCATGTTTCTATCTATTTCAATATAGATAACAGTGGCCATTTGGGCTTTGTTATATTCATAAAACATACAGAGTACAAAGCTTAGTAAACACAAAGAACACTGCTTGATTTATTTTCCCTGGTTAAGTGTGATTCGTGTTAAAAATCAAAGCCAAATTCTTATGAAACTATCATAAAATGTGGCCTAGTTCTCTTAAATAATTGCATTTTACAGGTGGCATTTCCATTTGACCTCTGGACCAAGCCAGGAGTGACTCAAGGGGCACTACAAATAAAACTCTAAAAACTAAGGGTAGGATTAAATAAAAACCTCATCCATCTTCTTCAGTCCAGAAACCAATGTGGTATATATTTGTCCTGAGCTAAACCTAGAGTGTAACAAATCTCTTGTTTGTAATCATAGCAAAACTTAAAAGTCTATAGAAGTGTAAGTAGATTTCCAGAAAGATTCCTTCCTAGATGGCATTTTTGATACAATATGTGCTAGTCCAGGTATCATGTATTCCTTTAAGCCTCTACTTCATTTCTAGTTCACCTGCTGTTCCATGTAAGAGGGATCATTATGCCTCATTTTCATGAAAGCAAGAAGCTAGGCAATATAATATCTTGAGATCATTTTCAGATCTGGCAGGAATATGGGAGGCATTCACTGAAAATTAAGCCATGTCCTGGCTATTGTAAATAGAGCTGCAATGAACATTGTGGTACATGACTCTTTTTGAATTATGGTTTTCTCAGGGTATATGCCCAGTAGTGGGATTGCTGGGTCGTATGGTAGTTCTATTTTTAGTTTTTTAAGGAACTTCCATACTGTTCTCCATAGTGGCTGTATCAGTTTACATTCCCACCAACAGTGCAAGAGGATTCCCTTTTCTCCACACCCTCTCCAGCATTTATTGTTTGTAGATTTTTAGATGATGGCCATAGTGGGAAGCAGCCGCATAGCACAGGGAGATCAGCTCAGTGCTTTGTGACAACCTAGAGGGGTGGGATAGGGATGGTGGGAGGGAGGGAGACGCAAGAGGGAAGAGATATGGGGATATATGTATATGTATAGCTGAATCATTTTGTTATAAAGCAGAAACTAACACACCATTGTAAAGCAATTATGCTCCAATAAAGATGTTAAAAAAAATAAAAAATAAAGGGAGAATACTTTCAATAAACAAGCAAAAAACAAAAGAAAAAAAGAAAACTAAGCCAGTCATCATTTTATTTTCACTCTGCAGAATAGAATATAAAAATTAGGAAATTCCATATCCTGTTAAGTCTCTGGAATTCTATCTGGGAGGTCTTGCTGCTGCCCTAATAAGGGAAAAAAACACATACATACACACACACACACACACACACACACGCACATACCCATACACACAATTAAGTCTGATTACATGATTCATTGGGACTACTGATGTGAACATGTCATTGTCAGAATTTTCTAATCCGACTTCCTAAAATTACCAGTTCTGGCAGCCATGGAGATGTACCACTTGGATCTCCTATCATGAAGAAAGGTTTGTGTTCAGTGGTAAGGAATAAAGTTTGCTGACAGCCTCCAGTTATTAACACCTCCAGGATCACCTCAGCTTTCAAGATGCAGCCACATCCTTCTTGGTTAGTCCCCAGACAATTACTGAGCATGGTGGAGGCACTAAGACAATGTCATTTTCCTCCAATATGGGACACTTACAGTAAGGAATTTTTGCTCCCGAGCTGCCTGTGGTTTGGTGAAGACTAACATCTTCATCACAGTTTGTTGTTCTTTCTGTCCAATCTTACTACTTCTACATTTTCCCCACTCATAAACATTACATGTCCAATATAACTCTTGTAATGCTAACTGTGCCTCAACGTCTACTCTGACCACCTGAAAACACTGATGTTTGATGAGATATTAATATGGTTCTTGAATAAGTAGTTCCATGGCCAAACAAATTGATTTCACATAGATATGCACAAATATGCATGAACAATATAGAATTTCTGTGGCGATTACACTTGTTTAATGTTGTTTCAATCTGCATTTCTAGACTGATTTAAGAACATAGTGCTTTCTTACAAATTTTTCTTTCAATGTATCTATTGATTTTAATGTTCTACAGGTTTTGACATATTTGATATAATGATGTTACAGAAACATTTTTTGATGTTGGAAAGAGGGAAAACTCTGTCCAATTCTTCTTCAAGTCACGTCCTACTCCCAAATTTTGCTTCTTCGAAAGAGTTAATGCAGTTGGTAATATTCAATGATGACTACATGGTTCTCTTACTGGAGACCAGGGTCACTCAGAAATTAAAAGTCAGAGGCATAGAAGGTTCTTTCTCTTTCTTCTTTTACCCATACTCTTGTTGACCCTCATTTTTCTCTTGAGCTGTGTAAAGTACTGAGTTAGGATTGGGGCTTATGGTTTAAGGAGGTTTCATGATTCTTTAATCTGGGCTTCAATGAAGGTAGGCATACCAGAGAACTCTTCTGCTTGTGATGGGAGTAGGATTGGTGATAGGAGGACAGAGATCCAGCTAAAAATAATGCTAATTTGCTTTCCTTTGACATTGCCTCTTATTCATCTATCTCCTTATAGAATTTTTGGCCAAGAAGAATTTCAGACATTCCTTATCTCTCTGGCCATATTCACATCACCAGAACTCACTTTGCTTTCTCATACTTGGCCTGGTCAGCTTTGACATTTATCTGCAGTCTGGATCTTACTTTAAGACATCTTTATTTTTCAACCAACTTTTTCCAGCACTCTTGTACTTATTCATAAGGGGCATGTTGACTCAGAGCAATAATGAGGGATATACTATGATAAAACTCTCAGTATATTTTATTAAGGGAAATGTGAAACTCAGTGATATTTTCTGATATTTGTATCATGGCTCTGGTGAATAAATCCTGAAAATGAATACTAAGAACAGAGATCTTATTAGAAATTCTTTTAGTACATCAGTATCTTGATTGGTATCTCAAATATGCCACCCCAGGGAAATCTCTATATAAGCTTATGAGATGGAAGGAAATATGAGAGTGACTCTAAAACATCCCTGTAGTCAGTAAATATCAGTTAAAATATTTTTGCGTCTCTGTGTATTTGAGAACATCTAGCCCCATTTGCCTGCTGTGGGTACCACATGGTAATGTAATCCTGTATAAGGGGTGCTAAGGTAATCCTTATAGACCTTGTAAGGTACCTATTAAAACAATCTTTACAGAGACATTATGCTTGTGATATGTGATATCAAATTAAGAACAGAAGTCAGAAAATCTGAATCAGTTTCTAGCTCTACCTCATATTATCTATGCGAACTTGAGCTAGTGATTACACTCTCTGAAGCTCAGTCTCTTCACTTGTGAAAACAGGAATCACGATGTCCTTATTTCACCATAGGAATGATAAGAACAACCAGATTCAAAAAGATATGGAAATTACTTTTTAAATTGGAAAGCACTATGAAAGTGAGAATGAAAAATCTCAGAATAAACCTTAGACAAAAGTATAAAGGAAGTAAGTTTTTGTTCTGGTCCTCGGATTTCATTGTAGATAGCCCAAACACTCCCTGGTAGTCTAAAATATCTATAGTTGTAGACCAGGTGTGGTAAATATAATTCTAAGATGACCCCCGTGATCTCTGCCCTTTGGTAAGTGTCTTGCTTCTAGCCAATAGAATATAACAAAGGGAATGGGATGTAATTCTGTTGACAAAGCCACATTATATGAAAAGGGTGATGGTGACAGGACTGCATTCCCTTGATCTCATTATGTTATACAAAACTCCCTCTATGCTAGTGGCTTTGAAGAAGCAAGTTGCCATGTTATGAAATGCCTATCAAGACTATCAAGTGGCAAGATTGCTGGGGACCTCAGGAGATGATGGCCTCAGTCCTGCAACCAAAAGCAACTGAATTCTGCCAACAAGCACATGTTCTTGGAACAAGGTCCAGAACCTCAGATGAAACCACAGCAGTGGCCAATATTTTAATTGTAGCCTGCAGAACCCTAAGCGGAGGATCCCCTTAAACCATGTTCAGATTCCTGATCCATGACAATATGAAGTAATAAATGTCTGTTGTTTTAAATTATAAAGTTTGTGGAAATCTGTTTTGTAGCCATGGAAAACTAATGCACCAGGTTATAGATCTTTCCTTTCACATTAAACCTAAACTGTCTGTTTTTCCAAAGCTAATCTGATTCATGAATTGACACTATGTTAATTGTTCAGTATTCTATTCTTCCTAGTTAGTATACATGGATGGTTAATATACATATACAATAACTGTAAATGTTTTAACTTGATGGTTTTTAAAAGGAGTTACTCAGAGCCTTAAAAATATTTCAAGGAGGAGACTCCAGGTTATAGATGGGTAAGCTGATAGAAGAGGAACACGCAAAATAATTCCAGGTCTTGATATCTGCTTCTCTGCTATAAATGTAGCAATTCCTTTAGGTGTACAAGTTAGAAATTACTTTTAAAAACAGTTATTCTTATAAAATATTTGAAAATGACTTTCTTAATTCAAAGCATTAATGAATGGTGTGGAGGTTGAGTGAAGGAAGGTGTCATCATAATCCCAGTTCCAAGTGTGTATAGATAATCGATAAGGAAAGAAAGAAGAAAGGAAGGAGGGAAGGTAAGAAGGAGAGATTGAAACAATGCATGTAAAAACACTAGGCTCCTAATAGACACTTAAAGTGTTAGCATTTAAAATAATCTATTTTGTATATTTATGGAATTTCATTCTATACTGAAATTCATTCTCATTCATTTCATTCATTCTCATAATTTTGAGAAGCAAAAATATTTGTCTTTTTAAGGGGAAAATTGTAACCATATTAGCGGTTTGTTTTTTTTTTTTTTAGTTTAAAGGTGCTAAATTCCAAGCATATTAATAATAACCAATGGATAAAACATAAAATAAAACATGTTCCACTCTGTATACATAAAAAAGAAACCAATGATAGGTGAATGAACTGTCCAACTTGTGATTCTTTAATGACTGCTCTCTGTTAGGCTTACACATGTGCTAAGACCAAGTGCCTTGACCACTGAACGCAACGCTCACTGAAAGACGTATTCAAAGAGATGTAAAATTCTTTCTAATTCTTTGGGCTAAAGGGTAAATATAAATGCATTAGAAAGTTAAAGCAATTGAAGTAGTTCACTTGTACTCACTGAATTGAGACACTTTTAGAGAACAACTAGGTTTTAAATGGCAAAATGGAACTCAAGTTTCCATGAACACAGAGAAGCAATTCCTAGCCTGATAGCAGTGCACAAATATAAGGTAGCTCAGGAGATGGGCTGTGGTTTTTAAGTAAGTTCACACTCCAAACCCAGTGAACTCTGAACTCATAACATTTTATATTAGTTACAGGGCTGGAAATAGCAAAGCTCCTTAATGTGTCAACTCCTTTTATCTCCAGCATGTCTATCTTGGTTATAATGCAAAGCTAAACACTGGCTTTTAACTAATATACTTGCCAGAATCTTTAAACTTTCCCTTTGACATCCTTGCTATTAAAAAGCCAGGAGCTTCAGCAAGTTGTAGACCTGTGGAAATACATTTTTTGCTATTCAATCAAGTATGGGAAGATTTTAAGATGTACTTGAGACCTTAAGCTCCTGAAAAGTAAATAGGGATTTTTTCCCTTACAGGCTTCTAAGTTCCAGATTTCATTTCCTATCTTTCCTAACTAAATTTTAAAATAAAACCATGGGAAAATGATTTTTGTCAGTGTTCATCACTGTACAAATTTTAGGAATCATTTAATTGGATCTTGTGTATCACTTGTGTAATTGTTTTATACAGTATGGTAGGAAGGGAGGATGAAAAGGACAAAAGACTAGTCCAGTTTGACTAGGGAAACTGTATAGGTCACTGATGGTGTTCGTAACTCATTTTGAATATAAACAATTACATGCTCAATTATTTCTGTCCTAGAAAATCAGTAAGTAAAGGGAATTTCTATACAACATAAAAGTACTGAATAGCTAGTAAATAACTAAATTAATAGGTTGATATGAGAAATCACATATAATTATGGTGGCCATGAGGATATAACGCTTAGTCGTCTCTTTGAGAAAACCTCTTGCAAAGAGTTTGTTGGCTGACAGTCTGCAGTTGCTGCATCTAGGGATTTCTTGTTAATGCTCCCAGCCAATGATTGAGCGTGTTTGGGGTACTAGGGCTGGGTTATTTATGCCATCTGCTGAACCCCTCTAAAAAGCAATCTTGTTAGAGACCCACTGTTGTCCTGGATAATATTTTCTCAGATCAGCTGATCTCTTTTACCCTTCTATGTCAGTAGAAACTCTGTATAAAGAACATGTGTGATTATAATATTGAACTTAAGGTCTAGACCTAAAGTTGTGCTTTTCTATCATTTCATGAAATAAACGTAAAATAGGGACTTCCCTGGCAGTCCAGTGGTTAAGACTTCGTCTTCCAATGCAGGGGGTGCGGGTTCAATCTGTTGGGGAGCTAAGATTGCACATGACTCGTGCCAAAAATCCAAAACATAAAACAGAAGCAGTATTGTAATAAATTCAATGAAGTCTTTAAAAATGGTCCACATCAAAAAAAAACAAAACAAAAAAAACCCCTAAAATAGTAGCAGAGTTGTTGTTCTGGGCAGCTAATGACTTGGTGGCTGCTTTTATTGTTGTTCTTTGTTTGTTTTTCCTTTTTTATGCATAAATGAGAAATCTTAGTATATCCTTAGTGGCAGGGAAACTGGACATGAGCTCAGCTAGGTGCTCTGTGGTGACCTAGATGGGTGGGATGGGGGTGGGCATGGGAGGGAGGTCCAAGAGGGAGGGGATATATGTATACATATAGTGGATTCACTTCTTTGTACAGCAGAAGCTAGCACAACATTGTAAAGCAACTATACCCCAATAAAAAAAGAAATAAGAGTGGCTTGGTGGTTCAACTAGAAAATAATATAAAATATTTTCTTACCGACTGTCAGTTCCTTCTGCAGTGTAATGGAGATCCCTGAAATGGATAGTTCTTTACGATACAATAATGGTTAGTCATTTTTCTTATAATCTTACATAGGTCAATGAGTATCTTCACACTTTTGATGCTTTAAATGATGATGACTTTCTTCAGAACTGGTATTAGTGGTACTTCTTTGGTGTTTAGGATTGCTTTTCACTTGAAATCAAAAGTGTCATTTATATTTGAACAGTCATTACCATAGTTCTGTTAAACATCATCCCGAAGAATTTTGTACAGATGGCATCTGTTGCATGAATACTAAGCAAAATCCTATTGATTTCAGTTGCACTTTGCCTGCTAGCATTTGCATCATAAATGTAGAGCTTAGATATCACACAATGCAAAAAGAGTGAACACACTGGTGTTTCTGCTCCACCAAATGACAAACTCAACAGCTTCATTTACATTACTTTAGGTCTAGATAACTGAGTTGTTATGTCCGGAGAATATGAATCTCTTCATTTCTTGTGTTTATAGCCTTGAAATTGATATCCTAGATGTGAACAGGAAATTATGCTAATATGGGGTTAAATGATCATTTGTTAACTTGCTGGAATTTTAAGAAGAGGATTTGTTTGTCTATTGCATGTAAGCATGAATCTCCAGGTGTCTAAAACTCATATGTTAAAACTCATAGGTTCTTAAGTCACAGGGCATAGGCTTACCCCAGTGTTGTGACAACATGGCTCATCCCAGAAATTGCTACGTAAGGACAGCTTGCCCCCAAAGAAGAATAAAGTGATATGATAAATTCTGGATAGTCTTGGGTTTGATGAGGGTCAGAACCTTCACATTTTATTATGTTCATTTTTTATCAGTGTGCATTGTGTACTGAAAAAGAGTAGTAATACTTGAAAATAGGTACTCCTACATCCATATAGCTTACTATCAGGAATAAGAATTAAGGCAGTCTTCATCAACATGACTATACTATTTGTTCCAGAAAATTCTTGCTGAGAGATAAGATTACAGACCAGTAAATAATTTCATTAAATGCTTTACAAATTTCCCTTGAGTCATATGTTTCCTTCAATGTTCTAAGCCATAGTTTAAAGTTCTCAGGTTAAATTTGTTTTAGTGAGTAGAACAGAGAACCCCATGCTCTGTTTCTCCAGATGTGTAGGAAAAGTGGTACGATGGTTCTCCAAGACACAGTTAAATATAATCATCAGAAAACCTTGCTCCCATGTGCCTCTGTCAGCAGTGTTGTTGGAAGAAGGAGGCTCACATTCCAAACAAGCAAGGCATCAGTTGTATTTAGACAGCTCAGAAGCCACTTTTCCTGCTGTTTGGGGATTTGCTCATTTGGCTCGCTTCTCAGGGCTTATTGGTCTGGGCCTATTGGTCTCATAGCATTAACTGTTAAATGCCTTGTAGGTATCCTACCACACCCTTAAATATATACAAGTGGAGGGCCCCCCCATGGGATATTAATCACATACACACATAAACAACTTAAATAGCCTGAGAAAGCCCTAAAAGGTATTACCAGTGATAATGGATATGCAAATAGATCCCAGGGACACTTCCAGGGAGCTCTTACAAAGTCAGAGTACTGAAGCACTAAGCCCTCTACAGCTGTAGACTGAAGAAGGCAATAGGAGAACTCTCACCAGTACCCCACACAACAGTTTTATGTCAGTATCTTGAATCTGCTCTTGGGCCTATTAGCTCAAGAAGGAGTTACCAGCTTCAGGGTAAGGCTATTTAGTACATGCAATTATTATTCAGAAAAAAACTCCTTTGCATTAAAGAATAATACTAATATCTACCATTTATTGAGCATTTACTGTGAGAAAGGGACTCTTTCCGAATAAGTGCCTTACATTCTTTACCTTATATAAGTACAAAATTAAGCTGGCAATATTGGTACGATTGTCTCCATTATATGATCGAAGGCAGTGAGGCTCTCAGAGATTAAATAGTTTTGTAATATCAAAAAATTAGTAAGTGATGACCTGAAATGAGAACCTCATCAGTCTGACTCCTGAGTTTTACTTATAACCAATGCATTATACTGATGAAACTGTCTTCTTCAAAGGCATATAGTCCCTGACTAGTGGATTTGGGTCTGTACAAACACGTGGATTTTCAATCATTGCCCAAGTAGCCAATGGCATATATTTTTTCTTGATGGTATTTATTCTGTGAAAAATTTCTCTGGTCCAGAAATACCAACCAACAGAATTATGTTGAATCACACAGCTCCTGGCCTCTTAAGCCATGTCTTCTAGCATCTTGTCTATCCTCTCTGAATCTTGACTCTCATTTATTGGCTAGCAAATATATAATCTCCATTTCTCATCTCATGGTCTCTTTCAGTGGATTCCCAATTCTCACTAAGCAATACTAGAATTATTCCTCTAAAATGGACATTTGTCTGTTTCTTACTCAATCTCTATTCCCGCTTCTCTTTCCAAAGTGTAGCCAAATGCTTGTCTTGTAGCCGCTGCTTTTTGCATAGCCTATATATCTTTCAAAGCTGACCCCACTTTCAAGTACAGTTATAGGCTCTGATTATTTTAGCCCAGTCTATACAGGTCATCACCTTGCCTATGTTTAAGGGTGGTTTGAGGGGGAAAATGATTTGAGCTAGTACTCCCAGTTTGAACTCCTTGAAATATTGTTTGATAAGCCCTTTGATAAACGCCTTCTTCCTTTGCTGGACATGAATGAGTGAATATATAGCTCTAATCATAGTGGATAGTCATTGCCTATACATAAGATCAGCTCATTTTAGAATAAAAGCTGTTATTTTGGTTTTCAGGCAAGAAAGAGAGAAAGGGACTAGACATTTGATACCATAATTGGGCTTATGGAACCATGAACTCTGAGGTGTACCTTAATTGGATCTCTAGTTATAATATCCAGTTAGGCCAAAAAATCCCTTTACTGTTTATGTTAATTTGAGAAAGACCCATATTATATGCAAACATAAGGGGACTAACTGATGTAGAATTTGGCATCAGAATGTGAGGGGTTAACAGAAATACAGTGTGGAGAGCTGTCCAAATTTATCTCAGGCTGGAAAGTTGATGACCCTCCTTAGGTGTCTGTGTAATTGGTTAGATTGTTGCCTTTGTATGTTAGGATGCAAACCATGCCTTTTAAGGGCCTAGCATTAAGAGATTGTGAAGAAAATTCATGGGGTTGGAGTGTACTGGTTCCTTCTCCTGGCCTTCAGTGAGTTCCTATAAGCAGAGAAAGTTCAGCCCAAAGGTGAACTACTCATAGAGAGGGGAAAAAAAGAAATACTGCTTTGCTAAGAAAGGCCTAAGGCCTTTTTTTTTTTTTTTTTTTACTATATTCTGTAATATTAGTTAATAGATAATACGACAATTTTGATCCTGCTTGAATTGAAAATTTTTTTCTCCCTCATACTAAATACTGTATACACAGAATTGGAAAATGGGCTTTTAACAGAGGATATAACTGGAAAAGAAAGAGTACTTCTGTCTCAGTATCTCGAGGAAGACTCCTAACATGTAGTTTGAACTAGCTTAATCCATCTCTGAGCCATTCTTAACTATGACCAGAAAAATGAAATGCACTGACTGATTTAAATCAACCAGATCTTTTTTTTTTTTTAAAGCTTTGTTAAGGTATAATTGATATACACAAAACTGTATGTATTTAAGGTACACAATCTGATGAGTTTGAACGTACACATACAGCACGAAATCATCACTGAAATCAAAGTAATAGATATATCTATCTCCTCTAAAATTTTCTTATGTCCTGCTGTGGTTTTGTTTGCTTGTTTGGTGATAAGAACACTTTATATGAGACTTATCCTCTGAACAAATATTAAGTTCATGACACAATAAGGTTAACTATAGACAGTATATTGTACAGCCAATTTCAAGAACTTATTGGTCTTGTATAACTAAAACTTTATACCTATTGAACAACTCCCTATTTCCCCTTCCCCCAGCCTCTGGCAACTGACAATCTACCCTGTGTTTCTATAAGTTTGACTATTTTATACACTGCATATATGTGGAATCATGCAGTATTTGTCCTTCTGTGACCGGCTTATTTCACATATTCACAATAGCCAAGATATGAAAACAAACTACATTGATGGATTTTGGATAAAGAAAATATTGAATACACATACAATGGAATATTATTCAGCCTTAAAAAAGAAAGAAATCTTGTCATTTGTGACAACACGGATGAACCTCAGAGACATTATGCTTACTCAACCAGATTTTAACCCCTGGTATTTGGACATACTAGTGGATACTCACTGAATAGCTGGGTATACTTAGATAAGGGAAGGTGGGCGTGAATTATGGCTGTATAATCAACAAATTTCCACCACAGACCCCCTCTGTGATTAACCAGCATCCATAAACACCATTATTATCATATAAACATTTTCAAAAACCCCCTACTTTCTTTCTGAATAGAGACCACACGATACATTATATCTGACGTGTATCCAGCTACACACACAATGTCTAACTGGGAAATGCAGTAATTGTCTTTCTATATATCAGCCCAACTGCTTACCTGGAAGAAGGTAGAGGAGCCTGGCCCAAAAGTTTCTGTGCAGCCATTTGTAGGATTTATTTACTATGGGCACAGGTTAAGACAAGGCATACATATTCCAAGCAAGGAGGATTTCAAAGACCAGAGAGATAAACCAAACTAAAGATTTTAAGGGAAAGTCCAAACACTAGGAGACACGTACAAAAAGCCAGAATCAGAACTAGAGGGTACACTTAATTGAAATTGCAGAAGTGGGAAGTAACACATTCTACGTAACAGATTGGCAGGGACATGTCGAAGGTTTCCTGAGTGATGCCTAGGCTGGTGCTCACTGAGCAGTGGCCGGTTTCCATCTCACCCACAGTAAAGCGAAAGCCCTTACATGACCTACAGAGCCCTCCACTGCCATCTGTCACCAGTCCATCTGCTACTACTCTCCCTTTCACTCTCCACTCCAACCACTGACTCCCTTGCTGCTTTTTTGGATACTCCAGGCTTGATCCCACCTCAAGCACTTAACATCTGCTGTTTCCTCTGTCTATATAATGCTATTTACTCAGATGTCTACATATCTTAATCCTTGATAATTCTTTAGATCTTTAGTCAAAAGTCAGCTTATCAGAAAGGCTTAACCCTGGTCATTCTCTCAAAACTTTCACCAATCACCCCCCACCCCCCATACTGCATATCTTCTTTTATTGGTTCATTTTTTCCTCCTTAGTACTTATCACTAAATACCATATATGTTTTGCCTATTTACATTGTTTATAGCAGTCTTCACTTCTAGAATGTGAGGTCCATGTGGGATTTTTGTCTGTTCCATTCACTTTTGTATCCTTAAGGCCTAAATCAAGTTTACAGTTTGGTATCACTGAATAAAAATGCATTGAATGAATGAATGAGTGAGTCAAGCAGTCACAAAGGGCCAGAGGCAGGATAGGTAGGGCTTGGAATGGTAGGCCTGCAACTCCAGTGGGTACATTAGAGGGAATCTCAGCTACCAAAGGAGCCACTCCCCCAGAGGTATCCTATGTTTACCAATTACGGTATGCCTGTTGTAGCTCATTCAGTGAATATATGTGGAGGGGTAATTGTAAACTCTGACATAATTGTGAGAGAATACTTGTGAATAATTGTGACAGGGAAGAAGTAGTGAGTAGTTACAGTACCTTAAAGAGAAGTGTTCTGTGTGAGGAAGAACAGGGTTTGTTTATTGCTTGTATCACTGCAGCTCTTTGTAATACAGACCCAGTACTCTAGAGAATTCTCCACCCAGCCATTTACCTTGACAGAGGAGAGCTCATTGAAGGAAAATCCATCTCTTTACTGAACTTTGCAGCCCAGAAATATAAACTCTACAATAGAGAGAAGGAGACAGAGTTCTGTCTCATGTTCTACCAAACTGAAAGTCCACTCACATCTTCACTTTGTCTAGTCTGTATTTTGGAGGAGATGCTAGGCACTGTCTATCTTCCCTTTGTTGGAGACAGAATTCCTGAAATGATCCCAAATCTGCTGGACAGTGTCACTCTTTCCACTCTATAATTCTAAAATGATAAGCAGCCCATATCCCCTTGTGAGATTTCCTGGGCCTTAAACTTCCCTCACCCTCTCCCTTCTACCCATGATAAATCTGAACTTTGGTTTAATTTATAACATTATAGATGAGACGACTTAATTGTCACCATGTCATGAGGGTTTCCAACAATAACAATATCACAGCAAAGAAAAACTTCAAAACTGCTACAAATCTAACCTTTTCCTTTAGGTCCAGGTCTGATTCTCTTCCAGCATGCTCTGAGGCACACTTTGGCAGGGCAAATCAATCATATTCTGTTTTCAAGGAAGATACTGAAGGAAAAATGAAAAAACATAGAAAAATCATGAGCATATTATTGACTAACAATATTCAAATATTCTCTCTAAAAGGAGAGGATTTTTTAGTGCAATGCAGGGATTTTGATTCCCATGATATGTGCACTCAACTTGAGTGCTTTCGTTCTTTTGCATGTAAACATCTTTGTTTCTCTACCTAGAAACAAAGATTTAAAAGGTTTTAAAAATCAACTTTCACCCTTATTCATAAATTAATTTTAGAAGCACAGGCCCCAGCAGTATATATGCCGCCTACATCTGCCTTCAGGCCCCAGGCTTAGAAAACATTTACACAAGGAAGATGCCACTGGTCTCTTCCAGCTTGCCATTTTATGGTGCCTTGTCAAAATTCTCTCTACTGCTCATGAACATTTCATGTGCTTTCTCGACTTGTAGGAGTAGCATTGCTTCAAAGTAGAGAGCTGAGGCTTTTGAGCCAAAGGAAAACATAATACTTCTCTAGACTTTCAAACTTAGTGTTTCACAGATTTTTCTGAGGATAAGAATTTCTAGGATACAGATTTCCAGGTTCTAAATCTGGAGATTCTGATTCAGTCGGTCAGTTATGATATCTAGGAATCTATTCAGTGAACATTTACCAAAGATCCAGGTGATAAGTTAGAAGCCATTGACCTCTGGAGCATATCAGAATGGAGTTTATTACAGCAAAGTGTGAAATAATGAGGCATTTTTGTTATACGTCTGTAACTCTTTTTATACAGAATATCATGTAACTCTCTGGTTAAGAACATGGTCTTTGGTTCCAAACCTGGTTTCAAATCATGGCACTACCACTTATGTAATCTATGACTCTGGTAAATTTCTTCAATGGGTAAAAATAGTGCAACCTCATAGAATTTTTGGATGGATTGAATTAGGTAATCCACAGAAAATACAATGAACAAGTGCCAGGTAGTATTTAGCACTCAATAACAGCTATTAATAGTCCTGTTATTATTGCTATTATCACTATTAAGTGAATGCTAAGAGTTGTATTATGGCTAATACAGTTATCCTGTTAGACATATTAAAGTAAAGCCATAGCTCTGTGTTTAAGGTTTTCAGGGTTTTACCTGAAGAGTGAAATTTTGTGCTGCCAGGCAACTTTGAAAAAATCATACTTTTTAAAGGGCTAATAGAATGGAAAGGTAAAACTCCAGGTAAGCTTCAGAGTGGAAGTAAGGTCCTCTTGTCTTTGGCAAACAAAATTTAACATGTTTGGTGAGAAGTCTTGATTTTGTGACATAAGAAGATGAAGAGGAAAAAGCAAAAACTTATTTTATTGGCAGTGCAAACTGATACTCAATATATGCTACTTTCATTGATTCTGATAACAGTTGGGATGGGTGTTGATATCTGTATTGAAAACTGAAGGAAGAACAGCTCAAATAAGTTAATAACTTGTCTGAATTTACTTATTCTTAGTTTGTCAGAGAAACTATTTGAGCTACAGTTATTCTGACTTGTCTATAGTAGAGGAAAGCTAGGTGCTAGGACAAAAATGGAAATCAGCCATGGTGCTTATGAAGCTGTGGAGTCAAAGGGCAGATGTTATGAGTTTTGTTTGCTTTTTAAAATTTTATCTTTTACAGCTTTGTTGAGGTATAATTGATATACAAAAACGGCACATATTTAATGTATACAATTTGATCAGTTTAGACATATGCATACGCATATAATACCATCACCACAATCAAGGTAATGAACATATCCATCTCCAAAGTTGCCTGGGTGTCCATTTATGTGTGTGTGTGTTTTTAATAGTGAGGTTACTTATTGACAGTATGAGATCTCATACTATTGTATAATAGTATGAGATCTGCCCTGTTAACAAATTTTTAAGTGCACAACACCATATTGTTAATTATAGGCATTAACTTGTGCACAGCTACAACTTTATACCAACTCCCCATTTCCTCTTCCCACATCTCCTGGCAACTAGCAGTCTATTTTCCGCCTCTATAAGTTTTACTATTTCAAATACCTCATATAAGTGGAATCATGCAGTATTTGTCATTCTGTGACCAACTTATTTCACTTATAGTAATGTATTCCAGGTCCATCCATATTGCTGCAAACGGTAGTTATTTCCTTCCTTTTTTAAAAGACTGAACAATATTCCATTTTATATATACCACATTTTCTTTATTCATTTATCTTTCAAAGGACATTTGGATTCTTTCTGTATCTTGGCTATTATGAATGATGCAGCAATGGACATGAGGTTGCAGATATCTCTTCAAGATCCTAATTTCAATTTCTTTTGAAACATATCCAGGACTGGGATTGCTGCATCATATGATAGTTCTATTTTTAATATCTTAGGAACCTCCCTATCATTTTCTATATTGGTTGTACCATTTTACATTCTCACCAAAAGTGTACAAGTATTCCAATTTCTTCACATCTTCACCAACATTTGTTACCTTTTGGAGTTTTTGTTTTTGTTAATAGCTATCCTAACAGATGTGAAGTAATATCTCATTGTGGTTTTGATCTGCATTTTCCTGATGATTTGATGATTTGATGTTGAGAATCTTTTCATATACCTGCTGGCCATTTGTATGTCTTCTTTGAAGGAATGTATATTCAAGTCCTTTGCCCATTTTTTAAGTTTGATTGTTTTTTGGTTTTTTTTTTTTGCCAATGAGTTTTACAAGTTCCTTATATATTTTGGAAAAATGTTTATGTTCTTAAAAAAAAGATCAAACTCTGCTTTTGGTCTGTGTTTCTGTTAGTCTCTGTAGCCATTTCTTCTTTATTATTCCCTTATGGTTTATACAGACTTTGTGTGTGTGTGTGTGTGTGTGTGTGTGTGTGTGTGTGTACTTTCAGCTTTACAAAGAAAAACCAAGGAGAGGACATATATGGATAGTTGGCCAAGAACAATATTATCATTATAATCATACGAACTAGCAATTATTGAGACTTTATAAAAAAAATGGCCCAAGAACATCATATTCATTATCTGATGTAATAAGCCAACAGAAATCCAAGGTATGTGTTATTATTGTGGTAGATAATTGATTGGTTGGCTCAACATTTGTTCTAATTTCCTTCTGTATGCTTTCTTTGGGAAGCTAAAATCTTACCTTCTTGATGCTCTCCCTTGAAACCAGCTTTCTGGATTTTGTTGAGTTTGCCAATCTGATGTACTTGCACATGACTAGAACGTTGAACTATATTAAAGGGGGTAAAGGGCAAGCTACAAGCATTTATTTTGGTGGTGTACATTATCTCATGGTACTATGGTCAAATGCTTCCTGATTTCACGGCTTACTTTAACTCTATGCCAGTTTTCCACATAATGGGAGAAACAGTGGGATTCTGGGACCTGATTTGTTCTTGAACTTCAACTTGTTCAAAGGAACTAGGTAGTTCTTTTGTTCATCTCGTGGATTTTTTTAAACACTTAAAACCTGTCCTCTTAAACTAGCTAGAGGTTTTCTTTTGTTTTTAAGAGAAACCTTAAAGATACACTTATTATTGCTTTTTTTACAGAAGATGAAAGTGAGGCTTAGAGAGCTCAAGTAAATTGCCTAAGATCATTTCACTAGTAAGTACTAGAGCCAGGAACACAAGTATGTCTGCCTGCAGAACTCAAATTCAACCTCTACCCTGTATTTCATTTTAATCAAGGTATATAATAGGCAATATATTCCTAAGGATTAGCATTTTGAAGTGAGTTAAAGCAAGCAGTTGTACTGGGATGGTGAGCAGTAGAAAGGTAATATCAAAATATAAGACTCTGCATTTTGCTTTATTAGTTAAATGGAGTTTTCTATTACATGGTTTTACTCCTCGTTTGGGACAGTATTACTGTGGTTTACACATTTTTCTTGTCTTAACAGCTAAGAGACTGTCTTAGTTTTGACAGTCTCTTTTGATTTTTTTTTTTTTGAATGGAAGAAAGCTAGTGATGCAAGTTAATATAGTGTATTTATTTCAACTCACCTGAGGTGAACAGAGTAGAGAGAATACTGAGTGACTTAAAAATGATAATATGTGGAGTTGAAGACAAGAGCTCTGGTCCTAACTTTTTTATTTATAAAACACATAATCTCAGTTGTCACTTAATTTCTCTGAGTCAGTTTTCTTTACCTGTGAAATGGGATAATGATGTGTACCTCAGGGGTGAGGTGTAAATCATATAAATAGACAGGCAAGTGGTTGGTAAACTACACATTCTTAATCATGTGCTCACTCTTGTCAATATTAAAGAATATAAGAAAGCATCAAATTATTAACTTACAATCATACAACCTTAGTATGTTCTTATAAAAGAATATATGTTAAATTCTCTCATTCTTTTTATAGGTATTTTAGTGTACTCAGACATAAATTGTAGGGTGGTGATTTTAAATGTACTTAGAATGTTGAAGACATATTGATTGCCAAATTTGGGGCAATAGTTGCAAACATCAATAACCACTTAGCATAAGAAGCCCCCGAAAAAGAAAAAGACAAATAGAATTATACTGGAATTCAGAAAGCTGTCAATGAACATGCAAGGAGCTTCCCAACTGCGTAAAATAATATTGGCAGTTAGTTTTATCAGTCTAAATATAATAACAAAATCAGCAAATGATGTCCATGAGTTAGGTAGTATACTGTTAACACTTAAGAAAAAGGGCTATTGTTAATTCCAATTTGTTGTACAACAGAAATAAATTAGATTGAGTCAATATATGAGGTGACATGTCTTTTTATCCAAATGTGTTAGTTGAAACAAATAGAACAATTATGTAAAAAGGCATCTAACAATTCAGTGTTTCATAGTGCAGGATATAATTATTAGAATTGATTAAATCCTGTTTTATTACAATTAATTATCACGAATATGCTTCTGGTAATTTAGGGATATGTTTCAAGTTTTCAATAGAGATAGCTCATTTTCAGTGAGATTCATTAAACATCAATTGTTCTAAAATATAAATAATTTTACAAAAATGAATTAGGATGAATTGGATGAAGGTGGTCAAAAAGCACAAACTTCAATTTATAAGATAAATATGTACTAGGGATGTAATGTACGTAATGACTGTAGTTAACACTGCTGTATGGTATATCTGAAAGCTGTTAAGAGAGTTGCTTCTGAAAGTTCTCATCACAGGGAAAAAACACTTTTTTTCTTTTCTTTTTTTTTGTATCTGTATAAGAAGATGGATGTTCACTAGACTTATTGTGGTGATCATTTCACAATATATGTAAGCCAAGTCATTATGTTGTACACCTTAAACTAATACAATGCTGTATGTCAAAGATATTTCAATAAAACTGAAAAAGGAGAGATATGGAAAAGGGAAGAGATAGTCTTCCCTTACATAATAGACATATATAACATATATTTAGCACTATCTGTGTGCCAAACTTTGTACTGAGTACTTTACATGCATCATCTCATTTAATTTTTTCCCCCCCAAGGGAAAAATAATATATATTATGATAATTTTACATACGTTATACACATGTATAATTCCATCTACATTTTTAACATGAGAAATAATTATATTCTTTAGGGATACATGCCTATGTAACAGGTATAAATAAATTTGAATCATCAGATGCTACCTATGGTGACAGTGATGACGGTCTTTTCATCTGCAAGGTAGGGAGATAAATGTGAAATGGAAAGGATTTTCCGTGGGTTTCAACTGTCTTGGTAATGTTTTATTTATTAAGTTGGAAGCTATTAAGTTGTCCATTGTATTCATTTTCATATATTGTGATATGTCTTAACCAGTTCTAATTATATTTAAAAGAAAATCATTTTTCCTTCAGATATTGAAGGCTCCTATCCATCCATTTATAGTTTCCAATGCTGCTGGTAAGTAGGCTGATGCCATTTTCAGTTCTGATGATTTTAATGAGATTTGTTGCCTTGTCTTTTTCCCACTCTCTGCTCTTCTATCATTTCACAGTGATGTGCCTTTGGTGTGGTTCTTTTTCAATTATCTTTTCTGGACACTGCTAGATCCTCTCAGTATGGAATATGGACACATTTCCTTTAATTGTGAGACATCTGAATAATCTCTTTAATATTATCCTCATCCATTTTCTCTGTTCCCCTTTTCTGGAATTACTGTTATTTGGATTTTAGACCTCCTGGACTAAATCTCTGATTTTCATATAATTTCTCAGCAATTTTTGACCTATTTGTCTTTCCATTCTATCTTCTGGAGGTTTTTTCTAAATTTATCCTATAACCCTTCTAGTGAATTTTTCTTCTATCATATTTTTAATTTCAAAGAAGTTTTTCTTAAATTTGTATCTCTATAACATCATTCCTTCTTATTTCATGGATACAGCATCTTTTAATATCCACTAGAATGTTAAATGTATTTTTGTATTTTTCCCACTCTTGACATTGTATCTTTTCTTCCGAGTTTCTTCTTTTTTTTTTTTTTAACATCTTTATTGGAGTATAATTGCTTTACAATGGTGTGTTAGTTTCATTTAATTTTCACAGTAACCATTTGGAGTGGATCTTAATTAGGTCATTTACAAATGAGGAAATTGAGATTCAGGGTGGTGATATAGTTGGTCAATAATAAAGGTGGGTTTTTAACCAAAATCTATCTAATTCCAAAGCTTTATTCTACTCTCCACAGAACCCGGCCTTTCTGAATGGGCAGAATTTGAGCAAAACTTAGAACTAGTTTACTGTGGGAATGTAATCATACACTATCCTCAATGTAATAATATTTCACATCATTACATTAATGTAAGATGTTTACATAATAGAAAAAAATAGTTTTCGGAAAAGCATAATCCTCAAAGCTGAAAAGGACATCAGGATCATCTATATTTCGTGTATGAATTTTTGGAAGAAGAAACATTTATTTATGTATTAAATCACTCACTCAAAGAGCACATCTTATGCTGGACACTGCTAAATGCTAGGAGGCCCAGATTGGTGAAGGGATATGTTTAAGTAATGGGGATAGTCATCAGTACTGAAGCTGAGGTCCAAATCTTGCCCTTACTTCTCCAGCCCCAGGTGCCTTCCTTATCTGTGTCAAGCTAACCGACCACATTGTGAACACTCATGTTTCTTAAAGATACACCTCTGCATGCACGCATAAACATGCAAACCAGGAGGTGCAGCATTTCATGGCACAATATCCTAATTTTGAACACAATCTTTTACTACTTAATATCTATGTTACTATAAATTCACCATTATTAACTTTTCCCCTGGATATAGTGTGTCATTTACACATGTGTAAAAATATATTTTAGCAATATAACTGCTTGACAATACAGTTTTTCATTTATTTAACATTTGGCAAGTATTTATTAAGGAGCAGTATGTATCAGGTACTGTTCGAGGTATTTGGGATAATTCAGGGAACAAAACAGACAAAGTTCTCTGCCTTTGTAGAGCTTGAATTACAGTATGGGAAATATTGTTAATAATAAACATTAAAGGATTCTAAATTATGTACAATGTTAGAAGGTAAAAAGAACAAAAATAAGACTGAAGCAGGTTACGGAGGGTAACTGGTCTGGTTGGGAAGTGGGGTTGTAATTTTCATTGGTGGTAAGTAGGAACATCCAATGTAAAGTCCATAAGGTGAGAACATACCTGGCATTGCTGGTATGCATGGGATTGTGAAGGGTAAAAACAATGTCTTAAGTTTGGCCCATAGCTATGAACATGAGCATTTTCTTCTTATATTCTATTCCATATTCCTATGCTAAAATTACACAGGTAAAGTCATAAGGGGTATCAGTATTCATAGAAAACACAAATACACTTTATGAATTTTAGAACAACGATGAGCCAATCTGCCACATCGTACCACCTGCTTTCTCTTGACGTAGCCCATTTAAACATTTTTGTTTATATCAAAAAGTCACAATATTTTGAATTAAGGTATATGGAATATAATGTAAAACAGCTTTTGAAATTCTGCTTACATTAACATTTAGCATTGGTTCAGGACATTATTATTCTAAAATGTTTTATGCATTTGCAGTATAGGAAATCAGGTTTGTTTATTTTAACTGGCTTACCATTGTCTCCCCACCTACCAAGTGGAAGAGTGACAACACAAGCCTCCATACCTTGATACCAAATCCTTTGCTCTTGGCACTATTTTGAGAGAAAGATTTCCTCTTATATTTTGTCTAAAGGCATTATGTTTTCTTATTTATTGACAAAAAGCACATTTTGTCACCAAACATTTTTCAAATATGCTTAGAAACCGAAAAGAGAAAACAGATGGTGCCCTCTTTATAATACCCTAGCTTTTCAAACCACGTCAGAGCTATCAGGAGACACTATCTAGTGTGCTCTATATCTATCTAAAGCATCTATTTTGGAGAGTTTTTATAATGTTCCACTCTGAGCTTCTAGTTCCTTAAATATCCTACATCAGAAGGATGGTTCAGAGGTATTAATGTACATGACAATAGTTACCCATATATTCATTATAAATAGTTATAGGCATCAGAGTAATTATGTTTGACAGTTGAATTTTGGGTATAGAAGCAAAAAAACTTTTTTTTAAAGTACGGTTCTTGAATCTTAAGTCATAACTGAATTCAAGTCCATAAATTAAAACTGAAATATTTTCATTTGTATGTGGTTCATTTTATGTTTATGTCAGCAGTGGATAGATATGTTTTTATTAAATACACATATATATCCCATTATATTTTTAGACTTGCATCAGTTAATATACATGCAGGTTTAAGAGGTGAAAACCCAACTCAAAATGACTCATATAATGAAGGAATTTCATATAATTAAAGAGTTATACAATTCTTCAGTTTCAAGATTGGTTAAGCAACAAAATAATGTCAACAAAGGTCCACGTTCCTTTCATTTTTTATGTATTTAGGTTTTCTAGCTCTCCTCAGAGTATAAGGTCACTTCTTTCATGGTAATGATATAGTGCTACAGCTCCAGATAACATATAACTCACAAAACAATAAAACTATGAGGAGAGGCAGAAGGGTCTCTCTCTCCCTCTCGTCTGTCTCTGCCTCTCTTGTTCTCTCTTTCTCTCTCTCTGGCTCTCTCTTTACCTCATATGATGAAAAGCACAGATATTGTACAAATGAGTTTTGACATATATATTTGTGTAATTAATACTTAAAATAGGATAGAGAACGTAGCTATCACCTCAAAAAACTCCCCATGCCTATATCCAGTCAATTCCTGTCCCAAAAGGCAAGCACTGTCATTATGGGTGCACCTTATCTTAATGTGCTTTGCTTCATTGCTCTTCATAGGTATTCTGGGTTTCTTACACATGGAAGGATTTTGGCAACCCTCCATCGAGCAAGTCCATCGGCACCATTTTTCCAACATCATTTGCTCATTTACTGTCTCTGTGTTACATTTTGGTAATTCTCGAAATATTTCAAAATTTTCATTATTATTATACTTGTTGTGGTGATCTGTGATCAGTGACCTTTGATGTTATTCTTGTAATTATTTTGGGGCACCATGAGCCATGCCCATATTAGACCGTGAACTTGATAAATGTTATATGTGTGTTGATTGCTCCGCCGACCAGCTGTTTCCCCATCTCTCTCCCTCTCCTTGGGCCTCCCCATTTCCTGAGACACAACAGTATTGAAAGTAGGCCAGTGAATAACTCTACAATGGCCTCTAAGTATTCAAGTGAAAGGAAGGTTTGCTTGTCTCTCACTTTAAATCGAAAGCTAGAAATGATTATGTTTAGTGAGGAAGGCATGCTGAAAGTCAAGATAGGCCAATAAGTAGTCCTCTTGCTCCAAACAGTCAAGTTTGGATGCAAAGGAAAAGTTCTTGAAGGAAATTAAAAGTGCTACTCTAGTGACACACAAATGATAAGAAAGCAAAACAGCATTTTGCCGATATGGAGAAAGTTGTAGTGGTCTGGATAGAAGATCAAACCAGTCATAACATTCCCTTAAGTCAAAGCGTAATCCAAAGCAAGGTCCTAACTCTCTTCAATTCTATGAAGGGTGAGAGAGGTGAGGAAGTTGCAGAAGAAAAGTGTTAAGCTAGCAGAGGTTGGCTCACGTGGTTTAAGGAAAGAAGCCGTTTCTGTAACATAAAAGTGCAAGGTGAAGCAGCAAGTGCTGATGTAGAAGCTGCAGCAAGTTATTCAGAAGATATGGCTGAGATGCTAATGAAGGTGGCTACACTAAACAATAGTTTTCAGTGTAGACAAAACAGGCTTTTATTGGAAGAAGGTGTTGTCTAGCACTTTCATAACTGGAGAGGAGAAGTCAATGCCTGGCTTCAAAGTTTCTAAGGACATGTTAACTCTCTTGTTAGGGGCTAATGCAGCTGGTGACTTTAAATTGAAGCCAATGCTCATTTACCATTCCAAAAATCCTAGAGCCCTTAAGAATTATGCTCAGTCTGCTCTGTCTGTGCTCAATACTGTAAATGCAACAACAAAGCCTAGATGGCAGCACATCTGCTTACAACATGGTTTGCTGAATATTTTAAGCCCACTGATGAGAGCTACCACTCAGAGCAAAATATTCCTTTCAAAATATGACTGCTCATTGACAAGGTACCTGATTAACCAAGAGCTCTGATGGAGATGTACAACGAGATTAATGTTGTTTTCATGCCTGCTAACACAGCATTCTCTCATGTAAATATTTAGTCTATAGGGAAAGAGGATTTTTTTGTCTGCTCTCCCTATTTTAATGAATATTGAAAGGTACACTATTTCCTGTAACCCCTCTACCACTTTACTTACTCTAGCCCTCAGAGAATTGTGAATCTTAGTTGTCAGAACATGACATTCATCTATGCCTACTTCTCAGCTGAGTTAATGTCTACTAAAATTCAGGGCTCATAAAAATTCCAACTTCTAGACCTTTTCTATGTGGATATTGAATGAGAATCTGGCCTTTTTGAACAAACTGACTCTTTTTAGTGCCTGAAACTGCAAATGACACTCATACAGTTTTCTACCTCATCTAAGATTGAAAAGACTAGTGTCCTCACTGCCCACTGCCACTGCCCCTCACCATGGTCAAATCACATGCAGAAGCAGTTTGGAGGAGGCCTCGGAGCTTCTGCCCCTGTAAGTGAGAAACAAATATAGCTATTGTAGTTAAGACAACAAACTGGTACAGTCTCTATGGTAAAAAAAAAATCTGGTAGGATCTATTAAACTTGCAAACAAAAATTTCTTTTACCTGGCAATTCCATTTCTAGAAACTTATCCTGAAAATACATTTACTTCTGCATGGAATCATATGTTAATAAGTATGTTTTTAGTTACCACAAAGTTTGGAAATACCCTAAATAATAATCTATGGGACTAGTTAAATAAATCATATAGACCACACAATGTACTATTTAAAAAGTAAGGAAACTCTTCATGAATTAATAAAGAACCAAAGTGAGTGTTTGTGTTTAAGAAAAAAAACAAAACAAACAAACAAAAAAACAGTGCAATTTCGTAAGCTATTTCTTTTCTTTCTTTTTTTTTTTTTTTTTGGTTATCACATGTGCTGTATGATTCAGTTCTTGCCTACGAGATGTAAACAGAAATTGTCGATTACAGATTCTGATAAGCACTTTAAAAAGTGGGCAAATTCAGCTAGAGAAGCATTTTTTCCTATGTCCTTGGCCTTTCCACCTTCTTCCTACATAGATAAGATGCCTTGAGCTATAGGATCCATCTTGTGATCCCAAGGGCCAAATACCAGTGCTATGATCTACAAAGCAGATCAAGAGATTTGCATATACAATGAAATTTTGAGCTTATGTAGCAGTACTGATCAGCACCTTACATGAAGAAAAATGCTTTGTTAATTTAGAACTTTTGAGAGATGTAAAGATCTCTTTCTGAGAGATGGTGTGGACAGTTCCTTACTTATAGCTGAACACATCCCAAAAATGACACTGAAGGGTTGAGATCTTAGATGCCAGGTTACATTTAAATTCTTTAAAACAGTAAATTACAACCCATAGCCCAAAATCAGCCTCTCTGCTACTTTTTTTTTTTTTTTTTAGTTTTCTTGAATCATAGCCACGCTCATTTGTTTCATTATGTCTATGGCAGCATGCATGCTACAGCAGCAGAGTTAAGTAATGGTGACAGAGATCACACTGTCTCCAAAGCCTGAAATATTTATTATCTGACCCTTTATGGAAAAAGGTTTTTGACCCTGCTTTGAAATATAAAACCAACAGGAAAAGCAGAGAATAGATTTTAATTGCCACTGGGTCAAAAAGAATGAGTGGAGCAAGAGAGAACTAGCAGAAGGTAAGAAGCAAGGCATAAATCAAACCACAAGAAACACTGGGAGATTTTCTTTCCAGCAGTAATATGAAGTAATTAATAAAGGCAATTGTGGAAGTTCCTTTTAATGTTCTGACTATAATAGGTGGTTACATAAATTTTAGACATGTTTGGCATGGCAAGATCATGAAAATAACTAAATAATACTATTTTTTTCAGTGGGAAAATAATTCATACCCTGTAATATAAAGGAAATTTATGAGGTTAGGGTCTCAGGAAAACCACAAAAGACAAGAAATAAATAGAAATTGTACTAGCCCATGGGTCTGTGTGTGATGTTGGACATATAGAAAAATGGCTTAAGGATGGAATTATCATACTCAAAATGGTGGAAATGGTTAGCTTTGTTTAAAATAATAGATGCTTTGACAGATCAAGAAATGATTGACTTCATTTCTCTCATTAGGAAGAAAAATTACAGGATAGAACCTGCAGGAGAATGCTAGGGAAACCTATATCTATACTAGAAATCAAAGATAAAAATACAAAATACAGACACTCTGATCCAGGAAACAGTGTTATTTATACATAATACAGAGAAGGAAGGGACATGACTAAGTAAAGAATGTTGCAGTATTATAGTTTTAATTTTCCGCTCTTTCTATACCATAAGAAGAAATGAAACTTAAGAAGCTTCCCACTTCTTCCTGGAAAAAAGAGGTAAAATAAAATATTTCTTCTTCCACTGATAAATTGCAAGTAACTCAACAAAATACTTGAGGGGAGTTACATGGCAGGAAACATTCTTGTCTTTAATAGTTACATGAAGCAATGGAATCAATAACACTACCAGCATATTTATTTCAAAAATCTCTTACAAATCATTCCTCATGTTTGCATACAATGAGCTTCAAAGTTAAAATTCAATTTTTAGAGTTTTCACAGGCATTGAATAGCATTCCTAATACGGTATTTATTCCCATCTATCCCTTTCTTGCAAATTTTAGAATGCTTGGTAAATTCAATTACTGATACTAATCCAAAGTCAAATGAAATCTAAGGAAATTCTGTCTTCTCATGACTACTCTATTCTCTTGTTTTATTCATCTTGTAAGTCACATTTTATCTCTAAATGACTTCCCAAAGAAATAACATTTATACTGATATTTGAAGAGAATGAGGCATTCTCTTTAAAAATCCTCTACATCTGTATTGCTTCAAGTGTGAAGAATCTTACTCTGATGGCTAACATAGGGAATTTTCTAGGAGTTTGTTCGTATGTTTATTCTGATATGGTCTATCATATAAACATATCTGAGGGCATAAAGCAAAAATTGTTGGGGTCTTTTTTTTTTTAACCCCTTTAAAATTTTTATTTATTTATTTATTCATTTATTTATTTTGGCTGCGTTGGGTCTTTGTTGCTGTGCACAGGCTTTCTCTAGTTGCAGCGAGCAGGGGCTACTCTTTGTGTGGTGTGCAGGCTTTTTATTGCTGTGGCTTCTCTTGTTGCGGAGTGCAGGCTCTAGGCGTGCAGGCTTCAGTAGTTGCAGCACGTGGGCTCAGTAGTTGTGGCTCGTGGGCTCTAGAGTACAGGCTCAGTAGTTGTAGCATACGGGCTTAGTTGCTCCGCGGCATGTGGGATCTTCCTGGACCAGGGCTCGAACCTGTGTCCCCGGCATTGGCAGGCGGATTCTTAACCACTGCGCCACTAGGGAAGTCCAGGGTCTTATTTTATGTATTTTAAATGCAATTTTAGTCAGTTAAAATTCACACACTTCAAAATTATTATTTGTACTATATCAATAAAAATTACCTAGGTTTGAGTTAAAAGTGTGTAATTTTAATAACTTGAGTATAACTATGATACTAAATTAGAGGCCAGGTAGTATACCATACTTTTCAGAACGCTTACTCTTCAATGTTACTGCTGCTAGCAAAACCTCAATGTTCATTATTAGAAAACTCTTCTAGAATATTAAAGATGTATGAGAAGTTCTGTGGTATTTCTTGGAATGAAATTCTATCTACGTACTTATCTATCTATTTAAAGATAATGTTATCTTTTAGGCTAAGGCACAAATGATCTTTGTATAGCCAAGTAATAAGGAAAACAAGGATTAGAGTTTGCAGTTGGAGGTGATTACATGATCTAAATGATTCTTAGATTTCTATGCCAACAGAAGTATGGGATCTGTATTTAGAAATACTTGTCTATTTAATGCATTTGTGTTGTTTTTGCATCACCTTTTTGTCATTAATTTATTACTGATTTAAGTATAGGGAACACACTTGATTTTCAGAACCTTAGAGAGCAACACAGTTACTTAGATGCCTTCTGATTGACAAACTTTAAAATATCTGATAATAAATTTCAAAAAAAAGTCATGGAAGAAAGATAAGAAAAATTATGAGAGAAACTCATTAAACACTGGCACATTTTGTTGTCTATTTGTTACCACTAATAGGAAGTGTTTATTTGATATGTTTGCTATGCTCTGTGCTTGTCATTGTGTTATATTCTTGCTGTTTTATTTTTTTTTAATTTTATTTATTTATTTATTTATTTATTTATTTATTTATGGCTGTGTTGGGTCTTCGTTTCTGTGCGAGGGCTTTCTCTAGTTGCGGCAAGTAGGGGCCACTCTTCATCGCGGTGCGCGGGCCTCTCACTATCGCGGCCTCTCTTCTTGCGGAGCACAGGCTCCAGACGCGCAGGCTCAGCAATTGTGGCTCACGGGCCTAGTCGCTCTGCGGCATGTGGGATCCTCCCAGACCAGGGCTCGAACCCGTGTCCCCTGCATTGGCAGGCAGATTCTCAACCACTGCGCCACCAGGGAAGCCCCTTGCTGTTTTTTAAAATATAAAATACACTGTATTTGAAGCCTGTATAAAGGTCTCTTTTTACAGCCTTCAGATATACCTTTTTAAAGGTTTAAACCTTTTTAAAGTTTTCAGATATGGCACATTTCAGAGAATTTATAAGACTGGGAATAAACTCATGATGAGTCTGATGGGGAGAAAGTTATGACACTGCTCCTCCCCTTTAAAACAAAATAATAAAGAAAAGAAATTATGAAATGCACATGGAACATAAGAGAAAAAGTGAAAATGATGTTATTACATTAGAGCAATTGATAAAATGCCTTTCCAAAAAATGGTTTTGATCTTACTTAAGAATAACTTTCAGGGAGGAGGTACATAGTTACTCATAAAGCTCACTGGAGCCTTCTCCTATTTTCCCACAGCCTTTATCACACACGTCTGCAGTACAGAATTGACAGTCTGTGGATTGGGAAGTGCTGATCAAAATCTTGCTGATGCCAATCACACTTTCCAATAAAAGTTATTAGCATCCCATTGTCCTAGGAAAATGAAACATTTTTATATGTTTGCTGGATTTTTATCTTAGATATTCAACACATTAGAGAAAAAGAAAGGCCAGGTTGGAGTTCTTCTGTTATCCATTTTTCTTTTTTAAAAGACACCAATAGTCACCAAAAATGTTGCATAAGTACAAATATGATCCATTACTTATGAATAAAAAGTTTTCTTTTCCCTTTATTTCAGACATAATACATCAAATTAGATTTTTCAACCAAAGGCAAAAGCCTTTATGTCATGCATCATGATTCTATTGCTATAATCTCTATCATACTATGTGATTTATAAACTATGTAATGCATATATAGAATGTCAAGAGATACAATTACATAATACATGATGAGTTTAAAGCACACAAAAAAACTGAATGGTGTTAAAACTGAAGAAATGTTTCATGGTGTTCTACCAATCATTTTAGTCATTTTACAATAGGGAACTGATTTAAAGCTTTCATAAATCCTAGTAAAGGGAAACATTTTCAGCTAATCAAATTAGTCCCTTAAATTGCTGAAGCAACTTAATTGAAACTGAATCAGGTAATTTGCATAAATCACACCATCGAATGGTTCTCTTGAAATCTATTTAGTTGTGATTTGTATATAGAATAAGCAGTCAAATATATTAACACAAGCCAGGCCTCTGAAACTCATTGTATTATTATGGAACATTTGTAAATGTGTCATTACTTAATTACATTTAATATTTTAACATTGTACAATTTAAAATTATTTCGTTTGGAAACATTAGGTCTAAATTATCTTGCTTTCAGTGATTTTCTGAGAAAATCGGTTTATGAAGTGCTATTTACCAAATAACTAAGTGGATTTATATTAATGCATTAAAACACATTCCATGTTGCTTCTTAGACTGTGATCCACATATTTGTTTATGCGATAAATCTTTTTCTTACTTCATTGTATGTGACTTGCTCTTCAGAAATGTTTGGCTTCTGGGGAGAAGATCTGTGTGGATATTTTAAAAATATATAGAAACAGAGATGCCTATCTATATATTTGTTTGTATTTGAGTACTGAATATTATTTATACAAATCTATATCTGACTTCATTTTTAAGCCACGTGAATGCATTTTTCCTTTTAGATTACCTTTGCCCAGATATTACCAAGAATTGACTTGCAATGTTGAGATTTCATTGCCCCATGCATATGGGAAGGAGTGCTGATGTTAAAATGAGCTTTTATTGGAATTCCTTTCCTGCCTTATTCCCTCCTTTTATTCTTTTATTAAAAAATTAAAATCAAAGTATTTATATAATATATATGTACAGTACAAATAATAACAATAATGAACAGCATGGACCCACTACCCATCTTAAGGAAAGGCCATTACTAATATCTTTGAAGGACCTGTGGATGTTCTGATTACATTCACTTATCCCATCCCCAGAGGTGGCTACTGCCATGATACTTGTTCATTATTTATTGTTTTTTGTATTTAGGTCATATTCATGGTTATCTCTAAACAGTAAATAGCTTACTTTCATTTGTTTTTGAAATTTATATATACATAGAATTCATTCATTTACTCATTCAACAAATATTCATTCAATACCTATCATATGCCAGCACAGTTCTAAGTGCTAGAGATACAGTAGTGAAGAAAGTGAGACAAATATATCCTGACCTTGGGAATTCCCTGTTGGTCCAGTGGTTAGGACTCAGTGCTTTCGATGCTGGGCCCAAGTTTGATCCCTGGTCGGGGAAATAAGATCCCACAAGCCTCAAGGCATGGCCAAAAAAAAAAAAAAAAAAATCTCCTGACCTCAAGGAATTTACATTATAGTGATAGAGATGATCAAAGAGCAAAGAAAATAAGTCAAATATATCAAGAATACTTAATGATAAATGCTAGGGAGAAAAAGCAGCAGAGAAACACAACATGAAATAATAGACTGTTTAATACATCTATTTAAGGTGGTCAGGGAAGGGCCTCACTGAAAAAGTGATTTTTGGCTAAAGACCTGAAAGAAGTGAGTTAATTAGCTATGTAGATATAGAGAAATAGAACATAGGAAATACAAAGGCCCTGACATGAGTGTTTATCTGCTCTGACCAGGAGACAGCAGGAGAGGCACATGTCAGAAGCCGACCAAGCAAGGTAGAGAGAGTGTGACGGGGTTTGGGATCAAAGAAGTAGCCAAATCATGTGGGGTTTAGTGAGAACTTTGGCCTGTACTTTGAAACCTTTGGAGGACTTAGAGCAGAGGAGAGATATAAGCAATTCTACATCATGAAAGGATCATTCCTATCTTCTGCTGAGGGTGGTCTACAGGGGCTTAGGTCAAGGCAGAAGCAGGAAGACCAGTTAGAAGGTTATGAGAAAATCCAGACAAGAAATGATGTCAATTTTGATCAGGAGGATGACAGCTCTGGTACTGAGAAGTGGTCAAACTGTGGATATGTTCTGAAAGCAGAGCCAACAGAATTTGCTGATGGATATAGAGGAAAAGGATTCAAGGCCTGAGTGACTGGAAGAAATAGTGTTTCAGTATACTGCCTGAGATGGGAAAGCCTGCAGGAGGAGCTTGTGTTGGGAGGGAGGGTTATGATGATCTCGATTATAGCAGTGTTCAGAATGAGAGACTCAGTAATCGACATGAAGATGCCATGTATTGAATAGTGCATGTCTGAAAGGGCAAGCAAAGGGTTTGGGCTAGAGATTTAAACTTGGAAATCATCAGCATACAGATGATCTTTATTAATTCTTATTGGTAGGTATTTGAAACTATGAATCTTCATGTGAACCCTTTTTTAGCCTTATCCAACAAATTCAGACATGATTTTTTAATCTTATTTTTGACTTCTAGAAATTTGGCGATATCAATTTGTATTTACTTTGTTCAGATTGCTGTTTGTTCATGTCTCTTGGATAGGCTGATTTTATTTCTGATTTTGTTATTGATGTTTAGTTTGATCACATTTATTAGTTTTATTCATGGCCATTTTCCAAAGTGGTTTTAACAATTTATAATCCCTACTGATTTATAATATTAAGGATATTGTTCCATATTTACTTATTTATTATATTATTTTTTAAAGATTTTAATTTTTAAAGCAGTTTTAGGTTCACAGCAAAATTGAGGGGGAAGATACTGAGACTTCACATATAGCCAATACCTGTCTTAAAGAAAGGCCATCACTTTTCTGTATGTATGTTTTAATATTTCTCTCCCCTGAGAAATTCCTGCACTTTTTCTCCAAATGCTCAGTCATTTAACAAAAATGTAATTTTTAGTTACCTAATATTTTATTATGGTGTGCTGGGAAAGGTTTTTATATGGTCCAATATTATATTCAACCAGAAATGGAGTTCAGTGGTCCTCTTTCCAATCCAAATTGCAACTCAGAAGTTAACTTTTCTGAAACACATTTGCACAATTGTTTCTTTGCTCAACAACAATTTGTGGATCTTCTTACATAAATGCTGAATTTCAAACTTTTTGACTAACATAATAGTGTCTTCTTAATGAGTCCTCTTTTTCTCAACTTTACATCACTTTCTTACATATAAAAAACAATCACATTTTTCTTTTCCAAATATATAAACTTTAAGTTTTGTGATTTTGTATGTCTTTCTCCCCGTTTTCAATTACCTGCCCCTTTTTCTCTTTCCTGGATTTCTAAAACAACTTTCTAATACATTTTTTTGGTTTCCCATTTTCCCCTGCTAAGTAAGTTTCTTCAAATTATATCCTTGAGATCTTTTTGAATTGCAAAACATTTCCTACTTTAGAATCATTAAATATTTTGCCACTGTCCTTATGAAAATTTGCAGACTCTTCATAGGGTAACATATACAGCTGACGTAAAAATTGGTATATTGTCATCTAAGTTTGGATTTTTGGAATAATTGCAAAATGAAGGTTTCTATCTGTGTTTGAAAAGCACTGGCATTGTTAGGAGCTCAGGTTTTCTAAACTAGATGACCAGGGTTCAAATCCTACCTCTGATGCTTTCTATTATGACTTAGAGAACTTTTTAAAAATTTCCCTAAACCTCATTTTCCTCATCTGCAAAATGTGGATAATATCTATCAGTTGATCATCTATCATCTCTCTGTCTTTTATTTCTAATATATTTGTGGTTAAAAAATAAGTGAGACAACCCATATAAATTATACTGAGGGGCTTCCCTGGTGGCACAGTGGTTGAGAATCTGCCTGCCAATGCAGGGGACACGGCTTCGAGCCCTGGTCTGGGAAGATCCCACATGCCGCGGAGCAACTAGGCCCGTGAGCCACAACTACTGAGCCTGCACGTCTGGAGCCTGTGCTCCGCAACGAGAGAGGCCGCGACAGAGAGAGGCCCACGCACCGCGATGAAGAGTGGTCCCCGCTCGCCGCGACTAGAGAAAGCCCTCGCACAGAAACGAAGACCCAACACAGCCAAAAATAAATAAATAAATTAATTAATTTAAAAAACATTATACTGAATTTCTTACAGTTCTTCAAATGACCTAAGCTTTCTCCTTATAATCTGGGCCTTTATTTACAGAATTAGTTACATTTACAACAGTCTCTGCACCGTATCATCTCCTACTTTTACCCTTAAATTATGTTCCAATGTAGATGTCCCTTCCCATGGAAAAACTTTCCATGCTTCCCAAATCCTCAGTTGCATGACTACTTTATTTTTTCCTCTAGCAACCTATTTTTCCCCTTTTCATGGTGCTTACATTACTGCATTGCATTAATCTGTTATTTTTCCAAACATTCATCCCCACAAACTCTGAGTTTACGTAAGATAAGAAATGTGTAAATGCATTATTATTTAGATTCTATATTTGGCACAAAAGTATATGCTTACTAAATGGTGAATTAATGAAGGAATGACCCAGTGAAATTTGTCTAAATGTTTGGACCGTACCCTCTCAGCCTGTAATTCTCTGAAGCATAGATATTTTCAACCTCACTACTAGTGTTTAACACTCTACACGTCACATTGCTATGTTAGAGTACTTAACATTCTATAAGTTGCATTGTTATGCAGAAATATATATATAATATATATAATATACATATATGTATAATATTATACATATATTATAATATATTATATGTATAATATTATATATATATTATAATATATATATGCCTTCTGTTTCCTTAACTAGTTAAAAAGACGCTTGAGGCAAGGCTTGGCCAGATACCATCAACATTTGGCTTTTCTGGTGGTATTCACTACAAGTGTGGGGCTACCCTTTGAAACAAAGTTTAATAATTATCTCATCTTTTTCATCCTTTCCTTTGTCCTCATGTTCTCCGCTACTAGTGCAAGCATGTTTCTCAAATATTTAAGACAAGCTTGTCCCAGCCTTTGATGTTACTCTTTTCTTAATTGAATATTGATACAAGAACCTATTATATTAGCAAAGCATTATCATATTATGTATTACTTATTCAACAAAATATTAACTGAATAAAACTTATTCCCTTTAAGCTATGAAAGCCTTAATCATTTTCAGCCTCTTTAAATATTTGTTTATTTATTTAGCAAATAACATGGACCTTCCTCTCTGAGCCAGTTTTATTTTGTTTTTGTTTTTTTTTCTCAGCATTCAGCATGAAGTCTGTCACATAATAGGTATTCACAAAATATGTCATTCATGAATTGGGAATGAAGATTTCCCCGTTTTTCTGTAGCTAAGATAATATACAGAGACATGACAGATTTTAGAGTAGCATACAATTAGCATTCCTGCTTGCCTCCTCCTGGGTGATGATTTTTAAATGCAGCAGCTCCACATATTGACACACATGCTTAAATACACAGATTAACATTACTTCATTAAACATTTATTTAAAAGAAAGATATCAGTGATCACTTCAAGTCAGATTTTACTTGAACCCATTAAGCTAGATGTTCAACTCTAGCATATTTATTAGCCAACAGAGACTTTCATATTTATGTCAAAAGCAAAGTCTTCTAAAAGTTGTGATTTACGTTAACAGGTTCATGGAAAATCAATGAGGTTTGTCCTAGATTGGGGAAGGAAGTCACAGATATACTACATGCTGACTGCTGAGTACAAATGATTCAATGTCTATAAAACCTTATATGTATATTATCTGAATAATAAACCCTGACATTTTTATTTGTTTTACTGCTCAATTTTTTCTTTCATTAATTGATTTCTTTCTTTGCATATTTTAGTCCATGTGCTATGGATACAAAGTCAACTTACATAATTCTTTGGCTTTAAATAATTCTCAAGTATGAGGGAAAACCATTTTTCAACTAATAAATATAATACAATTAATTCTCTTATCGCACAGAATGGTGTTTAAATTAAAAGAGAAGATTAATGACACAAGTGACTTTCAGTTTTAACTACATGTGGAGGAATCTTTTTGAAAGGTGGAACACCTTCTACGTGACCCACTCATCTGGAACCATTATGTCCTCTTCTATATCTTCTTGCAGGCCTTATACACAGGAAAGAAGAGGGCTCTGTAACTGGTATGAGCATTTGTGACCTGTCTCTGAGTCCTACCCTAGTCCTTGGACAGGCCACTAGAAATAAATGAACCATGCTCTGAATTTCCAGTCAACAAAGTCTATGTTAATCTATATTATTTTAAGCTACATCTTCATAGAATGCAAGTTCATTGCCTTTATTAAGGCTGAATTTTAATATGCCCTTTTATTGCTTAATAATACAGATCAGTAATTTTCAAATTGGGCTAAGAGGAGAACCAAGGATTTCATGGACTCTCCCTCAAGGACTTGTCTGATGAAGATTACGAAAGTGAGCAAAGCAGCTCTTAAAAAAAATCTGTTTTACATGCTGGATTTCCAAATAAGAGGACCACAGAAGCACATTTAAAGGGAATATATTATAACCGTATGAGGTTCTAGGAAATCATTTTAAATGAAATGAAATCTAAATTGATAGTGAAATTACTGTGAGCAATAAGATTCCCTTTTACTATTTAGTTTCATGGCATAAAGAGGTGTGAAAATTTCTGCAATGCACCATATTAATAATCTAAACTGTACCCTTTCTTTATGATCTAGTTCTCTTCTTACTCTGCCTATTCTGGGGCTCTGGGCAAGTTACATAAGCCCTCACACTCAGCTTCCCTCTCGATCAAATATGGGTTTTGGACTAAATTATTATCTGTGAGTTGATATTTACAGTATCAAAATTCTATGATTCATTGTGTCCAGAAGTGACAAAGTAACAGGTTCATATGATTCTGCATTCAGGTTAACTTTGTATAATTTACATTTAAATAAAAAATGGGAAGTGGTCTCAGAATATGGGAAGTACTACACTAGGAAATTTTCAGGCTTTCAATAATTTAAAGGTATTTTATTTAATATAGCAACTACCTCTTGTGTTTTAGGCAAAGAAACAGATGTGATGCCTCCTGCATATCACAAGAAAATTTTCCATGCAAGATGATTGACCTAGAGCCTGAAGGCAATTTTACGACTGAGAAATATAATAGTTCATGTACTCTAAAGAGTATTTGCATTACTTAACTCATGTAAAGGAATTCTGATTCCTTTGTGCCTCTGGGTAGCAAATACATGACAATAAATAATTGAACATTCCAGAAAGCGATATTCAAATAACACTCTTGTCAGTCATTGACATGGGAATCACTATTCATATATGATAATGTGTATACTCTCTTCTTTGATTATGATTATGATTTAGAAAAATATTTCATTCTACAGGCTTCAGTTGTAGTCCTAAGAAGTGATAATATCTCACAACATCTGTAAAGAAATGTCTATATAAATATAGCAGCTTCAATCAATGACATCAAAGAAAAAACTATTTCTGTAAATACCATTGTAAGTTCTTAATGACACAGGCTGTGGAATAAAATCACTATCGGCTGTTTCACATTGGATATTTCATTTTATATCACACAGTATATCAGGAAAAGTAGTCATTGCCATTTACCCTCTGGATCCAGTGAATCTTTTTTTTTCCAAATAATTTACAGAAATAAAAATAAAGTGATAGTGAAAAATAATTTTATTAGAAAAAATTTAGTCAAGCATTTTCATTTTGAGATAATTGTTGATTCATCCGAAGCTTTAAGAAATAATAGAAAGAGTCTATGGACCTTTTACCTATTCTCCCCAATAATAACATCTTGTAAAAAGATAATAAAATACTACAAACAGAATATTGGCATTGATACAGTCAAGATACAGAAAATTTCCATCACCACAAAACCCCCAAGTTGTCATTCTATAGCTACACCAGTCCCCTTCACCTGCTACCCCATCCTTAATCCCTGTCATCTGTTCTCCAGTTCTAATCTGTTTTCTATAAGTTTGCCATTTCACTAATGTTCTATCAATTGAATAATACAGTATGTAACCTTTTGGTATTGGCTTTTTTTTTCATTCAGCAAAATTTTCTGGAGATTCATCTAAGTTGTGTGTGTATCAATAGTTTATTCCTTGTTATTGCTAGGTAGTATTCCATGGTGTGGATATACCACAGTTTGTTTAGCCATTCACCTGTTGAAGGACATCTAGTTTGAGGCTCTTATAAATACATCTGACATAAACATTTGTGTACATGTTTGTGTGTGTATGTTAACATAATTTTCATTTCTATGGAATAAAAGTACAGGAATACAATTGATGGGTTCTATGAAAATTGCATGCTTTGCTATTTAAAGAAACTTCCAAGATATTTTCAAGAACAGCTGTACCATTTTACATTCCCACCAGCAATGCATGAGTGATCTAGTTTCCTTAGCTCCTCACAAACTTTTGTTGTTGTCACCATTTTATTTTAGCTACTCTCATAGACATGCAGTGACATCTTATTGTGGTTTTGACTTGCATTTCTCATATGACTAATGATGTTGAATGTCTTTTCACATGCTTAATTGACATATGTATATTTTATTCAGCAAAATATATTTTCATGACTTTTGCCCATTTTCTAATTGGATTGTTGGTTCTTATCAACTGTCGTGTTTTGAAAGTTCTCTATATACTCTAGACCTTAGTCATTTGATGAATATGTGGCTTGCAAATTCTAGTATTCAGCTTATCTTTTCATCCTCTTAAGAGCTAAAGTTTATAACTTACTGGAGACCAATTTACAGTTTTTCTTTTTATAGATCACACTTTAGGTGCCAAGACGTTTTTGTCTAGCTCTAGATAACAAATATTTTCTCCTATTTTTTCCAAGAGTTTCATAGGTTTTACTTTTCCATTTAAGTCCATAATGCACTTTGAGTCAATTTTTGTGTAAGATGTGAGAATGAAGTCAATATTTTGCATATAAATGTCCACTTGTTCCAGTACCATTTGTTGAAATTATCCTTTCTCTATTGAGTTGCTTTTTATTTTTGTCCAAAGTCAATTGGGTAGGACTTCTGGTTTCAGCTCAGACATGTTAAGAGCTTGGAAGTCATCACTCTGCCCTTATGGCCAAACAAACAAACTAACTGAACATACTGAAAATCAATGACTTTTCTTAGACTTCTTAGAGGTGTGAGGATTCAGAAGAACCACAACCTTAAAATATATAGAGAAAGGCAAATCCATAGTGTCACACCAAGATTTACATATCTAGGATAGAAGCTACTAGAGCCATAAATTTGTAGTAACACATAAATGGTACTTTTGATGAATTGCTAGAGGATGAGTATGAATTATCTAGAGAAATTACTCCAGGCTGCAGTTTCTTGGGTTTTACCTCTGGGAACCCCACCATGTTCCATGTTGAAACTGCCTAGTGTAGCATGGTGACTATAATTAAAATACTGAGTTGCATATTTGAAAGTTGCTAAGAGAGTAGATCTTAAAGTTCTCATCAGACCACATAAAACATGTATAATTATGTATGGTGACGAATGTTAACTAGATTTATTGTGGTGATCATTTTGCAATATATACAAATAGCGAATCATTATGTTGTACACCTGAAACTAATATAACTTTACTTGTCAATTTTACCTTAAAAAAATTAAACCTGCTTTGCATCCTTGGAATAAGACCCACTTAGTCATGATGTACAATTCTTTCTACATATTGCTGAATTTTGTTTGGAGAAGATTTAAAATCTATGACATTAATGTTATTACTCTCTTACATTTAGTTATATCTGTAATATTATAATGATACTTTACACTCTTTCAGTTTGCAACCTAAAGCCACATTTTTATTTGATTACTACCTAAGACTAATATTGGGTACCAGCTTTTCTAGAAGGATTTTCATAAGTACACTGTAACAATTTGTCTGTTTGTCAAATTACCTTTTAATCAATTGTTTCAAATTAAATTTAAATATGATGGTATAATTTGGGAAGCTTCTTAAATGTCTTTGGAATGCCAATAGGCTTTTTTCATAAAAATTTATTAGAATAATGATTATTTTAGATTATGAAAATCTTGTACATATAAGTTCATATATATATGTATATAAGTTCATATATATCCATATATATATATATAAGTTTGTATATCCATTCATACAATTCAATGTAGACCTGTATGCACTGGCTTCTAGACAGGCTTTAAAATCTCTACAGCATTACTTTTAGAGGATTTCGTCTATTTTTATGGTTCAGACTAACACAGAAACTTTTTTGAAACTTGGAACTTCTTAATATGTTTTTTGTAGCAATTTCTTTTATTTTCAAAAATGAGAACTACATTATTCTTTATTTGAAAATCCATAATAATGATCCTCCCAAGCCATCAGAAGGCTGCACTGAATCAGTTTTCCTGCATCTATGGTATGTAATCTATGTCCCTTTGTAGCTAACACTTTTGTCTTTCTGGTGTTAGGAGAGAAAATGCCACGTACTTTCTGGTGCCTTTTACTCACAGTCTAAGTCCTGAGAACAAGAACCATATCAAAAGCTAATTTCACCTATGTTTTGCATTTGGTCCAGTCACTAGAGTCAGAGATTTGTAAAAGTTTGTTGCCAAGCCACCCAGGGTAAGTGGTTCTAGAGTTGGTATATCCCACTTCCTGCTGCTGGCTGAAGTCTGGTTCTGAATGGACTGATTGCAAAAGATTTTCTATTTATGAGATTTACATTTGGTAATTTCATATCTATGAGAAAATTTTTAAGCTTGGGCAAAGATTTTTCACTATGATTGCTACCAAAATGGCCATATATTATTTGAACTGGAAATAAATGAGATTTAAAGGCACTAGCTGTTTAATATGGTTGTAGGGAAGCTTCGGCAGGCAGCAGCATGATTGATATGTACCATGCCTAACCTCCAACGTGAGATGTTAATAAGGCTCTGCTACTTCTTCTCTGTCTGCTGAATTTAATACCCCTGAGCTTTGACTGCATATTGGAATTTTTCCCAGCTCAAATTTTAGGCAAATTCTTTCAGCCACCCTTATCCCATGTAATCCCAGACTAAAACTCAATGTAATCCAAATCCTAGGCTACCTCAAGGGGAATGTAACCTCAGTTATGAAATTCCATTTAATCAAAGAATAGATTTTTTTTTTTTTTTTTTACTTTCACAGTCACTCTACCTGGCTTAATTAAAACAAAACCAATAAACATCATGCTTCTACTCTCGTTAATATATGATTTAATCCAAGTGGTTTGGCTGGCCAAACTGTATTGGATCACATCTATATTTCTAGCAGATTGTTCAATTTTACTTTCTAATACTGCAAGTTTCAGTACATTTATTTTTCTTTACATTTTACAGTGACTGTCAACATTGACTTGCATATTTTAGATCTTGGAGAGATTTCAAGACACTGTCTGGCTTAGATCCCTAACTTCAGGAAGGTAATATCCTAATAGTGCTCAATAATAGAAATTCTTGTTAGTGAATAATTTTAGAGCTCTTTTTACTTGTAGATTCTCTTCCCTTACCAGATGTCTGGACCTTTGAATGTTGCTATTGTTGGTATTATGTTATTCCTAAAGGGTATCTGTAGAATCATCTGATGCGTATGACTGCCTCAGGTCACATTTGGGAGATTTTAGATGGGAGGGTGCCTGACTCAAAACCTGAAGGTATTTCTCTGAAGTGGAAAATATACTCCCTACTTAGTGATTCATTTCGTCTAAAAGAAAGACCTTTCGAAAGTGAAGGAAAAATGTATACTTGTCCATGTAGCTGTCCCTAGCTTAACGTAATTCTTTCTGGATGATGATTTTATTTTCTCTGTGGTCACTGTATCTTAGAGCTGTAGGAAATGAATGATTTTTCCCCCTATATAACCTCTTTGTGTTCTTGTTTCAGGACATTCAACTTCATCGTCTTTGACAGCCTGTTAAATATCTTGTTGCATAAGGTAAGCCATATATATATATATATATATATATATATATATATATGTATTTTTTAACTCATTAATATGGGGTAAGTACTGCCAAGATAGTGTTCAAAAATGGTAGCTTACATATAGTAGACACTCCAGAAATAAAGTAAATGGATAAATGTCCCAAGGACCAATGGCTTCAGTATCAAATCTAGAATACCAATTATTCCGCTAGATGTGTATTGGAGTAGATATTTTGAGACTGAGGATTCCCTGGTGCCTTTCAAATCCACCATCTGCCAATTCACAAAGTTAAAGCATATTTGTTTAGGTTAGTGCTTTACAATCATGATGATTATTACTGAATTAATATGATTATAACAAAAACACTGATAGCTTACATGAATTGAGGGAGTGCTAGGCATTATGTCAATTAGGTATTATTGGATTTGATGCTTATCATAGCCTTATGAATCTCAGAAGCTTTTCTGCTGTTTATTTGAGGTAGAACACACACTTATAGAAAGGCAGCACAAATTTACATTATTTTTACCAGACTTCGCTCCCCAAACTGTATTTTCAACTTCTATTCTTGATGTCTAGGTTTTTCTATACCTAGTTTGAATGTGTACAAAATGACACTTGTTTTGCATTGCATGCCAGCTTAATTTTTCTTTTGTCACCATCTTATTTGTGGGTTGGATGGGGTGGGGTGGGGATGACTGTTTATTGCTATTGAAGAGGCCAAGTGCTAAAAGAGTGGCTGCTGTCTAGAAAAGGGAGCAGCCCATCACGACTACAAGGCAGTCCCAGCTATATTTTTTATGGAAATATGAAAAAGGATAAACATTAACCAAAGATTGAAAGAAGCAAAAGTACACAATCAATGTGAGAAATGCAAAGGCACGAGAGCCCATTTCTTTTCTATCTCAGGATACAATGCAAGGGGAAGGGAGCTCTTATGAACTCCCAAGATTTTCCATCTACCCATAACAATACCAAATGCCTGGGATCCTCTCTGGGAACTTGAAAGTTTATCTGATTTGATGTCTGGTTCAGATTGTGCATGTCAACACTTTCTAAGATGTACTAGTTCATGTCTTCTTTCACCAATCCCCAACTCTGGTCATTACCAATAAAACTCTAGAAAATATCTAAGTATAAGTCAGAGTAGATACTAACTCTGCCTTTCCATGTCAGCAGCATGTATCTATTATGACCTTATTTGTTTTACGGTCTAGTGGGATATACTACATCATCTATAGAAATCAGGTCTGGTCAAATCTTTACCAATCAACTTGAGAGATGTAAATCATAAAATCATAGATTGTTAGAACTATGAGAACATTAGATCTAATCTAGTCAATGTCATCTGTTTCACAAAGGTAGAAATACAGTTTAAAAATGGTAAAATAACTTTCTTGTTCAAGGATGCACAGTGTCAGTTTCATTAATAATATACCTGTTGTTTCAAATTCTTTAGGTATGGGGACACATTTTCTTTTGTACCCCTAAAATAAAATTTTGAATTTTTTTTATTGATACAGTATAGTAGTTCACATTTTGTTTATGGAGGTTTAAAATCTTTTTAATTTACACTATATTCTTTTTGGGTATAATTATACATATTAAGCTGTAGTGTTTAACATTATACAATTTCTTTTATTTCTATTGGGTTTCTTGAAATGAACAGTTTGCTGCCTGTTGCTAAGGAAATTTTTGCACAAGATATAATGTAACATTGATGCCACATTAAACCACTAAAGTGGAAATCTTTAAAGCCTGTCAACATCTTGAGAGTAAGCAGTTTGCTCTAATTAAAATGAATTCAAAATTATTCTGAGCATGTACCAATGCAGTTTAGAAACACATTTCTGCTGGTAAGAACTTGTTTTGTTTACGTAAAATATTTTAATGTGTGTTTATATTATATTCAATATATATTTTTAAAATCCAAACTTACTATAAGTTTAATTTAAAAAAATTCTAACAATGCAGCAGTAATTATGGTTGAAAACAAAATGATAATTTAAAAATCAAGTAAATTTTCATTCTGAATGCTCTTAATGTTATCTTTTATTTTTAAAAAAGGTAAAACTGAATGATATGATTTATCTTTTACTTCCCTGGCTCAAGTTTTCTTTAAAATGAAAGATGGTCCAGATATTTGGAGAGCACACTATCCTAAACCAACAGCAATGAACGTTTTTTCTAATTATGGATCAACTTAAGAAAAATGGACTTTATAGTTTATAAGAAACATTACATTTTTATTAGTAATATTTATAAGCCACTAAAATATTTTTCCTAAGTAGCAACATGGTAACAGCTGGCTAATCCTTTCATTTCAAATAAGATTCAAGATATATCATGAAATGAACTGGTATCTTTAAGATGTATCTCATTTACTCACTGGCTCAGAGGTTTATTAGAGTGTTTAGTTACCTGAATGGATCCTTTTGAGGAGGCAGAGTGCCTTCCTTTCAAGGGATCTGAAACGGTAACACAGTGTCTGTGGGTCCCCAGTAGTGGTTTAAAAAAGTTTCAGGGGCCACACAGGTCCCTGCTATGCTGGATCCCCTGTAATTACAACATGGCCACTGCCCAGAGCCATGGGAATAGGAAGCTGGATCTTGGGCTACATTTGCGGGAAGTTTGAGATAAATGATTATGGCTTTTGGTTGTTTGTAGGGAAGGATGCAGTAAAGCTTATATATTTTTTCAATACTCAGGAGAATCTGGGGTCTAATCATAAAATTAACAGTTTTAGAAATCAGGAAGACTGAATCTGAGTTTTGTATATTTTGATATATTTAACCCTGCTTTGTATTGAAGTTTTTGGTTTATATGAATGGCTCTTGATGCCACTGCAGATTTTGTTTATATATATTTTTGCTTATAGCCTTTGTCACATTTAGCACTGGATGATTATCGGGAAATATTCCTTTCTGTCCTGTCTGCAGTGTAATGTTTTGGAGACAATGAAATGATTTATTCATCTCAACATGCTTACATAGTATAATGTTCTGTACATATCACAGTCTTTATGTTTGTATTATAAAAATAGGGGAATTGTATTATTTGTGTTGTATAAATAATCTTCTTAACATAGCTTTTATAATTGAGGCAAGAGAGGGGTGTGTGTGTTTTTGAAGCTATTGCTTTTATCCTTGGATGATTATTATAGTGAAAAGATAATAACATAAATGACCAGATCAAATCAATTTAACATTTAAAAACAGCTATGAGAGTTACAGAATACTTGTTAAAAATGTATATTCAATGACGTACATACACAATCCATTTGAGAAAAAACAAATTCTATTTCCCAAACAACAGACCTACTATTAGAACATGAGGTAACTCAAAATAACACAGACCACTTCCACATCTCTCCTCTTGAGTCATTTTACAAAACTTAGTGTGATTCTCCTTCCAAATAATCATTGTTTCTGAGCTGCTAGTGAACATATTAAGAAGCCCTAAATAAAAGCCTTAAAAAAAAGGAGATGATTTTTTTTTTTTTTTTTTTACTACTGTAGCATTTGGGTACTTTAGGTTTAAGGTTTAAGAACAAAATTTAAAGAAATAGACATGGTGCCCTGCTGCTCCCTTGCTTCCCTGGAAACCCCACTTTTGCTCACTCAGAGAATGTTGTTAAAGCGCTACCTCTTAATCTATGCTGCTCTTTACCTTTCTCCATGGTATCTCTTTCTGGCATCACACTTCCTTTGCCTCTGCCTGTACCAGGTCACAGTAAAAACTGCAGGGCTCAGAGTGGCAGCTGAAGAAAAGTTACTCTCATCAGACAGACTGTCTCTTACTTATTAGCTACATAACATTGGGCATGCTAACAAATCTTCTCCAATCTGCTCCATCTTCTCAATTATAAAATAAAGATTAAAAAACTAAACTTACCTATTGGTAAGTTGCATATAAAGCCTGGGGCACCATGTTTGGCATGTAATAATTAAATGCAATGAAAGATACCTGTAGTGATGATGATAATGATCTATGCACAGACAGAAGACCCCCTAGTAAATCAAGGGTCATGAAATGTTGGCATTAATACCTGTGTGAAGGATTAAATTAGGAAAAATAAATTTCTAAAAAAAAGATTAAGATAAAATCATTTTAGACTGATTTTAAACCACAGTTTCATTTCCCATTCTAAAAAAGAAAAGATATTGAATAATGCTCCATAGGTTATCAGAGATAAGGAGCTCAGCAAGCTTTTAATTAAGTTGTTCCAATTATGGGAACAGTGCACTAAGTTGCAGACATTTTATCTTTACCTAAGAGCTAAGGACCATTTCCATTTAATGCCAAGCTATACCACCTTTACCTATTCTACAATGATGCCAGTAAATCTATTGCTTTAAAAGGATATGTGTTAAAATAGTCCTTGCCTCAATGATATCAACAGAAATTTTGAGGGTGGATCATGTGTTTGGGTAGGAGGATGTCTTGAGGGAAAGAATAAGAAAAAATACTTTCAAACATTTTAAAATTAACAAAAAGAAGAGGTTTTTATGCTACAAAGAGAGTTCTACCTTTTAGCCAACAATTCATTGTATTAATAAAGCTTTTATATACTCGCAGAGCAAACTTGCAAAAATCAAGATGCACTTTGAGTGAGTACTAATAACAAAACAAAAAAGAAAGAAAAAAAGAAAAGAGGATAACACAGCCAAAGACTAGCATTAGCGTTTTGCTGTCTGAAAATATTTTTTTCCCTTATATTAGGTTTTGAAGTCTGTTTCCATAGAAACCACTCCATCAAGCTATAGCTTGAACTTTTTTTTAAACATAAAATGGGCTTGGCAATCTCTCTTCCTATAGAGGTATAAACAACCTAAAATAGCATACACAACAATTTTAAATGTAAGTGGATGTTTACAAGGTAAGCCCTGTGGTCATCACCCAGAAAAGTTCATGAAATTGTTCTCTGATGGTTTGGCTGTATAATTCTCAGATTAGAGGCTGCTGTGACTATGTTCCTTTTCTCTTTCTTTCTTTCCTCCCTCCTTCCTTCTGTCCCTCCTTCCTTGTATTAGCTTCCGAGAGCTGCTGTAATAAATTACTACAAACTTGGGGGCTTAAAACAGAACAAATTATTTCTCCTATGGTTTAGAGGACAGAAGTCCTAAAACAGTTTCACTGGTCTAAAGTCAATGTGAGGGCAGGGCTGGTTCCTTCTGCAGGCTCTAGGGGAGAAGAGCTTTCCTAGGCTTTCTGGGTTTATTTAGCCCACCATACTTCCTTTCTTTCTTAGTTTTCTGTATTTCAAGTTGCTGTTTGCACAGAAAAAAAATAGCATCCTTTGTAGTTTTAGATAATAAACTTCTCACCAGCAAAGATTCAACTTCAGAGAAGGTTTGAAGACAACTGAGAGGGCACACAGTTGCCTGTGTCAACAAAACTACCAGATAACTTGTTCAGTACATTTTCAGAGATGATGATAACAGATTTCTATATTTTCATAATGCCTTAAATATATGCATAGAATTACATGACTTTCATGTGACACAACAATGAGGCTAATTGGTTATGTAGTTTTCCTGATCAGAAAATTAAGGTCCCATGAGGCTTAAGTGCCTTGCAGAAGTTTACACAACCTGGGAACTACCACTGGGTTTGCAAGCAAAGTGCTGGCCTTCCTCCTTACTCAGGGCTTTTTATCACTGCATTTAGAGAATCTGGCTGTGAAGAGTATAGGTATTTCTTCTCCAACACTTGTGAAAAGCACAAATGAATATAACAATGCAGGCTTTAGAAATAAACCCTTTGTTTTTCATCAGGAATCTAAGCTACTACAATGCTTAGAATTTTCAACATATTTCAAATTCTTTTTTACTCTAAAGAGCTTGACTTCTGCTCTGCCTAATTTGTATATTAAAAAAGAAAAAACTCATTGGTAAATATTTGATAATTTTCTAAACGTTTAACAGAAAATAAAAGTGAATCAATTGTGATCCTGTCATTTTTTCTAATTCTTGGCATGATTACTTCATGTCTTTTCTCTATGCATTTTTTGGGGTTTTTTGGGGGGTGGGGAATATCAATTGGCGTAACCATTTATTCAAAACCTCTATGCTGGCTCTTTGCAAGGGAAAGCTAATACTCAAGGGAAAATTTTACTTACTATAACAGGGTCACATTATAGGCTTTTTCTCCATTTACCACATCCCTGAATATTCCTTTTCAGGGATATAGAAATATGCCTGATTGGAAGAAAGCCCACCTAATGCACTCACTCTTGTTGTGCAGCCCTTAATACAGACAGTGTTTCTTGACCTGTTTCACAACAGTATTTCTTTCCACCATAGGGTTATCTGAAAACATAGAAAATAAAAAGAGCTTATTACTCTTTATATTGCCAAAGAGGCCTCTCACCCCACTCTGAAAATGTAGTGGATCTTTTTGGTAATGCATGTTCTGAAGACACTTAGGACACAACTCATCTAAGCATGTGGATCTCAGGTTCATCCTCACATGTTTCAGATTGTACTGGTGTATTGTTTCAGTAGAGATATCATCAAATGAACATCAGTTTGACAAGAAAATCAGTATCACCGTATTCAAGGCAAGAGCAATATATTGATGTTAGCATTGATAATTTTTAAAATGGAATGTCTAGGAAGGACCAAGAAGGTTCACAGGTGTAAAGAGAACTGACTTGAAAGTTAGGAGTCCTGGATATTAAGTCAAACTGCCACTAGCTGTGTGATTCCTCCAAAAACTCATGAATATATGATTCAGTTTCCTCTCTGAAATGTTATTTCATATGTAGAAGGAGGTCAAATAAAAATTTAAAAGGCAATGGATAATACTGAGAAGTTAAAAGTGCTTAATTGGTGCAGGTGAAGCACTGCTAGAATATAGGAGACTTGGACCCCTGTTCAGTTACTGGGTAATACCCTTAGTGGGACTGCAGTCAGCCAGGCACCTGAGGACCTTATCTCTTCTTACTGAGTCCTCTTTGCCCTCCTGGAGCACCTGAAGCAGGCTCAGAGTGTTGCGATATTACCGCAGCCCCCACCCCAGGAAAGCTTTCAACAAATTACTGACTGGAGTTGGTGTATAAATACCCCTGCTCCCTTGCCCCTCAAGGAAAATTCTTAGGCATGTGTTTCACACATGAATTTCTTGAAAGGATTAACCTCCAATTGCCTTCCCTTCTCTTTCTTACTTCCCCTCTCCGTTTACGCATTTTTTAACAAATACATTTTTTTGTTTATTTTTGTAAAACTGAGGATGCATTTTTTTCTGTATCAGAAACATAAAATGGTTATAAATGTTTGCTTATTATTATATAATGCTATTATGTTAGAAATTATTTTTATTTTTTGTGTACTCATTCAATTATTTTGGGGGTTTATATCTAAAAGTAAAATTACATGCTCAAATATGATTAGTGCTAAGATTTTATTTTCCAAGTGCTTACCATTATTCATTAGAATCCCTCCAGCAGTTATATCTGTAATGCTCAATTCCTTTGCATTTTGTCAATATTGGATATACAGTATTGAATGTTTTCCAATAAATAATCTAAAGGGCTATTCCTTTCTTGTTATAATTTGCTCTTATTTGGTTAACAATACAATGAACTTTCTTTTTGCCTTTTTTATTTGTTGTTATAAATGTTCATATCTTCTGTAAATTTGTCTCTTTGTTGACATTTAAATTAATATTAATTCATCTTATTAAATTAATATTAATTCATCTTATTAATATTAATTCATCTAAATTTTATAAGTAAATATTATAAATTTTAATGTCACCATTTAAAAACTCCTATATTTATTTTTAAAAAAAGAAGAAAATATACTCACCTTTAGTTGGTAAAGTTTTTAAGCTGATTGGTATTAATGATTATATGTTTATATTTTAAAATATATTTATTGTTTTAAATTGTTTTTTCTTCATGCAATTAATTGTGTTCTATGACACTGCATGCAATTATATGATAAAGGAAATGTGTTTATACAAATTATAGGCCATATAAATTCTTATATGAATAAAATGTAGTTTTCTTACAAAGTCTCTGTGCTCAATGGTTTTGTTACCTCTAGACTGATTAAAAGTAGTACGAGAGTAACCTTTACTTCTTATCACCGATTCTCTTATTAGTCATTCTTCAACCTCCTCCAAACAGGCTTTCTGAGAAACCCCTTCCCACAACACACAGGCTCAATTCCATGTTGCTGTGTGAGCTTGATGGGTAACCTAGGTCTTGCAGGCACAGGACTGAATCAAGGCACCGAATATGCTAAGCTTATAGCTTGAGGTATCCACTAAAGGCCCATGTGGGAATAAGGTCCTTTTATAGATCTGGGGGCTGTACATACCACTCCTTAATGTTGACACTCTTGTCCCCTGAACAAGCCTGTCATTATTTAAAAATCAACTAAAATGTCACTTTCTAAGGGAAGCCTTCTCTAATGTCCCTAAGTCATGTCCTACTTCTATTCTTTCTCATAACACATCATAGTTCTTCACAGGGCAACAACGTTTTAATTATAATTTGTGTAAAATTTTATTCATCATTTGACTTGCCAACAAATATGCCTAACTCATGAAAGGCTAAAAAAAAGAATATTTGTCATGTAAATAGAGTGTTTAATTTTGAGATGCATGATTCAATTTAATTATAATCCCCCAATTTTTCTTACCATGGTTTTCTTAAAAATTAGGTATTCCTGTCCATTGGACAGAATTCACACTACATTTATGTATTTAGCATAATAAATAATGTCAGTATCTTAATTTTTATAGTATGCAAAATTTTCACAGTAGCATTAATAATTCCTCAATAAAAAAAAATTTAACTCTTGCTACAAGAATAAAATGTTCCATGAAAAGACTGAATAGGAAAAAACAGTAACAGACTTTAACTCATTCTATATTGATAAGAATCATAAAGGAAGAACTGTAATAGATACACAAAGAAATAACTTTTATATCAGATAAAACATGTAATCCATAGAAAAATTCAGTCTTATTTAATGTACAGGGATTTTTATTCAGTGTAGTCAAAATTTATGATTGGTTGTTTGTACTTTTAGAAGCCTTTATTTCCTTTTCCTATTATAAGGGTAAAACTCTATAGTTATTACTGGTCAAGGAAAACAAGTTTATTATACAGTTACTAAACTTTTAATGTTTCACCAGGAACTGGCATAAGGAATGGTAGAAAAAAATAAGACTCGATTTTAAATGTGATTTGCTTAGAAAGCATTCGATTTTATTACACTCCAAAACATATTAACTATTACCTCTAAGTGTGTGCAAAAACATAACTTTAGATAAAATTTTAGATCACTGAAATTTCAATGGAATAGAATTAAATAAAATTGAACTGTTCATTTAATGAGTTTAAATAGTATTACATATTAGTGAACAGCACAGATCTGTAAGTATGATGCACTTTGATTCAACTCCTGCAACCAGCCAATTCTGTGTGTGCGACGTTTGGAAAATCAAATATACCCTCTAAATTTTAGTTCTCTATGAATAAACAGAAAAAATAGATGCCCTTCAGAGGACTGTCTTGAGTATTGAAAGAGATAAGGGAAAATGCCAAGCACATGACCTGGAACAAAAGCCCCCAAAATTAGCTTTAAGACAGCTTCAAGACATATACCCACTATTACATATAAAATAGATAATCAACAAGGACCTACTGTATAGCACAGGGAACTTTACTATATATTCTGTAATAACCTATATGGGAAAATAATCTGAAAAAGAATAGATATATGTATATGTATAACTGAATCATTTTGCTGTACACTTGAAACTAACACAATATTATAAATCAACTATACTCCAATATAAAATAAAAATTTTAAAAAAAGACAGCTTCACGAAAAGAAATTGATAGCACACTCAAGAAATAAGAAGTTTAGTATGACACTTTTTTTTGACCTACCTAGTTTTTCTTTGGTTTGAAAAGGTTTGAAGACATTTATGAAAATATTATCATACTTATTTAGTATATAATAAAGAAAGAAATAAAATATACTTGCTGCATAAATATCACTAAAATCAAGAGCCAATTCACAAAATAGTAAAGTATAATCCCAAATGGTTATAAACTGGTGTGTACAGCATCCACAAGTTTTCCTATCTATCAGACACAGAGGTTGAAGTTTTCAAGAACTAGAATATAACAAAATGCTCATAAAACAAGATCTCTTCTGAAGGTAACACTTCTTTTTTTTTTTTTAACGTCTTTATTGGAGTATAATTGCTTTACAATGGTGTGTTAGTTTCTGCTTTATAACAAAGTGAACCAGCTATACATATACATATATCCCCATATCTCCTCCCTCTTGCGTCTCCCTCCCACCCTCCCTATCCCACCCCTCTAGGTGGTCACAAAGCACTGAACTGATCTCCCTGTGCTATGCGGCTGCTTCCCACTAGCTATCTGTTTTACATTTGGTAGTGTATATATGTCCATGCCACTCTCTCACTTCGTCCCAGCTTACCCTTCCCCCTCCCCATGCCCTCAAGTCCTTTCTCTACGTCTTCGTCTTTATTCCTGTCCTGCCCCTAGGTTCTTCAGAACCATTTTTTTTTTTTTTAGATTCCATATATATGTGTTAGCATACAGTATTTGTTTTTCTCTTTCTGACTCATGAAGATAACATTTCTTTGCTCCAGAAATTATTTCATTATTTCATCTTATCTAAAGGAAAGAAGTCATTAATTGCCATTGACAATTGACAGGAATTCAATCATTAATTTGTAATGTAAGTCAGGAAGTGCTAGTTCAGAAAGAAATCTGGCTAATTGATTGTTGTTAATAGAGATTTTATTGTATTTTAATTACTATTATTAGGCTTTGTCTTCCCATAGAGTTTCTATAAGTTACATAATTTTTCTATGCATGACCATATATATATTTCTAAGTAGTCTACAGGCAAATACAGAAGCATATATATAACTTCTAGACTTCACATAAATAATATTCAATATAAACCATACAAAATGATGAAATGAGTACTACAATAGTAGATTAATTTTTGCTGAACATGAACTTCCAGAAAATATGATCTTTAAAGGTTTAATAAAACCTTGAAATGCTTCTATATTTCACTAATGCTGTCATGTCTAAATTTGCATTTGAATAATGTCCCATTTATACAATGCCTTATAGACTTACCAAATTACTCATACTCTGTTCTTTTGGACAGCAGACTAGGTAGTTATAGATACTAATGATATTATTCAAGGACAGTGGGAAAGTGAAAATTTTATAATGAGGTTACCTCAGGGCAAGGTAAGAGAGTAAAGTCATTTTTATGTTAGTAATTAATATGCATTGAATTCTAGATTACTAAGGCACCCTGATCATCAATGTTAGAACTGGGTCAAGGGAATTAGAAAATTATGTTTACAAGTGAAGAATCAAGGAACAATTTAAAATAGCCACCTGCTTGGTATGTTATTTCTTAGAAGTGTTCCAAGCCGACAGCAAATGCCTGCATATAGTTGTATATAGTGATCTCTGAGGATATGTTGGGAAACATAGCATCTGCAGAGTTTATCACCTGATACTGCTGATACTTGGGAATTTGTTATACTGTTTGCAATTTCATTGTTGGTCAAAAAAATTGCTTTTTTGGATTAAGTCTTCTAAACTAGAATATGTTCACTATTATTGGAAATTCAAGACAATGTTAGGATTTAGATGACTATGTACAAATTCAAACATAATTGTAATTTGCAGGAAATCACTGATTACCACTTAAGTTGATAACTTTTTATCCCTAAAATTCAAGCAACAAGCAGTTAATGAGTGCATAGGTGCTCTGATATGTATTATTGGCATGAGTAGGCCATTAACATGGTGTTAACTCTTCAGAAAATTAATAAGAGATTAACATATGCAGTTCATAATATTTATCCTAGTTTTGGCTACATGTGCATATACATCTATCTAGTCATACTTCACAGAAAATGAACACATACTATTATCCTAAGTACAGGATACCATTTTTATTTGCTATTTATTTTATTTATGCTATTTATTTTTATTTTTGTCCCTAAGTCATTTTTAACCTTGCCTTCAACATCTACAGTACCATCTATGTATAAAAAATGTGTCTTGGACTTCATAAGAATGTATGAGTTCGCCATGGGCCTCAGACAACCAAGGTACTTTTGTATATTACTCTATATAATTAAGGAAACAGTAACTTAAGTAACTGGCTAATATTCATAATGGAAACATGAAAAAACAAGCAAAGCATTGATTCATGACTTTTTCTTCTCAACTGAATAAATTATATGATGGAAGTGATACAGTCAAAATCATCTACATATAGTTAAATAAAATATGCATTAACTAAGATATTGCTGATAGAAGGCCCAGAATCTAGTACAGGGAGAAATTTGAAATTCTTCACCGGGAATATTTAGAAATGGAGATTAACTGAAAGCTTTTGGAAAGTGTACTCAGCTAAGATTTCTACTACTCTCTTGTTATCTCTCACTTACTTTCCTGATTTTGGATGGTTCTTTCTCAGAAAGATCTAGAACTCAATAAAATATGAAAATAAATGTGAAATTTATTCACTCTGAAATATATATTCATTTTGCATCAAGTACTGTCAGACACTATTTGGGGCTCTGGGAACACTAAGGTGAAAAAAGGCAATTTCTGTTTCCACAGAGCCTTAATAAATAGACAATCTTTACACAGTTCAATATCTAGGATTGGAGATTTTGTGTTATACTGTTGAAGCATGGGAAAGGAAGCCCACCAAGAACTGGGATCAGAGAGAATGAATAGAGGTTAGCCTGATCAAGAAATTGTGAGGGATGGGAGGGAGTGTTTGACTCAAAGGAAACAGGATATACAAAAATATAGAACTAGGTACTGTCATATTTCCCTCCAATATCCTTGTCAGGACTAACACATCCATCTCGCTCATGCTGAGAACTATCTACAGTTGAAGTCTCAAATCTGCATCCCTTGCTGGGAATTTCTATCTCTCACTCAGATCTGCTTTGCTTAAGGCTATGTTACCTCCCAAGGAACTGCACGTAGTCAATTATGGATTGATGTGGTGACGTACATGTTCAAACTCCTTGCTCCAGTTTGAGGGAATCTAAAGAGACATCCTGGCTCCAAAGCTTTCCATATGATTGGCTGAGACCTCAGCTGCCACTGCACTGTTGGTCAGTTTATCTCTCTTCCCAAATTTTATTGGCCTCATCTCACAAGTATATCCTCCTAGAACACTCCCCAGTAATCATTGGAATGCAACTCTCCATCTCAGTATCTGTCACCAGAGTACCCAATCTAAGGTGAATATAGAAGTGGAAGGTAATACGGTATCTTTGAGAAACTGAAAGATGACTAATATGCCTATGAATTAGGGAGTTAAAGAGAGGCAAAAAATGAGACTAAAGAAGTAAGCATGAACAGACTGTGTTTTGGAAACCTTGTTGAAAAGTTATGATAAAAGCAACAGAGAGTGATTGACAAGTCTTAAGTAGAGTAATGACACGGTCACATTGGAATTTCATAATATCACTCCAGCTGGTGAATAGATAATAGATTAGAAGAGGACAAGAGAGTAAATACAGAGAGACCAGTTAAGAAGTTGCAGAAGTTTTCATTGTGAAAAGTGATGTTTGAACCACTATGGTGACTGTGGGGAAAGAGATGACTTATTTAAGATATATTTTGGAGTTAGAATAGACAGGAATTAATTATTGGACGGGTAGGTAGACTAAAAATGTCAAGTTTCAAATGGAGCTTATATTTGTGGAATTGTGGTTAAATGATGATGTCACTGATGGAAATAGAAAAGAAGCAGCCTCTATTATCTTTGTAAATAAATTTAATTTCTCTAAATCTTATATGTATACACATATTCACACACACACACACACACATATACACACGTGCAATATCTTGTAAATGGTAAGGGCCTAGATAACCCTAAAACATGAATTCTAAGTGATAGGTCTGGGTGTAAAAGCTTAGGGAGGAAGTAGAGAAGGAAAATAAAGGGCCAAGCAACTTGAAATTCATTGGAGGAGACTGGGGGAAGTGGATGGAAAAAAGAACCTGGACTATCTAGTGGATCAGAAGGGTGGTGTTTCACTTGTAAATAACAGAGATTGAATTACACTGACTTACAAAATGTTTTTCTCACATACCAGGAAATCTAGAGGATTTAACATGTTGGGGCTATCAGCTTTATAATACTACTGGCCTTGCCCTATGATTACTGACTCATGGTTGCTGGATGACTCTTGCAGCACCAGGCATTTATGTTTGAGTTCAAAGATGATGTCTGGAGAAAGCATAAGAACTACTCCTGTTATTGCTATCTTTTTATTTTACTATTATTAATTTTTAATCAAGAAGACAAATGCTTCCCTCCACAGAATTCCTCTTACATACCCTTACCAAGAATTGTATTATGTGGCTACCTCTAATTGCAAAAGAGCAAATGCTTAGCTTTCCCATCCTTAATAATTGAGGCCAGGAAAGAGAGGAAAAGTTGGGAATAGGATGGACTGGGTCAACAATCCTACAATGTGTGCCATAGCCCACCCTTTGTATTCTTAACCTCAAAACATAATCTCGTCCCACATATATCCATTGCATCCAAAACTTTTGCCTAGATACCATCAAGTTACTTCATCAAACTTGAAGTCCAGAATCAGTGTTTAGCAGTCTAAAAACTAAAACAGTTTATTTGTCCAGGCCACCTAATATAAAAATATAGAGAACACTGGATTTTTAAGTGAATTTTTACCAAAAATCTTTCCCTCACTTTGGCAAAAACAATATGCAAAGCCTTGTGTCTTATCTGAACTCCTGATAAGGGTGATCCTCTAATTCCTCTGATCTTCTGCTTCCCCTTGAGTTACAGAATAAGCTGAATTTTGAGACTTTAAACCCAAAATTATGGAACTCTTACTCAATTTAGATTGCTGAAGACAGAGAGCTTTTCTTTATTAAAACTATATTCTGTGTCATCTTTGCTTTCAGACTAACCACTCCTCTTGGCTGGAAATGACAAGAAGTAACCAAGGCACTCTAATATTCTATTTTTTCTATGATTTTTCACTGATTACAGAACACTGTTCTGTACATGGCTTGGAGTCAAGGCTGCAGCATGTCATATGTTGATCAAATATTTTACCCCGTAATAAAAGTTACAACATTTAGCTCCAACTGGTTGGGTCTTTCTTAACCAAATTTCTACCTGCTCCACTTAGTCTGTTACATGCAACATCTTGTAGACATTGCATAAATGTTTTGTACATCTCCAGTTAGAATTATTCATAGGTACTTAATTATTTTGGTTTTTATGTTGTGAGAATCTGTTTCTTCTATTTCTATTTTCTATTTGACTACTGCTTGTATACAGAAAAGATATTGATGTTTAATTTTCATCTTATAATTGGCCTTCTTGTTCACATTGTTGAAATCCATTGTTGACTTCAGTAGTATGGCGGTTGGTTCTTTTGAGTATTCCAGGTCTATTATCATATTTCCTACTAATAACACCTGTGAAATATTAGTTTCCTAAGAAAAAATATATTTATCTGTATCTTTAAATACTTTCCTACTAGAAATTTATTTTAGCTTATATAGCACTACTCTAGCAGTTTCACTGATCTTTTCTATTGTTTTGGTCTTTATATCATTGATTTCTGCTCTGATCTATATTATTTGTTTCCTCCTGCTAACTGTCTTCTTTTTCTAGTTCTTTAAGGTGTAAGGTTAGGTTATTTGAGAGTTTTCTTGTTTCCTGAGGTAGGTCTCTATTGCAATAAACTTAGCTCTTAGAACTGCTTTGGCTGCATCCCATAAATTTTGTTATGTTTCCATTTTCATTTGTCTCAAGGTATTTTTTTATTTGGTCTTTGATTTCTTCGATGACTCACTGGTTGTTTGTTAGCATATTGTTTAGCCTCCATGTGTTTGTTTTTTTGTTTTGCAGGGTTTTGTTTTTTGTTTTTTTTTTGATTTCTAGCCTTATAGCATTGTGATCACAAAAGTTTCTTGATATGATTTCAATCTTCTTAAATTTATTGAGACTTGTTTTGTGGCCTAGCATATGATCTGTCCTGGAGAATGTTCCATGTGCCCTTGAAAATAATGCTGCTTTTGGATGGAAGGTTCTGTATATATCTATTAAGTTCCTCTGATGTAATGTGTCATTTAAGGCCAGTGTTTCCTTGTTGATTTTCTGTTGGATGATCTGTCCATTGATGTAAGTGGGGTATTCAAGTCTCCTGCTATTATTGTGTTACTGACAATCTCTCTCTTTATATATATTAATTTTTGCTTCATGTATTTAGGTGCTCCTATTTTGGGTGCATGCACATTTACAGGTGTTATATCTTCTTGTTGGATTGATCCCCTTGTCATTATATAATGTCATTCTTTGTCTCTTGTTCAGTCTTTGATTTAAAGTCTAGGATTTCCCTGGTGACTCAGTGGTTAAGAATCCACCTGCCAATGAAAGGGACACAGGTTCGATCCCTGGTCTAGGAAGATCCCACATGCTGCAGAGCAACTAAGCCCGTGTGCCACAACTACTGAGCCTGTGCTCTAGAGGCCACGAGCCACAACTACTGAGTCCACGTGCCACAACTACTGAAGCTTGCCACCCTAGAGCCCATGCTCCGCAGCAAGAGAAGCCACCACAATAAGAAGCCCACACACTGCAACGAAGAGTGGCCCCTGCTCAATGCAACTAGAGAAAGTCTGCGTGCAGCAATGAAGACCCAATGCAGCCATAAATAAATAAATAAATAATTTGTTTTTAAAAGTCTATTTTGTCTGATATAAGTAAGAGAAAGCCCCAGCTTTTTTTGTTGTCATTTGCATAGAATACCTTTTCCCATTCCCTCACTTTCAGTCTGTGTGTGTCTTTAGATCTGAAGTGAGCCTCTTTTAGGCAGCATATGTACAGGTCTTGTTTTTATTTTGTCCATAGCTACCCTATGTCTTTTGATTGGAGGATTTAGTTTATTTACATTTAAAGTAATTACTGATAGTTATGTATTTATTGCTATTTTGTTAACTGTTTTCTGGTTCTTTTTGTAGTTCTTTTCATCTTCTTTTTCTCTCTTCTCTTGTGATTTGATGAATATCTTAGTGCTATGTTTGGATTCCTTTCTCCTCTTTGTGTGAGTATCTATTATAGGTTTTTGGCTTGTGGTTACCAAGAGGTTCATATATAACAACCTATATATATGTGATTATTTTAAGTTGATGATCTCTTGACTTCAAATACATTCTAACAACCCCACATTCACCCCTATCATGTTTAATCTTTTTGACATTATAATATACAAATTTTTGTTTTGTGTATTCTTTAGCTATTTACTGTGTGTATAGATGATTTTACTACTTTTGTCTTTTAACCTTCCTAATAACTTTATAAGTGCTGATCTACTAGCTTTAATGTATGTTTTCCTTTACCAATGAGATTTTTTCCTTTGTAATTTTTATGTTTCTTGTTTTGGTCTTTTCACTTACAGAAGTCCCCTTAACATTTCTTGTAAAGCCATTTTCGTGGTGCCAAACTCTTGGCTTTTGCTTGTCTGTAAAACTTTTATCTATCCTTGAAATATAAATGATAGACTTGCTGGGTAGAGTGGTCTTGGTTGTAGTATTATCCTTCCATCACTTTGAATATATCATTCCACGCCCTTCTGGCCTACAAAGTTTCTGCTGAAAAATCAGCTGATAGTTTCATGGGAGTTACCTTCTATGTAACTAGTTGTTTTTCTCTTGCTTTTAAGTTTTTCTCTTTGTCTTTTATTTTTGCCATTTTAATTATAATGTGTCTTGGTGTGAGCCTCTTTGAGTTCATCTTGTTGTGGACCCTCTGTGCTTCCTGGAACTGGATATCTGTTTCCTTCCCCAGGTTAGTGAAGTTTTCAGCTATTATTTCTTCAAATAAGTTCTCTGCCCCTTTCTCACTCTCTTCTCTTCCTGAGACCCCTATAATGTGAATGTTAGCATGCTTGATGTTGTCCCAGAGGTCTCCTAAATTGTCCTAATTTTTTAAAATTCTTTTTTTTTCCTTTTTATTTAGCCTGGGTAATTTCCACTATTTAGTCTTCCAGTTCACTCATCTGTTCCTCTGTATCATCTAACCTACTGTTATTTCCTTCTAGGTGTATTTTTTATTTCAATTATTGTATTCTTCAGCTCTGTTGGGATCTTCTTTATATTTTCTAACTCTTTATTAATATTCGCACTGTGTTCATCCATTCTTCTCCTGAGCTTGTTGAGCATCTTTATAATCATATCTTGAATGCTTTATTCAATGGATCACTTATATCCACTTTGTATACTTCTTTTTATGAGGTTTTGTCTTATTTGTTCAGAACATATTCCTCTGTCTCCTCATTTTGCCTAATACTTTGTGTTTATTTCTATGTGTTAAATAGGTCAGCTATGTTTTCTTGGATAAATAACCTTATTTAGGAGGCATATTATGGGGCTAAACATCACACCCACCCCTCCCAGTCACCAGAGCTATATGCTTTAGGTATGCCTTTTATGTGGGCTGCATGGGCCTTTCTGTCATGGGGGGGCTGACTACTGTGGCTGCACTGGTTGGCTGCCAGGTCCTGCTTTATGTGGTGCCAGCAAGTCTGCTGGTGGGCAAAGCTGGGTCTCCACACAGGTACACCTGTGTGGCCCAGTTGGTCCGGGGACTGGTGCTGACCTGCTGGTGAGGATGGCCAGGCCCCAGCACATGGCTGCAGGACCCAGGGAGCGCAGGTTGATGCCAGATCCTGGGGAGCAGATAAGTTTCTGGCAATCATAGGCCAGAGGGGTGACTCCAAAATGGTGCTTGCTAGCATCTATGTCCCCAGGAGGAGGCCTAGTTGCCTCCTGCCTCTGGGAAGTTCTCCAAAAATCAGAAAGTGGGTCTCCATCAGGGTCCTTTCAAATGACTGCCTCTATGCTGGAACTTGGAGTTTGTGAGATTCTGTGCATGCCCTTTAAGAGTGGAATCTCTATTTTTACAGCCCTCCAGCTCTCCTCTACTCAAGTCCCACTGGCCTTCAAGGCCAGATGTTTTAGGGGCTTGTCCTTCCTGTGCAGGACCCCCAGGCTGGGGGCGCCCAAAGTAAGGCACAGACCCCTTGCTCCTTGGAGAGAACCTCTGCAAATGTCATTATCCTCCCATTTGTGCATCACCTACCTGGAGGTGTGGGTCTTAATTATATTGCCTCTCTGCCTCTCCTACCCATTTTATTGTAGTTTCTTCTTTATAGCTTTAATTTTAGAACATCTTTTCTGCTAGTCTTCAGGTCATTCTCATTGATAGTTGCTCCGTAAATAGTTGTAATTTTTGTGTGCCCATGGAAGAAGGTGAGCTCAGGGTCCTCCTACTCCACCATCTTCTAAATTTATCTTTGATTTGCTAATGTAATGTCTGAAGAAATTTACTTGGGAGTTTTCAAACATCTTCGTCAAGGCTGGAGCACCACAAATAATTTATAACACATTCTTTTGTACAAAGATCTCATCACTTCTATCATTTCTTTGAAGTTAATCATGGATCAAAGCTCAAATTTCTAAGAGAAAATAACCCCAAAGGTGATTTTCTTTTTGTGCCATTGACACTGCCTGAAAGTTCACTGGGTATTTCTTGAAACAATGGTTATTTACGTCCATTTCTGACTGTTGGAATCTAGTTTATTCCTTAGAAATAAAAGAACAAACATATAAAATATAAACTATGAGACGGACAAATAGTCAATAAGCCAGATTATTCCTTTTTATGCCATGAATTGGGTGTCAACATGATGCTGAGGAAGGCATATGTACATTTATAAATGGTCAATCTTTCCTCTTCATGGGACATTGCACTCAACATACATCCATACTTATGGAAGCTGAACTAAAAAAAAAAAAAAAGGAAGCATGGTAGGGGATGGCTAACTAGTACTAGATAGAAATGCAGTAGTGATTCTATCAATCACTTTAGCTCTGCATTTTTACATATCCTATAAAGTATAAATGATAGATCTCTTTTTCATTAAATTTTGGTTGTCAGACAACAAAAGCACAACTAGAGAGGTTTTGTAAGTACAGGCATTGAGGAAGAATGCACAGAATAGAAGCATCTGAGCTCTTGATAAGGCAGTCTATGGCATAGTCATCTTTCAATCTCCAACCAATGAACATGGTGTCTGTCTGACACAGTGGGTGCTTAAAGTGATTATTTTCTTCTGTACTATGATAATGACAAATGCATAAAAGAATGCACAACTAGTACACAAAAGGCTAAATAATAAATATGGTATCCTCATTCCCATTATGTCAAATGAGATTCAAAGCACTTTTGCTCTAAGACATTCCATGTTACCAACTACATATCTAATTACATATTTTATATTACTTTGAAAAATATTAACCTGCTTTATTTTGTATTCTGAAAACAAGAAATAAAAAATTATTTAAATTTTGATGCTATGTCTTATTTGAAATCACTCAAATAAATCACTGAGATTTTGAAATCACTCTCAGATTTTGCAAGATTACGTCTATTTTCTTTAACAAATTTCCAGATTTCCCTTATGTTAGAAGCTGAAAAAATTCTGGGAAGCAAAACTAGCTATTTCTTCAGCATTTACTGGATTGTTTACCTAATAGTATTCCAAACTAAACCTATAGAAAACAGTAAGGAAACACTCAAGGGTTTGGGATAATTTTAAGATTAAATAATATTTTTAAAAGAAATATTACAGAATGAAAATAAATAGGACTTGGTGACACCAGCTCTATGGCTTTTTACTAAACTTCGTTTATATATATTTTTTCTGAGACAAATACTAAAGATGTGTTTTTCCTCTCTCATCTATGCTGGAGAATATTTTCTGTTACTGACCATCTTGTTCATTCTCTTTTATTTACAAAATATCTTATTTTGTTCCTTGCAAAGAATTGCATTTTTGGTTACAGTAATAAGAATATAATTCATTATAATTATAAAATTAATGATTATATTCCTTCCAAATATTTAGGAAGAAAGCCCATATTCTGCTTATTGAATTTACAAAAGATTGAAGAAATTAATTCATATTATTATGAAACAAACCAAAAACATCAAATAAATATTATATATCCAAACTCTTTGAGAAATTTATTAGTGTCAGTAATCAGGTTATCCTTGGATTATAATGATCACATAAAATGAACTTGACATTGAATTGAGTTTTATTCATGGGAAAAGGAATGATTTCAAGTGTGAGCTTTCTCCTGTTTACTATATGAAGATTTCCTGATACTTCCCTTTCATGCAGAAAAAATCACCCTGGTGTTATTTAATATTTGTCCATTTTAGAAAATAGCTACATATTTGTACATAATTTAGTATATCTCGTTAGGTGTTTAATTCCTTGAAAATAAGGGCAATAATTGGGGAAATAGGTACTAGCATTTTTAATACTGTATATATATATATATATATATATATATATATATATATATATATATATATATATATATATTTATATTTCCAGCACCAAAATTCTGTTATTCTTAGCCAAGTAACTATGTAGAAATTAAAATAAGAATAGATCATTGCACAAAACAGAGAAAGACATTTCCCATTACACTTGGCCTCAGAAAACATTAGAAAAATTAAATCTACTAAAATATGTTATTTTACCATAGTTCTTGTGTTGCTTTGTAGCTTTGTAGCTAGAATCTGCTTTTAAAATTTCTCAGTGACACGTTACTGAAGCAGTTTCAAAAATGTGTATGTGTTCTACCTACCAGATTCTTTGCTGAAGAGTCTACCTTGACTATGACTGAGAACATAGAGATTATTTGAAGTATACTTCCTGAAATTCTCTCTTGTTTTCCTCAAAATATCTGTCTTTTTAATATAATTTCACTACTTTTTTCTTTTAAAAAAGTGTCTTCTTCTGATCTAAAATTAATCCTTTTATCATGCCTTGATTTCATGCTGTTGTATATATATATATATATATATTTTTAATGAGTTATCTCTATCTCTATTGGCTCTTTCTTTCCATAATCTATTGCCTTTCTGCTAAATGCCAAAATTCTAAAAGTAATAAGAATGAAATAAAGAAAATATGTTTTTATTTCCTATTATTCCTGAGCTAGTATTCAATTTTTGTTTCTTCAATTAATAAAGCACTCAAAATACTTAAATATCTTCATTTTGTTTCTTAATCACTTATTTACTTCTTTTACTCTTGTGATCTGGCTTCTGCTCCCCAACCCCATACTAATTAAACTCTTTTGTTTAAACTAACTAGTTTAAAAAACATATCTTTTTTACTCTTCCTGGTCTTAGTGCAGTGATGGCCACTTTTAAACGATATCTCCATTGGGTTTAGGGTTCAATACTGCTCCATTATCCTCTTCAGAATGGAGAATGAATTGAGAGATGCAGAATATAGACAAATGGGCATCAGACTTTATTACTAATAAAGCTGATGGTGAAGGAGACTTTAAGTATAGGTCACAATCAACTGTATAATATTATGCTCCTTGATAAAGTACACCCTTATCTTAGTCACTGTCAGTGATTGACAACTGCAACTCTCCCTACCTGTGAAGAGTCTACCCCATGATAGAGCAGTAAATATGTGTGTTCTGAGGACAGTTTCACCTTGAAAAGTAGAGAGATAGCCCAGGAAAGGCTGTATGTGCCTTCCACAAACATTAATCAGATACAGAACTCCTCCTATGGGTGGAAGGTATGACAGAGACCAATAAACTTAGTCAAGCTTCCAAATGGAAGGCTGAAGAAATTAAAACTTGTTCGCTGGTGCCCTTTTCTCTTTTCTTGATGTTCATGATTGTGTTCTGTCTAATATTTCTTGACTTTTGGCTTTTGATCATGTTTATTCATTCTTTGGTCACTCTTTTTTGTACTTGGCTCAAATGTATTTTAGAGTTTATCAGATTTCTTTTCTTGAGTCTCAACTTTCTCCATTTTTAGTTTCATTCAATATAAAGATGAATCTATTTCTTCTCTCCTTGTGGTTAAAGATCACACTGTATATATTTTTAAGATAACTTATTTTTAAAACACCTAACCCAAGACTTTACCCATAATAGGTTTTCAGTATATGTTTACTGAATTCAACTTGCAAAAGCTCAATTAAATGTAACATGCACACAAAGGTTCACTTATAAACTCTATGTCCAACTTTTAGGCTCAACTCCTGATGACCATCACTGCTCTCTGCCCTCAGTCTTAGCTTGGGATAGGAGCCTCTCATTTATTTGTGTTTATACAGTGTCCAATAATATAAACTGTACAACTATTAGACTGTATTCAGGACCCAGGGTAAGATTCCACAAGTGACGTTCCATGGGTTGGGGTTCCCCAATGAGATTCTATGGGTGGGGTTCTGGTGGGTTGGATTACAGAATTCTTATACTCTAGTATATTGAAATGTTTGCTGCTCAATAAGTGTTTGTTGAACTGGATTTTAACTTTAATGAAAGGAACATTGATGATTAGGCAGGCCTTAGAGTTTCAATTAACTGAGATGGAAATGGTTGACTATAGAACAATTTGGAAGGAAAAATCAGGACATAAGTTGTAGGGATACTACGTTTGAATTTTCTATGAAAAATTGCAGTAGAAATATTGAGTCTGGAATTCAGGAGAGAAGCATGGGCTAAAGATACAAATTTGGAGGTAATTAGTGCATGGTTGTGAGATTACCAAGGGAACAGGTGTACATAGAGAAGAAAAGTGGCACAAGTACTACTGATTCCTGAGATACTCTGAAATTGAGATGTTCTATGTGAGAGAGAAGAAAGGAACCAGCAGTGGAGACTGAGAAGAAGAAACCAGTGAGATAGAAAGAAAACCAAGAATATGTGTGGCATCAGGTCAAGTGAAAAGATGGTAACCAGGAGTGATAATTTGTCAAAAACTGTGGAAATCAAGTAAGATAAGATATGAGAATTGACAATTGGGTTTATCAACAATGGACTTCTTTGGTGACCTTGACAAGATCTTCTTATAATGCGCTGAAGAATGAACAGGAAATGAAGACTTGTAGACATTAAATATGCATCACCCGTTTGAGGGATTTCGGTGCAAAGCATAGCTGGTCAGGATAACATGGTCAAGAGAAAGTCTGTAATTCTTTTTAAGTTGGAAGAAATAATCTCATGCTTGTATATTGCTTGGAATGATCAAGTGCAAAGCAAAGCACACGCACATGCGATGTAGGAGAGGAGGGAAAAATCTTGAAGCAATGTCTTTGAGACGGCAACAGGAGAATTAATGTGATGTGTTCTAATTTTCAATGAAGGATGAAATCTCCATGACTCAAGCTGAGGAACTGGCTTTAGATAGGTGTAAGCCCAATATCAGTGAGGTGGAGAAATATGTCCTGCCCACTTTTATGGAAAGTGCTGCAAAGTCACATTGCTAGAGTGTGGATACATAAATCTACAACAAGGAGGAAGAGAAGAATAATAGTCTAATCTATCACATCAGGTTAACTCCTTTTACCAATATGTTCCATTCATAATTGTCTCTAGTCATCTAAAGAGACAACTATTCCATGGGATTTAGAACAAACAAATAAAATTGAATCAAATAAAAATCCTTTAACTTCTTTGGTTATATTACTTTAAGTGACTCCTCATTTAAACAGTGTAGGTATTTTGATAATCATTTATTTTATCATTACCCTTTTTAAGATAATTTTAGATTTTTTTGTAAATGTATTTGTGATTTAAATCATAACTCTCCATCTATTTTCATAGATTTCATCCACCTAATTATTCTCAGAGGATGTGTCTTTGTGATGTATTCAAATAGACATTGTGAATGCCATATGCATTACAATATAAAAATATCGGAATGAAAATTTGGGAGACTATTCCCAACTCTTAAGATGTTTCTTAGCCATGGAAAAATATTTAATTTTTTGTGTTCATTTAGTTCATGTAATGGATTACTCACTTCCCTTCTTAACATGTAATAGTTTTATCTTTAATTTAAAACAAATCTATATAAATAAATAATTGAAAGTTTTTCTATTAATATTTATTTATTGAATATCTGTATGGACTGTACTGCTCATGTTAGGGTAAGAATGGAATAAAGGAGTTGAACTCCGGACCTCAAGAGCTTATATTCTTGTTATAAAAAAGCTAAAACATAAAATATTTAGGCAACAATACAATGCTACATATGAGGAAGTACCAAAATAAATGGCACACTTAACAGGTGATTCAGTGTAGAGAGAAACACGAGGGCTGAAGTTATCAAAGAAGTTTTTATAAATGATCTAGAAACAGTGGTAAGTTTCAAAAAAATTGAGTACTTATTTGGTATCAGTCCTTTTTAAATATTGGGGATGAATAAAAGGAAATTTATGTCATTAAGAAGCCTTTGCTCTGGTGCAGGAGAGGAAAAAACACAGGCAATTATAAGAGAATATTTTAAATGTATGATAAAATTATGATAGAGATATACCAAAAATCAGGTTGGAGTGGTGAGATGGGTGTGAGACTCAGAAGGGCAGACCATGAAGGTTTCTAGGATATATGACAATGCCTTTATGTGGTATCTAAAAGTCCGTCTCGCTGAGTCTCCTAGGATGAATAAGAGTTAAGCAGCTAAAGATAAAGATATAGATATAGATATATCTATATCTATATCTGGGCACCTAAAGATATTTTTTTTAGAGTGCATACAGACATTTGCAAGGGTTCTATGGGAGACAAAAATGTAGAACGAAATTTAGAACTTCCCATTTCTTCCTCTTCCATAAATCTATGCCAGGTGTGTCCCATCAAGGCTTGAAAATAACATTTATTCAAATATACCTCTCAGAATGTTAGGCTATCAATAGTTAAATATTTACATTAGCTTCTATAAGCTATAATTAGAATAATCAATAGGCTAAAATTGTCTATATTGATGGATAGTTAAGTAAATCATGAATTAAAGTAGCCAGAGGAGTTAGAAATTTCTCGAGCAATTTTTGTTGTTTTATTGCTTTTTTTAATCTCAGTTTTGCTATGTAACTGATTCAACACCAAGTGAATAATGGAGCAAATATTTGATTAAATTATGTGGAGGTATAAAAAGTTCCCTGACCAGTGTATAGAATGTATTCTAAATTCTTGTGGTTTAGTTGTGTATTTCATACAAATAAAAAAAAAAAACTACTCAGTTGGACCAAATTCTGAGTATATTCACAACTTTTAAGACTGTGAAGTGATTAGTTAGTGGGGTTAAATTTGAATATAAAGAAAGAAAAATCACACTGTAGGTTAAACAAGCTATTGACAAAATCCACTTAATCATATTTTAAGTCTTCTTAAGAACACTGAATTATGAGAAAGTTCTTAAGAACTTTTTGAGTTATTTACTAAAATAAAACTGCATATACTTTTTTTCATGTAAAACCCTTAATATATAAAATATAAATGGATATATGTCACAGTTACTGTGGCAGAAAGAATTATAAGTCTTATTAAAGACTTTCAACTGAAAGTCAATTTCTAGCACCTAAGTCTTATACTTCTATCTTAGCCTCTTTATCAGGGATTCAAAATAATTTTTTGTAATGGCTTTCTGAAACACATTGCAAAGGAGGAGTGCCACAGAAAATATGAGTTGTTGCTAATTTAGATGATTAATTTTCCATATTAATCACTGATAAAGTTCTTTTTTTCCCTATAAGTAAGTAAGTATGTCCATTCAGCATAGTATTGGCTTAAAACTTAAATTCTGATAAATAGGTTCTTCTCTGGAATAATGGAAAGAGAAGCTCAGAGGGCATAATCTCTTCTGATTAAATTTGGGCCTATTTTTCTACTTTCTATTTAATTAAAATTTATGTTTTGGACAAGTTCAGTGATGTTTCTTTAAGCTACAGTTTTGGTTTCTTAGAGTTCTTTTTAAACCCTTTCAACATCTTTTACTCTATTTTGATTACTGCTCACCCAAATTTCCCTGGCTATCATGTTGATAGGTCTATCAGGTCATGAAAAACACCTATTTATATATATTTTGTCCTCCAACTCATTCTTAATAAAGTAAAAAATAAAGCAAACTAAAAAATAAATATTTCTACTAGGTTTGAATTTTATTGTGAGGAGATACATATACTCATATACACCTTATTCTGATAGAAAGAGTTGCTTGCTATTCTGGATAGGAATGTATCTGAGTTCCAGATTTCCACTGAGGAAATTCTCCCACTAATTCTCCCACTAATTCAGGCTTGTAAATATCTCTTCTTTCTAACTTTCATCCAAAACCAGTTACCAGGTCTGCACACTTCTCTTTATACACCCCAATTTTATCTCTGCCTATTTCTGCTAACCTAGTTTGAGTCTATCAGTGGAAGCCTGGATCACATTGGTCTCTGGCTTGTCCTCTTAGTTAAATTCTGGCTGCCTCCAATCCATCTTGAACAGTCGATGTTATGTTAGTATTTACATAACATCATGTTTTCATGTTTATATGTCATCCTCCTGACAAGAATAGTAAAGGATCTCACATTATACAGGATGCTTTCCAATTTCTTTAATATGTCACTCAAAGAAAGATAGATTTATATGCCCATTCTAATCTACACTGTTCACCCAAGTGAACTACTACAGTATTTATCTCTGCCATTTGGGAAGTATGTGTCATTTGGAAAATCAAATAAAAAAATGAAATAATAATGAAAAGCTATAGAAGTTAAATATTTAAGTCTGGGACTAGGTCTTGTTACTAAACAGCTTCTTTTTACTTATGTGCTCAATAAGTAAATAATGAATGAATATGGTATCAAATTTTTCCTATATTAACATCTATTTTACTTGGCAATACTGTGAGGAAATATACACACTCACACACACCTAATTCTGATAGAAAGATTTGCTTGCTATTCTGGATAGGAATTTATCTGAATTCCAGATTTCCATTGAGGTAACACACAATTCTCCCACTAATTCAGGCATTAATTAACATTTAATTCAGGCATTAATTAACATTTAATAAACCAACATTTTTTTCAACTCCAGTGTACTCCCATTTTTTGGAAATAAAGCTATCTGATAATTGTAGGAAAAGAAACTAAAAAATGCCCAGGCTTTGTGGTCTTTGGGTCACGCAAATGTTAAAAATACTTTAAAATTTCAAAAAAAAAAAATGGATAAAGAGGTGTTGAGACTAGATATAATAAATATTTCCATGAAACTTCAGAATAATGTATTTTTTTTCCTTGTACCTTTCACAGCTTAGTAATTCAACATTTTCCAGAATGCGAAAATTTAATTTTAGGATTTGTAAAAATAATAAATACACAAGCATTTATTATATTTTTTATAATTATATTTTAAGTTTAGATTTTCTTTGAAGCTTTATTTGTAATAGATTTGACTTGGCAAATCCATAATTGTATTGATATTTTATTTTAGGAAATAATTCTGATATATTTAATGTCATCACCTTTATAAATCTAGTCTTTGAAAGCCTAGTATTATTTATTTTCTGCCTTACAGAAATATATGTATTTGTTTTTTCCCTAAAACTGAGATTAACTACATTGATTATCTATGAAATATATTTCAGAACTAAGTGCCATATAGCCATATAAAATAGTTCAATCTAGATTCCATTGTTCACTAGTTGTATGATCATTGGTATTTGGTTTCTTAGAACTGTATTTTCCTGATGTGTAGAAGGAAGATAATAATTTGCTTTGAATATTGAATAAGACATTCAATGTGCTTGCTACACAGTAAATGCTAAATAAATGTTTTATTTCCTTCAACTCATGTTATGATGATATTCATCATAATTTGCAAGTATTGACACCAGCTATTGTAGCTTTTAACAGAAAAAAAATATCAAGGCATGATAAAAATGTAGAAAAAACACAGTCTGAAGACACAAAACAGACTTGGATATGACACAGAGTTTGGAATTGCCAGAAAATTTGAAATAAATATAATTAATATGTTTAGAGCACTAAGCAAAAGAGTAGACAGTGTACAAGAATAGGTGGGTACTCTAAACAAAGAGATGGAAACTCCAAGAAAATGCTAGAAGTCAAAAACACTGTAACAGATATTAAAAATGTCTTTGTTAGGCTAATTAGAAGACTGTATATAACTGAGGAAGAAATCAGAGAATATGAAAATATGTAAATATAAACTTCCCAAACTGAAGTTTGGTAATAATAAAATTAATCAAAATGAAACAGAATATCAAAAAACTGTTACAACTTTGAAAGAGGCAACAAACATGCAATTGCAATAGAAGAGGAGAACAGAGAGAGAATGGAAAAGAAATATTTGACACAATAATATCTGAGAATGTTCCCAAATTAACAACAGACAACACAGCACAGTTCCAGGAAGTTCAGAGGACACCAAATGGAATAAATACCAAAAACTCTATACCTAGGCACATCATACTCAAACTGGAGAAAAAGAAAAGAGAAAGTACTAAAAGAAGCCAGAAGAAAAATGCACCTTACCTATGAGGGAACAACCATATGAATTATAGTGAATTTCTCATCCGAAACCACGAGAGCAAGAAAAGAGTAGAGTAAAATGCTTAAAGTATTGAAAAACAGAAACAAAAACTACCAAACAATTTTCTATACTCAGTGATATTATTCTTCAAAAAGTGAAGGAGAAATAAAGAATTTCTCAGACAAATAATGAAGTAGCCACCAGTAGATGCACCTAGCAGCAAGAAATTTTAAAAGTTCTTCAGAAAAAAAGAAAATACAAACTTGGTAAATAAATCTAGGCAAAGAAAGGAAGAACACTAGAGAAAGGATAAATGAAAGTAAAATAAAATCTTCTTTTTAAAAATAATATGATAACTTTCTGTAGTCATAATAGTAACCATATATTGAGTGATTATAGGATGTAAGTAAGTGAAATGAAAGACACCAATTTCACAAGGGACAGGAGGGGAAAATTGAAATTAATCTGTTATATAGTATTTGCATTATTCATGAAGCTGTATAGTGTTATTTGAAAGTGGACTTAGATTAGCCTAAGTGTTTATTGAAAACTCTAGGGCAATCACTAAAAAGCTTTTTAAAAGAAGTATAATTCACATCCTAAAAGAAGAGAGAAAATGGAAAAAGGTAAAATGCTCAAGTAATCAGAGAAGACAGAAAAAGTAGGAAATAAAGTAAAAGAAACAAACTACAAGTGTGTAGAATAGAACAGTTACAAATACTGAAAATATTAATTTAACCATATCAATAATAACTTTAAATGTGAATGGTCTAAGTACACCCATTAAAAGACAGACTGTCAGAGTAGTTTAAAAAATTGAACTATGTAGTTTTCAAGAAACCCACTTTGACTATAAAGACACATATCAGTTAAAAGTAAAGGGTTGGAGAAAGACATACAGTGTTATGTATGTTATGTTAGATTGCTAACACTAATCAAAATAAAACTCAAATAGCTTCATTAATTTCCGTTTAGGCAGATTTTAGAACAAGGGACCTTATCAAAGATAAAGAGGAACATCACATGAGGACAAAAGAATCAATTCTACAAGAAGGCATGACAATCCTTAATATGTATAAATCTAAACAGAACATCAAAATATGTGAGGCAACACCTGACAGAACAACAAAGAGAAATAGAAAAATTATACTATTATACTTGGAGACTTCAACATCTCTCTTTCAGTAACTGATGGATAAATCATGCCAAAAATTAGTAAGGCTATAGTTGACCTGAAAAGCATCGCCAAATCAACTGGATCAAACTGACATTTATAGAATATTTCGTTCAACAACAGCATAATACATATTCTCAAGTTCACATGGAACATTTACCTAGATAGACTATGTCTGAGTCATAAAATACACTAAAAATTTAAAAACAATAGATCATACAAAGTATGCTCTGAGACCTCAATGGAATTAAACTAGAAATCAATAATGAAAACATAGCTGAAAAAAATCCCAAAATATTCTGGGAAGTAAACAACATACTTCTTAGTCACATATGGAATAAAGAAGAAATCTTAAGAGAAATTTTAAAAAATATTTTGAACAAATGAAAGTGAAAATACAAGTCAAATGATAGAATCAGCAAAAATAGTGCTTAAAGGGAAATTTATAGCATTGAATGCGTATATTAGAAAAGAATAAAAATCTAAAATCAATAATTTAAGCTTTTACCTTAGGAAACTGAAGAAATGAGTCCAATTTAAGCCAAAAGCAAACAGAAGAAATAATAAAAATTAGAGCCAAAATTAACTAAATTGAAAATAAGAAATCAATGAAATTGAAAATAGGAAAAAGTGGGCAAAATATCTGAGGACACACCTCACTAATTATGGTACACAGATGGTAGATGAGCATATGTAAATAGGTTCAACATGCTGATAAGGATGTGGAACAAAAGGAACTCTCACTCATTACTGGTGGGAATGCAAAATGATACAGCCACTTTGGCAGAAAATTTGGCACTTTCTTACAAACCTAAACATATTTTAAGCATATGATTTAAAAATTGCTCTCCTAAACATTTACCCAAATGAGTTGAAAATCTGTGTCTACGAAAAAGCCTACTTGTGAATATTTATAGCAGTTGTAGTGATAATTTCCCCAAACAGGAAATAAACAAGATATCCCTTGATAAGTGAATGGATAAACTGTGGTATATCCATTAAATGAATATTATTCAGTGATAAAAAGAAATGAGCTATCAATCCATAAAAAGACATGGAGGAATCTTTACTGCATATCACTTAGTGAAAACAGACAATCTGAAAAAGCTACTGTGCCCTAAGGAAATCTAATCTAGGATTACAGTGAACAAATGTGGCTAATTTTGCAACTGAACCTATATTTTTGTGAATCCTGTAACTGCAATTTTTACTCTACCACATTGCTATAAAAGAGGGTTTTAGATTCACCATGAACATATGAGCATTTTTCTAAATTGTGGAAATACTATACTATCCTAGAAATAGGATTTGTAAGTAAATTATTATAGGGTTGCCTCACATATCTTGAGGGAGACCTCTGAGACCTTTGAATACTGATATGGCCCTTATTATTTGGCTGGCTTCCACTCTGCCTCCTGTAGGACCTAGGGAGATGCCAGGGAACTATTTCTATTCACTTAAATTCTTATCCCTATGTACCCTTTGCACCATTTGTTCTTGATTGATAATAAGCTGCAGAGAAACCCATTTGAGCAGGGTCTGGCAAGTTGCCACTGAAAACTGGAGCCAATATGTATCAGATAGGTCTAGACTAAATTGAATCATTTTAAATGAAATACTGAAATATGCCCTGGGGAACTATAGACCAGTATGCATAATGTCTTCAAATGACAGCCTGTAGAATGCATAATAAGATTTAGTAATTTCCTTTCCACTTCAGTAAACTTCCTACTTGAAGAATTGCAAAACTGCTTCTATAAAGGAAATCATACTTTTCTAATTTACCAGTAACATTTAAGGACATAAATAAATGTGGAAATGCTCAGACCTTAACATTTCCTTGGCAATTATCTACGCAAAGGTAATTTTTCCATGCATAGATATAGAATTGAGAGTAATGTTTTACTACAGGGATCTCTCTAAGAGGTGCAAACCAGAAAAGGTAATATAAACTTTGGTTAGAGCAGTGATGTGCAAGAGAGTATAATGTGAGTCAAATAAGTCATTTAAAATTTTTTAGTAACTATGTTAAAAAAGAGGTAAGAGAAACAGATGAAAATATTTTAATGATATATTTACATAACAATATTTATATTCAAGATTTTATTTTAAAAATCATATAAAATATATGAATGAGATATATTTTGTTTCGTACTAAGTCTTTGAAACCTGGTATATTTTTACAGCACATCTCAGTTTGGACTAGCCATATTATGTGTTTTTTAGCCACATGTGGCTAGTGGCTCGTGTATTAGACAGTGCAGGTTTGTAGCAATATGTCAAATAAAGAAAAAAAAACCTACTTTTAATGATACCTACTGCTTTCTCAGGTACCCATGATAACACAATGCTTATCTAGAATTCAAGAGCACATGAAAAGAAGTAGTTAACATTAAGCGACACAACATATTTGATGTCTCAAACGGGCACAAAAAACTACCAGTTACTACTGTAGTAATATGATATATTTTCCATAAGGGTATATGTGTTCTGTTCACCTCATAGCTCTCAAAATATCTGTTGAATGAATAAATGAAAGGCAAGGGAAGAACCAACTTTGTTCTTGTGTTTCAGAATTGGTCAGTCTCTCTTCCACAATCTCATATTGCTTTAGATAAATATGCTTCTGTCTAAACCATCCTAGCATGGAGCCCTTTCCTGCTGATTTTCTAATGCTAGCAACCAAGAGTCGAGGAGACCTCTGCTGGTAAAAGTTACTGTAATCCTTCAGATCCTGGACCTAGATTTTTTTTTTTAATTGGGGTATAGTTGCTTCACAACGCTGTGCTAGTTCCTGCTGTACAGCGAGGTGAATCAGCCATATGTATACACATATCCCCTCCTTTCTGTATTTCCCTACCTTCCAGGTCACAGAGAATCGAGTAGAGTTCCCTACGCTATACAGCAGGCTCTCACTAGTTATAGCAGTGTATAATGTCAATTCTTCATCCTTTTGCCAAGAAAGCACCAGTCTTCCCCTCCTCCACCTCTCCTGATTCTCCCCTTAACCAGGCAATCAATTTTTGACAAATTAAACTATATAGCCATTTTAAACATCATTAACTTTGTTTAAGGAGTTTCATTTACCTTTAATTTTATAATATCATGGATGATGAGATCTGAACATCAGTAATAATGTAAGATAGGCAGTTATCTTTGTAGACTCCTGTAGTTATCTGCATAATGTATTACTGTTAATAATGAAAAAAATAAAAATTTACCTTGCATATTCAAGAAGTTCAATAAAATGAAAACTTTCTGCCACTAATAAGTCACTGTATATCACTGGGTCTTGATTTTACCATTTTTAAAACTGAGGATAATAACCTACTTCGCAGGGTTCTTGTGAGGCCAAATGAAATAATAGATGTAAAGACCTTAAATACAGTGCTGAGACTGAGCTAAGGCTCACTGTTATTCAGATTATTAATAATAATACAGAAGTGTAGGAATTGTTGGATGAAGGAAATGGTCTTATCTACAGAATATTATCAAAAACAGAAATATAGAGAATCTCCTGATAAAGCAGGCATGTGTACAGGTTTGGGTAGTAGGAGAGGGGTAAAGCCTTGCCTATTTAATTTATTTCCCTTCCTGCTTCTTCGAAGATGTCTCTCCATTGTGTTTTTGGAAAACCCTAGTTACCTAAGAAAAGTAATTTGAAAAGATCTGGATCACATCATCTTTGAAGGGTTTTTGGTGTTGTTATTCTTCCTGAAAGTCTAAGATTCTACTGCTCTTGGAAAAAATCTAGTTGGCCCTTACACTAGAATCATGTGTCATTTAAAAAGTCCTATGGTAAAACTATCAAGGTCCTTGACAGGCTACTAAACATAAGGAATGAAGGGGAAAATGGGAGGGAATAAATAGAAGAACAGGCCAAGAAGGTTTAGTATGATATTCTAAATATTGATGAGGGATATTTTTGAAGTACTTACAATTACAAAGAGAGTGGATATTGTAAACTCAGACATTTATCAAATTCTGGAAAGTATTAAGGAGCTCCCAGCTACTTCAATCACTGTCGCTCATAAGATAGATGATTGTTGATACAGTCGTGTCCACTATTTACAGCCTCTAAGAATCTATAATACGCATGCTGCATACTTCACTGCTCCACTGAAAAACGATCCCCATTTTTCTGATGTCCTATGGTTGTTCTTCATTACCTGAAATACTACTCAGGGGTTTGTATAGCTAATAACAATTACAGGTTCCCTGATCGTATAATTAGCACTGTTGGCAGATTATGAAGTGTTCTGGTCTGTTGCGCGTAAAATCTATTCTCATAATATTAGAAAAATTCATTCTTAATTTTGAAGCAATTTGCTATATGAAGCATAATTTGTTAAATTAAAAAAAAAACATGGCAATGCATGTTTCATGAAGCAGGTCTGCATTACTCAGCTGCAGGACAAATCCTGTGAGAACCTGATGCACTTTATGTGTGGTTCTTTTTTGCAAATCCTCATTTTAACATAAAGGAAAAAATTATAGAAATCAACCCAACTTTGGGGTAGTGCTTGAAAGAGACAGTGAAAGTAAGAAGCTGAGTGGATGTTTCCCAGAATTATTAATTAAGGAGATATATGTGAATAATTTTATTAAGCTCACTGATTGCCAGTTATCAAAATCACAATCATCACTAAGATAAATTCCATATTTATCCTTAAGAATACTTTCCTTTAAACACATACTTTTCTGGTTTCAGCTTTATATATTTTGATTAATAAACCTTTCTCTCCAATAGCATTAAGATATCACTCTTGTATTTCCTAATATTTTATATTCATTTGCTGAATATTTATTAGCTAGATTTTAAAATGTCAAAAATAAAAACTGTATACACAATGACAGTCTTCCCACACTTGTCCTCCACTTACTAAAATACCATATACCTTGCAAGGAGTAGAAAAGCTGTGAGCTTTTTGCTTACCTTCCAGAGATTTCTTTGCAAATATATGCCAATATGAAAAGATAATACTTCATGCCCTTTATAAACAAATTTTAACATTATTTTTGTACTTTCTGTACATTCTTTTTTATTTAAGTATAAATTCTGTTTATAAATTTCCAGGGTTCTAATTTTTATATTTTCATAATAAATGCGAATTATCCAAAATCATTTATTATTTTCCCATTTTTCCATACATGTGAATGTCCATGGCTCAGGTTTATATAATTATACATTTATCCATTTATCAAATGTCACATTTTAAATTATTATAGCTTTATAATATTTGCACTATCTGTTAAAACAAACCTTTTTTCTTCTCTCCTTTTCCTCTTCTTCAAAATCATCTTGCCTATTAGTTGTTCTTTATTCTTTCATATAAATTTCAGGATCCAAGTACTGTGTGGGAAAATAATCTAAATAGAATTTTTACCAGAAAGAAGAATTATGTAATAATGTAAGATAGGCAGCTATCTTTGTAGAATATTTCCTGTAGTTATCTGCATAATGTATTGCTGTTAATTATTAAAAAATAAATAAAAATTTACCTTGCATAATCAGGAAGTTAAATGAAATGAACACTCTCTGCCACTAATAAGTTACCATAAGTCACTGCATCTTGATTTTTATAATATTGGGTATTTCCATTCATAAAATTAGTGTAGCTCTTCATTTTTATTCTTTTTCAAACTTCCATTTTAATTTTCTTCATAAGGCTGTGTTTACTTCTGTTAAATTTATATTTAATAGTTTTGGGTTTTGTTTTCCTTTTGGCAATCAGCATTTAGCTACGAATTTGTCATTACTGAAGAATGTCTTTTTTAGACTTCTAAACAAATAAGAACAAACCAAAGAATGATATATTCCTATGTGAAGACTGCTGAAAGAATTAATGTGGTATTTAGTAGATCCTCCAATTATTGTAGTAAGAACTAACCAACCAAATCCCAATTATAGGGCATTCTGTGTTTGTTTACTCCAAAAAATTCAAATATCATAAAAAATAAAGGGTGGGGAGCATTGCTAGAGAATAAAAGAGAATTAAGTGTCATATCAAGAATATATAATGGGTATAATTTATGAATTCTGATTTGAAAAACTCAGTAGTAAAAAGACATCTTTGAAGCAATTGAGAAAATTTAGATATGTATATTTATTGCATTAAAGAATTATGTTAATGGCTTGCTGGTTTATTTAATCATATCTTTATTAGGCATACTAATTTATTTCATGTAATCACATATGTAATCATGATGCCCAGATTATACTTAAAAAAACACACAACAACAACAACAGACACACACAAAACAACTCCAGGGGATGTGAATGAGGGTTGCAATGTGTGTTTTTCTGGAGATTGATAAAACAAGAAACATGATTGGCAAAACATTAATATGTGTTGAAGCTAGATGAGGGGTAGGTAGATTTAGTTATACTGGTTCTTCCTCTTCTTTTGTATATATGTGAAATTTTTTTTATAATAGAACAAATTTTTTAGCAAAAATATGCATTCTTTGTTTTGCAGGTGACTAATTTCTTGCTCAACTGAAAGAATGAAACTGATTACAGACAGTGTTCTGTATCCACAGTTCCATATCCGTGCATTCAACCAACCCACAGATAAGTACATCTGACTGTATTACACCATTTTAAATAAGGGACTTGAGCAACCGTGGATTCTGATCTCTGTGGGGCGTCCTGGAACCAATACCCCGCAGATGCTGAGGGACTATTGTATTGTACCTATGTGTTACAAGTATAGCTTTTTCAAGAATGAATCTGGAATCCAATTTGAAAAATAGGCAAAGGAAATAATCAGACAACTGGCAAAAGAGACAACTATTTCTCAATATATGGAACTTCACCTATATAAGAAAACTACTATTTGAAACCAGTGTACATTTTCCTATGTGGAAATGTATTCTGAACAATCTGTCACAGTGTGTGAAAGTTCTATTCTGTGCTACCTGAGATGATTGAGCCACTGATAATTTAACAAAATAATAAGAATATTTAACCATAGTTTAAAAAAATTTGAGGTGGAAAAAAAGAGAAAATGATCTAGAAAAATATTATACTCCTGTAGAAAAACAATAATATACTGTAAAAAATTGCTTAAATTCTCTAAAATGCACAATATCATTTAAAAGTCAGTGCCATTAATTTTGATTCAGAAGCTGATATTAATAAGTTACTCCAACTGTTTGCTCAGCATGATGTTCCATAAAAGTCATAAAAACATTTTATTGCTATTCCCATGAATAAACCAAGCTTAGTAAAGTATAGTTATATTTTCACACCTGAGTATCAGAATAGACAATGTAGAAAATAGTTTCCTTTGTTCTGGGTTTGTCAGAAAATCTTCTCAAAGGTATGCAAGGCAGGGTTAAGATTGACTTACAGTTTTGGGCTATTTTAGATAGACAACTATAGAATCCCCATTCAGAGATGAATATAATATCTAATAAAGTTTGCTTTTAATTAAGTCTGAAAAATTAAATTTACTGATATACTGGTGTTCTAAGTATGAGGAGATCAAGTGGATTTTTTTAAAGCTTTCTAGAAAACAGAATGTCACAAAGACAGGAATTTCATTGACATTTCATAATACAATGCTGGTCACCATCAGTCTTTCCTTTAGTATTCATTACTTATATATAGCATATACATTTTTGTGCATAGAAAGATGTGGCTATGTGGTTCTTTGTCATTCTAAGAAAGTTACATTACTTCATAAAATGCAGCAATTAAAATGCTTCCCAAATTTATATTTTATAAGTGTTTTATGATGCAAGTAATAGGAATACTAGAACATACACTGCTTGTGTCTGGCTCATACAATATCACAAAATGCTTACGCACAGCTTATACTCTGGATCTTAGCAATAAGAAGAGTTATTGAAAGAAAAGGAGACATTGAATGTCATCAGCTTATCCATCATTAACCTTTATCATTATTCTTTGGTACCCAGGGATGTGGAACCCAGTGATAACTAGAGATATCAGAGCACATCTGTGATTATGCACTCTCACAACCTGATACTTCCCTCACCCTGATTTCATATTTTTTTTAAAATGAAGAAAAATAGAGGATACTCATACATGAATAAATTAGTGTGCAGGAAATAAAATAAATTGAATGGGGCTTTAATTGAATCAAAGTGCATATTTTGAATAAAGACTGCTAACAATTCATTACAAGATAAAATTATACACTTCACTTATCTCACTATGCTCATTCATATTAGTTTCCATGTGGTCACTAATTGGATTACCAATAACTTATAGCCAGTAAAGCCTGCCACTAACTTTCTAAACTGGAATTCTCTACTATGAATGAGAAAATTCAGTAAATATCACATAGTTCTGCATTTATAAAATGTTAAGCCAGGAATTCAGTAGATATTAGATATTTCACTTAAGCCCCTCACACAAAATACATAAAACATGAAAGAAGACAGTATTAATACAATGTCTCACATGGTATACAAAAGATATTCTTAAATTCTTCAATGATATTTATTTGGTACATTGAAAGAGGACGCCCCATGGAAACAGTAAAGTAGGGTATTTTGAAGAGACATGCACCAAATATATGAAATGAAAATCCTTGGATCAAAATTTTGTGCTAGTGAAGATTAATTGACCATTGCAGCAGCATGTAAACCAATGAAGTTAGAACACACCCTCAAGCCATCCACAAAAATAAACTCAAAATGGCTTAAAGACTTAAACGTAAGAGATGACACCATAAAACTCCTAGAAGAGAGCATAGGCAAAACATTCTCTGACGTAAACTGTACAAATGTTTTCTTAGGTCAGTCTCCCAAGGCAATAGAAATAAAAACAAAAATAAATAAATGGGACCTAATCAAACTTACAACATTTTCCACAGCAAAGGAAACCATAAACAAAACAAAAAGACAACCTAAGGAATGCAAAAAAATATTTGTAAATGATGCAACAGACAGGGGCTTAATCTCAAAAATATACAAACAGCTAATACAACTCAACAACAAAATAAAACCAACCCAATCGAAAAATGGACAATACACTTTAATAGACATTTCTCCAAAGAAGACATACAGATGGCCAGTAGGCACATGAAAAGATGCTCGACATTACTAATTATTAGAGAAATGCAGATCAAAACCACAATGAGGTACCACCTCACACCAGTCAGAATGGCCATCATTAAAATGTCTACAAATAACAAATGCTAGAGAGGGTGTGGAGAAAAGGGAACCCTCCTACACTGTTGGTGGGAATGTAAGTTGGTGCAGTCACTATGGAAAACAGTATGGAAGTTTCTCAGAAAACTAAAAATGGAATTACCATATGATCCAGCAATTCCACTCCTGGGTACATACCTGGACAAAACTATAATTCAAGAAGATACATGCACTCTTATGTTCATTGCAGCACTATTCACAATAGTGAAAACATGGAAACAACCTAAATGTCCATCAACAGATGAATGGATAAAGAAGGTGTGGTACATATATACAATGCAATACTACTCAGCCATAAAAAAAGAACCAAATAATGCCACTTGCAGCAACATGGATGCAACTAGAGATTATCATACTAATTGAAGTAAGTCAGAAAGAGAAAGACAAATACCATAGGATATCCCTTATATGTGGAATCTAAAATATGGCACAAATGAACCTACCTACAAAACGGAAATAGACTCACAGCCATAGAGATCAGACTTCTGGTTGCCAAGGGGGAGGAGGGAAGGGAGAGGGAAGGGAGAGGGACGGACTGGGAGTTTGGGGTTGGTAGATGCAAACTATTACACTTAGAATGGATAAACGACAAGGTCCTACTGTATAGCACAGGGAACTATAGCCAATCTCCTGGGATAAGCCATATGGAAAAGAATATTTAAAAAAAGGATATGTTGTGTGTAAATGAGTCACTTTGCTCTACAGCAGAGATTGGCACAACATTGTAAATCAACTCTACTTCAATAAAAAAAAGAAAAAAGAAGATTAGTGTTAGAGTAAGGTCAAATATGTTAAGAATTTATCTAAGAGAAAAAGAACCAGTCAAAAAAAATTGTGCCAGTGAAAACATTAAATTATAAGTTACCATGTCAAGGATACTGGTTTTACTATATGAACAAGAACGTATATATAGAAAACTCATACCCTTGCTTTGAAACAAAGAAAATGAGGTACTCTGAGATATTTCCCCACCATTGTCATACCAAAATTAAAGGTGCCAAGAAGAGCAGGGGCCAACAAATAAGTAGAAATATTAATAAATTAAACTATGGTCAGTTTTCTTACCCATGAAATCTTTTTTTGACTTCTTCATAAACCCATTCCCTCAGACCCCTGAACAATCTTTCATTCAGATTAAGATGGTATCTTACATAATTTTTTTGATAAAACCTGTCTGTAATAAAGTTGCAAATCATCTACCCAACCATGAAGAAAACCTCACCATTTGGAAAAGGTGTCAAATTTATTTAAGTCTCAAATAAACACTTTCTGTCACTCCTCACATCATGAAATGGACAATGTGGTAACAATTTTAAACAAACACATAGTAGTGCATACCTAAAAACATTTCCCACATAAATACTTACAAGGTTTGCTTTGGAAGCTAGGTTGCCATGGAAACATATTTCTGTTGATTCGTTCACAGAGAACATATATTGAAGGTTTTTATAGTTCTAGAAAGTGCACTTACAGGACATTGGGACCACACTCCAAAAATTGACATGGAATGATACAGGATCAAGTGGAGTGGGGGGATCCTACTTGGTGCAGTGGGGCAATATAATTATACCTCAATATGCTCAACAATTATGACATGCAGGTACTTGAGATCTATTTTTGAATTTAGTGGATGAAGTTATTACTCTCTTATTTCCATGCCTGTTGAAAATCCTACAATACATCTGGCCATTATGATATTAAGATGGTGCAGAAATATGAGAAAGAGAAAGATTAATTCACATGTATAAACTTTTAAAAATGTAAAGCAGTTAAGAAATATGAAAATCAAAATTCCAAAAGGCAAATAGTGAAATTTACACATGATTTTTGCTACTAAATTGTGTGTATTTTGTGAGATGAAGGTGTCAGTAGAAATTAAAAGATAGCAGGTCAGCAAATACCAGCTGTCCAATGAATAGTTGTGAAGTTACATTGGATAAAAATCTCCTCTACATACATGACCTTTCTGTAAGGGAAGAATGTTATTGTGAGCATGAATATTAGTGGAATGATGTGCACTTGAATTTCAGAAATGAAAGAGCATCTGAGATAAAGGTAAATGACTAAAAATTAAATATAATAATTCAAAGTTATCCAAAGTTTATATATAAGAGTCCAAAGACTTAAACTATTATATACTTAAGCCTGTATTGATTTAGGAATTAATCTTCACTATGTTATTGAATTTTCTTTGGAAATGTAACTAGTATGAATTTTAATTTATCTTATATTAAAAAGTATAATTTTTCAATTTAAGAATTTTTTAATGTTCTTATATTAAAAAGTATAAACATGTTTTACAAATAAATAAAACATTGTTATTTATATTTTAATGCTATATTCTCTGATACATTTAAAATATACTTTTCTATATATCTTATTCTTTAATAACATGTATGTTATAAATTATGATACTATATTGCTCCAATTATATTTGAATGTGCATTTAAGCTTAAGTCAACTATAAAAATAATGATCAGACCCTAAAATCATTCAAACCATCTGAGTTCAGAAAAATACAGCATGTGTCTCAGTTTCTCAATAGTTTTATATATATATATACAATTTCCAGATTGTATTATATTAATAAAAGCAACTCTCTATTAAATAAAACAATCAAACATTGGTGTATCCAATAACTGCAACAGAGCATGGCACAGAGAAAAACAAAAAGGCTACAGAGTTACATATTAATTCAAAACCCAGATCTTTCAGAAGTAGTTATATGACTTCACTGAAGAAAGTTTCTACACCTATAAAAATAGTGTGATAGTAATAAGAGCTTAAACATACTTTTTGCCTACTATATGGCAGACATTATTGTAACAAATCACTTATGTTAACTCATTTAACCCTGACAACCCTTTGAGTAGGTATATAATTATCCCTACTTTACAGAGAAAGACATAGGCACAAAGAGCTTCAGGGAGGATCGTGGGACAAAAGAATTCAGGAGTGCTGCCTTCACTTATTTTAGACGAGGTTTGTGAAGAATATAAACACATACACACACATATTTAATGCTTAGCATGTACTTGGTATTCAAAATTGGTAATTCTCATAGACGCATACAGGACAATGTATTTGAATTAAGTCAACAGAGTTATAGAATCTTGAATTATGAAAGGAAGGAAGCAAGGAAGCAAGGAAGGAAGGAAGAAAGGAAGGAAAGGAGGGAGGGAGACAATTTAGAATGAAATAAAATAAAAAGATAAAGCTTCATATAACTTAAATTCTATGTAATCTAAACCTCATGATGTAATGTTATTGATGGGTAATTTTATGTAGGAAGGTTATAAAATAATTTTATACTATCTTCCTTCAACCATTCCCTGTATAGTAGATTGTGTGTTATTGTTCATAATTTACTGCTCTATCATTATAAGATAATTTCATGTCCTTTTCCTTTGAATGTGACTTGCAATGACATTTGCTTGTCCCATTGCTGGGCCTGACCACATGACCTTCTTTGGCTAATGGAATGTATATCACCACAGTAATGCCATTCCCAAACAGTGTTTTAAGTTCATTTGAGTTGTTTGGCTAGATTCCTGCATTTCCCCTCTCTCCCTCTAAGAACACTTTCAAAGATAGGCTTCTCCTTCACCCTAGTCCTACAGAGAAAGGAAATGCGTAGCCAAAACCACAGCTTGGAGTAGAGCTACAGCTGACCCACAACCCACATGTAGCTTGAGTGAGAAATTAATGTTCATTAGTGAAACTTACAAAGATGTGAAGCTTTGTTTGTTATGCAATATATCCTAGAAAAATTTACTAATGCACCATGGCAATATCCAAGCATTAACATCCTTGCTTAAAATGTAGGTCTTTTTTCATGATATTTCTCTATATTTGTGTATTTTCTATAGTTATTTCTTCAGGCTTTTTCCTCACAAATAACACTTGAGAAATATTTTTAAATATTAAAGAATCCAGAAACCTTATTTTGCTTCATTAGGTTTGGGGTAGGTCCAGGGTCTGAAATTTTAATAAAAATCCCAGAAGTTTCTGATATTATTATTCTAGGAACCTAATTTTGAGGGGAAAAAAAATGTCTGCCATTCCATTTATTCCCATTTATACTTCTGTGAAATTTCTGTGCATTTTGCATGCAGAATAAAATGGATCATGAAAACAATATATATTTTCTTAAATCAGCATTAACGATGATCATAGGTTTAATAGCATTCATAAACAGTTAAAGCTAGTTAATTTCATTTTCATCAGTTTTTTACACTATAAAATGTGCCTATATTATATAGAAAAAAGAAACCTGCTCTGAAATATATAATATAAAAAGATAAATCTCCAAGCTCATACAATCTCTCTTTAATTTCACTTCCCCTATAGAAGCCACTAGTAATATTTTAGTGACTCCTGTTCCCTCATCCCTTCTATGCATAATCAAAATCAGTATCTTCCTCACTTCAAATCTTGTTCTATACTATATTAACTTTATCTATCTATCTATATATCTATCTATCTATCATCTGTCTATCATCTACCTACCTACTTCCCCTTCTGAAGCTTTTTATTTTAGTGGAAAGATACCCTGAACTCAGTTCTATAACTTACTGTGCTCATTTACAATCCACTGTGGATCTTTTTTCATGTTAGTATGTGTAGAAAATACCTCATTTTTAAAAATAACATAGAATTACCTTCTGTGGATATTTTGTGATTAATCCAACCAGCCATCTACTGATAAACATTTGATTTCTATATCTTACTGTTACAAATATCAGAGAATGGAAGTACATGCATACACCTATGAAGTACATTTTCTTTTGAGATGTTTATTGAATATCATTTTCTGTATCATTTATTTCCCACTTTTATACATCAACTGATCTAGCATCTTAAAAGTCACTATATCTTCAAAATCTTCTTCACAAATAGTAGTTTATGATAAGCAGACTTGCTATCTGAAAAAGAAATTTAAATACTGACTAAATTGGTAACTTTGAAATGTCCTTCATTCTGGTTAAATGATGAGCTTTGCTCTTTTGATGTGAAGGCAGAAGATAGATGCTAATCATTATGCAGATAAAGCTTCCTTTTCCATTATATTATCAGTATATTCACTTCTTTGAACATTTTACTTTTTTGCTGAGATTACCTTTCATTAAAATAAGACTTAATAGTGATGTCCATAACCTACTCTATCAATAAAATCTTTTCAGTATTCTTCTTTTTTGGTCTTCATTTAAGTTCTGAATGTATTTTTAATGAAAGTTCACTTACATTTTCTAGGAGGAATTAAGTGGTTTAAAATTTTGGAGGGAATTTCTGCAGTGAACATATCACAACACATTAACTTCTACTCTACTTACATTTGGCAATCACCTAAAAATCACATAAAAATCTTACTATTTTATCAAGTTTTTTTCCTCTTTCCTGATTATTAATTTGCACTATTTCTTTAATTTTCCCTAGTTTTCCTAATATTCATATACCAAATAAATACAACATAAACACATTTTCCTAACATAAAATATTAAAATGTATTCTTATAATTAAATATTTTAAAAACTAGTAATGGTTTTAATTATCTGACTCTTCAATGTTAAAATATTTTATACTCTAATCATATATAAAGTTAAATAAAACTGCAATTTGGCAACCTGGATGTTGTATTGAAATGCATGCAACTGCTTTTAAACAATCTTACCTGGAAAGGTAAAGATTATTAATATGATGGGAGTTAATTAATATAGTAATCAAGTTGATATATTATCTTGGTCTAACCAAAATGGCCCTTATCTTTTACTTTATGAGAGTCACCTCCAGAGTCATCTTCATTATTTTTATTATACTTGCCAGTCTCCATAATTATTGTCATTATAATCAATGAAATGTTATGAAGCCACACAGTTGGTTAATTAAGTAATCAAAGCAGGAAAAATATTTTAAATGGGAACTTAGGGATGTTAAGGAATTCCTTTAAAATACAGTAGCAAGATTAGCTCTTGTGTTCATCGTGTGTATGTGTGTGTATGTGTTATGTGTGAATAAAAGTGTGTTTGTGTCTGAGAGAAAGAAAAGGGTGACAGAACAAAAGGCAGTTGTGTGAAGGTTTGAGTGCTTATGGATTTCAAACTCATTTTGTTTTAGATGATGCCAAACCTTGCATTTCAGCTACAAGTAGATAGTTTTACATTTTATCCAATTCATAGCCACTGATATTTAGAGATACAATGAAGCATAATAGAGAATAAAAAGTGGTATTTAAAATGGCTACCTAGTAAAGAACATAGATTTCTTTGGTCATTCCTTATGATTGAAAAGCAACATAAAGTATGAAAGGGAGATTCGACTAAGAATTTGAAGATAAAACTCTATTTTAAACCCAGACACCATCTTGTTTTATGACTTTGTATTAATAACTTCACCTCCCTGATTTCAACATTATATATATATGTAGATTATACATGTGTCATATAAATATAATACATGTAGTGCCATATACGTGATAGGTATGTATATAATTTCATCATATACATATAAAGATTTGATGTCAAATACTACTTATAGTAAAGAGAATGTGGATGCTGGAGTTAGAATCTTTTTTCCTTTTTTTTATTTTTAAAAAATTTTATTTTATATCAGAGTACAGTTGATTTACAATGTTGTGTTAGTTTCAGGTGTACTAGAATTGGTTTTAAAATTCAGATTTCAGTGATTGAAATAAACATCTGACAGGATTATTATATAAATATAATGGTATATCATTTATAAAATATTTATAAAATTGCATTAACTATTTTGATTTCAAAATTAAGACTTAAATAAAAAATGATGATTGAAAAAACATTCAAACCCAAGCAAATAAGACAAAACTATTCACATAGTCATAGATTTTGACAGAGCTTTTTTCCCAAAAAGGCTTAAACTTTTTTTATTAACGTAGCAGTACGTTCAATAAAAATTAACCTAAAAGGAACATAAACTATCATTGTAAGAAAAAAATCACTACAAAAATTTCACAGTAATGTATGATTTGTAAAAAAAAAAAACAATACTTTCATTGCTGTAGGTGGAAAATGAATACAAATATACTCATTAATGAAAATATAGAATAAGTAATTTTAGCTTGTTGGAAATGGCATATTTCATTCATATGTCATATAAACCAGTGCTGTGACATTTGTCTACAGTTTATTCTTTTTTTTCAATAATATAGCATGAGTTGATAAGAATATATTACTTTAAGGATAAAGACTTCACTTTAAATAAACAACTGAATATTCTTTAATATAATAAATATTTTAAGTCAGAGATTTAAAAACTTGCCAAAGCATTGAAATGCTATCATCCACCATATTAAAATATAAACTGAAAATTTGGGAAATCATACTCATTTCACAGAGCAGAGGTAGGATTCATGGTGTGACCTGAGTCAGATGCCAGGCTAATGCAATAAAAATGCTCAAATAAGAGAGAGGTAATTGCAAAAATAGAAAGACTGAGATCAGACTAGGTTCAAAAGCTGATGTGAGCAAAGAAGGCTAGAAGACTAAAGCAATGGAGCCATCAGTCCACAATGATTCTAATAGACAGCAGATAGTTTACTCTGAATCCTTTGAAGAGCTAATTATTTTTTACCTTATGGTTACATATTCAGTAATGACAGAAAGGAAGGAGAGAGTTCTCTGAATCAGTGATTTCACGAATGCTTACCTGTCCTTCTGTCCCGGAATGCAGAATGTGTGATATGAAAGCATGCCTCACTTTAGAGGAGCTTAAGAGATAAGTAAGGTGTAGTTGGTGGAAAGAGCAGATCTGGTAAAGCTGCCCTACAGCATCCAAGTGATTCCTGTTGCGTTGATTGCAGACTCTAGAGCAAGGAACAGCTGAAAACGATGCAGGAAAGACTGCTAGAGGTCTTTTTTTTTTAAATTAATTAATTAATTTATTTTTATTTTTGGGTCTTCGTTTCTGTGCGAGGGCTTTCTCTAGTTGCGGCAAGCGGGGGCCACTCTTCATTGCGGTGCGCGGGCCTCTCACTATCGCGGGCTCTCTTGTTGCGGAGCACAGGTTCCAGACGCACAGGCTCAGCAGTTGTGGCTCACGGGCCTAATTGCTCTGCGGCATGTGGGATCTTCCCAGACCAGTGCTCGAACCCTTGTCCCCTGCATTGGCAGGCAGATTCTCAACCACTGCGCCACCAGGGAAGCCCCCTGCTAGAGGTCTTAATCTGAAGGATGTTAGGTTCCCATCTAAAAGCATGAAAAATGATCTATTGAATAAGAAATGATCTGTTGAGTAAGGAAAAATGATCCACTGAGTGGAGGATTTTGAAGAAGTAAATACAATGATTAGTACTGTCATTTGAAAGAGTATGAGGAGTGTACTGGAAAGAAAACAGAATGTTTGGAGGACTAGAGGGTATATAATCACTGTTTTTGCTTCTCCAACATCTAATCTCTTGTCTGGCAATTAACTTCTGAGAACTACCTACCCACCACTGTCAGTTCTTATGTTTTGGCCAGAGTCAGCTTACTGACCATTTGACACTCGGTCTGTGCTATAGTTGAAGGTCCAGGGATGGAACAAGACAATGAAAACAGAGCTATATGTTGCCTGAGAACAGAGCCAACTATGAGAAAACAAGAACTGCAAATAAAAGATAGTAAAAACTAGTCCTAAATATATTGTTTAAACTCCTGCTTCCAAGAGGAGAAGTAATTAAATACCACTTTAAAAAAAAATCAGTTTTGGGCTTCCCTGGTGGCACAGTGGTTGAGAGTCTGCCCGCCAATGCAGGGGACATGGGTTCGAGCCCTGGTCTGGGAAGATGCCACATGCCACAGAGCAACTAGGCCCGTGAGCCACAATTGCTGAGCCCGCGCGTCTGGAGCCTGTGCTCCGCAACAAGAGAGGCCGTGATAGTGAGAGGCCCGCGCACCGCGATGAAGAGTGGCCCCCGCTTGCCACAACTAGAGAAAGCCCTCACACAGAAACGAAGACCCAACACAGCCATAAATAAATAAATAAATAAATAAATAAATAAATAAATAAATAAATAAATAATAAATAAATAAAGGTTGAAAAAAACAATCAGTTTTGGTTGAGTTCTATTACTTTTAACCAAACATGTCTAATACAGAATTTAATTCATGTAAATTCAGGTGAGAGTTCAGGAACCACATTGCTCTCTTTTCTCTGCGATGTCTCTCTGGGTTGCTCATGTTTTTCTTTCCCACCAGTAACATCACATAAAACAATCGCAGCTGTAGCTTCTAATACCACTATGACATTTTAATATTTAAAATTCAGTTTTGCATCAAACTTGGGGCCACCTAAAAATGTTCTTTTCACAAGTCACAATATCTGCCAATCACCTGTGGGCTCCTTAAAGGAACAGCTTCATAACTGATAATATCAATTGCATATAACAACTGTCATTCCTTTGTACGTATCCAGTAACTCAAAGTATGTCAATTTTTTATCTGTAACTGTGTTAATCCTTTCTTTGATTAAGAATAACATGTTATTTGGGTGTTCTGGTACTACCTCACAAGATGTAGTGTATTCAAATATTGCTAGAAGCTTTGCAAATCTGTGCCATTTTGGGGAAGATAGTCTGTAAATGCTTGTCAGATCATAAGATTTCTACTTTTTGTATACAATAAGGAGACACACTATAACTTGACTATTTAGATATACAGACTCAAGAGTCACAAATAGTTTGAATTCTGGCTCCACCTATACTGCTGTGTCACTGTGAGCAAGTTACTCTGTACCTCTGGATCTCAGCCTTCTTATCTGTAAAACGAGTATTATAATAGCACCAGTTCAATGTGATTGTTGTGATGAATAAACGTGTAAATAACTGAAAAGAACTTAGCACAGTCTCTGAAACATGCTTAGAGGTAAATACCTTTTAGCTATTAATAAAACATATTCTTTGTGTTTGAAGATGTTCTTAAAGAATTTTTTATCATAAAAACATAAACACAGTATTTAACAATTGGGAAATTATACAGTAAATTGTAACATAAATGTGTTCTTTCAAGATCATTTTATGAAGACAGGAAATTAGAATAACAATCTTCATATAATAATATATTCTTTGAAAAAAAAATCTATCAAAGAACCTATGCAAACATGCACATAATTACAATTATATAAAATGAATTTACATATGATTAATGTTGGGAAATTTTAAAAAGTGAAAACAGTTGTTAGATTACTGAACCTGGTTTAAGAAGCAACTTTTTAAAAAATGTCTTTTGGTTTCCTAATATTTCAAACATGATTTTGGTGTCATAGTATGTGAATACTTGCTTCTTTGTTGAATAGGTACCAAGTAACATATTTTTAGATCAATAGCTTTGTCTAGATCAGATAGTCATTTGTGTTCATGTGTGTTTATTTTAGGGGGTCATCCATAGACTTAATTACAAAGAGGCTGACAAGTTGCTTGTCCTGAATATGTAAGTGTTCAATTTCAGTAACTCTGAAAACCAAAGTAAAATAAAATACATTAACAAAACAAAACCTCTTCTATTTCCCAAACGGATCCTTTTCTGTCAACCTCTAATATACCTAATCTCTCTCCAATTGTATTTCAGTTCAATTTTTTAAATAGATCTTTATTGGAGTATAATTATATTTCGGATTACTTTTGTAGGGATGAATCTTGAAAAAAGAAATTAAATACCAAAACATGCATAGCTTGTTGATTCCTCAATTTAACATTTTTAAACATTTTAATTACAGGATTAGAGTTTTCCTATTAACTAAATTCCATTTAAAAGTATTTTAATCCTTTAATTCTTCAGTTATTATAGAATAATTTAGGGTCATATTCAGCCAGTCTTATTACAGTCTCTCACTCACAATATGATTTCTTTGCACAAAATGGAAAAATAAAGTGAATGAGGCAGCAGCACTCACTGAGACAAGTCACATGGCATATTCATTTCTCCTCTTTTTAGCTTTGTTCTATATGCTTGCCTTAGTACATTCATCTTTCCTCTTTATTTAAATTGAGATAACATTGGTTTATAACATTATATAGGGTGCATGCATACAATGTTAGAATTTGACTTCTCTATACACTACACTGTGCTCACCATCAAAAGTTTAGGTTCCATCCATCACCATCCAACTGACCCCCTTTACCCTTTTTGCCCTCCCCCATCTCTATTTCCCTTTGGTAAACACCAATCTGTTCTCTGTACCTATGCACTTGTTTTTATTTTGTTTGCTAGTTTATTTTTTTATATTCTACATGAATAAAATAGTAGGATATTTGTCTTTCTCTGTCTGACTTATTTCACTTAGCATAATCCCATAAAAGGTCCATGATGTTGTAGCATACAGAAAGATTTCATCTATTTTATAGATGAGTAATATTCCATTGTATATATACCCCACATCTTTATCCATTGATCAGTCAATGGGCACTTAGGTTTTTTCCATATCTTGGCTACTGTAAGTGGTGCTGCAATGAGCATAGGGGTGTGTATATATTTATGAATTAGTGTATTCATATTCTTCAGAAAACACCCAGTAGTGGAACAGCTGTGTCATATGGTAGTTCTATTCTTAAGTTTTTGAGGAATGCCATATTGTTTTCCCCAGTGACGGCACCAACTTATATTCCCATCAACAGTATATCAGTGTTCTCTTTTTTCCATGTTCTCTCCAACTCTTGTTATTGTGTGTCTTTTTGATAATAGTCATTCTAACAGGGGTGAGCTGATATTTCACTGTGGTTTTGATCTCCCTAATAATTAGTGATGCTGAACATCTTTTAAAAAAATTTTTATTGGAGTATAATTGCTTTACAATGTTGTGTTAGTTTCTGCTGTACAACAAAGTGAATCATCTACAAGTATACATATATCCCCTCCCCCTTGGACCTCTCCCCCACCCCCCTCATCCTACCCATATAGGTCATCACAGAGCACCAAGCTGAGCTCCCTATGCTATACAGCGAGTTCCCAATAGCTATTTATTTTACACATGGTAGTGTATATATGTCAATCACAATTTCCCAATTCATCCCACCCTCCCCTTCCCCGCCTGTGTCCACATGTCCGTTCTCTACATCTGCGTCACTATTCCTGCCCTGCAAATAGGTTCCTCTGTACCATTTTTCTAGATTCCACAGGTATGCGTTAATATACGATATCTGTTTTTCTCTTTCTGACTTACTTCACTCTGTATGACAGACTCTAGGTCCATCCACATCTCTACAAATGACCCAATTTCATTGCTTTTTGTGGCTAAGTAATATTCCATTGTATATATGTACCACATCTTCTTTATCCATTCATCTGTTGATGGACATTTAGGTTGCTTCCATGTCCTGGCTATTGTAAATAGTGCTGCAATGAACACTGGCGTACATGTGTCGTTTTGCATTATGGTTTTCTCAGGGTGTATGCCCAGTAGTGGGATGGCTGGGTCATATGGTAGTTCTATTTATAGTTTTTTAAGGAACTTCCATACTGTTCTCTATAGCGGCTATATCAATTTACATTCCCACCAGCAGTGCAAGAGGATTCCCTTTTCTCCACTCCCTCTCTAGTATTTATTGTTTGTAGATTTTTTGATGATGGCCATTCTGACCAGTGTGAGGTGATACCTCATTGTAGTTTTGATTTGCATTTCTCTAATAATTAGTGATGTTGAACATCTTTTCATGCATTTGTTGGCCATCTGTATGTCTTATTTGGAGAAATGTCTATTTAGGTCTTCCACCCATTTTTTGATTGGGTTGTTTATTGTTTTGATATTGAGTTGCATGAGCTGTTTGTATATTTTGGAGATCAACCCCTTTTCAGTTGCTTCATTTGCAAATACTTTCTCCCATTCTGAGGGTTGTCTTTTCGTATCGTTTATGGTTTCCTTTGCTGTGCAGAAGCTTATAAGTTTAAAGAGGTCCTATTTGTTTATTTTGTTTTTGTTTTCATTACTCTAGGAGGTGGGTCAAAAAATATCTTGCTGTGATTTATGTCAACAGGTATTCTTCCTATCTTTCCCTCTAAGAGTTTTATAGTGTCTGGCCTTCCATTTAAGTCTTTAATCCATTTTGAGTTTATTTTTGTGTATGGTGTTAGGGAGTGTTCTAATTTCATTCTTTTACATGTAGCTGTCCAGTTTTCCCAGCACCACTTATTGAAGAGGCTGTTTTTTCTCCATTGTATAGTCTTGCCTCCTTTATCAAAGATAAGGTGACCATATGTGTCTGGGTTTATCTCTGGGCTTCCTATCCTGTACCATTGATCTATATTTCTGTTTTTGTGTCAGTACCATATTGTCTTGATTACTGTAGCTTTGTAGTATAGTCTGAAATCATGGAGCCTTATTCCTCTAGCTCCGTTTTTCTTTCTCAAGATTGCTTTGACTATCCGGTGTCTTTTGTGTTTCCATACAAATTGTAAAATCTTTTATTCTAATTCTGTGAAAAATGCCATTGGTAGTTTGATAGGGATTGCATTGAATCTATGAATATCTTATATGTTTGTTGGCCATCTTTATGTCTTCTTTGGAAAAATGTCTATTCGTATCCTCTGCCCATTTTTTAATCAAATTATTTGTTTGTTTGCTCTTGAGTTGTATGTGTTCTTTATATATTTTGGATGTTAACGCCTTACCAAATATATTACTGACAAATATCGTCTCCTATTTTGTAGTTTGTCTTTTTGTTTTGTCGATGGTTTCCTTTGCTGTAAAGAAGCATTTTAGTTGGATATAGTCCCATTTGTTTATTTTTGCTTTTATTTCTCTTGCCTGAGGAGACATATCCAAAAAGATATTTCTAAGACTGATGCCAAAGAGTATACTGCCTGTGATTTATTCTAAGAGTTTCATGGTTTCAGATCTTCCATTCAAGTCTGTAATCCATTTTGAATTGATTTTTGTGTATGATAAAAAATAATGGTCTAGTTTCATTCTTTTGCATGTGGTTGTCCAGTTTTCCCAACACTATTCATTGAAAACTTTCCTTTCTCCATTATATGTTCTGAGGTCCTTTGTTGTAATTTAGTTGTTCATATATATGTGAGTTTATTTATGGGCTTTCAATTCTGTTCCATTTATATGTGTGTCTGCTTTTCTGCCAATACCATACTGTTTTAATTACTAGAACTTTGTAGTAAAATTTGAAATCAGAGACTGTGATACCTCTAGCTTTGTTCTTTTTTCTCAGGATTGCTTTTGCTATTTGGGGTCTTTTGTGGTTCCATATCAATTTCAGAATTTTTTGTTCTGTTCATGTGAAAAAGGTCACTGGTATTGTGATAAGGATTGCATTGAATCTGTGAATGAATATGGATATTTTGATAATATTCATTCTTCCAATCCATGAGCACAAAATAGCTTTCCATTTCTTTTTGTCTTCTTCAATTTCTTTCAACAACGTCTTATAGTTTTCAGTGTACAGGTCTTTCACCTCCTTAGTTAAATTTATTCCTTTGTATTTTATTCTTTTGTTGCAATTGTACATGGATTCTTTTCCTAATTTCTTTTTCTGCCAGTTCATTGTTATTGTATAGAAATGAAATAGATTTTTGTATATTGATTTTGTGCCCTGTAAACTTTACTGTATTGGTTTATTATTTCTAAGAGTTTTTTTGGTGGAGTCTTTAGCATTTTCTACATATAATATTATGTCATCTGCACATATTGACAGTTTTGTTTTTTCCTTTCTAATGTGGATACCTTTTGTTTCTTCGACTCACCTAATTTCTCTGGCTAGGGCTTCCAATAATATGTTGAATAAAGTCACAAGAATGGGCATCCTTGTCATGTTTCTGATCTTAGAGGGATAGCATTTGGTTCTTCACCATTAAATATAATGTTAGATGTGGATTTGTCTTATGTGACCTTTATTATGTTAAGGTACACTCCTTCTATACCCGTTTTATTGAGAGTTTTCATCATAAATGGGTGTTGAACCTTGTCAAATGTTTTTTCTGCATCTATTGAGATAATCATATGATTTTTGTTCTTCATTTTATTAATGCTGTGTATCATACTGACTGATTTGCAAATGTTGAACCATGCTTGCATCCTGGAATAAATTCCACTTGGTCATGGTGTATGATCCTTTTAAGGTATTGCTGTATTCAGCTTTCTAATATTTTGTTGAGAATTTTTGATGTATGTTTATCAAAGATATTGGCTTGTAATTTTTTGTGTGCGTTGTCCTTGTCTGGTTTTGGTGTCAGAATAATGTTGGCTTCGTGTTAGGAAGTATTTCCTCCGCTTCAATTTCTTACAAGAGTTTGAGATGTATATATTAAATCTCTTTGAATATTTGGTAGAATTCACCAGTTAAGCCATCTGGTCCTGGATTTTTGTTTTTTGGGAGGTTTTTGATTACTGCTTCTATCTTCTTACTAGTGATCAGTTTATTCAGATTTTCTACTTCATGATTTTGCCTTGGAAGATTGTTTGATTCTAGAATTTATCCATTTCTTCTAGATTATCTAATTTGTTGGTGTATAGCTGCTCATAGTAGTCTCTTATATTCCTTTGTTATTTCTGTGGTATCCATTGTAACTTCTCTTTCATTTCTGATTTTCTTTATTTGAGCCTTCTCTCTTTTTTCCTTAGTGTGTTTAGCTAAAGTTTTGTCAATTTTGTTTATCTTTTCAAAGAACCGATTCTTAGTTTCATTGATCTTCTAGTCTTTTTAGTCTCTGCTTCATTTATTTTCACTGTGATCTTTATTATTTCCTTTTCTCTCCTAATTTAGGGCTTCACTTGCTCTTCTTTTTCTAGTTTCTTTAGGTGTAAGGTTAGATTGTTTATTTGAGATTTTTCTTGTTTCTTGAGATAGGGCTGTATTGCTATAAACTTCCATCTTAGTGGTGGTTTGCTGCATCCCATAGATTTCAGTATGTTGTATTTTCACTTTCATTTGTCTTCAGGTATTTTTAATTTCTTCTTTGATTTTTTGTTGTTGTTGTTGTTGTTGTTGTTGGCAATAGTTGTTCAGTAGCATGTTGTTTAGATTTACATATTTGTGATTTTTTTCAGCTTTCTTCTTGTAGTTGATTTCTAGTTTCATACCATTGCAATCGGAAAAGATGCTAGGAATGATTTCAATCTTAAATTTATGGAGACTTGTTTTGCGTCCCAACATACGTTCTATCCTTGAGAATGTTCCATGTGCACTAAAGAAGAATGTTTCTTCTGCCGTTTTTGGATGAAACATTCTGTATATGTCTCAAGTTCATCTAATCTAATGTTTCATTTAAGGCCAGTGTTTTTTTGTTGACTTTCTGTCTGGATGATCTGGCGTAAGTGGGGTGTTAAAGTCCCCTACCATTATTGTGTTGCTATCAATTTCTACCTTTAAGTCTGTTAATAATTACTTTTATATATATTTAATGCTTCTATATTATGTACATTTATATTAATTACTCATGTCTTCTTGATGGATATTCCCCTTTATTGTATAAAGTGTCTATCTTTGTCTTTTTTACCTTTTTTGGCTTGAAGTCTATTTTGTCTGATATGAGTATGGCTACACATACTTTGCCTGCTTTGTTTTGTCTGCCATTTGCTTGCAGTATCATCTTTCATCCCTTCATTTTGAGTCTATATTTATCTTTAGAGCTAAGATGAGTCCCCTGGAGGCAGCATGTAATTGAGTCTTGTTTTTTAATATAGCCAGCCACTCTCTGTCTTTTGATTGATTGAATTCAATCCATTTACATTTAGGGTGATTCTTGATAAATGAGGATTTAATGTAGCCATTTTATCTTTTGTTTTCTGATTGTTCTATATCTCCATTATTTCTTTTTCTTTGTGTTTCTGTCTGCCATTTTAGTTTGATGGTTTTCTATGATGTTTTCTCAGCTTCCTTTTTTTATGTTTTGTGTCCCTGATCTAGATTTTTGTTTCTGGTTATCGTGGGGTTTCTATTAAATGTCTCATAAATAAAATATTCTTTTTCTCCTGATAGCATCATAGCTTCATTTGCCTATACAAGTTCTATCTTTTTCCTCTTCCCCTTTTATGTTTTTGTTGTCCCACATTATCCCTTTCTATATTTTGAGTTTGTTATCAAATTGAAATAGCTATAGTTATTTTTTGGATGCTTTTTTCCCTTTAATTTTTATGCTATAATAAAGTGTTTAACAATCTATTCTTCTATAGAGTTGCAATATTCTTATTCTGTCTATGTACTGATCACCTTACTCAAAGTTTTGCATGGTTTTGCCATTTCATTTCAACATGTCTTGTAAGGCAGGTCTATTGGTGATGAATTCCCTCAGCTTCTGTATGTCTGGGAAAGCCTTTATTTCCCTCTCATATCTGAAGGATAATTTTGCTGTATATTCTTGGCTAATAGTTTTTATCTTTCAATATTTTGAGTATGTCATTCCACTGCTTCCTGACTTATAGAGTTTCTGCTGAGAAATTTGCTGATAGCCTAATGGGGGTTCTTTTGTTGGTTACTGTGTTTTATTCTGTGGCTGCCTTTAAAATTCTTTTTTATCATTGACTTTTGCCTGTTTTAATATAATGTGTCTTGGAGAAGGTTATTTTGCACTGATGTAACTGGGTGTTCTATTAGCTTTGTGGACTTATATATACAGTTCCTTCCCCAGGTTTGGGGCATTTTCAGCTATTATTCCTTCAACTAAACTCTCTGCCCCCTTCTCCCTCTCTTCTCCTTCTGGGTTACCCATTATCCTTATGTTGCCTTTTCTAATGGAGCTGAAGAGTCCTCGTAGAATTTCTTCATTTAAAAAAAATCTTAGTTCTCTCTGCTCTTCTAACTAATTATTTGTAGACTTCTATCTTTGAGCTCTTTAAGTCTTTCTTCCATGTGATCTGCTCTATGGAGCATTGCTGCTGCCCAGGTCCTTGTGCCCATGATGGCTGCCACTGCAGACAGGAAAGTGGAGTCCTGTGTGTCACCTCTAACTGCTATTGCAGGTACTGGATTCTCTGGGCCTGCAGGCTCAACCATCACAGATGGTGGGCCACGATCAGAGGCATAGCCTCTGCTATTCCCGGAGTTCCACCTTCTCTATGTGTTCCAATCTACCCACCTTCGGATGTACTGATGTGTGGATCTCTCTGGCATCCTGGTGTGTTAGGCAGAGGAACATTTTGTTGAATTGTGGATGTTTCACTTGTTGTAGATTAAAGGGGAGAATAAAAGGGAGTATCTCATGCTGCCATGATGATGACATCACCCTCTTTTTTCTTCTCTTGACAGATATTTTACTTCTTATGTAAACTATTTCATTTAATTTATTCTGTAAGATATTTCTACCCACACAATTTTTTTAAAATCCTTTTTTATTCGAGATGTACTTGTAGTTTCAGGGGACATGGTGCTTGTGGAAAGATTGTGGAGTTAAGTTCATTTTCTTAATTTCTCTATCATGCATTGGAGATGGCTTTTTTCCTATACATGATAAGAGAATATATAAGGAGAGACCAGAATAATTACTGATTATTATTTATATGTGCAATGCATCTATAAAATATTTGAGGAGAAATAAAGAATGATAAGCTATTCTTGGGGCTGAGGGAAGATTCATTGAGAGAGAGAAGAACCTGCTACTTCTCAAATGGGTCTTAGCAGATTCTAGCAGATAAGCCCCATTTAAGAAGCACTGGTTCTGGAATTTAAGAAATGTATGCCTTGGCCAGAAGCCAGAGCTTACTCTCTCTTAAAAAGTTGTTAAATATAGAAAGTCTGCTGATGATCTTCAGGTTTCCGTGAGCCAAATAAGCAAAACATTTATATGTCAATTTACTTCTTCTATTTGAAAATTGCTCATGTGAAAAAATAATTTTTGTCAATGTCCTGAAGATATTTGTTTATTTATTCTAAATAAAAATGTATAGTATGAGATTCTATTTTAATTCTTCTTATTATTATCATGAATCATTATTAATTATTATGAAAGCAAAACCAAAGATTCATGTAATTGAAATCACTTTCTAGCTGAATCCAAACTTGCTTTTGTGTTTTTGTATAATATTGTCTTTTTTATCAATCAGTGGAAACTTACTCTTAGAAGAAAAAACAGACAAGTGTGAAGGCCATATTTTTCTGTGCCTGTGTTAAAAAAAAATCAGTTTCCAATGTAATAAAGGAAATTATAGTTTTAAAATGTGCTTAAGTATAATTTTTCTGGAGATCTCTAAACAATCAATAGTTTTTCAAATATTTTCTTTATGGCTAGAAGGTTAACAATTCTTGCTGTAAGTGGGCTGTGCTCCTGGCTGCCTACTCTGAGAATCAGAATCTTGAATATAATTGTCAGAGCTCCTCAGTCTAGTCTAGTCTAGTCCCTCAATCTGATCATGTATTTTTTTAAATAACAGTATTATTGAAATATAATTTACATAACATATAATTCACCCATTTAAACTGTGCAATTCAATGGTTTTTTAGCATATTCACAGATAGGCACAATCATTACCACAGTCAATTTTAGAATGATTTCTTAGACTCAAAAAGAAACCCCATACTCTTTAGTTATCTCCTATCCCCCATCACCCATCTCCAAGCAACCACTATTCTAATCTGTCTCTATAAATTTTCCTATTCTGGACATTTCATATAAATGGCAACATATACTATGCAGTCTTTTGTTTTCATGGTTCAGTCATGTTGTAACATCTATCAGTACTTTATTCATAATATTCCATTGTATGGACATACCACATTTTGTTTATCCATTCATCAGCTGATGGATTTCCCAACCTTGGGCTGTTAGGAATAATGCTGCTATAGACATTTGTGTACAAGTTTTGTGTGGGCAGATGTTTTATTTTGGATATATACTTGGGAGTAGAATGCTTCAAAAGCCACAATCAAGAAAATGAAAAGACGATTCACAGAATGTAGGAAAATATTTTCAAATCACACGTCTAATAAAGAACCTGTGTCTAGATTATATAAATAACTTAATGATAGAAGGAAAAATAACCAAATTTTAAAATGGACAAAGGATACGAATAGACATTTCTCCACAAAAGATATAGAAATGGTCACTAAGTGCATGAAAAGATATTTATCATCATTAGTCATCAAAAAAATGCGAATCAAAACCTACAGTAAGATACCACCTCACACCCACTAGAATGACTATAATCAAAAAGTCAGAGGATAAATTGTATTATCAAGAATGTCAGTGCATCAGTCAGAAGACTCATACACTGCTGGTGGGATGTAAAATAGTGCAACCACGTTGGAAAATAGTCTGGCAGTTTCTCAAACAGTTAAATACAGAGTTACCATACAATCATGTGTTTTACAATTACTTTTAGCTCCCTCTGATATACTAATGAATTCTTTTCTAGGGACCTGCATCCTTGTTAGGCTATATCTTCAGGATAATTGGTGAAAAACACCTGTGGCAATTTATGATTTATGAAATGATTTTCATCTTGTATAATGTGGTTTTCTAGCAACTAAATGAACTGGGCCATGAAGAATTCATTGGCCAGAACAACTTCTTATCTTTGCATAATTTTTAATAGGAAAAAGCAATCAGACATAGATGTTTCAGCATCTGGGAGAAAAGAGATCTGCAGGTGAATAAGAATTGATGTTGGTGGGAGCTGATTATAATAACATAGACTCCTCATTATAAACCAAAATCACATGTAAATTTCCCATTGATTTATGAGATTTTGCCAACTAGTCTCATTTAGTCCATGGCAATCTACCACTGATTCCTCTACAATATTTTTCAGATCTTCTCTAACCCTATATCAGCACTCACCATTCATTAAAGCACCATTGTAATAGAATCCTGATTTTCCTTTCAGCCGCTGTCCTCTCTTGCCCACCCTATATAGTTCAGTGTGAATGTTCTTCAAATGTCAATTTGCCTGCTAAATATCTGTACACAAATTAAAGCCTCTAATAAGGTCTTTCAACAATTGAGGAGCTCTAGCTTTATCTCTGTCTGTACTCTAACCATGCAAAGATAATTCAAACCTCATATATCACCCTTTAACTATTTGAAAATAATGTATATACCTCATCTGCTTTTCTTCATTCAAAATTTTATCTGAATCTTTCAAAGCAAGGCTTAACTAATTTTTTTATGTACTTGATCGGACAAAGATGGATAGTAGTGTGCCAATGATGACTACCCTGCTTTTCAGGGCATAAAAGTCCATGACCACTATATTTTCACTTAAGATTGTTACATTTTATTAATATAAAATGATTCTTTTTCCATATAGCATTTTTTTCCTTAAATACTACTGCAATGGGTGTTAAAATTATAATTCTGCTTTCCTTTTGTCATGCTTACTTGATATCTGTCTTAGCTGCCAATCCTATAGCAGTTTTATCCACATTTCTTCTCAGTACTTATAAACATTTTAATTGTAATTTGAAAGAAACTAAAACTGCTACTGATTACTTGCTAAAGTCTGAACCCATGAAAACACCTTTATATGTTGCATAGTTGTGTATGAGGTTTTTAACTCCTGTTTTTCTACCTCTCCACAATTTTTTAGATTTTGTATAAAAATGTCAAATCTACTACACACTTCACTTCTTTACAGAGCATATAATTCTATCATAGCTTACCAAAGGAATTTAAAAAAAAAACACTTATAATACTTGTCATAAAATATAAACTCAAGTTGCCTTCACTCCAGGACCTATCAAAGGCTTAGAAAGGAGTTATATTTAGAGAAGTCTGTGTGAAGTTGGTGAAGAGTCCTCCTCTGCTTTCTTATTATAAGGCATATTCTTCTATTAAGGTGCATCGCTGAAACACTAGCACAGATCCTCAGAGAATCATTTTATGGCAATCATATCTAATGTGAGACCTTGACTTTCTTTGATTAGTACAAGGAATGGAAGTAAGGAAATCACCCTTAGAATTGATATAAAATTATTTCCAAAGGTATTACCAATAAACAAGATAATAAAATATACCTAATGACAATGAGAAAATTCATTCACGACCAAATCCTGTTAAAATTTTGTTTCCCCAGAGATTCTCTTTCTCTAATGAGAAATGTCTAATATTGTTTCCCTTTATGTTCTAGCTATCAGTAAATTAATAGCCAAATTTTGTTTGGCCAGTGTGCTGGAGAAGGAATATGTGTTTAGTGAGTGTTGAAAGTTCCATAAACCAAGATGAGTGAGAATCTTTGGACCTTTGATATTTGTTTACTTGATCTGTTAGCAAATGGAATTAAAATGTATCCGTTGAAAAAAACAGAATTGAAATATGTCAGTTGGAGAACATGACAGACCAAAGCCATCAGAGTATTTTAAAAGGGAAGTAAAATAAATATATAGTATGATCTTGAGTTTTTTATCTTGAATTGTGTAAGAAAAATATTTTCATGCTTGCTAATTTGTTATGTATCTACTAGCAAATAAAAGAGACTTTTTAAAAAAAATCTAAGTTAAGGGGAAAATTGCAGTAGTGCGTCTTCAGTGTCAATTATCTTTGTGCAAAAGAGGGAGACAAGCCATCTTAAGAGAAAGGAACACTGCATGCCCTATCCACAGAGTTTTTTGTATGTGTATCTTCTAATACATCTTATGTTTAATTCTCTCCGAGCTTGGAACTTTCTTAAGGCCAGAGATATTGTGACTAGAGAACTAAGAAGCAAATTCTGATAAAACATTATTATTTAAATTTATTCTATGTAAAATAAAATCTCTCTAAGAGTTTTGAAATTTCCAGTCACTGCCTGACAGGGAAAACACTCCTAATTGATTTGTTAATGTTGAGTAATTTTGAAGCTTTCCCTTTTGTGACTATATAGCTCATTGTTAAAATCTATTTTAATAGTTTTATCTTTTTTACTATTATGTTTTTGGTATTTGATTAACTTTTAAAACATGAGATATTGTAAAAAAGGCTACTTGAAAATTCCAAGGAAAAAATTTATTTTTCCCATTAGACTCTTCCAAGAGTCATTATGGAACTTATTAAACAATACTTGTACCTGCTAATAGTAAACCACAGGGCAAGATCATGGAACTAGGAACTGGCCAAATGAGAAATATTACTGTATATATATATATGTTAAATAAATTAAACATGTTAAATAAGACAAAATAAATAAATATGTTAGATAAAAAGGGTATTGTGTCCAAGCACTCATGTTTAACTGATAACTTTTGGCAGTGTTTTTGTGATTCTTGCCTAGAGCTTTAAAGTGTGGCCATAAAAAGTATGAATTATCTATTTCTGAACAAAGCTAATCTAAATTAAAGAAAAGGTATGATGACTTATAACAAAAACTAACTAAACAATACTTCACTTGTCAGGTTTTAAAAGAGATGGTCTAGAATAATAAAGAAAATCTCAGTATCATAAAAACAAGTGGTATTTTGTAAGAAGAGTTAAAGTTAAAAAGAGATTGAGGAAATCTGGGAGAGCTTCAAACCCATCAACTCATTTTCTGGGATCCAGGCAAGATGTCTATTATGAACAAGTGTGGAGAACAGTGGTCTATCCTCAGTCAAGTTTCATTTCTTTCACTTATTCCCAGGTATTTATTTCAAAGATTAAGTGATTTACACCTAATCTGTAGGTCACTTCAGCCTCCCTGTATAATAAAATACCAGAAAAATCAAAAACTTTAAGAAGAATATGACCAAAAACCAGTTAGTAGATAAATCATTAAAAAAAAAAAAAGCCAGAACATAACTTAACTGTAAATTGCGAAGAAGCTGGCGATAGAAGATTGAGAAATAAAAGTGGAAGTTCAGTCAAATTGGGACATACTGAATTGGTGACAACAGGTATTTCAGTGATGAAACTCTTGAGACTGTGTTTTGAAATAATATCTGAAATCACAGAAGTATTACTATATTAATATAAGTATTAACGTATTATATATTAATATATTGTGGGGGTTGTAATAATCTAGCAATTCAAAGGCCTCTGATTATTCATGAGAACAATCCTGGTAATGGAAAACTTCAAGTAAAAACAATAAAGGAAGTTACAAAGGAGGATCTCCTTCCATATATCATCCAGATCTACCAAAGACAGATATCGTAATTGTCTACTTAATAAAATTCTCCTAGAAATTCAAAGACATTGACTTCTTACCTGCTCCAAAAAATACTGTTCTCTCCAAAGAGATTTAAATAGAGGGTTGGCTACTCAGAAGAGATTGGGGACAATTTAAGGTGTCAATGTTTTTCTCAGTCTCTGTGGTACTTGCTCAATCTGGAAAGAGATAAAATGATAATTGTTTATTGGTTTTAGAATAAAATAGATCCTCAAAACTACAATAAGCCTATGAGTTAATTAATAAAGATGCAAATAATTTCATTTTCAGGTCTGGGACAAGAGAATTTGTCATCAGTCGACCACAAATAAAAGCCTAAAGGAAGTTCTTGAGATGAAAAGAAAATGATAAAAGAAGAAATCTTGGAGCATCAAAAAAGGATGAAACCACAATGTAAAAAGTTGAAATCCAAGTAAGTACATTAGACTCATGAGTTTTCTAAATTATGTTTGAAAATGTAAGTAAAAATTATAATAATATCGGATGTGGCTCTTGAATACATAGAAGAAATATATGACAATTATTAAAAAATGGGAAAATGTAAAGAAACCTAAAGGGACATAAGTTTTCTACACTTCATTCAAACTGGTGAGCATTACTGGATTGTGATAAATTTTATATGTATAATGTAATGTCTAAAGCAACTACTAAAACATTTACAAAGAGACATACTCAGAAACAATATAGATAAATCAAAATTAAATTTTTTAAAAAGGACAAATAACACACAGGAACACAAACAAAAAACAAAACAAAGCAATGAAGAATAAACAAACAACTCTAAAGAATAAAATGCCTAACTCAAGATCTAACATATTAATAATTATATTAAATGTAAATGATCTAAGTACACCAAATAAAAGATTGACAGCATGAATTAAAAAAAAAAAAAATCCAGGGGAACTAAGATCCTGCAAGCCATGTGGCATGACCAAAAAAAAAAAAAAAAAAATCCAACTATATGTAGTGTACAAGGTACAAGAAACTCACTTCAAATAATGATACAAATGATACTGATGAACAATGTGAATTTGTCAAGCTCAACAAACGTTAGAGGCATGGAAAAAACTTTTCATCTTACTGAATGACAGTTACATACCAGTTTATTGTATTACTATCATTTATTGATTGCTCTTAAAACTGTGAAAAACGTACTTTAGGAAAAACTATAAAACTATAAATATACATTTCTTAAGTATCTTAAAGCACAATAACTCCTTTCATCTCTATTCTTTCTCATGGTTAGGACTGTCCAACATCTTTGTTAGCTCTGCTTTTTCTCTTCCCAATTTTAGACATTATCATTAGTATTTGTATACAGTAAGCATTTTCTTGTAATTACTCATGTTATTTTTCTTCTGATTATTTTTTGCATTTCATATTTTTTCAAGGATGATTTTCCATTTTCTTGATGTACAGCCTTTCAAAGTTATTTTTAAAAACAAAAACACTAGTTTGAAAAGATACATGCACCCCAGTGTTCATAGTAGCATTATTTATAAGTGCCAAGGTATGGAAGCAAACTAAATTGCTTCCATCTATCAAGAGATGAATGGATAAAGAAGATGTGTAATGAAATACTACTCAGTCATTAAAAAAGAATAAATTTTGCCATTTTCAGCAACATGGATAGATTTGGAGGGCATTATGTTAAGTGAAATAAGTCAGAGAAATACAAATACTGTATGATATCACTTATATGTGGAATCTAAAAAATACAACAAACTAGTGAATAAAACAAAAAAGAAGCCGACACAGATACAGAGAACAAACTACTGGTTACCAGTGGAGAGAGGGAAGAGGGGGAGGAAAAATATAGGGATGGGAAAAAAAAGTGTTATTATGAGATTATAAGAAATATGTGTAAAACTTTTGAAAATTGTAAAACACTATAGAATTTAAAGAATCTTTCATTCAAAAAAATCAATTAAAATTTTTAAAAATAAAAAACGATTAAGTTTAGGTGTCACCTGCTCTTAAAAGTCTAAAAAAATGGTTATTTTAGTGAAGTCCATTAATAGTAAATTTTGTTAATTTCTTTTAGTATAAAATGTTATATTTCACTCTCATTCTTGAATTAGGATTAAACTAGGGATAAGGTTTACTGTGAAAATTCCATTCTCTCTTAAACTTTGTTGATATTATTCTACTGTCTTCTAGCTTTCACTGTTGCTACTGATAATTTTTCTATTGATTTGTTATTATTTATGGGTAAACTGTCTATACACTCTGGATGCTTTAAGATATCTTTGATTTTAACATTCTGTAGTTTTCTGTTTTTTGTTTTTATAAATATACCCCTTTTAATTATTTATTTATGTATTTATGTATTCATGTATTTATTTATTTATTTGCCTGTGTTGGGTCTTTGTTTCTGTGCGAGGGCTTCCTCTAGTTGCGGCGAGCGGGGGCCACTCTTCATCGCGGTGCGCGGGCTTCTCACTATCGCGGCCTCTCTTGTTGCGGAGCACAGGCTCCAGACGCGCAGGCTCAGTAGTTGTGGCTCACAGGCCCAGTTGCTCCATGGCATGTGGGATCTTCCCAGACCAGGGCTCGAACCCGTGTCCCCTGTATTGGCAGGCAGATTCTCAACCACTGCGCCACCAGGGAAGCCCCATTCTGTAGTTTTATTATTATGTGGCTTACAATGGATTTCATTTTATTGATACTGCTTAGTGTTTATTAAAGTCTATCATCATTTCTGGAAACATTTGCATCAAATATTGCCTCTTTCACAGTCTATTTTATTATTTTGGGACTCTGATTTCATATATATTAGACCTTATTACATTCTATGTCATTCATCTTTTATTTTACATTTTCTACCTCTCTGACTGTATCCCCTGAATTCTGCAAAATGTCTTTAAATATAATTTACAGTATATATATATATATATATATATATATAATTTATGTAATTCTTTATCTCTATACTGCTGTTTAAAATATCAATAATTTTTTTTCTTTTTTCTGTAAGGCTTATAGTTTTCATTAATTAAAGTTCTTTTTTTTTTTAATAAAGTTCTATTTTTAAAAATATGTCTTTTCTTTTTCTGGTTTTGATTCTAACTTTTATATCCTTAAAATACTATTATTTTATATTCCCCACCCAATATTTCCAAAACTTTATTTTGAATAAGTTCTAATTCTAATTCAAAAGATAGTACATTAGAACCCCAGACTACACAAGTCCAACCTCAGGATCTTACTAATTTTAAATTGTCAATTGCATATCCTCTTTCTATTTAATTTATTAGGAATTTTTAAAAGTTAAATAAATTTTGCATTTATTATGCATATTTTGTCACATTTAAAATATTTATCCTATATTCATAGATATGTACACACTTCATTAAACAATAATCCCAACAGTGATAGAAAGTGGGACCTCTCACCAAAAATTGATTAAATTATTGATCCAAGTTGTTTAATAGTTTAGCCATATATAGGATGTGTGGGGATGTATGTGCATGTGTGTGTATGTTTTGGTAAGGGGTCCCCAAGGCCACCCCTAGGTTTGATTATTTGCTAGGAAAACTCACAAGATTCTCCATATAGTCCTATTCATAACTATGGCATATGACAATGAAAGGTAGAAAGCAAAATCAGCAAAGGGAAAGGGCACATGGGACAAAATCCAGAGGTAACATGTGCAAGCTTTCAAGAGTCCTCTCTCAGTGGATTCACACAGAATGTGCTCAGTTCCTTCAGTAACCAGTGTGACAACACATATAAAATATTGTCTAAAAGGGAAACTCATTATAGACTCAGTGCTCAGAGGTTTTGTTGGATGTTATTCATATAGGCACCCTCTGTGTAGCACTTACCACATTTTAAGACATCCAGTAGGAAAGTAGGTGCTCAGCATAAAGCCACATTTTTTTGTGTGTGAAGTTTATACAGTGTGAGCCAGTCTTAACAAGTTATGAGAATGGTGGGTATGCTCCCATGATTATAAGTTTCCAGACACCTTTAGAAAATAGTCCACTTTGTAAACAAATCTTTCTCAAAACAGCAGTCTCCAGTTTTCTGTGTTAACTATTTTCTGCACTGTATATGTGTGTTCTATGTTCTTCTTACTTTAATTTATGAGAAAAATATATGAAGACAAATTTCATGCATTCCCAGAAGCACATCTACAAAATCATTGTCTGTATACCTATATGTTCTCCTTTCCCTCCTATTACTCCAGATGGACAATCCATGGTTCTCTCTAAGGCCAACTCCTCTATCAATGGATCATATCCCACCTTCTCTCATCCTTCCCTCTCATTACTCTTAGCATATGAACATGCTATAATATTGCTATCTGAAAAACCAACAAAAAAACTAATTTGAGTAAGCACAATTATGAGAACTTTATTGCCAAATCATCTTTAGATTATTAGAATAAATCTCACATGACTATATTTTTTTAATTTTTGCTGAAGGAGATTTCCTTATTTTTAAAGATATACACTCAATTTCCTATGAAGGTAGCATTTGTATTACGTAAATTAGTTAATTTAAATGTAACAAAATGATGGGTATTTTTATTGAGTAATCTGTGAAATTTAAATCATATGTACATATATATATATAAATCATATGTACATATATTCACTTACAACGTTTAAAATAAAACAAGTTCTAATCATTGTTGAGCCATCAAATCATTGTTTCTAAGTCTGGGAAATACATTTAATGTCTCTAAACTTCAAATCCTATAATATGAAAATAATTTTTCATGAAAATCATCTGGAGTACACATGTTTGTGAGTGTGCTTGTGAGTAAGCATGTGCCACAAAGCTTGGGGTATCATGTTTCACTCTATACTTTCTTCTGATCCTCTGCACATTTTCCCACAAATAAAATACTTTGCACAGCAAAAGCATAACTGAAACTACCACAAAAATATTGAAATATTTAGGTGGGGTTTTGTATTAAGGACTCTGCCACTTGCCATAGCAATATGTTTATTTAGCTTTTAGCAATTAGTTTTTAGGGGCACGTATGAACTCCTTGATTGAATCTCGGTTTTACCCCTGCTGGCACTATCTGCTAGAACTTTTTATGTTTATGAGCTTCTGGGAAAAATATATGTCTACAGTTTTTTGTTTTTTCTTCCCTTGTATATTGTGTTTGTAGTCAAGCGCATTTTTTTGTCCCCGCTGCGTGTAGGATCTTAGTTCCCTGACCAGGGATCAAACTCACGTCACCTGCAGTGGAAGTGCAGAGTCTTAACCGCTGGACCACCACGGAAGTCCCAAGCACATTTTTAACATAGCTATCCTCTGGATAATGGATATTAGACTACTTTTACTCTGTTTGTTCTCTATCAGAAAGTTAGGCTCTCTTACTATTGCAACATAGGTTTTTAAAAGCATCTTGATTGAAATAGATTAATTTAAAATCCAGGTTGACGTAGAGAATGGACTTGAGGACACGGGGTGGGGGTGAAGGGTAAGCTGGGACGAAGTGAGAGAGTGGCATGGACATATATACACTACCAAATGTAAAATAGATAGCTAGGGGGAAGCAGCCGCATAGCACAGGAAGATCAGCTCGGTGCTTTGTGACCACCTAGAGGGGTGGGAGGGAGACGCAAGAGGGAGGAGATACGGGGATATCTGGATATGTATAGCTGACTCACTTTGTTATACAGCAGAAGCTAACACACCATTGTAAAGCAATTATACTCCAATAAAGATGTTAAAAAATAAATAAAATCTAGGTTGAAAAGCAGAGATGCAGTAAAATATCTTTTTAGAAACAGCTTCTTTGTTTCTATAAAAATCCTTTCAGAAATTTAAATGGAAATGTGCTTAAACTATGTATCTGAAGGGAATTGACAGCTTTATAATGCTGAATGTTCTGATCATTACACATAGGTGTTTCTCTAGTTATGCTGTTCTTATATATTTCAGCAATCTGGAAGTTTTTAGTGCAGAGGTCTTGCAAATACTTTCATAAAATTATCTTTAAGGGTTTTGTGTTTTGTGTTGTTGAATCCTTTTACAAAGGGCATTTGTTTTTAATCTCAATTTTAAAATTTGCATTGCTAGCACAGGTACATACAATTGGCCTTTACATATTGATTTTGTATCCTGTCAACTTATTAAACCCCCTTATTAACTCATGTACCATTTTTGTGAAGCCCGTGGGATTTTTATACATAAACTATTCTGTAGTCTGTAAACAAAAACAACTTTATACTCCTTTCTAACGTGTATGGATTTTATTTCCTTTTCTTGCTTTAAAGCACTGGCTAGGATCTTAATATACAATATTAAATGGAAGTGATGAGAGCAAATACTTGTTTTGTCCCCAATATTAGAGAAAAAGCACTCCATTTTTCACCATTAAGAATCATTTTAGCTGCAAGTATTTTGTATATGTTTATCAGGATGAAGAAGTTTATTTCTCTTCCAAGTTTGCTGAGGTTTTTTTTTTTTTTTTGTCTTTTGTTTTTTGTTTGTTTTTTATCATGAATGGGTATTGGTTTCTGTAAAATGCTCTTTTGCTTCTGTTGTAATTATTCATTTTTTATAGTATGTAATGCAGCAAATTATATTGATTTGTTTTTCAATATTAATTCAGCATCTTGCATTTCTGGGATAAAACCCATTCAGTGATCATAAGTTATCTTTTTTATATATGCTGTATTCAGTTTGCTAATGTTGCTAAGGATCTTGTCATCTGTATTCATAGAGGATAATGTTTTCTTACAATGCCTTAGTCTCTTTTTTTGTGTCAGGATATTGGTAGTAATATAAATGAGTTATTTAGTGTTCCCTCATCTTCTATTTTGTAAATAATATGTTTAGAATTAGAATTATTTTTCTGCCTTCAGACTCTGTTTTAACTCTCAGAGCAATTGCCTTTAGGCCATTAACAACTAAAAAACATAGTAGGCAAATAATTTCTGTAACTCACATGAGTAAATGCACATGTGGGAAGACTTACAGTTCCCATCAGCCAGACTAGAGAGGCCTTATTACATAAGACACTGGGCAGAGTCCTTAAAAGCACTATGCTTTGAGAGGAGAGTTAAATTAGTCTCAAAGTGAAAGTTGCTCTAGACATGGCATAACAAAGCTTAAAAACAAGCCTTAACAGTATTAAACTGATCTAAAATAACTACAGGACATAACAAATTTTAATACTATTAAAAGAATATTAAGACTCTGGTACTAATAATTGTAAACTTTACAATGTACAAGAACTAATAAAAATTTACCAAGTTTGCAGAGCAGCAGAAAATCTTGACCCATAACTGGGAGAAAAATCAATTAGTGAAAGAAATTTCTAAATGCAGAGATGTTCTTTTGAAAGCTATATAAACCTTAGAAGTATGTACAAAATATAGAAAAAAAATATGACCGTAATAAGGATAGAAACATTAGGCATGAAACAAAAGACAAAATGGATCTTCTTGAAACATAAAATATGCTACCTGAAATGAAAAAAAAAATACACAAGGTAAAATTAATAGATTAGGAACAGCAGAAGAAAGGATCAGTAAAATTAAAGGCATAGAATTTTAAACTGTCCAAAATAAAGTGCAGAAGGAAAAATGATTAGAAAAGAAGGACATATTAGCAGTAAACTGTAGAAAATATTCTGTCCTAATATCCATGGCAATAGCAAATTTGAGGGAAAAAAAAAGTAACTACCCAGATTTAAGAAGCTCAAAGAACTCCAAACAGAAAAAAACCACAAAGATAATCAGATCAAGGCAGATCATAATCAAATTGTTGAACAAAACTGAGAGAGAAAAAAATCTTGAAAGTAGGTAGAGATAGGGGAAAGAAACATATCGTACATAGAGGAGAAATATATAAATAAGAACACATGTCTCATTGAAACCCTGTAATCCAAAAGACAATGGGATCATATATTTAATGAGCTGAAAGAAAAATTATCTACCTAGAATTTTATACCCAGTAAAAATATCTTTCTAAAATGAAAACAAAAAGAAGATATTTGCAACATGACCAGCTGAGAGAATTCACATCCAACAGATCTACCATATAAGAATTATTAGAGACAATTGTGGCAGAAAGAAAATGATGCAAGATAAAAATTTAAGTCTACATAAATAAATGAAGAGCTACAAAACTCCTAAATATAGGAATATATATGAGATAATTTTCCTCATTAAAATTTTTATTAAAAGGTAATTTACTATTTAAAGTAAAAAATATATATATTAAAATTTATAACATGTAGAAATAAAATATGTAACAATTGCACAAAGAATGTGAAGGGACATATGCAACTAAAATGTTGTAAGATTCTTACACTGCATGTATAACCTTGAAGTTAGACTGCAGTAAGTAAAGGATACATATTATAAACCCTAAAATAATTTTTTAAAAGACATATAGTTAATGAGACAATAGTAGAGAAAAAACAAAATTGTAAATAAATAGCCAAGTTGTCCAAAGAAAACCATTAAAAGAGGAAGAAGGAAAAGAAAGAGGAGGTAGAGGAGGAGGGAGGAGAAGAAGAGGAAGAACAGATGGTACAGAGAGAAAGAAAATAGTAAGATTGCAGATTTAAACTCTTTGGATATCTGGATTTGTCTAGAGATTCTGGTTGAAGATACATAGTTGGAAGCCATTATTGTATATAATTGAATTCATAATCATGGGTGAGATTACATAGAGTAAATCAATAATGTCGGAAAGGAACACAGGGTAAAACCAAGCCTTGATAACCACCAATATTAAATGGCTAGGTAGAAGTTGATGACCCTGCAAAGGCAACTGAAAATAATCAATAGTAGTAAGAAATACAGGAAGGTATGAGACTTCAGATGTAAATGGAAGAAACTGTTTCAGGAAGATGTTGAAAATAAACAGTATTAAAACCATTATTACCAGAGTAATAATCATTAATCCATAATAATGATCACATATGATAGAATATGCTTATTTACAGCTGCATGTCATAATTGGCTTAAGAATATAAAAAGTGACTTTCAGATTCCACTTACCAATCCTTTCTATTATTTCTATAGTGTAAGATATGTGAGCAAGAAATACAGTACTTAATACTATATGCCACTGGGATTTGTGATTGGTGTGGTAGGCAGCAAAAACTGACTAGCACACTGTCACTAGTTATTGTTATTGTATCAGATACATTTATTTTGCTACCCAAATAAAATTGTGTAAGAGGATTAGGACTAGACTGTTTGAGCCATGGTGATAGTGCCTGTTCTGTTCCACATGTGTATTATCAGGGCATCAGAAGTGATTCCAGAGTTGCCACAACTCTGTTTCACAGGATTTTTCATTTAGTATCAAGTCAACATTTACCTCTTGATAATCTGGGCTACTCAAGCCAGCCCTTTTGACCTCTAATTTTGTACCATCAAGAAGTTTTTGTCATTTTCTTATGAAATCTAGTATTAGGCAATGTGCTTTTCTCCGATCCTGTTGCTTTATTGGTTGTATGTATACTTTCCTCTGCACATTAATATAGTGTGATGGTTTCCAACTTTCCAACTTATGTCCGACTTATAAATCATAAGATCACTGCTATTAATGCCCTATTTAGAAGCAATATAACTAAAACCTGTCAACATTAGCACTTGCACTTTTATCACTTATATTTCCCTCTCTCATATGACCCTCTGCATGTGTTGGGAAGAAAATGACAAATATAGGAGAAAATGGGTGCTAGAGTAAGTAAGGATGTGTCATTTAACCAATGAAAAACATGCATATTATTTCTTTTTAAAAATGTCTTTTAAAAGACGATTGATTCAAATGCCATTTTATTGAAGAGTTGTATATATGAAACAAGATAAACTTTGCTATAAGAATTCATGTTCATAAATTTCACATTGTGGTTTATTTATTTTTCACAAATAAATGGATAGGACATATGAAATTATTAAGATCATGAGACATTAAAATAGATGTTTATTTAAGCCCTCAGCTTCAAGGTCCAAGGTCATTCAGAATTATTTTGGCAAGGAGAATCACTTATGCATTGAAATGAAAAAATTTCAGAATGTTCCCATAAGTGCAAGATGGTATTATTCTGAAGAAACCACTTGGGCAATTTTTTTCTTTTATAGAAGCCTTATAAAAGTTTCAGGAAGAAAAGCATGTGATGAATGTAATACAAAAAGTATAAAGCACATTTTGTTTTAATATTAAAATACTTAATATTATTGTTTTACTATTACAATGTTTAATATTACATATTACAAAATGTTTAATATTAGATTTAATATTAATATATAAATCTTTAATATTAATTATTTATAAATTATGTAATATAAATAATATATAAATCAATATATTTAATATTAATATATAATTATTTGCATATAAATCTTTATAAAATATTTATTAAAATATTTGTATATAAATAATATATAAATTTTAATATTAATAATTTATAATTTATTAAATATTATTAATTTATTAATATAAGATCTTTAATATTATGATTAACTATTATAACTCTTATTATAGCTGGGAAAAATTGTAGCTGCATTTAAATATTACAATGCTTGGTACCAAGAAAATACTTTAGAAATCCAGATAATATTCTTACTCAGTTTTATCTTGAAACTCTGAAAAATTTTACAACATAACTTAGAGGGCCATAAACTCTGGGAGAGTTTTCTTTTGTTTTGATTTTTTAATGTATGCAAGAATGCTTAAACCATCAGTAACAAAGTAGGCAAAAAACAGTCTGGGCTAACACCCAGCTATGAAGCTTTAAGAATTTAAGAAGAAATAAATAATTTAATCAAGTGTTAACTGGTCTATGGTAATATTTTATTTACTTTCAATAACATTCTTACTAGTTCTGTGATAAATGCCATTGATATTTTGATAGAGATTGGACTGAATCTGTAGATTGCCTTAGGTAGTATGGTCATTTTATTTTTAACATATTTATTGGAGTATAATTGCTTTACAATGTTGTGTTACTTTATGCTGTATAACAAAGTGAATCAGCTATACATATACATATATCCCCATATACCTTCCCTCTTGTGCCTCCCTCCCACCCTCCCTATCCCACCCCTCTAGGTGGTCACAAAGCACCGAGCTGATCTCCCTGTGCTATGCAGCTGCTTCCCACTAGCTATCTATTTTACATTTGGTAGTGTATATATGTCAATGCTACTCTTTCACTTCATCCCAGCTTACCCTTCCCCCTCCTGTGCCCTCAAGTCCATTCTCTGTGCCTACGTCTTTATCCCTGTCCTGCCACTAAGTTCATCAGAACCAATTTTTTTTTTTTTTAGATTCCACATATATGTGTTAGCATATGGTACTTGTTTTTCCTCTTTCTGACTTACTTCACTCTGTATGACAGACTCTAGGTTCATCCACCTCACTACAAATAACTCAATTTGGTTTCTTTTTCTGGCTGAGTAATACTCCATTATATATATGTGCCACATCTTCTTTAACGATTTATCTGTCAATGGACACTTAGGTTGCTTCTATGTCCTGGCTATTGTAAATAGTGCTGCAATGAACATTTGGGTGCATGTGTCTTTTTGAATTATGGTTTTCTCTGGGTATATGCCCAGTACTGGTATTGCTGGGTCATATGGTAGTTCTATTTTTAGTGTTTTAATGAACCTCCATACTGTTCTCCATAGTGGCTGTATCAATTTACATTTCCACCAACAGTGCAAGAAGGTTCCCTTTTCTCCACACCCTCTCCAGCATTTATTCTTTGTAGATTTTTTGATGATGGCCATTCTGACTGGTGTGAGGTGATACCTCATTGTGGTTTCAATTTACATTTCTCTAATGATTAATGATGTTGAGCATCCTTTCATGTGTTTGTTGGCTATCTGTATATCTTCTTTGAAGAAATGTCTGCTTAGGTCTTCAGCTCATTTTGATTTAGGTTGTTCGTTTTTGTGATATTGAGCTGCATGAGCTGCTTGTATATTTAATCTTTTGTCAGTTGCTTCATTTGCAAATATTTTCTCCCATTCTAAGGGTAGTATTTCATCTTGTGGATGATTTCCTTTCCTGTGCAAAATCATTTAATTTTCATTAGATCTCATTTGTTTATTTTTGTTTTTATTTTCATTACTCTAAGAGGTGAATCAAAAAAGATATTGCTGTGATTTATGTCATACAGTGTTCTGCCTATGTTTTCTTCTAGGAGTTTTGTAGTATCCAGCCTTACATTTAGGTCTTTAATCCATTTTGAGTTTATTTTTGTGTGCGGTGTTAGGGCGTCTTCAAATTTCATCCTTTTACATGTAGCTGTCCAGTTTTCCCAGCACCAATTATTGAAGAGGCTGTCTTTTCTCCATTGTATATTCCTGCCTCCTTTATCAAAGATAAGGTGACCATATGTGCATAGGTTTATCTCTGGGCTTTCTATCCTGTTCCATTTATCTATATTTCTGTTTTTGTGCCAGTACCATACTGTCTTGATTACTGTAGCTTTGTAGTATAGTCTGAAGTCAGGGTGCCTGGTCCTCCTGCTCCATTTTTCTTTCTCAAGATTGCTTAGGCATTTGGAGTCTTTTGTGTTTCCATACAAATTGCGAAATTTTTTGGTCCAGTTCAGTGAAAACTGCCATTGGTAATTTGATAGGGATTGCATTGAATCTCTAGATTGCTTTGGGTAGTAGAGTCATTTTCACAATGTTGATTCTTCCAATCCAAGAACATGGTATATCTCTCCATCTGTTTGTATTGTCTTTAATTTCTTTCATCAGTGTCTTATAGTTTTCTGCACATAGGTCTTTTGTCTCCTTATGTAGGTTTATTCCTAGGTATTTTATTCTTTTTGTTGCATGATAAATGGGAGTGTTTCCTTAATTTCACTTTCAGATTTTTTTCATCATTAGTGTATAGGAAGGCAAGAGATTTCTGTGCATTAATTTTGTATCCTGCTACTTTACCAAATTCATTGATTAGCTCTAGTAGTTTTCTGGTAGTATCTTTAGGATTCTCTATGTATAGTATGATGTCATCTGCAAACATTGACAGCTTTACTACTTCTTTTCTGATTTGGATTCCTTTTATTTCTTTTTCTTCTCTAATTGCTGTGGCTAAAACTTCCAAATCTATGTTGAATAATAGTGGTGAGAGTGGACAACCTTGTCTTGTTCCTGATCTTAGAAGAAATGGTTTCAGTTTTTCACCATTTAGAACGATGTTGGCTGTGGGTTTGTCATATATGGTCTTTATTATGTTGAGGTAAGTTCCCTCTATGACTACTCTCTGGAGGGTTTTTATCATAAATTGGTGTTGAATTTTGTCAAAAGCTTTTTCTGCATCTGAGATGATCATATGGTTTTTCTCCTTCAATTTATTAATATGGTTTATCACATTGATTGACTTGCCAATATTGAAGAGTCCTTGCATTCCTGGGATAAACCCCACTTGATCATAGTGTATGATCCTTTTAATGTGCTGTTGGATTCTGTTTGCTAGTATTTTGTTGAGGATTTTTGCATCTATGTTCATCAGTGATATTGGTCTGTGGTTTTCTTTTTTTGTGATATCTTTGTCTGGTTTTGGTATGAGGGTGATTGTGGCCTCATAGAATGAGTTTGGGAGTGGTCCTCTCTCTGCTATATTTTGGAAGAGTTTGAGAAAGATGATAGGTGTTAGCTCTTCTCTAAATGTTTGATAGAATTCGCCTGTGAAGCCATCTGGTCCTGGGCTTTTGTTTGTTGGAAAGTTTTCAATCACAGTCTCAGTTTCAGTGCTTGTGATTTGTCTGTTTATATTTTCTATTTCGTCCTGGTTCAGTCTCAGAAGGTTGTGCTTTTTGAAGAATTTGTCCATTTCTTCCATGTTGTCCATTTTATTGGCATACAGTTGCTTGTAGTAATCTCTCATGATCCTTTGTATTTCTGCAGTGTCAGTTGTTATTTCTCCTTTTTCATTTCTAATTCTATTGATTTGAGTCTTCTCCCTTTTTTTCTTGATGAGTCTGGCTGATGGTTTATCAATTTTGTTTATCTTCTCAAAGAATCAGCTTTTAGTTTTATTTCTCTTTGTTATTGTTTCCTTCATTTCTTTTTCATTTACTTCTGATCTGATCGTTATGATTTCTTTCCTTCTGTTAACTTTGGGGTTTTTTTGTTCTTCTTTCTCTAATTGCTTTCAGTGTAAGGTTAGGATGTTTATTTGAGATGTTTCTTGTTTCTTTAGGTAGGATTGTATTGCTATAATGTTCCCTCTTAGAACTGCTTTTGCTGCATCCCATACATTTTGGATCAATGTGTTTTCATTGTCATTTGTTTCTAGGTATTTTTTGATTTCCTCTTTGGTTTCTTCAGTGATCTCCTGGTTATTTAGTAGTGTATTGTTTAGCTGCCTTGTGTTTTTATTTTTTACAGATTTTTTCCTTTAATTGATATCTAGTCTCATAACATTGTGGTCAGGAAAGATACTACTGCCAGGGTCCCGAGATCCACGTACAACTTCCTCAGGAGAACACACAGCATGCCTCATGCTGTTGTAATGTCATGCTGGCCTCTGCAGCCATAGGCTTGCCCTGCAATTCAATTATGACTACCGTAGCCCTCCCACTCCCTGGCCTGAGTGAGCAAGAGAGCCCTAATCAGCTTCTGCTTTAACCCCCTCCTGTATGGGCAGGAAACAGATGCCTAAGGGTGACCTACTGGCAGAAGTGAGGCCAAAACCAAAGCTGAACCATAGAAACTGTGCAAATGAAAAAGAGAAAGGGAAATTTCTCTGTGCAGCCTCAGGAGCAGCAGATTAAATCCCCATGGTCAACTTGATGAACCCTGCATCTGTGGAGTACTTGAATAGACAAGGAATGCTCCCAAAATTGAGGTGGTGGATTTGGGGAGCAACTGTAGACTTGGGGTTTGCTGTCTGCTACTGATTATTTTCTGATTTTTATGATTACCTTAGTTTAGTTTTTAGTGCTTGTTAGCATTGGTGGATTTACTTATTGGTTTGGTTGCTCTCTTATTTTTTTTTAAATTTTTAATTTATTTTTTAAAATTTTATTATTTTATTATCTTTTATTCTATTACTTTTTAATTTTATTTAATTATATTTTTTTTCTTCCTTTTCTTCTGATCTGTGGTGGTCCAATAAACAAATGGCTGTACTTGTAATTTCAAGGCAATTTGAATCCTTTTCTAATACATAGATGATTTGAATCAGTATTACTTTAGTCACATTCTGCTTAACTCTTATAGCTTATGCAACACTGGACAATTAACTAAAATTCTCTGTGCCTCAGTTTTCTTACTGGTAAAAGATCTCATTATCTTAATCATAGGACAGTAAGAATCAATGTGTTACTATGTGTAACAAAATTCTTAGGACAGTGCATAGTAAAATATAAGTGCTTAAAATATTAATTATTTTTTTAATTTTTACCATTATTACCATAGTAATAATCATTGATTCATAGACGTGACTGTTTATGATAGAATAAGCATTATTTATGGCTGCATGTCATAATCGGCTTAAGAATAGAAAAGGTAGTTTCTATGTTACATTTGCCAATGTTTTGTATTATTTCTAGAGCATAAGTTATTAAAGTCTACAAAGATAAAATATGAAGTCCACAGGGATGAAAGTGAAATACCTTATGTGTCCTTTCCTCAATACTATCATAACAATTAGAGCCAACTGTAAGTGGAGTTAGGAGCCATCTATGGCTTTGTGTTCTTCTGGTCTGAGATCACAAAGAAGACATTCCCCTTTGTTGGATTTATCTCCTACCATTAATATTGCTGGATTACTTTAATGACATTCTGCCAGCCTCAAATGATTCTTCAAAGTATTTCCAAATTAATTGCCCTAACCCGCTGTTTACAAAAACACTTCACAACTTTCAGGACACATTTTAAATTACAGAGTTTGAAAATAAAATTACAAATGAAGATTAATTTCTTAATTTGCTGTTTAAAGCCATACACAATTTGGCTCTAATTATAATTTCCAAATCTATTACTTGCTATTCTATAAAACGATATTTTGATTTCACCCAAACTCTCCTACTCGTTGTCTACTAATAAGGCATGAATATTTTCACCCCCATGTCAAAATTCTTGGTTTTCTATTCATAAAATTGACTATATCTTATTTAATCTCTTTCTTTCTTCAAGGCCTTCTCAACTTCTACTAATTCCATAAATTGATCCAGTCACTACAGGCTACAAAGTGTTCTATCACTCTCCTAACCATACCTTCTTCCCCAAACTCAACTACATTGTATATATAAGGTGTTAACTGATGTAGCACAAAATATGTTATATATATAAGACACACACACTCCTCATGGTTTTAAAAGTGCAGGGTATCTTTTGCCACTCTGCAATATAAAAACATTGTTAGAATTACTGCACTGTCTTAGTTTGGGCTACTATAAGAGAATACCACAGACCAGGGGGCTTATAAACAATAGGAATTTATTTATCACAGTTCTAGAGGCTGGGAAGACCAAGATCAAGGTGCCAGTGTATTTGTAGTCTGGTGAGAGCAAGCTTCCTAGTTCACAGATGGCCATTACTGTGTCCTCACCTGGCAGAAGTAGTGAGGAAGCTCCCTTGGGTCTCTTTCATAAGGGTACTAATCCTATTCATGAGGGTTCCATCCTCATGACCTAATCACCTTCCAAAGGTCCCATCTTCTCATATCATCACATTTCAACATATGAATTTGGGAGGAATACAAACATTCAGTCTATAGCATACACTAAACAATGATTTCCTATAGAAGAAAGGCCAGGTTAAAAAATTAGATACAGAGAAAGAATAGTAAGCCACGCACAAGTAACTAAAGAGAAGTCTGTTTCATCAAGTATTACAGTATTGACATCATTCTAACCACTGGTACAGCAATACCAGTTGGTAAAATATCGGAATAATTCTATGCCAGTTGGCAAAAAACCTGCTCCCCCTTGCCTCCTGAATATCCCCGCTTCTAGCTGCCCTGAATTTCCCTCAGAACTCCACTAACAGCAGAGCATTAAGTTACAAGAGTGTTAACACCTAACATGGCAGGGGACTCCCAGACCTTGCTCCAGCATTTTGACCTTTCTATGTTCTGATTGATTGGTGTCTGTGATGTCTGTGACATGCCTGTTGTTAAGTATTCTGAGTATTTGAGGAAAAATGCATTTTACTGAGATTGTCACACAGTCGGAAAGCAAGTATATAGAAAGAAGTGTGTTCCTGAGATATAGGCAATGCATAGAGACAAAGATTCCAAGATTAGAAAACTACAGATTTAAGTAGGTAAAGACATGCTGCATGGTGACTGGATAATACAGTTTGATGTAGCAAAACTTGAGGCAAAGATCTGGTATTACAGTTAAGGCTCTGGGTGAGTGAAAATGATAAGAAGAAAATTGGTTTCACAGCCTAAAAGCATGAGGTTGCATCAGGGAACTTGTTTATATAAACAAGACTTCGTTTAAATACTTGGTTAATAAAAGGTCAGAATAAAACTGGGAGGAAGTTGGCTTTTTGCTGTTGCATCTGATGTAACATTAAACTTGAGTTCCTGGTCAAGATTAGTTACAAAACATAAGGCAGAGATGAAATGTCCCATGGCAGTCAAGTGGCAAACATTCTGTATAGATGCAGTTTTAGATGGAGATTGCCAAGCAATTGATATGTACCCTAGTCAACTGAGTGACTACTTTCAGTCACTTAATATTGTTAGAATAATCATTCATTTGCAAGTACCCCAAACACCTTAATGTCAGGCGTATTGCTGCATTCAGTGTCCAAAATTCTCCTCTTAGAGTTCAAGATTTTTGGAAAAGATCAGAATAGCTTGTTCACTAATCTCACTTAAAATTTTTGCTATTTAGTTACACTTTTAATGTTCCTCAAAATCCTCTGATCAGTTTCTTTTCCATAGCTAACTTTATTCCCTTTAGCACTTATTATAAGCCTTTCCCACAATCCTCAAGGTTCCAGTCTCCTTTCTTCCATATTCCAAGAAGATACTTTCAAATCCTAGTCTTCGGATGATCAAGGTCACCAGTTATAGCTTTATTCTTTACTCACTTTGACTTGTACCTAATCCTTCCAGTCCCTTATCTTCATTTCCTTTGCACCTCAAATCTTCTCTTATTTGTTAGCTCACTCCAGAAGATGTGGTCCAGGGCATTGATGAAATATGGTACGCACTAATGATTGTAGAAACTGGGTGATCAGGACTTAGGTGTTTGTTATATTATTCTCTCTACTTTTCATTATGTTTAAAATATTCCATAATAAACTATTTTTTAAAAAATCAAAAATGCAGAAAGAAGTTGAGAAGTTGAAGATTCCAGTGGAATGTTGTGATTAGAGGCCAAACTCCAAGAAATAGCAAGAATCACATTCTATAGGTTTTTAAATATATTATAAACTACTTATTAACTATTTATCCAGATCTGGTTCTATATTTGTATATATACATACAAAGCTAGATGTGTTAAGGTGGGGTACATGAGTGTGTTTTTCAGTGTAGAGGGGGAAGTCACTAAAGAAGAGATTTCTTCTGTGTGGTGATTATAGGTATGTCTGGTACAAACTTTCACAGCAGATTGATCTATTCAAATGAATACAGTTGCAAGTATCCATTCTGAGACTCAAATAAATGTTTTATTTTTTTCTAAGTTTGCATTTTTGTTGTTGCTACTGTTAATTGACAAGAAAAAATTGGAGCCAAAAAGTCTCTCTTCATTTCTAAACTTCCATTTATATGTAGGAGGAATATAATACCTAATAACCAAATTTCTAGAAGTGACAGACCATGTGGATGCTACTTCTAATAGAAGTCTTATTTAGTCTTTCAAAATGTCAAAGCAGTTATGATGGTCTCATGTTGAAAGAACTAAATGCATGTTAGCATTTAACAGAGAAGGCATGAGGACACAATCACAAAAGAAAAATAAATACAAATGTTGCCCTATATACGTCCATTCCAATATGTAAAAATATGACATGCTACTTTGGATGTGGGAATTCATTAGTTAAAGGAAGATTTAATGGTCCCTTAAGAGGTTTAGGTGGAAAAATAACTTATGAGGACATGATTTTTTTTTAATATTCATGTATATAAACACCACTTGAGGTTGACTATCCCATCTTTTTGTCCCTAAAATAGTCTTACTTAAAAATTAGTATATTTATTTTTTGTAAAAAGTGTTTAATTTGGGCATTGAGTCAAAACAACTATAATTATAATATATAGTAGTCAATAAGAAAACATCAATGAAGCATAACTGTATATAATTTTTTACCACTTTATTTGGGTGAAGTAGCACTTTCTTTAAAATTTAGTGGGTTGTCACACATAAAGAAACATAGTATCTAACACAAATACTCTTTTTGTTCTACATTCATTGCTTACTTCAACCCCATTTTTCCCACCTAACATAACGTTTGAAAGATAAGTCAGGTTGAACTCAGCAGTAAGAGAGAGCAGCACATGAAGAGTAGTGGTTGTTATCCCTACACTGGTAACAGGTAATGGGCAATGCTTCAGGTTTTCAGTTTTCTTTACAGAGTATTTTCATGGACAGAGAAAGAAGCCATATCAGCAAACTAGGCAACCAAGTAAACTCTTGGAATTCCATTCGCTAGGAGAATTTCTCTACATTATCTTTCAGAGATACTCTTGATTGGACTTTCATCCTCCAGCAGTCCTGCAGTCCACCTCTGCTTGGTGCCAGCACATTACACAAAACCAACTATAAATCAGGTCTGTTTTGTTTTTGTTGTTGTTTGGTTAACTATTCATATGTAACTCCCCATTAATTAATCTGTAGCTATATATTGACTGAGGGTAAGTAATGCAGCAGAATTAATGATGCATTGCTCTTGTGTCCATCCAACAGCTTACGTTGTATGGTCACTTGACGGTAATCAGGACCAAGCTACAATCTATGAGCTATTTCTAAAAAGATAACAATTATCTAAGGAGGAATGTATGAAATTTCACCAAAATTCTAACTGAAATTGCCAGAGGCTCCATGTAACTTTCCTATTTGCCAAAAGCAATCTTGTTGTCATTTTATTTGTTGGATTACAAATTCCAAATTGCAGAGTCACTTGAACTATAGCCTGGACCCATAATAAAGCCTTCTCCAGCTCAGAGCCCCACTCAGAGATGGAAATCTAACAATTCAGTAAATGGATCAGAGCACCACAGTCAAATGTGGCATGTGTTGCCTGCCAAATGTTTTCACCCTGTAGGAGGTATTCTGAAAAGCTTTACATCACTAGATTCCTAGAGATCTCACTGGAAGTTTGGAATGTCTTTCAAAGCTTGGAGAACTTTCATAGCACTCATCTCCCACTTTCTGACAAGTACGTCTTACTATGGATTATATGCCTTTTCTACTTTCTTTTCCTTAGGTCCAACCTGAATAAATTTATCAATGAAGTAGACTAGTATGACAGTCTATGGAATGTCAAGATGATGAAGGTTTCATTGACTAGAATATGGCAGAAAACAGGTGAGTTTATAAATCCCTTAGGCAAGATAATGAAAAGTACTTTGTCCTGTCCACATTTAGAGGTCCTTGAAACATGGGGGTGGGGGACATTGGAGGAGGATTATGGACAGATTAGCCCCTGATGCCTCATCTTCATGCTGCTCAGACCATCTCTGCTAGTTAATGAATAGATAATGACCAATTTATTTGAGGTCTCCAGAGAGCCCACAAGATGACTCTCACAGTTCTATGAAAACATTTTTATTCTGTGTGTTTCTAGAAGCCAAAAGAGAATTCACAAAACTTCTAGTATATGCTGAATTTTTGCTGAAAGACTGACACTTCCTTTTAAATTCTTATTTTCCACACTGAGTATTGGTTCCTTTATTGTGTTCTTTAGGAATCAATAGTGGTACATGTGAGTCCATCTTTCAGGTGATCATTGTATTAGTCACTTAAAATGCAATGAAGTATGACTCTAAATCAGTGATCACAAACTTTGTAGCTTTAGATGGAATGGATCATGTAAATCCAGTTCTCAGTGATTCACTTTAAAGCAACCCAATGCTTTATGATCATGCTGAGTTTTCCTTGAAAATGATATAAATTGGAGTAAATACATACATTAATTATTTGATATGGGTACTCTAGATTTTATATTTCTATAAAAGTATATGTACTTTCAGAGTTGAAGATCCCCCTACCCACCATTACATCTTAAAAGTATAGAGCATGGTCTATGAATGCAATTCTAAAGCATGTTCTATGAGAAAGAATAATAATAGGAATTAGGGCTTAAGCTGTTCAATAACTACCCTGAAGGAAATAAAACACTCAAGCTGTATATGTTCACTCATTATCAAATATTTGTGGAACACTTTCTCTATCAGACTATGCTAAGGACAGATCTAAGTGCTAGGACTACACAAGTGAACACAACAGCCCCAAACCTCCCTTAAGACATTTTCACACAAATGGGTAAAAAAATAAGAGAGATAAACACACACACACAATAAGTGTGTATTACATGTATTATACTACACATGTATAATTTTAGTTGATAAGTGTTAAGGAGAAAAATAAAGCAGAAGAAAGGGAGGAGAAGTGTAGAGGGTAGGTGAAACTCTTGTAGGTTAGGTTAATCTAAGAAAGGTGATATTTTAATAAAGGGTCAATAGAAGTAAGGGAAGAAAGTGTGTAAATATGTGGGGAAAGAGAATTCTAGAAAAAGGAAGAGCAAGCACAAAGGATCTGAGTAGATGGCATGCCTGGTACGTTCAAAAATAGCAAGAAAGCCAGTGATTTTTGAACAGCATGAGAGAAGAAAATAATAAAACCGTTCACTGAGTAAAGTAAATTTTTTTTGGAAGCTGACAAAGACTTTAGTCAATTTTTAGTCAGTTGACCAAATTTTAGTCAAGCTCCTCTGAGCCCACTTCTCAACTAGGTTTCAAATTTGATCTTCTTTGTCGGTCCTTGTCCTTGCAGAATCCAGTTTTAGCAAAATCCTGCTAAACTAGGTTTAGAGAGGATCCTCCCACATTTAATTTCTGATCACAGTAAATATCTGATCACATTCCTCAACTCCCACCCTCCCCCAAGTGACAGCTGGTCACCCTGGCCTGCCTCCAGCAAGAAATGGGTTACATCAGTTTACCCTTGGTGCCCCCATGGGGCCCACAACCTGCTCCTCAACTGGAAATCCCCATTGTTCTTGTACTTGGAGTTGAGTCCCATCTCTCTCCCTTGCTGTGATAGTCTTGACACCTGTTGCAAATCTTTGAATAAAATCTTCCTTAATGTTTTAATGTGTCAGAACATTGTTTTCTTTAACAGGGTCATTATCTATGTTAATATGTATATTGACTTCAAAAAACTAAAGATAACCTATGATAATCCAATAAAACCAATGCGAATTTATGGAGGAAAATGAAAAATATGATTTTTTAAAATAATAGAACTGCTTATGTTGGGTTATTTAGGGCTCAGTAGCTATACCTCCCAGCATTTATTTTCCTTGACATTAGAAAGGTTTTTTTTAAAGTTGGAAAGCTAAGATATATATAGGTGACTATGTAACAATAACATTTTAAAATATTTACCACTGAAGAAAACGAGTATTCACCCCTTGTATAAGGAAAGATACTGGATTAGATGTTGCTGGATTGTGAAATTCTAAGGATTGCTCCTAGGGGGGAAGTAACTGTTACAAAGGAAGTAATAAAATAATTCACAGTGGGGGTCTGATTGTCAAGATGGAGTCAAATAGTGAAGTGAATGCTTCTCAAAGAGAGAAAAAAATAATAAAACTCACCCCATTGCTGAGCAAGGGGAAATTTTACTGGCAAACACTAGGAAGAAAAAAAAGTGCCGAACCTAAAGAGTGTGTCAAAAGGCCAAGCAAACAGAAAAAATATATGCATGGGTTACTGAATAAAGCAAGAAATAAGCATTCTACAAAAGCATTAATGAGGAGCAAAGCCTTTCATAGAATCAGTTGATATAAACTGTAGGCAAAGACTGAGGATTTGTAGTGTACGAATTCCAAGCAATAAGAGTGCTAAAACATACCCCTACAATTTTAGCCCAGAACAGAATGGAATGAGTGGTGTAGAAAACACAGAAGGAGCCCGGATTACACCACAGAGGAGATTACTTAGTTGCTTGGCTCCCCGGTTAGTGGAGTGCATTAGTTTGAGGAACTGGGAAGGCATAGCAGAATCCCAGTAGATAGCTTTGTATCTGATGCAGTCACGATTCTTGCACAATACAGGAACAGGATATAGGATACAGGAACAGTCCTCTGTGTATGTTAATGTTTAATTTTAGAGTTGGGATTGTCTTTAAAAATCTATTTGACTTTATTTAAAATCCTGAATTAAAGAGTCCCTCTTTTTATTCTTACCAACAGTGTCCTGCTCAGAGTGATTTCTGCCTGGAAAAATAGTCAAAATTCTGGTTTCCAGAATAAGAGAGAAAAATAAGCTTTACTCCCTATCACCACTGATTTACTGTGCTTTTTATCCTACCCTGAAAACAACAATTTTCAAAGGGGTCAGTTGTTTTTAATTGTGTGCAGATATCCTGTTCAACTTCATTTCAACCTACTTATGAACCAGGTAACACATGGAATGATTAATTCAATTAAGTACTTTTATTATTGAATAATGTTTTTCATGACATAGTCAATGAAAAGTTCTGTGGCTTATTATAAAAATTATTGGGCTTCCCTGGTGCCACAGTGGTTGAGACTCTGCCTGCCAATGCAGGGGACACAGGTTCGAGCCCTGGTCTGGGAAGATCCCACATGCCGCGAAGCAACTAGGCCCGTGAGTCACAATTACTGAGCCTGCGCATCTGGAGCCTGTGCTCCGCAACAAGAGAGGCCGCGATAATGAGAGGCCCGCACACCGCGATGAAGAGTGGCTCCCACTTGCCGCAACTAAAGAAAGCCCTCGCACAGAAGCGAAGACCCAACACAGCTATAAATAAATAAATAAAATAAACCCAAAAGTTAAAAAAAAAAAATTATTGAAGTCAATAACTTCTCTTTGGGGCTTCCCTGGTGGTGCAGTGGTTGAGAATCTGCCTGCCAATGCAGGGGACACGGGTTCGAGCCCTGGCCTGGGAAGATCCCACATGCCGCGGAGCAACTAGGCCCGTGAGCCACAACTACTGAGCCTGCGCGTCTGGAGCCTGTGCTCCACAACAAGAGAGGCCACGATAGTGAGAGGCCCGCGCACCGCGATGAAGAGTGGCCCCCGCTTGACGCAACTAGAGAAAGCCCTAGCACAGAAACGAAGACCCAACATAGCAATCAATCAATCAATAAATCTCTAAAAAATAAAAATAAAAAAAAATAACTTCTCTCTGCTTTTTTGAACTATTACTCTATAGAAAACTTTCAACTGTTCAGTGTGAAAATTATTTTTCCATTTTCTGTTATGATAATTTATCAATGCAACCTGAAGGAAGTTAAAAGTGAGATGAAAATGTACACTTTGCACACGTGGCTTAGATCTTTTCCTATTCTGATTTGTTGTAAGAACTTGTGAGGATCCTCTGATACTCTGACACTTCTAGTGCATTAAGCCATGTGCCTTCCAACATGGTGACTGGGAAAACCATATCAATTCTGAGTACAATTGTTTTCATTTATCTTGATAAAATTCTATGAAAAATATCTACTAGTTTCCTCTATTACTGCTAGTTGTATATTCCTGCAAATTTTAACCCCAAAGCATTTTTATTTCTCTAAAAAGGGAATAGGTTTATAATCGTGGCTAGGGCTTCTCACCAACAACTCATCTCCTCTCAGAACCAAGGGCCTTAGGTGTTTAATTCCGTGACTTGATCCTCCTGTATACAAAGTCAGCTCACTTGAAGATCTTGGTACATATTTCCCTAAGACTGGGTCAAAGGGCAAATTAAAGGGGCTACTCAATATCAAGCTCTAAAGCATCTCTTCTTCATGGTGATTACTGAATTAATTCAAATGACTTCATAGTTCCGTGTTTAATCAAAATTAATGAATTCATCACCAGTGCACTGATTTATTTGTGTGATTAGAACTAAAAAGGTCATTCTCATCATTTTTCACCTCTTTTAATCTCGGTTTCTCTATTAAGGAGAGTAGATTTAATGCCTCTTGAAAAGAGATGTTTCTTTTCCTTGTATTGTGTGAATTAATTTAATTCTCTATGAATAGATTTCACTCAGCATTTCAATGAGCTTAAAAAGGATGTACTACAAGGGAGAGCCAGTGTGTATCTATTTTCTCCAAAAGAATGTCCTGGGGACGAGTTATATGTCCCTGTGGGGCTTCAGGAACACTTCTGTTATTGTTTCTGACAGTGTTTAAAAATATCTCTTAAAGTGTCCGTTTCCTTCCCCCTTTCCTCTCTCCACTGAGTCTGAATTTATAAAGGAAAGGGACTCTGTCTTAACTATTTTATATTCTCTGTATGCAGTGAATGACAGCACTTAGCAGTTGCTGAATTATATTTATTGACTAAATGGATGGAATGATTACATTACACAATTGGATTACAAACCAATTTGTACTTTCCTTACACTAACTGTTTTTCTCATTCCAGGAAACTGCTACCTTCCTCAAATCAGGAAGCTAGTATCACATAGAAGTGAAAGGGTAAAGAACAAGCAATGTGAAAAACCTGTCCTATTTTCTGTTCGAGAGATGAGGAGAAAACAGAAGTTAAAAAACATATGCAGGGTACCTTGTTTTATCAGTTTTCTATTGCTACTATAACAATACTGACAGTTTAAAGCAACACAAATTTACATTCTTACAATTATTGAGGCCAGAAGTCCAAAACGGGTCTCACTGCGATAAAATCATGCTGTTGACATGGCTGTGTTCCTTCTGGGTTCACTAGGAGAGAAAATGTTCTCTTGCCTTCCCCAGCTTCTCAAGGCCACCTACTCTCCTTTGCTTGTGGTCCTCTTACTACATTTTCAAAGCCAGAAATTTTGGGCTGAATTCTTCCTGTGTTGCCGTATGTCTGGGTTTGCACTTTGCTGCCTCTCTCTTCTACTTTTTTTTAAGGGGCCCTGTGATTAGATTGGATTTATGAACTAGCGTACTCTTCCCACCTCAATGTAATCACATCTGCAGAGTACATTTTGCCATTTAAGGGAACATATTCACATGTTCCAAGGATTAGGACATGGATATCTTCAGGGAGTCTTTATTTTGCCTGCAACATACTCTATTCCAGATTGTTACACAGTGGTTTCTCCACCAAGGAAATAATCTTGAGACACATTCTTCTTTAAAATGCAAGGGAAGAAGGAAGTGTCATTTAGTGAGCACCAGCAATGTAGTAAGAAGTAGTCTGTTACCTTCCCATAAATTATCACAGGAAGTCATTACACACTAAATATATACTGAGCACTTTCCATGTAACCACCTTTCATGTGTAAGGTATGGCACACAACATGTTTACCTAGACAGACAGGGCTCCCCTTCATGCATTTAACATTCTAGTATATTTGATGTTAATGAAAACAAATGAACAAACAAAAATAAACAAGTTAATTGTTATTGAGAAATGTTTTACAAAGGGAATAGACATTCTGATTTATTACAAAGTAACGGGTAAAGTAAGGTAAAGGATTACTTTAAGTACGATGGGAACATGTGAACAGTTTTGTATTAAGACTGAAAAATGACACTTATTCACAGGAAAATATATTATTACTCTCACTTCATAGTCAAAAAAGTAAGCACTTAATTGAATAATTTGTGTTAGGTCAGAAAGCTACTATAATGACAAAGTTGGAATTTAAGCCCGGATTTTTTGACTAAAAGTAAAATTTATGTTTCATGAAACCTAATTGGCGTTAGGTTGTGGCTACTTTAATGTACAGCAGTAGTTCCAAACCAGGGGCAGGGTAGGGGGATAAAAATTTACATTCCCTCTTCCCTGAGGATATCTGGCAATGTCTGTGGGCATTCCTGATTGTCACAACTTGGGTAGAGGTGCTAAAAGCATTTAGTTGGTCAAGGCCAGGGATGCTGTTAAACATTCTACAGACACAGAAGAGTCTCTGCCCCAACAACAAAGAATTATCCACACCAAAATGTCAGTGGTATTGAGGTTGAAATAGTCTGATCTATGTAGATGTGCTGAACAATGGAAACTTTAAGAAAACTGTCATATAGTCACTCTAGAATTGTAGAAATGAAATTAGATAATCCATGAAAAGCATATGTAAAGTTAGGTATCTCATGAATGAAAGCAGTGATAACAAGGGCAATTACAATGATGATGATAATGATGATGACGATGAATCGTTATATACATAGGAAGAAAATTTGACAGTGAAGAGAAGAGCATGATTTGACAGAAGGCTATGCTCACAGACTCTGGGTAGGTCTGATTTCAGCTGACACATATGACTCGGCTGTCAAATTTTATTGCTCCTGGAAAGCCCAAAGACCAATGTCAGCCTAAATTAAATACTTGTCTCATTCTGTATCCAGAGGCCCCAAAGCTTTTTTTTCTCGGATCACTGACAAACAGACCATCATGGCTGGAGCTATTCTTATTAACAATCTCGACTGGTGTTGTTGAAAAATTTGGTGAAATTTATTGTTAAAGAATAGTCTTTCAAAGTGCAATTGATAAGGAAGATGTTAATATCTAACATTTACATTGTGCTTTACAGTTCTCCTATATATTTATATATATAATCTCATTTGACCCCACTCAATCCTGTAAATTATTTGTATCAGTCCTTTTCTTCACTCTTTCCATATTACGCACGAGAAATCTAAATCTAAATTTATGTGTCTTTTTACTATTTCTTAAGATATTATAGTTGCCGTAAAAATCTGAAATGCCAGACCCTTGACGGCAGGTTTCTTTGTAACTACTCTAAATTTCTTTTTGGTAGCACAATGATAATAGTCTGCATTTTATTTGAGAACATTTTATCTATAATTATCTGCTGCCTAAATACTATTTTTTAGTAAACTTATATATATATATATATATATATATATGTGTGTAGAAGTATAACACATCCACAGAAAAGAGCAAAAAGCATAAGTAAACAAATAAAAAGATTTTCATAAAGTAACACATAGTTTAACCTTTAACAATCAAGAGAAAGAATACTACTACTCCCCTAGAATCTCCCATTTGCTCCCTACTAGTCATTGTTCCCAAGGCTTATCATTTTATGGGGAAAATGTTATACACGTTAAAATTCATTGTCTTAACTGCCCAATTCCATGAGATCCAACCATTTTATATACAAGTGTAATGGTATAATCATTATCCAAACAAGATATGGAACATTTCTATCACATTGGAAAGTACCCTCACACTCCTTTTCAGTCCTCGTTCAGGAAATCACTTTTTAATTTATATTATCATAGATTTTTTCTTGCTCTTTTACTTTATATAAATAAAATAAAATAACAATGTATGTTTTGTGTACATGTATGTATGTAAGAGGGTGGCTTCTTTTACTCAACATATTATTTTTTCTCACTTTTTACTTAAATCTCTTCTTTTTAATTGAAGTATAGTTGATTTTGAGTTTCACCAGTTTTGCTGCAAGAGTAATTCATTTGTTCCACTGCCGAAATCCATCGTAGGACATGACACAATTTTTTTTTTTATCCAGTCTCCATTGCATGAACATTTGGTTTATTTTCAGTTTTAGACTATTATAAAAAAGGTTGCTATAAATATTCTTGTAATCTTTTAATGATCATATACATTTGTGTATCTTAAATAAATATCTAGAAGTGTAGTTGCTATGCCATAATAGTGGATGTACACCAAAGCTGCTAGGAAAATTTAGCAATAATCACAATCTTTCAGATCTAAAGGAAGTTTAGTGAAGAAGTAAACATAATTACTTTATGGTGTGTCATAAGCAAAGTTGTAATTAAAAAAATAATAGGTTTTTTTTTTAACTCACAGTAATCCTTATCCCAGATACTGGGAATTTTACAAATGAGGAGTATGGAGTGTTGGGAATGACAGAATACAGACTGTCACTGTTTCTCTTTTATTAAAATATGGATGAAAAATGAACATTTCTTAATTATCTCCTAGGTAACATAACTATGATAGACATTTCAAAAGCTGATTTAAATAAATCAGAAACAGCTCTATCATTCTATAATATCTCTACAGAGTAAAAGAGATATATAGGGTGTATCAGTTTCCTATTGCTGCAGTAACAAATTACCACAAGCTTACTGACTTAAAAGAACATAAATTTATTATCTTACAGTTCTATAGATCAGAAGTCTGTCACATCCCTGGTTTCCATGCTTTTTTCATCCCATGGTTGCAGTACTTGTCTATTTAATGTCAAAATTGGTCAAGAGTGCCAAGAAATTCTGATGGATCACCTGTTTGCCAAATTTAGGCTTATCTGTCACCATTTTATATGAGGGGTCTTATAGTCTTCTAATGATCAGGGTAAATTACTCCTTCTGAGGAAGGGACTCCTTTCCTTGCTTTTTGGCTTTTGGTATTAGAAGCCTATAGTGACCAACTGGTAGCTAGGGTTCAAAGTTTAAGTAACTAGCTATTTCCCCTAGTAGTAGTCCTTCCCTTCTAAGGACTAGGACCTCTAAACTACGCATATTGATAATTTTTGACATATGCATATACCTGTGAATCCAACACCATAAGCAAGATAATAAATATATACATCACCCCAAAAGTTTTTTTTTAGTCCTTTATGCAAATCAACACCCCCCCCAACCACCACACCCCATTTCCATGATGCCAGTGAATTGCTTTTTGTCACTATAAAGCTAGCTTGCAATTTTTTGAATTTTAAGTGAATGGACTCTTTCACGAAGATAATATATGGGGTGAAGGAATTATCGTATATCTTGATTATAATGGAGGATACAGAATTCAGGTACTTGTCAAAACTCATAGAAATATATATCTAAAAAGGGTGAATTTTATTGTATGTAAATTATACCTGGAGAAGACTGTTAAAAAAGATTAAATATGTAATGAATTTTAGAAGCATTTCTAATTTAGCTGAAGGTTGTATTGCAAAAAAGTGGTGGATTTGGGGATCCATCTCAGCTAGTCTAACTCCAGAGCTTAGTTTCAAACCATGTTAATTACAATACACACTTATTTTAATGTAATAAAATATTACTTTAATGTGCTAATTTTCAAAATTCACTCATTAAGAATCAGAAATTTCCAGACTTCTAAGATATATATCTTTGTAGCAGTGATGTCCTTTGAAACTCAAATAAAAGAAGTTCATACCTCATAAACATAAGGACTCTGCCAGGGGACTTTCTTGACTCTTTCTTCTTATTCCTCCACTTCACCAAAGACATAAACAACAGCGGTTATAAATAGTAGTTTAAAAAGCCAGAGGTAGAGAATGGACTTGAGGACATGGGGAGGGGGAAGTGTAAGCTGGGATGAAGTGAAAGAGTAGCATTGACATATATACACTACCAAATGTAAATCAGATAGCTAGTGGGAAGCAGCCGCATAGCACAGGGAGATCAGCTCGGTGCTTCGTGACCACCTAAAGGGGTGGGATAGAGAGGGTGGGAGGGAGGAGCAAGAGGAAGGGGATATGGGGATATATGTATACATATAGCTGATTCACTCTGTTATACAGCAGAAGCTAACACAACATGGTAAAGCAACTACACTCCAATAAAGTTGTTTAAAAAAATTATGTTTGGATGATTATTCTTCCATGTTACCTTACATCAGAGACTATAATTCAGATAAACAAAAAACACACAATCACAGAATATAGGCACTTAATGGAATTCCAGAGATTATTAATCTAATGCCTCTAGTTGGCATTTAAAAAATCAAAGTCCACAGTTACATCACTTGTATGATGTTACACCGGTACTTAGTTGAGGAAAAGTCAGAACTCGATTCCAAGTTCTCTAGTTCAGACCAGTACTCTCTCTTCACTCGTATATAATAATCTTGGTGCTGGAAATTGTGCTATTCAGAGTACTTGAGAAGAGACAGAATGGTATTTGTAAGTAAACCATAAAGTTAATCTATCTGAAGTGTTCTTATCTATATTAATTTCTATATTTACCTTAAAAGAAATATATCATAGTTGAATTATGAGAAGTTTGGCAGAAGAAGTGGAATATTGAAAGAATTATCAGAGTCAGCCCTGATAAGGGAATTAGAAACTTTGACAGAATCATGCTCATGCTATGGAATATTGGGCAAATCACTTAACTTCATTTCTGCTGTAGAATAAAATTCCATTTATATATCATTGGACAGGGAAAAGATATGAGATTTCATTACTAAACTCGTGTAAAAGGGCAGAAGCATTCATTTATTGTCTCTTTCTGAATGGTGAGACTCCTTCTTATATATTAGTTTCTTATCTGTTTTAGTACCTTGAAGGATGTTGTCATTACATTAGAAGTTTAGATACATTTTATGGCCATTTACTGAGTATGCCACGTGCATTAAATCTTATTTTACAAAAAGCAACAATGTTTCCATGTTGTTAAATGATGGTTTTCAAAGTAAGTTTGACATTAGTTATTATAGTTATATTAACTTCCTTTCTCGTACCAGAGTAGGAAGTGAAAAGTGTATGATTTTTGAAATTTTAGAAGACTGAGCTTTACATTAAAATAAAAGAAGTAAATAATAGCATTGGGTAGGGAGACAATTTATTTAAAGTTTAAGTGCACACCTTAATTATATTCTTATTGTTGATGTAACCTTAGTTTATGTTCTCTCATAAATCACAGATTGGTGTTATTTTGAGAAAGCATCAACTGTACAGTACAAAAATATGAATAATTTTTTGCAATTTAAATTATTTTTCTGTAGAAAAATAGATGAATAGTGACAATTATGGGCTGAATTATATCCATCAAAGAGATATGTTGAAAAAAAAAGAGAGATATGTTGAAGTCCTAACCCCTCAGAAACTTAGAATGTGATTTTATTTTGAAACAAGATTACTACAGATGTAATTAGTTAAAATAAAGTCATATTGGAGCAGGGTGGGCCCTTAATCCAACAGAATTGTAGTCCTTATAAAAAGAAGAGAAGAGACACAGGGAGAGAGACACATGAGCAGAGAACACTAGGTGACAATGAAAGCAGAGACTGAAGTATGCAAGCCAAGGAGCCAAGGATTGTTGGCAAACCACAAGAGGCTAAGAAAATACAAGGAAGGATACTCCCCTACAGTTTTCAGAGGGAGCATTGCCCTGCCAACACCTTGATTTTTGGACTTGTAGCCTCCAGAACTGTGAGACAATACATTTCTGTTCTTTTGAGCCAATCAGTTTGTGGTACCTTATTATGGCAGTCCTTGGAAACAAATACCATTTAGTTTGTGCCATTTTTCTTACTCATCAAGACAGATCTAGAGAGTTATATGTAAGAGATAGATGATACTCAATTTTCTAAGTAATCTGAGATTTAGAAAATGTATTTTGCATGCACATAATCCTCATTTAAAAATTTTTTTCCATTTATTATAATGCTTTGGCATCTTGGAGCCTTGTAGACCCAGGGGAAGCCCTGTTCCTCCCAGAGCTAGCTAATTCCTAGAGATAGCACCTTGTCTAAAAGCATGCCTTTGATATGCAAACCAACCAATCCAGAGTCCAAAATGGCCAACCACCTCCTTTTTCAACTACCTCACATATGACAATATTCCTGATACCCCCAAATTCCACCAAATCACCCCAGGGCCAGGTACCAGACAAGGAGTCTGCCCCTAATACCAGAGGCAATGGAAATTATTCAATGTATTCCATCCTAAGCTTACTTGGAATATCTACCCTGCCTTGCCCATTCTTTGCAGAGAAAATCACAATAAAGGATCGGGGCCTGGCTTTTCCCTTCTCCCTTCTGATCAACCCATGTGCTTCCACAGGTAATTCTACATGCTGTGATGTGCCCTCTTTTGTGGGGAACTGTAAGTAATAAGCTATTCTTTCAAGGCAGTTGTCTCTGTCATCTTGCCATTCCTGATTAAATAAAAATCCCAGATACATTTTAATTCATACATTCACTTTACTGCCATAAATGAACCTGTTTGGTATTATATTACATTTCCTTGGGGGGAAAAAAAGGAGAAAATGCTGAATAACAACACATACTTTACCTATACTTACATTTTTGCACAAAATTCTATCAACAAGAAGGGCATATTCTATTATATTGTAAGCATTTCTAGGCTACAAAATAGAACCTTAGTATTTTTTTGTATGAACTTTGCTGTTAACAAATAGTGTGGCCTTGAATAAATCAATTAAATATCTCTGTCTTCATTTTCCTCTTTTGTCTAACCAGCATAATGACATTTGTCCTCCCTACCTGACAGGATTTCTATGAATAATGTTTTCTCACACATATACTTAAGTCTACAAATATGGCAGTCAACTTGCTAGGGCACTAGACCAGTTACAAAGATGAATGAGACTTGGCATTCACCATTGAAGAAAATGAAAATTACATGTAAATGTACCTTGGAGAGTTAAAAGAGTTATATAAATTTACAGTGTCTTTCATCATCACCATTTTTATTAGCTACATATTAAAATTCTGATAGAATTAACTGCATCAATAAAGCCTATAGTATAGGATATAAAACATGAAGGATAAGTATAATTGACTAGCGATTCCATACAGAAATATTTCCCAGGAATACAGAAAGCACTGCGTTAAATCCAAGCAATAAGTGAAGGGAGAAAAATGAGGACATTATGTGCCTAAAAGAATATGTATTTGCAGTGTGTACATGTCAATCCCAAGCTCCCTAACTATCCCTTCCCCCTGCCCTTCCCCCCTGGTAACCATAGTTTGTTCTCTAAGTCTGTGAGTCTGTTTCTGTTTTGTAAATAAGTTAATTTGTATCATTTGTTTTTAGATTCCACATAAAAAGTTAACAACAAAAAAAAAGAATATGTATTGGGAGACAAGGGATTAAAGGCCCCAATATGCAACCTTGAATAGTACACCATACTGCTTGTTTCCAGATCTGATTAGCTCTAGACTAGATCGTGTGTAAGAAGAACCTTTCTCAGAATCTCTCAAATTTATAGCATCTGCATTCTCTGCATAAAAGGATGCCCCCACTCATCACAGTGCAAAGGGAAGTTTTCTTTCTTTGTGTATTCCTATTTTGTTTTTTTCCTAAACAAGGGAATGTTCTCTCCTCTCACACATAAATGGTGGCTATTGCAAAATGATAGTGTGTGTGTGTGTGTGTGTGTGTGTATAATTATATGTAGTCAAAAAATATGTGCATTAAAACATTAAATATTGTTAAAATAATATTTAGAAATAATTTATAGGTTGTATAAAGCTTATTTGTAATATTAAGTAAAAGAAAAGCTGCAAATTATTTTATGATATTCTCAGGGATATATTATAACCACATAGTAAAAAAGATTTAAATCATTAGTAACAGTGATTTTCTTTTGTGAGATGAAGGCTGATTATTATTTTCCCCAATATACAGAGTTTTCATTCTGAGTTATGAGTTTTGCACTGGAAAACATAATATTTGCAAAGTAAATCTATTTATTAAATTGACCTATTCCAAATCATTTTATATAGCAGGGCAATAGCCTTAAAACGTGTCTTAATTTATTATTATTTTTTTTTTACTTATTTCCCCCAAATTGTATTTTGTCTTGGGCATTTAAAAATGAACTGGGTAGAATGTACTTTAGAATATTAGGATAAATAGAAAATCCTTTGCTTAGTAAGCTATTTTTTAAAAACAGAAGAAAATGTGCAAGGAAAATTATTTAGGCATATCCTTCTTGAAGCCTTAGCTTCATGTAACTGAGCTTTCAGCAGTATATTTAACGTGAATTTTTGAAGCTTCTACAATTTGATTATAGCTAACATGAGTGATATTTGCCCAAATAAAGTTTGACTTGATCCTTCTGGCCCATAATGCTGCAGATTTATTTCTAAGATTTAATCTGTCCTAAATTTTAGGAAACAAAATTAAGTTAATTTTTAGGATCTAGTCACTTGTTTCAAATCTTAATGTCAGTTTTCCTGTTTTGGGAGCTATAACTCTATAATTCATTTAAGAAATTATTACACATTTTTATATGCCTTCATTCGTAACAAGTTTCTTGTCTTAAAATTATTTTCTATGTATAATCTAAAAGCATATACTTTAATTTCAGAATCTGTCTTCAAGTTAACTCATCCTTTTAATATAATTTTTCAGCATTGCAGTATTTTCCATAAATATTTAAAATCTTGAATCCTCTAATATGAAGAATGTTTTCTCTACTTTTAAGAATTAGAGAAGAATCTTAATTACATTTAAGAAACATATAAAAAACCCCAAAATGCATCACAACAAAATGGATCATTAATTGCATATCCCTTTAGACAAAAGTCACTTATTTAATATTACCTTATTGTACGTTAATTTAGTGTAATTTCATTTTAAAAAGTTAAATGAAAATTGGACGTTAGGCATCAATCATATTTCATACTGAAATTTTCCAGTCTCCCTCCGCAGGGGATCAGAAAATGATGTGGGCTGAGAAAGGAGTTCTAATAATATCTTAGGAATTTGGTCAGACAAGGCAGTGATTCACTTTCTGCCAGAGGCAGCTCTAGAATTTCTTTATTGCTTTATTGAGTGGGGATGGAAGAAGGCTTTAGGGCAGCAATGTGGCTGGGGATGCAGCTAGGGTACATGTCTTGAAGATGCAGTCCCAAACCACTTCAAATGAGAATAGGATTTTCATGAATTTTTTAAAAAAGGCATAGAGGACTAGTAACTCGGGGGCTTAGAGACACACTTGACCACAAGCCACCTGTTGAGTGTTACCTACTCCTTCCCAGAGTCTTAGAGAATGGATCCTGAGAACAATCAAAAAAGGCTACCTATTTTTTAGTTTAATAGAAATAACAGTCTCATGCTAGATTATCTCTTATGCACAGGGCTAAATAAGAAAAGAAAAACAAAATACTCTGCAAAATTGGCAAGCAACAATGGGAAGGTATAATGCCCTTGACAGAAAGGTAACATATAAAGGTCTCCTTGAGACAGGGTTTGTATGTTTGGTTATAATTTTTCCCCCACCTCGGCAGTGGCATAGTCTTAGGTTATAGAATTATGAGTAAGAGGGCTATGACATCTTATTCATTCATTTATTTATTCAATCAACAACATATTACTGAATGCCTTATGTCCCCTTCCATTCTATATAATGAAAATACCATAAGGACAGTAATGATTCCTCATTGTAACTATTTTGCTGTGGAATTTGGCAGAGAGGAAACTATAAAGAATATATTACCACATAAGTGTTGTGACCAGTTTAAGTACAAGAGGCTCTGGGAACACACAGGGGGAGCAAGTCCTAATCCAATCCTGGGAATTATTCATCTTCTGCTTAAACAACATGTGATTAAAACTAACTTCAAATCTAGATGATTCAAATTATTGCTTTTTAAATATTGTTAATATTCACTGTGATAACTAGTTATGTTGCAGATAATTAGTGTTAGTAGACAAGAACAGGAAATTTTGACCTTAACAAAATGATTTTGGCAAAATAAAGTCTGAAGTCTCACTTACAGACAGTAAGAATTCCTCACCTGCATAAGAATATTTAATGATCCAAGAACCTCAACAAACTGCAAAGAAAAATAAATAAAAATAATTCTACATATAGGTACATCTTTTTCACACTGCTTAAAACCAATAACAGAGAAACTATTGGAAGCAATCAGAGTAAAAAGAGACAATATATAAGCTTTTAATCAGAAATGGTGGAGGCCAAAATACCAAAATAAGACATTTTTAAAGTGCTGAAAAAAAAGCCACCCAGAATTCTATCCCCAGTAAAAATATACTGTAAAAGTGATTTTTAAATAAAGACGTTATCACATTATTAGATAAGTGAGATAATTGGTAACCAGCAGAACTTCATTACAAGATACTCTGAAGAAATGATATAAAGTGAAATACCAGATCTAAGAAAGAAAAGAAAGGCACCAGATGTGGTATGTGAAGTGAGTAATTTTTTTAAAAAAAGGTTTTTTAAAAAATAATTCTTTATTCATAAATTTGATACAAGTTCACAACATTTACTATACATTGCCAAATAAATCTGCAATGTAAAATAAAATTTAAAAAAAATGTCACAGGTGCAGCTGTCAATCTGCTAGCCATAAGGATATTAAAGAATTCAATAATGTATTCAAGATTTATCCTTAGGTTTAAGTAACTTTAATACTTTAAAGAATTCTGCCTTTGTCACTTGTTAGCTGAGCAACTGGCAATCAGAACTTTATACAAATATAACCAAATGAACAAGAGTGTAAGAGAATATTTTTCTACTGTCCTCTTAACCAAAATAAAATAAAAATAAATTTAAAACACACAATAACACAGAAGTGCCAAGTCTCTCAGTTGTGGTTTATAAAGTTAAGAACTGGATCTTAAAGCAAATGCATAAGAAATACTTTTGAACTTTGGTTTGTACAGAAACAAATGTGCTTCTATAGTTCTTTTTAAAAGTGCTTAATAAAGTGCTTACTTTAAATCAAACTTGGGTGTTTTTCCTCACATCATTTCTTTAAAAGATAATTAAATTTTAATTAAAAATAATAGCATTATAAAATGAGCATTATTATATGACTATAATAGCAAGAAAAGTATGAGGGGAAATGGAATTATAGTCATGTTAGTGCTAAAAATGTGAAGATATTAGTATAAAGTGGTAAATAAGAAGCGTAATTTCTTAATTGAAGTGAGATGTGGGATAAAATAGTACACTATTAATTCTAAGTGGATTCTAATAAGTTAAAAATGCATCATGTAATACCTGGAGTATTCAAGAAAAAGGATAGACAGAGAGATGATAGATAGATAGATAGATAGAAGATAGATAGATAGATAGATAGGATAGAGATAAAAGGTTAATATAGGGAATTCACTGTAATATTGAAGGAAAAAAATAACCAAAAAGAAGTCAAGAAGGTAGAAACAGTAACAAAAGCCAAACAGTCAAATGAAAAATCAAAGGTAAGATACAATTATAGAACTTACATTACAAATGGACTAAATTCTCCAATAAAAAGGCCAAGAGTATGAGACTACACATAAAAGCAAGTACCTACTATAAGCTTTGTACAAGAGATGCGAAAAAGAAAAATATATATACCAGGCATTTGATAGAAATGGCAAAACAGATTTTACTTGATCTGTTGCAGTACAGGAGAAAGACTTCAGTATAGAACTGAGTTCATCTCTGAATACAGCAAAGATAGCTGAAGATTTACAGCCAGTGAGCAGAGCAAGGGGGTCAGTGGAAGGAAAATTACTAAGAAGTTATATCAAGGGTAGAAAGATTCTTGACAAACTGGCTTAACAGGATTATAGCTAAAGGAAGGCAAAGACTTAGACATCAGTGGAGGATGAGAATTTAATCAAATAGCAAGGGTGAGCAGATTCTTGCTAAAGTGATTTAGCTGGATTCTTTGTTAAAACTGGACTGTGCAGGTTAAGGGCAGGACAGCTGCCAAAGCTGAGGCCTAGTCAAGAAGAGGGCTCAGAGCATCCTGGCTAAAGTTTAGTCAAGAAGGGAGTCTTTGTCATTCGTACTTTAAAATGCAAATGCAAAAATAGGATAAAATTAAAAAATGAAAAGATAAAAAATGAAAAGATATAAAATGTAAACAAAAGACACATGGATGTTTATGTTACTATAGCAAAGTGATAAAAAGTAGACTTTGAGAAATAGAAATAATGAAAAATATATCCATCCATCAGGAAGGCATAATTTGACAAGAGCTTCAAAATTGAGAATAGGAAAAAGAAAAAGAAAACTCATGGTCTGAGATTTTAACATCTATTTCAGAGTAAGTAATAAAACAGGTAGACAAAATCCAGTAAGGCTATAGAACATCTGATCAATACTATCAGCCAGATTGATGGACTTAATGTGCTTTCTACAAATATTATATATAATGAGAGGTGAAGAGATCAATGAAATAAAAAACAGTTATAAAAATGTTATAAGCCAAAGTTTTTTTTTTCTGAAAAAAAAAAAAAAATAAAGTTGATGCATCCCTACAGATTATAATCAAGAAAAAGGAGGGAAAAAACCCTTATTACCAATATCAGGAATGGAATAGGAATGATACACTATAGATGCTATGAAAATTAAGAGGTTATAATAAAGTTATAAAAATATGTTCAATAATTTAATTGAAATGGACACTTTTCTTTAAAAAACACAATTAGCAAGCATGATTCAAGAACACATTTCTAAAATAAATAGCCATGTATCTGTAAAAGAAATGGAGTTTTTATTTAAAGGAAAAATTAAAAAATCTTCTCCATGAGGAAAACACATGGCACAGATATTTTCATTGATGAACACTAAAAGAAAATTTAGGGAAAATGTAAGTAAACTTTTATTGAAACTCTTTTACAAAACAGAAGAGGGAACACTCTCCAACTCATTGTGAAGTCAGCATAAGTCTGACACTAAAGTTTGATACACACGACAAAAATAAAATGAAGACCTACATACTTCGAGAACACATATGCAAAATCCTCAACAAAATTTTGTTAAATAAAATCCAGCAATACATAAAATTGATAATATCATGACCTACTGAGTTTCACCCCAGGAATAAAATGTTGGTTAAACATTTGAAAATTAAGCAATGCATTTTAGGGAAATTCAGAGGAGAAAGGATACTCTTTCAAACAAATAATAATGAAAGAATCAGATATCCATAAAAATTAAAGAACCTCAACCCCAGCTTCACACCATAAGCAAAAATCAACTCAGTGGTAAATTCCTTCACTGAGCAAAGAAACACTGAGTAACAATACACTCATGTGTACAACAAAAATAATAAATCTCACCTTCATTATGCTGATTGAAAAAAGATACAAAAGAGTACAAACTGTATGATTCCATTTATATGAATTTACAACTGCCAAAACTAATCTATAGTGATAGAAATCACATTACTAGTTACCAAGGCCAGAGGGCTGAGTAAGATTGTCTGCAGTGAGGCATGAGGCAACTTTCTGGTTTTGTTTTTGTTTTTTAAATTAACATCGTTATTGGAGTATAATTGCTTTACAATGGTGTGTTAATTTCTGCTTTATAACAAAGTGAATCAGTTATACATATACATATGTTCCCATATCTCTTCCCTCTTGCGTCTCCCTCCCTATCCCACCCCTCTAGGTGGTCACAAAGCACCGAGCTGATCTCCCTGTGCTATGCGGCTGCTTCCCACTAGCATCTATTTTACATTTGGTAGTGTATATATGTCCATGCCACTCTCTCACTTTGTCCCAGCTTACCCTTTCCCCTCCCTGTGTCCTCAAGTTCATTCTCTACATCGGCACCTTTATTCCTGTCCTGTCCCTAGGTTCTTCAGAACCTTTTTTTTTTTTTTTTTAGATTCCATATATATGTGTTAGCATATGGTATTTGTTTTTCTCTTTCTGACTTACTTCAATCTGTATAACAGTCTCTAGGTCCATCCACCTCACTACAAATAACTTAATTTCGTTTCTTTTTATGGCTGAGTAATATTCCATTGTATATATGTGCCATATCTTCTTTATCCATTCATCTGTTGATGGACATTTAGGTTGCTTCCATGTCCTGGCTATTGTAAATAGAGCTGCAATGAACATTGTGGTACATGACTCTTTTGAATTACGGTTTTCTCAGGGTATATGCCCAGTAGTGGGATTGCTAGGTGGTATGGTAGTTCTATTTTTAGTTTGTTAAGGAACCTCCATACTGTTCTCATAGTGGCTGGATCAATTTACATTCCCACCAACAGTGCAAGAGGGTACCCTTTTCTCCACACCCTCTCCAGCATTTACTGTTTATAGATTTTTAAATGATGGCCATTCTGACCAGTGTGAGGTGATACCTCATTGTGGTTTTGATTTGCATTTCTCTAATGATTAGTGATGTTGAGCATCCTTTCATGTGTTTGCTGGCAATCTGTATATCTTCTTTGGAGAAATGTCTATTTACGTCTTCTGCCCATTTTTGGAAGGGGTTGTTTGTTTTTTTGTTATTGAGCTGCATGAGCTGCTTGTATATTTTGGAGATTAATCCTTTGTCAGTTGCTTCATTTGCAAATATTTTTTTCCCATTCTGAGGGTTGTCTTTTCGTCTTGTTTATGGTTTCCTTTGCTGTGCAAAAGCTTTTAAGGTTAATTAAGTCCCATTTGTTTATTTTTGTTTTTATTTCCATTTCTCTAGGAGGTGGGTCAAAAAGGATTTTGCTGTGATTTATGTCATAGAGTATTCTACCTATGTTTTCCTCTAAGAGTTTTATAGTGTCTGGACTTACATTTAGGTCTTTAATCCATTTTGAGTTTATTTTTGTGTATGGTGTTAGGGAGTGTTCTGATTTCATTCTTTTCCATGTAGCTGTCCAGTTTTCCCAGCACCACTTATTGAAGAGTCTGTCTTTCCTCCATTGTATAATCTTGCCTCCTTTATCAAAGATAAGGTGACCATATGTGAGTGGGTTTGTCTCTGGGCTTTGTATCCTGTTCCAATGATCTATATTTCTGTTTTTGTGCCAGTACCATACTGTCTTGATTACTGTAGCTTTGTAGTATAGTCTGAAGTCAGGGAGCCGGATTCCTCCAGCTCCATTTTTCTTTCCCAAGATTGCTTTGGCTATTTGGGGTCTTTTGTGTTTCCATACAAATTGCGAAGTTTTTTGTTCTAGTTCTGTGAAAAATGCCATTGGTAGTTTGATAGGGACTTCATTGAGTTGTAGATTGCTTTGGGTAGTATAGTCATTTTCATAATGTTGATTCTTCCAATCCAAGAACATGGTGTATCTCTCCATCTGCTTGTATCATCTTTAATTTCTTTCACCAGTGTCATAGTTTTCTGCATACAGGTCTTTTGTCTCCTTAGGTAGGTTTATTCCTAGGTATTTTATTCTTTTCTTTGCAATGGTAAATGGGAGTGTTTCCTTAATTTCTCTTTCAGATTTTTCATCATTAGTGTATAGGAATTCAAGAGATTTCTGTGCATAAATTTTGTATCCTGCTACTTTACCAAATTCATTGATTAGCTCTAGTAGTTCTCCAATAGCATTTTTAGGATTCTCTCTGTATAGTATCATGTCATCTGCAAACAGTGACAGCGTTACTTCTTCTTTTCCGATTTGGATTACTTTTATTTCTTTTTCTTCTCTGATTGCTCAACTTTCTGTTTTTAATATTGATTTAGGTAGTCTTGATACCAGTATACACATTTGTCAAACTTTCCAGCAAAATATATGTAATTTATTATATGTGTATTTATCTCAATAAAATTGATTATAAGAAAAACAGAAAAATCTTGTAAAATATTTATGTTCTTTTTATGTAAGAAATTAAGGTGAACATTTAGCTTGAATAGAAAATAATAAGTATGTTTTATAACTTTATTATTTATTTTATTTAATTATTGTAAATGTAGTCATACATGCTAAATTTCCCTAATCATCCTCTAGTCATTAGATTCCCCTTTTTTAATGAAACATAAACGCCTAAGTACAATATTTTTCCCCTGTACTGTTGTTTTTTTTTTTTTTTTTTTTTTTGCGGGGCAATGATCTAATGTAGTGTTCTTCATTTTCTACAAGTTAAGCAGCAGAAACCTCTAAGTATCCATAGCTTTCCCCAGTCTGTACAAAGTTGTTGCACTGCTTTCTCTCTGGCCCTAGAAACAAGAAGCCACAGACCAATGGACAGCTAACCAGAGAACATCAGTAAAAGCAATCATAAGAGAGAAGGAATTTTTTTTCTTCTCTCTTGTTTCCTATGACAAAACATTAAAAGAGAGAGAGAAAGAGAGAGAATATTTTGGGTCAAACAGCTAGCTTCAATTGCTTGAAGGGCTGACATGAAAATGTAGCTACAGAAGGCATAACCCATGGTAAGATCCCACTCAAAATATAGAAGAACTTTCTAACAAAGATGTTAAAAAATATACATAGTTGCCACTTAATGGCCTTTGCATTACCAAAAATGTCCAATTATTTAGAAGTTGCATTAAAGAAAAACCATCTAACCTAAAAGAAAAGCAATGGACATCAGATTCAAATAATATTGGACTCAGTGGCTCAGTGATCACCACCCAGGTCATCTTGGAGAAGTTATTTACTTCTTTGTGCCTCATCCTCTCATATATAAAATCGGATAATAACATCTTGGATTATACATAATACATGTGAATCATTTGGGCTTTATTATTATACTTTATAACAATGTATAGGTGTAGATTTTGACAAAATTAGCTGAGAGGCCAATCAAAATACATAACATTGTTAAAACATAATTGTTTTTCTACATCATAATAATAATTTTATCCCTGTATTAGAGTTTACTATAGAAATAGAGCTAATAGGACATGTGTGCGTGTGTGTGTGTGTATTCATAGAGGCGGAGAGATGAGACAGACAGGGAGAGAGACGGAGACAGAGGGAAAGAATATGAAGGAAGACAAATGATGAGTAAATTATGGGCAGAGAAAGTCCCACATGGGAGCTCTGTGTCTGTGAACACAATGACCATGTCACTGTCAGCTAAGGAGAGGATAAGACAATCAGACATCACACAAAGAAAAGTGTCATGGAGAAGAATAACTGCCAAATGTTCCACTAATTAAAGCTTTTGGCTGCTTGCAAATGCAGGAGAGGAGAGCACGCAATGGCTTTTCTATTGAGCTTCATTTGTTATAGAATTTGATGAAGATGTCCTTTGTCCTTGAATCATGAGTCTACAAGGTAAGCTATTTCATACACCTTTCAGCTCTGCTTTATTTCTAAAAAGTTAAAGAAAAATGTTTTAAAGTTCAAATTGAAGAATGAATATATAGTTAAGCATAAAATTAGAGAAATGTAGTTTAACTTTATTCATTGAATGCAGGTATTGTTGTGTCTTCTCTGAACCTGCCAGACATTGTGCTACGTGAATAAGATACAGTTTCTGACCTGGAAGAGTTCACAGTACAGACATGATGATAGATACATAAAAGATTGTATAGCAATTAATACTTTGTAACATTAATCACTGAACTTTTCTTTCTCATTTTTCATCTAGTTGGCTCTTTTCCAGTTATTCATAGTTATCCATTATTCCTTGAAGAATATTAACATTTTGATAGGGGATCCTAAAAAGAACAAGGCCAATATTCAGTTTTAATTTGTTTGTATTTTATTTCCAGTATTGACTTTTCAGGACAGTAATGTCTGAGTGAATCAGGGCTATGACAAGAATGCATAGAGAAGAGAATGTATAATACTGCTCCATGTTCCCTGAGAAATAAACATGCATCATCTGGGCTGAAAGAGAGGAGAGAAAATATCTCAAGAGGAAGTGAACTGGGGAGGCTGGAGATAGAGTCCCTAGGGAAGGGAGATGACCAAGCAGTCTGGGGCCAAAATCAAGAAGCCTGGTAGAAGTTGAGCTAACACCTGTGCACCATTTACATGAGCACCAGGCTTGTAAATAAGTCAGGTCAACTCATTCTATAGAATGAACAAAAAGCAAATGTAATAGTAATGTCAGTCTAGTTAAACTCCTCCGTTCAGTCAGTCTTTCCAACCAAACTTCTGAAAAACAAGTAAACTACAGCAGAATTCTCTGACACTCAAAGAGCCAGTAGAGGATAAGAGCATGTGTCTAATCCAACATGTGTACTTGGGTGAGTTATAACTTGGGACAGTTATTAAAATATATCTAGTTATAATTATACAATTTATTTATGTGTTAAAATAAGGTTAAGGACCAAAGACTGTGAATGGAAGAATAAAAAAAGGCAAAAAAAATGTTTAGAGAAATAGAAAATCTTCATTAGAGATGTTGAAACATCATGAGATCTCGCAAAATGAGTAGTGTTTATTGGGAAAAGAGTCAGCAAGGGATGAATGAAGGGTCAGAACATTCTGAAAGAACATGAAAAAGTGAATTTCATGTTCAGAGAAGAGTGAACTTCAAAGCTTGATGTGTTTGTGGGTATTATGGAAACATTTATGGTGTCTCTATCCCATCACCCCAAGTTATTTAATGTAATAGAATGCTTTATTAAAGCAGAATACCTGATTAAATTTCACATAGGTGAAGAGAGAGAGAAGTACTGGGAAATGTTATGACAGAAAAGCTTTTTAGTATTCCTTACCACATTGAAGAGTAGTGAAGAGAATCATCATGGAAAGAGATGTTAAGCTAGCATTATTTTCTTTTAGGCTGTGTAGTTCATTTGCAACCAGTCACAGAAAAAAAAAAAAAAAAAAAGATAATTTTGACCAAACAGCCAGCCACCAATTTTAAGTATCAATATTTAAAGACAGAAGAATTGATAAGATCCAAATGAGGTTGACAAGGTAAAGTGTATCATAAGCCACAATCCAGTAGCACAAACATGTGTCATTTCATCATAAATATGTATATATATGTATATATATATATGGCTCTCTATATATAACTATGATATATATATATATATATATATATATATATATATGAATGAGCTCAAACTTCACAAATTTGTTATGAGATTTTTTAAAATAAAATTAATAAATAACACATCCCTCTCCTTATCAACATAATCAAATAGTACAAAGTACATAGAATGAAACTTAATCTCCTTCCATCACATTATTGCCTTAGTTCCACTAGGTATTTAGTAAGTTTCTGCTATAGGTTACACAGGATTAAAAGTTGAAAAGAAATAGTCCCTGTCCTCAAGAATGCAATGTCTCTTTTGAGAAAAGAAGAAAGAATAAAGGGATTATATTTTAGATGGCATGAGAGAAAAAGGAAATGGTTATTTAATGGAGCTCTTAAAAATATATACAATTTGATAAGTGGCATTCAATTGCTGGAATAAACATGTGCAATCAGATAACGATTATTATTTTAAATAATAAGGATATGTAGATATTACATCTCAGCTTGTGTTAATCTACTTGGGCTGCTATACCAAAATACCATAGACTGGGTAGCTTAAACAACAGACATTTACCTCTCACAGTTCTGGAAGCTAAGATCAACATCTGGAAATCCAAGATCAAGGTGCCCTCGGATGGGTACCTGGTAAAGGCCTCTTTTTGGTTTGCAGACAGCCACCTTCTCTCTGTGTCTTCAATGGAAGAGACAGCGAGAGAACAATCTTTCTCTCTTCTTATAAAGCCACTAATGCCATCATGAGGACTCTACCCTCATAATCTCATCTGATTTTAATTACCTCCCAAAAGCCCCATGTCTAAATATAGTTATACTGGGAGTTAGGGTTTCACTATATGAATTTTGTCAGGGACATAGCACAGCTCTCAACCAAAACATCAGAAATGGAGTATGTATATGCCTTTCTTCAGAAAATGAAGAAATGGAGACGGCACCTCTTGTAACAAGTCAGTACATCATAATGTTCTTGTGAGGATTAAATCAAATCAGATAAAAAGTGTAAAGCTCTTAACAGAAGCCTAGCTGTCAAAATGGTTTGACCTTCATATTATTGGCTGCCAAGCGGTGATCCAAGCATTTTTGATACATTATGGAGATTTTTTCAAAATAACTGCAAAGTGAGAGTAATCCTCCTTTCACAGTGAAGAAACTGAGACTCAGAGAAGTAAATATTTCTCCAAAATAATACAGCTTTTCAGGGCTGGAGTTAGGATTAGCACCATTGTCTGTCTGATTCCAAAGCCCAGTTTTATATATTAAGCCAAGATACCTCTTCTTTCTGTAGCTATTGGTGATTTATATTTAGAGTCATATACCTAATATTTTTACAATTTTAAAAATGATTGGAAAGAGGGAATACAATGGAACATAGCACAAAATGTGCCACTTTCAAAAAGTGATGATTCATGGTGTACACCAATTGTTGGTGATTTTCAAGATTACCATGTGGCTATAGCAGGATGTGGGAATGGAAACATGAACTCTGTGATTTTGTGGGTAACTGTTATCTTGTAGGGGATACAATATTATTTGCTATTAGAAAAACAAACTGTCAGATTTAACGACCAAGAAAAGTGACCCATTTTCCTAGAGAATATGGCAGCCCTAACAAAAATGTACATGGATGTGCAACTGTATGATTAAGTGTAGTGGAAAAGTGGGTTAAAGTTTATGGTACTGAAGACAGCTGAATTGGTGATAAGGAAGCAAAAACTGTAAAGAATACTTGGACCTAAGTAAGTTTTTATTATGCCTTGTCTACTAAAGTAAATTATAAGACAAATGATACATTCTGGATGAGTTAGGTCTTATGGAAAATTTCCTAAGAATCTAAGAATGAAGATAGTTTTATTTTCACCATAGAAGGTAATAGTGTGGTTAAGAAAGCAGACTTTGGAGTCAAACATCATACTTGTTGTATAATACTGTTAACATTTCTTAGTCACTCTTTGCTTTAGTTTATCTGTTTGTTTTTAATAAAATTAGGATAATAATAGTACTTACTCTTAGGTCTGTTTTATTGATTAAATGAGATAAAAAATGTAATGTGCGGAGTGCTGAGCTTTGTACATATTTACTACCACATGAAACATAGCTTTTTTACCTGCTTCATTGTGTCAGTGGCTTCCTTGACTCTTTCAACAAGTATTCGAAAAACATATTGCATTTTGGTTGAGAGACTTCTTCAAATCCATTCTTATTCTTAGTCACAAAGCTAAGCTTCCAGATTGTCTGAGACTCACCGAGCAAGATACTTTATCATTTTGGGGGCACCAGTCCCCTTTGAGAATCTAATGAAAGCTTCATCTGTTGAGCTTGCCAGGTAGGGAAGTGGTCAGTTAGGACAATGAGCTAAACTGAAAGTAGCAATCAAGACTTTATTATTTCTTTTTATGGCTGGGTAATATTTCATTGTGTATATTGTGACAGTATATGCAGGAGGCAGAAAAGAAAAGCACCAGCTCCCGAGTGTTTCATTTCCACCCACAAAATGGTAATGGGAGAGGGTCAGGTGACTTGCAGCAGAGACTGGAGTAATCTTCTCACTGCTGAGGGGGACTGAACAAAGATGCCTGAGAAGTCTCCTTATGGACCTGAGGAGCCAGAGGATGGAGAGGGGGAAGGACTAGTATTAGAGAAGCAGAGTCGGAGTGGAGAAAAGTGTCTTGCCAAGGACCTCTAAGAAAAAGACCTCAGAATGAAGGTGCCTGGGCTAGAAACGCAAATATACTTATGAGCTTGGCTGGTCTTGGCAAGCTCGAGTCTTTGACTGAAACTCCCTCCAGAGACTGTAATGTCCTGGCTATGTGTCCAGTTTAGTGTGTGGATGGTCACTTTCCCTCATGAGGCCTGCTAGGCAATGCCACATAGTTGCTTGTGGTCAGGCCTGAACAATCACACAGAGGATACTGGCCAGGAGCCAGACTGTCAATATCTACAAACATTTAGTATATACTACATTCTGTTAAATTGTATTTACTGTAAATAAACAGAATATCAGAACAACTTTTACAATGAGTTATATCTTTTTCACCCATGAAAAATTTAATGATCACTTTATGAAAAAAAGTTCAAACCAAAATAAAAAATCAATTTTCCTTCTGAACAAAAATACATTTAAATGAGAAAGATGCAGTTTAGTGTGTAAAACATCGACATTTTGCCGTGGTCATTCTGATGCCAATATCTATGTCATCCTTGGCAATAACATGAAAGTAGATTTTATTTTTATATGTTGAAATTCTATATACACAAACAGCCATGCTTTTTGAACACTTACTATGTACCTGATACTGTCTATATTTTTTTCTGTGTAATTAGTATTCAATAAGGTTGAATCAGAAAATAACTTTATTTTTCCCACTCTGCCTCAAATATCTTCAGACCTACTCAGTGTACTATTTAATTTCTGACATTTGGTTATAAAAGTAATTATAATTTTTTTTTTTTTTTTTTTTTTACTTTTAGGTAGTAAAATGGAAATGTCCAGACCAGTTTAATCATGTCAACACTCAACTTCATTTAACATTAAAGTTTGTCCCTTCTGACAGTCTGAAATTCCTTTGGGGAAGGGGACTGTGGTTGACTTCTCACTTATTCTTAGTTATCTCCTACTCCTTCCCCCTTCCAAAACAGCATCTTATACATCCAGGAATGGAATTGAGGATACAGAAAAGAGGTAAATGAAAGAAAACTCTTAATTAATTAGCACAAAATAATCTGGCTCAGATTTCCTCTAGGCATGGCAGAGTCTCAATGTTGATCTATCTGCTTTTTTTCAATTGGGAGTTTTTATGGTTTCCTCAAAGGGAGCCTCCTTAGGTGACTCTGCTTATCAAGGGAGCTTTCTTGACAGGTCAATGCCTCTTCTCTGGCTGACCACTTACCCCTCCCCCACTCCCACCCCCATATGCAAATATGTATAATGACCTAAGACCAGCAACTTATTGCTGAGGTCCCCTTAATGCAAGGCATACTTGTGGTTGCATTTAATTTCAAAAGGCCCCAGTGTGGCTCATGTGACACACAGAGTATACAAGTGAAAGGCACCTTTCATCAATGGAAAGCAGCACACTTAGCTCCCAGAAGAGCCATTCCTCTTCACTTTTCCACCAAAACTGCAGCTCTTAGACTTTATATTTCTCAGACATGGTGCAAACTCAAAATATGTTACAGGACACATAACAAGCTCACTAAGTGGTTGTCATGAATTCCATTTTTGTACTGACTTAACTTGAGGAGAAAGTGCCCCTCTTCACTCCCCTATGCTTGAGATAAGCAGCAGATCACAGTCCAACCAACAACCAACGCTTCCCAAAGAAATTCTTCTCTTTTTAATTACAGGCTTCTTAAATCCTCAACGTGAGCTAGTAACGGAAGGGCTTGCCCCCGTAGGTGGGCTATCTCATCACTCTGGAATATGTAGAATACAGGCAATATGTGTTCTTTTCTCAGGCTTTATTGTTTCAGCAGAAAATGAGGGAGAGAAAAGTTTACCTTTAGTTGTACATATATAAGCAAACAACAGATAAGGCTCCACTGTTTTCTGACCCCGGTAATAAAATGCTTATTTAAAAATCTCTAGTCTTTCCCAAGATGCTTTAAATTGAATTTTAGTTGTATCACTTATTATTTTTGTCTTCAAATAAACAAACAAAATCATTTTTGGTAAGATCTGTGTCATTCCGTAAGGAAGGAAAAGAAAAATCTAAGGTACTTTGGGCAGAATTAACCTTTAAAGGAATTTTGCAGATTTTAAGCTCACCTTCAGATATCTACCTGCATAAAAATTGTAAGACGGAGTGACTCTCAATTACAGCTTGTAGCAGTATTCCTTGCAGTATGGGAGAATCTGCATAATTATCTGTCTCCAAATTACTTTCCTTTTGAGAATTCTGGGCAAAAATTCAGAGTATTTCAGTAGCATACATGTCATTGCTAGTAGGGCTGTATATATACAGGTGTTCATTATTAATATGGTTAAAATTGTTCGCCTAAAGCTTACCATACCATTCCCATCAATCTGTTACACTAATTGGCTTTCCTTTTTCTCTCCCTTGGAAAAAAAAAAAGGAAAACTTTGAAATCCAACTCGGTTTTTTTTGTGTGTGATTAGTCCCTAGAAATTCTGTTGTGTAAAAAGCAACTTTATTGCTTATCTTTATTTCATGGGGGGTGGGGAGAACCTCTCAAAGGAAAAAAAAAAAAAGATTCCAGCTCCGGTTCTCATTTAATTAACATCTGTGATGCCAGTAGCTCAGATAACTTATAAACCTATTGGAGAGTCTTTGATCAATATTTATGGATGTATATTATAGAAAGTCTTGTTGAATTCTAGATCTCCAAATTAGATGTGCTACCAAACACTACAGATGGTCCATTTGAATGCAAAGTCCACAGCTTTTCTTCCCAGGGGAGGTTTAGTTCTATTAGTTAATTACTGGTGTTTAAAAAACTCAGCAGCGGCCCGGGCCGCGCTCGCCGAAGGTCGGGAGGCCGGCCCGCGCGCCGCGGCCTTCAGGCCCGGGTCACAAAGTGGGCCCTGTGGGACCTGCTACGGTCCCGCCCGAGTGTTAGTTCTTGACTGCATGACCTTGAAATAGTCCCGTAACCTTCCTGCATCCCGGTTTTCTCAATAAAATGGGAAAACAGCTGTGTCACAGGCTGAAATGAGTTGGTAGTAAGCTTGTAGAGTTAATGCTAGAAATGTTTGCACTTGCGATTCCCCATCCAGAGCCGCTGCTAATCTTCCCTGTAGTTGGCTGTCAAGGAGAAAAACTACCATGGCTTCCAGTTCTTTGATAAAACCTCAGACGCGTGGCCTTCTGGCCAAGCGTCTGCGATTTCATATTGTTGGAGCATTCGTTGTCTCCTTGGGAGTTGCAGCTTTCTATAAGTTTGCTGTGGCTGAACCAAGAAAGAAGGCATATGCAGATTTCTACAGAAATTATGATTCCAAAAAAGATTTTGAGGAGATGAGGAAGGCTGGTATCTTTCAGAGTGCAAAGTGATTTTGGAATATAAAGAATTTCTTTGGGTTGAGTTCCATGGAAGTTTGTCACTTACCTGTGTTCCTGAACTATGAACTACTAATATCTGGGCTAAGGAACAGTTTCTCATGATAAATAAATGATTAACAAAAAAAAAAAAAACTCAGCAGCTTTAAACAACAGACATTTATTAATTTCAAGTTTCTGCGAATCAGAAATTCAGGAGTGGTTTAGCAATATAGTTCTTGCTCAGGATCTCACAAAAGGTTGCAATTGGGATGTCATCAGAGCTAGTGTCATCCGAAGGCTTGACTGGGGCTGTAGGGTGTACTACCAAGATATCACTTGTGTAACTATTGGCATAAGGCCTCAGGTGAGCTCTGGCTCTTGGCAGGAGGTCTTAGATTTAAGAGGGCAAGATGAAAACAACGGTGTCTTTTATGACCTAATCTCAGAAGTCACACTCCATCATTTATACAATATCCTAGTGATTACAAATGTCAGCCCTATTTAATGTGAGGAGGGGTCACACACAGGGTTTAAAACCAAGAGGCAGGGATGATTGAGGGCCATGTTGAAACCTGACCACTACAGTCTGCTCTCATACCCTCAAAGAGATTCATGCTCTTCCCCACATGCAAGATTAATTTATCTACTCTCATAGACCACAGACATGCTATCCCATTACAGAATCAGATCAAAGTTTAAAATCTCCTCAGGTTTAGGGGCAAATATAGCTCCTCAGGTTTTGTTCTTTAAAGTAGCTCCCAGATATATTTCTTTCAATCTGGAAATCTATGAACTAAAGAGACAAGTTGTCTACCTCTCCCCAAAAACTACAGTGATGGAAGAGGTCACAGGTATAAAATATTTAGGCGACAAGTTGTCAAGGGAATGCTGGGGCAAATCCAAATTAAAAGACAAATTATTGCATTTTATGTCTCCTACCACAAAGAAGGAAGCTCAGTTTCTGGTGGGCCTCTGTGAATTCTGGAGACAGTATATTACACGTTTAGGAAAAATGTTCTGGCCTATATCGTGGTGTTACAAAGGGCTAACAGCTGTGTGTGAAGCCTAGAGCAGGAATTAGCTCTGCAGCACGTCCAGGCTGCAATGTAAGCAACACTGCCCCTTGGACCACTGAATCTGGAAGACCCTTTGGTTTTGGTACTATCAATGGTGAGAAAAGATATTATATGGACTGTGAGACAAGATCCACGGGAGAATCATAACCCAGAATATTGGAATTCTGAAGGAAGTCCATTACATCTGCTTCAGAAAGTTCAATGCTTTTGAAAGACAACCCCTGACATGCTAATTGTTCCTGACAGAGATAGCATGGCTGACCATGGGACACCTAATGACTATACATCCAAAACCCCTCATCATGAAATGAGTCTTATTGGTCTTACAGAATCATAAGGTAAGACACACAGCGTTTTAAGTTACATCTGGCTTTTAACATAAGTATGGACAGAGGGTGAAAACACTTAAGCAGTGAGGTAGCCAGCTCCAAGATAGTCCCAGTGATCCCCACATCTTGTATTTCAAACTTTGTGTGATCCCTTCCCACATTGCATCAGGGTGGGTCTGCGTGACCAACAGGATTTTTGCATAAATGATGTTATGTCACTTTCAAGATAAGGTTATAAAAGGCACAGGGGCAACTGTTTCTGTTACATGCATTCTCTGTTTCTCTCTTAGATCACTAGCTCTGAGGAATCTAGCTGCCATGTTGCTATTGGCCCTATGGAAAGGTTCACATGATGAGTAACTGAAACCTCTTGCCAACATTCAAGTGAGTGAGATTAGAATGAATTCTTCAGTCCCAGTCAAGTCTTCAGACACTGTAGCCCCAGACAATAGCTCTGTTGCAACCTTGTGAGCCACCCTAAGCCATACATATTCAGCCAAACTCCTCTTCATGTGAGACGTGAACACAGGTTGAAAATGCTTAAATTAGTGAAATACTGGTTGAATAAGAAGACACATTTCTAAACGTATCTCTCCATACCAAACTCTGCCTGTGAGCTATGTATGCATATGTCTAGTCCTGTTGTTTATAACTCACTCTTTTTTTCCATGCAGGCTACTTACATTGGAAAATATTTGTGCTCTCATCTTGGAAAATAACATGTCACTGCTGATTAATTAATAATGACAAAATCAAATGTGACTTTTTAGTCTAATTTTGTAGGATTCTGACTGATCATTCTTTTGCCAACTATTCCTGGGGGTTATTTATCTCCACAGCATAGTGAGTGATACATTAATTCAAGACACTGTAACATAAATATCTCCAAATTTTCCCATTTCAGTTTTTTCCCTTTAATTATCAAGTTTAGATATAGCTAGAACTTCTATCCTAGGTTCAGTAAACAATCCAGCATATTCCCCTTGATTTAAGATGATTCCTGAGGGATATTTTTTTCCTTGACATCTCTTACTTTAAACCCCTTGCTCTGCCTGAGGGATTTTAAGTAGCAGATTTTTTAAAAGGTTTCATAATCCTTCTTCACCACATATTATTTTCCAATGCAGCTTTTGTGTTTCTTCAATCAGTGATTGTCTCTCATTCAGTCACACTTCTGGTTATGTCACTCATTACTCACTCATTTTTACTGATTAATTTCACAAGTAATTATTGAAACTTGATTATGTTAGCCACTATGCAAAGCACTTGGAATACAGAGGTGAGACAGAAAGCAAAGTCTCCTTTAATCATGAAATTAAAATCTAGCTCTCTAAGATAAACAATGTAGGTGGAGGTTTGCCAGAATCAAACTTTGGCTTTCTTAAATATGTTTGAATATTGTATAACATAGCTTGGTGGTAATGTGGCTATGGAAACTTAATTATTCTGACATCTTGCCATAAAAAGGTAATTATCTTGACTAATTTGAGCTCATGACTCTAACACAAACAATTGGATCTATCAGTTCAGGGCAATAATTTTAAATGTATTAAATAATACTCATGAGAAAAAAAAAACTTGACATGTTAGCTATTAATCCAGAGATCCACATGAGCTTGGGAAATACATTGCCATATATTTTAATTTTATTTCTAAATAAACATTGAATCAGTGGTCTTGCCATGTGTTGGACATGCCTGCTTATTTCTTTAGGGAAATAGTCATCTCTTCAATGGAGTTTTTGTATTCAACTTCTAAGTTAAAGATTTATTCCTTCTCAGTCTACATCTAGAATTTATTCATCTATCAAGCTGTTAGTGAGAGTGTACACAGGGGATAATGACATAAATTATCACTTATATATTGTCTTTTTGTCACCTCGAGGCATACATATATATACATAGAGAGATATATATCACATATACAACTTGATTTATATGATCATCACCATAAAAGAAGTGGATTTAACCACATTTAAAACTCTGAAAGGAAGTTTGTTTTATTTCACCACTTTGAACATAAATTTTATAACACACACATCTCTAGTCTTATTTTTTAGCAATTAAATATTCACAAGTAACACAGTAAGTTAAAGCTGGATTACTACACTCAAATTTTAGTAACCAATCATTAATTCACTGTGATGTTTATTTCCATTTTGCCTTTTATCAATTGTCGTGTTTACTTGGTAAGTATTATTTAAGGTTCATATGAAAAGAATCTGAATATTTTATTTGTTTCAACCGAAACACAACCAGATGTGCAGGCGTAGAGATAACAAGGGACATAAAAAATTTCATAGAATGTAGCAGATGGCTGTTTGAACCATCTCGATTTTATGCTCTGAGAAACACATAAGATGAGAAATCTACTAAACCAAGCGGAAGGTCTAAAAACATAAACAATGGTGAATGTTTGCAGAAAATGTTATTTACTAGTGTTTTGTATTTATTTAAACTATCTAATTCTTTCTCAAAACTACCTAGGTTGGTCATAGCTAACTCCATAAAGGTTTTAAAATGGCAATTATTCTCCATCTAAAATTTAATGAATATTTTAATGGTAATTATTTAGAGTTTATATTTGGTAGTGCTTTAAGACTCAAATTGGATGTCAATTAACATTTCATTTGACTCTATGATTCCTGTGGAATAAGTACAAAAGAGCATTCGTGATTATTATAAAGGAATTTAGTTTAAAAGTCATTTTTACTGACTATTTAAGACAAGATATAGGAGTACCCAGTAAATTTGATACTTACCATTAAAATACACATAGTAATACACATAAAGAAATAAATAATCCCCAATACTTTTTAGTAATAAAGATAGAAAATCATGTGATAAAAATATCTATTTATCCTATAATTTGAAATATATTTATTCCACACATGGTATGTGCCAGACATTGTGCTAAGTCCTTGAGGTAAAATGATGTAGAAAAGAAAATGAGGCTTCCCTGGTGGCGCAGTGGTTGGGAGTCTGCCTGCCAATGCAGGGGACACGGGTTCGAGCCCTGGTCTGGGAAGATCCCACGTGCCGCGGAGCGGCTGGGCCCGTGAGCCACAACTGCTGAGCCTGAGCGTCTGGAGCCTCTGCTCCGCAACAAGAGAGGCCGCGATGGTGAGAGGCCTGCGCACCGCGATGAAGAGTGGCCCCCACTCGCCGCAACTGGAGAGAGCCCTCACACAGAAACGAAGACCCAACACAGCCAAAAATAAAACATAATAAATAAAAATTCACAGCCACTTTAAAAAAAAAAAAAGAAAATGGACCTCTGCTCTAATACTTTTATGGATTACTGTGGGGAGAAAAGCATCAATCGTATAATTGCACTTATGAATAGTTGAGTATATACTAAAGTAAGTGCTTTGTATGAAAGCACTTACATGTATCTGCTTTACCTAGATTTTGGAACTTAGAAAAGGCTTCTTTAAAGTATGCGATGCTTATGTTGATATGTTATAGATGTGTGGGGATTAATTAGCAGGCACACAAACCCTACTGTGAAGGCCAGGCGATTTGAAGAGCCAGGGTGACATCTAACCACAAGGGGAAGAATTGTATAAGATTAGCTAAAAGAGTAAAACAGTCCAGAGAATGCAGCTGAAAAGATTAAAAGTAATGTGTAGCCACTGGAGGATTTTAAAAAGAATGGTAGTGGAGTAGGGTATGCTTTGAATTAATTTTTCTGTTTTTAAGTTTCATTGTGATATAATTCATATACAATAAAATGAACTCTTTTCAGGTATAGAGATCTATGAATTTTGATCACTGCCTACAGTCATGTAAAAAGTTGTCCAGTATGCTTGCTGGAAATCCCAGTCTCTTCTCTTCTCTAGCATATGGATTTCTAGTCTGAAAAACTACTCAGATCTGGAAACTGGGCAAAGGATATGACTTTTTAACTGGGGACAATTGCCCTTAGTCTCCTAGTCATTTATCCTTGATTTTCTCTGATGGTAGAAGCTAAGTAGTACCCTTATTGGCTGTCCTGTGTGATACCACTGTGTTATTAACAATCACTGTGGGTCAGTTTTCCTTGGATGTCATTCTGATCCTGTGACTCATGAATATTGTGTCCACTTTGTTCTTGGCAGTTGAGTGCCACCACCTGTTATCTGTTGTTCTCTGTTTTTCAGGGTCCTATCATCTCTACTGTTACTCTTACTTGCAGTAAGCTTAGTCATGTAACAGCTTCTCTTTCCTTCAGCTCTGAACTCAAAACAGCATTTCATCACTGACTGTTTTAGTAAATGTTGATACTTCTCTCACCAGCCCATTCTTTATGGCCATGGTAAATAATGTAATCTCTAAGTCTTACTGTGGAACATAATCTATTGGGTCTTTTGGCCTTATATTGTGTACATATTCCAGCACGCCTACTTCCATGCACCTTTGACCTCTTCCTCCACTGTCTGCCTCAGCAGTGCTGGCATTTCAGCTTTGCTCAACAGTGTCGTTTCTCTTTTCAGGTTTTAGGAGCCACTTTGGTAGCTAGTTTGGAACTTCTTCTGAGATCCTTACCATAGTGTTAAAATGTATCTCAGCTGAGTGCTCCCAAATCAATAAACTCTTCCCTAGCCAAACTTAGGTTCTGTCCTTTTTTCAAGAATATTTGGAATCTCTTCACACATATACTTTCCCAGTTCCTTAGACTATATTCTGGCCAAGTCTTCAGCTCTTTTGCGGTGTGATCTCTTTTCCCTCCTTATCAAGTTCAGCATGATATTGGCTGAGTTATGCTGTGAATTAAATAACCTGTTTACAGGCTAGTGTCTGGGAGGGGAGTGATGGACATATCCTGAGAAGTGCACATGTTACCATGCAGGTGAGAGGACTCTGCACTGTCTTCAAGAAAATTAGGAGTGCTAGCTCCTAATAAGTGGGCTACTGCAGCAGAGTCAAAGGGTTAAAAGTGATCTGAGAGAGTTACAAAGTTTAACAGATGTCCCATCCCAACTGTCAGCATCCCATTTTTTTCCCAAAACTGAGCTTTCACCCAAAGAGAGAAACTACTTCATCTGCATGTTTAACCTTCTATCGTATTCTACCACCCTATTAAGTCCTGGGACTAGTCCTCAGCTCTCCCCTCCCATTGTAAGAGGTAAGAGCCTCTTTTAAATTGCTAGGAAGGTCCTCTGGCCTTTACACTTGGCTTTCAGTAGTCTGTGAGTTGCCTGTAGCTTTTTATTATTTTTTCTAGAGTATTAAAACTTAGTAATATCAATCCAAAATCATTGTATAATTATTACTCGCCCTATATTTTCAAACAATCAATAAGTCACACCAACTAGTACATTCTTTACTATCGAGTATGCCATCCTGATTTACCACCAGTGGTTTTTAACAATTGAACTGCTTTTTTGTTCTAGGGGCTTCCTGTGCTCCATCTACAGCCATGGATGTAATCCTCACCGCCAGGTTGACAGCAAGTAATCCACCTCCAAAACATCATCATAACCTGCTTTCTCTGAACACCCCCAGTATCACTGGTGGTCATAGACTGATTTCTCAAGAAGGAGATGCTGAGATGGTCATTTGTATACAGTATTTGTTAGGGATCCACATATGTAAAATGGAGGCGGAAAAGCAGGATTGGGAATTGTGAAAAAGCTGTTCGCCATGCAGGCTCAGAAAAATATTGCTCAAAACAATAGGGAAGTCTGGAGCACGTATGGCCCATCAGAGTTGTCCTACTTTGGGCCAAAATTTCTGGGCCGTTATTCTTCCTCCATCAATCATTGATCATATGCTGCCCCAGGAAGAGTGTTCTCTTAGGCAGGGCAGCTCTCTGCAGCTGAATCAAGCCTGAAGATACTGATAGCAGGCTTTATACTGGCATGTGGGGCAACAAGTTACTGCTTGAAGGCTGATAGGTGCATCTTTGTGTCCACTACACAGATTAGTCACTACAAAATACAGATTCTGTAACCTCGAAGTCCCATTAATATACCTAAATTGAGCCACAGAAATAAACAGGAAAGAAAAATAAGTGCATGAGAAGAAATTAGGGCACACTGAAAATGTAAGTGGAGTGTAACCAGAGTCCAGAAAGAAAAGGAGACATTAGGGTAATACCAATGTTTGAAGTTATAATGTTTGAGACCTTTCAAAGCATAAAAAGACACCAAATCACAAATTCAGTAAGCTCAGCAAACCCCATGCAGAATAAATACAAAGAAAATCACATCTAGGTATATCCTGGTGCAACTATTGAAGAAAAAGGGCAAAGAAGAAATCTTAAAAGTAGCGAGAGAAAAAAGAATATATTCTGGGAGCAGAAATAAGAAGAGTAAGGGATGACTTTTCACCAGAAACTATGAAAGCCAGAAAACATGGACTGCATTATTAAATTGCTGAAAGAATATAACTGCCAACCTAGAAGTTTATAACCAGTAAAGATATACTTTATAGTGAAAGTGAAACAAAGACATTTTCAAATAAATTAAAGCTGAGAGTGTTTGTGGTAAACAGGACTTGTATTACAGGGAAAAATTTCCTCCAGATGAATTTCAAATCTAAATTTGAATAGAGGAACAGGAAAACCTTAGAAGAAACTTATAAGGACAAACTATTACCATGAACAACACAAGATTTCTTTTAAAAATTACAAATTAGACTACATTTATAGTAAGAACTTACATTTATGAAAAAAACCCCACAAAGACAGTGAAAAAGCAAGCTACAAAGTAGAAGAAGATATATGTACTAATACATCTGATGAAGGACACATATCCAGCATTTTTATAAAATAGCTACCAATCAGTATCAAAGAGACTGAAAAATCTAATTGAAAAAGCAAAAGCAAAAGTCTTAATCGGGCATCTCTTTAAACAAGGATATCCAAAATGAACAGTAAATATATTAAAAAGTGCTCAACTTTTTTGGGTACAGCGAAATGCAAATTAAAACACAAGGCGATACCAAGTGTTAGCAAAATGCAGAGCAATTGAAACTATCATTCACTACTGGTGGGAATTTAAACCATTATTACTCCTTGGGATACCTGTATCTGTCAGTGTCTATTGAAGCTGAACATATGCATACCCTATGAACTTGGAATTACACTCCAAGGACTATATTCAACAAAATGCATACATCTGATCTCCAAATTAATGTCCATGAATTTTCATAACAGTGCTCCTTGTAATAGTAAAAAATGGATAAATAGCCATCAAAGCTAGAACAGATAAATGACGGCATTTTCACACAATATCATACTATAATGGAATTAGAATGAATGAACCAATGTTATATGCAAGAGTATGACTGATTTTAACGAACGGCATTTTAAACAAAACTAGCCAGACACACAAAAACGTACATTTCTTATATGCTGTGTTTTTTCGTTTTTTTGTTTTTTGCTCAGGGTTGTGGGGTTGTGAGCACATAGCATGCTCCATTTGTGAAATTAATTATGCTGACATGTATGATTTTTGCACTTTTCAGCAATATATTATGTTCCAATAAAAATTCAAAGAGAGAAAAGAATCCAGAATGACTGTGAATATGTAAGAAGGATTAAATATAGATTCTTGAACTAGAAGATAAAAAGAAGCATTTAAAAGTATATATGCACTCACAAGAAAAAAAGATAAATAGAAAAATATAGTAAATGTTTTATGTGAATTAAACATTATAGGTGATTCTTAAATTATTTTGCTTAGGTTTTTAAATTAAAATTTCCCAGTTCTTTAACATAAAAAACTTTTCTTCTTTAACAAAAAACAGAATTATTTTAATATTTCAGTTGAACAATAGTAATTGTTGGAGGAGGAAGAAAAATAATCTCTGGTGACAAATCATGGCTACTTTACTCCAAAATTCTTATTTCACGTAAAAGAACTCACTGTCATTTTCAATTGTGTTGTAATTATTCAATTACGTACAGTTGTTGGTTGAAAGTCGTAACAAAAGTTCCATATGTATCATATATGAAACTTGTCATCGCAGCCACTGATTTATAACTTAACGATGTCTGCATCTTTAAAATTGGCCTTGGTCTTTCTATCAGCTCAGATTGTTTACCTGATAGATCAAGACCACTCTGTCATCACTAATTCCCTGTTAGACTGCTTTTACTAGCTATGCCTGAAGTTATGCCTTATTGCCTTGAGTTCCACATCAGGATTCTCAGTGTTTCATCCTCCCTCTATCATGGCCATTGCCTCCACTTTAGTTGCTATACTATGACTGTTCTGTAATCTTACTATATTTCTTCTAAGTTACTTGTGTAGATCACATAAATTACACACACACACAGACACACACACACACCCCTAAAAGCAAAAGTGGAAAGTAAAATAAATAAAGTCAGACTAAATCTTGGTATCAGTTTTAACCTTTTGAAGTTGATAGCCAGAACGCCTGGATTTGCATCCCAACTCTGACACTTGTTAGCTGTGTGACCTTAGGCAAGCCATATAACTTATCTGTTTCTCATATTCTTTGTCTGAAAAAGGAAATAGATGGTAACTATGAAATTGGGTTCTTATGAGGAATATCAGATTTAATTTTTGTAAAGCAGTTGGAACAGGGTCTATGATGTTTGTTTTCATGTTATTATTTGTACAATTTTTATTGTTGTTTTTTCTCCCATCTTGTTTATATTCAATTTTTAATAGTTGAGAATACACAAAATATTTTATTTTGTATCCTTCCTTTTAACCTAGCATTTATTTCAGAAGCTTTCTCAAGTCAGTAAAATAGCTTTTTATTTATTACAAATTGTGATTTTTTGAGGTGTCATAGCTACCTTCAATTTTTTCTTTGGTTAGATATTGAGGTCTTTATTTTTTTTCAAAATTAAATAATGCTACAATTATCATGTTTATGCCTAAAATGTTTATCTGTATTTCATAGTATTTTTTAAGGTACATTGAAATAAATAGATTACTAGGTTAAAAGATAGTACATTTAAAATCTTTATGCAGTACTTGATACAGAAAAGTATATTTAATGGATGTGAAGCTTATAGCAAACAGTGCTGTCTAATATAACTTTCTGCAGTGACAGAAAGTTATAGTGTTCTACAATCAGCTCTATCCAATATAATGACCACTAGACACATGTAGCTATTAAACATTTAAATGTGGCTAGTATAGCCGAAAAACTGAATTTAAACAGCTTGGTGCAGGTAGTGGCTATGCAACACAAGTTTCCATACTTGTGTAACTTCTGCCCAAATTGCTCATTTCATTAAAGAAAACTCCCTGCTGCTCTCTGACAATACTCTTTTGACACCTGACAACACTGTCTTAATAACCTTAATTTTTATTTTTCCTGTATTTTAAAAATAGCTTAGCACATTTTTATGAATGCCTAACAATATGATGCTTAGTTTTGCTTGGTTTTGATCTTTGTAGAAACAATCATCTTTATCCACCCTTATTTTTGTTTTTTTGTTCGTTTATACATTTCTTAGATTTACCTATGTTGCCTTATGTGGCAGTAGTTTATTAATTCTCAGAGTTCACAGTATTCCACTTTGTGACTTACCATAATTTATTTGTCTGTTATAAAGGGCACTTAGTCTGTTTCATGGTTTTTTACTGTTACACCATGAGTTATTATGTGCATTTCCTCTAGTGCACATTTTTCAAGAGTTGTAGCAATATATACAACTGAGAATAAAACTGTTGAGTCATAATATATTCATATGTTCAACTTCACTGTATCATTTTAAATTGTATTTCAAAATGATTGTACAAATTAATATTTCCACCAGAACTTATCTGAGTTCTTTAGGTTCCATACTCTTATCAACACTTTGTAGTAGATGCATTTTTTTATTTCAAATAAGAATAGTAAAGTAGTTACTAATTGTGGTCTTAACTGCATATTTCTGATTATTAATGAGGTTGGACATCTTTTCATGTTATTAGTCATTAATGTTTTATTTTTGAGAAAAGTCTGTTCGTGTCTTTTGTTCATTTTTTATTGGTTTGATAGTTTTATATATACTTGGGAATCTTTATATATTTTTAGATCAATACAATTTGATTATATGCATTGTAAATAATTTTCTTAATTTGCAGCTTGTATGTCAAATATTTTATAATACCATTTTACAAGTTCAAATTCTTCATTGATAAACGACATTTATCAGTCTTTCCTTTGATGGTGATTACTTCTTGGGTGTTGTTTAAGAAATCCTTTCATATCCGTAGATCATAAAACTATAACTCTCTAATTTGTCTAAATGTTTTTACATTTTTCATTTCACAGTTAAATCTTTAGTTAATTTTAAATTGATTGCTCTGTAAGTGCTGTGGTAAGAATCTGATTTTAAGTATCCCAGATAACCCAGCTATCCCAGAACTATTCCCTTCTTTTTCCAGTGGTCTGCAATGCTACTTCTGTTTTAAAAAATTTTTCATATATAAATGAATCTGTTTCTGGCTCTCTATTCTATGCCATGGGTTAATTTTTTCTGTTTCCATGCAACTATTAAAATTTAAATTATAGTAACTTTAGAATAAGCCTTGATAGCTGCTAAGGAAAAACCATCACATTACATTTCTTTTCTGGCAGCTTCTTGCCTTTGTTCTACCACATAAATTTTATAATCATATATCAAATTACTTAACAATTACAACTGAAATTTTGATGTGATAATGTGTTTTGTATGCTTCCTTTTTCAACATTAAAAATAGTGAGTAGAAAACCCCAAAGCCATTCATGATCAGATACAATTAGAAAAGGAGTTCAAGGATTTGTCTAGGAATCACATATTTCCTCTTCTGTTGCCCCACTGTTAATTCCTTCACTAAAAAAAATCATGGACTCTTGAATGTCCATATAAAAATGTACAATCTCTAAATTAGTTTCTAGTTAATTGTTCTTATTAATTGTTCCTAATTAGGAACTCAGAAGGAAGGGCTGCTTTACTAAGAAACCATTTCCCCAAAATTGTAATCCCACAGTGGCTCCTGCAATTGTCTGTTAAATACAAAGACCACTGGCATATAAAATATAAAATATTCCTTGCTAAAATCTTTTGGAAAGCTACCTTCTGAACCTGTGAAAGTTCACTTCTTAGGGACATCACTATGTTTCTGCCATGTTTTCTATAACAATAATAATATCAGAGAACATAACTGAACACATACAAAATACTAAGGACATTATCTTTTAAAAATTTCAATTTAATCCACGACTCTATAATCATAACCGATTGTTAGATGACTCAGAAATTCAGATGCATAAGTTATATTTCCCTTAGTCACATGGCTAATAAGTGGGGAAACTTGCATTTAAACTCAAATCTATCTGAGCAGAAGGTAAAAATGTGGTTGCATTAAGAGCTTTAAAAAAAAGTATGCTGATATGGCAACTCAACATTGTTCTGTGTGGTAGGCTGAATAATAGCTCCTCAAAGATATCCAAGTCCTAATCCTCGGAACCTGTGATATGATTAATTTAAAGATCTTGAGACAGAGAGATTATCCTGTGTTATCTGTATGGGCTTGGTATTATCATAAGGGCCCTTATATAAGAGAAACAGGAATTTAGAGTGGTAGTAGCAGACGTCATGTTGGAGCTAGGATTAGAGTGACACAAGGGTTTACAAGCTGAGGAATGTGGCTTCTAGGAGCATCTAGAAATTGGCCTCCAGAGGCTTCTAGAACAACCTCTAGAAGTTGAAAAGGACTAGTAAACAGATTCTCACTTAAAGCCTCCAGCCAGAACCAGTCATTCTGACACCTTGACTTTAGTCCAATGAGACTAATTTTGGACTTCAGACCTCCACAACTGCAACATAATAAATGCGTTGTTTCTTAAGCCATTAAATGTATGGTAATTGGTTACATTAACAATAACAAACTTACCCAGTTCACTTTACTTAAATAAACACACGAAGAATACTGCTTCAGAGTCTAGCTCTAGATCAGGCAAAAACACATTTTTGTTAACTGAACTAACATGTTAGAGCAGGGGTCCCCAACCTCGGGGCCGCGGATGGGTAGCGGTCCATGGCCTGTTAGGAAGTGGGCCGCACAGCAGGAGGTGAGCGGCGGGAGAGCGAGGGAAGCTTCATCTGCCGCTCCCTATTGCTCACATTACCGCCTGAACCATCCCCCACTCCGTCCGTGGAAAAATTGTCTTCCACAAAACCAGTCCCTGGTGCCAAAAAGGTTGGGACTGCTGTGTTAGAGGGTTTACTAACAAACATCTGCTGCTAAGAAAATGTCTCCTTTGGAAAATTTGTACAGTGGGCCTTAAATATCATCAAGTTATTCCAGACAGAGTCTCTTTTCCTCTGTTGGTTCCCATTTCAAAAAATTGTTTTTTGGTTTTGGGTTTTTTTGCCTTCACAGCCTGTTGAGCTTTGTCATGCTGGAGACTTCCCACAGCTTTTCTGCCACTGCAACGAAATGATAGGAATATGAGAACCAGTGGGAGACAAGCCTTTAAAAAAACACTTAAACCCTTACATGGAAAAGAGCTGACACCCCACAAATCTGAACATAAACACAGATCTATCAGCCTTGATCACTAGGAAGCCAGTCAACTTAAGTCTGGATTACACACTCTCTATCATCAGTCCATCCACAATAAAAACAGTTCATGGATATTCTGCAGAGGCTAAATATTTCTGGGTCTTTTCTGTTATTTTATGGAATCAATGCCTAATTGAAAACTGAATTATGAAAGATATGTCAGGTGAAGTAAGAGATGCAAGATGTTGTAGGCTTATACATATATCAATAAAATGAGAGGGACTTCCCCAGTGGCGCAGTGGTTAAGAATCCGCCTGCCAATGCAGGGGACATGGGTTCAATTCCTGGTCCAGGAAGATCCCACATGGTGCGGAGCAACTAAGCCAACGTGCCACAACTACTGAGCCTGCACTCTAGAGCCTGCGAGTCACAACTGCTGAAGCCCATGCACCCTAGAGCCCACACACTGCAACTACTGAGCCCACGTGCCGCAACTACTGAAGCCCGCGCACCTAGAGCCTGTGCTCTGCAACAAGTGAAGCCACCACAATGAGAAGCCTGCGCACCACAATGAAGAGTAGCCCACACTCCCTGCAACTAGGGAAAGCCCGCAAACAGCAATGAAAACCCAATGCAGCCAAAAAATATTAAAAAAGTAAAATAAAATGCAGAAACTTTGATGATTTTAGTATTACATTGAATTTTTTTAAACATTGAGCTTGCTCTGAAACCTACTGATTGCCCAGTTATTTATAAATTCTACCAGATCTATTTAAATAATCAAAGGAATTATAATTAAATGCAATATTTATTGGAAAATTTGAAAGAAGGGTATTGGTATTATCATATATAATTCAGATATGCATAGATTTGTAAAATTCTCTTATGTTTTTTATATATAACCCACCACTTTTGCTCAGAGTTGGAGAGAGAGCATCTCTTTGATGGGGAGGAAAAGAAACTAAAGCTAAAATTACTACATTAGTTATTTTCATTTATTTTATTTTAGGTAAAGTATCCATTTCAAAATGCAACTTCCCTACTCACGTGTGGTTTTTTCCCCCTCATTTCAAGGGCTTGCCCTTTCCAATTCCTTTTTCAAACTGTCTTCTAAGTATCAAGAAAAACTTCATCGTCTTCTTCATTTTCATCATCTTCACCATGGAAGGCAGAGGGGACTCTGCTCATTAGACTGTTTCTTGAGTCTCCATTAGCCTTTGCGTTTTATCTCACATTAATACTCCTCTCATTATATCTTTGCCATCAGGAAACATTCCACCCTTAATCTGTTCTATACCATCAACTACAGGAATATATGAAGCTGCTCTCAGATACCTGTGACCCTGTGTCATGCCAAATGTGGGCCTTCAGTGAGAGACAAACTATTCTTGAACCAACACTGTAGGAAAGAGACAACTGTTACTGTATTCTCATATAATTCTTCCAGCTCCACCCTAAACATGATTTTGACCCAGGATAGTACAGGTTTACTCTACCTTATCCAAAACTTTTGGAGGAAAAATATGTTTTAGAATTCAGAATTTGGTGGATAATAAAAAGCATCCTTTAAATCAGTACATTGGTATATTTCTGCAATAAAATGTATAAATATTCAGGCCAAGGTTTTTAGGGCTCTTTCAATGTTGAAAACATAGATAAGAGACTGAAGACCTGTAGTATCTGAGACTTTGCCCTTTAGCTAGTCCTCACAAAAACTTCTACTCTCAGCACCTTACTTATATCATATTGCTCTATAATTAATTAGCCCTATATCAGTCCTCCAAACTCTTGCTGAATTTTGCTCAATGATGCCTAGTATTTACAAATCAAAATACTTTCTTTCAAGTTTCCTGTTTTGTTTTATTTGTTTGGTTTTTTACTTTGGCCTAATTCTCAAAGTTAAAAAAAAATAAATCAATTGTATGACTATATACAACATTTTGATAGTCACTCTTTCCTCTGGTGATAGGATTGTACATTTTCACCCTATTGAATTAAAAGACAGTCATGTGACATTCTTTGGCCAATTAAATGTAAGCAGAGGTCACAAAGGCTCACTTTTGGATAGAAATTTATAAAGCCAGCTCATGATACACTGTATTCTCTTTCCCTTTCCTCTGTGATTATGGAAGCATGTGTCAAAATAGAGCTTCAGTGAAACTGGATACATAAGGAACTATTCGAACACAGCCCCTCTTTGACACATAAGGAGTCTCTAGGATATTTAGGTTGCATCTTACTGAAAAATATTCTAGCCTAGACTAACTGTTGCAAAAGTTTTATAAAAATAATCTAATAAGGACATTCCAAACATACATAAAGTACAGTAAATTGCATAGATTGAACATGGGCATCTGTCACTGAGATTAAACACATAATACCAATTCAAAAATTTTACACCAGATCTTTTAAAACATAAATAAAAATTTACAGATATAGCTACCTCCCATCCTTCTCATTTCATAGATATAGTTGCTATTTATAAATGGGGTATCCTTTCCCTGTTCATTGTATTATATTTACTACTTATGAACATTAGAAGAATAAGGTCTATATCACCTCTGATGTTTAATTGCCAGCAAGCCTCAGCCATTCCCAAATCCTGCATTTTCCAATGAAGATATGGAGCCCAGTTTAACAGTGCTTTTCCTACTCTTGATCCCAACCTCTGGTGGACAGCCCAAGACAAGGTTTTCAACAATGTCTCGTAGACCCACTCACCAGGACATCCCCCATTCTCTTTACAATCTCACTTAGAAGGTCTCCCAGGGTTCATATTCTGGTTGAGAGATCTCTGGTACCACATACAAAATTCATAAATCCTTCCTCAATACTCTGCCAAGGCAGTTCCATCATTTTCACCTCATTAACTCAGGGCAAATTTTGTATCCTGTATCAATAATCCCTTCTAGCAGTGTATCAAGAGAAGTTCCAGATATGCTTGGCAGGAAGTTAATCTCTAATACGTGGTAGAGTTCTTCCATTACAATAAATTATCCACCCAGCTTTATATTCTGTACTCCTACTCTAGTTCAGAAACTTTATGATCCACCACTATATGTGTTCCTTCAGTTCCTGCCCAAATATATACATATATATTTGGTCTTGCAATTATTTCAGAGTAAATACTATTTTCTCTTGGAACACAGGCTGAATTCTTCTCTTGTTAATTGTCTCAAAGCCCTAAGGAGAGAAAGCAGGAAAAATTCAGAGGAGGGCCAGCATCATCTTGCAAAGCTTCTGCCTCAGGTGATATCTTTGCTGGGTCCCCACACAAGTTGAGGTTTTCATCATATAACAAGGATGAGAGCTCTTCTTTTTGTCAATATTGCTCAAAGGAAACTGTGCTTTCAAGATTTCCCCATCCCAGAGCTCAGATTTTCACTTTTTTCCTATCAAGACTTAGACTTTTGCATAGGGAACCTATTGATGTTGCAGAATAAGTCTCCTTTGTAGCCCTGCCACATTTAGAATAAAATTGTAGGACTAATTTTCAGCACAAATTGTACTATAGCTGCAAGACATGAGGGTATCTTCAAAGTTACCCTGGAGGTCTTCTGAGTGATTTCAGCTAATACTTAATTGACCTGAGCCCGTCATTTCATTTTTCCAAGACTTCTAAAGTAGTTAACCAGGGGGAATTCCCTGAAGGTCCAGTGGTTAGGACTCCACACTTCCACTGCCGGGGGCCTGGGTTCCATCCCTGGTCGGGGAACTAAGATCCCACAAGCTATGCAGCCAAAAAATACCCCATAAAGTTGTTAACCAAAACCAGCTAATTTCACACATCTTTAAATAGTATCCAAGTGCTTTTGTTGCCTTAGAGTCCAAAGTCTTCTCAGCTTTATCCTCCACATGTACCAATTTCATATCAATACCTGTGTGAGTTTTAGTAACTGTGATGCTACTATATGCAGGTATTATCACCACTTCACTTAGTACCAGAAATGGGGCCCTAGTTTCTATCTGCCCATTAAGTATTTTATTTCTAGAGTCCTATCCTTGGGATCTGTTTCCAGGGCTACTTCCAATGCCAACAATTGTAGCTTGAGTTCTCTGTACTACCTCACACCTGATGTTGCAAAAGCAACTGGAGGAGGTAGAGCATTACTGAGGTCACTAGGGAGGGCATCTGGTGCTCTGTTCCTCCCTGGGCCTGTAGAGGAGCCTAGCGAGTGACTCAGAATTGCTCAACAGTGAGTTGCCTTGGGGGAACATTTAGCCTTTGGCTCCTGTGCCCATCCCCACATTGGTTGAACATGGCCTGTGGGGCATGGTGACCATGAGTTAGTGGGTTATCAATGGTTAGGCATGCATACCTATGATATAAGAAAGCCAGCTTTATCTTGAGGCCTCAAGATATTGAGCAATTTTGAGGGTCACTCTCTAGGCTCCTGCATCAGGTTCGTTGAAGCCTGAAGAAAATGATCAGCCTCTGATCAAAAATGACCATAGATGATGCCAAGCGAATGAGAAGTAGAACACAAGATATGTCATACAAAGAAACTTGCCTTGCAATATGCATGTTTTGCATAGTTTTTAAAAAGCATGTATTCAAAGTGGAGCCTATTTAAATATGTATGTAAATAAATAGGCAACTAGATAAATAAGCAATTAAATAAATACAATTTTTGGAAAATCCATATGTAGACATTTCTTACTGAATGGAATTGGGAGTATCACTCTGACTATCTTTATCTTTACTAATTGATTTTTCTGAATTTTTGGCCAGTGTTAGACCTAAAGTCTGTACAAACAGATTACTCAGTGTTTTAGTAAGATGCTGTGTAGTTTAGACAGCTTTAAAGGAAAAATAACACTCAAGGCTCTTTCTTTTCCCACTTAATCTTGGTTAGATAGCTTGGTTCACTCCTTAGCACACTGTTGCTTCGATTAGTTGCTAGGTGATAGATACCACCCTACAGTACCTGGCTATCTCTGCTGTTGCAGGCAGCAGGATGCCTCGGACCAGGGCCACACTGAGCTCTAAAATGTTTAGTGATATATCAGTAAATAATCCCTTGGCCATATGCATTACCTTGCAAATTCTATTCATTTTTACTTAATCTAAATAAAGTTCAGAGGTTTCATTACCTTTGGAAACAGGAAAAAGAAAGAGGAGTTTTGAAAAAGCAGTATATGAATGAAAAATAACTAAGTAGATAATATTTTAAAGTAGACAACTCATTTTCCATCCATAATTTGCAATAGAAATCAGAATACAGGATTGTTAAAAAGAATCTCAATCTTGTACTTTCTCTTTCTGAGTATATGTGCCATGCATAGTCATTCATAAAAATGATTCCTAAGTCAGGGTATGCTAATTCATGTTCAGCTAAATAAGGGGAAAAAAAGAAAGAAAGAGGAAGGGAGAGAGAGAGAGAGAAAGGAAAAAAGGAAGGAAGGAGAGATTTTCATAGGATCTCATTTCTTATTATGAGTAAATTTGGTTTTGCTTATAGTCGGCATTTTTTCTAGTATTTAATTTTATTATTTTCCCAGCAAAATTTAAAGTTAAATTGTATTGTATGGTGCAAAAAGTAGCTATCTCTGGATAATTTTCAGATATTTTTATTTTAAATTTTTAAAAATTAATGTAATTTAATATTTCAGAATCATTTTATGACCATGCATTTGTACTTTTTATAATTTCGAACGTTAGCATAATTTTTAATAAAAACTCTAATTATATGGGTAATTTAACAAAATAAACACTTAGATCTTAAGACTTTATACATTATATATCCTTTGGATTTGGATACTCATAGGACTAAGTATCTGGCTTTAACCTATATATTCTTATTTCACTTTGTTGCAATAGTACATATAATATTTAATATTATTTGTATTTCTTCCCTTTTGTATTATTTAATTTTCCATGTCATAGTTAGGGACACTATGTAAAATAGCAAATAAACATAAATGTGCTTTAAAGATACACAGAAGAAATCATTTTTAAAAATGGACGCTATGGACTAAATGAAACAAAAATGATATCGTTAAATAGCCTTCTTTATTATCTTACAGTTTTCATGGGTCAGGAAACTAGGAGCTGCTTGCTTCATGTATGTAACTCAAGGTTACAGTAAGCTGTGAGCCGAGGCTGTGGTGGGAAATGGAGGGACTGCTTCCAAGCTCACCTTCATTACTGTGAGCAGATTCAGTTCCTCACTGTACAGAGGTCTTTGTTACTTGCTACACAGGCCTCTCCTAAAGCAGCTCAAAACTCAATCCAAAGCTTTCATCAGATCGAGTGAGTGAAAGAGTGGGAGACGGCACCCAAGACAGAAGCCAGAGTTTGTGATCTAATCTGGGAAATAACATCCTATCATTTTTAGTGTATTCTATATCTAAAAGGGTATGAATAGCAGGAGGCAAGGAAAGGAAGTATTTGGGGCCAGCTTAGAGATTGCCTACATCAGAATTTAATCTCCCTGTTTATTAACTATTATCCTTATTTTCAGTCTATGCATATGTTTTTCCATCTGTTTGTATGCATTTCTATGAAAAAAAAGTACAAGTTAATTTCTCCTCCTATATGGTCATAAAATCGCCAAGAAAAGACAAAACCATGCCCAGTGATGATCTGAAAAAATTCCTGGTAACCTCTTTTGCCTTTTCACAAGTTTTGAATAATTTTTCTGATAGGTTGGAAGTGACTTTCAAATGATTCAGCAAAAGCATATGTACAAAAGCACTTACAAGAACACATGCATTTACACACACACACACACATACACACACATAGAGAAAAAGAGAAAGCAAATGTGACAATATATTAACAGTTGATCCTGTGTGAAGGTGAGGATCATACGGATTTTACTGTATTACTCTTTCAACTTTTCTGTAAGCTTGACAAAATGAAAAGCTGGGGAAAAAACAAAAACCCTACTTAAGGTCTAGAATAACACATGAAAGTCTGTCAAATCTAAGAACCATTTTATATAAAACTGGATACTGGGACAAGCTAGCATTTAAACTTTCATAGTTTAATTTTGATAGAAACAAGACATATAAGACAAATTTTTATCACAGATTATTTTAACAGCAATTTTGATTTACTAATTAGAGTGACTAAAATTCAGAGTTCAAAATATTTTATGTTAAATGCCTTGATAGTGTTATATATATGGGATAATGTCTGGTTTATTTTTATTTTATTATTGTAAAATAATAAATATACTAATAAAACTATTTTCTTTTAAGAAGTGATGGCCCTGAACTTGAACATTTTAGCAGTCAAGACTTTATGCACTATCTTTATGTTCATGTTCTGCTTCTCATCAAGGTCAATCACCAGTGTCATTTACTATAGCTTCCTTTTATCTCTGAAATACTGCCACTTGTCTTCCTCACTTCTACCACTCTTCCATGTAGGTCATCATCACCTATCACAAGGGTTAATGTAAGAGCGCTTAACTAGTCTTCCGGCCTGAAGATGTGCTCTCTCAAGTCCAATCTCAAGAAGAAATCCCAGTCATCTTTATAATACAAATTTAATTATGTTCAACGGTCTAATAAAACAGTTTGGATGTCTTTCCAGGGATCTTGTGATTAATTCAAAATACTTTAAAAGGCTTTCAAGGTCCTTCTTGATATAGCCTCTGATTTCCTTTGCTGTTTCACCTCTGGTTACTTCCTCCGTTACATTCTGTGGTCCTAAAATACTAAATTTCTTCAGCTTACTGAATATTATGTGTTCTTTCATCACACTGCCTTTGTATTTACTGTATGCTCTGTTTTAAACAGTCCTCCAATCATGTTCTCATGAATTTCTCATTTTTCAGGTGTCAATTTGGACATGAAGCTTTCTCAGGTCGAGATTTTTGTCTACATCCTGCATGTTACTAATGCATCCTATAGTTCCTCTAGTATAGCACTTATCATATCCTATAATTGTTTATTAATTTATGTGTTTCTCCTAGTAGATAAGGGTAAGTCTGACAGTGAGGGTAGAATCTTTTAAGTGATCATGGTGTCACCAATGTTAGCAAGAACATATTTGATAATTAATATAAAATAATAATAACGATTGAATTCAAAATTTATAGAGCAACAACTATATGCTAATCCCTGTGCAAAAGCCCATTACATGGATTGTCTTACTGCTCAAAACCAATCTTTAGAGTAGGTGGAATTATTTTAAAGATGAAAGGATGAGTGTAGAAATGTTAAATTAGTAAAGATCAAAGCTTATATTTAAACTCTAGTTTCAGAGTGCAAGATTTTTATCACTAAGCTATAGAAAATAAGAAGATTCTAGCAATATGTATGCACAAAAGAGACATATTGGAGCTGGAGAGAAATTTATTTCTAACCACTTCATATAAAAATTACTTTAAAATGTTTTATGGCACATTATCATATCTATGTTTTTTAAGAAGGCTCGTATTTTATTGGGTATCCCTAATTGTTTAAAAGTCTAGTCTCCTTCTTGTGAGGCAAAAATGCCTACCCTCAGCCCTCCTATAGTCTTTCCTCTTTCAATATTATTAGTTAGCACCTCTGAAATATACAGAATAAGTCTAATTAAAATTCCATATTAATAACTATGCACATTTTTAATGTTAGTTGTCATATTAATGTTTTGACCTCCAAAATATATTTTATTTGAATAAATTTCAAGTGTATTATTTTTATTGTTTTTTTAAATTATTTAGAATAAAAGATGTCTAAGAAACATTCCCATGCTGTGAAACACTTTTTATGTTAATCTTTTCCATACTCATTTCTTCAGAGATTTATATTTTCATTCCTATTAATATAATAGTTGATAAATAAAAAATAATACATGTAATATTTATGCAAGTCATAAAGCCCAATACTGTAATAAACACATGTGACACCATCAATCCAACTCAAGAACTAGAACCCTGTCATTAACTGTATCCCCTCAGGTACTTGTCTTCACCATCTTCCTCTTGCCTTTCACCCACCAGAGGTCACCGCTAGTCTGAATTCTATCTTCATCATTGTCTTGACTTTCATAAAATATTCATTTTATGTAAATGTATTTCTAAGTAAAGTATTGTTGCTATATGTCTATATTTGAGCTTTATAGAAAAGGCACTACACTAACAGAGTCTCATAGACCTATTTTTCCCCCTCTCACCATTATAGTTTAAAAAATCATCTACGTTGCTGTGTGTGGCTGTGGTTTATTCACTTTTGCTCATGTATAATATTCCTTTGAAAGAATACACCAAAATATGTATGTTCAACCTCTCTCAGGTAAGCATTTGTATAATTTCTAAGTTTTTAATATTATAAACAGAAATGCTATAAACATTTTGTACACATTGTCTGAAGCATATGAATTTTTTAAGAGCATAATTAAGTATTGGAATGCTGAGTCACAGAATATGCATATGTTTAATATTAAAATATAATAACAATATTCCCCAAAGTAAATATATATCTATATCTATATATATATATATAAGTGATGTCCATTTATTTATGCCTGCCCATTTCCATTTACCTCTCTTTCTCATTATAGGCATCCACTATGATTAGTTAGCTTTGAAACTTCTCATCCACATTTTTACAATTTTACCTCATAATTAAGTAATGATAATACCTAACACAGTTGTAAGTGTATTCTTAAATCAATTTATTATTTCCATTACTGTAAAATTGTTGATTGAATTAAGGGCTATGATTTTTAAGAGCAGTGAGTACTGTATATAGACCTCGTTCATTCATTTAAACTGCCATCCAGTAAGAAAATGTACCTTTAATATTTGTAAAGGTCTTTTTTTGAAAAAAAAAATGTTTGAAGCATTATTTTAAAGGTAAATACTTAAAAGAAAAAAACTTAAACTGTAGGTTATCAGTTTTATCAGCTCTATCGGGTATTATTAAACTGATTTCCAATGTGGCAGAACCAATTTACATTTCTCCCCACCATTAATGTTATCAGACTTTATTCGTTTGCCAATCTAATCACTCACTATTGTTATACTCTTCAATTCCTTGATCATGAGTCAGATTAAACATTTTTCATCTTTTTACATGTAGATTTATGTTTCAGGAGTCTGCTCTGTAAATTCTTTTTCAGATGTTTTTTCAAGTTTTTCTCCTGGCTTATGTGGATTTTTGCTTATTTGTTTTTAGGCTTTAAATATCTAAACACTTTTTTCAATTGTGTACATCACACATATTTCTCCTTATCTGCTGTTATTCTTTTTAACTTAATTCCTCGGGAATCTTTTTCTGCCTTTTTTCTTTGTACAGAATATTATGTATAAGAAATTATACATACTTTTTTATGCATATGTATGCTTTTTTCCTTTATTTGCTGTGCTTTGGGGCTTTGTTAAATAAATAACTAGATATGCTTCTTTATTTTTATTAATGGTTAAAATTTTTAATACATTTTGTTTTTATTCATAAGGAATTAATACTCATAAGAGTATGAGTAAGAATCTATTTTTACTTGTTTTCCATATAGGAAAACAATTGCCACAGAAGAACTTACTGTTTCCCATGAGTTCTTAAAACATTTTTTTTTTTTAACATCTTTATTGGAGTATAATTGCTTTACAATGTTGTGTTAGTTTCTGCTGTAAAACAAAGTGAATCAGCTATATGTATACATATATCCCCATATCCCCTCCCTCTTGCACCTCCCTCCCACCCTCCCTATCCTACCCCTCTAGGTCTTCGCAAATCACCAAGCTGATCTCCCCATGGGATACAGTGCTTCCCACTAGATATTTATTTTACATTTCATAGTGTATATATCTCAACACTACCTCTAACTTCGCCCCAGCCTAACCTTCCCCCCTCCCCATGTTCTCAATCCACTCTCTATGTCTGCGTCTTTATTTCTGTCCTACTCCTAGGTGCATCAGAACCATTTTTTTTTTTTTTTTAGATTACATATATATGTGTTAGCATACGGTATTTGTTTTTCTCTTTCTGATTTACTTCACTCTGTAACAGACTCTAGGTCCATCCACCTCACTACAAATAACTCAATTTCATTTCTTTTTATGGCTGAGTAATATTCCATTGTATATATGTGCCACATCTTCTTTATCCATTCATCTGTCGATGGACACTGAGGTTGCTTTCATGTCCTGGCTATTGTAAATAGTGCTGCAATGCACATTGTGGTACATGTCTCGTTTTGAAGTATGGTTTTCTCAGGGTATATGCCCAGTAGTGGGATTGCTGGGTCATATGGTAGTTCTATTTTTAGTTTTTAGGGACTTCCCTGGTGACGCAGTGGTTGGGAATTTGCCTGCCAATGCAGCGGTCACGGGTTCAATCCCTGTTCCAGGAGGATCCCACATGCCGTGGAGCAATTGGGACCTGTGCACCACAGCTACTGAGCCTGCGCTCTAGAGCCCACAAGCCACAACTACTGAGCCTGCACGCCACAACTGCTGAGGCCCATGCGCCTGAAGCCCATGCTCTGCAGCAGGAGGGGCCACTGGGTAGCGGGGCCCAAACACCATAGTGAATAGTGGCCCCCCTCTCCGCAACTGGACAAAGCCCACGCGCAACAGCAAAGATTCAATGCAGCCAAAAATAAATTTAAAAAAATATTTTTAGTTTTTTAAGGAACCTCCATATACTGTTCTCCATAGTGGCTGTATCAATTTACACTCCCACCAACAGGGCAATAGGGTTCCCTTTTCTCTACACACTCACCAGGATTTATTGTTTGTAGATTTTTGATGATGGCCATTCTGACCGGTGTGAGATGATATCTCATTGTAGTTTTGATTTGCATTTCTCTAATGATTATTGATGTTGAGCATTCTTTTATGTGTTTGTTGGCAATCTGTATATCTTCCCTGGAGAAATGTCTATTTAGGTCTTCTGCCCATTTATGGATTGGGTTACTTGTTTTTCGGATATTGAGCTGCATGAGCTGCTTGTAAATTTTGGAGATTAATCCTTTGTCAGTTGCTTCATTTGCAAATATTTTCTCCCATTCTGATGGTTGTCTTTTCGTCTTGTTTATGGTTTCCTTTGCTGTGCAAAAGCTTTTAAATTTCATTAGGGCCCACTTGTTTATTTTTGTTTTTATTTCCATTTCTCTAGGAGGTGGGTCAAAAAGGATCTTGCTGTGATTTATGTCCTAGAGTGTTCTGCCTATGTTTTCCTCTAAGAGTTTTATCATGCCTGGACTTACACTTAGGTCTGTAATCCATTTTGAGTTTATTATTGTGTATGGTGTTAGGGAGTGTTCTAATTTCCTTCTTTTACATGTAGCTGTCCAGTTTTCCCAGCACCACTTATTGAAGAGGCTGTCTTTTCTCCACTGTTTATTCTTGCCTCCTTTATCAAAGATAAGGTGACCATATGTGCGTAGGTTTATCTCTGGGCTTTCTATCCTGTTCCATTGACCTATATTTCTGTTTTTGTTCCAGGACCATACTGTCTTGATTACTGTAGCTTTGTAGTATAGTCTGAAGTCAGGGAGCCTGATTCCTCCAGCTCCATTTTCTTTCTCAAGATTGCTTTGGCTATTCAGGGTCTTTTGAATTTGCATACAAATTGTGAAATTTTTTGTTCTAGTTCTGTGAAAAATGCCAGTGGTAGTTTGATAGGGATTGCAATGAATCTGTAGATTGATTTGGGTAGTAGAGTCATTTTCACAATGTTGATTCTTCCAATCCAAGAACATGGTATATTTCTCCATCTATTTGTATCATCTTTAATTTCTTTCATCAGTGTCTTATAATTTTCTGCATACAGGTCTTTTGCCCCCTTAGGTAGGTTTATTCCTAGGTATTTTATTCTTTTTGTTGCAATGGTACATGGGAATGTTTTCTTAATTTCACTTTCAGATTTTTCATCATTAGTGTATAGGAATGCAAGAGATTTCTGTGCATTAATTTTGTAAACTGCTACTTTACCAAATTCATTGATTAGCTCTAGTAGTTTTCTGGTAGCATCTTTAGCATTTTCTATGTATAGTATCATGTCATCTGCAAACAGTGACAGCTTTACTTCTTTTCCGATTTGGATTCCTTTTATTTCTTTTTCTTCTCTGATTGCTGCAGCTAAAACTTCCAAAACTATGTTGAATAATAGTGGTGAGAGTGGGCAATCTTGTCTTGTTCCTGATCTTAGTGGAAATGGTTTCAGTTTTTCACCATTGAGAACGATGTTGGCTGTGGGTTTGTGATATAGGGCCTTCATTATGTTGAGGAAAGTTCCCTCTATGCCTGCTTTCTGGAGGGTTTTTATCGTAAATGGGTGTTGAGTTTTGTCGAAAGCTTTTTCTGCATCTATTGAGATGATCATATGGTTTCTCTCCTTCAATTTGTTAATATGGTGTATCACATTGATTGATTTGCGTATATTGAAGAATCCTTGCATTCCGGGGATAAACCCCACTTGATCATGGTGTATGATCCTTTTAATGTGCTGTTGGATTCTGTTTGCTAGTATTTTGTTGAGGAGTTTTGCATCTATGTTCATCAGTGATATTGGCCTGTAGTTTTCTATCTTTGTGACATCTTTGTCTGGTTTTGGTATCAGAGTGATGGTGGCCTCATACAATGAGTTTGGGAGTGTTCCTCCCTCTGCTACATTTTGGAAGAGTTTGAGAAGGATAGGTGTTAGCTCTTCTCTAAATGTTTGATGGAATTCTCCTGTGAAGCCATCTGGTCCTGGGCTTTTGTTTGAAGATTTTTAATCACAGTTTCAATTTCAGTGCTTGTGATTTGTCTGTTCATATTTTCTGTTTCTTCCTGGTTCAGTCTCGGAAGGTTGTGCATTTCTAAGAATTTGTCCATTTCTTCCAGGTTGTCCATTTTATGGCATATAGTTGCTTGTAGTAATCTCTCATGATCCTTTGTATTTCTGCAGTGTCAGTTATTACTTCTCCTTTTTCATTTCTAATTCTATTTATTGGAGTCTTCTCTCTTTTCTTCCTGATGAGTCTGGCTAATGGTTTATCAATTTTGTTTTTCTTCTGAAAGAACCAACTTTTAGTTTTATTGATCTTTGCCACTGTTCTTCATTTCTTTTTCATTTATTTCTGATCTGATCTTTATGATTTCTTTCCTTCTCCTAACTTTGGGGTTTTTTTTGTTCTTCTTTCTCTAATTTCTTTAGGTGTAACGTTAGGCTGTTTATTTGAGATGTTTCTTTTTTCTTGAGGTAGGATTGTATTGCTATAAACTTCCCTCTTAGAACTGCTTTTGTTGCATCCCATAGGTTTTTGGTCACCGTGTTTTCATTGTCATTTCTTTCTGTGTTTTTTGATTTCCTCTTTGATTTCTTCAGTGGTCTCTTGGTTATTTAGTAGTGTATATTTTAGCCTCCATGTGTTTGTATTTTTTACAGATTTTTTCCTGTAATTGATATCTAATCTCATAGCATTGTGTTTGGAAATGGTACTTGATACGATTTGAATTTTCTTAAATTTATGAAGGCTTGATTTGTGACCCAAGATATGATCTATCCTGAAGAATGTTCCATGGGCACTTGAGGAGAAAGTGTATTCTATTGTTTTTGGATGGAATGCCCTATAAATATCAATTAAGTCCATCTTGTTTAATGTATCATTTAAAGCTTGTGTTTCCTTATTTATTTTCATTTTGGATGATCTGTCCATTGGTGAAAGTGGGGTGTTAAAGACCCCTACTATAATTGTGTTACTGTCAATTTCCCCTTTTATGGCTGTTAGTATTTGCCTTATGTATTGAGGTGCTCCTATGTTGGCTGCAGAAATATTTACAATTGTTATATCTCCTTCTTGGATTGATCCCTTGATCATTATGTAGTGTCCTTCTTTGTCTCTTGTGACAGTCTTTATTTTAAAGTCTATTTTGTTTGATATGTGTATTGTTACTCCAGCTTTCTTTTGATTTCCATTTGCATGGAATATCTTTTTCCATTTCCTCACTTTCAGTCTGTATGTGTCCCTAGGTCTGAAGTGGGTCTCTTTTAGACAGCATATATACAGGTCTGGTTTTGTATCCATTCAGTCTATGTCTTTTGGATGGAGCATTGAATCCATCTACATTTAAGGTAATTATCAATATGTATGTTCCTTTTACCATTTTCTCAATTGTTTGGGGTTTTTTATAGTAGGTCTTTTCCTTCTCTTGTGTTTCCTGCCTAGAGAAGTTCCTTTAGCATTTGTTGTAAAGCTGGTTTGGTGGTGCTGAATTCTCTTGCCTTTTGCTTGTCTGTGTAGGTTGCAATTTCTCTGTTGAATCTGAATGAGATCCTTGCTGTGTAGAATAATCTTGGTTGTAGGTTTTTCCCTTTCATCACTTTTAGTATGTCCTGCCACTCCCTTCTGGCTTGCAGAGTTTCTGCTGAAAGATCAGCTGTTAACTTCATGGGGATTCCCTTGTATGTTATTTGTTGCTTTTCCCTTGATGCTTTTAATACTTTTTCCTTGTATTTAATTTTTGATAGTTTGATTAATATGTGTCTTGGCATGTTTCTCCTTGGATTTATCCTGTATGGGACTCTCTGTGCTTCCTGGACTTGATTAACTATTTCCTTTCCCATATTAGGGAAGTTTTCAACTATAATCTCTTCAAATATTTTCTCAGTCCCTTTCTTTTTCTCTTCTTATTCTGGGACCCCTATAATTCGAACGTTGGTGCGTTTAATGTTGTCCCAGAGGTCTCTGAGACTGTCCTCAATTCTTTTCATTCTTTTTGCTTTATTCTGCTCTGCAGTAGTTATTTCCACTATTTTATCTTCCAGGTCACTTATCCGTTCTTCTGCCTCAGTTATTCTGCTATTGATCCCTTCTAGAGAATTTTTAATTTCATTTATGGTCTTGTTCATCACTGTTTGTTTGCCCTTTAGTTCTTCTAGGTCCTTGTTAAACGTTTCTTGTATTTTCTCCATTCTATTTCCAAGATTTTGGATCACCTTTACTATCATTATTCTGAATTCTTTTTCAGGTAGACTGCCTATTTTCTCTTCAGTTGTTAGGTCTGGTGGGGTTTTGCCTTGCTCCTTCATCTGCTGTGTGTTTCTCTGTCTTCTCATTTTGCTTAACTTACTGTGTTTGGGGTCTCCTTTTCACAGGCTGCAGGTTCCTAGTTCCCGTTGTTTTTGGTGTCTGTCCCCAGTGGCTAAGGTTGGTTCAATGGGTTGTGTAGGCTTCCTGATGGAGGGGACTAGTGCCTGTGTTCTGGTGGATGAGGTTGGATCTTGTCTTTCTGGTGGGCAGATCCACGTCTGGTGGTGTGTTTTGGGGTGTCTGTGGCCTTTTTATGATTTTAGGCAGCCTCTCTGCTAATGGGTGGGGTTGTGTTCCTGTCTTCCTAGTTGTTTGGCATAGGGTGTCCAGCACTGTAGTTTGCTGGTTGTTGAGTGGAGCTGGGTCTTGGTGTTGAGATGGAGATCTCTGGGAGATTTTCACTGTTTGATATTACATGGAGCTGGGAGGTCTCTTGTGGACCAGTGTCCTGAACTTGGCTCTCCCTCCTCAGAGGCACAGCCCTGATGCCTGGCTGGAGCACCAAGAGCCTGTCATCCACACGGCTCTCTGCCCGGGGAGAAATTCCAATGGCAGGTATTGGTGACACATCCTCTTCTTTAGCAGGTGTCAGCCTGGCAACTCCTTTTTTTTCCTTTGTGCTTTGTCTAATTTCACTTGCTCCTAGGGTTCCACATGCAGAGGTCTCACACCTGGTACTTCAGACCCGATTTCCTAGTGCAAAATGGCTGGGTCGACACCTCAGCTCGCGGGGCCTGTGCAGACTCCACGACATAGAGCCCAAGTGTCATACTTGAGAGTAAACATCTTGGACTTAAGACATATATGGGTTAAAACCTATGTTGCCCCTTAAATCTGTTTAACTTTGGATAAGTTACTTAAGTTCCCTATTTTCTGGGATACACATCTATAAAATGGGGATAATAACAGTGTTTGATACATAGACTTATTCTGAGAATTAAAAGCACTCTGAGTGCTAGTCCAGGATCTGCCACACAGTAAACCCTCAGTAATATTTGCTCTTATTATACTGTAACATGCTATTTCTATAATGTACTGGATATCTGTTACTTTAGAATGGATGGAATGTATACATAACATCACTGATAAATGTATCTTGTATTAAGGAATATTTGGGACTTTAACCAGAGTTTTAAAAGGCTAATGATAACACTTTGCAAAATTTGACATACTGGAGGAAAACCTTCAACCTGCCAATAACTCTATAGTCTTGGCTACCCTAAATATAACCTCATCTCTGTATTTGTAGAAATACCTTTTGCAAGCTCTAAAGAAATAGAAAAAAAACTTTTTTGTTTAGCTAAAAATTGCACTCTGGGCTAAACAGAAACATGCTGATTTTGAATTTCCCCATGAAATTGTTTTGATGGACTTCAAATCAGTGACTGGTAAATATTGGTAAATATTGGGTCAAAATTCAAGTAGAGGATAGTTTCACAAAGAATCTTTAATATTTATAGAATTTTAAATCTCATTTCATTTTCAAATTAATTAATTCTTATAGATATAACAACATAATTTTAATATACACTGTATTTAATTTGATTTAGTTTCCTGAAGAAATACTAAGGCAATTAATTCCAAGACTTACAACAATATAATTGAATGAGAATGCAGCAACAGGTACCTTGTTATTTTTTTCTTGGGAAGTAATATTTTATGACTAGATTATTAGAAACTGCTTGAGACTCTGAAGAGGTCACCCAATATGATTAACAATTCCCCTGTCAGAATTCTTAACAAGTAAGGAATGAATTAAGGGGTATTAGATGATAACCAGAATATTCCTTTTATTGCTGTTAAAGACTCAGCTACAGAAGGAAAACTCATGTGGGCTTTCCATGTGGTGAGGGACAGCACGCCCCTGAAAGAATGAGAACATATGTGCAACCTGTGGGCAGATGGCTCCCAAGGGAAATGTGGGTAGAACCAAGCATGCCTCATTACTTTTCCCCAAACTTATCACTCTACTTCTTCATGGGCATGATTATAGAGAAGAGAGAGAGCTGCAATGTTCTAGAGAAAATCTCTCCTCATGGATCTCAGGAGCAGAAAATAAGTATTCCCCTCCAACGTGAATAATCCACTAATGTACAGGATTCCATGTTAAAAGTGAATTTTAGGTAAATCTCTTATGACTACAAAGCAATAGTAACTTCCTCACAATTTGGAAGTTATAAGAAAACAAAACAAAACAAAATACTAGATCTAAGAATGGTGGTAAGAGAGTAAACTCTTCCTTTCAACAGCAGTTTAAAGACGCATTGATAGTTTTTATAAAAGTACATTTTCCAAAACATTATAAATGACTCATACAAATATAGGATGAATATTTGCCACATTTACCTAATTAATGAGAGAAACTGCATGATGGTAAATTTAGTTCAAAAGAGATTTTGATAGTATGCTGTGAGCATTGAACATATAGTATATGGTATACTGTGAGTATGTGTCAGCACTGAAAAAAAATTCTAGAAAGAGGTTAGTAATTGAGATACAAAACTGGTTAATAGGATTATAAGGCAATGAAATAGTAACCTTTGGGTTACTGTTATCTGATGTACTGCATAGAAATAATGTTTATCTCCACCAGACAAATATCTGGAAGATATCACGTTATCTTGGAGAGTCTGATTCAAAATTAATGGTAACTATTAAATTAATCAAAGGCATTTTTCCCTAAAAAATCAAATAATTCTTGGATGGGACTGTTAAACACTTCACTTTGACCCTTGAAAAGATGTGTGGTCATTCTTTTGCCTAATTTTTAATTTATGTGCAAATTTTTAACAGTTTCTTCAATGTGCTAATTCTCAAGCGTTAAATTGAAAATAATATACCCATGGTAGAAGAACTCATAAGTGCTAGAAGAAAGAGAAAATGAAGGTCTTTGAAATGTGAGGTTAATATCTTCTCCATCATATTGCAAGCCTTACAAGTAACTTTCCAACAATATCATCCTCAAAACTAAAACTATCTAAAAATTAGTGTCCAGTAGGCAAGGACCACTTCTTAGACCTTAAAGAGGTGAGGCAACAAGAACTCTATTCTTAGAGCTGTCAAAATTGAAGTCAGTTTCTTAGAAACCTGCAACACCTGTTAATCATTCAGTTTTCCACTTTTGTGGAAGTATTTTAAAATCTGTACTTAACATAAAAATTAAAAAATGTTTCTAACTTATTCTAATTAGAATAGTGTTGTTGTTGTGGAATGGAGTAAAAAGAATTCATCCAATAGTACCTGGTGAGGAGGACAGACTAATAAGTTAACAGATGGTAACTCTTTGGGCTTAAATTAGTTGACACATGAAAATTATGTATGTGAAGATTTCTGCAAGAAATTAGTTGCTTTTAAATGGGTTTTTACAAATGTAGTTATAAGTATAAGCTGGCTATTTTTAGAACAGAAACATTTATGCAATGTTCTGTATAACATTTCGACATGCCAGATGGAGCATTTATAGCAAAGAATCTACTCCCTGAAAGCACTAACAGTAAACACCTATTCAGCATGTTATGTATTTTTTTAGACTTTGCTGAGATGATTTTTTAAAGACTGCTTAGCACACTCTGCTTTGTGATGAGAAAGGATTTGTGAATAATCAGAAACAGGATGTCATATCACATCGCATCCACTCAAACGTTGCAGACATAACTCTTGAAAAGGTCTGAAGTCCCCTTAAAGACATCTGCCTCTTTAGGTCATTTTCACAGCATTCTGAAAGGATAACAGAGACACAACCCCAGATATTCAGATAGGAATATAAAAAGCTCATCTTGAAGGAAATGTTATAATTTCAACTCTATTAACATTTCAAGGACAGTAGGTCGCATTCTAGAGGGCTGTAGAGTTCAGTCTTAAGTGCTGTGATTTTATATTGTAAGTACAAAAATCAAAACTCTGCTGGCTTATTGCATACTCATACTGCATGTGAGAATGAAATACCTCACAATTATATTATTTTAGTAACCTAAAACACTCACATAAATAATGACCAAATTAAGTCATAGTTGATTTATTCCTAAATATTTTGTGATAGCTAAATTAATTGGAATTTAGTTCCCAGTATATTATTGGCCCTACAGTTGAGGGTGATAAACACCATAGATTAAATTATGTGGCTTCTGGAGAGAAAGACAAAGTATTTTGAAAGTGAGTTAACACACACCAATACTTTTTAAAAATGTGTTTCAGGAAACCTCTAGTGTTTTCCATTGATGCATCAGGATTCTTTCATTATTTGATTCAAATTTAAATGTAAAATGTAACTTAATTTTTCTTAAACTGTAATAAAAAGAGTGCAAATCTGCATTTCCTTATATTATGCCTTAATATAGACAATGAATGTGTCAACTTTAGTTACCAGGTCAACTCAGAATGAAGCTCTTTAGTCATCTCTGAGCATGTATTTAAACTTCTATAAATGTGTCACTGATTTGGAACGTTACAGCTCTGCAACTATCTATTTTTAAAACTGAGGTCCTGGATATGTCTGTTCATGTAAAGTTGTACAGAGCACCCTGGTGGAGCACAGATCTATTTATTCAAATAGCTGAAAAATTCAGATGAATGTTCTTGAGGGATGCACTTAACATGCTTGCATAAAAATGCATATAAAAATAAAAACATATTATAGACATGTTATCTATTTCAGTGTTGCACACTTATCGCTGGCTTTCATATTTATAAATATTTTTAGTAAGTTTTAGATATTTTCATTTTCCCGAATCTAAAATATTCGACTACTGATACAAGAGTCTGGCTAGCTTAACTACAAATTTACCTGAAGTTGCAAGGTAAGGTCTTAACATGGATGGTTTCAGGTTTATTTTACGTGACTTTTAAAAACATTAACAAAATATAGACCAAAGTATGATTTCTCAGCTTTCTACCAATTTACACACTTGCTATTAGCTCTGCACTTCTGCCATAGGGTTCATTATTCCTAAGTTATTCACGGTCAGATTTCCAGCTTAAATATCACTTCCTCAGAGTGCCTCAGATTACCCTATTTAAAGATTTATTTTGTTTCCTATTTTTAAAAATGTATTAATTTTTCCAGCTCTATTGAGGTATAATTGAAGAATAAAAATTGTACATATTCACGGTGTACAATGTGATGAAACATATCCACCATCTCACATAGTTGCCATTTTGTGCATGTGTGTGTATGTGTGCGTGTGTGTAGTGAGAACACTTAAGATCTACTCTCTAAACAAGTTTCAATTATATAATACAGTATTAGTAACGATAGTCTTAACTGATACATTATATAGAATAATCTTAGTATTTATTTATTTGTTTCAGTGATTTTTGTCTTTTTAAATTTGCTATGCTGTAACTTCCATGAGGATAGAGATTTTGTCTGTCTTATTCAAGAGTTTCTGCAACCAAGTGTACTAAGGAGAGAAGACTAGGAGGAAAGGACAGTAGGGTTAGAATAATGCGAATGTAAAACTGCACAGAAACCCCAAAAGGATGTTAAAATGCCTCTGAAAATTTATTGGGCTTGAATATCATGACATTTTTTAACCGAAATATAATACACATATTCTGTTTCACAGTTCAAGTTTATATTATAGATATAGTATATATAAAAATATTATTCTTACAAATAACCAATTTGGGAAATTTAACATGACAATATTTCACAGCAGGTTCTCAAAATCACTTACCGTAAAGTACGGTGTACTTAGTGCTGTGGCCCCTAAAGATGGACTTTCCTTAGACACATATCCATCCTGTTCTTATTATGCTTAATGCCATGGTCTCTTACCTAGAACTTACTTTATTATATTTTAATTTGTAAATAAGACTATAGATTAAAACGTTCATCTGTGAAGTATATAGGAGAAGCATTTGTTGAATGTCTGCATTTTGTCAGACACATTCCAGTTATTCCATGACCTGACAAGAGGAGTTCAACTCTATTTTACAAATTTTACAAATGCAGAAATTTAGACCCATAGGAAGTAGAGCATATCTACTTGGCCATTCAACTAGTAACATTTTGGGGATTTTACCTACAATCTCTCTGACCCCAACTCTAAAGTAAGTGCTGCAGGAGAAAGCACTAAAAAGAATGAAGGAAGGAATTGTGGAATTTTAAATATTACGAAAAAGACAAGTATCACAAATAACTCTAGTATAAAGTAAATATTTTAACTATATTTAAGAGACAGCAGATCATCATGCAGGTGTTAAGAAAGTAATTTGAAAATATGACTGAGTTCTCCCACACAAAAGGAAAGTTTTCTGTGTAACGGCAAAAGAAATAAATTGGGTGAACATTATAAAATTTGATTATAGACATTATATAGAAAGATAGATAAAGATATATAATGTGTGTATATCTGTGTATACAAACACAGATATATACATATATATATCAGAATTTATAAACACTAGAGTTGTATCCAATACAAAGTGGTAATAAGTGAGCAGGTTTTGAGAAATAAAAATGTTAAAACATGGCCAGGTGATATTTTGAGATGTGATTTCAGACATGTATTTCCTGGAAATAAACCTCTCAATGTCCATAGCAACATATATTTCTTCCTAGAGCCACTGTGATTTATTTTATTTATAATCATATAATAATTTGAGTATTTTGAAATGATCATTGTTGGAAAAGTGTGACCATTGTACAATACAAATTTAAATGTAATTAATTTTAGTATGAATGTAACAGATCATTAAACACTAAACATTTTGTTCTACATACTGTGTTCCTCACTTAGAGTAGGCAGATTTTCTTTCCTGAGTTAATTTTAAAGAAAAGTATCATACTCTGGTACTACTTGTAAGCACATAGTCTCACCTACCCTTTCTCTTTACAAATGAAAAACAGCAGATAATTCACCTAATTTATGTTCAGTCATATTTATTTTTTATAAAGCTTCTATTTAAATTTCAGGTTAAGCAAAACTTTGCCACCTACATAGAAAAAGTCCATGGTAGTTAAGTAGTACTAGAGCACTACTCTAGGCTACTTGTAGAAAGGAATAAAAGAAGGAAGAAAAGGGAAAGGAAGAAAAGGAGTTAAGCTGCTTGTTCAAGTAAATAAAAATACTTTCATTGGCTTTTAGAATGTACCCTTTAACTTTAAAAATAATTAAACAAATAATTCAACTGCAAGCTTTAAGAACAGATGTAAAAGCAGTTGTCAGAAAATACAAGACAGCTGGCAATCTTATGTATTAGAAAACAAAGGCAAGCAGTTGGATGCTAATTTCACAAAGGGTAAATTGCCACAATTCCAAAAATAGTTTAATTTACATTAAAGTTATTCATCTTAGTCCTAGTGCACAATTTTGGATAAAACAAAGTTTTTCAGAATGCAACAGAGCAGTAAAATTAGAATTTTAGCTCTAGAGACTGTTTGCAGACCATTAATTCATAAAGCTTTAGTACTCAGAGCACATTTTTGTTGTACTTATTTTTTTAAGATCAGAAAGTCCACCATCTGAGCAGGTGTTTAATGTTTCACATGGATGTAAATGGAGTGATTTGAAAGTAAAAATTTCTAAATGCCTGAGAAAATTTTCCCTTTTAAACTATTGAATATTAATTTGCTTAGGAAACTTGGCATCCATATTGATCAAGATCTATCTCTAGACTGATATTTTACCTGAATACTCTATTATTGACATATCTTTTGTTGAAATAGCAAATTATTTTATTGTCTGCTACTTTGCCACATCCTTTCCTTCATTTTCCAAGCTACTCTGTCCATCCTCAGTATCCCCTCACCCACAATATCCAGATGTTGCAGAGCTCCAGGGTTAATACCTGACACAATAGGGGATGCCAGTGATATAGAAAGCTTTCACTCTGATTGCTCTCCACCAGTATAATACAGGTTTTTAAATATTTTTAATTATATTCCAGGTTTGAATGACCTGGTGGGTTATGTTAGGTGTATGCATCATTTTTGACATCTCTTCATGCATACTTCGAGAAACATCCACTTGTTTAAATGTCAATATCTTAGCATTAAAGAGTACAGTTCTATCAAGAGTTAGTAAATAACTGTGTTAAAAATATTTATATATAAAGAATAATTCCTCCATTTACTTAAATATTTACTAAGCACCTATTTGCCAAAAGCTACTTGGCACTTAGAATACCATGTTGAATAATTAAGATACCTTTTATTATATGACAGATAGTATATTTCATGTCTCCATTCCATATTGGAAGCTTTCCAAAGCACCATAAACACAAATGCTTAGCAAAAGAATATATAAATAAACTATGTACTTTAACTAATGTTTGTTCTTCTTAGCATTCAGTAATAATTGAACAACAGGAAATCATTTTCTACTTGATATTGAAATAAAATATCATGAATATGTCAAAAAATATTCTCTACTTCTGCTAAATATTGGCTTTTCTATATTTCTATATGAATGGATTTATTACAAATCTTTTTCTAGGATATATATATATATAATGCCTAGCACTGTATTGCATATAGTAGGCATTTAATAAATGAGAGAGAAAATTACTATTCAGGCTGTGCCCACCTGATATTTTCCTTTAGTTAACCTGAAGAAGAGAGCTTCTCTTTAATTTTTTTCTTTTCAGTAATTTTCTAGCTTCAAATAACACCTATAATTTTGCAATTCTTTGATTTGGTGTATAAGACATTGTTTAAGTTATGTATATAGTGTTTGTGTTATTACTCATCAGCAACTTAATATAGTAATTTACACTAAGAAAATGATAAATGTTTATTGAATTGGATACACTGAAAGGTGCAATGTAATCACATCTCCAGAGTTATTCTAAAGGCCAACTCATTCTTTAGTTTTGAATCATGTTAGATATTGATATAAAAAGGTGGAGATTATTAACTTATTTACACTATCAGAAAGCCAAACTAACTTTGAGATTTTTTAATACTACTTTATAATAGTTTTTATATGTACTCATTTGAAAATACTTAGGACTTGTAGGGAAGGACAAAAAATCTCTTTTCCTCTACTCATCTTAGGTTCTTTCCCTGGGGTCCTGCAAATCAGACTGACAAGGTAGAGTAACAAACAAACAAACAAAAAACCCAGAAGTTTATTAATTCATACATTCACAAAGGAATACTTTGTGCTGAGTAACTCAAAGGAGTTCTTAGAACTTGGTTGCATAGAGTATCTTAACAAAAGAACAATAAATTTGTAAAGGAGTGTCAAGATAAAAGAAAAGGACTTTGAGCTTCTAGGGGAGGCAAATTGTGGGGAAGTAAATCTATGAGGAAACCTAATGGAAGAGTAAGTACTAGTTAGTAAGGTTTGTTATATAGGTTCCTCTGGTGCTGTCTCCAGTCTGATATGAGTCTAGGGTTGTCTCAGGTAATTAGAATGGTTTTGCCTTTCCTAGTAGGGTGTGCAGTGTAAAGTGTTTTTCTTGTGTCTGCTTCTTTTCAATTGCCTTCATCTTAAAATAATCCTTATGTCTGAGTGGCATATTTGGGGTGGCATACTCTGAAACCATTCAGACTCATTAACTTTAATTAAGGGGAAATTGAGGGTAATAGTACATTATTTCTAGATTTAGATTCGTTTTCTATCACTTTCATTATTTGATTTGTATATTCACAGGGCAAATCTTTTTTGAATACCTCATATCACTATGCATTACACTTTGGGAATGCGGTGGGCAAATCAAAGCCTCATCTCTAATGAAAGTTGATTCCTAATAGAAGAGTTGCATAGTAAACAAACAGGAATAATGTGTAGTATGTACTGAAAGTGCTATGGAGAAAAGTAAACCAAGGGAGGGATGGGATAAAATATACTAGGTTTTTGAGGGGAAGGCATTGAAGGTAAAGAAAACACAAGGTACAAATGCCCTTAAGTATAACAAATAGACCAGTGCTGGCAACAGAGTAGTCCAGAAAGTGGAGGGTATAAAGTCAGAAAGGTAATTGGTATTGTGAAGGGCAGGCTACATATAAACTTACATCCTTGTACTGTTTGATACTGAAAAGCGCTAGAGGGTAGAAATTTTAAAGAGTAATAACATAAAATAAATTTGTAAAAGATCTTTTTATTTACTGTGTTTCATATAGAAATGCAAGGGCTGAACTAGGGAGAAGAATTAGAAGTCAATTGCAATAAAAATCTAGATGAGAAAATATGATGCTAAAAATTGGCTTTTCTATATTTGGATGAATTGGATCAAGAAGCAGACATGGAAGTGGTGGGAAGTGGTAGAATTTTGAATTCATTTTGAAAGTAGAGCAAATGGGCTGCTAATGGATTGAATTTAGGATGTGAGAAAAATGGAGGATTCATGAGTGAATCTAAATTTTGTCCCTAGCAACTAAAATTAGGGAGTAGTCTACAACTGAAATGAGAAAGATGGGATGAAAAAGGCACAGTTTGGGAGAGATGAAAAGGAGTTTCTTTTGGATATGTTGAGATTGTAACATCTATTAGACACCTCAGTGAAGATGCCAAGAGAGTAGTTGAATATGTCAGTCTGGAGTTCGAGAATGATATATATTATAGGGACATCAGCTCAGTTATGACAGTTAAAGCAATACAATTTCATGAGATCACCAAGAGAGTGCATGTAGATGGTTAAGAGATAAGGTCTAATTACTGAGCCTTAGAACTCTCCCATGTTACGAGTTCACAGAAAAGAAGAAACAAAAGCAAAGGAGACATGGAAGCAGAGGGAGGGGAGTAAGGTAGATGACCTGAAAGGCAAATGGACAAAAAAATTGCTAACAGAGAGGAGCAGGTGATCAGCTATATCCAATAATCTCTCAACTGCAATAAAGATAGTGTTTGGCAATGTGGAGGCCACTGATGTTTTTACAAAGCAATTTCAGTAGAGTAGTGGTGGAAAACAGTTTATTAGAAATAGCTTCGATAAAGCATAGAGAGGAATTGGGGACATGGAGCACAGGTGATTCTTTTGAGGATTTTTAGGTAAAGGAAATAGAAATGTGATAGCAAATCACAGAGAAAATTAGGATATGTAAGAGTTTTTTAAAAATTTGAAAAATTAAAGCAGGATTGGGTGCTATTGGGAAAATTCCAGTAGGCAAGAAAAAAATTGGTGGTATACGAAAGAGACAAGAGTATTGGTAGGCATATGTCCTTGAGGAGGAAGTAAAGGACAGAATAATGGGCACAAGTGGAGATGTTTGTGTTAGGTAGGAGCCCAGACAATCATCCATGGTAACAGAAGGGAATGCAGAGTATCTGTGCAAGGCTTCATGTACAGGGGTAATTCACTGGTGGCATTGTGCTAAAGTTCTCTTTCACCAGCTCCTAATTTTTCAGTCAAAGGGGAAGAAAATCATCAGTTGAGAATGACAATGGAGGTGGAGTTTGGAGGTTTCATGAGAGAAAAAAATGTGAAACTTACTTCTAGAAGTGTGTGAGAGTCAATAGATCAGAAAACTGAAATAAGATTTCCTGGCATCACACTGGGCATGCTTTAACTAGTTGTCATGAATTTAAAGTGAGCCCTGACAACAGGGTTGTACTTTTCTCTTGTCACACTCAGCTCTCCAAGGCTAGGTTTAGAGTAGGGAAGAGTTAAATTTAACAGAGGGTTGCCTTTTCCCAAGACTACAAAGAGAGTGGGGGCCTAAGGGGCTGAAGGCAGAGACAACAGAGTGATTATTATATTCAAGGAGCAGGAAAAGTGGTGGTGACATGAAGTGGGAGGAAATTAAAAGGGGAGAGGGCCAATAGACTGGTATTGCCAAAGGATTCTTATTATAAGATAAGGGAAATAGTGAGCTACGAAAACAGGAAGTTCTGATGGAGAATGGGATAACTTAGTTAAAATAATGTTTTCAATTAATTTAAGAGCATGAGTTTTGATCTCAAAGAAAAGTTGGTAAATTACTTAAATTTTATAATCCTCAATTTTCTCATCTGTAAATGAGGAAAAAGTTTATCTTAAAGAGCTTTTAGAATGGCTAATTAAGATAATCCAGGTAACGTGCTTAGGCCAGTGTCTGTACATGGTAATCACACTATTAGCACTACTATATATTTAACTACACTGCCATTGGTCAGGACATAAAACAGCCCTGATCTCTATCTGAATGACAACAACTTGGATTCATAGGTTGAATTATGATCCACACATAAGGAGAAATAATGTTAACTTAGTTTTGAATTTCTTGTATTCTTTAAATATTTTCATGCAAATAGAATGTTAATTATAAAAGAGATTCTTAAAATTATCTAGAAATACACGATGTTATAAGTAAAACTATCACAGTAAAGCTACTCTGAGAGTTTTTTTTCATTTTCAAAAGAGGAAATTCCATAAATAATTACCAACTATTGATTTGATATCTATTCCATGTTTAACACCAGGCTAGGTGCAATTAAAAGAAAAAAATAAGAGATGTGCTCTAATCTCTCAGAGAGCTTACAAACATTCTTGAGGAGAAACATATATTCAAACATGAACCAAATGCATAAACAATAATCTCACATAAATAATTCAATGCTAAATAATGTAGGAAGTATTTTAAATACAGTATCTCTTTCCATTAAATTTTCTAGATGAAAAAAAGGGGTACCTTCAATGCATTTTTAAATTATTTTGAAAATGACAGTTTAACTTGAAAACTTACAGTTTCTGGAGATTTTAAGAATCAGAAATAATGGGAATATATATTATATTTTCAATCATAGAAAGCAGACACACTTTATTTCTAGAGAAAAAATATCTGTAGTCCAAAAAAGTTAAAATATTCTGAACATGAACTTTAAAAATTATTAAATGCCATATATGACAAACCCACAGCAAACATCATTCTCAATGGTGAAAAACTGAAAGCATTTCCTCTAAGATCAGGAACAAGACAAGGATGTCGCCTCTTGCCACTTTTATTCAACATAGTTTTGGAAGTTCTAGCCATGGCAATCAGAGAAGAATAAAAAATAAAAGGAGTCTAAATTGGAAAAGAAGACATACAACTATCACTGTTTGCAGATGACATGAAACTATACATAGAAAATCCTAAAGATGCTACCAGAAAACTACTAGAGCTCATCAATGAATTTAATAAAGTTACAGGATACAAAATTAGTACACAGAAATCTCTTGCATTCCTATAAACTAACAACAAAAGATCACAAAGAGAAATTAAGGAAGCAATCCCATTTACCATCATATGAAAAAGAATAAAATACCTAGGAATAAATCTACCTTAGGAGGCAAAGGAAGACCTGTACTCAGAAAACTATAACATACTGATGAAAGAAATTAAAGATGACACAAACAGATAGAGAGCTATATCATGCTCTTGGATTGGAAGAAATCAATATTGTGAAAATGACTATACTACCCAAAGCAATCTACAGATTCAATGCAACCCCTATCAAATAAACAATGGCATTTTTCACAGAACTAGAACAAAAAAATTGACAATTTGTATGGAAACACAGAAGACCCCAAATAGCTAAAGCAATCTTGAGAAAGAAGAATGGAGTTGGAGGAATCAGGCCCCTGACTTCAGACTATACTACAAAGCTACAGTAATCAAGACAGTATGGTACTGGCACAAAAACAGAAATATAGATCAGTGGAACAGGATAGAAAGCCCAGAGATAAACCCATACACCTATGGTCACCTAATCTATGACAAAGGAAGCAAAAATATACAATGGAGAAAAGATAGTCTCTTCAATAAGTGCTGCTGGGAAAACTGGACAGCTACATGTAAAAGAATAAAATTAGAACACTCCCTAACAGCATACCCAAAAATAAACTCAAAATTGATTAAAGACCTAAAGACCTAACGCTGGATACTATAAAACTCTAGAGGAAAACATAGGCAGAACACTCTTTGACATAAATTGCAGCAAGATCTTTTTTGATCCACCTCCTAGAGTAATGAAAATTAAAACAAAAATAAACAAATGGGATTTAACTAAACTTAAAATCTTTTGCACAGCAAAGGAAACCATAAACAAAACAAAAAGACAATCCACAGAATGGGAGAAAATATTTGCAAGTGAATCAGCCGACAAAGGACTAATCTGCAAAATATACAAACAGCTCATATGCAACTTAATATAAAAAAAAACCCCACCCAACTGAAAAATGGGCAGAAGATCTAAATAGACATTTCTCCAAAGAATACATACAGATGGCTAAAAGGCACATGAAAAGATGCTTAACGTCACTAATTATTAGAGAAATGCAAATCAAAACTATAATGAGGTATCACCTCACACTAGTCAGAATGGCCATCATCAAAAAATCTACAAACGATACACGCTGGAGAAGGTGTGGAGAAAAGGGAACCCTGCTACACTGTCTATGGGAATGTAAATTGGTACAGCCACTATGGAGAACATTATGGACATTCCTTAAAAAACTAAAAATAGAGCTGCCACATGATCCAGCAATCCCACTCCTGAGCATATATCCAGAGAAAACCATAATTTGAAAAGATACGTGCACCCCAATGTTCTTTGCAGCACTATTTACAATAGCCAGGACATGGAAGTTACCTAAATGTCCATCAACAGGGGAATGAATAAAGAAGATGTGGTACATATATACAATTTGGAATATTACTCAGCCATAAAAAAGAATGAAATAATGTCATCAGCAGCAACATGGATGGACCTAAAGATTATCATACTGAGTGAAGTTAAGTCAGACAGAGAAAGACAAATATCAGATGATATTACTTATATGTGGAATCTAAAAAAAGGGTACAAATAAGCTTATCTCCAAAACAGAACTAGAGTTACAGATGTAGAAAACAAACGTATGGTTACCAGGGGGTAAGGGGGGGAGGAATAAATTGGGAGATTGGGATTGACATATCCACACTACTATATATAAAATAAAATAGATAACTAATAAGGACCTACTGTATAGCACAGGGAACTCTACTCAATACTCTGTAATGGCTTATATGGAAAAGAATCTAAAAAAATGGCGGATACGTGTACATGTATAACTGATTCACCTTGCTGTACACCTGAAACTAACACAACATTGTAAATCAACTATATTCCAATAAAAATTTTTTTAAACCTAGGGAAAAAATTAAAAAATAAAAATTTTATCATATTTTCCAAACACAAATATTGATATCATATAATTTTTGAATGACCCGGGAATGCCCTGCCCACTAAATATAGATTGTTAAAATATACTTAACCTAACAATATTTCAAGAATTTCTTGATATCTGAGGCAACTCACTGTGAATAAAGCATTTTGAGTTATAAAAATTGAGAAAATAGAAACCTGTTAAAACTCAATTTATAGCATTTAATGATGGCTAGATGAATATGGACAAAATATTGATGTTTTGATAGCTCACTTTTTTTGGCAATATTATGAGGTTCTGAAAGTTAGTGAGTCATCAACTTTCTATTTTAATCTGTAATTTAGTCAATATTTAGAACTTTAGCCATCTCCTCTCATCTTCCCAGCAAATGAAGTATGGGAAATTAGCCGATCAAGCTCCAAAAAACTTTTTCAAGTTTATCATTTAGGCCTCAATCTTCATGATCATTCATTTACATAGCTTATTATGGAAGCAGGTTTCAAAAAAGTCCTGATTTATTTTTCACTATAATGCAAACTCAATTTTAGAGTGAAAATTTCAATATGCATGATACAGATATCAGAGAATAAATATTACATATATATATGTAATAAACTCTCATTTAATTGGAGAGTTGGGGTCACCTCTCTTACATATCTTATCAAATTCTCCTAAACAAAGCCGCCCCTGGGAAGAGTAAAATATGGAGATCTTATTTTTATTACCAAGAAAAATAAGGTACATTCAGAATGCTCATAAAGACTCGTAACAAAATTCTTAAGAAGATTTTAGATAAAACATTTTATTTATTTATATTCATTTCACTTTCTACCCCTTTCATCTTCACAGTCTAGGACAATGACTTGCCCATGGTTTCTTCTCGATAAGTACTTGTTCTATATCTAAATAAGGAGAGTTAGTGGTGGCAAATGCATATAAAATATCTCTACTAACTGTAAATATTCCTACAAGTTCGGCCTAAGGCATTGAAAGATACATATTTTGCTAGCAGCTGGCAAATTTTGAGAGAAACAGAGACATGATATTCTTGAGATAGTAATGACTGAGGTAATTTATTTCTCATCCATATCTAGCATAGGCTCCAGTGCTGTTGGCAGATACACAACATAAAAGAACCCTGGCTCAACTGTGTTGGCCATATTACTTTACTCAATACTCCTACATGTTCACACAGACATACACATTTCAGTTCTTAGTGTACTTTGAATCACATTAATTTATCTCACTCAAATGTTTCCTTCAAAACTACATCACTCAATCTTAAAAAGCAAGGATAGTTTTAAAAAGAAAAAGAAAAAAGAAAAAAAAGAACAAAACTACAAAGCAATAGAAAATTAGTGGTTGCCAGGGGTCTCAGGGTGGGGGTAGGGGATGATTAGGTAGACCACAGGAGATTTTTAGGGCAGTGAAAGTATGTTGTATGATACTGCAATGGTAGATAAAGAAAAATATACATTGTTTATCAAAACCCATAGAACTGTACAAAAAGAGTAAACCCTAATGTAAACTATGAACTCCAGTTAACAGTAATTCATCAGTATTGTGTCATCAATTGTAACAAATGTACCACATCAATGCATATTAATTTTAGGGAAAACTGAGGATAGAAGGAAGAGAAGATACATGGACCTCTCTATTTTCTGCTCAATTTTCTATAAATCTAAAATTGCTCTAAAATTTAATGCTATTTAAAAAAAGCATTCACTGACTTGGTTCTTACATTTTCTGATTACGTCAGTGTTACAGAAATTTCATCTTAAATGGTTTCAAGCAGTATGCAATATCAATAAATGGCACTGAAAATCAGAATAAAAAGAATAAAGTATTGATATTTTATTTATTGAATGGATGAAAGGAATAATATTAGGTATTAAACAGTAATTAATATAAATACAATAATATTTATTATAGCAACTATCATAAAATATACTAAATTGTACAATACTTAACAGGTAGATTATATAGAATAAGTAGTATAAATAAAAATTAATAAATAGTAAATATAACTAGCAATAAAATAAATAATAAAAGAGTATAATAATTTCAGAAATGCAAGAATGGTTCATTATTAGAAAAATCTGTTAATATGTTAACTTTTTAAATTGAAATATAGTTGACACAACATTATGTAACTTTCAGGTGTAATACATAAAGATTTGACATTTTCATACATTATGAAATGAGTACAACAATAAGTCTACTGACCATTTGGCCCCATACAATGTTATTACAATATTATTGACCATATTCCTCATGCTGTATATTATACCCCTGTGACTTATTTATTGTATAACTGGAGACTTGGACCTCTTAGTCTACTACACCTGTTCACCCACCACACTACCCTCCTCCTTTTGGCAATTACCTATTATTCTCTGCATCTATGAGTCTATTTTCCTTTTGTTTGTTTGTTTTGGTTGTGAGATTATGCCATATTGGTCTTTCTCTGTCTGAATTATTTCACTTAGCATAATACCCTCTAGACCCATCCATGTGTTCCCAAATACCAAGATTTTGGTCTTTTTATGGCTGAGCAATATTCCATTGTATACACACACACACACACACACACACACAATTATGTTTAGTTGATGATCTCTTATGCTTAAATACATTCTAATACTCCTCATTTTTACCCCCCCATTTGTACTGTTTTATTGAAATAATATTTTATATCTTTTCTTTTGTGTAGCCTTAACTCCTTAGTGTAGACTATTTTACTACTTTTGTCTTTAATCTTTCTACTAGCTTTATAAGTGGTTGATCTACTATGTTTATTGTACATTTGCCTTTACCAGTGAGATTTTTCCTTTTGTAATGTTCAGATTTCTAATTGTGGTCTTTTTATTTTTTCCATTTAGAGAAACCCCTTTAACATATAAAGCTGATTTCATGGTGCTGAATTCTTTTAGCTTTTTCTTGTCTGTAAAACTCTTTATCTTTCCAAGTCTAAAAGATAGCCTTGCTGTACTTTTGTGTTGTAGGTTTTTCCCTTTCAGCACTTCGAATATAACATGCCACTCCCTTCTGGCCTTCAAAATGTCTACTGAAAAGTCAGCTGATAGTTCTATGGGAGTTCCCTTGCACGTAACTAGTTGCTTTTCTCTTGTTTCTTTTAAGATGCTCTCTTTAATTTTTGACATTCTAATTATGTGTCTTGGTGTGGTTCTCTTTGGGTTTATCTTGTTTGGGGCTCTGTGCTTCCTGGTCCTGGATGTCTACTTCCCCAGGTTAGAGAAGTTTTCAGTTATTATTTCTTCAAATACGTTCTCTGCCATTTTTTCTCTCTCTTCTCCTCTGGGACCCCTGTAATATGAATGTTAGTACACTTGATGTTGTCCCAGAAGTCTCTTAAACTGTCCTCATTTAAAAAAATTCTTTCTTCTTTTTTCTGTTCATATTGGGTGATTTCCACTACTATGTCTTCCTGGTCACTGATCCATTCCTATGTACCATCTAATCTACCACTGGTTCCTATTAGTGTATGGTTCTTCTTTACATTTTCTAACACTTTGTTAAAATTTTCACTGTGCCCATCTATTCTTCTGAGTTTGTTGAGGACCTTTTTGATCATTACTTGAACTCTATCAGTTAGATGGCTTATCTCTACTTCACTTAGTTCTTTCTTTGAGGTTTGGTCTTCATATTCATTTGGAACATATTCCTCTGTCTCCTCATTTTGCCTAATTCTCTGTGTTTATTTCTATGTAGTTATGTCAGTTATGTTTCCCAATCTTGGAGAACTGGCCTTTTGTAGGAATATATCCTATGGGAACCAACAGCACACTCCCCTCTGATCACCAGAGACATATACTCTAGAGATACCCAATGTGGGCTGTGTGGGCCCCTCTCTTGTGGTGGGGCTGACTACAGTGGGCATACTGGTAGGTGGGTCTGGTTCTCAGCTAAGTTGGCTGCCAGGCCCTGCCTCTTGCAGTGGTTGCTAACTTACTGGTGGGCAGGGCCAGGTCCCGGCTTGGTTAGCCTGGCAGCGCAGGGAGTCCTGGGACTGGTGCTAGTCTGCTGGTAAGCAGGTAGGTTCTCAGTGCTAAGAGTCTAGAGGAAGGACTCCAAAATGGTTTCTGTCAGCACCAGTGTCCTTTTGGTAGAAGGAGCTTCCGAAAATGGCTGCTGTATCTGTGTCCCCACAATGAGTCTTGGTTGCCTCCTGCCTCTCTGGAAGCTCTCCGAGATCAGCAAGTGGGTCTTACCCAGCTTCCTTTTAAATTACCACCTCTACAATGGAACTCAGAGCATGTGATTTTGTGTGTTCCCTTTAAGAGTGGAGACTCTGTTTCCTTTAGCCCTCCGGCTCTCTCTTAAGCAAGATTCACTGGCCTTCAAAGCCAAACATTCTGGGGTCTTGTCTTCCCAGTGCAGGACCCCTAGGCTGGGGAGCCTGATGTGGGGCTCAGACTCTTTGTTCCTTGAGGTGAAGCTCTGCAGTTGTGATTATCCTCTCATTTGTAGGTCACCTACCCAGTGGTGTGGGTACTGACTATACTGTGTCTCTGCCCCCTCCTACTCATCTTGTGGTTTCTTCTTTATATCATTAGTTGTGGAAAATTTTTTCTGCTCATCTTCAGGTCATTTCAAAGATAGATGCTCTGTAAATAGTTGTAATTTTGGTGTGCTAAGGTAAGCTCAGTGTCTTCCTACTATGTCATCTTCACCTCCCCAGGCTAAGTTAACATATTTATAGATCAATATGACAACCCATATTCTCATCCAAATAAAACATATAAACATGTTTAAAGAACCCATAATAAGATTATCTAGATATATCTTTGAAATGATTAAAAAATGTATCTCACTACAGAAGCCAATTTTTAGCCTAATGGTGATAGTCAAACCATTCCTGCTAAAGTCAGGAATAAAACCTAGAATCACCACTATTATTTAATATTAATATAGGAGTACTTAATTAACACAATAAGATGAAATACTATCACACAAGAATGGTCAAAATTATTATTATGTGTAGATGTTATTCTTGTATGCTTGTGAAACATAAGAAAACAAAGCAATAGGTATATGAGAAATAGGTCAAGAGACTAGTTAGAACTTAAATGAAAATCAAAAGAAATACTTCAATATATTCAACCTAGTTTATATGAAGAAGGTTATAAAACTTTACTAATTCACATAAGAGCATATTTGAAAATATGTGTTCTAAAAATATCCTTGCTTTGTAAATTAATATATTCCCTGTAATTCTATTCAAGTTCCTAGTACACTATTTCAAATCTTTTTATGACATGAAATAGTCTAGAAGCCTTCTTAAAAAATACTCATGTGCAGTGAGAACAACAAAAAAATTTAGGAAGTATAAGAAAATATAAGAAGTAGAAAATTATTCATATCTGATGTTGAATCACATTGAGTTCTTAATAATTAAAACAGTGTGATATCATATTGGAACAAAAGAACTGTATTAGTTTGGCAGCCGGTTACAGAATGCTTGATGAATGGTGGTTTAAATGATAATGATCTTTATTATTTATCTGAAATGCCCTGAAGTAAGCAGTTTTAGAATTTTTTTCAGTAGCCCCAGATCTGTGTCACAATTATTCTGGCCTTTTCCTCATCATTACAATATGCTTGCCATAGCAAAAAGTATCAAGTCCTCACACAATAAAACATGAAGAAAGGAAAGTATGGGTGGAAAGAAAACTTTCTTCCTGTAATGGTTTCTCTTTTCAGGAAAAACAAAAGTCTTCTCTCAACATACCATTTACCAGAAGTGGGTTACATGCTTACTTCTTGTCTAATCACTAGGGAAACAATGCAATTATAGTTACTGACAGAGGGCTATTATGATTCATCTCCTGACCTTTCCTCACAATGATCTTTCCTTGTGGCCATAACTGAGATAATGTTAACAATGTTAAAAGGCAGTGAAGGATATTGAATAGGCAAGTCAAGTTCTCTTCCTCACATTTCAATCAATGTACCAGAACAGACAGCACAGTTATAAAGCCAGAGTTAGAAGCATTTACTATATGATTAAAATATAATTTCTATTCAGTGGAATAAAGAATGAATTATTCACTAATTGGTGTTAGGATAACTTCCCATGTCATCTGGAATAACAAGTAAAAAAAACTTTCATTCATTATGCTTTATAATAGAAGAAATACCAATTCAAATAATGATTCCAAAAAGAATTTAAAACCATAAAAAAATGTAAAACAAAATAGTAGTGAAGATATTTTTAACCTTGAACTGAGGAAGGCTATTATAAATTGACCTTAAAACCTTAAAGGAAAATAAAAATACCTGTAAATATTTAACAGCTTAAAATCATATGACAAAAGAAGTCATTTAAAATTTTAGAAGACAAATTAAAGAACATAAAAAATAATATTTACCTCAAATAAAACTGAAAAATATTAAAGTATTCACATATTAATAGGCAACTGAATATAAAAATAGAATGGATAGAGCAGATAAAAAAGCAACTTACTAAGAAAGAATTAAAATGCAGCAAATATGAAGAAGCATAGGTAAATATCAATGCCAGAATGGATATGGGAAAGCAAATACTTGCACTATTAAATTATATTAGTACACTACCTTTCTGAAACACCATTTGAAAAGATTATTATTATTACTATTATTATATCACCAATTACTTTATCAGTAATAGTAACCAGATTTAATAAATGTGTGCGATAAACGAATGCATATTATTTCAAACAACACCAACAACCCAATAAGATAATGCTATTGTAGTAGTTCCTTTATGCACATATGAAAACATACTCAGAATAGTTAAGAAATTTGCTCATGGACATGGAGCAAGTATGTGGAAGAGTTAATGTGAGTCTAGATAGAAAATGTGTCCACTTTGCACTAGAAATTCATTTTTTTAGTAATTTATCCAATGAGATAATCAGACTGCAGAAAGATACTATATGCACAAGAGTATTTATTCATCACACCATTTTTACAACGGCATTACTTAGAAGCCACATAAATGTGCATCATAGAGATTGGATAAGGTAATGATGGTCCATGCATTATAAAATGCAACCTTAAAATAATAATGTAGCTCATTTATTTACATGGAAAAATGGAAAATTCCTGCAACATGCCGTTGAGTACTAATGAATTATAATTAAACAGAGGAGACTGACCGAAAGCATTAATCTCCTCTCCCTCCCATAATACAACTAAAATAAAGGTAACTGAATCATGTGTGACTGTGTATGCCTCTGTGTGCGTGTATCCTTAAAGAAAACAAAACAAAACAAAAACAGAACAAATTAAAAAACAAACAAAAAACAAGAGTAGAAAGACACAACAGACTGGATGAGTGATGACAACACATTTTTGGTTGTGTTATTGTATTTAAAAGAATGGTGAAAGTTCCTGTTCAGTGAGAACAGAGATCTTGCAAGAGGAAGCAATTTGACACATTCCAATCCCTGGTGAGGCTTGGAGCTTAGCATTTTAGGGGAATTACTAATTTTGGAAAAAGTAGCAAAAGAAATATACATAACTATATTCTATTAATTGATTCAGCTGTGAAAAAATTTATATGGTAATAATGTGGTAAGGTGTTTTTAACATTTGTGTGCCATGGACGTTTGTGACAGTCTGCTAGAACCTATGGACTCTTTCTTAGATTAATGTTTTCAAAGACAGAACACAAAACAGATAATGTTGCAAAGGAAACCTTTAAACAGATAATGTTTAAATACTATACATGAATTATTAAAAATATACTGCAGTTATATATGTGCTTCTCTATTCATTCAACAAATAAGATTTATTACAGAGCTAATAAGTAGTGATGAACATAGTTACTATTTTGAAATCTCTATGACAACTAGAATGTGATTTTTAAAGTATATTGCTATTGGTGATAAAGTAACAAATACTGCTAAGACTACTTGGTTTTTGTCTACATTCACATTTTAAGCAATGTTGAATTTCAGATGGAAATTAATAGAAATGAAGATAGAAATATTGTCCTCATTCAAGTTCACAGAGTTATTGAATTCAATTCATGGGCATCTTTGAACACCAAGTAAGGATGTCTAAAACACTACTAATAATTTAAATAAATTATAATTTAACTAAACATGTGATATATCTTCTACAGAGGAAAAGTGGGGAGAATAGAAGACAACTAAAATAGTTGAATGCAGATACCTCTGTGGATGACAACTGGAAAATAGGAAGAAATGAGGCAAGAGATCTGTTTTGTTTTTGATTTTTTTCTAAAAGCTATGTATCACTATTTAATTTGAACTATTACATATTTGACTTTATAATAAATAAAAAGGTATTTTGTTAAAAGTCATTGAATATCATGAATAATTTTATCCCATTTGTGTAAATTACAGGCATGTGTCAAAAGATATCTGCAAGGAAAATGATAAAGATGTTAACAATGATTAATCTATGGATGAAATTTCAGGTGGTTTTTATATCTTTATGTTTTCAATATTATTTGGGTTGCTTTATACTGACTCATATGAATATTGATAAATAGGTGTGCATTTTCATTTAAAACACAGAACGCTGAACTATTGTACCAGAACATAAGACATGGGTGTATGTGGCATCACATATATGATTCAGTGGGAAAATGCACCGAAAAGTTGGCATTTAAATAAGTTTATAATAAGCCTAAGGCAATGTTACAAGTTAACATGTATAACTTTCTTGAAAAAAATACGTATGGTGTTTGTCCTAAAAGAATACACAGGAGAATCAAAAATTTTTAAAAAGGAAATCTAATAACTGAACTTTGTTATATTAAAATAAAATAATTATACATTTATTAATTTGACATTTAAATTATAAATTGTCTGAAATACTAAGCACCTGACACAATTTATACTGCCTTTGGTATAATTTTCAGTGCCATTTAACATAATAGAAAATACTGGCAAACAAGATTTTGGATTTTTTATATCTATTATTCACTGTAAGAATACAGTGCTCAAAAAATTAAAGACTATATTGAAATCATTTAACTATTAATCAAAATAAACACTGACTCTATACTATGCACCAGGCATGGTGTTACATATGAGATTTTAAATATATAATGTCCCTGCTTCTATTCACATTGATTAAATATGCCTGCTAATAAATGCATGATTAAAAATTGAGACAATAATTCTGAAGGAAAGAATAAAAGCACAGTGAGAACACATAGTAAAGAATCTGATTTACACTGGGGTATCAGGAAGATACTCTGAGGGAGTTACTGTTGAGCTACATTGCAACGACTAAACAGAAGTTAGGTGGGTGAAGGAAAGGTCAGGGCAGAAGGGTCACCCCTAGAACAGAAAGGTCCTATGTTCTTGGAAGGAATATGGACTAGTAAAAGATTAAATTGAAGGTCCAAGTTCCAAGAAGCTGAAGTATACAACAAGGGAGAAGGTGAGAGTGTTTTAAATTAAAATTAGAAAGGCAGGGAAGTCTCTAAAACTACAGCATCTTGTAGGCCACATTAAGGAAAGCACTGAATGGTTTCAAATGCCGTTATTGAGAGTGGAGCAGAATAAATTGATAATTTTTGTAATTTTAAAAATTACTCTGGCTGCACTGTGAAAAAGAAATGGGTCAGAACATAATGAGAACAGCTCTTTATGCTAGAGAATAATCCATGGCAATTATTCATGATCGAAATGGGAAGAATACTTAGAAAAAAATAAAAAATTGATAGTTAAGCAAAATGATGGACTCACACAAAGATTATTTAATTATCTAAGGGAATGTACTTAGGTTGACTTTATATTGACTATTAAGAGCTCAGAGTCAAAAGAATTACATTCTAAGTTATAAATTACTCTTTGGTAGAGAACACAACCCCAAAGTTACAGTTTTATAGCCTTGTTGAATATATATCAATTTTATTTCTAACTCTGAAGCAAATCTGCGTCAAAAACGTCTCCTCTGTTGGATTCTACATATCTTGCACCTCCCTTATTCCTAAAAACGTTCTTTGAACCAGATTTACCCTCTATTTACTTCAGCCAATAAATAATGCATTGAATCAAAAAATTTGATATGTGTTCACTTTATACGTTCATAAGAGTCATGTTTTTAACTTTTTGGAAAAATATATTATGATAAATTGGTGTGCTGCCCTGGGGATGGAGAAAAACAGACAGATACAATAACAATTAAGAAGGTGAAATTAGTTTTATCATAAATGGATGTTGAATTTTATCAAAAACTTTTTCTGCATCTACTGAGATGATCATATGGTTTTCACTCTTCAATTTGTTAATATCCTGTATCACAGTGATTGATTTGTGGATATTGAAAAATCCTTGCATCCCTGGGATAAATCCCACTTGATCATGGTGTATGATCCTTTCAATGCATTGTCGGATTTGGTTTCCTAGTATTTTGTTGAAGATTTTTGCATCTATGTTCATCAGTGATATTGGCCTATAATTTTCTTCTTTTGTGGTATCTTTGCCTGGTTTTGGTATCAGGATGACGGTGGCCTCATAGAATGAGTTCGGAAGTTTTCCTTCCTCAGCAATATTTTGGAATAGTTTCAAAAGGATAGGTGTTAACTCTTCTCTCAATGTTTGACAGAATTCACCTGTGAAGCCACTTGGTCCTGGACTTTTGTTTCTTAGGGACTTTTTATTTATTTATTTATTTATTTTTATTTATTTTTTATACAGCAGGTTATTAGTCATCCATTTTATAAACATCAGTGTATACATGTCAATCCCAGTCTCCCAATTCATCACACTCCTCCTCCACCCCCCACCTGCTGCTTTCCCCTCTTGGTGTCCATACGTTTGTTCTCTACATCTGTGTCTCAATTTCTGCCCTGCAGACCAGTTCATCTGTACCATTTTTCTAGGTTCCACATATATGCGTTAATATACGATATTTGTTTTTCTCTTTCTGACTTACTTCACTCTGTATGACAGTCTCTAGATCCATCCACGTCTCAACAAATGATCCAATTTCGTTCCTTTTTATGGCTGAGTAATATTCCATTGTGTATATGTACCACAACTTCTTTATCCATTCGTCTGTCGATGGGCATTTAGGTTGCTTCCATGACCTGGCTATTGTAAATAGTGCTGCAATGAACATTGGGGTGCATGTATCTTTTTCAATTATGGTTTCCTCTGGGTATATGCCCAGTAGTGGGATTGCTGGGTCATATGGTAATTCTATTTTTAGATTTTTAACGAACCTCCATACTGTTCTCCATAGTGGCTGTATCAATTTACATTCCCACCAACAGTGCAAGAGGGTTCCCTTTTCTCCACACCCTCTCCAGCATTTGTTGTCTGTAGATTTTCTGATGATGCCCATTCTAACTGGTGTGAGGTGATACCTCATTGTAGTTTTGATTTGCATTTCTCTAATAATTAGTGATGTTGAGCAGCTTCTCATGTGCTTCTTGGCCAACTGTATGTCTTCTTTGGAGAAATGTCTATTTAGGTCTTCTGCCCATTTTTGGATTGGGTTGTTTGTTTTTTTGATATTCAGCTGCATGAGCTGTTTATATATTTTGGAGATTAATCCTTTGTCCATTGATTCATTGGCAAATATTTTCTCCCATTCTGAGGGTTATCTTTTTGTCTTGTTAATGATTTCCATTGCTGTGCAGAAGCTTTGAAGTTTCATTAGGTCTCATTTGTTTATTTTTGTTCTTATTTCCATTACTCTAGGAGGTGGATCAAAAAGAGCTTGCTGTGATTTATGTAAAAGAGTGTTCTTCCTATGTTTTCCCCTAAGAGTTTTACAGTGTCCGGTCTTACATTTAGGTCTCTAATCCATTTTGAGTTTTTATTTTTATGTATGGTGTTAGGGAGTGTTCTAATTTCATTCTTTTACATGTAGCTGTCCAGCACCGCTTATTGAAGAGACTGTCTTTTCTCCATTGTATATCCTTGCCTCCTTTGCCATAGATTAGTTGACCATAGGTGCATGTGTTTATCTCTGGGCTTTCTATCTTGTTCCATTGACCTATGTTTCTGTTTTTGTGCCACTACCATATTGTCTTGATTACTGTAGCTTTATAGTATAGTCTGAAGTCAAGGAGTCTGATTTCTCCAGCTCCGTTTTTTTCCCTCAAGACTGCTTTGGCTATTCGTGGTATTTTGTGTCTCCATACAAATTTTAAGATTTTTTGTTCTAGTTCTGTAAAAAATGCCATTGGTAATTTGATAGGGATTGCACTGAATCCATACATTGCTTTGGGTAGTATAGTCATTTTCACAATATTGATTCTTCCAATCCAAGAACATGGTATATCTCACCATCTGTTGGTATCATCTTTAATTTCTTTCATCAGTGTCTTATAGTTTTCTGCATACAGGTCTTTTGTCTGCCTAGGTAGGTTTATTCCTAGGTATTTTATTCTTTTTGTTGCAATGGTAAATAGGAATGTTTCCTTAATTTCTCTTTCAGATTTTTCATCATTAGTGTATAGGAATGCAAGATTTCTGTGCATTAATTTTGTATGCTGCAACTTTACCAAATTCATTGATTAGCTCTAGTAGTTTTCTGGTGGCATCTTTAGGACTCTCTATGTATAGTATCATGTCATCTGCAAACAGTGCAAGTTTTACTTCTTCTTTTCCAATTTGTATTCCTTTCATTTCTTTTTCTTCTCTGATTGTTGTGGCTAGGACTTCCAAAACTATGTTGAATAATAGTGGTGAGAGTGGACATCCTTGTCTTGTTCCTGATCTTAGAGGAAATGCTTTCAGTTTTCCACCATTGAGAATGATGTTTGCTGTGGGTTTGTCGTATATGGCCTTTATTATGTTGAGGTAGGTTCCCTCTATGCCCTCTTTCTGGAGAGTTTTTATCATAACTGGGTGTTGAATTTTGTCGAAAGCTTTTTCTGCATCTATTGACATGATCATATGGTTTTTATTCCTCAATTTGTTAATATGGTGTATCACATTGATTGATTTGCGTATATTGAAGAATCCTTGCATTCCTGGGATAAATCCCACTTGGTCATGGTGTATGATACTTTTAATGTGTTGTTGGATTTTGTTTGCTAGTATTTTGTTGAGGATTTTTGCACCTATATTCATCAGTGATATTGGTCTCTAATTTTCTTATTTTGTAGTATCTTTATCTGGTTTTGGTATCAGGGTGATGGTGGCCTCATAGAATGAGTTTGGGAGTGTTCCTTCCTCTGCAATTTTTTGGAAGAGTTTGAGAAGGATGGGTGTTACCTCTTCTCTGAATGTTTGGTAGAATTCACCTGTGAAGCCATCTGGTCCTGGACTTTTGTTTGTTGGAAGATTTTTAATCACAATTTCAATTACATTACTTGTGATTGCTCTGTTCACATTTTCTATTTCTTCCTGGTTCAATCTTGGAAGGTTATACCTTTCTAAGAATTTGTCCATTTCTTCCAGGTTGTCCATTTTATTGGCATACAGTTGCTTCTACTAGTCTCTTAGGATGCTTTGTATTTCTGCGGTGTCTGCTGCAACTTCTCCTTTCTCATTTTTAATTTTATTCATTTGAGTCCTCTCTCTCTTTTTCTTCATGAGTCTGGCTAATGGTTTATCAATTTTGTCTATCTTCTCAAAGAACTAGCTTTTAGTTTTATTGATCTTTGCTATTGTTTTCTTTGTTTCTATTTCATTTATTTCTGTTCTGATCTTTATGATTTCTTTCCTTCTGCTATCTTTGGGTTTTGTTTGTTCTTCTTTTTCTAGTTCCTTTAGGTGTAAGGTTACATTGTTTATTTGAGATTTTTCTTGTTTCTTGAGGTAGGCTTGTATAGCTATAAACTTCCCTCTTAGAACTGCTTTTGCTGCATCCCATAGGTTTTGGATCATCGTGTTTTCATGGTCATTTGTCTCTAGGTGTTTTTTGATATCATTTTTCATTTCTTCAGTGATCTCTTGGTTATTTAGAAACATATTGTTTAGCCTCCATGTGTTTGTGTTTTTAATGTTTTTTTCCCTGTAATTGATTTCTAATCTCATAGCATTGTGGTCAGAATAGATGCTTGATATGATTTCAATTTTCTTAAATTTACTGAGGCTTGATTTGTGACCCAAGATGTGATCTATCCTGGAGAATGTTCCATGCACACTTGAGAAGAAAGTGTAATCTGCTGTTTTTGGTTGGAATGTCCTATAAATATCAATTAAATCTATCTGGTCTATTGTGTCATTTAAAGCTTCTGTTTCCTTATTTATTTTCATTTTGGATGATCTGTCCATTGGTGTAAGTGAGGTGTTAAAGTCCCCCACTATTATTGTGTTACTGTCGATTTCCTCTTTTATAGCTGTTAGCAGTTGCCTTATGTATTGAGGTGCTCCTATGTTGGGTGCATATATATTTATAATGGTAATATCTTCTTGTTGGATTGATCCCCTGATCATTATGTAGTGTTCTTCCTTGTCTCTTGTTATATTCTTTATTTTAAAGTCTATTTTATCTGATATGAGTATTGCTACTCCAGCTTTCTTTTGATTTCCATTTGCATGGAATATCTTTTTCCATTCCCTCACTTTCAGTCTGAATGTGTCTCTAGGTCTGAAGTGGGTCTCTTGTAGACAGCATATATATGGGTCTTGTTTTTGTATCCATTCAGCCAGTCTATGTCTTTTGGTTGGAGCACTTAATCCATTCACGTTTAGGATAATTATCGATATGTATGTTCCTATGACCATTTTCTTAATTGTTTTGGGTTTGTTTCTGTAGGGTCTTTTCTTCTCTTATGCTTCCCACTTAGAGAAGTTACTTTAGCATTTGTTGTAGAGCTGGTTTGGTGGTGCTGAATTCTCTTAGCTTTTGCTTGTCTGTAAAGCTTTTGATTTCTCCATCGAATCTGAATGAGATCCTTGCCGGGTAAAGTAATCTTGGTTGTAGGTTCTTCCCTTTCATCACTTTAAGTATATCATGCCACTCCCTTCTGGCTTGTAGAGTTTCTGCTGAGAAATCAGCTGTTAACCTTATGAGAGTTCCCTTGTATGTTATTTGTCGTTCTTCCCTTGCTGTTTTTAATAATTTTTCTTTGTCTTTAATTTTTGCTAATTTGATTAATATGTGTCTCAGCATGTTTCTCCTTGGGTTTATCCTGTATGGGACTCTCTGCACTTCCTGGACTTGGGTGGCTATTTCCTTTCCCATGTTAGGGAAGTTTTCAACTATAATCTCTTCAAATATTTTCTCGCGTCCTTTCTCTCTCTCTTCTACTTCTGGGACCCCTATAATGCAAATGTTGTTGCGTTTAATGTTGTCCCAGAGGTCTCTTAGGCTGTCTTCATTTCTTTTCATTCTTTTTTCTTTATTCTGTTCCGCAGCAGTGAATTCCACCATTCTGTCTTCCAGGTCACTTATCCGTTCTTCTGCCTCAGTTATTCTGCTATTGATTCCTTCTAGTGTAGTTTTCATTTCAGTTATTGTGTTGTTCTTCTCTGTTTGTTTGTTCTTTAATTCTTCTTGGTCTTTGTTAAACATTTATTGCATCTTCTCGATCTTTGCCTCCATTCTTTTTCCAAGGTCCTGGATCATCTTCACTATCATTATTCTGAATTCTTTTTCTGGAAGGTTGCTTATCTCCACTTCATTTAGTTTTTTTTCTGGGGTTTTGTCTTGTTCCTTCATCTGGTACATAGCCCTCTGCCTTTTCATCTTGTCTATCTTTCTGTGAATGTGGTTTTTGCTCCACAGGCTGCAGGATTGTAGTTCTTCTTGCTTCTGCTGTCTGCCTTCTGGTGGATGAGGCTATCTGAGAGGCTTATGTTGGGAGTTTTTAAATCACAGATTCAACTTCAGTACTTATAATTGGTCTGTTCACATTTCCTATTTCTTTCTGGTTCAATCTTGGGAGATTGTACCTTTCTAAGAATTTGTCCATTTCTTCTAGGTTGTCCATTTTATTGAAATATTGTTGCTTGCAGTAATCTCTGTATTTCTGTAGTATTAGTTGTAACTTCTCCTTTTTCATTTCTAAATTTATTGATTTGAGCCTTCTCTCTTTTTTTCTTGATGAGTCTAGCCAAAAGTTTATCAATTTTGTTTATCTTTTCTAAGAACCAGCTTTTAGCTTCATTGATCTTTTTATTGTTTTCTTAGTATCTATTTCATTTATTTCTGCTCTGATCTTTATGATTTCTTTCCTTCTACTAACTTTGGGTTTTGTTTGTTTTTCTTTTTCTAGTTGCTTTAGGTGTATGGTTAGGTTGTTTATTTGACATTTTTTTCTTGTTTCCTGAGGTAAGCTTATATCACTATAAACTCTCCTGTTAGAACTAGTTTTGCTGCATCCCATAGGGTTTCGATCACCATGTTTTCATTTTCATTTGTCTCTCAGTATAGCCAAGACAAGGAAGCAATCTATCTGTCCACCAAGAGATGAATGGATAAAGAAGATGTGGTGTATTTATACAATGGAATATTACTCAGCCATAAAAGAGAATGAAATAATGCCATTTGCAGCAACATGGATGGACCTAGAGATTCTTGTATGAAGTGAAGTAAACCAGAGAAAGACAAATATTATATGATATAGCTTATATGTGGAATCTAAAAAAAATGATACAAATGAACTTATATACGATAGAGAAAGAGACCCACAGACATAGAAAACAAACTTATGGTTACCAAAGGGAAAAGAGGGGGATATATTATGGGTCTGGGATTAACATATACACACTACTATATATAAAATAGATAACCAACGAGGACCTACTGGGAACTATACTCAATATTTTGTAATAACCTATAAGGAAAAAGAATCTGAAGTAAATGTATATATGTATATATAACTGAATCACTTTGCCCTATACCTGAAACTAACACAACATTGTAAATCAAATATATGTCAATAAAGAAAAGCCAACATTGACATATCACTATTAATGAAATATGTGTGTGTGTGTATATATATATATATATATATGAATGTAAAGGTGAAAATTTCATCACCCAGAGAAAACCACTATTATTTTGGTATACTATTCCACTATTCTTTCCTGTACATATATGTAAATATGTAATTTACCTAACCTAAAATCTATTCAAAAGTGCTTTTTCACTTAACATTATATTGTATTTCCAGGTCATTTAAAAAAAAAAAAAAGAAGGTAAAACTAAGAAAAATTGGTGTTCTATTTGATATGAGATTTCAAAGTGAAGGACATGCCAACTATGATTCCTGGGTTTGCACTTACGGATACATATAAATACCATTCAAAAGGCTAGGGACCATTGGAAAATAGGAACAAAGTTATGAAGACAAAAAAATATTGCCTTCCGTTCCAGTAAATAACGAATGTTGCCCACCATCAAACCATCAGCCACTGCAGCTATCCCTGACAGTGTGCCATGAGGGAGATTCAGGATGGAGAAAAACAGGATAGTGGCCCTAGATAGTTAAGATGCACATCAAAGGAATCACTTCAATGAGCTCAGATTCCTGCATTTTCCCATACACAGAAAACTGCTAAAATTATTGAGATGTCTGTTTTTCTGATTAGCAGTAATCTTGTGATGTCTGACTATATTTTTTGTTTTGTTTTGTTTTGTTTTTCAGCAAAAAACTCCTATATATCCTGGCTCCTCCCTTACCTCTTTGGAACAGCTCCTCAGAGATATCTAAGAGGCTGTCTCCTGGGCTTTAGTCCTCAGTAAGGTCCTGGGATAAAACATAACTCACAACTTTTAGACTGTGCATTTTTTTTTTTTTTCAGTTAACAGTTATTGGGAGGGGTGTAACAAAGGGAAAGATGGAAGGAAATGATTTTTATCATAGAAATGTTTGGATTTGAGGTACATTAAAATATTCAAGTAAATCTTATAAATTTGCTATTCATGGTTAGAGCTAAGAGTAGAAATTTGGGATGCAGATATAAATTTAGTAGTCATAAATATCTGTATCTTAATTGAAATTATGGATATGACCCATGGAAGAAGGATGGATCTAGAATATTTCAGGCATGACCTCTATTTTTGAAGACATTCTGATTCACCTTGCTGCACACCTGAACCTAACACAACATTGTAAATTAACTATTTCAATTTTTAAAAGTTTAAAAAAAAACAACAAAAAAAAGTGAAAAAAAGACATTCAACTAACTTTAAAATATTGAATTTTTTGGCTTAAGTTAAATATTCAATAAAAGATCTCCTTTTAAGCCTGGCTTAATGCACAGAGTCACATAATATTCCAAACCTACCTTTTCAGCTCTGACTTAAACTTTGCAGTTTTAACTTTAGGCAGGCATTATGCATTTGTGATGATGTCCTCAGTACCTCCAGGACTACATGTGAAAAGAGGAAAAGAGTTTTCTCTTCAACCAAAACTTTGCACTGGAAAAATAACTGTGGTGACCACCCCAGTTCATGGGGGAATCATGACCTGTTGATTGAAATCTCTATCCGATAACAGATGAGAAGTTCCTCAGAGAATAATTGGCTTGTATTTCCAAAAGACAACAGAAGGTTTGTTGGACAGGGAAAAGCAGACATCTACCATAGATTAATTCAGAATGTCAAATTCCATGGGATTATGTGCTTGGGGAATTAGATAAAGAGGGCTGGAAACAAACCCTGAGCAACTGGAAACGGTAAAAACAATTATTTATAACAGATTGATATAAATTTTTTATAAAGATCTCTGAATCAATCATTTTACTGAACAAAAAGAAAACTAACTTGATTTGTTCTCGGTGGATTATTCAAAAGGTAGTCTTAATGAATAAATATTTTCAATATCTTTAACAAAATCAGAAATTACTACTTTTACCAAACTAAATTATGACAGCACTATACTCAAATGATTAATCACAAATTCTGCCTAAAAATGAGGTTACACTAACATTTTTTTAATGTTAGCACAATTGTGGACCAGATAAACAAACAAAAATACTGGATAAATACAGTAACTGCCCTTTCAGTCTATTGTTGAACTGAAAAGAAAGAAAATCTGCAGATGCCCAAAATTAGAAGTAATTTAAAAGCAGAGTGGTGAACTTAAATTTCAGTTACCCTGCTGATGGCTGAAAATACTGGGTTAAAAAGATCTGAAGGTTACACAGAAACCACTCAGCAGAGACAAGTCATTTGGCTCATGCAAAGATGCAGTAAAAGGAATTGAGACTGAGATCCCCTATTTAATGTGGAGACTCCTTGAAGTGCTACATCTTCAGTCAGCTCACAGGCAAAGAGAGATGACAGCTATAATGTTTTTACAAAATTCTAGGCAGTGAAACACAAATAAACAAACAAAAAGATTATCATGTGAGGATTTAAAACAACAGTCCTGTGTTCACAGGGTTTTGAACTATGCATTTAAAATACCTATAAAGTCTAGGAATCTTAATCTGGAAAATTTAATTTTTAAAGGCCTGTGTTTGGGAGCCTGAGAGGAACTCCTGAGAGGAATAAAAGAAGAGAAGAGAGTAATTCACTGTCAATTCAGGCCCTAAGGATTTCTCAAGACTGTATTTACTTTAAGAAATGCTTTGAAGCCTCCTTAGTTATCTCAGACCTTGAACTGTCCTCTCATTAAATCTCTACCTATTTATAGGATTGTGTATGACCTTGATCATTTATGTACAAACAGAAAAAGCTATGTATTTATTCATGACATAGGACAACAATTGAATAGTGTGTAGGAAAGAAGCATTTTCCAGATAGTCTCTCATAACCAAGGTATTCATGATACTCAAACACAGAGACATAGCTGTGTCCCATTTTCTTTCAGTTCAAATTTTCCTTCTTGTAAACTGTGTTTAAAGAAAAGTTCTATCAACTTGTAAACTCAAAAGTGGCTTAAAGCAGTACATTGCATTTCTTCTAATTCCAAATTTAGTCTTTTTGATGAATATAAAACAGCAGAGAAAGTTATAATTCTTAAATCAAGTGACAATAATTTTTTAAAGTGGCTCTAGGCTTATTTAATGACAATTGGTATATTATACCATTTAATTTAATTCTCATCTATTGTAAATGTCTTAGCACTAACTCAAGTGAAGCTACATTGCTCTTTTTTAGCTCCAAATGATAGATAAAAAAATAACATCATTCGAATTCATAATAATAGCTGTAATTATAACAGTATGTTCTTCTCTTCTATGTGAACCAAAATAAAAGATTTATGTGACAATAGAAATGAAGCAGATTTATGAAATAATTTTTCTAAATTAATTTCACTGGGAGATTATTTGAAATGTCATATATATTTTTATTCAACAAGTATTGTTTTAATCTCTACTATATGTCAGACATTGTGCTAATAAGTGGGAGCTATTCTTCTGAATTAAGTCATTACTTGTTTCTTTGCATTTCTTTCAGTAAGCGTATGATTCTGAAATGTCACTGAGGTAATTTAGGTATTATTTCACACCTTTTCAAGTAGGGATCGATTATGGGTTCATCATCATGCCTTAGCACATATTCAAATATTAGTAGAAAAGTTGCAATTTGGAAAGCAAGTGCATGCTGCCTGGGTCCATATAAAACAGGGATATTTGAATTTCTGTGCCATAATGTGATACAGCTTCATGGGTTAGGAAATTTCACTGTCTGTTACAAAGGTCAAATTTAGTTGAGTCATGAGGAGATTTTGAAGGACTTAATTTGAAAAACATATTCATAATAATTCCATAATGTGTCACCTAAGAATATTCCAAGTTATTAAGTTGAGATAGAAAGTACAATTGGAGAATATTAGATAAGACTGAAATGTGGCTCTGATACTAGCTGGTTCTATTAGTTTCCAATAGATGCAACAAATTACTATAAAATTAGTTGTTTAAAATAAATTTATTTTCTTAAATTTCTGGAGATTTGAAGTAGAAAGTGGGACTTACAGGGCTAAAATTAAGGTGACGGCAGAGCTGCTTTCTTTTTGGCGGCTGTAGGGGAGAATCTGTTTCTTTACCTTTTCCAGCTTATAGAGGATGTCTGTATTCTTAGGCTTGTGGTCCCTTCCTTCATCTTTAAAGTGTAACATCACCAAATCTCTCTTTTCCTCTAATTTCTCCTCTTCTGTAATCACATCTTCCTCCTTCACAGAGCATCTTTCTCTGTCTGACCCTCCTGCTTCCTGTCTTATGAGAATGCTTGTGATTATATTGGATCCACCCAGATAATCCAGGATAATCAGTCCATCTCAGGATCCTTAACTTAATCACATCTTTTGCCATAAGATATTCACCCCTTTGCCCTATAAGGTAAATACTCACAGATTCCAGGGATCAGAATGTGAACATCTTTGGGGCATTATTCCGTCTACCACACTGGTTGAACTTGTACAAGCCATTTCAGTTTCCGTGGCCTTAATTTTCTTATCACAAAAATGAAGGTATTTAATAGCACTGATGTTCTGAGTAAAGAATGAGGATACGTGTATATATACATGTATGTATATCACTGATTACATAGCTATACATATATCTATCTATATTTCTGTATTCAATATGTCTAGCTAGCTATCTATTGTCTAGCTATCTATTATCTATCATAAAACTGTGCCTGACTCATAGTGTGACCTATGGCTTATGTAATTGTTAACTATTTTTATTAAAAGCTTGAATACATGCTGAATTTTACTTTTAAATAACTGAGGATTTCTCAAAATTGGAAAAAAATATTATCTTAACAATAGATTATTTATAAATATGCCTGATTCTGAAAAATAAACTATTCTAATTACTTAATAATGATAATGGCCAGCATCTTGAGCACTCCTGCTTGTATTATTTTATTTGAGTACTTTTACTCTTTGTGTCCCAATCCCATTCCCATCCATCCCCACCACTCCTTACGTATTTAATATTCTTACATTTGTATTTATCCTTGAGATTATATAGCACTGGTTTGAGTGTACATTTATTTTTAGTTTATATAAATGGTACTTCTCTGTAGTTTTCAACATCTTGTTTACATTTTTCACACAAAGCTAGTTTCTTTGAGAGCTGTGATTAAAAGTACAATCTCTGAAATACGACAAAGAGTTTGTAATGATTCTACTTCTTAATAGTCATATATGCTGGGAAAATTGCATAATCTCTCTGTTACTTGGTATTTTTAGGTTATTTCATCTAACTGCATCCTCAACATTTAACTTGCTTTTTTCTTCTAGTGATGGACACATAAGCCTCCTCTAATTCCCTTTTACCATAAACAATATTATAATGAACTTACTTGTTCATGTTTTATATGAATCTGTGCTTGAAATATTGTGAGATACATACAAAAGAATGGAACATCATGGCCCTTAATTTATGCACATAATTTCAGTAACTAATACCAGTTTATCTTCATAATGTTTTCATTAAAAATACAGGAATTTGATGTCTCCTAATGTCCTGATCAATTTTGATTCTATAACACTTTTATCCTATGCCAAAATGATAGGTGTACATCGGTGTCATGCCATTATTTCAAATTTGCACTTTACTTACTTCTAGTCAGTTTAACTAATTAGTCAAGCATTTGTTAGCAATTCAGGTGTTTATTTTTGAGATTTGATTACTATTCATTTTTCTTTTGGGTGTTTCTTCTTTTTTGATGTTGATTTGCAGCAGTTATTTATATACTGTACATACTAATATCTTCAGAGTTTTGATATTAGCATTCTTTCAGTTTTTTTCTGTTTATGTTGCCTATAGTTTCTTTTGTAGATCATATATGTTAATGTAGAAAAAAATATATTCTGATATCATGTGTTGTAAACTTGGTCAAATTTAAGCCCTTTCTATAAGGCCACAAAATACTGTAGGTACAATTTTTTCTATTGACTTTACGATTTTACAGATTTAGTCTTCACCTTTAGGGGTTAGTTTGTTTTTAGTAAGTGGTATGAAGCAGGATTCTGGCTATAGTTCTTTTCCATGAAGACAGAACTTGTCTCAACCATATCTATGAGATATTCTGTCTTTTTCTAACTATTATATAACATCATCTCTACATTAATTTCCACTATATTTGTGGATTTATGTCTGGTTTCTCTGCTATTTTTCATTGGAAAATTTATTGTAATGTGTTAGTAACTTATTTCTTAAATTATTTTCATTGTTAGTACATCTTTGCAGATATAGGGTAAGTCTGTCTCTTCTTCTTGATCTCTCTCAAAGTTCCTTTAGCTATACATGGACATTTATTTTTTCCAATCATAATTCTAATTAGAATAGCATTGAATGCATGGATTGATTTGGAGAGACTTAGCATATTCACAATTAATATATTTAGATATTAGGCCTGAAAAGAGTATAACTCTTCCTGTGTTCAGGCATTTTATGTCCTCAAATAGTTTTGCAAATTTTGTTCACCAAGGACTTAGGAACTTCTCATTAGATAAAAATTAGGCACAATATTTATTTTATTGCTTCTGAGAAAGGCATCTAATTTTCCATTACATTTTCTATTTGGCACTTGCCGGCATAGAAGAATGAAATCTATTTAGGAGTTGATTCAATATTATTTTAAATAAATCTTATTAGTAGTTTGTGTGTGGATTTTGTTCTGTTTCTTTGTAGCTGTTATGCAACTTATTCCGATCTTTGTAATGATTTTGGCCAAGTCCTCTCACAACGAAAAAGGAGAGGCAAACCTGATTCCAAAACTTAAAGAAATGTGCCTTAAAAGTGCTCTTTTAAGAATACATGTGTGGGGAGAGACCTTCAAGATGGTGGAGAAGTAAGACGTGGAGATCACCTTTCTCCCCACAAATACATCAGAAATACATCTACATGTGGAACAACTCCTACAGAACACCTACTGAACACTGGCAGAAGACCTGAGACTTCCCAAAAGGCAAGAAACTCCCCACATACCTGGGTAGGGCAAAAGAAAAAACAGGGACAAAAGAATAGGGATGGGACCTGCAACTCTGGAAGGGAGCTGTGAAGGAGGAAAAGTTTCCACAAACTAGGAAGCCCCTTCACTGACGGAGACGGGGGTGGCGGGGGTTGGGGGGGAGAAGCTTCAGAGCCACGGAGGAAAGCACAGCAACAGGGGTGCAGAGGGCAAAGCAGAGAGATTCCCCCACAGAGGATCAGTGCCAACCAGCCCTCACCAGCCCGAGAGGCTTGTCTGCTCACCCGCCGGGGCGGGCGGGGGCTGGGAGCTGAGGCTCGGGCTTCGGAGGTTGGATCCCAGGGAGAGGGGGCTAGTGCGCCACAGCTAGCCGGGAGGGAGTCCAGGAAAAAGTCTGGACCTGCCTAAGAGGAAAGAGAAGATTGTTTCAGAGTGCACGAGTAGAGGGGATTCAGAAGATTGTTTCAGAGTGCACGAGTAGAGGGGATTCAGAGCACTGCCTAAACGAGCTCCAGAGACTGGTGCGAGCCGTAGCTCTAAGCTTGGACACCAGAGACGGGCATGAAACACTAAGGCTGCTGTTGCAGCCACCAAGAAGCCTGTGTGCAAGCACAGGTCGCTATCCACACCACCCCTCCCGGGAGCCTGTGCAGCCTGACACTGCCAGGGTCCTGTGATCCAGGGACAACTTCCCCGGGAGAACACACGGCGCGCCTCAGGCTGGTGCAACGTCACGCTGGCCTCTGCCGCCGTAGGCTCGCCCCGCATCCGTACCCCTCCCTCCCCCCAGGCTGAGTGAGCCAGAGTCTCCTAATCAGCTGATCCATTAACCCCATCCTGTCTGAGTGAAGAACAGATGCCCTCAGGTGACCTACATGCAGAGGCGGGGCCAAATCAAAGCTGAATACCAGGGGCTGTGCAAACAAAGAAGAGAAAGGGAAATCTCTCCCAGCAGCCTCAGGAGCAGCAGATTAAATCTCCACAATCAACCTGATGTACCCTATATCTGTGGAATAACTGAATAGACAATGAATCATCCCAAAATTGAGGCAGTGGACTTTGTGTGATTATGTCTATATAGCCAAGCTTTTGCCATTTGTCCTAGGGTTCTGTCTGTCTGGGTTTTTTTTGTATAGTTTTTAGCACATCTTATCATTGGTGGATTTGTTTTTTGGATTGGCTGCTTTCTTATTTCTTTCTTTCTTTTTTTTATTACTTTTTAATTTTTTTTAATTTTTAATAATTTAAAAAAATTTTTATTTGAATAACTTTATTTTATTTTTTTCTTTGTTTGTTTCTTTCTTTCTCCCTTTTCTTCTGAGCCATGTGGCTGACAGGGTCTTGGTGCTCTGGCTGGGTGTCAGGCCTGTGCCTCTGAGGTCGGAGAGCCAGGTTCAAGACATTGGTCCACCAGAGACCTCCCAGCTCCATGTAATATCAAACAGCGAACGCTCTCCCAGAGATCTCCATCTCAACGCTAAGACCCAGCTCCACTCAATGACCAGCAAGCTACAGTGCTGGACACCCTATGCCAAACAACCAGGAAGACAGGAACACAACCCCACCCATTAGCAGAGAGGCTGTCTAAAATCATAATAAGGTCACAGTTACCCCCAACACACACCAACGGACGCAGTCCTGCCCACCAGAAAGACAAGATCCACCATCATCCAACAGAACACAGCACCAGTGCCCCCCACCAGGAAGCCTACACAACCCACTGAACCAACCTTAGCCACTGGGGGCAGACACCAAAAACAATGGGGACTATGAACCTGCAGCCTGCGAAAAGGAGACCCCAAATGCAGGAAATTAAGCAAAATGAGAAGACAGAGAAACACACAGCAAATGAAGGAGCAAGGTAAAAACCCACCAGACCAAACAAATTAAGAGGAAATAGGCAATCTACCTGAAAAAGGATTCAGAGTAGTGATAGTAAAGATGATCCAAAATCTTGGAAATTGAATGGAGAATATACAAGAAACATTTAACAAGGACCTAAAAGAACTAAAGAGCACACAAGCAGTGATGAACAATAAATGAAATTAAAAATTCTCTAGAAGGAATCAATAGCAGAATAACTGAGGCAGAAGAACGGATAAGTGACCTGGAAGATAAAATAGTGGAAATAACTACAGCAGAGCAGAATAAAGAAAAAAGAATGAAAAGAATTGAGGACAGTCTCAGAGAATTCTGGGACAACATTAAATGCACCAACACTCGGATTATAGGGGTCCCAGAAGAAGAAGAGAAAAAGAAAGGGACTGAGAAAATATTTGAAGAGATTATAATTGAAAATTTCCCTAATATAGGAAAGGAAATAGTCAATCAAGTCCAGGAAGCACAGAGAGTCCCATACAGGATAAATCCAAGGAGAAACATGCCGAGACACATAATAATCAAACTTTCAAAAACTAAATACACAGAAAAAATATGAAAAGCATCAAGGGAAAAGCAACAAATAACATACAAGGGAATCCCCATAAGGTTAACAGCTGATCTTTCAGCAGAAACTCTGCAAGCCAGAAGGGAGTGGCAGAACATATTTAAAGCGATGAAAGGGAAAAACCTACAACCAAGATTACTCTACCCAGCAAGAATCTCATTCAGATTCAATGAAGAAATCAAAACCTTTACAGACAAGCAAAAGCTAAGAGAATTCAGCACCACCAAACCAGCTTTACAACAAATGCTAAAGGAACTTCTCTAGGCAGGAAACACAAGACAAGGAAAAGACCTACAATAACAAACCCAAAACAACTTAGAAAATGGTAATAGGAACATACATACTGATAACTGCCTTAAATGTAAATGGATTAAATGCTCCAACCAAAAGACATAGACTGGCTGAATGGATACAAAAACAAGACCCGTATATATGCTTTCTACAAGAGACACACTTCAGACCTAGGGACACATACAGACTGAAAGTGAGGGGATGGAAAAATATATTCCATGTAAATGGAAATCAAAAGAAAGCTGGAGTAGCAATTCTCATATCAGACAAAATAGACTTTAAAATAAAGAGTATTACAAGAGACAGAGAAGGACACTACATAAAGATCAAGGGATAAAACCAAAAAGAAGATATAACAATTGGAAATATTTATGCACCCAACACAGGGGTACCTCAATACATAAGGCAAATGCTAACAACCATAAAACGGGAAATGGACAGTAACAAAATCATAGTAGAGGACTTTAACACCCCACTTTCACCAATGGACAGATCATCCAAAATGAAAATAAATAAGGAAACACAAGCTTTAAACGATACATTAAACAAGATGGACTTAATTGATATTTATAGGACATTCCATCCAAAAACAATAGAGTACATTTTCTTCTCAAGTGCTCATGGAACATTCTTCAGGATAGATCATATCTTGGGTCACAAATCAAGCCTTGATTTTCCAACCACAATGCTATGAGACTAGATATCAATTTTCCAACCACAATGCTATGAGACTAGATATCAATTACAGGAAAAAAATCTGTAAAAAATACAAACACATGGAGGCTAAAAAATACACTACTAAATAACCAAGAGATCCCTGAAGAAATCAAAGAGGAATCAAAAAATACATAGAAACAAATGACAATGAAAACACGGTGACCAAAAACCTATGGGATGCAGCAAAAGCAGTTCTAAGAGGGAAGTTTATAGCAATACAATCCTACATCAAGAAACAAGAAACATCTCAAATAAACAGCCTAACCTTACACCTAAAGAAATTAGAGAAAGAAGAACAAAAGTAAACCCAAGGTTAGCAGAAGGAAAGAAATCATAAAGATCAGATCAGAAATAAATGAAAAAGAAATGAAGAACAGTAGCAAAGATCAATAAAACTAAAAGCTGGTTCTTTGAGAAGATAAACAAAATTGAAAAACCATTACCAGACTCATCAAGAAAAAAAGGGAGAAGACTCAAATGAAAAGAATTAGAAATGAGAAAAGGAGAAGTAATAACTGACACTGCAGAAATACAAAGGATCATGAGCGAATACTACAAGCAGGTATATGTCAAAAAAATGGACTACCTGAAAGAAATGGACAAATTCTTAGAAAAGCACAACCTTCCAAGACTGAACCAGGAAGAAATAAAAATTATAATCAAGACCAATCACAAGCACTGAAATTGAGACTGTGATTAAAAATCTTCCAACAAACTAAAGCCCAGGACCAGATGGCATCACAGGCGAATTCTATCAAACGTTTAGAGAAGAGCTAACACCTATCCTTCTCAAACTCTTCCAAAATACAGCAGAGGGAGGAGTACACCCCAGTTCATTCTACCAGGCCACCATCACCCTGATACCAAAACCAGACAAAGATGTCACAAAGAAAGAAAACTACAGGCCAATATCAGTGATGAACATAGATGCAAAAATCCTCAACAAAATACTAGCAAACAAAATCCAACAGCACATTAAAAGGATCATACAGCACAATCAAGTGGGGTTTATCCCAGGAATGCAAGAATTCTTCAATATACACAAATCAATCAATGTGATACACCATATTAACAAATTGAAGGAGAAAAACCATATGATCACATTAATAGATGCAGAAAAAGCTTTCGACATAATTCACCACCCATTTATGCTAAAAACGCTCCAGAAAGTGGGCATAGAGGGAACTTACCGCAACAAAATAAAGGCCACATGTGACAAACCCACAGCCAACATCGTTCTCAATGGTGAAAAACTGAAACCATTTCCTCTAAGATCAGGAACGAGACAAGGATGTCCACTTTCACCACCATTATTCAACATAGTTTTGGAAGTTTTAGCCACAGCAATCAGAGAAGAAAAAGAAATAAAATGAATCCAAATTGGAAAAGAAGTAAAGCTGTCACTGTTTGCAGATGACATGATCCTATACATAGAGAATCCTAAAGATGCTAACAGAAACCTACTAGAGCTAATCAATGAATTTGGTAAACTTGCAGCATACAAAATTAATGCACAGAGATCTCTTGCATTCCTATACACTAATGATGAAAAATCTGAAAGAGAAATTAAGGAAACACTCCCATTTATCAGGCAACAAAAAGAATAAAATACCTAGGAATAAACCTACCTAAGGTAATAAAAGACCTGTGTGCAGAAAACTATAAGACACTGATGAAAGAAATTAAAGATGATACAAACAGATGGAGAGAAATACCACGTTCTTGGATGGAAGAATCAACAATGTGAAAATGACTATACTACCCAAAGAAATCTACAGATTCAGTGCAATCCCTATCAAACTACCAATGGCATTTTTCACAGAACTAGAACAAAAAATTTCACAATTTGTATGGAAACACAATAGACCCCGAATAGCCAAAGCAATCTTCAGAAAGAAAAATGGAGCTGGAGGAATCAGGTTCCCTGACTTCAGACTATACTACAAAGTTACTGTAATCAACACAGTATGGTACTGGAACAAAAACAAAAATATAGATCATTGGAACAGGATAGAAATCCCAGAGATAAACCTATGCACATATGGTCACCTTATCTTTGATAAAGGAGGCAAGAAAATACAATGTAGAAAAGACAGTCTCTTCAATAAGTGGTGCTGGGAAAACTGGACAGCTACATGAAAAAGAATGGAATTAGAACATTCCCTAACACCATACACAAAAATAAACTCTAAATGGATTAAAGACCTAAATGTAAGGCCAGACACCATAAAACTCTTAGAGGAAAACATAGGCAGAACACTCAATGACATACATCACAGCAAGATCCTTTTTGACCCACCTCCTAGAGAAATGGAAATAAAAACAAAAGTAAACAAGTGGGACCTAATGAAACTTAAAAGCTTTTGCACAGCAAAGGAAACCATAAACAAGACGAAAAGACAACCCTCAGAATGAGAGAAAATATTTTCAAACAAAGCAACTGACAAAGGATTAATCTCCAAAATATACAAGCAGCTCATGCAGCTCAATAACAAAGAAATAAACAACCGAATCCAAAAATGGGCAAAAGACCTAAATAGACATATCTCCAAAGAAGATATACAGATTGCCAACAAACACATGAAAGGATGCTCAACATCACTAATCAGAGAAACGCAAATCAAAACTACAATGAGGTATCACCTGACACCAGTCATAATGGCTATCATTAAAAAATCTACAAATGATACATGCTGGATAGGGTGTGGAAAAAAGGGAACCCTCTTGCACTGTTGGTGGGAATGTAAATTGATACAGCCACTATGGAGAACAGTATGGAGGTTCCTTAAAAAACTAAAAATAGAACTACCATATGACCCAGCAATCTCACTACTGGGTATATACCCTGAGAAAACCATAATTCAAAAAGAGTCATGTAGCACAAAGTTCATTGCAGTTCTATTTACAATAGCCAGGATATGGAAGCAACCTCAGTGTCCATCGACAGATGAATGGATAAAGAAGATGTGGCACATATATACAATGGAATATTACTCAGCCATAAAAAGAAACGAAATTGAGTTATTTTTAGTGAGGTGGATGGACCTAGAGTCTGCCATACAGAGTGAAGTAAGTCAGAAAGAGAAAAAGAAATACTGTATGCTAACACATATATATGGAATCTAAAAAAAAATTGGTTCTGAACAACCTAGGGGCAGGACAGGAATAAAGACGCAGATGTAGAGAATGGATTTGAGGACACGGGGAGGGGGAAGGGTAAGCTGGGACAAAGTGAGAGAATGGCATGTACCTATATACACTACCAATTGTAAAATAGATAGCTAGTGGGAAGCAGCCACGTGGTACAGGGAGATCAGCTCGGTGCTTTGTGACCACCTAGAGGGGTGGGATAGGGAGGTTGGGAGGGAGACGTAAGAGGGAGGGGATATGGGGATATATGTATATGTATAGCTGTTTCACTTTGTTATAAAGTAGAAACTAACACACCATTGTAAAGGAATTATACTCCAATGAAGATGTTTAAAAAAAAAATACATATGTGTGTTGTGTGTAAACTGCTGCGCTATACACTTCAAACTAACATGATATTGTAAATCAACTGTATTTCAATAAAAATAAATAAAGAACGTATCACTTAAATTTTAAAAAAAGAAATAGGAATGAGAACAACAAGGGGTAAAAAATGAATTTATTTTGAAAATGATCAGGCACAGTGCTGAAAATAAAAAACTACCAACCAACATTCTACATCCAGCCTATCTATCGTCCAATAGCAAAGGTGAAATTAACCCATTTCAGAGATTTTCAGGCTTCTACTTTTACCCCAAACAACTGTGTTGAATTGCTACATGATATGCTACTTCAATAGAGAAGAAAATTTCTATGGAGTATCTATATCTGGTGTTGTCATTAGCAGTTTAGAATGGACTATTGTTCAAAAATTTTAATTAACATTTTGTTTTAGAATAAATTTAGGTTTACAGAAGAGATCTAATCATAGTACGGAGAGTTTCCATATATTCCTCACCAAGTTTCCCACATCCTTAACATCTTACATTACCATAGTCAAAACTAGGCAACTGACATTGGAGTATTACTTTTAACTGCATTCCCAAGTTTTTTTTGATTTTAGTAGCTTTTCTATTGATGTCTTATTTCTATTCCATCAGGTAGCAGAAAAAGACTCATCACCCACAACCATCAGCCCTGAATCTTTGAATTCATGTCTCTCTGTGCACTTTTTCTTATTTCGAAGAAAAATCCAGTGCACTACTTTGTAATTAATCATCACATCTTCTAACCTTCTACTGAGTTTCTAATCGTTTCCTTGTTTTTCATAAACTTGGCAGTCTTAAGGAATATGGGCCAGGTATCCAGTAGAATGTTGCCCACCTGGGATTTTGTTGTTATTTTAACATCATTAGATAATGGTAATGGATTTTTGGAAAGAATACAACAGAGATGAAGTACCCTTCTAGTCATATCATATCCAGGTAATTCATATCCACATGATATCACTGGTGATGTTAACCTTCATTACCTGGGTAAGTTCATGTTTGCCAGGTCTCTCCATTATACAGTTAATATTTAAGTTCATAGTTTTGTCCACTGTACAGTTAATATTTTCAAGACCCATCACCCACAACCATCAAAGACTCTCCAGAGCATGAAAGTAATAGAGTTGATTATTTCCTACATCCTTTGAATGACTTCGTATTTCAAACTCATGATAAACTGATTAGTTAGGAATTAATTGTCATTTGAGAGCTGAATAATAAGCAAGGAAATGTTAAATATCATGGTCAAGGACCAAGTTACAGAGCAAGCAGAGGAACTGCACAAAAATCAGAATTTCCATTCCCACACCAATCCTACCTCATAAAAAACCCTCACTTTAGTATTTCTATACATGACAATCATCATCCTGCTCTTAGGGATGCTTCCTCAGCATGATCACCATAATTTGAAAAGCAATTGTGCTGTCAAGTGAGGTGTATGTAGTGTGGGTCCTTCACAGAGTCCATCAGGTAGCAGAAAAAGACTCATCACCCACAACCATCAGCACTTAATCTTTGAATTCATGTCCCTCTGTGCACTTTTTCTTATTTCGAGTTTAACTTTATATATATGTCAAAGTTGTGGCTTTTCATGGAGCCAAAAGCTTTTTCCATGTTATCAAGATTAACCTTTTCTATATTGTCAAAATGAACTTTTAAGGAACAGACAACCAGTAATAAACTGCCACTACCAAACAATAATAAAGGGGGAAAAACCCTCAGCTTCAAGTATATGAAGAAAAATGAAAGTTTAAGGTATAATATTCTAAAATCTCATTTTTATCTAAAATGTATGTAGTATAAAAACAAAAGAATACATCAGAAAATACTTGTCTAATTATTTCCATGTAGTACAAGAAGACATTTATTCTTTCCATTAAGAACAAAGCTGTTCAGTGATGTCAATAGGTTGTAGGGAAGACTGCATTAAAATGAAAATCATGATTGTCAGGGTAAAAACCACATTGTGAGTAATGAGTGGAACTGACACCGTAGAAATTCCAATGAGAAATTCACAGACTCACTTAAAAAACATCCTGAAAACACAAAAGAATAAAGTGGAGAAATGCTATTAAAAAAACAAAATTAAAATGATATTATGGCCAGATCCTGGAGACTCAATTTAAATATAATAGATATTCACAAAGCAGAAAGTATCCCAAATGAATGCGGCAATAATCAAGGGTAAAAATCTGGGGGAAAATTTTGTAAATTCCGAAGGATAACTATCCTATTTCATGCAAATTTCATTATTCTTACAAATGTTACTTTAGAAACTATACACAAATAGTTATTTAATAAAAAAAAAAGAATTCTGAAAATATCAAGGAAATATGGCATAGGAAGTATACCAGGTTTTCCTCCTTACTTCTCTTCTATATTTTCCTCAGTATTAAAGGACAAAAACATTGAAAAATATCATTTTGAGATAAATTTCTATATCTGTGTTAAGACCCTAGGGAAAAAATATTTTGGATTTGAATTATTTCAAATATTACCAAATAACTATTTACAAGTTGTATAGACTATTATTTAGAATACACAAAAATATATAATGGAACCCAATTCAGTTAAATGAAATAGCCAAACTAATCATGACATACAACTAGGAAAACTGTATGAAGGGATAAATACATAGACAAATTTCACCTATGAATAGAAGTAAAAACTTACATAATATAAAATGACATGGGATTCTTAAATATATTAAAACTTAAAGTCACTATGATGGAAAAGTTTTCATAGAAATTTTATTAATAGAATGTATTACAACAAATTTAAAAATTTCAAACATATGTGACACAATTCATAATTAATTCCTTAGAAAAAATTTAATAAGTAGAAATAAAAGGATTTTTATACACAATAAAGAGAATATTAAATCTAATAAATATCAAATTTAATGGTAGGTATCTAATAAAAACTGGATATGTAAATGTATATCCCTATGCATACATTTCCTTCAGAAAGTTCTAAATAAAGAGTAGAAAAATGAGTTAAAACACTTTGAAAAGGAGGCAATACTCTTACTCATCATATAAGAGATGAATTTTGATTTACTGTTGAGTTTTTAAATGAGACCACCTGTGTTCAAATTCTAGCTCCTACTTACTTTGTGTGTATTCTTAAACCACTTTTAAGCCTCAAGTTCCTCATCTGAAAAATGGAATAATAATCACAATCATATCATAAAATTGTTCCGATAAAACTGCGCAACCCATGTATATTAACAGAGAAAGTGACATACACTAAGTTTTAAATGTGATTTTAAAATGTTATGACTATTTTAGTTATTTTTAATCAAGAAAATAAACTGATAGACAGACTTAAGAAATTTCAGAATTTTAGCTGGATACCAACATTTTCAATAGATTTTGTATATGCTACTTTGAAATTAGTAAATATATTAGAAAACAAGTTAATTTGATAACTTGTATATGGCAATACAAACAAAATTATTAAATGCTTATCCTTATAGATGTATAAATTATTATATGAAACATTACAAACTATTACTGAATTATTTAAAAATTTAAATGAATGGGAATGTTCACTATATTTGCAAACATTAAAACTGATTGCATATATTATTAATTCTTTCCATATAAACCTTTAATAAGAAAGTTTGCTTTATAAATATTTATAAAACTTTTATATTAAATGTTTACCTAAATAACAAGTTTCTAAAGTAACATTTGTAAGAATAAAAAGACAAAAAATGAGAAAAAATAAAATAAGAAACTTAAGGGATGAATTATCTTGTAAGATATTACATATATAATGTTTCAATATAATAAAATATTTGCCATGCAATATAATATTTAATAGTTATAAATACTATCAACAGAATAATAAAATAAGAAGCCATGAGCCCAGCACCCACTCAAGACAGAGTATTACTGTCAAAACTGAGGCTCCCTCCATGCTCCAAGCTACCAGACTCTTACCTTATCCCAACTATAGAAGTAATAACTATTTTATAATTTATTTCTTATTTCTTATTTTTCTTTAAAACATGACTAACAAGATGTCTCCAAAAACAAAATGCTAGTTTAAAAAGTGTTAAAGTATAGTATACTCTAAAAATGCTTCAGAGACATGTTTTTTCACTGAATACTGTTTCTAAGATTTATCCAAATTGATGTGTGTAGCCATAGTTATTTGCTATATAGTTTTATATTTTATGAAGGACAATGCATTTGTCCAGTTTCCTACAGATGAACATTTGTAATTACTTAAATTGATAAGATGAGCATTATATGCATGCACTGTTGTAAACGTGGAAAAGCTGATGTAGATGAAATAACTATAAATGAATTAGCTTGTCTTAGAGTTTAGTATGTGTGTGTGCATGTGTCTAACTTTAAAATGTTTTCCAAAATTGTTTTACCACTTTACAGATCCACCAAGACTATGTTAAGAAACCTTCTTGCTCCATATAGGTAAGGATGATAGACAACCTTAGACTTTAAATTTGCCATTCTGGGACTGTGAAATAGTATCTCATTATGGTTTTACTATTTGTTGTCTTTTTAAAAAATTTGTTCATATCCCTAACTGTGTACAAGATTGAACTTCTTCCTTGTTTAACTATTATTTGTGTTCCCTTTTACGTGAAATGCCTGCTCAAGACTTTGGTTCATTTTTCTGTTTGATTCTTTCCATGTTCTTATTCATTTTAAGAGTCCCTTATATATTCTGCAAACAATCTGTTGTCAATTACTGCTGCAACTATCTCTCCCAGTTTATTACTTGATTTTTTAATAGCATATGGTATATTTTGATGAAAAGAAGGTAATAAAGTAATAAAACATTCCTTAGCACAAGGTAATAAAGTTTTGTTTTTGTTTTGTTTTTATTTTTTATTTTTTTTACATAAGGGGGTTTTTCCCTACCTAAATTGATACTCATGCTTACAGTGAAGAAAGGATTCAGTATTTTTTTCCTTATTTCTAAACAATTATGCTGGTACTACTTATTGAATAGTGCATATTTACACTGAACTTCACACTGTGTTGATTAAATATTTTTTATGTGAGTAAATTGGTTCTTGGGTGCTCTTTTCCATTCCATTAGTCTGTCAATCCCTGCACTCATGTCACACAGTTTTTGTTTTAAAACTACTTATTGAGGTATGGTTGACATATAAAAAGCTGTACATATTTAATGTATACAACTGGATGAGTTTGCGGGTAAGTATATACCTTGAAACTATCAACACTATCAAGCCATAAACACATCCATCACCTCTCAAAGTTTCCTCCCATCTCTGTTATTATTATTATTACTATTAGGATTAGTTAAGAATACTTAACATAAGACCTACTCTCTTAGTAAATTTTAAGTATACAATACAGTATTTTTAGCCATAGGCACTATGCTGTATAGCAGACTTCCAGAACTTATTATCTTACATACCTGAAACTTTATACTCTTGACCATCATCTGCCCATTTTCACCTTCCCCCAGTCCTTGGTAACTACCATTCTCTACTTCTATGAGTTGGACTATTTTAAATTGCACATATAAGTGAAAATACATAGTATTTGTCTTTCTGTGTTTGGCTTATTTCACTTAGAATTATGTCCAAGTCCATCCATGTTGTCACAAATGGCAAGACTTCATTCTTTTTAAAGGCTACATAATATTCTATTGTATGTGTATACCACATATTTTTTATCCATTCATCTGTCAGTGGATAGTTAGGCTGTTCTTAAATCTTGGCTATTGTGAATAATGCTACTATAAACATGCAAATGCAGTTATCTCTTTGAGATTTTTACCTTAACTCTGTTGATAAATACCCAGAAGTGGGATTGCTGAATCATATGGTAGTTCTACTTTTAGTTTTTTAAAGAACCTCCATACTGTTCTCCATAGTGGCTGTACCAATTTACATTCCCACCAACAGTGTAGGAGGGTTCCCTTTTCTCCACATCCTCTCCAGCATTTATTGTTTGTAGACTTTTTGATGATGGCCATTCTGACTGGTGTAAGGTGATATCTCATTGTAGTTTTAATTTGCATTTCTCTAATAATTAGCAACGTTGAGCATTTTTTCATGTGTCTCTTGGCCATGTGTATGTCTTCTTTGGAGAAATGTCTATTTAGGTCTTCTGCCCATTTTTTTAATTGGGTTTAGTTCTTTTTGTTTTTTTTTGATATTGAGCTCATGAGTTGTTTGTAAATTTTGGAGATTAATCTCTTGTCAGTCGCATCATTGGCAAATATCTTCTCCCATTCTGTGGGTTGTCTTTTCATTTTGTTTATGGTTTCCTTTGTTGTTCAAAAGCTTTTGAGTTTAATTAGGCTCCATTTGTTTATTTTTGTTTTTACTTCCATTAGTCTAGGAGATGCATCGACAAAGATATTGCTGCAATTTATGTCGAAGAGTGTTCTGCCTATGCTTTATATTATCTGGTCTTACCTCTAGGTCTTTAATACATCTTGAGTTTATTTTTGTGTATGGTGTTAAAGAATGTTCTAAGAGTTAACACCTATCCTCCTGAAACTCTTCCAAAAAATTTCAAAGGAAGGGACACTCCTAAACTCATTCTAAAAGGCCAACATCACCCTGATACCAAAACAAGACAAAGATACCACAAAAAAAGAAAATTACAGGCCAATATCACAGATGAACATAGAAGGAAAAATCCTTAACAAAATACTAGCAAACTGAATCCAACAGTACATTAAATGAATCATACACCATGATCAAGTGGGATTTATCCCAGGGAGGCAAGAATTTTTCAATATCCACAAATCAATCAGTGTGATACACCACATCAACAAATTGAAGACTAAAAATCATATGATGCGGATCTCAACAGATGAAGAAAAAGCTTTTGACAAAATTCAACACCCATTTATGATAAAAATCCTCCAGAAAGTGGGCATACAGGGAACATACCTCAACATAATAAAGGCCATATATAACAAACCTATAGCTAACATCATACTCAACGGTGAAAAGCTGAAAGCATTTCCAGTAAGATTAGGAGCAAGACAAGGATGTCCACTCTCACTACTTTTATTCAACATAGTTTTGGAAGTCCTAGGCATGACAATCAGAGAAGAAAAAGAAATAAAAGGAATACAAATTGGAAAAGAAGTAAAATCGTCACTGTTTGCAGATGACATGATACTATACATAGAAAATCCTAAAGATTTAGGATTTTCTACCAGAAAACTACTAAAGCTCATCAATGAATTTGGTAAAGTTGCAGGATACAAAATTAGTACACAGAAATTTCTTGAAGTCCTATACACTAACAATGAAAGATCCGAAAGAGAAATTAAGGAAACAATCCCATTTACTATCACATCAAATATAATAAAATACTGACAGTTACAGAAAGACAGAGAAGATGAAAAGGCAGAGGGCTATGTACCAGATGAAGGAACCAGAAAAAACCCCAGAAAAACAACTAAATGAACTGGAGATAGGCAACCTTCCAGAAAAAGAATTCAGAATAATGATAGTGAAGATGATCCAGAACCTCGGAATAAGAATGGAGGCAAAGATTGAGAAGATGCAAGAAATGATTAACAAAGACCTAGAAGAATTAAAGAACAAACAAACAGAGATGACCAATACAATAACTGAAATGAAAACTACACTAGAAGGAATCAATAGCAGAATAACTGAGGCAGAAGAACGGATAAGTGACCTGGAAGACAGAATGGTGGAATTCACTGCTGCGGAACAGACTAAAGAAAAAAGAATGAAAAGAAATGAAGACAGCCTAAGAGACCTCTGGGACAACATTAAACGCAACAACATTCGCATTCTGGGGTCCCAGAAGGAGAAGAGAGAGAGAAAGGACCAGAGAAAATATTTGAAGAGATTATAGTCGAAAACTTCCCTAACATGGGAAAGGAAATAGCCACCCAAGTCCAGGAAGCGCACAGAGTCCCATACAGAATAAACCCAAGGAGAAACACGCCGAGACACATAGTAATCAAAGTGGCAAAAATTAAAGACAAAGAAAAATTATTGAAAGCAGCAAGGGAAAAACGACAAATAACATACAAGGGAACTCCCATAAGGTTAACAGCTGATTTCTCAGCAGAAACTCTGCAAGCCAGAAGGGAGTGGCATGATATACTTAAAGTGATGAAAGGGAAGAACCTACAACCAAGATTACTCTACCCGGCAAGGATCTCATTTAGATTTGATGGAGAAATCAAAAGCTTTACAGACAAGCAAAAGCTAAGAGAATTCAGCACCACCAAACCAGCTCTACAACAAATGCTAAAGGAACTTCTCTAAGTGGGAAACACAAGAGAAGAAAAGGACCTACAAAAACAAACCCAAAACAATTAAGAAAATGGTCATAGGAACATACATATCGATAATTACCTTAAATGTGAATGGATTAAATGCCCCAACCAAAAGACATAGACTGGCTGAATGGATACAAAAACAAGACCCATATATATGCTGTCTACAAGAGACCCACTTTAGACCTAGGGACACATACAGACTGAAAGTGAGGGGATGGAAAGAGATATTCCATGCAAATGGAAATCAAAAGAAAGCTGGAGTAGCAATACTCATATCAGATAAAATAGACTTTAAAATAAAGAATGTTACAAGAGACAAGGAAGGACACTACATAATGATCCAGGGATCAATCCAAGAAGAAGATATAACAATTATAAATATATATGCACCCAACATAGGAGCACCTCAATACATAAGGCAACTGCTAACAGCCATAAAAGAGGAAATCGACAGTAACACAATAATAGTGGGGGACTTTAACACCTCACTTACACCAATGGACAGATCATCCAAAATGAAAATAAATAAGGAAACAGAAGCTTTAAATGACACAATAGACCACATAGATTTAATTGATATACATAGGTCATTCCATCCAAAAACAGCAGATTACACGTTCTTCTCAAGTGCGCACGGAACATTCTCCAGGATAGATCACATCTTGGGTCACAAATCAAGCCTCAGTAAATTTAAGAAAATTGAAATCATATCAAGCATCTTTTCTGACCACAACACTATGAGATTAGAAATGAATTACAGGGAAAAAAATGTAAAAAAGACAAACACATGGAGGCTAAACAATACGTTACTAAATAACCAAGAGATCACTGAAGAAATCAAAGAGGAAATAAAAAAATACTTAGAGACAAATGACAATGAAAACACGACGACCCAAAACCTATGGGATGCAGCAAAAGCGGTTCTAAGAGGGAAGTTTATAGCTATACAAGCCTACCTAAAGAAACAAGAAAAATCTCAAGTAAACAATCTAACCTTACACCTAAAGAAACTAGAGAAAGAAGAACAAACAAAACCCAAAGTTAGCAGAAGGAAAGAAATCATAAAGATCAGAGCAGAAATAAATGAAATAGAAACAAAGAAAACAATAGCAAAGATCAATAAAACTAAAAGTTGGTTCTTTGAGAAGATAAACAAAATTGATAAGCCATTAGCCAGACTCATCAAGAAAAAGAGGGAGAGGACTCAAATCAATAAAATCAGAAATGAAAAAGGAGAAGTTACAACAGACACCGCAGAAATACAAAGCATCCTAAGAGACTACTACAAGCAACTTTATGCCAATAAAATGGACAACCTGGAAGAAATGGACAAATTCTTAGAAAGGTATAACCTTCCAAGACTGAACCAGGAAGAAACAGAAAATATGAACAGACCAATCACAAGGAATGAAATTGAAACTATGATTTAAAATCTTCCAACAAACAAAAGTCCAGGACCAGATGGCTTCACAGGTGAATGCTATGAAACATTTAGAGAAGAGCTAACACCCACCCTTCTCAAACTCTTCCAAAGAATTGCAGAGGAAGGAACACTCCCAAACTCATTCTATGAGGCCACCATCACCCTGATACCAAAACCAGACAAAGACACTACAAAAAAAGAAAATTGCAGACCAATATCACTGATGAATATAGATACAAAAATCCTCAACAAAATACTAGCAAACAGAATCCAACAACACATTAAAAGGATCATACACCACGATCAAGTGGGATTTATCCCAGGGATGCAAGGATTCTTCAATATACGCAAATCAATCAATGTGATACACCATATTAACAAATTGAAGAATAAAAACCATATGATCATCTCAATAGATGCAGAAAAAGCTTTTGACAAATTTCAACACCCATTCATGATAAAAACTCTCCAGAAAGTGGGCATAGAGGGAACCTACCTCAACATAATAAAGGCCATATATGACAAACCCACAGCAAACATCATTCTCAATGGTGAAAAAATGAAAGCATTTCCTCTAAGATCAGGAACGAGACAAGGATTTCCACTCTCACCACTATTATTCAACATAGTTTTGGAAGTCCTAGCCACGGCAATCAGAGAAGAAAAAGAAATAAAAGGAATACAAATTGGAAAAGAAGAAGTAAAACTGTCACTGTTTGCGGATGACATGATACTATACATAGAGAATCCTAAAACTGCCACCAGAAAACTGCTAGAGCTAATTAATGAATATGGTAAAGTTGCAGGATACAAAATTAATGCACAGAAATCTCTTGCATTCCTATACACTAATGATGAAAAATCTGAAAGAGAAATTATGGAAACACTCCCATTTACCATTGCCACAAGAAGAATAAAATACCTAGGAATAAACCTACCTAGGGAGACAAAAGACCTGCATTCAGAAAAATATAAGACACTGATGAAAGAAATTAAAGATGATACCAACAGATGGAGAGATATACCATGTTCTTGGATTGGAAGAATCAACATTGTGAAAATGACTATACTACCCAAAGCAATCTACAGATTCAATGCAATCCCTAACAAATTACCAATGGCATTTTTTACGGAGCATTTTTGACCTTAAAATTTGTATGGAGACACAAAAGACCCCGAATAGCCAAAGCAGTCTTGAGGGAAAAAAATGGAGCCGGAGGAATCAGACTCCCTGACTTCAGACTATACTACAAAGCTACAGTAATCAAGACAATATGGTACTGGCACAAAAACAGAAACATAGATCAATGGAACAAGATAGAAAGCCCAGAGATTAACCCACGCACCTATGGTCAACTAATCTATGACAAAGGAGGCAAAGATATACAATGGAGAAAAGACAGTCTCTTCAATAAGTGGTGCTGGGAAAACTGGACAGCTACATGTAAAAGAATGAAATTAGAATACTCCCTAACACCATGCACAAAAATAAACTCAAAATGGATTAGAGACCTAAATATAAGACTGGACACTATAAAACTCTTAGAGGAAAAGATAGGAAGAACACTCTTTGACATAAATCACAGCAAGATCTTTTTTGATCCACCTCCTAGAGTAATGGAAATAAAAACAAAAATAAACAAGTGGGACCTAATGAAACTTCAAAGCTTTTGCACAGCAAAGGAAACCATAAACAAGACGAAAAGACAACCCTCAGAATGGGAGAAAATATTTGCAAATGAATCAACGGACAAAGGATTAATCTCCAAAATATATAAACAGCTCATGCAGCTGAATATCAAAAAAACAAACAACCCAATCCAAAAATGGGCAGAAGACCTAAATAGACATTTCTCCAAAGAAGACATACAGTTGGCCAAGAAGCACATGAGAAGCTGCTCAACATCACTAATTATTAGAGAAATGCAAATCAAAACTACAATGAGGTATCACCTCACACCAGTTAGAATGGGCATCATCAGAAAATCTACAGACAACAAATGCTGGAGAGGGTGTGGAGAAAAGGGAACCCTCTTGCACTGTTGGTGGGAATGTAAATTGATACAGCCACTATGGAGAACAGTATGGAGGTTCGTTAAAAATCTAAAAATAGAATTACCATATGACCCAGCAATCCCACTACTGGGCATATACCCAGAGGAAACCATAATTGAAAAAGATACATGCACCCCAATGTTCATTGCAGCACTATTTACAATAGCCAGGTCATGGAAGCAACCTAAATGCCCATCGACAGACGAATGGATAAAGAAGTTGTGGTACATATACACAATGGAATATTACTCAGCCATAAAAAGGAACGAAATTGGATCATTTGTTGAGACGTGGATGGATCTAGAGACTGTCATACAGAGTGAAGTAAGTCAGAAAGAGAAAAACAAATATCGTATATTAATGCATGTATGTGGAACCTAGAAAAATGGTACAGATGAGCCAGTTTGCAGGGCAGAAGTTGAGACACAGATGTAGAGAATGGACATATGGACACCAAGGGGGGAAAACTGCGGTGGGGTGGGGATGGTGGTGTGATGAATTGGGCGATTGGGATTGACATGTATTCACTGATGTGTATAAAACTGATGCCTAATAAGAACCTGCAGTATAAAAAAACAAACAAAACAACTAATACTAAACTTTCAAAAAAAAAAGAAAAGAAAAAATAAATAAATAAATAAAATACTAGGAATAAACCTACCTAAGGAGGCAAAAGACCTATACTCTGAAAACTATAAGACACTGATGAAAGAAATCAAAGATGACACAGAGGGAAAGATATACCATGTTCTTCAATTGGAAGAATCAACACTGTCAAAATGACTGTACTATCCAAGGCAATCTACAGATTCAATGCAATCACTAACAAATTACCAATGGCATTTTTCACAGAACTATAACAAACCCCAAATAGCTAAAGCAATCTTTGAGAAAGAAAAACGGAGCTGAAGGAATCAGGCCCCCTGACTTCAGACTATACTACAAAACTACAACCATCAAAACAGTATGGTACTGGCACAAAAACGGAAATACAGATCAATGGAACAGGATAGAAAGCCCAGAAATAAAAAACCCACTCACCTACCATCAATTAATCTACGACAAAGGTGGCAAAACTATACAATGGAGAAAAGACAGTCTCTTCAATAAATGGTGCTGGGCAAAGTGGACAGCTACATGTAAAAAAAATGAAATTAGAATATTCTTTAACACAATACACACACACAAAAATATGGTCTTTTGAGACAAAATTGACAAACCCTTAGCTAAACTAACTAGAGAGAAGCTTCAAATAAATAAAATCAAAAATAAAATAGGAGACATTACAACTGATGCCACAAAAATACAGAGGATTATAAAACACTACTGTGAACATTTACATAAAAACAAATTGGATAACTTAGAAGAGATGGATAAATTCCAGAAACATATAAATTACCAAGACTAACTCAAGTATAAATAGAAAATCTGAGTGAACAATAATGAGTAATGAGATTGAATCAGTAATCAAAAACCTCCCATCAAAGAAAAGCCTGGGATCAGATGACTTTAAGGGTGAATTCTAATAAATGTTTAAAGAAGAATTAATGCCATTCCTTCTCAAAATCTTCCAGATAATTGAAGTTGAGGGAATACTTCCAAACTAATTTTATGAGACCAGCATTACTTTCACGTCAAAGTCAGATAAGGACACCAAAAGCAAAGAAAATTACAGGCCAATACCACTGATGATGATATATGCAAACATTCTGAAAAAATACTAGCAACCCAAATTCACATTGATTGATCACACACCATGACCATGCAGGATTTATCCCTGGGATGCAAGGATGGTACAACATATCTAAATCAATAAAAATGATACACAACATTAACAGAATGAAGGATAAAAACCATGTGTCATCTCAATAGATACAGAAAAAGCATTTGACAAAATTCCATATATACTCATGATAAAAACTTTCAACAACCTGGGTATAGAGGGAACATACCTAAACATAATAAAGGCCATACATGACAAGGCCACGGCTAATATTCTCAATGGTGAAAAGCTGAAAACTTTTCTTCTAAGATCAAGACAACGATGCTCACACTTGGTATATAGTTTTAACTAATGTACTAATTCTGGGACCTCAGTAAGGCAACCTGTCCTTCTCCTTCTTCCCTGTGTACTACAACTGTGTTGGATATTTTTGGCATTTTGCTCTTCTATATATGCATATATTTTTAAATTATCTTGTAAAGTTCCACAGATACTGTCATTGAAAACTAGATGTGAATTATACTGATTCTTTAACACTATTAATAGAGAACTGATGCTTTTATTATATTGACTAGCTATCAATGAACTTTTTAATCTCTCTTCGCTTAGGGCTTTTAAAAAGTTTTTCAGTAAAGTTTAACAATAGTCTTTATATATTTATTGCACATTTATGTTAGATTTATTCTGGGTGTCCTTATCCTATTCCTATACATAGTAACTTTCTTATAATTTTAAAATTTCTTATAAAATTTTATTTTGCGGCCCTTAGTTTCTCATGAATAGAAATTAAATGTTGAATATTTATTTTATATTCAGAAAAATGCATAAGCCATTTATTAATCCTAAAATTTATTTCAGATTGAGTGTTCTAAGTACATACATTTATAACCTGCAAATAATTATCATTTTATATTTTCCTCAATGAATTGGTAGTTGAAGTTTTTCTACATTTATGGAGATATACTATCCATGTGTTCTTAAACACTTATTTGTCTGCTTGTTTGTTTACTGGCTATATGCTTTACTAATATAAACACAACCCAGTCATGGTATATTGCAGCTTTAATATTTTATACCCAAGTTGGAGTACCTTGACTAATGGTTCACTTAGGATATTGGCTTCTATACTGAGTGAGATTTGCCTCTAGATCTCTGTTGAAATAATATATTTTAAGGTTAGAATAAATTTCTTATTATTGAAGCAATAATAGTTAAATAAATAGGACAGATTTAAGCATTTTCAGTAGTATCTAGTATGTGTGAAAATGACATTCATGCTTACAGGGAATTTACAAAATTAGTGGAATGTCAGAATAACTCAATAAATAGTGTTATTTATTTGGGAGAATGTGTTTTAGAGAGAAAAATCACTATAGATCTCATCTCAAATCAAAATTAATTATATGGGAATAAAACAAAAATGTAAGTAAAATTGTATAAATAAGAAGAAAACAGTCTGGATGTTTATCTTATCTTTTGAGGGAAGAGGACATATGAGCTTGGTTCAACTACTGCTCAACCTGGTTAATCTAACATGCCTAATTGTGTATTAAACAACTAGTAACATACTATAAACGGAATCGCGGCACTTGTAAAGAGTTCAATATCATTATCTTCAACCTATTGTGATCAGGCCATCACATATCGCCTGATACATGCATCTATATGCCCATCTCTTTCAAAGGGCTTATAAAAATCTATTTTCTATAGCACTGAGTGTTTATAAATCTGATCCTTGAGGATAGGCTAGATTGAGTGATCTTTTTTTTCTTCAAGATTTCCAGAAAGCAAAGACAAATATTATGATTATTGTTATTGAGAAAATATTATTATTGAGAGAAATAAAAGTTCAAAAATTTATGCATCACCTACAAGAAACGGAATCAAGCCCTAAGTAAAAAATAAGTAGTTAAATAGAGAAAGGGTTATTATATTCAGAAAGTAAGTAACCTTTGCTAACTCTCTTCATTACAGATGCTACAAATACCTGTCCAAATCGTGTTTGTTTCCTTTACTGAATAAAGTTTAATATACTTAACAGTGTCCAAGATTCATAAACCTCTGAAAGCTGAAGATTTTGTTTCTTTTATAAATTTGGTAAAATTATCATTCTTTATCAATACAAACACCACTCAGTTACATTTTTCCTTATGAAATATCTGGGTTTTTTTTCCTTCTTTTTCATTTATATCATATATGTTTCCTGATCATATATATACCAAATCTTTCTAGTCTTCAATAAATTATAATATCCTTAGAATTATATATAGTAAACAGTATTTCTTTTATTTTCTATCCATGATTTTATATGTCTTTACATTATGGTAATTATAAAAATATATCCAGTCTGATAAAAATATTTGCTTCAAATTATTATTAATTCTTACTATTTCTAAAATATAGTTTTAACTTTAAGTTATCCTCATCATGATCTCTTCGCCATTCATATTTGTGAATGTTATTGATATCTACAAAAATTAATTCATATCAGGAGAAATACTTCACCCAACTATATTTTGTCTGAAAAAAACCTATTTTGCTACATAATTTAGCTTTACTCTCAACTACAAGATATGAGAAAATAATCCTTTATTTTCCTTTATGATTAGTTTTTTTCTAACTCCCTGCCTGTCAGTGAAAATAACATTCAAAATAACATTCAAGGACAGAATTAAAAATAATGAAAATAATAGGTACTAAAAATCAACCAGGATAGAATCCACAAAGTTTAAAAGAAGAACAGACTAACACATTAAATGAAACTTCACCAAGTTTTATTTGAATTAGATTTAAAGTATCACAAATGCCATCAGGAGATGCCTAACAAATCCTTTAATAAGCATTTAACCTTCATGTGTAGGAGTTATAGTCATTAATTCCAAGGTTCTACAAGAGTAGAAAAATTACATTTTTATAATGTCAAGCACCGAGTTTACAGAATTTACATATTTACTTTATTTAAAAAATAACATATGGCATTCAATCTGATGTTATGACCTATATTTATGCATATTAGAAGATAAGTCACTTTAGCTATATTTATATTAGAAATGTTAGTGGAAAATCACATGGGCATCTGGCATTGAAGAGAGATGTGGTACAGGCTGTTCTGCCCTCCTAACAAACAATTCTTTGAAACAGAAACCAGATAGTTTTTACCTGCCATTATTTCAGTATATTCTTCCTGAAAAATCAACTTTTATAATTTCACCATTATCAGAATAATTGAAACTGTGATATTTATTCTTTATACAAAGTTGACACAGAATATTGGTGCAGAACAGGAATAAAATGTATGCATTGTTTTTGAAGTGCAATTCTCAGAGGTTAATGTAATTAATTCTATAATTATAATTATTCTATAATTATACTAATTATAATTAATATAATATATTAACTAAAAGAAAAATCAAGTCATAGCTTGATGTACATTTTTTTTGTCTTTGTATCCAACTGAAAAAGATGGGTACAAAACTCCTAAATTTCCTATGATTTGCTTTGTATCTTGTATGCTTTACCTTGATAGACCATATATTTTACCAGTTTTTCCATTGTGGGTCAACATGGCTTAGGATGCAAGAAAACCAAAGAGTAGTTTCAAAATTGTCCATTTCTGAGTGTTTTAGCCAGAACTTTTCAGAATTCTGTCTGTGTTTAAGAGGCAGAAGTTATAGCACTGCACTCACATTTGAAAGCAAAGTGCCATACACTTTGTCATACCATTGTATGCCTTTCCATTCTTTTAAGAGTAACTCAATATTAATATTCTTCATTTCAATCCTTATTAAAATGTTACTAACCTCTGTGTGACAAATCTAGTAGAGAAAGCCTGCTTTGTTTTTTCATAAATACTTTACTCTTTTTTCTTTTTTTTTAGCCAACTGTTAATTACTTTAAAATCCATCCAGGTTTCAATACATTTCTTCTTGAAGGAAAAATGTAATTAGTTGAACTTGACATAGCTGTTTTTGGATAATGGAATAATTTTAGTTTTTAGATATCACAGAATAAAATGTGTTTTCCCTTAGAGGACAAGAAAAGAGCTGTCAGTTTGGAGAACACATACTCTTGGAGAACACAGAGCTAGCTGTTAGAAACAGTTCTGTGTTAATGCTAATAGCAGGAAGTCATCATCATGTTTTAGGAGGGCCTGCTAACTAATAGCACTTCATAATTAATATCCCAACATAACTGAAATGAACGAATTCCCAGTTAAAGAGAAGGAAGATAGATATAAAGTAGAAAAAATAAGGCTGAAGCAAAGACACTGGACAATGAGTGCAAGAGTCAATTATTGTTTTTAAAAAACGGAAGAATTTTTTTTCTGAAAATCAATCTAAAGCATTACAGGTAGGGGGTCTCTATCTCTGTCTGAACTGACCATTGTTCCCTGCTGTTTCTGTCAAGAAAAGAGACACTGTGATTTCCAGTGTAATTTCAAACCTTGTGTTATAAGGTTGGCAGTTTGCCCCTCCAGCAAGCCGGAAGATTTCACACATGATGGAAGGCAATTTTACCTCTGTCATGGGGTGATGTTATAAGATGTGCTCTTCTCAAGGAAGGATAATACACAATCTTATCTTACAAAACATTGCAAGATGCTGATTGAATCCTAACTTCAAATCATTTTATTATGTCATATCTACCATGCTTAATAGACCACCCAGGAAAAGGGATGTATTAGGAAACGTGTCAGGAAATCTGTCAATCTTAACAAAATCACTGCTGTATAATTTTAAATAGTTGTCCACATACTGACTCTAAGGGTACATATTGTTTGATTATTTTAAAATTAATAGCAGAGAGAAGGTTAATAATTAGATTCAAAATTTATGAAAATGGGTGCCTTTAGTTGTAACACTAAAAACCAGGAGTCTAGCAATTAGGTAAGTCACCTATCATAAGATTGTCTCTAAAAATCTATTTTAAATATAAAAATAAGGATTAGCTGTGTCTACTTGTGAATTTCTTCAGACAACACTGACTGGCATGCTTTAGACATATTAAGTTTTAAAATATGAGATTATAGACAAGCTATTTTTAATAATTAAAATTTCTTACTCTGTACAGCCCTTCCCTCAAAGTATTTCTGAATCATTTGGATTTTAAGAAATTTATATTTGTTAGAATGCAGCAATGTACTGAAAATTTTCTTTTATTGTGCTAATGTAGAAAGGGTGCAAAACAGTACCTGCATTATGGGAAATAGATGTTTTTAAAAGAACTGGTTTTTCAACATATTTTCAGCATTCCTTCATTTAATTCACACAAGAACTTAATGAGTTATTAGTAACTTCATTTTACAGATGAGAACACAGCATCTCAGAAAGAATGCAGACTTTTTCATATTTAAAGAACGAGTAAATAGAACCTTAGCAAATACCCACAGACTCTGATACCAGTGATTTTCTAGGGAATCATTTCCCATCTAACCATACATAGTTACTCAAAATTTACTGCATATTTAAGAATAAAATGGGCTCTGGAATCTTTGTGAGACATTGTGTTAAGATTTAGATAAAGTTTGTTACTTCAAGTTTTCTAAGCACTTTTTCTATTCATGTGTATTAAGATTATCCCAAACATATTATACCATGTAGCCCTTTTGTTTCTCTCCTTGGAATATTCTGTCACTCTGATATTCAATAAAACGCAATCTAGAAAAAAGCTGAGCCTAGGCAATTCAGTGATTTATCTAAATTTTATTGTTTAATATGTGCCAAGTACTTTGCCAGGCACTAGAAAATCAGTTTCATAAGGCACAGTCCTGCAAAGAATTTACAGCCTAGAACTGAAGACTAAGCACTCTGCACTGTAATAAAGGTAGAAATAAGTTCAGGGAATTGTGGTACCACAGAAGATTAGCACCTAACACAGCCTGGGTTCAGGAAGAAATTTATGCTAGAAGGTGATATTTAAGATAACCTTAAAGAATGATCAAAATGAGCCTTTTTATATACCACATAATTGGCATAACTAATTTATGAATATTATTACTTGGATTTTGCATCATATGTTAATGAATATTATACTGAGAAATGTCTGAATTTGAACTTGTATTTCTGTTCTTTTATTTTGTATAAATTCAAGTGTGAATTTCATATAAATACACATACACACACACAGACACATACACACACATATATATATATATTTTTTTTTTTTTTTTCAGAAGAAAATCATTTATTCCTCATGGTGACATGGGCCAATATTTTACATTCAGGTATGAAATACTCTTTATACTATCTTTAGTTAAACTACATTATGAATAAAATACAAAAAAAAAACCTTTACAAAATTCCTATTCGTTGTATCATTTGTCATCTAGAAACCTAACAATAATAAAGCAGTTTAGGAATAATGTTACAAGCCAGAGACATAATGCATAACTTCTATTCATTTTCTTTAATTTATATTATAACTCCAGTTAAGATTAACATATGGTGGCTACAGTGGAGTGAATAGATTTATGTGTCTTATCTTCCCCAAAACAACTAAAATACTGGACAAAATTGCCAAGAACAGACATTTCAGAGCTCTGGAAATCAACCAGAGACAAACAACAAATTTAGAAGAATTTATTCATGAAAAACTCTCAAATTTCCAGGAAGAACAGTGGTGTTCTTGCCTTTGGCTGCTCTACAAGAAATTCTACAGAAATTGTCCAGGCTGAAATGAAAGACCCCAGTCAGAAATGTGAATCCACATGAAGAAAGTAACAGTACCCATAAAGGTAACTACATAGACAAATATAAAGAAAGTATAAATGTATGTTTGTTTATAATTAATTTTGTCTCCTATTTGATTTCAAAGTCAACAGCATAATGCAATAATTTTTAAAATGTATTGATGGGTTTATAATTTATAAAGATATAATTTACATGACAATGATAGCAAAAAGGAGGAGGGATAACAAAACTATGCTAGAGCACCTTCTTTTTATACTATCAAAATTAAGTTGCTCTCATCAAACTATACTGTTTTAAGTTAATATATTAATTCCCAGGGCAACCATTAAAAAAATAACAAAATAGCTAAACAGCAAGGGAATTATAATGATACACTACAAAATATCTGTTTATCACACACCAAAAAAAAAATGCTATAATGGAAAAAGACTGGTACAAAAGTACTTCCTGATTTCAAACTATACTATAAAGCTATAGCAATTAAAACTGTGTTTTGCTGGCTATTCATCAATGGAGCAGAACTGAAAGTCCAGTAATAAATTCTCATATTTATGGTCAATTGAGTTTTAACAAAGATTGTTAAGACAACTCAGTGTGGTAATAATATAGTATTTTGAACAAATGGTGCTGCAGTAATGGGATAACTGATAACTGCAACAAAAAAACACATACAAAATATTAATTTGGACCCCTCCCTCACACAATAAACACAAATTAACTCAAAATGGATCAGAGACATACATGTAAGAACTAAAACAATAAAACTATTAGAAGAAATCATAGGAGTAAATCTTTATGGCATTGAGTTAGGCAAAGCATTCCTAGACACAACACCAAAAGCACAAGCAACCAACAGAAATAGATAAATTGGACATCATTAACATTAAAAGTTTTCATGCTTCAAAGGACACTGTCAATAAAGTGAAAAACAACACACATAATAAGAGAAAACTTTTATAAATCATTTATCTGAAAAGCAATTGTATGCAGAAAATATAGAGAACTCTTTACAACTCTATAATAAAAAGACAGCCAATTAAAAATGGAAAAATGATTTGAAAGGATAGTTTCCCAAAAAAGAAGTGTCCAAAACTTACTTGTAAAAATGCTCAACATTATTAACTATCAGGGAAATGCAAATGAAAACCAAAATGAAACACCACTTTTACACACTCTAGAATTGCTAAAATCAAAAAGACAGACAACAACAAGTGCTGGTGAAAATACAGATAATTTAGAAACTCCTAAATTGTTGGTGGGATTGTATAATGGTGCATCCACTCTGGGAAACAGTTTGGCAGTTCCAAGAATGTTAAACACTGAGTACCACATAACTCAGCAATTTCACTCCTAGGTATATACACAAGAGAAATGAAGGCATATGTCCACATGAAAACTTAACATATTAATCTTCATGGCAGCATTTTTCATACTAGACAAAGTTAGAAACACCCAAGATGCCCATCATCTGATGAACAAATAAACAAAATTTGATATACGATCAAATGTTATTCAGCAATAAAAATGAATAAATGTTATGATATGGATAACTCTTGGAAACATTTTGCTAAGTGGTAGAAGCCTATCACAGAGACATATGTTATATGATTCCATTTACACTTAAAGTTCAGAATAGGCACTCCATAGACACAGGAAGTAGATTAGTAGTTTCCTGGTGTGTCTGGGTGGAAAGGGAGAAGAGAGTGACTTCTAATGGGTACAGGGTTTTTTGGAGGGTGATAAAAACTTTCCAAAATTTGGTAGTGGTGATGGTTTCACAACTCTGTTAGCATATTAAAATATATTATAAGTATAAATTTTATTGTATGTGAATTATATCTCGATAAAGCTAATTTCAACCTTCCCCCAACACATACACGTACTGAGATACTGCAACATAACAACTAGAATGGCTATATTTAAAAACACTAGCAATAGTGGGTTTGGGAGTCTATATAAAAATTAGAATCCTTAACAACTATTGGTGGGAATGTTTTGGGTTGGCCAAAAAGTTTGTTTGGGCTTTTCCATAAGATGGTACGGAAAAACCTGAACTAAATTTTTGGCCAACCCAATAAACGTTTTAGCCAATTTAAAAACTGTTTGGCAGTTCTTTAAAAGATTAGATGGCCGGTTCAAGATGGCAAAGTAGAAGGACGTGCTCTCACTCCCTCTTGCGAGAGCACCAACATCACAACTAACTGCTGAACAATCATCGAAAGGAAGACACTGGAACTCACCAAAAAAGATACCCCACATCCAAAGACAAAGGAGAAGCCACAATAAGATGGTAGGAGGGGCGCAATCACAATAAAATCAAGTGCCATAATGGTTGGGTGGGTGACTCACAAACTGGAGAACACTTATACCACAGAAGTCCACCCACTGGAGTGAGGGTTCTGAGCCCCACGTCAGGCATCCCAACCTGGGGGTCCGGCAACAGGAGGAGGAATTCCTAGAGAATCAGACTATGAAGGTCAGCGGGATTTGATTGGACTTCAACAGTACTGGGGGAAACAGAGACTCCACTCTTGGAGAGCACACACAAAGTAGTGTGCACATCAGGACCCAGGGGAAGGAGCGGTGACCCCATAGGAGACTGAACCAGACCTACCTGCTGGTGTTGGAGGGTCTCCTGCAGAGGCAGGGGGTGGCTGTGGCTCACCGTGAGGACAAGGACACTGGCAGCAAAGCTTCTGGGAAGTACTCCTTGGCATGAGCCCTCCCCCAGAGTCTGCCATTAGCCCCACCAAAGAGACGGGTAGCCTCCAGTGTTGGGTCGTCTCAGGGCAAAAAACCAACAGGGAGGGAACTCAGCCCCACCCATCAGCAGACAAGCAGATTAAAGTTGTACTGAGCTCTGCCCACCAGAGTAACAGCCAGCTCTACCCACCACCAGTCCCTCCCATCAGGAAACTTGCACAAGCCTCTTAGACAGCCTCATCCACCAGAGGGCAGACAGCAGAAGCAAGAAGAACTACAATCCTGCAGCCTGTGGAACAAAAACCACATTCACAGAAAGATAGACAAGATGAACAGGCAGAGGGCTATGTACCCGATGAAGGAACAAGATAAAACCCCAGAAAAACAACTAAATGAAGTGGAGATAGGCACCCTTCCAAAAAAAGAATTCAGAATAATGATAGTGAAGATGATCCAGGACCTCAGAAAAAGAATGGAGGCAAAGATCAAGAAGATGCAAGAAACAAAGACCTAGAAGAATTAAAGAACAAACACCTAGAAGAATTAAAGAAAAATCAAACAGAGATGAACAATACAATAACTGAAATGAAAACATACACTAGAAGGAATCAAAAGCAGAATAACTGAGGCAGAAGAACGGATAAGTGACCTGGAAGACAGAATGGTGGAATTCACTGCCATGGAACAGAATAAAGAAAAATGAATGAAAAGAAATGAAGACAGGCTAAGAGATCTATGGGACAACATTAAACGCAGCAACGTTTGCATTACAGGGGTCCCAGAAGGAGAAGAGAGAGAGAAAGGACCCGAGAAAATATTTGAAGAGATCATAGTTGAAAACTTCCCTAACATGGGAAAGGAAATAGCCACCCAAGCCCAGGAAGCACAGAGACTCCCATGCAGGATAAACCCAAGGAGAAACACGCCAAGACACATATTTATCAAATTGACAAAAATTAAATACAAAGAAAAATTATTGAAAGCAACAAGGGAAAAATGACAAATAATATACAAGGGAACTCCCATAAGGTTAACAGCTGATTTTTCAACAGAAACTCTACAAGCTAGAAGGGAGTGGCATGACATATTTAAAGTGATGAAAGGGAAGAACCTACAACCAAGATTACTCTACATGGCAAGGATCTCATTCAGATTCAACGGAGAAATCAAAAGCTTTACAGACAAGCAAAAGCTAAGAGAATTCAGCACCACCAAACCAGCATTACAACAAATGCTAAAGGAACTTCTCTAAGTGGGAAACATAAGAGAAGAAAAGGACCTACAAAAACAAACCCATTACAATTAGGAAAATGGTAATAAGAACATACATACTGATAGTTACCTTAAACAACAACTCATTCTAAAAGGCCACCATCACCCTGATACCAAAACCAGACAAAGATGTCACAAAGAAAGAAAACTACAGGCCAATAACACTGATGAACATAGATGCAAAATCCTCAGTAGTAGCAAACAGAATCCAAGAACACATTAAAAGGATCATACAACATGATCAAGTGGCATTTATCCCAGGGATGCAAGGATTCTTCAATATACGTAAATCAATCAATGTGATAAACCATATTAACAAATTGAAGAATAAAAACCATATGATCATCTCAATAGATGCAGAAAACACTTTTGACAAAATTCAACACCCATTTATGCTAAAACTCTCCAGAAAGTGGGCATAGAGGGAACCTACCTCAACATAATAAAGGCCATATAGGACAAACCAAAAGCAAACATCATTCTCAATGGTGAAAAACTGAAAGTATTTCCTCTAAGATCAGGAAAATACAGGGATGTCCACTCTCACCACTATTATTCAACATAGTTTTGGAAGTCCTCGCCACGGCAATCAGAGAAGAAAAAGAAATAAAAGGAATACAAATTGGAAAGAAGAAGTAAAACTGTCACTGTTTGCAAATGACATGATCCTATACATAAAGAATCTTAAAGATGCCACCAGAAAACTACTACAGCTAATCAATGAATCTGGTAAAGTTGCAGGATACAAAATTAATGCACAGAAATCTTTTGCATTCCTATACACTAATGATGAAATATCTGAAAGTGAAATTAAGGAAACATTCCCGTTTACCACGGCAACAAAAAGAATAAAATACCTAGGAATAAACCTACCTAGGGAGACAAAAGACCTGTATGCAGAAAACTATAAGACACGGATGAAAGAAATTAAAGATGATATAAACAGATGGAGAGATATACCATGTTCTTGGATTGGAAGAATCAATATTGTGAAAATGACCATACTACCCAAAGCAATCTACAGATTCAATGCAATCCCTATCAAATTACCAATGGCATTTTTTACAGAACTAGAACAAAAAATCTTAAAATTTGTATGGAGACACAAAAGACCCCGAATAGCCAAAGCAATCTTGAGAAAGAAAAATGGAGCTGGAGGAATCAGACTCCCTGACTTCAGACTATACTACAAAGCTACAGTAATCAAGACAGTATGGTACTGTCACAAAAACAGAAATATAGATAAATGGAACAGGGTAGAAAGCCCAGAGGTAAACCCACACACCTATGGTCAACTAATCTATGAGAAAGGAGGCAAGGATATACAATGGAGAAAAGACAATCTCTTCAATTAAGTGGTGCTGGGAAAACTGGACAGCTACATGTAAAAGAATGAAATTAGAACACTCCCTAACACCATACACAAAAATAAACTCAAAAAGGTTTAGAGACCTAAATGTAAGACTGGACACTATAAAACTCTTAGAGGAAAACAGAGGAAGAACACTCTTTGACATAAATCACAGCAAATCTTTTTTGATTCACCTCCTAGAGTAATGGAAATAAAAACAAAAATAAACAAATGTTACCTAATGAAACTTAAAAACTTTTACAAAGCAAAGGAAACTAGAAACAAGACGAAAAGACAACCCTCAGAATGGGAGAAAATATTTGCAAACGAAGCAACTGACAAAGGATTAATCTCCAAAATATACAAGCAGCTCATGCAGCTCAATATTAAAAAAACAAACAAACCAGTCAAAAAATGGGCAGAGGACCTAAATAGACATTTCTCCAAAGAAGACATACAGATGGCCAAGAAGCACATGAAAAGCTGCTCAACATCACTAAGTATTAGAGAAATGCAAATCAAAACTACAATGAGGTATCACCTCACACCAGTTAGAATGGGCATCATCAGAAAATCTACAAACAACAAATGCTGGAGTGGGTGTGGAGAAAAGGGAACCCTCTTGCACTGTTGGTGGGAATGTAAATTGACACAGCCACTATGGAGAAAAGTGTGGAGGTTCCTTAAAAAACTAGAAATAGAATTACCATATGACCCAGCAATTCCACTACTGGGCATATACCCAGAGAAAACCATAATTCAAAAAGACACATGCACCCCAATGTTCATTGCAGCACTATTTGCAATAGCCAGGTCACGGAAGCAACCTAAATGCCCATCGACAGACGAAAGGACAAAGAAGATGTGGTACATATATACAATGGAATATTACTCAGCCATAAAAAGGAACGAGATTGGATCATTTGTTGAGACGTGGATGGATCTAGAGACTGTCATACAGAGTGAAGTAAGTCAGAAAGAGAAAAACAAATATCGTATATTAACGCATGTATGTGGAACCTAGAAAAATGGTACAGATGAACCAGGTTGCAGGGCAGAAATTGAGAGACAGATGTAGAGAACAAACATATGGACACCAAGGGTGGGGGAAAGTGGCGGGTGGTGGTGGTGGTGGTGGTGGTGTTGTGATGAATTGGAAGATTGGGACTGAAATGTATACACTGATGTGTATAAAATTGATTACTAATAAGGACCTGCTGTATAAAATATAAATAAAATAAAATTCAAAAAAAGAAAAAAGAAAAAAATAAGATTATATGGAAACTCACTATATGAGTCTGCAATTCCACTCCTAGATTTCTATCCAGTAGCAATGAATGTATGTGTACTGTCCACAGGAAGCCTGAACATGTGAATGTTCATAGCAGGATAACTCAGAATAGCAAAAAATCAGAAAATAATTCAAGTTGCTATCAACTGTGAATGGATAAATAAAATGTTACATGTCTATTCAAAGGCATATGATTTAGCAAAAAAGGAACAAACTATAGATATGTGGTCTAACATGGATAAATCTCAAAAACTTTATGCTGAATGAAAGAAACCAGACACAAAAGACATTACATTTACATGGAATTTCCTAGACAGGCAAACCTACAGAGACAGAAGGAGATCAGTAGTTGCCTGGAGCTACGGATGGGAGTGGAGACTGACTGAAAATAGACACAAAGGAACATTTCAAGGTGATGGAAATGTTCTTAAACTAGATGATGTCTGGTTACACAGCTTTATAAATTTACTAAAGATATTGAATTTTATGCTTATTGTATATAAATTATACTTCAAGAAAGCTTTAAAAAGAGCAAATTGTTCATATCATTTTTATCTCTAAAAATTTAGGCAACTAGTACACACTATCTTCCAATCTTGTAATTTCTTTGCCTATTTCATAAATTGCTGCTTCTAGCTCCATGTCACGTACACAGAGAAGGCTCCTGATGAATGAGATCCTCATTATAACCTATGGAACAATTAAAAATCACAAAGTGTAGCCTCTATTTCGCATAGAATCATAATTAAGAATCTGATTTCCTATAACAGCGTAAAAAAGGGTTAACTGGTGCTTTTGTATGGTATACTACTCAAGATTATTTTTCATATGATAAATGCTATTCCTTGTAATGTGAATTATTCTAAGCCTTATGAAACAGCCCTGAGTTTGTCAAATTATACTCAAGTTGAGGATGGAAAAAGTTTGTCACGTGAATCTCATTATTCATGTGATCTTCAAAGATTGTTGAAGTCAGTGGGGGAAAACATTCCTCTGTTTCAACATTTTCATGGAGCAGAAGGAAATAGATCAATCCTGGTCTGTTTTTCAAGGGTGTTCCCTACTCTTTCCCTTGAAAGGAGGAGAGACTAACTAAGCAGAATTTTGGTGAGAGCCTAACACCTATTAGGACTTGTTTTCCTTACTTAGCATCATTGCAACGACATAGTTAACCCAGTTAACTCAACACTCATTTGAATCTGCTGCCAAAAAGAAATCGTCATCTTATTTCCCTATTTTTGAAACCACACTACTCAATCCCAGTGTTTAAGTTGAATTTGGGTGGGTGTAGGAAGCTTTGTCATGTTATCTGTGTCAGTTATCAATTTATTGCCTCTCAGCTCAAAATACACACACATACATTATACATGCATGCATGTATGTATGTATAAGATATGTGTGCCTATGTATATAATATGTAATATATATTATTTATATGTGTGTGTGTGTGTGTATATATATATATATATATATATATATATATATATATATATATATATATATATATATATATATGCTTTCCCATCATGTAGAGTTCCTTTTAACCATCTCTCCTTTATAATGAGCACAATATATATCAAGTTTTCTCAATAGAGGGCACTAGAGGGACATTGCAAAAGAAATACCTCACCTTAGGTTTCCAGTTGTTGCTTATTAAGTCAGTGGTGTGGGGGATGAAGACATCAGGTGGAGTTCTGCCCAAGCCTGTGGCCAGTGAGCATGCTCACTTAGTGACATTGCAGCCCAATGTGTCTAGTGATTACCTTCATGTGGTCCTTTTGACACAGAAATCAGTGTCCCAAAGACCTTCTACCCACACTGGCACTCTTGATTCCTTCTGCATGTCCCTGAACTGCTTGCCTGCAGTCCAGAGGGTTCCCTCCAAACCACTACCCCTTCTTGCTAACTGCACAATTAGTTATTGATGAACGGTACCTCTCCTGCTCTTTGGAGGGTTGCTTACTTCTTGCCCAGTGACTTCAGACTAGTTCTGGCCTAGGCAAATCAGTGAATATTTCAATTCCCAGTAGGTGGAACTACACTTTCTCTAATAAAATCAGGATCCCAGCCTTCAGGAGTAGGGAGGTTCTCTTTTAAATTTCTCCTTTTTCTCTCCCTCAGCTGTAAGGTAACAAATAGAGTTTCCTTATATCAAGTGTTCCCTGTTTTACTCACTGTGTGGTTTCTGTCTTGATTCAACACAGACACAGCTGGGTTTAACATAGCTTAATTGGTATAGCTGGATGTATAATGGTATTTTTTTCTTTTCTCCTTTTTTTTTGCTGCTGAAATTGGCACCATTTATTACTTTTCTAATATTAAAATATGAGAATATTTAAATTATTGTTTAAATAAAAGTGGGAATAAACTTTGTAAGGATGTAGAAGAAAATGATGAGTGGTTACCTGATTGTGGTATGGAGTGTTCAGGGGTGGAGAAACACTTTCCACTATATACCTGTTGTCTTCAAAAAGCTGAAGTGAATCATATACCACAATTTTACCATGCATTTTTTTTCTCATCTCACGTTTTAAATGTATTAAAACGTACTCTCCTAAATCTTATACAATTCATATGAAATTATTAAAATAAAAATGAAATTAACTAAGGTATAATAAGTTTTTTGCCATATATATTTTCTCTAGAGAATTAAAATCCCATTTTTATAACATATGTTATAAGAAAATATATGCAATAATATTTTTATAATGAGAAGGTGTAATGCATCAGACTTAAAGATTAACAAAGACACAGTCAGAAACTCCACACAAATTTGTTGACTCCACTTTGCCACACTTTCCCATAAAATTAGAATGCTTTTCTAAACAAACTCTGTATTTACCTTGCTTCTCCACTAATGGATGATTATCACCTACGGGTTTCCAGTGGGCTATAATTTGAGCACACAAGTATCTCCCCTAAACTTGAACAATTTTAAAAACTACTTGTCAAAATAAGGCAAACTTATTTTAGAACAAAATATATTTCTATAGTCATGGAAGACTTATCAGTATGTGTGTCATTTTAAACTACAAGGGGAAAAAATATCTCCAAACTAGGGAATGGTTTATGTAAAAATTTTAGTAGCACAAAACTATGCTTTATTTCCTATTATTGCTACTGTGATTCTATAATCATTTTCATTAATTTGCAAAGATTATAAATAATTTAAAAATTATACAAGCTATCCATGTTTGTAATCTGATAATCAAAAAATAAAAATAAAAAAACACAAACCATTCTCATTCTTACCACCTAGAACTATTACTATTATAATTAAATGTTAAATTGAGATGGGTTTTTTATGAGAGCCTTGAGATCTAGGTAAGCCAGCCTTTGACCCATTGATGTCTGTGAATATGTCTGAAGTGTTGTTATAATTCACATGGTCACCTTTGCCTCTGGGTCCTGTTTCCAAATACCACATAGTGTATTTATTCTGAAATTTAATTTCTGTTCTGCAATCTATCAATCCAGATTTGAAAGTCAGGCCTTTCCATACAAAAAGTCATTCACTAAAAAATTTTGAATTCAGTAGACTCTCTCAAAGAATTTATGCATGTTGTGGACAGAGGACTTGTAGAATATGTAGCTAAAGTCATTTTATATCTTAGCAATGCAAATTGATTTAATTTCAATACTATGCACTTGTTTTTATTAAAGATAAAGAACAGTGTCGGACATGTAATAAAAACTATTTATGTGTTTTAATTTTTATTTTGGTCATGTCACACCTGTGGTTCTCTTACTTGCCCCTCTCCAGGTGACCTCCTCTCCCATAGTCTGACTGTCCCAGGCCCATAAGTTCCCAAATAGCTGTCTGACTTTATACGCTTCCTCTCCTATCCAATGTAGAGTTTACTTTGTGAAAAGGTTGGCTCTTTTATCCTCTTTGCTAATTCCAGATCCTTTAGGTTTCTCTCTTCTGCCAGTGTTAGTTTCATCTAGACATCCTTCTCAATGTTCCTGACTAATAGAAATTTCTGTATCAACTATTAAATTAAAACTTTTTACTCATTATTGGTGTATATGTAAAAAACAGTATCTTACTGTATCTTCTTATCTGTAATCTAGTTATGTTTTTTAATTTAGCCATATATTTGAACCTTTTTCCTTAACCATATAGCTATAGAAGCATAAGGGCATACGTCTCACAATAAGTAAAGACAATAATGAATGTGAGGTTTTCTTAAGATCAAGAGAATTTTAACTTTGATATTACTGAGAGTTTTATAAAAATAAGACATTCATCCAATTGTGTGTTTAATATTGATATCTACCTATACCTAAAATGTATACAATTATTCTAAGATGTATTTACTATCATTAAACAGCATGTGAAAACTGTTCTGAGGCCACCCCATCTAAAACTGGTCTTTAGTATTGGCTTTGACTTTCACAGGATTGTATGCAGACCAGTTTCTTTCATTCTCACTCTCTTTATACACAAATAAATGTGCTTCTAGGAAAATGATACATCTTTCATAATTCTTTCCTATTCAGTGGTACCCATTAATTATAAATGAGTTATTTGCATAAATGATGTTTAAGTAAATAAAAACATTACCTGACTCTGAATATTTGAAACAGTAAATTTTAGTTCAAATTGATATTTTTGGCAAAAAGACAAGATGAAAATACCTACTGGAAACAGAATGGCTGAGGTAAACAGAGCAGGTTGACTGTGTCCAATGGGTATCTGGAAATGTATTTTTTAACAAACTGCAATGTCTGACATAAGCTCATTTAGTACTTTAAAGTCTATGAATGGAAAGACATTTTATAAACACTGGTAATAGGATTTATCAGGCAGGATAGGTTAGATTATGCTGCAATAACAAAACAATCCTCGCAACTCTGTGGTTCAATATAACAGAAGATTTAATTCTCATTCATATCAAATGTCTATCATAGATCAGTTTTGCTTTTGTGATTTTCATCTTTACTCTAGGACTGAAGGTGATGACAAATCACTATCTGGAAGATGCTCATGACCTTGGTAGAGGGAAAAGAGAGTTCTGGAGGGTCTTGCAAAAGCAATTACATAATCTGGACCAAATGTGATATGTAAGACTTCTGCTATCACTCATTGACCAGAAATAATCACAGGGGCTCATTCTACCACAAGGGGGCAAGAAAGCTCAATTCAGTCTAGTGTCTCCAAGGAGAAATAACCAGAATGAATTGATTGGCAAGTAGATAATTCATTAACGTTAAATTATATCTGTAACCAGAGGTATGCTGAAATTTGCTCATAGCAGTTTGGAAGAGTTGGTTTTGCGAATCTCTTCCCAACCCCTTACTTAGTGATATATCTTTGGAAGCTTGGATGTTTATACCATGAATATTGGCAAACACTACAAATTAGGGCTTTTTCCTCCCCCGAGAGCCAATTGTTAAACATTTATAGCACACCAGTGAGTGTAACTTTATGAAGACAAACAAAATATGCTAAAAAGTAAGACTAGCAAAAAGAGAGCAATTATTTCATGCTCATAACTTGACAGTTTCAAAGATATCTGTACCGTGTTCCCTACATTTGTAGAAGGTGCTTATGAATAAGAAAATAATTTAATTGAAAAATGCATTAGTTCTGCCTAAGTTCTTTTCTGAGCTAAGATCCTTAGATAAGCAGATGTCCCTGCTTTTCTCCTTAGTTAATAACAGCCAGTTTCAGCTTCCTTACAAACAAAAACAACATATTGAGACCTTGATGAAATTGAACATTTTAAACTCCATGATATTGTAGACTAGATCTATATATGCTAGCAAAAGACTTCCAGTGCTGGAGAGAACTTATTTTCAGAGCTGAGCTAATATTATCTGTAGCGTCTTACAAATTTCATTACAACATGGTAAGTCACAGCAAGAGAAATTCATTATTAAATTTCTTTAAATTTTAACTATATATATTCAACTACTTCAAAGTTATTTTCCCTAGAAATTTGCTTCTATAAATTAAAGCAAATAAATATATATTTCCAAAATTGTTTATAATGTCTTGGTTCTTACAAAATTAGACGCTTATTAATTAAATACCCTCTGGTCAAAGAAAAATTGAACCAGACAAGTTAAACAGGCAAGGAAGACTGAATTCGAGACTATCATAATAGGGAAGAGAGACTGAACTCTATCCCACAGAAACAAAAGGCTCATGGGCTCTTAAGTGCTTGCCTGAGTTAGTGGAAAAGTACTAGAGGGTGCTGGGTTGAGGGAGGGAGATTGGTCAGTGTGATTAGGCCATCTATACTTGCCAACTGGCACTTAGTTTTGTTCCTACTCTCCTTCAGAGATAGAAAGAGAGGGGCACTATCTTCCTTGATGATTATATTGGAAAAGATAATCCAGGTCCTTCAGAAAGATATTCCTGGGTTATAAAACTGGCAAGAGACTGAGAGAACATTTACATCTCAAAAAGGTAGACAAAAATTTGTACTTAAAGGTTTTCTAAAGTAAGTGCTCTAAGAAAAGGAAGAGAGGCTTCTTCCTGTTTAGTCAAGTTGAGGCCTTTAAGGCCTTTGTGGTCACTTCTAATACTTTAAAATAATACAGTGTGTCCAATGAGTTTGGTGTTAGTCAATGGTCACATAAAATTGTATTTAATTATTTTTTGCATAAACTACTACTCCATCACTTTTCCATTTTCATTTGTCATTCTCATGTATAAGACTGTATTTACAAGTTGGTTCAGTAAGAAGGAAAGCAAAGACTGCAGCCCTGAAATACACTGGAACTAAATAACTGTCTAAAGAATTACAGCTCTAACTAATAAGGCACTCCTTGATTTTGATGTTTCTATGGACTGAATATTTCTGCCCCCTCAAAATTCGTATGTTGAAATCCCAATACCAAACGTGACTCTGCTTGGAAGTCGGGTCTTTATAGGGCCTGTGCGCTGCAACTACTGAGCCTGCATGCTGCAACTACTGAAGCCCGTGCACCTAGAGTCCATTTTCTGCAACAAGAGAAGCCACCAAAATGAGAAGCCCACGGACGGCAACGAAGAGTAGACCCCTCCCACCACAACTAGAGAAAGCCTGCGTGCAGCAACAAAGAACCAATGTACCCAAAAAATAAATTTAAAAAGAAAAAAAAAGAAGTGATTAAGTAATGAGGGTGGAGTCTTAATGAATGGGATCATGCCTTTATAAAAGAGAGTCCAGAGAGATCCCTGACTTTTCTGCCATGTAAGGACACAGCAAAAAGATGGCTGTTTATGACCTAGGAACCAGACACTGAATCTGCTAGCAACTTAATTTTAGTCTTCCCAGCCTCCAGAACTGTGAGAAATAAATTTCTGTTGTTTAAAAGCCACCCAGTTTGTGGTATTCTATTATAGTAGCCTGAGTCAACTAAGACAGAAATTGTCATAGCCATGAATCGACTTTTTTTTTTTGAATTTTATTTAATTAATTTATTTATTATACAGTAGGTTCTTATTAGTTATCCATTTTATACATATTAGTGTATATATGTCAATCCCAATCTCCCAATTCATCCCACCACCACCACCACCCCCCCACTTTCCCCCTTTGGTGTCCATACATTTGTTCTCTACATCTGTGTCTCTATTTCTGCCTTGCAAACCAGTTCATCTGTACCATTTCTCTGTATTCCAGATATATGCATTAATATACAGTATTTGTTTTTCTCTTTCTGACTTACTTCTCGCTGTATGACAGTCTCTAGGTCCATCCACGTCTCTACAAATGACCCAATTTCATTCCTTTTTATGGCTGATGAACGGACCTTTAAAAATGATTCTAATGAGAGCTCAGAAAGAAAAGACATAGCTAAAGAAAAAGCCTCAACTTTCCTAGAGAATATCTAAGACATTTTCAACAGTGTTGGTAGGAATATGGATGGCAAAGACCATTCTGATGAGGTCTCAGATGAAAATGAGGAAAATGTTATTGGAAACTAGAGGAAAGGTGATACTAGTTATAAAGAGGCAAAGAACTTGGCTGAATTGTGTTTGCCCTTTCTGGATGATAGAACTTGTGAGCAATGAAACTGAATATTTATCTGTAGCTGTTTCTAAGCAGTGTTGACAGTATGGCTTGGCTTCTCCTGACTCCATCCAGTAACATTCAAGAAAAGAGCAATGACTTAAAGATGGAATTGTTAACCAAAAGAGAAGCAGAATTTAAAGAGCTGGAAAATTCTCAGCTTATCAATATTGCAAAAAAATGAGAACACGGCGTGGCCAAGGATCCTTTGATAATGAGATTAGTATGGATCAGCTATTTCAACAGAAGCCAGGAGTTATTCTCTAAAATGTGGAAGAATGGCCCTGAAGACAATTCAAAGATCACCAAAGTTGCCACTCCCATCATAGGCTCAGAGTGCAAGCAAGCACCCAGGAAACAGAGCAATTTCAAAGGAGGGGCTGCCAGTGCCTGTGGGACCTCAGTGAGCATGGCCTGGCACTGCCTCCCATCACAGGCTCCCTGCACTCTGGTTCCATGTTCCTTGGCCACTCCAGGTGAGGTTCTTGTAGGCTCTGTTGTGAGATGGGTCACAGTGGCCACCCCTCTGGAGGGTGTAAGCAGCAAACTTTGGTAGCTTCAGTGTGGCATCATTTCTCCATCAAGGAGATCCATGAGCCCTGTGGAGCTCGACCTTCGTTTCAAGAATAGAGCTGCCTGGAGTCACAGGTGTGCAACCCAGGCACAGAACTGCTTCCAGATGGGATCACTTCAGAGAAACATCATGGGGGCAAGGCCTAGAAACAGAGGCACTTTGAAGGCAGGGCCACCCAAAGCTGGGGCTCAGGGCTGCCCAGCAAGCTACATGATCAGGACTGCCACTTTAGTGTGTCTAGAAGATGATTCTTCCACCCCAGTGAGCCTGGAGGGTACAGCATCAAGACAAAGAGGATTATTCTTGAGCCTTAAGGTTTAATGAGCATTGTTGGCCCCATTAGGTTTTGAACTTAAAGGGAAATGTCACTCCTTTTTTCTTTCTCATTTCTCTCATTTGGAATGGGAATGTCTATCTTAGGCCTGTCACACCATTGTATTTTGGAAGCACATAATTTATATGGGTTCACCAGTCCACAGCTGGAAAGCAATTTGCTTCAGGATAAATTGCACCTTAAATCTTACCCATATCTGATTTAGATGATATTTAGAAGAGATTTTGGACTAAGACTTTAAAGTTGATTATGGAATGAGTTAAGACTTTTCTACTGAGATGGAATAAATGTATATTGCATGCAAGAAGGACATGAATTTGGGAGACCAGGTGTAGAATACTATAGATTGGATGTTTGTACCCCCGCAAAATTTGTATGTTGAAATCCCAATGTCTAGCACAATAACATTTGCTGGTGGAGCCTTTGGGAAGTTACTAGGTAATGAGGGTGGAGCTCTCATGAATGGGATTAGTGCCCTTATAAAACAGAGGCCAGCTACTCTGTCCCTTCTGCCATGTAAATACAGTGAAAAGACAGTCATCTATGAACAAGGAAGCAAGCTCTAATCAGACACCAAATCTGCTGAAACACTGATCTTGGACTTCCTAGCCTCCAGACCTTTGAAAAATAAATTTCTGTTGTTCATAAGTCACCCACTCTATGCTGTTCTAACAGTCTGAATGGCCTAAGATATATATTGAGGCTTGCCTTTTCCATAATTATGTATCATGGTTTAGCTACTAATAATAGTTATGGCACCTATGCTGTGAAATATTTATTTTAAAATATAAATTGGAAAAACTAGAAAAGCTGAGTTAGAAATTCATTTGGAGGTTAAAATGGCTGAGAATAACCAAGGAACCCTTGGAGAAGAATAAGGTGCTGATAAAGACAATAACATATAAATAGAAACAGTTCCATGCACAGATGGTCACTTGATATATGACAGAGGTGGTACTAGAAATCATTGACAAAAAGGGGACTTTTCAATAAAAAGCTCCTTCAAATACTGGGTATTCATATATGAAAATAATTAAACAGTGCACAGTGTCCCTACTGTACACCATACATAAAAATCAATTTCTTGTGCATCAGAGCTCTACAAGTGAAGAGAATAATTATGAATATTTTGGAAGATAATAAAAAATATTTTCATAACTTAAGGGTAAGAAATAATTTCTTAAAACTAAACACAATTAGTTACTAATTATAAAAGAAAGGACTAATGCATTCAATAGCATTATAAGTCATTCTTTTACAAAGAGTGTAAAAACACTGTATGAATAAAGATTTGCAACATCTTTAACCAACAAATTAACTGACAATTAAAATATATTGAAAACTCCTACATTTAATTGGAAAAAGGAGAGAATCTGTTTAAAAATAGGCAGAAGCCTTAAATCGCCACTTAACAAAAGAGGAAATCCAATTAGACAACCAACAAATGAAAAGATGTCGACGAGTTAGTAAAAATTCAAATTAAAATCACAATGTAAATCTATTCACAAACATCAAACGGGAACAGATTTAAAATTCTAATCTGAATAGAATGTAGATCAAGGGAAACACTTATATGCTGTTGTGAGTATAAAAACTGTTATTGTCACTTTGGAAAATGTTTGAAGTCATTTCATAAATTTGCATTGTCACATACACTACAACCCATCAATTTCAGTCATAAATTTACACCTTAGGTAAGTTCTCATACATCTGCACTAGGATATTTGTACAAGAGTATACAAAACAGGGGCTTCCCTGGTGGTGCAATGGTTGAGAATCTGCCTGCCAATGCAGGGGATACGGGTTCGAGCCCTGGTCTGGGAAGATCCCACATGTCACGGAGCAACTAGGCCCGTGAGCCACAACTACTGAGCCTGCGCGTCTGGAGCCTGTGCTCTGCAACAAGAGAGGCCGTGATAGTGAGAGGCCCGTGCACCGTGATGAAGAGTGGCCCCCGCTTGCCTTAACTAGAGAAAGCGCTGGCACAGAAACGAAGACCCAACACAGCCAAAAGTAAATATAAAAATAAATTAATTAATGAAAAAAAAAAGAGTATACAAAACAGCATTATTTGTTACAGGAAAAGCAGGAAACAACTTGCCTCCACCAATAACAGAATGGAAAACATGCTACTTTATACTATGAAATAGTCTAGTGAGATGGTGTATAACAAAAGAGTACTGTACTTGGAGCCAGATTACAGAGATTCATATCTGAGCTCCATCTCAAATAAACTCAACTCGATATTATTATATTTAATAATAATATCTACAGTTAATATGAGAGTAGTATCATCATCATCATTGTTAAAACAATGAAATTGAATGAACAGCAGTCACATAACAGCATAGATGGCTCTAGTAAATGTAACCCAAAGCTAAGAAAAAGACAAACATAAATGTGTACAGTGTAATTCCATTTGTATAAACTTCAGAGACAGAAAACTAGATATTGTTAGGGGATATACACAAAGACAGTAAATCTAAAACAAAGTAAAAAAAAAATGTAACCCAAGTGTCAACACAATGATTACTTTTAGGAGGGGTAGGCAGATGTGATCACAAAAACAAAAACAAAAAGACAAAACAAACAATAAAAAACAACATCAGGGTTATTGGGAAGTTTCTAATTTGTGGACTGGATGGTAGTATATGATTATGTTCTTATATTAGACATTAGTCTGCTCATTTAGATTTTACACACTATTCTATGCATATATCTCCCAATTAAAAATACACTAACAGAAATAATTATATAGATAAATTTAATTAGAGTAAATGTGAGGGTTTTTTTCTACCGTAACATAGAAACTTGCAACCAAAATGCTTCCTTGAATAGCAGAGGAAAAAATATTCAGCCAGGAACTAGGTATATGTCAATAGCTATATGTGACATGTGATCAGCTGGGTTCAGATAAGAATGTGAGGGAATACCATTTCTGATTTAATTTTGTTGTTTTGTAGACCTAGTGAATACACTCATGGATCCCTTAGGAGATGTTTCAGATTAATAATTTGTTTTCCCTTGTCAATAATGGTCTTTCCATGAATCCTTCATTACACTCAGCCTGTAAAATTTGCTTTTAAAGTACAGGTAACATGTGCTAAGCATGTGCAATGCTCACTGTAAAACCATCCATTGTGTGAAGAAGTCATTTTTAAAGAGAAGACAACTTGTTACAATAGGAAGTTTACATGTGTACTAATTTAAATGTTACTATCATAAGTTCAATTTATACTTGTGAAAATGTCTTACACAGTAAAACACAGTGCCTCAGGTAAATTGGGAAATGAAATTATTTTGATGTATACAGTTTGGGTATGAGCCAGGTGAACCGGCTAGCATTCAGAGATGCTTCACCTAGCACTACTCTGAAATGGTTCTAATTATGATTTTCTTACCATCATCGAGTACAGCTGGATGGCACCAGACACTTTAAATTTGGCTTTTTAATATTTTTATATTATGTAAGCTTATGTTTTGGTGATCAAAACAAATGTTGACACTGGTTTAAATTCTGAAATAAAAGTCACATTTTTTTAGAGGCTCTTAATCCAGAGGTTAAGTTTGTCACACAAAAAGATACAGGAATAACTCTTAAATTCCTACAAAAAGGGAATTTAGTCTGTGTTTATATGACTGTTACATGATACCACCAGCACTACCCACAAAACAAATGAATAAATTATGTTTACCTAATATATTTCTAAAAGAGTCTATTTATTATGATGGTTGAAAGTTTAAAAGCCCTGAAACAGAATCTCTCAATACACAAATTGAATTTTTTTCACTGGTGATAAATAAAAATTAAAAAATTAGAAGGTATGACCTTAGAATGTATGTTTGTACTGTAAGCCTGAAATTTTTTCTGAACCAAACAGGTTGTCATGAATATCAAGAAGAGAATGCAATGAAAATTCTTTTCAGTGTTTATACTCACAGTGTTGTGAGGATTTTGGAAACTGTCGGCTTCAAAAATCTTCCTCTTAATGAAGCTGAGCTTCTAACAGGATAACAATTTGTCCAAGAAAAATAGTTACTAAATTAATCAGGACCAGAATCTGAGTCTGCTAACACCTAATTTATAGCTTTCTGTGACAACATGTTGTTGAAGACTGCATTTATCTTATGAAGCTATGTAGTTCTTTTCCAGAAGTAACATTTTTTCTAAGCTTCTTTTGCTCTTTTCTTCAGGAGTATTCTTTTATGGGATACAATATAAATTTAATTATCATTTTAGCATTATATAAAAAGTTATAAAAATGAGGCATGTCACAACCAGAGATTCTATTCTGAACTCAGAGTTGATAACCATACAGAAATAGCATGATGACTCACCACCAGTGGCTCTCCAGAAAGGCTGAGAGCCTGTTTAAAAGTTAATAAAACGTCTTCACCTTAATTCTCAATAGTCTTGGCTGACAGTATCAATCACAATTCCATACAGACAAAAATAGAATCATGGAAAATCAAGGCTGCACAACCAGAGTTAAAATCTACCAATGCAGAGAGCAAAGTCTGTGAGTTTGCAACATTTATTGAGTGCCTATTATGGGACAGGTTAAAACCCTATGACAATGGTGAATAAAACCAACCCCCACTCCTTCCCCCTGAAAAAAACCAAAAAGTTCACAGTCTAGAGAGAGAGAATAATAACTAGCATCTGTTGAATTCTTATATGTTACCAATTGGCATCGTCTATATCACCATATTTCATGTTCACTCAATGATATATATTTTTACTCTCATTTTACTAATGAATAAATGAGGTACAAAAAGTGTTTTAAAAAACAAAAGAAATTGAGGTACAGATTATTTAATTGCATTGCCCAAGTCAATTAGCTATTCTAATTTTTTCAGTTTATATATTTCCCATAGGCTGAAGATAGTTAAATATAAAATTGTAGTCAGCTTCAGAGATGCTGTTTCCTGTAATTTCCAAATATTTTGGAAATCATAAGAATTATTTCTTTTTCTCAATAATTTACATTAAAACTGTCAATTAAGGTACCTGTCCCCAATTCTTACTTAATTACAATTCTCCTGCAAGTCTTTCTCTGGTTCTGGTATCTATCTTTAATTTTTACCAAACTCCTGGTATCTATGCCTAGACCTAAGTATTACTCATCAGAAAGTTTACCATAGATATTTTAGACTGAAAGTTACCCTAGAAACCTTTAGAACTAATATTTTCATTTTGTTTCTTCAGGTGAGGAGACTAATCCTAAAAAAACAAAGCACTTTCAGAAGATGACAAAGCTGGATAGTTAATGGAAAAGTTTGGGGTAGGGGAAAGGATGAGGAATAAAATCTGAGTTCCTGACTCTAATCTGGTATTGTTTTTCTATATTTTATTGCTTGCTAGCAGCTACTGAGATAAACGTTTGCACTATTTTCTAAAATAAATGTTGATAGATTGTAGGTGTAAGTCTGTCTTTTTACTACTTTATTTCCATCCAAGTTTATTTTGAGAACAATTCATTTTGAACACATATAACAGCTATTATTTTCACTTTCAAGCCTCATGCTTTACTTGCCAGTTTATTAATTTAACTAATATTATTTATTAATCATAATACATATTGAGTATTATAGAAATAGAGATTTCTATTAATCTCTATCTTAAAATTTAGTGTCTTAATTACTCAAGATGTCAATTCAACTAACAGTTTAACATAATTGCTCTTATCTTCAAATCAAAGTAACAAAAGATTTAAGTAATGTAGGCTCATTAGAGAAGAGCAAGTTTAATTTTTTGAATAATTAAACTGAGTAGAATTCTATGTTAGTAGCAATAATAGCTAAAATTTATATAGCATATAATAGATGCTGGGAAGAGTGGTAAACATTTTACAAATATTTTCTAATTTATTCCTCAAAATAAGCTATGGGACTGGTATTAATTTTATTTTTATTTTATAAATGCAGACACTGAAATCCAGGTAGGTTAAATAATTTACTCAAGGCCATGTGTAGCTCCCTAAAATGTAGAAGCTCAAAATTTTTCATTTTTATAGGAATATCAATTTCCTTTGCTTTATTTTCCCCAAAGAGCACTGATTATTTTCCACAATCTAATATGTTTAGATTACTGACTTAAATATCTGTTGCTAGTAGCAACAACTTGGAATACAAACTGCTTTCTCTAAAGATGATATGTCATGTGGAAAATTAGAATTTTAAAAATAATAATCTAATTTCATTACATGAAGAATTTGTACAGAAAACAAATTCTTTGACAAGCCATTCCAACCAGGTGGCTCTTGGATCCAAGCCAGAGGGGGAGAAGGTATAAACTAGGCATATGTCATCCATCCTTGCCAATCAAATTTGCAAATATTCAAACAAGATCAGTTAAAACATAGAAATGTATAAACAGATCATATTTCTTTAATGCCTATCTTTAAAGGAGCTTTCAAGCTATGTCATCCAATTTGTCAACTATAATATTTTCCAAGATATAACACTTTATCTGTACAGCCACAGATCTTCAACAGAAGTTTCTATTAAATTAAAAAGATGTTTTGATAGATTATTCAATAGATGAAAATGTTACAAAAGCCATGGAGAGAGCTCTTTACAATTAGTTGATTTTAGCTTCAGGCTTGAGAAAACTTTTAGGTCCTCAGAGTTTATTTGCTATATTAGGGTTGCTAAGTGGGGATATGCTAAGCTTTAATAAAATCTTTCTGCTTTAATAAATACATGTACTTATTTTCTATAACTATTTCCTTAAGGTTAGGATTTACAGGTAAAATTGAGGTTTTACCTTGGATTGAAAATATTTCCCCAAGGACTGCTTGATATAAACTTTTAAAGAGCTCCCTCAACTCTGAATTATCAGGTCTAATACATCTATAGAAAAATATGAAATGCAATAAATATCGCTGCATTAGCAATCATATTACAACACATAAATGTATCAAAGTAATATGCTATATATCTTAATCTTACACAACATATAATTGTGTCAAATTTATTCAATTAACAAAAAAGAAACAAAAAAGTAAGCAAAAGAGAAGAAAGGGAGAAAGATGGTGCATGAAAAGAGTAATTTCTCTTTGCAATTCTGGTGGGGAGCATATTATTTTTCTCTATAGAATCGGAAGATAAAATTAGACTAGAAAGATTTCTTATGTCTGGGGAAAATATGCTATTCCTGAAATCAAATCAGAAGTCAAAGAAGAAACTCAAATAATAGTGATAAATAATTACAAGTGCCCATTGTCGGGTAGTATAATAAGGTGTGGGAACTTGCCTTTTATTTAATACTCCAGTGAAATGAAGTATTACATTATCTATCTCAGCAGTTGAGAATGACTCAGCTTTATTTTAATATTTTCTTTTAACCATCATGAAAATCATGAAAGTAGTAGTCATGGATACACATGCTGTTAAGATCTTAATAATAGAAAGTGACTTAAAGTTAAAAAATATAATAATGAATATAATATAAAATGAATAATTCTATAACTAACCTCTTATTGAAATGTCTATAAATACTGAACATCTGTTTTTTAAGTAACACTTAAAAACGTCAACTATTTATCTCATATCACCTCACTGAGACATGTACATCACTAGCGTGATAGTAATAAGAACTCATCTCCAAATATACAGCTTTACCAGTGTGAGCATTTGACAAATGACCTAATTTGTGTGGGATGATTTACCATGGATCCAGAAGTTGTATGCAGAACAAACACAACTCATGGAATCAGATAATCATGCAATGTTTTCTCTTATTCTCCCACTACGTGCATTCAGTAATGTCAGTTTTTCTACTGATTGAAAGGGAACTATGGCAGAATCCTTGTATTTATTGGTTACTCTTAGATTTTGTCTCAAATTACAGTTTATTTTCAAAAATAAAACTGTCCAGTCTCAGTTTTATTTCTATATAATAGCAACAAAAAATTAGAAAACTCAGGTAAAAACATCACAATAAGATCAATAAGCATTAAATAACTACTAAATGCATCAAAATTTGTGATGACATATACCCTAAACTATTTAACGTTACTGAGAGAAATTTATGCAACCTATTTAAATCAGACATAAACCACACTGATGAACTCAAGGTTAAACTGTTCATTTTCTAAAATCTACTCTTTAGATTCAGTGCAATTCCAGATAAAAGTACTATCGAAATTGACTATAAAGTTGATAAAGAAATTGATTGTAAAGTTCACACAGAAATGCAAAAAGCCAAGAAATGAGGCAATATGAACAGGAAAGTTGGAGAATTTATTACAAAACATCAATAATTAAGGCAATGGGAACAAATAGAGAGGGGACAAATAGAGTATAGATAGATAGATAGACAAATGCAACAGACTGTAGAGTGCAGAAAGAGACCTACACGTATATGTGCGATAGATTTATAACAAAGGTACCACTGAAATGCAGTGAGAAAAATGTTCTTTTCTACAAAAAGTTCTGGATTTAGTGAAGTGCCAAATTACAGATAAAAAGTATACCTTGACACCGCCTCATGTCATACACAAATATGAATCCCAGGTATGTTACAGACCTAAATATACAAGTAAAATCATTAAACTCTTAAGAGATAACACAAGGAAAATGTCTTCATGAACTTGAGGTAGGCAAAGATTTCTTAAACCAGATATAAAAATCAATAATCATATAATGTAAAAGGTGATTAATTGAACACCATTAAAACCAAAAACTTTTGTGCATTAAAAGATCCCTTTAAATAGTGAAAATATTCACAGAATGTGAGAATATATAGCAATACATATACCTTAAAAATAACTCATATCCAAAACACATAGTGTTTTCCTATAAATCAATGAAAGAAAGGATAAACTCTCCTGACTTTCCAAGAAAAATTGAGCAAAATATTTCAGCAGCTACTTTACAAAAGAGAAAATACAAATGTCCTATAAGAATACCAAAAGATGCTCAGTCTCTTTAGTCAGAGGAAAATAAAAATTAAAGGGACAATGAGATAATCCTCCAGCTACAACTACAAGAATCTTACTCATTAGGAATGGATACAAAGGGAAATAACACTGGTAATATGAAATGACAGTGGGATGTATACAACTGCAAATCCCAAGCATTGTAGTTGTGATTTCTAATTGTTAGAATCCTTTTGGAAAACTATCTGGCAGGGTTTACCAAATGTAAAAATATGAATATCCAGTATCCCACCCATTCCACCTCTAGTCATTCTACTACTAACCAAAAGTAATGTGCAAGTTGTGTACCAAAAGACTCTTCATATCAACATAATTTACAGTAGCCAAAAACTGAAAACATTTCACTTGGCAGTTAATAATTATTATAAACAATTATTACATATATGTATTAATATATTAGTATTACAAAATATATAGAGTAGAATGTTCAGTAATACAACATGTCAATGGGTGAGAAACAACTTACTGCTACAAGCAATAAAAATAATGAATGGCATTGAGGTAACATTAGGTAAAATAGGGACTTCCCTGGCAGTCCAGTGGTTAAGATTCCACGTTTCCAATTCAGGGGGCACGGGTTCGATCCCTGGTCGGGGAACTAAGATCCTACATACCACGCAAGCAAAAATTTTTTTAATTTTTTAAAAATTAAAGAAATGATACTACATGCCGCACAGCCAAAAAAATTAATTTTTTTAAATTAAAAAAATAGGTAAAATAATCAATTGCAAGTAAGTATATGCAATTTTACTGCATTTATATAGGTTTCAAAAATTGCTTTAAATAAACTAATGTGGAAGAAGTCAGAAAGATAGATTCTTTGAGGAGGGTACATGGCAAAGAAGTATGGAATTCCTTAAATATTTGCACATAGTTATAATAGTTCTTTTCTCTAACTACCTTTTCCTGCTAGTTCTACTATATCTGTCATTTATAGATCTATTTCTCTACTTATTGCTTTCCTGGTTTTGAGTCACATTTTCTTCTTCTTGACCTGCAAAGGAATTTTTGATTGGATATTAACATTGCAAATGCTATATTTTTACTGCCTATATTTATGTCTTCCTTTAAAGAACACAATGATTTGTTTTGACAGAGAATTGAGTTATATACTGAGTACTTTAATCATTTAGAGCTTCGTTTTTAAAATTTGCTGGGGTGGTTTTAAAAGAACCTTTACTTCACACATAGTTCACTCCCACTGCTAACTCATGACTCCTCTGGGCTCTCTAGGAATGATCTGAGTGATCTCTGAGGATGTTCCATTCTGTCTGGTCAGGGATGGAACATCCTCTCACCTTGTGAGGAGCTCTGAGAATTTTCAGATATAATTCTCTGATTTTTCTTTGTCTCTATGTAGGAGTGTCATACTTCTCATGTGTCATCTGGTAGTTAGCAAACACTCAACGGTACACAAGTGTAAATCTCTGAAGTTCTCTTCCTACACAGATCCCTTATGTCCAGAACACTATGCTCAAATTTCCAAGCACTTCAGCTTCCCTCACTATTACTGCTAATTCCTCAACTCAGTAAAGCTTTCTTTCTTTCTTTTCTTTTAAACATTTTTATTGGAGTATAATTGCTTTACAATGTTGTGTTAGTTTCTGCTGTATAACAAAGTGAATCAGATATATGTGTACATATATTCCCATATCCCCTCCCACTTGCGTCTCCCTCTCAACCTCCCTATCCCACCCCTCTAGGAGGTCACATAACACCGAGCTGATATCCCTGTGCTATGCAGCTGTTTCCCACTAGCTATCTATTTTACATTCGGTAGTGTATATTTGTCCATGCCACTAGCTCACTCTTTTGATACTTTGTTGTGGTATTGATTTGCATTTCTCTAATGATTAATGATGTTGAGCATCCTTTCATATGTGTGTTAGCATGTATATCACCTTTGGAGAAATGTCGATTTAGCTCTTCTGCCCATTTTTCGACTGGGTTGTTTGTTTCTTTCATATTGAGCTGCATGAACTGCTTGTGTATTTTGCAAATTAATTCTTTGTCAGTTGCTTCATTTGCAAATATTTTCTCCCATTCTGAGGGCTGTCTTTTCACCTTGCTTATGGTTTCCTTTGCTGTGCAAAAGCTTTTAAGTTTCATTAGGTCCCATTTATTTTTGTTTTTATTTCCATTTCTCTAGGAGGTGGGTCAAAAAGGATCTTACTGTGATTTATGTCAAAGAGTGTTCTGCCTACGTTTTCCTCTAAGAGTTTTATAGTCTCTGGCCTTACATATAGGTCTTCAATCCATTTTGAGTTTATTTTTGTGTATGGTGTTAGGAAGTGTTCTAATTTCATTCTTTTACATGTAGAGCTGTCCAGTTTTCCCAGCAACACTTATTGAAGAGGCTGTCTTTTCTAAATTGTATATTCTTGCCTCCTTTATCAAAGATAAGGTGACCATATGTGCATAGGTTTATCTCTGGGCTTTCTATCCTGCTCCATTGATCTATATTTCTATTTTTGTGTCAGTACCATACTGTCCTGATTACTGTAGTTTTGTAGTATAGTCTGAAGTCAGGAAGCCTGATTCCTCCAGCTCCGTTTTTCTTTCTCAAGACTGCTTTGGCTATTCGGGGTCTTTTGTGTTTCCATACAAATTGTGAAATTTTTTGTTCTAGTTCTGTGAAAATGCTATTGGTAGTTTGATAGGGAATGCACTGAATCTGTAGATTGCCTTGGGTAGTATAGTCATTTTCACAATGTTGATTCTTCCAATCCAAGAACAACATGGTATATCTCTCCATCTGTTTGTATCATCTTTAATTTCTTTCATCAGTGTCTTACAGTTTTCTGCATACACGTCTTTTGTCTCTTTAGGTAGGTTTATTCCTAGGTATTTTATTCTTTTTGTTGCAGTGGTAAATGGGAGCGTTTCCTTAATTTCACTTTCAGATTTTTCATCATTAGTGTATAGGAATGCAAAAGATTTCTGTGCATTAATTTTGTATCCTGCTACTTTACCAAATTCATTGATTAGCTCTAGTAGTTTTCTGGTAGCATTTTTAGGATTCTCTGTGTATAGTATTATGTCATCTGCAAACAGTGACAGCTTTACTTCTTCTTTTCCGATTTGGATTCCTTTTATTTCTTTTTCTTCTCTGACTGCTGCAGGTAAAACTTCCAAAACTATGTTGAATAACAGTGGTGAGAGAGGGCAACCTTGTCTTGTTCCTGATCTTAGAAGAAATGGTTTCAGTTTTTCACCATTGAGAACGATGTTGGCTGTGGGTTTGTCATATATGGCCTTCAGTTTGTTGAGGTAAGTTCCCTCTATGCCTACTTTCTGGAGAATTTTTATCATAAATGGGTGTTGAATTTTGTTGAAAGCTTTTTCTGCATCTATTGAGATGATCATATGGTTTTTCTCCTTCAATTTGTTAATATGGTGTATCACATTGATTGATTTGCATGTACTGAAGAATCCTTGCATTCCTGGGATAAACTACACTTGATCACGGTGTATGATCCTTTTAATGTGCTGTTGGATTCTGTTTGCTAGTATTTTGTTGAGGATTTTTGCATCTATGTTCATCAGTGATATTGGCCTGTAGTTTGCTTTCTTTGTGACATGTCTGGTTTTGGTATCAGGGTGATGGTGGCCTTGTAGAGTGAGTTTGGGAGTGTTCCTCCCTCTGCTATATTTTGGAAGAGTTTGAGAAGGACAGGTGTTAGCTCTTCTGTAAACATTTGATAGGATTAGCCTGTGAAGCCATCTGGTCCTGGGCTTTTGTTTGTCAGAAGATTTTTAATCACAGTCTCAACTTCAGTGCTTGTGATTGGTCTGTTTACATTTTCTATTTCTTCCTGGTTCAGTCTAGGAAGGTTGTGCTTTTCTAAGAATTTGTCCATTTCTTCCAGGTTGTCCATTTCATTGGCATATAGTTGCTTGTAGTAACCTCTCATGATCCTTTTTATTTCTCCAGTGTCAGTTGTTACTTCTCCGTTTTCATTTCTAATTCTATTGATATGAGCCTTCTCCCTTTTTTTCTTGATGAGTCTGGCTAATGGTTTATCAATTTTGTTTATCTTCTCAAAGAACCAGCTTTTAGTTTTATAGATCTTTGCTATCATTTCCTTCATTTCTTTTTCATTTATTTCTGATCTGATCTTTATGATTTCTTTCCTTCTGTTAACTTTTGGGGTTTTTTGTTCTTCTTTCTCTAATTGCTTTAGGTGTAAGGTTAGGTTGTTTATTTGAGATGTTTCTTGTTTCTTGAGGTAGGATTTTATTGCTATAAACATCCCTGTTAGAACTGCTTATGCTGCATCCCACAGGTTTTGAGTCGTCCTGTTTTCATTGTCATTTGTTTCTATGTATTTTTTGATTTCCTCTTTGATTTATCCCGTGATCTCTTGATTATTTAGTAGTGTATTGTTTAGCCTCCATATGTTTGTATTTTTTACAGATTTTTTCCTGTAATTTATATCTAGTCTCATAGCGCTGTGTTCAGAAAAGATACTTGATAAGTTTTCAATTTTCTTAAATTTACCAAGGCTTGATTTATGACCCAAGATATGATCTATCCTGGAGAACGTTCCATGAGCACTTGAGAAGAAAGTGTAATCTGCTGTTTTTGGATGGAATGTCCTATAAATATCAATTAAGTCCATCTTGTTTAATGTATCATTTAAAGCTTGTGTCTCCTTATTTATTTTCATTTTGGATGATCTGTCCATTGGTGAAAGTGGAGTGTTAAACTCCCCTACTATGTTTGTGTTATTGTCAATTTTCCCTTTTTATGGCTGTTAGTATTTGCCTTATGTATTGAGGAGCTCCTATGTTGGGTGCATAAATAGTTACCACTGTTATATCTTCTTCTTGGATTGATCCCTTGATCCTTATGTAGCATCCTTCTTTGTCTCTTTTAATAGTCTTTTTTTAAAAGTCTATTTTGTCTGATATGAGAATTGCTTCTCCAGCTTTCTTTTGATTTCCATTTGCATGGAATATTTTTTTCCATCTCCTCACTTTCAGTCTGTATGTGTCCTTAGGTCTGAAGTGCGTCTCTTGTAGACAGCATATATACAGGTCTTGTTTTATAACCATTCAGCCAGTTTATGTCTTTTGGTTGGAGTGTTTAATCCATTTACATTTAAGGTAATTATCAATATGTATATTCCTATTACCATTTTCTTACTTGTTTTGGGTTTGTTTGTGTAGGTCTTTTCCTTCTCTTGTGTTTCCTGCCTAGAGAAGTTCCTTTAGCATTTGTTGTAAAGCTGGTTTGGTGGTACTGAAGTCTCTCAACTTTTGCTTGTCTGTTCAGGTTTTTAATTTCTCCATCAAATTTGAATGAGATCCTTGCTGGGTAGAGTAATGTTGGTTGTATGTTTTTCCCTTTCATCACTTTAAATATGTCCTGCCACTCCCTTCTGGCTTGCAGAGTTTCTGCTGAAAGATCAGCTGTTAACTTATGGGGATTCCGTTGTATGTTACTTGTTGCTTTTCTGTTGCTGGTTTTGATATTTTTTCTTTGTGTTTAATTTTTGATAGTTTGATTGATATGTGTCTTGGCATGTTTCTCCTTGGATTTATCCTGTATGGGACTCTCTGCGCTTCCTGCACTTGATTGACTATTTCCTTTCCTATATAGGGAAGTATTTAACTATAATCTCTTCAAATTTTTTCTCAGATCCTTTCTCTTTCTCTTCTTCTTCTGGGATCACTATAGTTCAAATGTTGGTGCATTTAATGTTGTCCTAGAGGTCTCTGAGACTGTCCTCAATTCTTTTCATTCTTTTTTCTTTATTCTGCTCTGTGGTAGTTATTTCCACTATTTTATCTTCCAGGTCACTTATCTGTCCTTCTGCCTCAGTTATTCTGTTATGGATTCCATCTAGAGTATTTTTAATTTCATTTATTGTGTTGTTCATCATTGTTTGCTCTTTAGTTCTTCTAGGTCCCTGTTAAACGTTTCTTGTATTTTCTCCATTCTATTTCCAAGATTTTGGATCATCTTTACTATCATTCTGAATTCTTTTTCAGGTAGACTGCCTATTTCCTCTTCATTTTTTTGGTCTGGTGGGTTTTTACCTTGCTCCTTCATCTGCTCCCTATCTCTGTCTTCCCATTTTGCTTAACGTACTGTGTTTGGTGTCTACTTTTTGTAGGCTGCAGGTTCATAGTTCCCGTTGTTTTTGGTGTCTGCCCCCAGTGGGTAAGGTTGGTTCAGTGGCTTGTGCGGGCTTCCTGGTGTAGGGGACTGGTGCCTGTGTTCTGGTGGGTGTGGCTGGATCTTGTCATTCTGGTGGGCAGGGCTGTGCCTGGTGGTGTGTTTTGGGGTGTTTGTGAACTTAGTATGATTTTAGGCAGGCGTTTGCTAATTGGTGGGGTTGTGTTCCTGTCTTGCTAGTTGTTTGGCATGGGGCGTCCAGCACTGGAGCTTGCTGGCCATTGGGTGGAGCTGGGTCTTAGCACTGAGATGGAGATATGTGCGAGAGCTCTTGCCACTTGATATTACGTGGAGCTGGGAGGTCTCTGGTGGTCCAATATCCTGAACTCAGCTCTCCCACCTCAGAGGCTCAGGCCTGACACCAGGGTGGAGCATTAAGTCCCCGTCAGCCACATGGCTCAGAAGAAAAGGGAGAAAGGAAAAAAGAAAAAAAAAATTTGTTTTTAAATAATAAAAGAATTAAAATAAAAAATTTTTTAAATTATTAGAGTAAAAAAGTAATTAAAAAAAGCGAGAGCAACCAAACCAATAAACAAATCCACCAATGATAAAAGTACTAAAGACTATACTAAAATAAACATAAAAATCAGAAACAAGTCAGTTGCAGACAGCAAACCCCAAGTCTACAGTTGCTCCCAAAGTCCACCACCTCAATTTTGGGTTGATTCATTGTTTATTCAGGTATTCCACAGATGTAGGGTACCTCAAGTTGACTGTGGGGATTTAATCTGCTCCTCCTGAGGCTGCAAGGAGAAATTTCCCTTTCTCTTCTTTGTTCGCACAGCTCCTGGGGTTCAGCTTTGGTTTTGGCCCCACCTCTGCATGTAGGTTGCCCTCAGGCTTCTGTTCCTGCCCAGACAAGATGGGGTTAAAGCAGAGGCTGATTAGGGGGCTCTGGCTCACTCTGGTTGGGTGGAGTGAGGGGTACAGAATGTGGGGCAAGCTTGCGTCGGTAGAGGCCAGCGTGATGTTGCAACAGCCTGAGGTGCGCTGTGTGTTCTCCCAGGGAAGTTGTCCCCAGATCACAGGACTCTGGCAGTGGTGGGCTGCACAGGTTCCCTGGTGCAGATGTGAATCATGTGGATAGTGACAGGTCACTATTCTGCACACAGGATTCTTGGTGGCTGCAGCAGCAGCATTAGCATTTCATGCCTGTCTCTGGTGTCCGAGCTGATAGCTGCTCTCGTGCCCATCTCTGGAGCTCGTTTAGGCGGTGCTCTGCCTTCTGTGGGCAGACAGAGAAGGAATCCCCTCTCCTCATGCACCCCAAAACAATTGTCTGTTGCCTCTTAGGCAGGTCCAGAGTTCTTCCTGGACTCCCTCCCAGCTAGCTGTGGTGCACTAGCCCCCTTCAGGCTGTGTTCACGCAGCCAACCCCAGTCCTCTACCTGGGATCTGACCTCCGAAGCCCGAGCCTTAGCTCCCAGTACCCACCTACCCCGGTGGGTGAGCAGACAAGCCTCTCAGGCTGGTGAGTGCTGGTCAGTACTGATCCTCTATGCGGGAATCTCTCCACTTTGCTCTCTGCACCCCTGTTGCTGTGCTCTCCTTCGTGGCTCCAAAGCTTCCCCCCCAGCCCACCCCCATTTCCACCAGTGAAGGGACTTCCTAGTGTGTGGAAACTCTTCCTCCTTCACAGCTCCCTCCCAGAGGTGCAGGTCCTGTCCCTATTGTCTCTGTTTTTTCTTTGTTCTTTTGCTCTACCCAGGTACATGGGGATTTTCTTGCCTTATGGGAAGCCTGAGGTCTTCTGCAAGCGTTCATTAGGGGTTCTGTAGGAGTTGTTCCATAGGAGTTGTTCCACATGTGTATGTATTTTTGATGTATTTGTGGGGAGGGAGGTGATCTCCACGTCTTACTCCCCCGCCATCTTGAAGGTCCCCTCAGTAAAGCTTTCTTGTTCAGCTTGAGATTCCCCTCTTTGCACTGTGCCCTGGAAAATGCTGTAAAGATGAAAGCCAGGATGATTACAGGTCTTATCCCATTGTCTCTCTTCTCTCAGGGATCACAGTCCTGCATTGTCTGTTGTCCAATGTCTGAAAAGAGTTATATTACACATTTTTTTGTTTCTTTGTTTGCCAGTTGTATTGCAGGAGGTCAAATCTGGTCGTAGTTAAGCCATCATGTTCATTAGCAGAAGGCCTCACACTTATTAATAGATTTTAAAAATTGTTTAAAATTGTTTTTATGGGGCTTCCCTGGTAGCGCAGTGGTTGAGAATCTGCCTGCTAATGCAGGGGACACGGGTTCGAGCCCTGGTCTGGGAAGATCCCACATGCCACGGAGCAACTAAGCCCTAGAGCCACAACTGCCGAGCCTGCGTGTCTGGAGCCTGTTCTCTGCAAAAAGAGAGGCCGCGATAGTGTGAGGCCCATGCACCACGATGAAGAGTGGCCCCCGCTTGCCACACCTAGAGAAAGCCCTCGCACAGAAACGAAGACCCAACACAGCCAAAAATAAATAAATAAATTAAACCATACATTAAAAAAAAATTTTTTTTTTTTGTATTAAACAGTTTTTGTTTTTTGATTTGTTTTATTTGTGCAAATCAGATATCTAGTTGACTCCTATTTAATATACCTCAAATAACTGGCTTTAAAGTACTTAGATACTCAAAATTTGTGACTATCTGTCCTTTGCTTCCTATCATTCCTTACAAGGCTGGTAGGTTCTTTATTCATTAATCCTCTTATACACTCCTCATGGAACAGAGAGTCCAAACTCAATTTGTTAAAGGTTTAAAACTGTTCTAACTATAAAGTGATAAATAATAAAATAATTTATATAAAATTTACTTAAAGACAAGGTAAATAATATTTTCAAAGTAGCATGGCATAATTTAATACACACAAACCAAGGCTTGAATCTCAGGTGTTATTATTAGCTTTGTGTCCCTTTCCAAGTTTTAGTCCTTTATGAACCACAATGTTCTCCTCTCTAAAATGGAATTAGTAATTCTTCACTTAATGGGATTAAAAGAAATAAAGTATGTACTTCGTGAACAGTCAATATTATGATAACACCATTATTTCTTTTTACTGTTATTTCTATTTTTATTGCAAGTTTTCTGAAAGCTATGTTACCTTATTTCTAAATACAAAGGAAGAGAACAAATCTTTTCTTTGTCCCTACAAAATGAATTTTTAAATTGAATTTTTGGTATTGTGTAGATACCACAATAATCAGGGACTTTAAATATATTACTTTTTGTTATTAATACCTCTATAGGCCAACACATCAAATTTAAAGACAGTTATGTGTAGCAGTGTAGTTTCTGAACTATTTCATGTGTCGTGTGTCTCTGATCCAACCACTAATATGTGTCTTGAGCATAATAAGCAAGAACACCGATACTGTAATACTATATTCAGAGAAATCAACTTTATTGGTAATGTGTATGTTATCGAAAAGATGAGTAAGATGAATTATATTGTGAGATGAAGGACCTTGTTTTTAAGGTCCCTACAAAAATGTAGAAGCAGCTACTTTATTATCCTGACACTTTCTGTTAATGGTAACATGGTTCAATAAATTAAAACATTCTCTAGTGGGCTACACATACACTATGCTAATGCAGGTATATAAGCATAATCACAAGAGACACAAACTGTGGCAAACTTGCCTGATATATGCAAGGATGATTTTACAGACTATTTAATTCTAACTGGTATTGCAGTATACGTTAATTGGATGATTCATTTTAATATAGGAAGAAATGGTGAAATTAGAATTCATTAAATGAAAGATATAAACAGAAAGTCCTTAGTGATCTGCTGAAATCAAATATAAGAAAAATCTCAAGAGATTCAGTAATCATAGAGAGTGATTTGGGGATATACGAAAGGTATTTTCCATTTCAAAGATGGTATGTGTCTTAAACCCTACATAATAAAGTTTTCAATTTTGTTGTAATAATTATTATAATATTGTTGGCCTGATTGCTAGATATAAAGGGCTAATTTGCCTCTGAAACATTTGTTTCTAATTATCAGCACTGGAGAGAATGAATTACCATTTTTTTTTTTTCTTAATGAATGTTAAGGGTGTTCTTATAAGAACTAAAGGACATTATATTGTCTCATTTCAATCAGGTGAAACATGACCCAAAGCTTCACAAAAAAGAAAGAAAAGAAAAGGAATGTTAGAATGGGTATTAAAAAATGACACAAAACAACAAGTGTTGGTGAGCACGTAGAGAAAAGAAAACCCTTGTGCACTGTTGGTGGAAATGTAAATTGGTTCAGTCACTATGGAAAACAATATGGAGTTTCCTCAAAAAAATTAAAAATACAACTACCAAACAATCCAGCAACCCCACTTCTGGATATATATCCAAAGGAAATGAAAACAGGTTATCGAAGAGATATATGCATTTCCATATTTATTGCAGAATTATTCACAATAACAAAGCTATAGAAACAACCTAAGTACCCCTTAATGAATGGATGGATAAACAAGACATGGCATTGGGAATTCACTGGTGGTCCAGTGGTTAGGACTCGGTGCTTTCACTACTGTTGTGGGCCCAGGTTCAATTCCTGGTCGGGGAACTAAGATCCCACAAGCTGCACAGTGCAGCCAAAAAAAAAAAAAAAGAAGTAGAGGAAGAAAATATGGCATTTACATACAATGGAATATTATTCAACCAAGAGAAAGAAGGAAATCCTGCCATTTGCCACAATAGTGATGGACCTTGAGGACATTATGCTAAGTGAGAGAAGTCAGACAGAGAAAGACAAATACTATATGGTATTACTGGCATGTGTAATCTAAAAAAAAATCTCCTAAAAACAGTAAAATTGTAGTTGCCAGGGGATGAAGACTGGGAGAATAGAAGAAATGGTGTTTAGGGGGAAAACTTGCAATTAGTAGATAAATACTCCTTGAGATCTAATGCACAGTACAGCAACTATAGGTAAAAATATAGTTGACCCTTGAACAATATGGGGTTTAATCTGCATATAACTTATAGTTAGTCCTCTTTATCCACGGTTCCTCCACATCCTCAGATTCAACCAATCACTACCAGGCAGTACTGCAGCATTTACTATAGAAAAATATTCACATATAAGTGGACTCCTGCAATTTAAACCTGTGTTGTTCAAGGGTCAACTGTACTGTATTATAAACTTCAAACTTACTAAGAAACTAGATCTTAATTATTCCCACAACAAAAATGAAAGTTATGTAATGTGACAGAGATGCTAGCTAACACTACAATAGAAATCATACTGCAACATATAAATATATCAAATCAACATGTTGTACACCTTAAATTTGCATAATGTTATATGTCAGATATATTTCAATAATCAAAAGTAATAATTTGTAAAGGTTCTTTTTTATAGTCCTAATTTTTCTATCGAATTTAAACAATAACTAACTTATTTCTAATTTTATTAATTATAACACTTCCAATGTATTTTTAATTATGCTAGCTTGAGAGATTTCCTTTTATGTATTTGTTTTTTCTTCACAGTACATAGATATGCTCATCAAAAATATGTAAGAGTACTAGTGATACTCAAATGATATCTCATAATTTAAGTATCTGTAATTTCAACATGCAACTCCCCATTAGTTTTTACTTGTATGATTTAATTATTTCATATTCTAAATATTAGATCTAGTTACAGGTAAAATAAAACTAAAGATCACTCTGTATTGAGGAAATTACTAGTAATATTCACAATCGTTTTGGATATAAGAATTATACTGTTTAGATACCCATTAAGCCACATTTTTCAAATATTCATTCAGATTTTAATGCATACTACTTGAGCTGACACAAGCTATATCGTTTTGTAGTAAACTAATAGAATATTTATAAACAATCTATACATTATATTTGGTGCTGGGGAAAAATGACTCTTATTATTTTTACTAGAAATTCAGTCTGTTGCTGATATTGAATATATGGCAGTATTAACTTCTAAAACAAATAATAATTTAATGATAGAAGTTTGCTTCCTTTAGGTAAGAGGTTCCATCCAACAGATGAATCATATGACATAAAAACAGGCTGAGTAGACAATAAGTGATTACCTTGACTGTTAATTTGACTAGGACTCATCAGTCTATCTCTCTTTAGAAATGAAATGAGAATTGGGGTATTTCTTAGACAGAAAGAGGAATGCAGTCTAAGATGAATCAAACCCATTACAAATACATGCACATGGACTCTGTAATTAATCACTGGAAAGTGAAAAAGTTATGCCTTAAAAGGGAAAATGGCATTTTTTAAGGTCACGTGATCCATTAGCATGATTAGGTCCACATGCAAATTGAAGCAATAATTTTATATAGAGGCAATATAAAGATGCAGTTTTTAATATTTTAATATTGATGAAAGCCAAACATATCTTACATTTGGTGCCAAAATAAATGTTCCAGACAGAGGTGTAAGATGTGAATTTCCTATGTGTTTGTTAACTTATTAATTCATAGAATTTATATGCTAATCTGTCATCTGAATTCATTTATTTGTATTGATAGTACCACAGGATATTTTCCTTTTAATTAAATATGAATGTTTAATGAGACTTATAATATCTTCAAAAATTTTAAACTCTGAAGCACCTTTGAAATAAAACTGCCAAGCATTTGGATATTACCAGTTGAGCACATGGTGATACAATCAAAAACAGCAAAAATTAGTGTTGCAATGAACATCAGGGTGCATGTATTTTTTGGAATTATGATTTTCTCCGGGTATATGCCCAGGAGTGGGATTGCTGGGTCATATGGTAGTTCTATTTTTAGTTTTTTAAGGAGCCTCCATACTGTTCTCCATAATGGCTGTATCAATTTACATTCCCATCAACAGTGTAAGAGGGTTCCCTTTCCTCCACACCCTCTCCAGCATTTATTGTTTGTAGATTTTTTTGATGATGGCCATTCTGACCTGTGTGAGGTGATACCTCATTGTAATTTTGACTTGCATTTCTCTAATAATTAGTGATGTTGAGCATCTTTTCATGTGCCTCTTGGCCATCTGTATGTCTTCTTTGGAGAAATATCTATTTAAGTCTTCCACCCATTTTTTGATTGGGTTGTTTGTTTTTTTGATATTGCCAAAATATCTCAGAATTAGAGTTTTCTGAATGTGGGAGTTTGGAACAACGTAATTCAATTGAAGAGACCTAGGGATAATAGCTAAATAAGAAATACAAGAAAACTCATGTTTTTCAGTATACATCAAATTTAAATATTGGTTTTAAAAAGTTTTGCATCATTGTAATATCATGCACAAACAAAAGTGATTTTCGGAGTCTTTCAGGTTAGAATACACAGAAAGCTTAGACTCGTACTGGATTACTAAATCTGTGTGCTCCTGTCTAGACTTTCACTCCTTTCTCCCTCATAACACTAGTAATATATATCATGGTCACCATTTAATTTGTAATCATCATTATTAATCTCAGTATGCCTTTTATCTCTGTTTATATCCATCCCAAAATATAACTGCGTGGCTCCCACGGCATTCCTAAGCCTCTAAATTCTAACTCCCTATAATTCTATGGAGAATAAGGAAACTCTCTGCACCAAATCTCTATCTTTATTTTTCTCCATATTACCTAAAAGCATCTAAAATAGAATATATTTTACTTTTTTGAAAATTTATTTTCTGTTTTCACTCAGTAGAATATAAACTCAGTGAAGGCAAAGTTTCTGTCTGTATTGTCCACTGCTATATCCCACCACCTAGAATAGTATATAACCTATAACAGGTGCTCAATAAACATGGGTTAAATGAATATATGAATCCTGAAGAAAAAATATATTTGCACAGATTAATCCTAATCATTAAACATATATTTTCAACTTAGTGTTTTTCCCCCAAAAAAGAAAACCTGAAATATGCCTCTGTCATAGTCAGTTTATACCACAGACTGGGTGGCTTATAAACAACAGAAATTTATTTCTCACAGTTCTGGAAGCTAGGAAGTCCAAGATCAAAGCATCAGCCCATTCTGTGTATGGTGAGAGCTCACTTCCTGGTTCACAGACAAAGCCTTCTCACTGTGTCCTCACAGGGTGGAAGGGGCCAGGGAGCTCCTGAGCCTCTTTTATAAGGGCACTAATCACATTCCTGAGGGCTCTACCCTCACGCCCTAATCATCTCCCACCTCCTAATGCCATCAATTTATGGATTAAATTTCAGTATATGAATTTTGGGGGTACAGAAACAGTCACACTATAGCATCTTACAAATGATCAGTAGTATCAGTAGTATCATATAGATTAAGCCAAATTAAAGAGAAAAATGATTACAAGGAAAGCAAATAATTTCCAATATCTCTGAAAGGAGAGGGGGAGGAAAGGAGAATTAAGTACAAGAGCCTCAAAACACCTTGCAACTCCACAGTGGATTTATTAACTGACGAGAAATGGTGAGTCCTTGTACTACTGTGGTACTCACTCATTGACAAGGACTTTCTGGGATGCACAAGGCCTAAGCTGGCAAGCTAAGGTAGACCCTTAAGGCAATCACAGCTGGGGACCTTGGTTTCAATCCCCGCTGGTTTTCTCTTTACCAGCAATCGCAAGGCACACCTCTATGGCTGTCATATATTACAAATTTTAGTTGAGGGGCTACATCTTTGGGTGGAATATGGGGAATAATTTTCTTCTTCTAGGGCAAGATGACACAATAAGCCTTGCATGGCAACAGTATCATCCTAACAGATGTATATCAAATGACTGTATTTGAAGAGAGTAATGAGAAACAAATACTGAGGCCTAGAAAGCCTATCATATGTGGAAATCATATGTCCCAAATCAAGGTTGGGCTTTAACTAACACACACACACTCTCAAAGTTAAAAAGATTAAAAGAACTAAGCCTGGAAGCTATTAACAGGGTCATCCAAACAGTCTGTAATTGGACTCTCCTTCAGGTAAAATTTTAAAAAGACTTTTTTCCCCCAATAATGCATGCATTTCTTTATTTTTGTTTCTTTGTTGTTGTTGTTGTTGTTGGGGGCGGGGGAGAGGGTGGGAGGGTTAGTCTTCAACTCATCCTGAAAAAAATATACAGATTTTCCAGAATGAGATCAAGATGATTAGGCAAAGAGGTATGGAGATACAGCCACCTATATTGGTTCAGTATAGGGGTTGTGATGGGGGAACTAACAGAGGGGTAGAAACAGTAATGACTATGGATGGTCTTCCATTTGGGCCATGCTCCTAAAGGTAATTATCACATGAACTATACTTCCACAGTACTGAGGAACTAACATGAAAATTAGCTAAATAAAACAGACTAAATTACATCTCTGTCTGTCAGGTTAAAACATGTGTATTAGTGTTCTATTGTTGCAGTAACAAATTACCACAAATTTAGTGGACTAAAACAACACAAATTTATTATCTCACAGATTTTATAGGTCAGAAGTTGGGGGGGGTGGGGTTTCATAAGGCTGAATCAAGGTGTTGACAGGGCTGCCTTCCTTAATGGAGGCTCTGGAGAATAGTCTGCTTCCAAAGTCATTCAAGTTGTTGACAGATTCCATTTCCCTGTGATTGTAGGACTGAGGTCCCCGTTTCCTCCCTGGCTGTCAGTCAGAGATTTGTCATTGCTCCTAAATGCTATCTGTGGTCTTTCTCACGCTTTCCATGTGGCCTCCAATAAGACTGGATGAATCTGCTCTTATGCTTTCAATATCTCTGATATTCATCTTGCTACATCTGACTCCAGTTTAGAAAGTTATCTGCCTTTAGGGACTCACGTGATTAGACTGGACTCAGTAAGATAATCCAAAATAATCTCCCTATATTAAGGTCCATAACCTTAATGACAATTGTAAAATTCCTTCTGCCATATAAATGTAACATATCCATAAATTCTAGGGATTTTGGTATAGACACCTTTGTAAGTCTATTCTGATATATACATAGAGCAAATTTCCTAAGTATACTTTTAAAAACAAAATGAAATTACCCAAATTACTCAAATCAAATTTGAGTGCATGTAAAATATTTACATATGTATATATACATATATTCATATAAATTCATGTGCACATGTATTTCCCCCAAATGTCTAAATCATTGATGCCAAGATATATTTTTCCATCTACTTCCTAATTGCTTCAACCCTACATTTCATTTGTGTATGGAAAAAATCAAAACATATTTTAAGAATTCAAACATCTTTGAATGAATGATTTTGATTTAAAAAGTCACCAAAGCAATCTCATTAATGAAATATCGAGGGACTCTCACAATATCTACATTTAATTCTGTACCTGTTCCTCAACATGGACAATAATTCTTCCCTTTTCTACTGAAGGATATATTTGCTGGTTCTGAATTATGGTTGCATCTTATGGCTTAAATCCAGGGAAACGATATTGTTTTAAAATAGACTGCATTACCTTGCATTTCTCTGCGGGAAATTCTGGGAAGAAACAAAAATGATTTTAACTACTGTACCACTGCCTACATCAAAATAGAATTATAATTATGCTGCAGGTAGCAAACTACTCAAGGTACCTGCAGCATACAGATAAAGTGGTTCATTGGCCATCCATTTCCCAGGGGGTTTAGCTTAATCTACAGAGTATGTATAATGCATATTAATCCAAATAGCCCTGAACTCCAGTCATTTGGAGAAAGCACACAATCTTCCTTTAAGGATAGGTTTTGTAATACAATTTTTTCCTGGTTCTAATCATTAGCATTGGGTACTTTTAAACCTATCTGGAAGCCCACATTGTTACTCTAAAATACTTATCCAGAATTTTCACCCTTCTGAGATTACCCTACAATAAAGGGAGTAATGATGTCCTGCATGTGTGCCATGTCAGAAGATGTTCAAAGTATCACATCATAGCTAAAAATATGTAAACTCCCAGTCAGCATAATTGTATCAGGTAGATAGCTCAAGTTAAGTAGAAAATTCCCATAGTATGAGATACTACACCTTTCTTTAAAAAAACACGGTGTTAAAAAAAAAAAGAAGTATAGCTTGACCATTCCTACAATAATATTTATGGTCTACATACCAACCTTTCACATATATTTTAAGATTCTATGACATTATGCCAGATGGGCTTGTTCATTTGCTCTGTTTATTACACATCATATATGATGGGTTGACACGTAGCTTGTGGCTTGGAACACAAATAAAATCTAACAACAAGCAAATATAATGCCAACTATCATTTATAAATCAATGCCAGCTCTAATTCATTGGTATTTACAGATTGGCAAAATCTTTTTCAGACTTCTGCTGATTACGCCTATGTATTTAAGGTAAAATATCTACAAAAGTTCCATAATTCCCAATGTTATTTTTAATACTTAAAGTTAACATTTCTTGAATTAAGCTATATAGCAAAATAAAATAAAGTCAGCATCAAATCAAATATACGTTATCTGGAAGAGAATTCTAAATAAAAATAACTTACAACAGACTTATCTGTAAGTCTCACATACTATTTTATGATATATAGTCAAAGTAAGACCAAATGATTTGAGTTAGTTACGGGAAAAACTAAATTTCTTACATCAGCCTTGAAAATTATATTAAAAAACATAACATTTTAATATAATTCAAAAAGTATCAATGGATGCCACCAATATACACAAATGGTACTTTTGGCTAAGATTAGCCATTCCCATTTCCTACTTAAGGATCTTGTATTAGGAGGGAAACATTACATTAATTAAAGTTTTTAATAAATATATGCCATTAATAAATGAATGCAAAATTTCAAATAGGTAAATGTTAAAAGGAAATTAAGAAAAACTATTGCTTTTTAAAATTTGACTTGAGACAACACTCTTATTAAACTCATCTTATTACTTTTATTCCTGCACTTACAGGCCTATATTCTTGACTGGTATAAATCTTTACCCAGAAAATTAACGAAACACGAAAATGTAAAGCTTTATCTAAGCTATTTTTTCTCTCTTAAATTAAAAAAATAATCTACAGTGGTCTTACTTTAATAAATTTTAAAAGGATTTAATTTCTATAAATAATTTAAATATATTCTATAATACACAGATTTTTAAATTTTTTAACTTAGTTCTTATTTTTGTTCTGATTTAATTTGAAAACTGAAACAAAACAAAAATTAGTTTTATGACTAATCCTAGGAAAACAATGTTACACATGAACTAACTAAGCATCTTCCCTGATGTACAATTTTTACTTTCATACTTCTTAAATAATGTGAAGGAAATCTCTCCAAAGTAGTCAGTGAGAATTTTTACAGCTGGCATCTTTGCTGCATAATTTGAGGGTTTACCAGAGGGTTTGAGTGACAGTGAATGGGCCTGCTATATCTCCATCTAAAAGGTAACATTCTAATTGAAAATTAAATGTTATTACCCCTAATCATAAAATGTTCACCATTTAAAACTTAACTGGCTCAAATTTCTAGAACAGCCATTCTCAATGGATTTTGTTCAGGACAAAATTCCGAAAATTAGAATTTTTGTGAACACAATGGAAGGGCTTCAATCTCAAAAACACTAAACAAGCAGTAATAACTGTGTTGAAATCATTATTTTCTGGTATGTTTCATGGTTTCTATAAACAGTGACAATGCTTTCTTTGTTCATTTGACCATCCTTCAACCCTGTCACTAAAGTTTAAGGTTTGAGCCCCGATCCTTTTCTATTGGATTCCAGGGAGGAAGTTTTTAAATTCATTTTTTAAACTCTTGCCTCTTAATATTAGTAAGGAACATACAATCTAGACAAATCCTTGGCAGACATCTCCATAGCATTATATATAGTTAGTTGAGACAAAAATACATTTTGAATACTTATTAATATTTGGCATCTGTGAAAGATTTTACTGCATAATTATCTAGGACACAGTGCCTGATATTGTTGCACCAGAAACACCAATGACCAGCAAACACTGAGTACACATCAGAATGGTAGCTTTTAATAACCTCCTTTTTATGCTTTCTACAATTGTGATTCCTATCTTTAAACATTATCTTAGGATACATAATAAAGGATATTATCTTTCCGATACCTTTTATTTCCTTAAAAGTTATGCTCAAAGTGTTTATGGGTGTTAATCTATGATTACTTTTTCTGAATATTTATATAATTTGAAGTGTTTCACAGGATTTTCTAATTTTAAATGTCTATAACTATTGTATGTTACTATATCTTTCCATTTTTGGACACTTAAAAAATTGGGAAAAAAAAAAATTGGACCTGAACTAATATTAGAGAAGATTTGGTTTTAAGTTTAGTGCATAACTCATAACTTTCCTCCCCTGTCTTTTTCAGATTGCACAATTAACCTATCATTGTACAATCTTATATATATTATATATATATATATATAGATGACATATACATATATAGATGACATATACATATATATTAGTGATATAGACATACATATGAAGGTATTTGTTATAAGGATTTAACTCATATGGTTATAGAGACTGAAAAGTCTAAAGATCTGCAGATGCAAGCTGAAGATCCAGGAGAGCCCATAGTATAGTTCCAGTTAGAGTTCAAAGGCCTGGGTACCATGAGAACCAAAGCTGTACATTCTCATCCGAGTTCAAAGACCAATGTCCCAGCTCAAAGACAGGCAGAAAGAGAGAATTATTCTTTACTCCAACTTTTGGTTCTAGTCAGGCCTTCAGTGGATTGGATGAGGCCTACCCACACTGAGGATGGCAATTTGCTTTACTCGGTCAAATGATTCGAATGTTAATTTCATCCAGACACACCAAAAATAATGTTTAACTAAATATCTGGGCATGCCATGGCCCAGTCAGGTTGACACATAAAATTAACCATCACACTTGGATTCATAAATATTGGAAAATTATTTGACTATGTGGCCAAGAGCATGGAAGAGGTAACACTGGAATATTGAGTTCAAGGACATCTGGGGAAGAAACATGTAATTGAACCAGTAGGAGTTGACATAAAGGTTAGGATCTTTGTCTCATGTATTAACGACTGCCAGAGAACATCCGCTGTAGAAAAGATGTGATTGGAAACCCCAAGACAACAAACTGAAAATTACTAGGAGAAACTCCTTAAGGCAGTATAAAAGGCAGGATAAGTTATATTAATATTAAAACCCAACAACTTTTATTTATACAAACAATGGGTAGAAGAGAGCAAAAGGAAACTCCAGTTAAAATAGCAACGAGAAGTTAAAATGTCTAGGAATAAAACCAAAAAGAAATGTATAATGTTTTTAAAAGTAAAATTTTAATGAACTCAAAAAGGACTCTGAATAATTGAACAAATGGGAAAGTTACTGCCTCTGGGGGGGATTTTATGATTTATGCAATTACTGGCACCAATTCTTTAGCTTTCATTGAATTCCTATCCATGCCATGGCCTCATCATGAATGTTCCATTCCACATTGTGCTTGGCCTAGTGACTTACTTTGACCACATCTTTCTCTTCCCCTCTAGGAACACTATGATAGGAACATATTCTGGTTAGATACCAGTTTAAGAAGAATGAGCTTTCTCCTCTTTTAGAGGGGCAAAAGGCCTCCTAAAAAACATTAAGTCCCAAAGAAGAAGAATATTATCGGAGTACTAATAACTAAGTCCAACAAAAAGACTCATTTAAAAAAATTGTGTATGTGGCTTTTGGCACAGAACTGGGTATGCTCAGAAACATAAAACCCTACAAAGTTTCAGAGAGAATTTTATAAGCAAAGCACTTTCAATCTAGACCCCAAAACAAAAAATGCTTGGCCTGGGCCCCAAAATTTCAACTGTCAGGAATTAGGGGATGATGGGAGCCACCAAGACACACACACACACACACACACCCTGATGCATTCTTTAGAAGTGGCCATGTAAGATGATAGAAAAGGAAATTTTCCATGATGTCAGGACAAGAGCCTTAAAAATATGGATCTGGGAAATCATCCCAGGATTTAGAATTGAATGCCTAAGCAAATAATATCCACTACCCAAGAGTCTGGGTACCTGGTAACACTTGCCTAGTGTTTCAAAATTAACATAGAGTAATGACTGTTATAAGTCTCTGACTGTTCCTTTGTAAAATGAGAGTGTGTATTGTGTGTGTATTCTTTCCCTGTACACCACTTTATATAGGGTATGTGTAATACAGATAATTTTTTTTAGTTCATAGGTCTATGGACCAAGAGAAATTGCATTCCACCCAATGAGACTCACAATATCTTAGATTTCTAACTTGATGCCATGATTAAATGAGACATATGGTAGTTATGGAATGGAGATGAGTGTGTTTTACATGCAGGAATGACATGAATAATTGAAACCAAGGAGGCAGACTGTGGTGTACTGAATGCTTTGATCCAATATTCAATTATTCCTGAATTCACACAATGGCCTCAAAGTGGTCATAGTGTGCTTCCCTATCCTCTGACTTCTAGCTTGACTATGACTTGCTTTGGCTAATGTCGTATATCTGGAAGTGACAGTATGCTAGTTCCAATCCTAGAAATTAAGTGATCTTACATGTTTCCACTTGCTTTACTTTACTTCATGCCACTGCCCATGAACAGAATATCATGGTGTATTGGTCTGTTTGGGTTCCTACAACGGAATACCATAGGCTAAGTGGCTTATAAATAACAGAAACTTGTATCTCACTGTTCTGCAGGGTGGGAAATTCAAGATCAAGCCACTAGCAGATTGAATGTCCGGTGAAAGTTCCCATCTTAATTCTTAGATAGCCATCTACTTGCTACACCCTCACATGGTGGAAGGGGTAAGGGGGCTTTCTGGGCCTCTTTTGTAAGGGCACTAATCTCATTCATGAGGGATCCACACTCATGGCCTAATTATCTCCTAATACCATCACCTGGGGGTTAGGATTACAACATCTCAATTTCAGAGGGACAGAAACATTTAGACCATAGCACCTGGTAATACTGTTATCTAAGGAGAATGAGGAGAGTTGCCCCAAACAACCCATAGTTGATTTCCATGAGAAATGTAGTGCCACACAAGGCAAGCCCAGTCTGAAATCATTAAACAAGAATCCTGAGACTACATGATTTTCATTTTAAACAAACGAGAATAGAGGAGAATTGTCATATAGCACTTTCATGACAGTCTTTCAGACAAATAGAATGTCATAAAGATTCAGGTGCTTCTTATTTATTTTCCAAAATGAACGTGATCCTAAAAAAATACAAACTTTAAGAAAATGGAATTAGACAATCCATGCTAACATTCATCTGGGAAAAAATGAGCAAGGGACTACCTTAGGGAGTTCTTCAAAAGAAGAGTAAAATATTTAGATGGACTAGCCCAAATATATCCAATTAAACTAGGAATTAAAAGTGTGCAAGTACCACACAAATAGGCAGACAGATCCATAGAACACAGTAAAAAATAGAGGCTAATGAAAATATACATAAAAATTAAGGATATAATTAAAGCAATATCTCAAATCATTAAAATAGTTTTTTTTAAAGCAAGAAATCATCTGAAACAGTAGTTCATATGACCTCTCTGAACATACCACATGAGACCTATAAATACAATGTAATTCTTAATAAACTGCAGTCTGTTTAGCATTGTACTTCTCTTTGTTCTCCTTTCTTTCCTCACTCCCTTTTGTACTTTGCTTCTATTGATACTTCCCTGAAGCTATAACCTTTCCCTTTATAAAGTATTAGCACATTATATTTTTGTCTCAGGTTCTATTTTCTAGGCAATCTAATTTAAGCTAGGGGTCAATGACCAGATGGTCATGGCAGCCACACGGGGGCCAGCTTCTTACTGGCTACGACGAGAGCCTTTCCAAACCATGCATTGCCCACCGAGCCAAGAAGATCAAGAACAAGCTCTGAGTGCACGAGGACCCCAAGGACACACGGCCGTAAGAATTCCAGGAGATCACCCACCTGAAATCTCATCTGGAGAAGATTCTGGAAAAGTGGCTCTGGAGGAAGAGCAGCAGCATAAAGAGATATAGCATAAAAAGCAGCAGCATAAAAAGCAGCACGTCAGCCCTGGTGGGGTACCATGAAGGACCAGTAATCAAGGTCTGGGAGGCCAAAGAGGAGGATACCAATAACAACAACCAGCACCTACCCAGCCTCCTGGAGCTAGCCTTAGGATAAAAACATGGATAATTACCTGCAGGTGCAGAAGTAGTAGAGGATGACTGCAGCCTGGTGAGTGAGGAGAAGCAGAAGCTGCTGGAGATGAAGGAGAAGACGCTGGAAGACCTACAGCAGGAGCAGCAGGCCACAGAGCTGCTTGCAGCCAAGTGCAAGGCCATGGAGAGCAAGCTTCTCCATTGGGGCAGGAACATCATGGATCACACCAAACAGCAGAAGATACTGAAACTGAAGAGTGAGGAGACTGCCAAGCAGAAATGCCAGGAGCAGGAAATACAGCAGGAGGTGATGATCTGAGATGAAGAGATCATGTAGTTCTGGGGCAGAAGTCAAACCCAAGAAACTCAAGAAGCTCCAGGCCAAGCAGCAGGCAGTGAAGGCAGAGATCCAGGACCAGTATGATGAGTATATCTGCATGTAGCAGGACCTGGAGAAGGCACAGAATGAGGACACCTGGGAACTCAAGTTCAAGTACCTAATCATCAAGAACTTCATCTCCCCTGAGGAGAAGGACGAGATCATAAACCAGATTTTTCTAGACTGTGAGGAGGAGCGGTAGAAGGTGCAGCCACTTGTGCCAGCTGGATTTAATAACAGTCAAAAGAAGCAGCAGCCCATGTCTTCAGTGGACTACAAGATGCCTATCAGCTGGCACACTCAGTTACCATGGCAATGGGGTCCCACCCCAGCCACAGGGCTGAAAGTATAATGTTTTTGGAGTTGGATATATCCCCTTCAGATGCGTTTGTGATGGAATCCTCTCATGACGAAGAACAAGAACCCATGCACTATATACGAAGAGGCTCATGCAGTTAAAACAGCTTTCTGGAAATAACATCCAGGTCTAAAGTCTGAAAGTCCAGATCCTGGTGCCAGCGTCCTCAGTGGCCTCCACCCTCCACCACACATACATCACTGGCCTCTGCTACTCTGCACCCTGTGACAGTGCTAGACCAAAATGACAATCTGCAGTCAGACTGCCCATCCGACAGACTCCTGGGGTGGGGCAGCCAACCCTAGATCACCTCATCACCTGCTTGGTGTATATGTGCATGTATGTGTGCATATGGGTGAGAGGGTGAAAATCTGGCAGACCATGCCTCTGCCTGTTCTTCTTAGCCCCCTTTATTTCATTAATGTTTTATTTGTGGAGCTCAGTGTGGGAAGAGATGTCCTTGCCTGAGCTTTCTGGGCCTTCCATGGTCACTGCATAGCCTCCTTTTCTTCTGACATTAGACACCCCTGGTGAGACCTTAAGCTTCTCCCCACCATCTGCCCCCAGAAGGAAAGGTGGCTAGTGCCTATGAAGAAAGTAGTTTTTCAAACTGGTTTACTCCATAATCTCCATCTCCTTCAGATTGACAGTGAGCATCTCCTAAACACTTTCTGGGACCTTCAGATTGACAGTGAGCATCTCCTAAGCACTTTCTGGGACTAGAAAAAAATCTAGGTGTCTACTGAGGACAAGAGACATCTTGACAGGTTGGGCCTGTGCTCCCAACAGAGAGAACTTCACTCTCAACTTTCCTGGCTTCAGACAACCTCTTTCAGCTTCTTAGGCACCTTTTCAAGGATTTAAATGACCTTACCACACAGCCCATGCTTGGCAAGAACTCACAGCTTCCCAAACTCTGCGTTCTGCTCACCTTTCCAACCCATGGGTGGGAATTGTGCACCATCCAGTTGCTGCCTCCTTGGGACCTGAAGAAAACGGAATAGTAATGGAGACAATGTGGACAATCATAAAGGGAAGTCCCTCCTCCAGGTCCCTTTGTTTCTATCCTCTCCAGGAAGTAACTTTGGTCAACAAATGATCAAGCCAACTCCCCATGTTTGAGATGTTGCCCCTTTCTGCTTTGATCATTTTCCCTGCAGCTTCCTGGATCCCACTTCACAGTGGGATGGATCAACATCATTTTCCCCCTGGCTAAACTTAAGTATTGAAACCTGTTGCTTTTCCCCCTCATTTAGTACAGGAGACTGAGACCCAGGCACAATCTACAACTTTGCTTATCACCCCTGTTTCTGAATCACATTTGTTGGGCATCATTTTGTTGAAAACTGACCCTTTCTTCAGCATTGTGCAAATTGATCCCTAGGTAAGTACTCCTCACCTTCTTTTGTGACATCCCCAAGATGCCTCCACGTAGCTCAGGTGATAAGCAAATTTCTACCAAAAAGGGGGGGGGGGAGGAGGGTAACCCAGAACACAGCTGGAGGGGCAGAAGCAGGGCTGTGCTCATGGCTTAGGGACACAGGTTCCAACTTGATGTTGATGTAGGGGTGGGTGGTGACCATGAGGGCAACATCCACGTGTTATAATAGTGTAAGGTCCCTATCTGCCTTCTACAGGGACTCAGACTAGCAGGTGTCCCTCTGCTGACACTTAACCTCAAGTAGGCTGAGGGTCAGGTGGGTGGCCTGGACTTAACACATTGGACATGGGCTCCTACAATCGTCTACCCAACCCGAGTTTGCATCTTTGTTTCCAGTGCTCCGAGGGGCCCCCGAGAGACGGTCCAGGAGAGGAAGACAGGCAGGGTGCCACGGAGGGCAGAGGGAGTGTTCCTTTTGCCCACCGTGGTTTAAGGCATTCCTCGGAGGCGGCCTGTCCCTCAGAACAGTCCGCATTCTGAGCCAGGCCGGGCACTGGAGTGGTGGCTAGCGGCTGGGCAGGCGGGCAAGAAGAGGGAGACGCGGGGACCCCCAGCGTAGGGATCTGCCCTGACAGCACAAATATCTGCTTCGAACTGACCATCCACTGACCCTTGTGGTAGACGTTCAACTCCACCAGCAGTGGCCTGGGGCTGTGTCCCCAGTGTGTTCTCGAAACAAAAGGAAACTCCGGAGCGCCATTCTATGTTCCCAGTAAGGCAGCAGGAAGGGGGGCGGGCGGAGAGTCTCCTTACTGACCCCTGGAACACGTCCATCCCTGAGAAAGCGGGGTTCAACACCGCCGACTCTCACCTTCGTGGGTATGTGCACTGTGCTCTTTGCGCATGGTGCTTTTTGCGGTTGTCGCTGTTGTTTTACAAGTTTACTTTGACCCCTGAAGTGAAGAGACTTGTTTTCATTGTTGTTGACTTCATAAAGTTCTCCTTCTTCTTTCTCATTACAGAAGGAAAAGACACGGAATCCTGAGAGCAAGGGAGAGCCCCTCCCCACGGCGATAACAAGGGGGGAGGGTCCTCAGGCCTCGGGCCCACGGGATGAGGGGCGGGGAGCGCGGGGCTCGCTGACGGGGGCTGTGCTGCCACAGAAAATCGGCCCCAGCGGCCTGGCAGCCCAAACGGGCGGCGCTCTGGGCGAGCTGGGGGCGCTGACGGTGGTGCTGCTGGGGTCGGAGCGGCTGTAGTCGCAAAGGGAGAGAGAGGGTGCGCGTCCTGCCGGAGCTGAAAGCGGCGCGGCGGCGCGCAGGATTCCTCAGGTGGTCCTCGGCTGCGCCCGACGAGCTTCCCACAGGTGGGCCTCGCAACTTCTCGCGCGTGCGCAGTGAGGCGGTGCTGCGCCAGCTCGCCGGAGGCGCGGATTTCGAACGTCGGCAAGCCGTGCTGCCAGCCGCCAGCGAAGGGCCGTGTGCTTGTGTGAGTTCTCAGCCCCAAAACTTTCTCCCAGCCTGCGTAGTGGCACTTGTGCTTTCTCTTCGGGCTCCGGTCCCTTCCGTCCCCTTGTAGGAGGCTGGGCTCGCTGCTGCCTGGCGTCTTGCTCAGGCTTCGGCTTCACCTGGGCTGGCGTTCGGGCTTGTTGCTCGCGGGGCGGGGGGGCGCCTGTGAGCCTGCGCCGCCACCTTGGGGCGGGTTGCGGGGCGCTGGTGGAGGGGTACGCAGAGGGAGGGCAGGGGTCCCACTACTGGCCCCCAAGCTGCGCTCTGCAGGGGCGCGCACCTGCGCTCGCCGGTTGAAGTACGCCGGGACCCCTGCCACTGGGAAGTGGAAAGCCCTGTCCTTGCCTTCCTGGCCTCCCTGGAAGCGGGACAGCGTGGCGGGTCAGCAGCTGGCTGGGCCCTTCTGACCTTGTGCAGCCGAGTGGCTGGGCAAGGACAGGAAAGAACCAGAACAAACTTCTAGTTATAAAATAAACAACTAATGGGGATATAACAGTACAGCATGGTGACTTCAGTTAATATTGTATTGTATATTTAAAGTTGCTAAGAGAGTGGATCTTGGAAGCTCTCGTTACAAGGGAAAAACCCAGCTGTTTTGAATTCTTTATCAGGGATGTTTTTGGGATCGGTTACTAGCAGATTATTGCAATCCCTTGCTGGTGTCATGTTTCCATGATTTTTTATGTTTCTTGTACTTCTTGCAGTGGCTGTCCTTCCATTAGAAGTAACAGTCACTTCTAGTCTTTACTGACCGATTTTAGGAAAGAAATACCTTCCCACTGCCTGCTAGGGATTCTGAGGCTTTCTCAGTCCTTCTGAGGATACACCTGCCTCACACTTCTTGCTTCCCCTTGTGGCAGAATTCTTAAGCTTATGTGCCTTCTCTCCATCCTGCAACACACCAGGCAGGTTGCTGACAGCCTCCCTTTTGCTTTCCCAGTGGTGACGCTAGAGCTCAAATTAGTGGTTGCTTCCTGGCCTGCAGATTGAGGCTGATTTTCTGCAGTGCTCACTAGCCATCAGCCAAAGCTTGTTTGCCTCCATCAGGAGTGTGCACAGGGAGCTGGCCACACAGTTTAGAGTGTGTGTGGTGAGTTGCACAGAGCACTGGGGGCGCCCATGGGCCAGTTGGGAAGATCCACGGGTGAGGCTTGCCCAGTGGCTGTTGGGCAGGCTTCTTGATGGAGTCCAAGATGCAGTAAACAGGATCCGGATCCACATCCCTCTAAGGCCCTCTGAGACTCCTCTCTGCCACTCTCGCAGCATCTTCCCTACCCCAAGTAGTGCTGCACATGACTCATTTCTCTGGATGGGGTGAAGAAGAAATGGGCCTCTTGGGCAGCATCTCACTTGGCTGGGGAATCTGAGTACTCACTCCTATGCTTTCACTTTCTCCATGTGAGAAATCATAGGCCAAGATGGTCTCTTTTGGCACTAAGCTGTGCTGCCTTGAGGGAGGGGTTATGCAGGTAAAGTCAGACTGTCCCTTTTACCCTCTTTAGTGCATCCAAACTCATTTTTTTTTTTTTTTTTTCTTTCCTCCAACAGTATGCTGGAAGTATGCTACAGGGTTCCTGGACTTCTACAAAGGCATTCTCATCCTTGGGTCTAACTCTGTGTTCTCCAGGGGCTCCCAGACCATGCTGAAGGATGAGAGCCAGTTTACAGGGCACTGCAGGGTCCACAGCCAGGACCAAGGTATGTATGAATATGACCTGAAGCATGGTGGTCAGCAGTTTATGATGGTTGATGTGGTCTGGGTCCCAACAACGCCGAAGTTCTAAACAAACAAAACACCGAGCACATTTTGGATGTCCCGATTTGATTTGTGATTGATTGAACTTTGAATCATAGGAGGGTGGTAACACTCATAACCACTGAAATTAATATTTCATGGATCATTAAAATCAAAACAAAACAAATGAAGTTCAATGTTATTTTTTTTGCAATAGTTCTATTAGTAATTTCTTATAAATATAACTAGATTATTTAAAATTAAAAAGTATACTTAATATTGCTTTTGTGTTTTCTACGTGTATAACCATCATTGGTGCCATACAGACTTGAGTAAAATTAGTAAATATTTTTATAGACTCCCACTGTCATTGATTCAATAGATCCATGAACATTCAGACAGTGTTTATTACTTTTAATGAATTTTGCTGTTAGAATATCATGTTAGGTGTAATTCATTGAACTGAAGATGATATTCTCTTTTTTTGACTTTCAAAAAGAAATAGATTTTATTTTTTATTATTTTTAAAAATTTTATTGGATTGTAGTTGATTTACAATGTTCTGTTAGTTTCAGGTGTACATCAAAGTGATTCAGTTATACATATACATATATTCATTCTTTTTCAGATTCTTTTCTCATATAGGTTATCACAGAATATTGAGTAGAGGTCCCTGTGCTATACAGTAGGTCCTTGTTGGTCATTTATATATAGTAGTGTGTGTATGTTAATCCCAAGCTCCTGATTTATTCCCGCCCCCCCCCCCCCCCCACATTTCCCCTTTGGTAACCATAAGTTTGTTTTCAATATCTGTTTCTGTTTTGTAAATAAGTTAATTTGTATCATTTTTAAAAATTAGATTTCACATATAAGTGATATCATATGATATTTGTCTTTCTCTGTCTGACTCACTTCACTTAGTCTGATAATCTCTAGGTACAGTCATGTAGCTGCATATGGCATTAGTTCTTTTTTATGGCTGAGGAATATTCCATTGTATATATGTACCACATCTTCTTTTATCCATTCCTCTGTCGATTGGCATTTAGGTTGCTTGCTTTTCTTGGCTGTTGTAAATAGTGCTGCAGTGAACATTGGGACGCATGTATCTTTTCAAATTATGGTTTTCTCTGGATATATGCCCAGGAGTGGGATTGCTGAATCATATGGTAGCTCTATTTTTAGTTTTTTAAGGAACCTCCATACCGTTCTCCATAGTGGTTGTACGAATTTACATTCCCACAACAGTGTAGGAGGGTTCCCTTTTCTCCACACCCTCTCCAGCATGTATTGTTTGTAGACTTTTTGATGATGGCCATTCTGACCTGTGTGAGATGATACCTCATTGTAGCTTTAATTTGCATTTCTCTGATAATTAATGATATTGAGCATCTTTTCATGTGCTTTTTGGCCATCTGTATACCTTCTTTGGAGAAATGTCTATTTAGATCTTCTGTCCAGTTTTTGATTGGGTTATTTGTTTTTTGATATTGAGCTGCATGAGCAGCTTGTATATTTTGGAGATTAATCCCTTGTCAGTTGCTTCATTTGAAAATATTTTCTCCCATTCTGTGGGTTGTCTTTTTGTTTTATTTATGGTTCCCTTTGCTGTGCAAAAGCTTTTAAGTTTAGTTAGGTCCCATTTGTTTATTTTTGTTTTTATTTTCATTACTCTAGGAGGTGGATCAAAAAAGATCTTGCTGTGATTGATGTCAAAGAGTGTTCTTCCTATGTTTTCCTCAAAGAGTTTTATAGTGTCCAGCCTTACATTTAGATCTTTAATCCATTTTGAGTTTATTTTTGTGTATGGTGTTAGAGAATGTTCTAATTTCATTCTTTTACATGTAGCTGTCCAGTTTTCCCAACACCACTTATTGAAGAATTTGTCTTCTCCATTGTATATTCTTGCCTCCTTTATCATAGATCAATTGAACATAGGTGCTTGTGTTTATTTCTGGGCTTTCTATCCTGTTCCACGTATCGATATTTCTGTTTTTGTGCCAGTACCATACTGTTTTTATTACTGTAGCTTTGTAGTATAGTCTGAAGTCAGGAAGCCTGATACCTGCAGCTCTGTTTTTCTTTCTGAGGTTTGCTTTGGCTATTTGTGTTTTCATACAAATTAAAAAATTTTTTGTTCTAGTTCTGTGAAAAATGCCATTGGCAATTTGATTGGGATTGCATTGAATCTGTAGATTGCCTTGGGTAGTATAGTCATTTTCACAATATAGAGTTAGTGTGCTAGGTCCCACTGTATGTGTAACCTTGTGTGTGCCGTTCAAGAGTGGAGTTTCTGTCTCCCCTAGTTCTGTGGAGCTCCTGCACTCAAGCCCCGCTGGCCTTCAAAGCCAAATACTCTGTTGGTTCCTCCTCCCGATGCCAGATCCTCAGGCTGGGGAACCTGACATGGGACTCAGGACTCTCACTCTTGTGGGAGAACCTCTGTGATATAATTATTTTCCAGTTTGTGGGTTGCCCACATGGTGGGGATGGAATTTGATTATGTCGTGAAAGCGCCCCTCCTACAGTCTTGTGGCTTCTTCTTTGTCTTTTAAATGTAAAATATCTTTTTTGGTAGGTTCTAGTCTTTTTTGTTGATGGTTGTTCAGCAGTTAGTTGTGATTTTCGTGTTTTCGTGAGGGGAGGTGAACTCAAATCCTTCTACTTCACCATCTTTTCTGGAATTGAGGGGCTGCTTTTAGTTTGGATGCTTGCTGTCTCCTCAGCGTGTGCTGGCTGTTATTCCCTTGATATGGGGGTGTGCAGATGCAGTGGCCCTTGTGTGCTTCCAGTATGGTGGGGGCAGGGCTTGGATCCTGCTCACTGATCTCATATGGGCAGCTGCTTGCTGTCCGGGCACTCCTGGGACAGCAGGGGCAGCACTTGGCGCCTGCTCACCGGTCTTGTAGCGGCAGCCCATGTCCGCCTCTGGAGCCCATGATGGCAGTGGCGGTGACTCTGAAGATAATATTCCTATTTTACTCTCTTGGGAAATAGAAAAAAATAGATAATGTTGATACCATAACATACATTTCCCAAAGTGCTTCTTCTGACCAAACAGTTAGTGAACTATTCAGGTGTATTCACGGAATGTATCATTACAGAGTTGGCATATAATGTTTAATTTGTGAGTGAGAGCAAGATATGTCGCCTGGAATACAGTGATATGCACTTTGGCCTTCAAAGCAGTCTTCACAGAAGACTCAAAAACATCCTGAGGCCCCTGCAGTAATCTTGTATGGAATGCAGATAACACTTTTGAAAGGTTGTTCTGCTTCAGGACAAAATATTTTTGACCTAATGCTAAAACAAGACTTCAATACAAAGATGCGAGTGAAGGTTCTTAAATAAACACACAACAATAAATTTCATGGATTTTGCATGTGCTTTAAATATTTGTATATACCATTAGGATGTGACATTAAATTGTTAAAATGTATTAGTTCATCTCATTTCTACATTTCAGCACATAATGCATACTCAGTATATGATTTTAATTACTTTGCTTATAGTTAATATGCTCTGATTATTATTTTTTCTATTGTAAATTATGTTATCCTGAGTTATACCGTATATACATATATTTAATGAAATTATAGATAGTTTTATAATTCATTAAAATGTTATTACATTCTGATGCCAAGTAAATTTGTTTTTCTATTAATACACATATCAGCTAGGTTTTATTAATACACATATCAGTTAGGATATTTGCAGTGGTGACAGCACTAAATCTCAAAGTAACTTAAACAAAATCAATTAATTTCTCTCCATATTATGGCAGAAGTTGCTAATAAAACTTCTAGACTTACAATGCTCTTTTAGCTGACAATTAAAAAATAATGAGAGCTAATCTCCTCCCTCAGTATGCATCTTAATTGCCCCAAATAACTGCTTTTGCTTAATTTATATGTCTACCTCTGAGCTAATCATTATGAATACTCTGATTGGCCAGTCTGGGTTTTAGGTTCATCTCTGTAGGCATGAGAGGTAAGTTTTTCTGAAAGAAAAAAAAAGAAGCTTTCATTATAAGGAAAAAGGATATTGAATTTTCAGAGTTCATAATATTAAGTTTCCACAGTCTAACTCTCTAGCCTTACAGACTTCAGCCTACCCCTTCAGGGATTTGGCCTCAAACTTCACATATAACCTCTGACAGTCATGGGAGCTTTGATCTCTCTCAATCTACTTCTGCTACTTCCTGTACTCAGTAATAGTAGATGTGAAGAAGTCTACCCTAGGTCCCAAGATTGAAAGTTCCTCAGTTTCTCCAGTACAGGAAGATCTGAACATTCCATTGCCTTGATGAAAACCCATGAGTCCTTCATTGCCCTTAGTATAAGTCAAATCACAATCCTTTTCTCTGGTTTATTTTCTTGTTCTTATATCTCTCCAGCTACATCTTTCAAAAACTCTTCATCCAAAGCTCTATTCTTCAGTAATATTGAATTTTTTTTGTTCTTTAAAAGTACTATATATATATTTTTTTACTTATTCATTATTTATGTATTTATTTATTTTTAACATCTTTATTGGAATATAATTGCTTTACAATGGTGTGTTAGTTTCTGCTGTATAACAAAGTGAATTAGTGATACATACACATATGTCCCCATATCTCTTCCCTCTTGCATCTCCCTCCCTCCCACCCTCCCTATCCCACCCCTCTAGGTGGTCACAAAGCACCGAGCTGATCTCCCTGTGCTATGCGGCTGCTTCCCACTAGCTATCTATTTTACGTTTGGTAGTGTATATATGTCCATGCCACTGTCTCACTTTGTCCCAGCTTACCCTTCCCCCTCCCCATATCCTCAAGTCCATTCTCTAGTAGGTCTGCATCTTTATTCTATGTTATTTCACATGACATCTGAATATGCTCTTCTCTCTGCTGGAATCCACCTGCCTCAGTGTCTGCACTAAGCTAACATATAGTCATTTATATTCTTTTATTATATATCATTTACTCTGGAAAGTGCATTCCTCCAAAATAAAGCTGGCAGCCAATTGGTCAGATTTTCTGGTTACAGTCTAAATCTGATCCTTTGCCTTTTTTCTCCCAACATTGCATATGTACGTTATAAAATAAAACGAAAACACATATTAGGGTCAAGAGATTAAAATGCCTATGAATATGACCACATGCCCAAGTCTGAACTCTAGATACTAAAAGTTTAGGACAAAGGTCTTCATGTTATCATTAGCAGAAGTTACACCATGAAGCAGTTTTCAAATTCTGTAAGGTAAACTATGGGACTTTCCTATCTCTCATAATTCTGGTCAATGACATAGTTGCTTTAACTTATAAAATTATATAAATGGGTGGATATTTTTCCAGTCATGCCGAAATGTAATGTTTAGAGTCACAAAAGTAACAGAATCAAGATAGGTGAAGGGAGAGGTAGTGGGGAGAGATGCTTAAAGTAAAGCAAGAGGCTTGTTTGCTAATTAGTATTTCCTCATTGCCTGCTCTGATCTCCTCTTCATTCTGACAGTGCTTCATGAAAAATTTTATCTATGTCTTTGTGCTATTTTTATGTCCTCCACAATCCAGTGTAAGAATTCCCTCCCACATGTTAAAGTTAATCACAGTAACTCAGTGTCCTCCTGATTTAGAGTAAGCAAATATCCTGACATTTCACCCACTCAAGAGTTAATAAATGTTCCTCAAATTATTGATAGAATCAGTTGTTCACTCTCCCTTGCAAAATTTTTAGAGTAGTAAGCTGATTCCTCAGCTATGCTCAGAAACATTATTAAAACAAAATAATACAGGCTGGCAGTGATTATTGCTCCACTGACTTGCTCTGACTGACCATCTTCTGTTACTCAAAACAAAGAAAATTGTTTCATTATTGTTTGTGACTTTTCATTTGTTCAGAAGCTGGGGTGATTTATAATCAAATTTCAGCAATGGTAAGGCAAAATAAAGGTAGCAAACCACTATGGAGCCAACAAAGGACACCTCTGAGACCAAGGGTTGCTGTCTCACTGCTTCCCAGATTATGTACCTCTTTGAGATGTATCGTACATCCAGGCATAAATAGAGTGAGACCATGATATCTTTATAGGACTTGACCATAGTGAAAGGATAAACCTCACTTTCACCTCTGTGCATTTTGTCCTGCCCACATTGCCTAGAGGCAGTGTGATGATTTGCCTATAAGATTAAATGATCAATGAATTGATGAATCATATTTCTAATTTATTAAAGTATAATTAACAGTATTTTAATTGTGTAGTTCCATGAGTTATGACAAATATACATACTGATGTAACCATAACCACAGTCAAGATACATAACATTTTCCATCTCCCCAAAAAGTCCCTGTATGTCACTTTGCAGGGAACCCTTCCCTTATCCCTGATTCAGATGATATCTGCTGTGACTATAGTTTTGCTTCCTCTAGAATTTTATATATATGATGTATTAATCTCCTGAGGCATCTGTAAAAAATCACCACAAACATAGTGGCTTAAAACAGCAGAGCATGTCGAATTTATAGTTGTTGTGGGAAAATGGTTATCTTAAATATAAAATAAAAAAAATAAATGTAGCAAAATAGATGGAAGTACTGTACACTGAAAATACTAAATATTGGTAAGAAAAAAATAAGGCAATACTTTCCCTTTTATTTGGGGAATCCATCAGAAGGGTACACCTGAAGGGGAGATATATGAAGCATGAGAGAGAGTCCACCTGCCATTGTTGGAGGAAGTGGGGATCTATGGAAACTTGAGAAGGAAGGTGGGTGGCCTCTAGGAGCAAAGACCAGCCCTTTGCTGACAGCCAGCAAGGAAATGGGTTCCTACTACAAGTGAAAGAAAATGAATCCTGCCAGTTGAATGAGCCTGGGGTCAGATTCCTCCCTAGAGCCTCCAGAAAGGAGCACAGCCCTACTGGGTATTATAAGCAAAAGCAGAGAGAACATGGTATATTAGACATCTGTAATATAAGAGGCAATAGTCAGAAGTTACAATGTATTTATTATGGTCTTAAGTATTTTGCCCCTTTTATCCCATGGAAAAGCCAATGCTTATATTCCGGGTGCTAGAGAGAAAAAAAATAGGCATAGCAAATTTTGGCTCTTATGTGTCTTTCCTTCTGTTCCACTTTTTCTCACACAATTGATTCGTTCCAAATCTACGCCAATAATGGACATTCTTTAGATGAAAAAGAAACAGAAACAGTGCTTGCCTATGTAAACGAAAGGTTAAAATGAAATAGCAAAAGATAGCTGAACAAAATTAGCTATTCAGGCTGATTTATTTGCATTGTAAAACTGTTTTTTTTCCAGACTGCTTATAATTTAAATTATAGAACTTTGCTTAAGAAGGTTTAATATACCTCATTTTATTGCTGTAGAATTTAGAAGAAAATAATATATGATGGCTTTCCCAAAATCTCTACTAGAGAGGAGAGTGCTGTAATCTGTAATAGAACCTAGGACCTCTTATTTCTCTAAAAGTAAATATCTGTCCCCAATTTTAACAAAAATTTAAATTATATTTTTATACATTATATTTTGTTAGAATGAATCTTATTTATATTCAATAGTTAATCTAAAAGAATGTTACTTTAAATTGTATATTAAAAAAGCTAAACATTAATACAAAATATATTTAAAACAATCTATTAATTGCAAAATAATAGCCATTAATTTTTCAGCATACTATGTGATTCTATTTTTTGCCTGTTTATTGAGCCTAGTATTTGATTATAGTGATAAAATGCATTATAAAAATTATTACAATAATTAGTCATGATGCAGTTAGTTTGGAAACCAAACCAGGCATAAATGTAGCAATAATCACAAAAAGTCTAGAGTACTTTAACCTAAAATAAAAAAATTCTAAATTTTCACATTTAATCTAAATTGAATTTATATGGTTAAAGAGTGTATCCAGGGAGTTTCTTTCATTAAAGTTATCGTTAGCTTTAATTTTTAAAGATTTCTCCCTTATATGACAAAGAGTATCTACTTAGAGACTTCTTCTATAAACCAATATTCATACCACTGTCAGGATTTATAATTGAAGTGCTCTAAGCTAAATTATTGTAACTGCACTGCACTTGACAGTGTCATTGTGATTAGAGCTGACAAGAGCTAGTGTATATTTTGTGTTTGCTGATAGAGATTCCTATACATTGCCAATGTAGCATACTGTTCTGCTTAAGCATAGTTCTTTGGGAAAAAGGACAGAAATATGAAAAGCAAATGAGATAAGGAGAATAGAATAGAAAGTGAGAAAGGAAAAGAAATGAGAATGAAAGCTCTTCCTCTTAGGAAAAATGAAGCAAATGATTTATGGACTTCAAGGTCTAATTGCTGCCATAAGACTGCATAGGTTACATTAGTCTAATGTGGATTGCAAACAAATGGAAAGTATTGGGTTGAGCAGACTTACACACAGTGTGAACATTTCTGATACAGAAACATTTCCTTAAAGAAGAACCCTCTAAAATGTGCCTTTAGAGATACCTTAAATGATGTACTCAAGTGTAGCACTAGGTTCTAGATGAACTTTAGTATTAAATACAATGTCAAGATGTGCTTTATCAAGGCAATCCAAGTTTTATATCAAACTATAGCATAAGTATTTTATAATTTGATATATTTGTATTATGTTACATTGAATATGCCTATCTGATAGAGGAAGGATGAGCATGAGAGTGATCTTATATACTTATGATAAAAGCTAGTAGGTTTTCTTCTGAATGTTCTAGAAAAATCCTTTACAGATTTATTTCATTCTTTCCCTTGAAATTCATCTCTCAAGAATTTCCTGAATTACTGCTAACCCTGCATTTTGCTAAAATATTAAAATTCTTATTTCAATATACTAAGAAATTAGGAACATAATATAATAATAAAATAATAAATTTTTTAGGACATGGAATCCAAAAATGAGGATATAGTTTAAAAATAAAATAGCTGCAGATTTTAATGTTGGTATTTTAAAAAGTTCCAGATATTTACAGCATGAGTTTTACCAAGAGAGTAGTCAAATGATGAATCCAGTCTAGCATTACATAAGAAGTTTTCATTTTTTCACTATTATCACCATATTTTGGGAGGGCAGCATAGTGTAATAAATGGTTCTTGGGACTTGGCATCAGTAAGATCTCAATTAGTATCCCACTTCTGCCATTTATTGACTTTATGAACGTGATCAAGTTACTCATACTCTTGGGAGATCTGTCTCCTCAAATGCAAACCATGGTTAATAAAGACTAGATTATGTGGAGGATTAAATATGTGAAGCAGATGGTGCATGAAAGTGTGTCTATTTCCCTTCCCTTTTACTTTCTTCACTGGGATAAGGAGCCCTTGTAAATCTGAGAAAGGATGTACCCTTTTAATTTATGTGACCCTTAACATGATTTTTAAAATTATATGCCTTGAGAAATCAAGGGAAATATTAAGAATGGTAAGTCAAAATACTCACTTAATGAATAAATAAAAATTACCCTGTCTTCAACATTGGAAGACTTGAATCATAAGGAGTCACCTGAGGAATTTGTAATATATGAATATTTTGGACCCCACTCAAACTTCTTAACTGAGGGTAGGAGGAAGCTAGTGACCAGAAACTGCTTATTGGTCAAACTGCCAGACTCTGGCCCATGGGGAAAAAAAGATAAAAGAGGATCTAAGATACACGCATGGTAACAAAACTTGAAGTGACTAGTTATGCTGATTCTCTTTCTTCTGACTCCTGATATGGAGCTCATATAGTTAACATTTTGTTCGGAGCAAAGGTTCTCAAATGTTTATATTCAGACTAATCATTTGAGAGAGCTTGTCAAATATTGTGAAACAGCTCCCAAACTGCTGAATAAAAACCACAGTAAATCAGGGAAACATCTAAATATTTATAAAGGTTCTGACATAATTCTAATACAAGTTTATATTTGAGGACCATTGTCTAGACTAGAGAATGACTTTGCCAAGAAACAAATTTGTAATTTATATCTGACTGAATAATATATTGCCAATAATTGACCCCCAAATCTCAGGACAAGTCTTCAACTGAATGACAAAAATACTCAGGAATCCATTAGTTCATATACTCACGCACTTTGACAGATGTTCTTATTATAGTACATGGGTAATGGGATTGTTAGCATATTAAATTTTGAAGAGATATTGTACAATAGATGCTTGGTTGCTCAGCTCATTGACTACCCTGCACAAGAGGAAAAATTTAGAAGCCTCACCAGGAAGGTTTGAGTTGATTCCTTGGAGCGTATTTGTTGATACCAGACAAAAAAAATAGCCTAATTAAATCTGTTTGAAAACGTTTAGCGAAAGAACAGTTTCAAGCCTACTCTATATTAGTCTTCAAAATAAAGAGAGCTTAGAATAAAATACATGGTTAGAAGCTTTGACATATTTAATTTCCATTTTAAGAAACTTAAAGATATTGGTAGTCCTGATTTGGGGCATAAAACAATCTTGAAAAATATTCTAAAAGGCTATTCTTCAACTAATTGTGGGTTCTATGACTGTCTCATTGGTGATCAAATTTTGGGGTAGGAAGGTCTACTTTTTAAATTAATATTTAATAATATAGAACCAAAATGAATTAAAAACTAATAGTACCTTTGCTGTTTCAATCAAATGGGTTCCATATTTAAGTAATTACTGTGTATCCTCTTCTTTATATAAAACAAATATGTAAAATAGGTAAAAGAGTCCAGCTTTTGTTGGTGTGACTCAGAGTTAGGGAACAGAAACAAGTGCCTACTTGCTTACCCCTCTCTGCTAGAGGGATGAGAATAGTTTGAAATCTACACAACTTGTATTAAAAGAATATGTTAAATCCAAATACACTACATTCTTGGTATTCAAGGACATTATAAACAACTGTTTTAGTATTGAGCAGAGACTAAGGAATTCTAGGATGTATGTGTGTTTAAGTGCCCATGTATATTTGTAATGTGATATTTATATATTTGTAAATTTTGGTAGAACACCTGAGACTCTATTATAGGCTTGTTTCACTTAACTAATGAGTAAATCTGCACACGTCTGTGTTTCATCACAGCGTTGCTTATTCAGTTATTCATTCCATATCTAGTACCCTGGCTAGATAAAAGTAAAAACTAATAAATAATAATACGTATTTCTGAGGATTACCTAGCAAAGCAAGATAGCTCTCCTCGCAAGATATGAAAATGGAACTGAAAGCAAAGCTTCTTAACTAGAACATAGATGGTTTTTATAAATCTTGTTTGTGACTCAGAAAGCTCTACATGCTCTATACAGAAATACAGAGAAAATCTTTCATAAAATGTTCTAGCCTGTGCATCGTTGTTCATAGCTTAAAAGAGAATAATTTATGAGAGTTAAAAAGATAATTATTGTGTGGTATGAAGATGTGCACAGGAAACGTGATTCTGGCTGGATATATAACTGAGGAAGAAGCCAGAAGCCTGTAAAAAAAAAAAAAAAGTTTCCATGTAACCACAGGTGCTGAAGGTACCAGCACAGCATTTGAAGAAACCAAATTTATGAGCAAAGACTAATTCAAGAATTTTGAGAAGCATTTTAATTTGCATAATGTGAAGTTAGTAGGAAAGGAGGCATCAGTTGAATACATAACTGAGAAAGTATTCCCTACTAAGGCAGAATTCTAACAGAGAGATGAGCCATAGGCAGAACAAATTTCACTTTGAATTAAACCATTCAAAAATGGAAGAAAATCCTTCTAAATATACATTCATGCTGTTTTTAATGAACACATAAACACATAGGATACAGCAACAATCACAATTATTTACCAAGTTATAGGTTTGCCAATTCAGCTCATACTTACTATAATAATCATACATTAAATTATAGAATATTGTTTATTTTACAAGAAAAAACAAATTAATTCAATATCAAATCAATTCAGTTAAAATCAAATTAATATTTCCTACCTTGCAGTTTGAAGCTTAATTTAAATGTTTGTTAAAATATAATATTTTATGAGGGGGTTTAAATATATTAGTGATTTTCACACATTTGGAGATTTGCAAAGGTCTTGTAAAATATTGCTCACAAATGTTGCCGGCTGTTCATTCTTTTAAGATACTAATTAAACAGTAGATTTCTAATTTAAATAGTATATTATTTTATTTGAAACTTTCTGTATAAAAAATGTGACTTCCAGAAGGATAAAAGAAGCTTTCAGTTTGCTAATTGCATTATGTATGTGGACTTTCCTTTAATTTTTTCACTAAAGAACTTTACCAGTTTAATGATTTTTTGAGTTATGCTGTTAAAGTTTGTTTTTGTTTTTCTGTGAAACATAGAAGCCTATATACGTATTCTTGCTCTGAGGAGATTGTTTCACCCTCTAAACTATATATATCAGAATAGGCTAGACCTATGCTGTAGTATCGATTTTTCTGCTAAATCTCAGTGGCTAGACAGAAGTGTATCCTTTGCTCATTCTATAATAATTTCTGTGCAGTTTTGGGTGTTTCTTAGCAAAATATGTCTTCCACATGGAAGCTCAACGGAAGTTCAAATAATTTCCATCTTATGGCTCCACTCTTTCGAGGTAAAGCCTTATCCATTATTGTCTTGGCAGGGGAGGAGCGAGAGAATAGAACTCTCTAATGACTTATTTTCTGTCTTAGCCTAGAAATGACACATTTCTCCCTCTCACATGTTAATGATGAGTGAGTACTTCCTAATTAAAAGAAATATTGAACTGCAGTCTCTTTTGTACAAGGAAAGGAAAAATAGATACAATGATGAGCACTAGTAATCTCTACCTCAAAAACTTAACCCAAATTTACAGTGTCTCTTGCTTAAGAAAGTAAAATCAATCAAATACTAGGGCAATGACACGAACTAGATAAAACTGTGGTTTGTAAGATCATTTAGTATATTTTCCACAATGAATCTAATAGATTTGTGAAACAAATGAGGGGAAATATCCTATTTTAAATAAAATATTGGCTAGCATAATGATTGGCTCCTAAATATAAAGTTTTTCCACATAACCTCCACATAAATAAAGCCAACTATAACCCATGCCTAGAACATAATTAGGAGACACAGTCTGCTAAAAACTCCTATCTACATATGGGGGGAAACATCCAAAATCAATGTAGCCTACTCTGTAACCTTTTACTAAGTAGAGAAACAGGAAGATTATCTGTGAAATAGATTGAGCAACAGAATCTTTATAGTAGGAGACACAGATAGCATTATCCTTGAAGGAGAAAGTCTGACACTGAGTGACAGAAATATTGGAACGTGGTCAGTGCCTGTGGATCAGAACAATGACTATTAGGGAACCAAAAGGAGAGACTGGAACATATGTGCGGCCAGAGATAAAAAAAGTAGAAAAGCATCACTTTGGGGGATGATAGAGGCTACATGAAGAGGAGGGATTATTGGAAGCTTGGTAGTAAAGAGGTAAAGGGGGGACAGGGAAAGCAGTGAAAAATATGGAACCTTCAGAAACAAAAGAATATCACAGCATCAGAAGAGATTTTCCATTTCCCCTACCCCCAACAAAAATACAGGAAAAAGACAGCAATTAGTAAAGAAGCTTCACTGTGCTATCCAAATATGGTAAGCCTGAACTAAGAATCTTAGCAAACCAAACCACTCAGCCTCATCTACATATAATTAACTATAATTAATGTTTAAGAACAATAAAAGGTACTTTAAAAGTATACAGAAAAAGTCACATAACATCCACTTCAGATCTACTATAAGAAGAAGGAAGGTGACTCAAAACCTTTGAGCAGATGAAGATACACACCAAAAACAGTTATGAAGCAGAAGAAAATTATAATACAACTCTAATATAAATTAAATAACATTAAATAAGCACTGACAAAAATGAAAGAACACTATGAATCATAGTCAACAATTCAGAGTATAAATGGTTTATAAATAAGCTAAAAAACAGGAAACATGTATTAACCTTGAAAACAATGCACTAATCGAAAGAAGCCAATTGCAAAAGACAACATATCTTTTGTTTCCATTTATATGAAATGTCCAGAATAGGCAAATTTTTAGAAACATGAAGTAGACTAATGGTTTTCTAGGGCTGGAGAGATGGATGGGAAGTAACTGCTAATGGGCATTTTTTGGGGGGGGTGAAATGGTAAAAATGGTCTGAATTTATATTATGGTGACAGTTGCAGAATTCTGTGAATATCCTAAAAACCACTGAATTACACACTTTACATTTGTGAATTTTGTGGTATGTGGATTATTTCCTAATAAAGCTATAAAATACACACACATACACAAAACTTGAAATTAGATTGACTGAACTGAGGAAAGAAATCAAAGGAAAAGACAGAAACAAAGACTGAATTTAAAAATTCTCAAGGGAGAATAATTTGAAAGTATAGTAAGGGAACTTGAAGAAAGGAGTAAAAACAAAGAAGAGAACTATAATGAAATAAAATAAGAGAGAAAAACATGAGAGATAGCCATAGTTCTGGAATATAGGGAACAAAGACACATCATAAGTATCATGGGAATGTCTGAAGAAAAAAATACAAGAATAAAACTAAACTAATGTTCAGCATTATAATCAAAGAAAAGTCTCTGGAATTCAAAGATGGCCTGAATCTACATTTTGAAAGGGTTCACTTAAATCTTGTTAAATTGACTCAGAATGATGGATCTTGAGATAAAGGTATGTAACAAATAGATTAAAAATAAAGATAACAGAAATCTCTAATCTTCCAGATAAAATGACTAATCACTTACAAAGGAAAGAAAAGAAGGATGATGTATGTAGCAACATGCAAACCAAGTGATAATGAAGCAGTATTGTCCATTTATGTCAGTGGGGTGTTAAAGTCTCCTACTATTATTGTATTATTGTCAATTTTTCCATCTATGTCTGTTAGTATTTGTTTTATATACTTATGTGCTCCTATACTGGGCGTATATTATGTTACCGAGTGCAATATCCTTTTCTTATATTGATTCCTTTATCATTATATAACACCCTTCTTTGTGTTTCCTTATGGTCTTTGTTTTAAAGTCAATTTTGTCTGATATGAGTATTGCTACCCCTGCTTTCATTTTCGTTTGCATGAAATATCTTTTTCCATCTCCTCACTTTTGGTTTGTGTGTGTCTTTCACCCTGACTAGTGTCTAGAGTCTGACACTAGTGACTTTCACCCTGACTAGTGTCTGTTGTAAGTGGCATATTGAAAGGTTTTGTTTTCTCTTTTTTTAATCTTTTTCTTTTTTTTAATCCAGTCTACTGCTCTATGTCTTTTGATCAGAGCATTTAGTCCATTGACATTTAAAGTAAGTAAGTATAGGTATATATTTATTGCTATTTTATTCCTTGTTTTGCAGTTGTTATTTTAGTTCTTCTTTGTTCATTTCTTCTTTTTGTTTTTCCTCTTGTAATTTGATGATTTTCTTTTGTAGTATGCTTGAGTTTCTTTTTGGTTTTTGTGAATCTGTTTTAGGTTTTTGACTTTTCATTACCCTGGTTTTCAAGTATGTTAACCCGTAACTATATCTACTTGCTTTAAACTGGTAGTCATTCAAGTTCAACACATTCTAAAACATCTACATTTTTATACTCCCCTCCTCTGCATTTTGTGATCTTGATGTCCTGTTTTACATCTTCATGGTTACCCTCTTACTGTTTATTGTAGTTATAATCATTTTTATAATTTTTTGATTTTTAAAAAATCTTTATATGGTCTTATTTATGTGATCTTCAATTTTTTACATATTTGCCTTTCCTATTACGATTTTCCCTTTCTCATAGATTTTTATGTCTTTTCTACTTAGAGAAGAATCTTCAATATTGTTTTGGGGGCAGGTTTAGTATTGCTGAATTCTTTTACTTTTTGCTTCCCTGAGAAATGCTTTATCTTTCCTATTCTAAATGATAATCTTGATGGGTAGAGTATACTAGGTTGCAGGTTTTTCCCTTTCAGGACTTTGAATACATCATACTACTCCCTTCTGGCCTTCAAAGTTTCTGCAGATAAATCAGCTGATAGCCTTATGGGGGTTTCCTTGTAGCTGTTTCTTTTGCTGCCTTTAAAATTCTCTTTAACTTTTGCCATTTTGATTATGATATGCCTTGGTGGTATGTCTTGGGTTCATCTTGTTTGATTTGTGCTTCTTGTACCTGGATATCTGTTTCCTTCTTTAGGTTTGGGAAGTTTTCAGCCATAATTTCTTCAAATACATTTTTGATCCCCTTCTCTTTCTCTTCTCCTTCTGGAACCCCTATTATGCATAGGTTGGCATGTTTTGTATTATTGCATAGATCTCATATGTTACTTTATTTTTTAAAAATTTATCTCTCTGTCTGCTGTTATGATTGAGTGATTTCCACTATTCTGTCTTCCAGATCACTTATTTATTCTTCTGTGTCATTTAGTCAGCGATTCATTGCTTCTAGATTGGTTTTTGTCTTGGCAATTGAATTGTCTATTTTTGATTGGTTCATCTTTATAGCTTCAAAGTCCTTGTTACAATGATTTGTGGTTTTATTGATGAGTTTTCTTAATTCAATTAACATGTTTACTACCACCTTTCCTAACTCAGGGTCTAGTAGACTGGTGAGCTCTTTCATTGTTTGTTCTTTCAGGGGATTTCTTTTGTTCTTTTAATTGGGAATACTTCCTCTGCTTTTTCATTTTACTTACCCTTTTCTGTTATTATATATATAGGAGAAACAGTTATCTATTGTGGTCTTGAAGGGATGTTTAATGTGGGAGCATCCCTGTGTAGACTGTGTGTGTCCAGTGGTTTTGGCATGAGGGGTGGTTTTTGTAGGATACAAGCCAGGTCTTTCCTCAGGGTGTTCTGGCCATTATCTCCTTGATAGGACGTGTGGTTGTTGTTATTGGAATATCTGAATCTTGTGCCAGGTGTGAGGTGAGCTTTCTTCTCTGCTCCATGACTGCTGCTACCCTGTTAGGGGTGCAGTCTGCTCCCCAGTTGTTGGAATAAAACCCCTGAGGGTCAGGTTCAATCAGGCTCCCTTGCCCTTGAGTGCATACCATGGCCCCAAGGAGGTGATTGCAGAAGCAAGTGAGGCCTGTGCAGTCACAGACGACCTATGTACTGCCTGTGTAGGCATCTGCGGTTCCACCCAGAAGAAGCCCAAGGTCACATCTCTTTCTCTGTTTTGTTAGTCCCAGATCTAGTGCAAGGCTGCATTGTGGAGGAGGCTGGGCCTGGGGGTAGGAGCATTGTGGCTACAGGAATTGAGGTAGCTGCACTGCCACCAGAAATTTGGGCTGCTTCTCTGGCAGTCTTCTCCCAGGACCTGTCTGCCCCAGATCTAGTGCTAATGTGGAATGTGTAGTGGTGGATCTGGGGTACACTCACTGGGAGAGGAGTCGCTGTGTACTCCTGAGTGTACTGACAATGGCTGCTGTTGCCCTGCGTAGATCACACCCCAGGCCTCCTGGGCTGTCCCTATGAGCTAGATCAAGTCCTCTCCCAGAGTCCTCTCCTAGGGTCTGTCTGCACAATATTCAGCACTTCACAGCCTTGCACTCCTGTGGCACCCCCCCTGTGCACACTCTGACAGTGTCCACCACGACTACACCAGGATCACACTCCAGGTCCCCACAGTCTGTCCCTGCACAGCTAGACTGAGTTTTTTCTCAGTGCTTGGTTGGCCCAGACTTTGCACCAGGCTATGTTGTGTAGTGAGCAGGGCCATGGTGTTAGCTCCATTTGGATTGAGAAGTGTGGTGAGGAGGCAGTCACCATTGCAAGGCTCTCTCTGCCCTGATTGTTGGCAAGTCAGCATGTGCACACTTCTCATAAGTAGCGTCTAGGCTTCTCCAGCCCTTCTGTTTGTCCTAGCAGTTATCCCTGCAGGTAAGTGGGCTGGCTGTTCCATGCAGGACCCTAGGACCAGGATGGCAGAACGTTGCTCATCCTGCTTGCTCGCCAGGTGAAGGTCCACTCATGTGGACCTTCTCTTCCTTTCAGATTTCTCTCAGGGGTTCAGGTGCTGATCAAATGCCTCTTTTTCCCCATCTTACCCAGCTACATGGAGATCTTTCCTACAGCTTTGGGTTTATAGGAATTATTCTGCCAGTTTCCAATTCATTTTCCACGAGATTTGTTCCACGTGTAGATGTATTTTGTGTATTTGTGGAAGGAGGTGAGTTCCATGTTCTCTTACATCTTGATCCCCCTCTGTGAAATGAAGAGACTCACTTTATTTCTAAGCCATGCATAGGTTGAAGGTGAAAGGATGGAGAAAGATATTTCATGCAAATAGTAACCAAATGAGATTAGGGGTGACTATATTATTATCAGAAAAAAATAAACTTTAAATAAAAAAATTGTTTCAAGAGAGATAAAGGGACCTTGTATATAAAAGGATCAGTTATATAAAAGGGTCAGTCCATCAAGGAGATATAAAAATTAAAAATATATATGCAGCAAATATCAGAACTCCTAAATATGTGAAGAAAACATTGTGAGAATTGAAGAGAGAAGTGTACAGTTCTACAATAATAGCAGTAGACTTCAGTACCCTAGTTTTAATAGTAGATAGAACAACTGGACAAAAGATCAGTAAGGAAACAGAAGACTTGAATAACATTATGGAATAATTGGACATAACAGACCTTTATAGAACACTCCATGCAACAACAGAACAATACACAGTGTCCAGGATAGACCAAATGTTGTGTCACTAAATAAATCTTAATAACTTACGAAAGATTGAAATCAAAGTATCTTTTCTGACATCAGTGGAATGCAACTAGAAATAAACTGAAATGTGTGGAAAACTGGAAAAAGCACAAATAAGTGGAAATTAAAAATACATAGATTGGGCTTCCCTGGTGGCGCAGTGGTTGAGAGTCTGCCTGCCAATGCAGGGGACACGGGTTCGAGCCCTGGTCTGGGAAGATCCCACATGCCACGGAGCAACTAAGCCCGTGAGCCACAACTACTGAGCCTGCGCGTCTGGAGCCTGTGCTCTGCAACAGGAGAGGCCGTGACAGTGAGAGGCCCGCGCACCACGATGAAGAGTGACCCCCGCTCGCCGCAACTGGAGAAAGCCCTCGCACAGAAACGGAGACCCAACACAGCCAAAAAAAAAAAAAAAAAAAAAAAATAGATTTAAACAACCAATGGATCAAAGAAGAAATAACAAGAGAAATTAAGAAAATATCCTGAGATAAATGAAAAGAAAAATAAAACATACAAAACCTTATGGGATGCAATGAAAACAGGGAGGGATACTTATAGCTATAAATGCTTCCATTAAAAAACTATCAGATCAACAACATAAATTTATAGCTAAAATAACTATGAAAAGAACAAACTAAAACTTAGCAAAGGGAAAGAAATAATAAAATATAAAACAGAGATCAATAAAAAAAGAGGATAGAAAAACAGCAAAGAAAATCAATGAAACCAAGATTTGATTCTACAAAAAGATCAACAAAATTGACAAACTATAAGAAGATGCAAATAACAAAATTCCAAAATGAAAGAGGGGAAACTACTACTGATTTTGTAGAAATAAAAAGGACTATAAGAGAGTGCTATGAACAGTTGTATGCCAATGGATGGTATAACCTGGATGAAAAAGACAAATTCCAAGAAATGACCTAGTAAGACTGACCCATAAAGAAATTGAAAATTTGAATAGACCTGTAACAAATAAGAAGATTGAATCAGTCATCAAAAATTTCCTAACCAAGAAATGCCCAGTACTTGTTGCCTTCACTGGTGAATGCTACCATACACTTTAAGACTTAACACCAGTCCTTTTCAAAGTCTTCCAAAAAACTGAAGAAGATGTAACACTTCGAAAGCCATTTTATGAGGCCAGCATTACTCTGATACCAAAGCCAGACAAAGATATTACAAGAAAGGAAAATTATAGGCCAATACCTCTGATGAATGTTGAAATACAAATTCTCGACAAAATACCAGCAAAGAGAATTTAGCATAACCAAGTAGTATTTATTCCTGGAATGCAAGAATGGTTCAACATATGAAAATCAGTCACGTCATATACCACATTAACAGAAGAAAGAAAAAAACCCCATAAAATCAGCTCGACTTATGTGGAAAAAGCATTTGCTGAGATTCAGCACCTTTTCGGGATAAAAATGTTCAGCAAACTAGGAAAAGAAGAAAACTACCTCAACATAATAAAAGTCGTGTGTGAAAAACCCAAATTAATATCATACTTTATGGTGAAAGATTGGGAGCTTTTCTTCAAAGATCAGGAGTAAGACAAGGATTCCTGCTATGACCACTTGTAGTAAACATATAACTGGAAGTCCTAACCAGAGCAGTGAAGTAAAAAAATATATATATATCTATATTTATCTATATATCTATATATCTATATATATATATATGCATCCAAATTGGAAACAAAGAAGTAAAATTATCTCTGTTCACAGACATTTTATATTTAGAAAACGCTAAAGATTCCATACACACAAAAAAAACCCTGCTAGGTCTAATAAATTAATTCAGCAAAGTTGCAAGAATGATTTGCAATTTTATACACTGTCAAAGGACAATCACAAAAGGAAAATAAAAAAGCAATTTTATTTATAAGAGCATAAAAAAATAAAATATTTCAGAATAAAATTAACCAAGGAGATGAAAGCCTTTGTATACTGTAACAAACAAAATTTTGGTGAAAGAAATTAAAGAAGAAATGAATAAATGGAAAGATATCACAGGTTCATGGCTTGGAAGACTTAATATTATGTCAGTACTACCCAAAGCGATTTAGAGATTTAATGAAATCCCTATCAAAATCCTAATGATGTTTTTTGCAGATGTAGAAAACTTCATCTTAAAATTTACATGGAATCTCAGTGGACTCCAAATAGCATAATAATCTTGTAAAAGAAAAACAAATTAGGAAGTCCCATGCTTCCTGATTTCAAAATTTAATACTGAACTACAATAATTAAAACAGTGTAATATGGCATAAATGCAGACATATGGACCGATGGAGTAGAATGAAGAACCCAGAAGTAAACCTTTGCATATATGACCAAATGATTTTTGGCAAGGGTGCCCATACTATTCAACAGGGAAAGGACACTCTTTTAAACAAATTGTGTTGAGAAAACTGGATATCCACCTGCGAAAGAATGAAGGTGGATTTTTACCTTAAACCATATACAAAAAATAACTCAAAATGGATCAAAACCTAAATGTAAAAGCTAAACTATAAAACTATTAGGAGAAAACATAAGGGGGAAGCTTCATGACATTGGGTTTGGCAGTAATTTCTTGGATATGACACCAAAAGCATAGACAACAATAATAAAAAAAAATAGATAAATTTGACTTCATCAAAATTAAAAACTTTTGTGCATCAGAGGGTGCTATCAACAGAGTGAATAACCCATGAATTGGGAGAAAATGTTTGCAAGCCATGTATCTGAAAAGGAATTAATATCCAGAATATAAAAGGGACTCCTAAAACTATACAACATCAAAACAAAATCCGGAAGAACCCATTTACAAAATTGGCAAAGGTCTTCAACAGACATTCCTCCAAGTTAAGTTATGTAAATGATTACTAAGCACATGAAAGATGTTCAACATGTCTAATTATTAGGGAAATGCAAACTGAAACCAGAATGACACACCATCTCACGACCATTAAGATGGCTATTATGAAAACAAAGAAACAAACAGAAAATAACAAGCATTGGTGGTGCCATGGAGGAATTGGAACCCTTCTACATTGCTGGTGGGAATGTAAAATGGAGCAGCTGCTCTGGAAATCAGTATGGTGGTTCTTCAAAAACACACAGAATTACTGCATAATACAGCAATTCCCCTTCTGGGTATATAACGAAAGTAACTAAAAATAGGGACTCTAACAGATATTTGTATACCCATGTTCACAACAGCATTATTCACAATAGCCTAAATAAGGAAGCAATCCAAGTGCACATTGACAAATTAATAACTAAGATGAAGCATATACACATTGTAGAATATTATCTACCATCAGAAATGAAGGAAATTCCGTTTTATGCTAGACACATATGGTCTTTTTAGACATTATGAAAAATAAGCCAGTCACGAAAGAACAAATTCTGTATGATTCCACTTACATGAGTTAGCTAGAGAACTCAGATTCATAGAGATGGAAATTAGAATGGTAGATTCCAGGGCTGGGGGAGTTATTGTTTAATGGGTATGGAATTTAGTTTAGGAAGATGAAAAAAGTCTGGAGTTGGAGTGTAGTGATTTTTTAAAAACAATGTGAATGTATTTAAGGCCACTGAAATGTACACTTAAAAATAGTTAAAGTAGCAAATTTTATGTTTTGTATATTTTACTAAAATTTTAAAAATTAAAAGAATCTAATACATATATAGTTGAGCTGTAGTAAACAAGTAAGTAAATAGACAAAACTCATGGAATACTATTTCTAAAAATCTTTTCTAAAGAATTGAGTAAGGACAAGATTCATCCTATTAAATTCTGGCAGTGCAGCTGAGTTTCAGCACTGAATGTATTAACTAAATACTTATAAAAGTAGGGACAACATTTCAGAATAGCATGTAAATATTATATATTTGACAAAAATACAATGGAAAATTTGGGTGAACTGAAAGAGACAAGAAAAATAGCATATTCTTTCTAATAGTAAGTAGTCAAAGAAATCATGTAAAAAATTTGCTAATAATCCAAATATTAGAAGCACAGGAAAATTCTAGTATGTACAGACATACCTTGTTTTATTGTGCTTCGTTTTATTGCACTTCACAGATATTTCATTTTTACAAATTGAAGGTTTGTGGTAACTGTACCTCAATCAAGTCTGTCGGTGCTGTTTTTCCAGCAGCATTTGCTCACTTCATGTCTCTGTGTCACATTTTAGTAATTCTCACAGTATTTCAAACTTTTCATAGTATTATATTTGTTGATCTTTGATGTTACTATTGTAATTGTTTTGGGGTGCCACAAACTGCACCCATATAAAACAGGGAACTTAATAAATGTGTGACTGCTTCACCAGCTGGCCAGTGCCCTGTCTCTCTCCTTTTCCTAAGGCCTCTCTATTCTCTAAAATACAACAGTATTGACTTAGGCTAATTAATAACCCTACAAAGCCTCCAAGCGTTCAAGTGAAAGAAAGAGTCACATGTCTCTCACTTTAAATCAAAAGCTAGAAATGATTAAATTTAGTGAGGAAGGTATGTCTAAAGCCAAGAGAGGCTGAAAGTGAGGCCTCTTGTGCCAAAAAGTCAAGTTGTGAATGCAAAGGAAAAGTTCTTAAAGGAAATTTAGTGATATGCCAATGGACGTACAGATAAGAAGGGGAAACAGCTCTATTGCTGATATGCAGAAAGTTTAGTGGTCTGGATAGAAGATCAAACAAAGTACAATATTCCCTTAAGTCAAAGCCTAATCCAGAGTAAGGCCCTAACTCTCTTCAATTCTGTGAAGGCTGAGAAAGGTAAGGAAGCTGCAGAAGGAAGGTTTGAAGCTGGCAGACGCTGGTTCATGAGGTTTAGGTAAGAAGCCGTCTCCATAACATAAAAGTGCAAGGTGAAGCAGCAAGTGCTGATGTAGAAGCTGCAGCAAGTTATCCAGAAGATCTAGCTGAGATAATTAATGGAGATGGCCCCACTAAACAGTAGATTTTCAATGTAGGCAAAACCGCCTTATATTAAAAGAAGATGCCATCTAGGACTTTCAGAGTTAGAGAGGAGAAGTCAATGCCTGACTTCAAAGCTTCAAAGGACAGGCTGAATCTCTTGTTAGGGGCTAAGGCAACTGATGCCTTTAAGTTGAATCCAGTGCTCATTTACCATTTGGAAAATCCTCAGGGCCTTAAAAATTATGCTCAATCTACTCTGCCTGTGCACTGTAAATGGAAGAACAAAGCCCTAGATGGCAGCATATCTGCTTACAACATGGCTTGTTGAATATTTTAAGCCTACTGTTGAGATCTACTTCTCAGAAAAAGATTTCTTTCAAAATATTACTGCTCATTAACAATGCACCTGATCACTCAAGAGCTCTAATGGAGATGTACAGTGAGATTAATGTTTTCATGCCTGCTAACACAACATTTATTCTGCAGCCCATGGATCAAGGAGTCAAGTTTTATTACTTAAGAGACACATTTTTTAAAGCTATAGCTTCCATAGATAGTGATTCATCTGATGGATCTGGGCAAAGTCAATTCAAAACCTTCTGTAAAGGATTTACCAGTTTAGGTGCCATTAAAAATATTCACAATTCATGGGAAGTGGTCAAAATGTCAACATTAACAGGGGTTTGGAAGAGGTTTATTCCTACCATCATGGGTGATTTTGAAGGGCTTAAGACTTTAGCAGAGGAAGTATCTGGTGGGAATATCAGGAGAACTAGAATTAGAAGTGGAGCCTGAAGATGTGACTGAATTGTTGCAGCCTCATGAGAAAACTTTAATGGATGAGGAGTTGAATTTCTTCTGGATGAGCAAAGAAAGTGATTTCTTGAGATGGAATCTGCTCCTGGTGAAGTTGCTGTGAAGATTGGTGAAATGATAACAGAGTGTTCAGAATATTACATAAAGATAGTTGATAAAGCAGCATGGTTTGAGAGGATTGACTCCGATTTTGAAAGAAGTCCTGTAAGATGCTCTCAAACAGCATTGCATGCCACAGGGAACTCGTTTGTGAAAGGGAGTCAACTGATGTGGCAGACTTCATTGTTGTCTTATTTTAAGACACTGCCACAGCCTCCCCAGACTTCAGCAACTGCCACCCTGACCAGTCAGTAGCCATCAACGCTGAGGCAGTATCCTCCACCGGCAAAAAGATTATGACCTACTGCAGGCTCAGAGGATGGTTAGCATTTTTTAGCCTAAAGTATTTTTTTAAAGGTTTGTACATTGTTTTTTAGACATAATGCTGTTTATTACACACTTAACAGACTATAGTATAGTATATACATAACTTTTATTTGCACTGGGAAACCAAAAAATTCATTTGACCTGCTTTATTGCAATATTTGCTTCATTGTGGTGTTTTAGAACCAAATACACAATATCTCCAAGTGATGCCCGTAGTCTTAAATATTTTATAAATGAACAGAATCTCATAACAAAGCTGTTAGAACACATACACATCCCAGTGTAAACATAGAGAACAAACAAAAAAAAGGTGGGATACATACAAACGAAAGTAGAAATTAACTAAAAGAGAAAAGTAGTAGAACTATTGAATAAATCAAAAATTAGTTCTTTGACAAAATAAAAAAATCAACATTGACAATTAAGAAGTGATAGAAAATACAAATATACAAAATAAGAGGGAAATGAGAGGGAGAAATAAATGAGAAAATGATTGAGAGATAAGGAAAATTTTGAAAAACAATGTGATAAATTTGCATAAAAGCTTATAAATACTATGTAAAGTTAGATTATAATAAATATTTTCTAAGAAATTTAATTAGTATTTATTAAGTGGACACTAGTAGAGATACAGAGATAATAAAAAAAAATTTCCACAGGAGAATTATAGAATGTTATCACAAAGAACCACATTAAAAAGCACTAGGCTAGATGTTTTTCAGGGGAATTTATTAAACCTCAAAGAATAGATGATTCCTGGTTACCTGACTTCTTTATATAGCCTAGAAGACTAAAATCATCCAGATTCTATTTCTTAAACAAGTATATTTGATGCCTAATCCTAATAAAGATTGCAGAAGACAGAAAAATACACATTAATTCCATTTGTGAATATCAATGCAAAGTCCCTTAATAGGAAAAAAGCAAGCAGACTTTACATTTTAAAAATCAATGGAACAGTATAGAAAGCCCAGAGATAAACCCACGCACATATGGTCACCTTATCTTTGATAAAGGAGGTAAGAATATACAATGGAGAAGAGACAGCCTCTTCAATAAGTGGTGCTGGGAATACTGGACAGCTACACGTAAAAGAATAAAATTAGAACACTCCTTAACACCATACACAAAAATAAACTCAAAATGGATTAAAGACCTAAATGTAAGGCCAGACACTAGAAAACTCTTAGAGGAAAACACAGGCAGAACACTGTATGACATAAATCACAGCAAGATCCTTTTTGACCTACCTTCTAGAGAAATGGAAATAAAAACAAAAATAAATGGGACCTAATGAAACTTAAAAGCTTTTGCACAGCAAAGGAAACATAAACAAGATGAAAAGACAACCCTCAGAATAGGAGAAAATATTTGCAAATGAAGCAGCTGACAAAGGATTAATCTCCAAAATTTATAAGCAGCTCATGCAGCTCAATATCAAAAAAACCCAAAAAACCCAGGGCAAAAATGGGCAGAAGACCTAAATAGACATTTCTCCGAAGAAGATATTCAGATTGCCAACAAACACATGAAAGGATGCTCAACATCACTAATCATTAGAGAAATGCAAATCAAAACTAACTACCATACAACCCAGCAGTCCCACTACTGGGCACATACCCTGAGAAAACCATAATTCAAAAAGAGTCATGTACCACAATGGCCAGGACAGTGGCGGACGTGGGGAGACCAGCATAGAGGCTGTGATTCAGGAGTCCAGGATGGGGCTGGACCAGGAGGCAGAGGTGTTGGGGGCGGAGAAGGGGCTGTAGTCTGGACGTAGCCAAAGGAAGAAATAACAGGATGGCCGGGGGAGAAAGCTGAGGCCTGAGAGGTGGTGGCCCTGCCTCTTCCCGCCCATCAGGCGCTCCTGTGGTCCCCACCTGCTCAGCGCCAGGGTCGGCCAGGTGAGCGGCGGCCCCAGGCTCAGGGGTCTGGATGGCTGGTCGGAACCAGGGCCTGCCCAGAGTGATACGGGCCATTGAGGCCAAGTCCCGGGCATCCGCCCTCCGCTGGATAGGCAGGAGACCTGTGTCCAGGTGGGGGAGAGCATGGCCTTGGCCCACTCCCTGGCTTTCCGTGGGGGCTGTGGGCGGGCAGGAGGGCCGTCTCCTTTCAAGGCACTTTCCTCTGTCCCTGAGGGCCACGGTCTCCCAGGCAGGAGACAGTGGAGCTGGAATTCGAACCCAGCGCCTCCTCCAAGCTCCAGACAGCCACGCCCTCTGGTCCGCAGATGGCTGAGATGTGGGACACAGGCCAGCCCTGCTTTGCTGAGCAGGAGGACCAAGCACCAGAGCTGCAAGCCGTGGGTCCCGCCTTTACAGCCAGTCCTGCAGACCCCTCGGAGGAGCTCAGAGCAAGGGCTCCCCACCCAGGGGACCCAGGAGCCCCATCTCACCCATTCCTTGAAAGCCTAGTTTTCCCTATCTGTCAAATGGGAATCAGAAGAACAAGTATCCTGGTATCTGACTGAGAATTGTCTGGATCCGTGGCTTTCAAGCCTTTTTGAGTATGATCTATAATGAGAAATACATCTTATAGCCTGCCTCCCCCCAAAAAAGCTGTTCACTGCAGCTCTATTTACAATAGCCAGGACATGGAAGCCACCTAAGTGTCCATCGACAGATGAATAGATAAAGAAGATGTGGCATATATATACAATGGAATATTACTCAGCCAAAAGAAGAAACAAAATTGAGTTATTTGTAGTGAGGTGGATGGACCTAGAGTCTGTCATACAGAGTGAAGTAAGTCAGAAAGAGAAAAACAAATACCGTATGCTAACACATATATGTGGAATCTAAGAAAAAAAAAATGGTTCTGAAGAACCTAGGGGCAGGACAGGAATAAAGATGCAGACGTAGAGAATGGACTTGAGGACACGGGGAGGGGGAAGGGTAAGCTGGGACGAAGTGAGAGAGTGACATGGACATATATACACTACCAAATGTAAAACAGATAGCTAGTGGGAAGCAGCTGCATAGCACAGGGAGATCAGCTCAGTGCTCTGTGACCACCTTGAGGGGTGGGATAGGGAGGGTGGGAGGGATATGCAAGAGGGAGGAGATATGGGGATATATGTATATGGATAGCTGATTCACTTTGTTATACAGCAGAAACTAACACACCATTGTAAAGCAATTATACTTCAATAAAGATGTTAAGAAAAAAGAAAAAGAAGTACGTTAAAAAATACAATACAACCATAGCAACTAGTCAGTGGTTGTTATAGTTGGGTTTTCTGGTCATGGAATATCTGTTTTATCTTCCTTCCCACACCACCTTCTCAAGTGATGCAACCCTAGCATACATTATCCAAATGGAAGTACAGGGTTTCTGGGTGATTTACAGTCATTTTCTTTACAACTGAAGGTTGTGCTTTATGATAGAATAATATATGCATAATAAAGAGAACTTATCTGTGCTCACCCTCCTCAACACACACCCAAAATACAGTGGTGTAGTGAAAACAGGATAATTGCAGTGAAAACTTCCACTGCAAAAAAAAAGAAGAAAAAAAGGAAATATTTAGAAATACACAGCAGTCTGGATTATAGCAATAATAAATTACTGCTGGGCCCAATGTGGAAAATCTCTCAACCCTGGCATAACAGGATCCTAATTCTGTTTTGTGAGTAACTCACCAGTACACTATTCTCCAAGGCTTTCTAATGCCACCCTGTGGGATTGTTCCTGTTCCTTTTCCATTATTATCCATAGACATATATGAAGTGGCTGCTAGGGTATATCCTTCTTTGGCCGCTGCCCAGTTTTTAGAGGCCATTTCTTACTGGCTCAGGTTTAGAGGTGGAGGGTTGATTTAAAATTAAAATAAGCAATGCATTTTAAAAATTGGCTTTGATCTATTGACAAGAGAATTCCTCAAAGACATTGAGCTTCAGATCTATCTGCTTCCTGCCCATTTTATGTACCAGGAACTACCTAACCACATCCAAAATAATTTCCTAATTCTAATCCTAAATTCTTTCCTCTCTCTCTCTCTCTCTCTCTTAAATGCTGAACACTTTTGAACACCTCGAGGTTATCTGAAATAATAGGCTTATCTATTTAGAAAAACTGTTAATCTTAGCTTTGCACAAGGCTGTGTGATTTTGTTTTCCTGATAATCTGTTGCTCAAATCTGTTGCTCAAATCTGATTATTAGAAGTCCAGAAGCAGCCAGAATTTTCCCAACTTTTGAGAGTCTCCAAATGTTAGGACTCTTTGTTTGCTTTCATTTCATTTTGTAAACTGTATAATTATTTCTTGAACTTATCTCTTTCATAAAATATATTCTGGAAGCATAAAATAAAAGCCAGTGCATACTATCATTTTAATTTTCACATTTCCTAGAACTACAACTTAGTAGGCATGTGGTCAGTCTACTACATCAAGGGCAACAGCTTTAAATGAACTGCCACTGTCCAAGGTGTTGACATGTTCCTGAGCTCTGATATCAATTTCTCAGATACTGTATCTGATTGCTAAGCCAATGCCATATAGTTTATGTTTATACTGTGAAATTGTTTTACTTCAAAGTACCATTTTTATAATTAAGAAAGCACTATTGCTAGATAACAGACAAAAATGTGTAGTGGCACAATCATAACAGGATTTTATTTTAAGCTCATATAAAGTTCATTTGGTGTCCCCAATCTGTTAGTTCTTCTCTTCCGAGACATGACAAAACACCAGGCTTTTTCTGTCATGAGGGAAGATGCCTATGCTATCTTTACCATGTGTCTTTCAGAGTCACTGTACATATTAATCTCAAGACAGTACAAGGAGAAGGAGAACGGAAAACTATTCAGGGTCAGTTTTTATCACCCAAGGTTAGAAGTGGCCCCATCCCTTCTGTTCACATTCTGTTTGTTCAGATTCTTCCAGCAACACATTATTGTTACCTTGTGCTTAGCATTAGCCCTGAGGTGGCTGGAAGGTTTCTCTGTGTTCCTGTTCCACTTTCTGCTTTCAGTTGCCTCTGCACAGCTGTGCACAGAGGTAGTTTCTCTTTCCATGCTCTGTCCTGCAGCAGTACACTGCATTTCTCCTGGTGCAACCTCAGTCTTAGTAAGCGTCTATGTGTCTAGGCTGGGGGAATAGATAGCACCTTCTCAGGGTTTCTGGCACTACTCTATATGACTAGAAATTGATTTCTATCTGTGGTAGGTTTTAGAAAGAAGAGAAGGCGAAAAAGAGAATTCCCTGTCCCTCCCTAAATAGTAGCAAACTTCTGTTTATATCAGTGCTGGGTCCAGGGGTTTTTCATGGACCTTTCCTAGGCACAAAGGACTTTAATCCTTCCTCTAGAAGTTGTATATACTTGCCTGCTTTATGGCATCAGTGAAGAGAATTTCCTATCCTTAGACAGATTTCGCTTCTACCACTCCCAAAAAGACCATAGGGTTGAGAGGGTGTTTTTCGCCGTCACCTCCACTTCAGTGGCTAAAGACTTGCTTCCTATGGGAAGAAGTTCCAGGGCAGGCATTGTGGCTGAAAATCATCTCATGCATGCCTGTGCCACTGAGGGAATTCACTCTTGTCTTCAGCCCTGCCTAGTCTTTCTCCTAAGCATCTGGAGGAAGCCTGTGGGAAGAGCTCTCCACATGTCTGTGGCTCCCACTTATGCTAAACTGATAGGATAGCCCCACTCGGTCACAGTGATTCATCATTTCAGCCAACGTCTCATCCTTCTATTGAAGCACCTATATCTTCTCTGCTTTGAGAAAAATGAAACAGTTCATTTGTCCCTTTTCTACTGGGAGAGGTTTGTCACTTGAAATTAAGTCCCTTGGTGGTCTACAGACAAGTATTCTGTACTTTCCAGGAAAGTTATGCTTTTGTAAATGGTAAATGCCTTTTTTGGTTGTTAGGATAGAAGTCACATTCTCTTGCTTTCCACATCTTAAGTGGAAGCAAAACTCTCTTGATTATTTGCTATGTCTTTTTAACTACACTGTAAGCACCATAAAGGTTCTATTTATTACTGTAAATGGAAGTGTGTAACACTTCGGATATAACAAGAATTAGACTCAAAATTTTAATGAATGAATAAATAGTACATTAATGAGAATATATAATGTTCTAAAAGGAAAATAAATAATATTTGTTTATACACACACATACCCTTTCTTCCCCCCAAAGCTACATACTTCTTTTTTACTCTCATATCTCTGAATTTTATGCCTCCATGGCACTTGTTACAATTATATCATATGTGTTTGTGTGGAGATGTAGGTATAAATATTGGATTAATGTTTTTTCTCTCACCAAACTACAGAGTTCACAAGGATATATTTTTGTTTACTATTGTTTTCCTAACACTTAGAACACTATCAAAAGCAGGCCCTCAAATACTTGTTGAATGGATCAATAAATGCCAATGACGCAAAATAGGCAACGTCAGGGAGATAGCAGAAAAATCATAAAATAACACAGTATTTTCATTTCAAACCTGACAAGAAAAGTTTAGGCAACTGTATTTGAAAGAGGTATTTAAAAAATTCAGTTCAGACTCTTTGTTGTATATGTGAAGAAATTAAGGGCAGGAGAAATTAAATAACTCAAAGTCATAGATTTCGTTAGTGGCTGAGTCTGGAATAGAAACTAGGTCTCCTGACTCTAAATGCACTGCTCTCTTGACTAGTTGCTCTGAGCAAAACACTTTAAGTTATTGGTTTATGGATATAAAAATGCCCATGTTGAGAAATAGGGAAAAAGGAAGATAGGCTTCTAAAATATGTCTCAGCCATGATACCCAAACAGATGGCTATGTTGCAGCAACTGTCTTGGGGAAGTTACATTCAGAAAAAGCAACGCATCACCAGGTCTCTTAATCCCATTGGGCAGTAAATGATTTCACAGTGTATCAGGCAGCACAGCAACTGGCATTTCAGTATTTCCTCCTGAAGGGAAGATGAATGCAAAATAGCTTTACCTTCATGCTCTAGCTGGTGATTTCCCTGCTGTGCCCTTTATAACATAGGTAGGGGAAGGGAAAAAAAAAAAAAAAGAAGGGCATGAATAGAGTCTGCCAGCTATTCCAGGTATTCATAAGCTCAGAAAAAATCTAAAGTTTCTACTAATAACAATAATAATATCTAATAATAATAATAATTCTTAACATGAACTGAATGTAATACAAATTGATTATTACTTAAATTCTTAAAACCTTCAACCAGCAATCATAAAAGACCAAGTCTTTTTTTTTGTGATTAACTGATAAATACATAGGCTTAGAGAGTTTAAAGGTCTCAGAGAGGTGGAAAGTGGTATCTAATTGATTCAGTTCAAAGTTACTATAATATACATAAATAATACAGGCATAGAATGTAAAAACGTAATTAATGTAAGGATCTCTAAAGTATCATCTGGATGCCTTTGTTAGTTTCTTGATTGTCATGGTCAAGTCCTGAATTCCGTGTCATGAAAAGAAATCAACTTTTAATTCTTTTTAAGAGTACATGAAATCATCTCCCAAGAAACTGTATGATGGTTTCAAACTACCATCTCTATCAGCTCTGACCAATTAAAAGATAATTAGACCTAGCTCTTTAATTTTACATTTTTTTTGTTAACCACACGTTAAAAATAAAAAGGAACAGGTAATATTAAATTTTGTAATATATTTTATTTAACCCAATATGTTAAAGATGTTTTTCAATTCAACTTGTAATCAAAAAAATACCACAGGGACTTTCTTGGTTGTCCAGTGGTAAAGAATCAGCCTTCCAATGCAGGGGACGCAGGTTTGATCCCTGGTCGGGGAACTAAGATCCCACCTGCCACGGAGCAACTAAGCCCGCGTGCAACAACTACCGAGCCCATGCTTCTCAACTAGAGAGCCTGCGTGCCACAACTACAGAGCCCACGCACTCTGAAGCCCATGTGCCACAACTAGAGAGAGAAAAACCCACATGCCACAACTAGAGAAGCCCACATGCCACAATTAGAGAGAAGCCTGTGTGCTGCAAGGAAGAGCCCACGGGCTGCAACGAAAGATCCCGCATGCCACAATGAAGATACGGCGTGCTGCAACTAAGACCCGATGCAGCCAAAAATAAATAAATAATAAAAATTAAAACAAAAGCCCCCAAACAAAGCTTGGCTCATTAAAAAAAAAAAGTACTACGAATAAGATGTTTTACATTTTCCATACTAAGTCTTTGAAATCCACTGTATTATTTTACAGTTATCTCATCATATTTTAGTTACTTTCCAAGTAAGTTTTTTCTAATATGTAATGTCCACTAATGTATGTTGCATTTATATTAAAAACATCATCACAGTAACAGTAGTGTCTTTAAAACGCAGACATTTGGAAGAAAATGTCAAACATATATAGTTGTTTATAGGTTTGCCAGTAAACCATGCTGGAATTGTCTTTTGATCTGAATATTAGATTTTTTACGACAGCGTTTCTAGAATAAATTGCATCTTTTCTTTTTTCTCATATGTTTTACAATTAAGAAAAATAGTTTTGAATAATGCATCACTTCTCTGTTCAAGTAGCAGCTAACACCTACACTGCTGTCTGCTATTAAGTATAATTGTTATTTTCATTACCTGGTGTCCGAGTCATTTTCTGTGTCTGTGAATACTGTCTTCATTACCATCTTTGACTTATTTAACATTGCTTCTCAACCTAATTTTTAGACTGTATATCACATTTATTTCCATACTGTGAAAAATTTTCTGTAGTACTGTTTACTCTAATAATGATTTTTTCCAAAGGTGATAATTCGTCCAGGAAACCCATTGTTAATTATCTTCTGAGATCTACTTTTCAGTTGTTCCTAATATGTTTTGCCTTCAAATGAATCAATACTTTCAATTAATCACATGTTATTATGTCATAATATTGCTTGAATATATTTTTGTCACATCCCCTTACTTGTACTGAATTTCACTAGAAAAAATAGTTGAACTTCTATAATCAGAGAAGGACCATATCTTTCAACATTCTGGAATGCAGTTTTTGCAAAATAATAGAAAATCAATTAAGAAGAAACTCAATAAATAAGTACCTCCCATAATACAGTTTTACTTATGCGAAACAAGAATCATTTTTATAGCAAATGGTATTTTATAAAGGTCAAATTTATTTCATAGCAACGAACAAAACAAGTGAGGTAGGAACTGTAATGTTGCTCGGTACTGACTATGTTAGGATGCTGAAACTGACAATTCAAGTATCACTCATAAGCAAGTGAAAATCAGTTCAATATTTTTTTTAAAAAATCTATTTCACTACTGTTTTATGAATCCTACAAGTAGCCCATCTTGTACAGTAGATGTTGGATATTTCAGAACTAGGAATTCTGAACCTGTAAGGCTGTAACTCCATGAAATTATTCATTCAAATCCATGTCTTTCTTTTTTCGTCTGAGCATTCATGTTTACTTTTCTCTTTCTTCTTATTCTTTATTTTCTTCTTCCCTCAATCTCTGATTCTAATATCACATGTCCTAAACTTATCTTTGCCCACACACTGCTTCTCACGGTAGACAAGGTGAAAGAAAGGAACAGGAAAAAAGAATATAATATTGGGGAAAATATATTTTAAAAAGGAGGTGGATAAAGATCCAGGTTGCAAAGGAAGCCCTCCCATTTTCTAGATGTTTTCCCTGCTTGCTAGTGGGTGATAACTCCAGCAGCTAACATGCATTGTATGATAGCTCTGTGCCAGGCACTATTCAAAGTCTTTTATAAATATTAGCTGATTTAATTCTGAAAAGTCTATGAGGTATATCAAATTATTATTTCTGTCTAATAGATACTAAAGCCTAGAAGGACTAAGAAATTTTTCCAGAGTCACATGACTAGTGAGTGCCAGGGCCAGGATTTGACCCCAAAGTTTGGTCCCAGAGCCTGAGCATGGTTAATTACTCATGATCTTCTGCTTCTTAACTGCTCTGGAGTTGGGAAATTGTTTATATAACAAAGTATTATTTAGTGACAAAGTTTTACAAAAAATTTCTTTTCATTAGCTAAGTGATTGAGAGCTAACTGTAGATATGTAATATTATTTTGCAACAACCAAATATTTCCTTTACTGCACTGATGTATATTGTGAGTCTCCAAGAATGCTATATAAAACATTTCATTTTACAAATACATTTGACCTCAGATCTCTTTTATTGAAGAAATATTATTCTATTATGGCAAACAAATACACAAAAATTGAAAGAATACTGAATTTATAGATAACACATCTTGATTTTGGACTTATAACACATTATTACAGTGGCCTTTGATTATCACTTAATTTTCTTAGTGAAATTCCTTCACCAAGCTGTGTAGGGTGAAATTTGCTTATTTAGCATACATTTATAATACACAACTAATTTTCTATCAAAAAAGCAGTCATTGCTGACATTGACACTTCTCAGATAAGACACTGACGTTTTATAGATGAAGACTGACATACAATAGCTATGTCACTTGCTATAAGTTACTTAACCTCTCTGAGCCTGTTTCCTTACTCCCACATTAAGAATGTTGCTCTAGATAACTTGTAACGGACTTCATAGCAGAGAATTGAACAAGTTGGTTTGGAGCCCTTACTAGCTCTCATCCCACAAGGCAAATCCTGGAGTATCCCAGAAAATGTCCCTGTAGCTACACAGACACCACAAAAAATCACCTATCCAAATTCACGTAATAGTTGTTCTTGTTTATTTTTTTTTCAAATAGGCTTTTTAAAATCATTACTAGGTTCACAGCAAAATTAAGTGGAAGGTACTGTGATTTCCTGATATACACCCTGCCTCCATAAATGGATAGCCTCCCCCATTATCAATATCACCCACCAGAGTGGTATATGTTTAAATATATGGCCTTATATTGACACATCATTACCCTGCAAAGCTCATAGTTTACATTATGACTCACTCTTGGTTTTGTGCATTCTGTGGGTTTGGATAAATGTATAATGACATGTATCCAACATTATGGTACCGTACAGAGTATTTTTACTGGCCTAAAAATGCTCTGTGCTCTGCTTATTTATCTTTCCCTCACCCCTAATTCCTGGCAACAACTGACCTTTTTACTGTTTCCAAGGTTTGTCTTTTCCAGAATGTCATAGAGTTGGAATCATAAAGTAGGTAACCTCTTCAGTTGATCTTTCATTTAGTAATATGCATTTAAGTTTCCTTCATGTATTTTAAGGGCTTGAGAGCTCATTTCTTTTTAGCACTGAATAAGATTCCATTATCTGGATGCAAAACAATTATTTATCCATTCACCTACTGAAATACAACTTGATTGCTTTCAAGTTTTGGCAATTATGAATAAGACTGCTATAAACATCCGTATGCGGGTTTTTGTATAGATACAAGTTTTCAGCTCTTTTGGGTAAATACCAAGGAGCATGATTACTGAATCAGAACATGTTTAGTTTTGTAAGAAATCACCAAACTTTGAAAGTTTCTGTACCATTTTGCATTCCCATAAGCAATGAGTGAGAGTTCCTGTTGTTCCATATCAGTGTCAGAATTTGTAGTTGTCAGTGTTCTGTATTTTGGCCATTCCAATAAGAGTGTAGTGGTAGCTCATAGTTGTTTACTTAAGTTTTTGTCTGGTTTCCATCCTAAAAGCTAGCATTTAGTTTCTGCCTTTAAATCCAGAGCATTTGGTTTGATGTTCTGGCTTTACTCTCTGCCTTTACTTTCTGTTTTGCCCTCCAATGTAGTCATTCCCATTTTCCTTGACTCTACACGGGGCTGTTTTAACATCATTTCTGAACCACTTTAACACCCAGCTCAGTTTCCTATAACCCTTATCTTTTACCTCATATCCCAAGTCATACATACCTAGGAGGGTAAAATAAATAACCACTGCCTACCTGAAAATGATCCAGCCAATAGAATATCAATTAGGTGCCCTGCCAGTTTTTGAGGAAAATAACTAGGCTCCACAACCAGGAATAAAGGGTTTTATTTATCGGTTGTTTGGCACACTGAACACAAAATACAGACAGATTTTGGCTTAACAGTAGTGTTCAACTGTGAAATTATTAACTGAAAAGAATAATGGCTTAGGGCTCAGAGTGACTGGTGTTGAATATAGAATTTACCACTTACTAGCTCTTTGGTCTTGGACAACTTAATTTGCTCCTCTCTACCTCAGTTACCTTTTCTATAAGTTTGCAGTACTAATTTTTTAAATTGAAGTATCACTGATTTACTATGTGTTAATTTCTGCTGTACAGCAAAATGATTCAGTTTTATATATATATGTCTTTTTTATATTCTTTCCCATTGTGGTTTATCACAGGAGATTGAATATAGTTTTCTGTGCTGTACAGTAGGACCTTGTTCATCCATTCTATATATAATAGTGTGCATCTGCTAACCCCAAACTCCCAATCCCTCCCTCCCCCACCCCCTTGCCCTTGGCAACCACCTGTCTCTTTATGTCTGTGGGTTTGTTTCTGTTTCATAGATAAGTTCATCTGTGTCATATTTTTTATTCCATGTATAAGTGATATCATATGGTAATTGTCTTTCATTTTCTTACTTACTTCACTTAGTTTGATAATCTCTGACCATCCATGTTGCTGCAAATGGCATGATTTCATTCTTTTTTTATGGCTGAGTAGTATTCCACTGTATACATGTACCACATCTCCTTTATCCATTCATCTGTTGATGGACATTTAGGTTATTTCCATGTCTTGGCTATTATGAATAGTGCTGCTATGAACATAGGGGTGGATGTATCTTTTTGAATTATAGTTTTGTCCAGATATATACCCAGGAAAGGGATTGCTGCATCAGATGGCAAGTCTATTCTTAATTTTTTGAGGAACCTCCATACTGTTTTCCATAGTGGCTGCACCAACTTACATTCCCACCAACAGTGTAGGAGGGTTCCCTTTTCTCCACACCCTCTCCAGCATTTGTTGTTTGTAGACTTTTTAATGATGGCTATTCTGACCAGCAGGAGGTGGTACCTCATGGTAGTTTTCATTTGCATTTCTCTAATAATTAGAGATGTTGAGCATCTTTTCATCTGCCTGTTTGTCATCTATATGTCTTCTTTGGAGAAATGTCTATTTAGGTCTTCTGCCCATTTTTCGATTGGGTTGTTTATTTTTTTGTTGTTGGTTGTATGAGCAGTTTGAGTATTTTGGAAATTAAGCCCTTATCAAGTCTCATCATTTGCAAATATAATATCTCAGTCTGTAGGTTGACTTTTTGTTTGGTTTGTGGTTTCCTTTGCTGTACAAAAGCTTGTAAGTTTGATTACGTCCCATTTGTTTATTTTTGCTTTTATTTTTATTTTCTTGGGAGACTGACCTAGGAAAACATTGGTGCAATTTATGTCAGAGAATGTTTTGCCTATGTTCTCTTCTAAGTTTTATGGTGTCATGTCTTATATTTAAGTCTTTAAGCCATTTTGAGTTTATTTTTGTGTATGGTGTGAGGATATGTTCTAACTTCTTCGATTTACATGCAGCTGTCAAACTTTCCCAGTACTACTCCCTGAAGAGACTGTCTTTTCTCCATTGTGCATTCTTGCCTCCTTTGTCAAAGATTAACTGACCATAGGTGTGTGGGTTTATTTCCGGGCTCTCTGTTCTGTTCCATTGATCCATTTGTCTGTTTTTTGTGCCAATACCACGCTGTTTTGATTACTGTAGCTTTGTAGTATTGTCTGAAGTCTGGGAGGGTTATGCCTCCTGCTTTGTTCTTTTCCCTCAGGATTGCTTTGGCAATTCTGGGTCTTTTATCGTTCCATATAAATTTTTGGATTATTTTTTCTAGTTCTGTGAAAAATGTCATGGGTAATTTGATAGGGATCACATTAAATATGTAGATTGCTCTGGGTAGTATGGCCTTTTTAACAATACTAATTCTTCCAATCTGAGAGCATGGGATATCTTTCCATTTCTTTGAATCCTCTTTAATTTTCTTTATTATAGTTTTATAGTTCTCATGTAAGTCTTTCACCTACTCGGTCAGGTTTATTTCTAAGTATTTTATTTTTTTGGGTGCAATTTTAAAAGGGATTTTTTTTTTTACATTCCCTTTTTAATATTTCATTGTTAGTGTAAAGAAATGCAACTGATTTCTGTATGTTAATCTTATTTCCTGCTACCTTTCTGAATTTGTCTGTTCTAGTAGTTTTTGTGTGGAATCTTTAGGGTATTCTATATATAATACACATATATATATGTGTCATCTGCATGTAATGAAAATTTTACCTCTTTCCATCCAATTTGATACCTTTTATTTCTTTTTCTTGTCTGATTGCTGTGGTTAGGACTTCCAATACTGTGTTGAATAGAAGTGGTGAGAGTGGGCATCCTTGTCTTATTTCCAGATTTTAGCAGGAAGGCTTTCAGTATTGAGTATTATATTGACTTTGGGTTTGTCATAAGTAGCTTTCATTATGTTGAGATGTGTTCCCTCTATACCCACTTTGGTAAGAGTTTTTATCATGAATGGATGTTGAATTTTATCAAAAAATTTTTTCTGGATCTATGGAGATGATCATGTGGTTTCTGACTCTTCTTTTGTTAATGTGGTGTATTACATTGATTGATTTGCGTATGTTGAACTATCCTTGTTAACTTGGGATGAATCCCACTTGGTCATGGTATATGATCTTTTTTATGTGTTGTTGGATTTGGTTTGCTAGTATTTTTTTGGGAATTTTTGCATTTATATGCATCAAAGCTTTTGGCCTGTAATTTTCCTTTTTGGTAGTGTCTTTGTCTGGTTTTGGTATCAGGGTGATGGTGGTTTCATAGAATGTCTTTGAGAGTGTTCTTCTTCTTCTTCAGTCTTTTGGAAGAGTTTGAGAAGGATCAGTATAAGTTCTTCTTATGTTTGGTAGAATTCACCTGTGAAGCCATCTGGCCCTGGACTTTTGTTTGTAAGGAGTTTGTTGTTGTTGTTGTTTTTATTTCTGAGTCTAATTTGCTTCTAGTGACCAGTCTGTTGAAATTATCTATATGTTCTTAATTCAGTTTTGGTGGGCTGTATGTTTCTAGAAACTTGTCCCTTCTAGGTTGCCCAATTTGTTGTCATATATTTGTTCATAGTATTCTCTACTTTTTAAAAATTTCTGAGATATTGGTTATTATTTCTTCTTTTGCATGTCTTATTTTGTTTATTTGGTTCCTCTCCTTGGTGAACCCAGCCAGAGGTTTGTTAATTTTGTTTACCCTTTCAAGAACCAGCTATTGGTTTTATTAAGTTTTTCTACTGTTTTTTAATCTTTTAAAATTTATCTCCTCTAAGATCTTTATTATTTCCTTCCTTATGCTGACTATAGGTTTTGTTGTTCTTCTTTTTCTGATTCTTTTAGTTGGTAGGTTGAGTTGTTTCTTTGAGATTTTTCTTGTTTTTTGAGGAAGGCCTGTATCACCATGAGCCATGCCTGTATCACCATGAACTTCCCTCTAAGAACTGCTTTTGCTGCGTCCCATATATTTTATATGGTTGTGTTTTCATTGTCTTTTTTCTCAAGGTATTATTTAATTTCCTCTTTGATTTCACTGTTGACCCATTGCTAAACAACAGTAGCATGTTGTTTAGTCTCCACATAATCATTTTTTTCTCATTTCTTTTTCTGTGGTTGATTTCTACTTTCATGCTGTTGTGGTCATAAAAGATACCTGAAATAATTTCTGTACTCTTAAATTTGTTGTGGCTTGTTTTGTGCCCTAGTATGTGGTCAGTCCTAGAGAATGTTCCATGTGTGCTTGAAAAAAATGTGTGTTCTGGGTTTCTTTTTTGTTTTTTTTTTGGATGTAGTATCAATTAAGTATAACTGTTCTACTGTATCATTTAGGGTCTCTGTTGCCTTATTGATTTTCTGTCTAGAAAATCTGTCCATCTATGTGAGTGGGGTGTTACAGTCTCCTACTATTATTGTATTCCTGTCAATGGAGTAATCATTCTTAATTCACAAAGTTATAAGTGCATATAAGTGGGAAAAAATATTTTAAATACCCAGTTCAGTGCCTAGCATATAGAAGGTATCTAATGTTACTCATTTCCTCTGTCTTTCTGAGCCTTCTTTCTTAGATCATCAGTCTTTCTACTTTTCTTGACTTCTCAGAACTTGGCATCTAATCTGCCGGATAACACTTTCTATTGAGCTTTCAGTCCTCGTTCACTATGTAAATTCTTTTTGACTAAGCTTTGATATCTGAACGTTTTTTGACTGAGCTTTGGTATTGTCAGCTTTTACTAGAATAATCAGACTTCTAACATGTTTACTATATTTAACCAAAAAAAAAAAGTATATCCATTGACTGTTTATGTACAGTATATAATATTTTATTGCATAAAGATGTTTAAAACAAAGTTTCAAGCCTCAAAGGGAACAGAAGTACCATGTGCCTCAGAAATTTTTTATGATAAAATTATTATCCTTGCTGTTTTACATATCAGTTAAGACCACAGTGACTCAGGGAAATTATGTGAATTCCCAAAGAGCAAATTAGGCTGACTTGGGACTTAACCATGTGGCATGTATCAATAAATAATGCCAGATGTGTAAGATTGACTTAAGAATACTCCTCAGGACAGGGCACATTACCATCATTAGATACCTCTTATATTATTTTCCTTTTCTGTTCATGATTCCCATTTCATTCCTATCCTCATTATAAGTACTGTGATGGAAACAGAATCTCTCAGATTACCTGCTCAAGAAGTACTTGTGACCCCAGCTGTCAGCACATAGACTCTAACTGTTAATACCATTAGGATCTGACTCAGCTGCAGAGAACCAAGGGCCACCGACACTGAATAACCAGTCAGAACAGTAGTATAAAGACCTGTCCTTTTCAGCTTCCAAAAGACAATTCTTAGGTGTTCTATATGTTCCAAGTCTTCCTGTAGACTGGCTAGATTTTATTGGTCTTGCATCATAGTTACACTTCTTCCTCCATCCAAATTTGCTGTCTCCCTCCTTTTTTCACAGGTCTTGATCCCTGCATGTCACATTCCATCATGGTATCTGTTTCCTGAGAGCCCAACCTAACACAATAGGCATCAGCTTTAATATTTATGACATATGAAAGTACCTGTTTCCCCAGACCTCACAAACAGAATGTGTTTTCATGCTTTTTACTTTTAATGAACTGTGGATATTATTGTGTGGAAGCAGGTATCAGGGAATTAGTCAAACCAGCTGCCAGGAGTACGTTTTCCTAAAGAAAAAAAAAAATGTGTGTATGTGAGAGAGAGCATCTCTCTTCAGCATACTTTTAAAATCCCCTCCCAGTTCAAACTACCAGTTTACAACACATTATATTTCACACATTCCGTTATAAGCCATGGAGACATTAAACTGACAGATGGGAGCATTCTGCTTTCAAATACAAGCTTTTCCCGAATTTGGTTCAGCAGCGTCATCCCAGATATGTATGACTTACCATTGAGTGAGCTTGAATATTTTTCCGTATATTTGAGGACAAATTTCATATGTATTTTTGTAAATTATTTGTTAATGTGTTTTTTCCATTTCAGTATCAATTTTTTGAACCTTTGTCCCTCAATTTTTAAGATCTCTTCAAGATCTTATTTTCATTTCCTTTGAATATATACTCAAAAGTTGGATTGCTGAATCATATGGTAGTTCTAATTTTAGTTTTATTCTTCTCCATATATTGTGCACCTTTTCTTAATAACATCTACTAAAATGTCCATCATTTCACCACTTAATTATGGAGCTTCATTAATAATATATCAATTTCTAATACATGGATTTTTAAAAATTATCTACTTGTCTATTTGTATATTTTCAAAGCACACTGCAGAACATTAAATTATCTAGAAAAAGGATTGCTATGATCTTATAGTTTACATTTAGTATGGGATTGATGCTCTCCCATATTCCATTCATTCTATAGTAGACCTGTCCAGTAGAACTTTCTGCAACATTGGTAATATTCTATATCTTCACTCTTCAATACAAGATTCATTAATCACATATGGCTATTGAACAGCTGAGATGTGGTTTAGTATGGCTAAAAAACTAAGTTTTTAATCATATTTGTACTTAATTAATTTACTGTAATTCGTAGAAGTCCAGTGTTGTTAGTGGCTACCATATTGGACAAAGAAATTCTGTAAGATAAGTACCAGTGAGAGATAGAAACATTTTAATGTTTTGTACTTGACTTCATAGGTATCATTTTTGAACTAGGATTTTGAACTAGAAAAGTCTCTCTTTGAGTGTTCTGTATTGTATCCCATATCTTTCTTTCTGCTCGTGCTGGAAAGTATATGGCATCTTGTGCAGAAGAATGGAAGAGTATTCTAAAGAGAATAGAGAAATTTAGGAAAAGTGCTGTTACATTTGGCTTAAAACACTCAGTTTTTACTCTCTCTAGTTTGATGTCAGATCTGATTCCTTTATCAAAAGAAGTATCTTCCAAGATGACACAACCTTTGTTTTCCTTTCCATTTATTGTTTGTGTGCATATTTTTGAGCATGTAGTATAATAAAAAGTAAAAAAAAAATGGATAATTATTTTAAATGTGTTCTAAAACATTGTTTTTAACTTATCTGCTGAATTTAAAAATACAGTGATAGTAGTGATAAGCCTTTTGATCAGTGTTCTCCCCACCTAATGCTCAATATTGTTTTATTATTTTTTATGATCATGAAGTATTCTGGTGATTTTAAAGTCAGCAGGAATTAATATCTGAATCTTATTATACATTCTGTTACTAGTTCCAATTTTTTTTTATCTGTTTCTTAGGAAACTAGACAAAATAGTTCCCTCTCCCAATTCATAAACTTTTTTTGTAGATACTCAGTGACATGGAAGGAGTACAAATACTCAATTAGCTTTGGCTATCTGTGTTTGGACCTTTGTGCCTCTATTAAATGTTATCTTTTCATTCTATGGCAAGATAATTTAAAAGTGCTCAACCTGAGATGTTGAGAGAAGGCATGCTTTTTCCAGTCTTCTGATTTTCCATTCATCTCTGTGTCTTCACCACCCAGAACTACATGTCCATTTTTACATTTTCTCCAATGGAATGTGCGTGGCTGTTGGATTTTGTGCATCTTTTTAAATCTTGTATTTGCGTTGGACACCACCACTCTCACTTCCTTTTCCACACTGATTTTTCTCTGGATACTTTTTTTTATCATAGCATCACACAAAACTCAGCTTTGCAAAAATATAGACATATCGAAGACATGGAGCACAATCAGACGTTAAAACTGCCAACTACCTGAAGCTTGTTAGTTCAAAGTGTCTGACAGATGTCACTGTGTTTCCCTTCTTTAGATTTCTTGAATGTTCCAAGATGTTCGCAAACTCAGAGTTTTCATTTGCTCTTCTTGCTTCTCAGAATTCTTCCTGTTCTTCTTCCCATGCTGGCTTGTTCTCTTAGCCCATGTCTTCTGCTTAAATTTACAAAGCATTTTTAATATACCATGGGATTCACTTAATTGAAAATTTTATCTAAAATGTTTGAATATATGTTCATAAGTGAAAAGAACTTTGATTTCTATTCTCATACTTTTCTTATGGTTCTGAAATGAATGCTACACAAGCTTAAAAAATACAGTGTGTATTACAATGGGTTTATATAATCCTTGAGTATTAGGTGAAATTCACCAGGGGAAAAAAAGGGAACATGTAGGACTAAGGAATTTTAGGGTGGTGTGGTGACATTTTAATTATTTTATTAGTTACTAAAAAGTCAGTAGCTTATTCATGATTTCTATTTTCCTGTAAATTTTTGTATTTTATATTTTTACATAAATGCTTTCCTTTCAAATATATTTGCAAATTTACAATGATTAAATTTCTTACAATATTCTTTTATCATTTTATAAATCTCTGATATGTCAGAAGCTATTTTACATTATTTATTGTGAATTTTGCTCACTCTTATTTTCTTTCTTTTTACCTTTATTAATGCTGCCAAAGATTTATAAATCATACTAAACATTTTAAAGAACCAGCCTTGTTTTTTTATATTTTTGCTATTGTCTACTTCCCTATATAGTTCATGGATTTACTCACACAAATATACCTCAACAGTTTCTAAGCTTGCTATCTTTATTCCACTCTTATTATTTCAGAAGAATCTGTTATATTTACACATTAATCACTACCACAGAACTAAAAAAATCTGTCACAGTAACAAGTGTCCTTCATCTTGCTGAACATAAGGGGACATTTTCTATAAATCCTCTTAACCAAATATCTCACTATAACTTACACTCTTTTCTTTTTTCTGATCCCTTTACACTAAAATCCTAAATACATTTATCTATACTATCGTCCCTATTTTGTCTTCTCTCATTTTGCCTTGATCCCATTCCAGTAAGAATTTTGACCTCATTAGAATGATGAAATATACTTTGTCAGTGTCAACAGTGACATATCACTATATTCAAGGTCAAGTTTCAGTTTTCATCTTACTTACCTGGTTGTAGCTATTGATACAATTGCCCATTCTTGAAGCACATCCTTAGCTTGGCTTCAAAGATGCCACTGTCAGTCCTCTAACAATACTAACCTTATCTCTTAGTTGGTTTACTTGTTTCTTAATCTATGTGAAACCATGCCCACAGAGTTAAAAATCCCATTCTGAAATCACGCCCCATAGTGTTAACAGAAACTGGTGACTTACAGAAATCCTTGAGCTTGTCTTACAGAACAGCAAATAAGGGAACAGCTGGTTAAAAACCCCTCTGTTTGTAATACAACAAAACTGACTGAAACTGGGGATGGAACCAGTGTGTCTGAACCAAGTCTGCACAGTAGACTTGCTTGTCTATAGATGACCTTTTGATGTCACAGCCCCAACTTCCCCCACATGTTTAATACCAACTCCCAAAATTTGCACATGTGACCCATGAAGAGGCATGAAACCTGCTTGTACCTGCGTATAAGAACTTAACACTTCCTTGAACTTTGTATCCAACTGCTCTCCTCCTTTCTTTACCACTCCAAAACCCTAACCCTTAAATATCCACCTCACTTGCCACCGTGGAGACGGATTTGAGCCCTACCTCCTGTCTCACCAATCAACTTTGCAATAAGGCTTTTTCTTTTCTTAAAAGCCAGTGCCATAGTATTGATTTCTATGTGTGTTGGGCAGTGAGCCCTTTGCTGACATGTACACATGTAGTAATACTAAAAATTACTCTGTCAGGTCTAATGGCTGTACATTTATTCGTGTGGTAATAATTGCCTGTATTAATTTTCCTTAAATTCAGGCTCATATTCAATTTCCTATTCAGTATCTCCAGTTTACTCTCCAATAAACTTCTCATACTCAACACATTCTAAGTCATTCTCTGATCTTTTCCAACCCATGGCCCCAGCCTGTTCTGTGTATAGACTTCGTCATCTCAGTAAATTTCTCTACTCCTCATCCAGGTGCTCAGGACAAAAAACATTATCCAAATCCAAAGACTCGAATATAGAAAAACATAGTTTAACAAATTAGGTCTATTATGTTTTAGAAAGCTTCATAAAAGTAGAAACCCTTGAAAATGCAGGTTGCTTGTAGTTTGGGGAAAATTCATTAACTTTTTTATAACACAAACAAGGCAAAACTTTTGACCTAAAAATAAAAAGAATATTATGTTTTAGAAATACTCAGGTATTACGTATTTTAAAGTTCTGGGACCAAGTATAGTTTCATAAAAAGAGTAATAATTTGGACCAGGATGACATGAGGGGCTTTTCCTTTGGCAGGGCCATAAGAATTTATGTTTTTCCCAAATGCAGCAAGATTTTGGCTATGTTTATATAGTAATAAATTCAATTTTGTCTTCTATGTGTAAACAGATATTAAATATCCTAATATCAGTAAAAGCTATCTAGAATACTGCCTGAGCTCAGGAAGACAGCTATAACTTGACAATTTAGTAGAACTTACTTATTATAGCATGAATTTTTACTTTAAATTTAAATAATAAGCAAAGTCAACAAATTAATGATACTGAAGAGACCAAACAGATGGGAATCTATAAAGTAGCTATAAAATATTAATTTCTGTATTACTCATAATCTGTAGTTCTGGCTCTATTTCTATTAGATTTCACTACTTTTATGTAATTATAAAATAATTACATGAAACATGCAGTTGTGGGAAATCACTGGAGCCCAAGTGATTATGTTTCTAATCAAGAGGAAAAACATTAAGAAGGCATCATTTCATGTATTTGAAATTGTGGCAAAATATAAAACTGGCTAGAATCCTAATTTTCCAAAATGTTTAACGTTAATCTAATATATTGACAAAATTTTACAGCCTTTTAATCTAAAACTGGTCATGAAATGAAACTCAAAACTTTACTCAGTACTAGTCTTTTTTCTGCCACAATTCTGTAGTAGACAACCTCTAAGATGGTCCCAAATAATCCCTACCCCATGTTTTTCAAGTTCTTATAAATCCTCTCCCCCTTGTGTGTCGGCTGATTTTAGTGATGCACTTTATTTATTTATTCATTTCTAATGAACACAACAAGTGATGGGATGTTATTTCTGGAATTAGGTTTCAAAGTACTTTGACTTCTGTCTTGCTCTCCCTTCTCTCACTTTCTTACTCTGATAGAAATCAGTTGACATGTGAGATGCTCTATGGAGAGGTGCACATGGCAAGGAACTGATGTTGCTGGCCAGTACCTGTGAGGACCTAAGTTCTGCCAACAATTCTGCTTGTAGGTGAAACTTCAGATAAGCAGCCTCGTGAGAGACCCTGAGACAAAACCTGTGCCCAGATTACTAACCCAGAAAAACTATGAGATAATAATTATTTGTTATTTTAAGCCACTAATTTTTTGGAGTAATTTATTATGTAACAATAAATAACTAGGATAAATCCCAACAGAGGTAGTATTTCCATATCTGCTTTTAATCCATAAATTCAGGATAAATAACTTTGTGATGTTTCAGGTAATATTATCTACAACTTATTCACTAGTGTTTGTTCTGTGGCACATAGTTCATGATCAGTAAGTATCATTAAAATTCACTAAAGCAAAAAGCATATGTTATTTAGATTTAAAACAAGGAGGGACAAAGTTTTACCTTGTATTAGGCAACAGTTCTTCTGAAATGTAATGTTTATGTATGACATTTAAAGGACTGGGTCAGTATATGTTTCAGAACTGGTTAAAATTAGAGAGTAGACTAGTAGAAAGTTTTAAAATAAACACTTAGTGATACAATTAAGCAAAAATTGGATAGGGGTGAAATTGTATTACATTTAGGATGAACATAATAAACGCCTTTATAATTAGAAATTTAGAGTTTTTTCCCTAGTATTGATACATTTTGAGATTGTGTGGTTTATTTATTGTATACACACAAAGGGTGGAGAGATATGAAGAGAGAGAGTAAAAACAAAATAGGATGAGATGTGACTTTCAAAATAAGTTAATCGTTACAGGATAATATTAACAAAGGTGTGCAGTACCATATTCTTTTTCTTTTTTTTTTAATTGAAGTATAGTTAATCTACAACGTGCTAATTTCTACTGTATAACAAAGTGACTCAGTTTTACACATATATATATTCTTTTCCATTATGGTTTATCCCGGGGATTGGATATAGTTCCCTGTGTTATACAGTAGGACCTTGTTTATCCATTCTAAATGTAAGTGTGCATCTACTAACTCCAAACTACCACTCCATCCCTTTCCCTCCCCCACTCCCACTTAGCAACCGCAAGTCTGTTCTCTATGTCTGCGAGTCTGTTTCTGTTTCATAGATAAGTTCATTTGTGCCATATTTTAGATTCCACATATAAGTGATATCATATGGTATTTGTCTTTCTCTTTCTGACTTCACTTAGTATGTAATTTCTAGTCTCATCCATGTTGCTTCAAATGGCATTATTTCATTCTTTTTTATGGCTGAATAGTATTCCATTCTATATATGCACCATATCTTCTTTATCCATTCATCTGTTGATGGACATTTAGGTTTCTTCCATGTCTTGGCTATTGTAAACAGCACTGCAGTGAACATTGGGGTGCATGTATCTTTCTGAATTACAGTTTTGTCTGGATATATGCCCAGGAGTTGGACTGCTGGCTCATATAGTAATTCTATTTTTAGTTTCCTGAGGATCTTCCATACTGTTTTCCATAGTGGCTCGACCAACAGTGTAGGAGGGTTCCCTTTTCTCCACACCCTCTCCAGCATTTGTTATTTGTAGACTTTTTAATGATGGACATTCTGACCAGTGGGAGGTGGTACCTCATTGTAATTTTCATTTGAGGATTTCTCTAATAATTAGTGATGTTGATCGTCTTTTCATGTGCCTACTGGCCATCTGTATGTCTTCTTTGGACAAATGTCTATTTAGGTCTTCTGCCCATTTTTTGGTTGGGTTGTTTATTTTTTGTTGTTGAGTTGTGTGAGCTGTTTGTATATTTTGGAGATTAAGTTCGTGTTGGTCACATTGATTGCAAATATTTTCTCCCCTTCTTTGGGTTGTCTTTTTGTTTTGTTTATGGTTTCCTTTGCTGTGCAAAAGCTCATAAGTTTGATTAGGTGCCGTTTGTTTATTTTTGTTTTTATTTCTATTGCCTTGGGAGAGTGACCTAAGAAAACATTGGTACAATCTATGTCAGAGAATATTTTGCCTGTGATCTCTTCTAGGAGTTTTATGGTGTCATGTCTTATGTTTGTCTTGAAGCCATTTTGAGTTTATTTTTGTGTATGGTATGAGGGTATGTTCTAACTTCATCGATTTACATGCAGCCGTCCAACTTTCCCTGCACCACTCCCTGAAGAGACTGTCTTTTTCCCATTTTATATTCTTGCCTCCTTTGTCGAAGATTAATTGATGGTAGGTGTGTGGGTTTATTTCTGCGCTCTCTACTCTGTTCCATTGATCCATATGGCTGTTTTTTTACCAATATCACACTGCTGTTTTCATTACTGTAGCTTTGTAGTATTGTCTGAAGTCCGAGAGAGTTTTGCCTCCTGCTTTGTTCTTTTTCCTCAGGATTGCTTTGGCAATTCTGGGTCTTTTATGGTTCCATATATATTTTTGGATTATTTTTTCTAGTTCTGTGAAAAATGTTATGCATAATTTGATAGGGATCACATTAAAACTATATAGTGCTTTGGGCAGTATGGCCATTTTAACAATATTAATTCTTCCAATCCAAGAGCATGGACTATCTTTCCATTTCTTTGACTCCTCTTTAATTTTCTTTATTAATGTTTTATAGTTCTCAGCATATAAATTTTTCACGTCTTTGGTTAGCCTTATTCCTAAGTTTTTTTTTTTTTTTTGGTGTGATTTTAAAAGGTATTGCTTTTTTGACTTTTACTTTCTGATATTTCATTGTTAGTATAAAGAAATGCAACCAATTTCTGAATATTAATCTTGTATCCTGCTACTTTGTTGAATTTATTATCAGTTCTAGTAGTTTTTGTGTGAAGTCCTTAGGGTTTTCTTTATATAGTATCATATTATCTGCATATAGTATCAATTATACCTCTTCCCTTCCAATTTGGATACCTTTTATTTCTTTTTCTTGTCTAATTGCTGTGGCTAGGACTTCCAATACTGTATTGAATAGAAGTGGTGAGAGTGGGCATCCTTGTCTTGTTCCAGATTTTAGTGGGAAGGCTTTCAGCTTTTCACCATTGAGTATTATATGGCTGTGGGTTTGTTATGAATGGCTTTTATTATGTTGAGATATGTTCCGTCTGTACCCACCTTGGTAAGAGTTTTTATCATGAATGGATGTTGAATTTTGTCAAATGCTTTTTCTGCATCTATTGAGATGATCATAGATGTTACATTGATTGATATGCATATGTTGAACCATCCTTGTTAACTTGGGATGAATCCTACTTGGTCATGGTATATGATCTTTTTTATGTTTTGTTGGATTTGGTTTGCTAGTATTTTATTGGGAATTTTTGCATCTATATGCATCAAAGATATTGGTCTGTAATTTTCCTTTTTGGTAGTGTTTTTGTCTGGTTTTGGTATCAGGGTGATGGTGGCTTCATAGAATGTCTTTGGGAGTGTTCTTCCTCTTCAGTCTTTTAGAAGACTTTTAGAAGAATCGGTACAAGTTCTTTTTATGTTTGGTAGAATTCACCCTTAAGCCATCTGGTCCTGGACTTTTGTTTGTAGGGAATTGTTGTTGTTGTTGTTTTTATTACAGAGTCTAATTTACTTCTAGTGATCAGTCTATTCAAATTATCTATATGTTCTTGATTCAGTTTTGGTGGGCTGTATGTTTTTAGAAACTTGTCCCTTTCTTCTAGGTTGTCCAATTTGTTGTCATATAATTGTTCATAATATTCTCTTTTTTTAAATTTCTGCATTATTGTTTATTAACTCTCCTTTCGCATTGCTTATTTTGTTTATGTGGTTCCTCTCTCTTCTTGGTGAGCCTGGCTAGAGGCTTTTCAATTTTGTTTAGCCTTTCAAAGAACCAGCTCCTGGTTTTATTATTTTTTTCTATTATTTTTTAATCTCTTATTGATTTCCTCTCTGATCTTTATTATTTCCTTCCTTCTGCTGACTGTAGGCTTTGTTCTTCTTTTTCTAATTATTTTAGGTGACAGGTTAGGTTGTTTGAGATTTTTCTTGTTTTTTGAGGAAGGCCTGTATCACTATGAACTTCCCTCTAAGAACTGCTTTTGCTGCATCCCATAGATTTTGTATGGTTGTGGTTTTTTTGTCCTTTGTCTCAAGATATTTTTTAATTTCCTTTTTGATTTCCTCATTGACCTATTGGCTTTTTAGTAGCATGTTGTTAGTTTCCATGTAATCATTTTTTTTCCTGTGGTTGATTTCTAGTTTCATGCTGTTGAGGTCAAAGAAGACACTTGAAATCATTTCTATACTATTATATTTGTTGAGGTTAGTTTTGTGCCCTAGAGAATGTTCTATGTGCATTTAAAAAGAATGTGTATTCTGGTGTTTTTTTGGATGTAATGTCCTGAAAATATCAATTAAGTCTAACTGTTCTATTGTATCATTTAGGATCTCTGTTGCCTGACTGATTTTCTATCTAGAAGATCTGTCCATTGATGTGAGTAGGGTGTTAAAGTCTCCTACTCTTATTGTAGTCCCATCAATTTCTCCCTTTAGGTCCATTAGTATTTTTTTTTAATGTATCTGGGTGCTCCTGTATTAGATGCATATATGTACAGGTGTAAAATCCTCTTCTTGTATTGATCCTTTTATCATTTTAATTTCCTTTATCTTTCTTTATGGCTTTTGTTTTAAAGTCTATTTTGTCTGATATGAGTATTGCGATTCCCACTTTCTTATCATTTACATTTTCATGAAATATCTTTTTCCATCCCATCAGTTTTAATCTATATATGTCCTTTACCCTAGGTGGGTCTCTTGTAGGCAGCATATTGTAGGCTCTTTTTTTTTTTTTAATCCAGTCCACCAGTCTATGTCTTTCTATTGGACAATTCAGTCTGTTGACATTTAAGGTAATTATTGATACATCTGTATTGATTGCCTTTTTAAACCTTGTGTTCCAGTTGATTCTATGTTTCTTCTTTGTTCCTTTTTTGTGTGTGTGGTTTGATGATTTCCTTTTATTTTATGCTTGTGTTCTCTTCTTTTTTTGTTTTTGTGAATCTGTTGTCTGTTTTTGATTTGTGGTTACCCTGTTTTACAAGTATGTTAACCCCTTCCAATATCTGCTTGCTTTAGACTGATAGTCATATAGGCTCAAACAGATTCTGAAAAATATATATATATATATATATTTTTTTTTCATACTTTCCTTTCCTGATTTTATGATTTTGATGTCCTTTTTTACATCTTCATGTTTATCCTTTTGCTGTTCCTTGGGTTTTTCATCGCTTTCACAAGTAAGTTTTATTTTTCTTTTTTTTAATGTGTATATTGGCTTATTTAAGTGATTTATTTTCCAATTGTGACTTCTTCTTTCCTATATCTTCTTGCTTCTTTTCTATTTAGGAAGACCTCGCAATATTTCTTTTAGAATAGGCTTTGTATTGCTATATTCTTTTAGTTTTTGCTAGTCTGAGAAATTCTTTATCTCTCCTCCTATTCTAAATGACAGTCTTGCTGAGTAGTATATTGTAGGTTTGCAGATTTTCCCCTTACAAGACTTTAAATATATTTTGCCATTCCCTTCTGGCCTGCAATATTTTGGTAGAGAAATCAGCTGGTAGCCTTATGAGGGTTCCTTTGTAATTCATTCTTTGTTTTTTACTTGCTGCCTTTAGAATCTTCTCTTTATCGTCAACTTTTGCCATTTTTATTATATGTCTTGGTGTAGGTCTGAGTTCATCTTGTTTGGGACCCTCTGCTCTTCTTGTATCTGGATATATGTTTCCTTCTTTAGGTTTGGGAAGTTTTCAGCCGTAATTTCTTCAAATACATTTTCAATCCCCTTTCCTCTTTCTTCTCCTTCTGGAATCCGTATTATGCATAGATTGGCATGCTTTATATTATCCCATAGGTCTCTTGTATTGCTTTCATTTTTTTTTTTTTTCATTTGTCTTTTTGTCTGCTGTTCTGATTGTGTAATTTCCAGTATTCCATCTTCCAGATCACCTATTATTTCTTCTGCATGATTAATTCTGCTATTCATTGCCTTTATCTCAGCTTTCTTCTAGGCAAATGAATTTTCTAATTTTTTTTGGCTCCTGCTTATAGTTTCTAGTTCCTTTTTACAGTAATCTGCATTTCTGTCTATAGCCTTAATTCCTTCAGTATTTTCTTTACCTCCTTTTTTGAACTTGGTTTCTATTAGACTAAAGAGATCTGTTACATTGTTTGTTCCTTCAGGGGAATTCTCTTGGTCTTTTAACTGGGAGTGGTTCCTCTGCTTCTTCATTTTACTTATATTTCTTTTACTTTATGAGTTTAGGAGAAACAGTTATCTACTGTAGTCTTGGAGGGCTATTTATGTGCCGGAGTGTCCCAGCATAGCTTATGTGGGTTTAATATTTTTTTGGTGCAAGGGCTGCTTTTAGTTTGGATGCTTGCTATCTCTTCCCTTAGCATGTGCTGACCATTATCCCCTTGAGTAGGGGGTGTGCAGGTGTGTTGCTCTTGCAGGCTCCCAGGAAGGTGGGGGCAGAGACTGGCACTGTCTCGTGGGACCCTTGGCAGTGGCAGAGGTCTTCACTTGCCTCTGGAGTCTGAGATGGCAGCAGTGGCTCGCGCCCGCCCCTGGAGCTCTTGTAAGCAGTACCCTGCCACTTGAGAGTACATACGTGCAGAGAAAGAAGCTCCTATGGTGGTTCTGCCCCTCTCCTCCTGTGCACCCCAACAATGGCACCTTTCTTCTCTGGCAGGCCTAGGCTTCTTCCCGTACTCCCTTGGTTGGGGTGCACCACACCTCAGCTCCTTCAGGCTGTCTCCACATAGCCAACCCTAGTCCTTTCCCCAGGTCTGACCTCCAAAGCCTGAGCCTCAGCACCCAGCGCCCGCCTGCACAAACACAGGAGCATCTCAGGCTGGGGAGCACAGGGCTGTGGCACCAACCATCTGTGCAGGTATCTCTCTGCTTTCCCCTCTGCAAATTGGTTGCAGTGCTCTTCTCTGAGGCTTCAAAGCTCCCCCCTGCCACCCTGTCCTGGCTGATCTCTCCACCGGTGAGGGGACTGCCCAGTGTGTGGAAATTTTTCCTCTTTCTCAGTTCCCTCCCAGGGGTGCAGGTCCTGTCCTGATTCCTTTCTCTTTTTTTCTTTTTTCTTTTGTCCTACCCAGTTATGTGGAGATTTTCTTGTCCTTTTAGAAATCTAATGTCTTCTGCCAGCATTCATTAGATGTTCTGTGAGAATTGTTCTACGCATAGATGTATTTTTGATGTATTTGTGGGAGAAGGTAAGCTCCATGTTCTACTCCTCTGCCATGTTAATCTGATTCCCAGCATATTTTTTTCCTTTGTGACTTATTTTATTGAAAGTCAGCCAATCATAGTGGCTGTAATGAGATAGAAATACAAACTACTTGGAGAATTGGTTTCTTTTTTTAATGCATGCCTTAAACCCTCAATCAGTGAAGATATATTTCATGACCTATAATTCTTCCCTCTAGGAGTCTATCCACATTTAAATTTCCACATTTTACTTGTAAGTACCTGCTATGTGTCATAAATTTATTTTGTGACTTTATGTGTCAAGAACAGATTTTCCTAACTTACAGCTTTGGTTTATGTAATGAGTTCAAATGGCTGTCATCTATTTTAATGTTTTTAGTGATTTTCTTTTTTCTTAATTTTAAATTGTTAAATAATTAAACCAGTTCATAATATTATGTGGAAAAAATAGGAATAAATTGTACAAATGTCACCATAACACAAATATAAGATAATGAATTCTCATGTATATATCTTCGTTATGTTTTTAAAATATCTTTATATTTTAGAAGAGGTACTTTATTATGAATTTCATCAGTACTAGTCACATTTATACTTTCACATCTATACTAAACATACCACCTTCTTACCAACATCTACTTTTTTAGTTCTACAAATGATAATGTGAGCCCAAAGGACAAGGGCTTATGAGTGGTAGAGGTAGGAATTGAACCCACTTCACCTGCTCTCAATTCAGTGCATCTTATGCATGGCTCATATTGTATGTTTTATTATCTGTCCCAGTAAGTCTCAGTAGTTGAGAACCTAATCATATTTTTAGTAGAAAAGCATATAAGGGATGGAGAAAATAACACTTGCCAAGAATTTGTATTTCTAGCTTTATTGAAATATAATTGACATGTATTATACATGTATAAAACATTGTATAAGTTTAAGGTGTACTGATTTGATACACATATATATTACAAAATGATTACCATCATAGCATTAGTTAACATCTCAGTTATTTCTCATAATTACCATTTCTTTTTGTGGTGAGAACATTTTGGATCTACTCTTTTAGCAACTTTCAAATATATAATACACTGTTATTTTGTATAATCACCATGCTGTACGTTAGATACGCAGGACTTATAATTGAAGTTTGTACCCTTTGAATAACATCTTTCTATTTTACCCATTCTGCAGTGCCTGGCGACCATCAGTCTACTCTCTGTTTCTACAGGTCCAGCTTTTTTTGATTTCATGTATAAGTGATACCATACAGTATTTTCTTTCTCTGTCTGATTTATTTCACTTAACATAATGCCCTCAAGGTGCATCCCTGTTGTGCAAATTTCAGGATGTTCTTTTTACAGCTAAATAGTATTCCATTGTATATATATACACACCATATCTTCTTTATTCATTCATCCATTGATGGGCACTTAGATTGTTTCCACATCTTAACTATTGTGAATATTGATGCAGTGAACATGGGTGTGCAGATATCTCTTTATAACCTGTCTCATTTCCTTTGGATATATACCCAGAAGTGGGATTGCTGGATCATATGATAGTCCTAGTTTTATTTTTTTGAGGAATCTCCACACATAAAAAGATACATACTCATGTAGCTGGAAATTAAGTTTTTTAAAAAATGGGGCATTTAATATATACTAGATAATTTCCAAGTACTTAAAATCATTAACTCATTTAATCTTCACAATAACCCCATGATATGCATACAAATATTTTGTATGATTTACAGATGAATGGGGATACCGAGAATTTAAATAACTTGCCAAAGGTCACTGAGTTATTATATTGCAGACACTTTGAGCCTAGCACTCTGGTTCCAAACCCATGATCTTAATCATTATACTGTATTTCTCATTCTTAAGGCTACTAATTTCAGGGCAACATGTTTGATAGTCTGAATAAACTTCAGGGTCAAATAAGCCAATATTTTTGTTTAATTTTTAAAATTATTTTGGCTTATGTGCTCTTGTTATAACCAAGAAACTGAGACTTACTCTAAATATTCCGAATTATGGGTTTAGAATCCTGTACATTTTATGATTATGTTCATTCTTTCAAATTCACAGCATCTTAAAATAACAACAATTTTAAAAACCCCACAAAACCTGTGAATGCATTTTACAAACACAGTTTAGGAAGTTGGGCTACTATTTTCCTCTGTTTAAATCTTTCTGGGCTGCTGATTAGAACAATATGATTTAGGGTTTTTCCCCTAAGGATTAGGAAGCAATTAGTCCTAATGTGAAGTAATGACAGTCAATGCACATTGCACATGCGAAACATAGGATTTAATATTTGTCCTTGATAAATACAACTTCCTACTCAGTGTTTCTGACATAGTTTTACAATGTTCCTTGTAAAAAAAACTTCTTAGAGCTAGTGACTACAGGCTTTGTTACCAAACCAAACTTTGGCCCACTCACCAGACATGCAAAAAAGCCAGTCTACTGACACCGGGTTGTGAAGGAAAGTACAGTGTTGATTGAGGGCACCAAGCAAGGAGAATGGGCAGTTTGTGCTCCAAAGACCTGAACTCCCTTATGGCTTTCAGGGAAGGGATTTTTAAAGACAGTGTGATCAGCTCATGCACAATTCTCTGATTGGTTGATGGTGAGGTAACTAACAAGGTGATGTTTCAGGGATCTCAGACACCAACCTTCTGGTTCCACCTGGCCTGGGGTCTTTGTGCTGGTGGTCAGCATGCAGTTAACTTCCTCCACCTGGTAGGGGTTTTAGTATCAGCAAAACAACTCAAGGATATGGCTCAAGATATTATCTATGGCCCTTGAGAAGGAACTAAAGGTCCTTGACTTTGTTTTATGGCTAAACTATTATTATTTTGTCTTGCTTGACTGCTTTCCTTTATTTTTGCATTTTCTCACTTCTCTGATTAAATTTGCTCTTTGTAACTCATGGAAGGCAGAGGAGGCTAAAACTTTCTACAAACAAGAGCTGGGGGATCTAAGGTGGGGGGAGGTTGTCTGTCCCCAAAAGGGCCCCGCAGGGTCCTGCTTGGTTTCAGTTTGAATAATTTTCTTTTATGTATGTAAAACTGAGACCTTCGTATTTTAAAATATTAGTGCTAAATTTGAATGAGTTGCCATTTAGATAACTAAGGAGGGAATGTTTTCAGCAAGACTGGGGTTGAATTCTTCTTAGACTAGAATGTTTCATATAGAATGGAGCTGCCAGTGAAAGTCTAATGTGAACACATGGCATTTAATTTCCATGAAAATTTCCATATTCTGAGTAAAATGTGGCTATGAGTAAAATAATAAAATATAAGTGGAATAGCATTGCAGTAGTACCCTACTGTGTTTCAGCCACCAGCAGTGGAAGGGGCTGTTCTAAGAGCATATGTCTTTTTGGCAAAATTCAAAGGCAGCTGCTCTGGTTAGTTTCATAATGCTCGTGAGATTTCCATTTGATTACAGAAATGATGTCTGCCCTCTGTTGCTAGGCCTGTCATTTTGCACTTGCCCTACCTGTGATGTTATTTGTTAAACTGCTTTTAATGAGAAAAAATACTTCCTGAGAAAAGCTTTAGCAACCCATACATTCTTTTTCCAAATCTCATCCTTATTTGTATTCCCAATATGATGGATGACAACAGTTGCGAACTCATAATATGATTGTTCTTATCATGCCATGGTCTCTTGTAAATGCTGTCCTTTTTTGAGGTGGTGACCTGTTATATTTCTCTCTGCTGTCCAATTATTTTCTTGTAAAGGACTGATAAGTTAAATATGTGCCTGCTGTTTTTCTCTCCAAGAGCAGTTGCTCCTTTTTACAAATATTTAGAAACTCAGGACTTGCGTATCATAACAAAATGGAAGACTTACTAATATTTTAACCTCTAAAAGTGAGATGCTAAGAGTCTCTGTACACAAATCTTAAATATGTATGTATACAGTGAAGTATGTGCAAACTATTGAGACAGTAAATCTGGCTGGAATTGCTATTTTGTCATTTTTTGCTGATTATTTGGGCAGTATACATAGGATTTCTGAGTTCCAATTTACTCATCTGCAAAATATTGAGACAAGTTAACATATATGTTGAGAAAATATAATATGCAGATATATATTAAAATTTCTACATACAGAAAATAGGTGTATTAATCTGACATTAGCTATATCCCTGAGGACACTAAAGAAGTACAACTGACTACTAGGTGAGGAATATCTCATTTAAGTGGTTTGTCTTTTGGAGAACACTTTCTATCAACATATCTCATTCTAATTATCTAAAAAAAGCGACTTGTGGAAGAATTATCTCTTGAAATATTTGTTTTGTTCTGGATTCACAATTTTTCTGTGACAAAAGGAAAACATACAGGACAGATTACAATTTATAAATAAAAGTCAGTAAAACCAGTCAGGATTATAGAACATTACTCAAAAGAGAAAGTAGTTAGTTGGTTATGGAAATTGAAAGAGCAACACAGGTGCAGAGGTTAAGTGGAAATTATGCAGCCAAAATTTAAAAGAAACATGCAAGAAGTGTTTGAAAATGAAGGATTGTTATGGCAAACCAGAGTACCAATAAGAGTATGATCAGTAAACTAATTATATTATGTAAATTAAAGCGTAATGAATAAAAGAAGCTTCTAAAGCTACCTTATTTTCAAATAATATGAGGTAATCTTTGGTGGCTTATGTGAAATGATGTCATTAGTGCATAAAATATTCAGAGTATCACATCCCTGCAATTAGCAGTTATGTTGAATATTTTTCATTTACCCTTTCCAATCCATTTTCCACCTTTCTTCAATCTACTCTGTGCCCTGGTAATGCCAACTTCCATGGAATAAATAATTAGAACTCCCTTACCCACATCTAGTTGTGTTTAGCAACAGGGTTTGTTTGGCATGGTACAGAGGATAGGAATACAGCAAAGTCAGAACATGTTATCTGCCCAGCTCCTTCCCTGCCATGTTGTGGGTTCCTCCCCTAGACCTCAGCCCTCAGCTTCTGTTGAGCTACGTATTCTGAGCACTTACATGCAAATTGGGAGAAAGTATTTGTATTAATGTAATTATTGTATTATCCCAACTATGCTAGACTAGTTCAGTATATGTAAACCTAGAAACAATGCCATAACAACTTTAAAAAGTAAATAATATAACAACAAAGTATCAGAAAGAGAAATTAAGGAAACAATTCCATTTAACTTTGCATCAAAAAGAATAAAATACTTAGGAATAAACCTACCTAAGGAGGCAAAAGACCTGTACTCCAAAAACTATAAAATGCTGATGAAAGAAATTGAAAACAACATATTTTCCATTATAGAATGGAAAGATCACAAGTTTTATATTTAACACACCAAAGTGTAAATTGTTGCTGCAGTATTTACTTCCTGTGTAATTTTCATGTCCATTAACCTCAGTTTTCTAACCTGTAAGATAATTTTGATAATACTAAATTTTCATAATAATTGTAAAGAGATCATTTGAATAGGATTTAAGAATATAAGACAGATGGTTGGAAAGCACTATTTTGGTGTACAGTAGGAAGCCCCTATGCCTGAGACACGTAGGATCCATTTTACTAAAAATTTTTAACGAAATTACTTAAAATTTATTAGTTTTTCACATTTCTCTTTTTATTCCTTCCCCTTGCAAAAATTATGTTTCTATAATCTTGTGTTTGATATGTTTTACTTTCTTGTTGTCCTTTAAAGCTCTGTGAACAGTCATCATTTTTCCTCTAAGTATAACTTTGACTATTTAGAATTGCTTTGATGTATGCAATTCAAATTTTGATTCATTTACTCCCAGATTTTTGTCCAAGAAAAATTGTGTTTTGAAAGGCAGAATATTTTTTGAGATTAGGTTTTTTTCTCATTTTAAATTATATTTATAGGTTAAACACAATTATATGATTCTATTCTGTTATAGCAGTCATATTTTTGCATTTTGACTTAAAACTTATAAACAAAAACCAATATGTAATAGAATTTCCAGTCCCACTCACCAGTCAAAATAGAGCTAAATCATTTCTGAATCTAGAATATCTAGAAATGGAGTTATAACTCTAGCTTTCTAGTAATTAAACTTCATTATCCAATTATTAATATTTGTTTTTGATGTTCATAAAGTAAATAATATTGCTATGCATCTGGATTTTTGATGCTAAGCAGTGAAACAGAAGTTTCAAAAGGATATTCACCTGAGTAAGAATAGTTCTGGAGGAACGTATTTTGTGATCACTGTTTTATTCTTCTGGGTAGGCAACTCTTCCCATGCTCTGTGCTCAATGCTCTTTTGTAGATCCCCTTCTATTATTTTCATCTCCTTTCCTCTGCCTTTCTTTGCCTTCCAGTTTCATTCTTCACGGTGCTTGGTCTCATCAATTTTCATTGCCTGAACTGTCAGTGTGTGTGTGTGTAAGTATGTGTGCATATATATGTATGTGTGCATATATATGTGTATGTGTGTGTGTATATATATATACGCACACACATTCTGTGTATCTGTATATCTGTATCCTTCTGGCTCTTTCCTTGATATATGGACCTATAAATCTATGAAATCAGCATCTCCACTTAAAGGTTCTCAGGAACCTCAAAAACTCAGCATGTGTCAAACTGAAATCACTCTACCTGAATTTATTGTATTGTAAATAGTATCACTCTCACTCCACTGTCCAGCCAAAATTCCAGTCTTCTTCCTTGTCTTGTCCCTCCTTCTTATCTTTCCCACAGCAAGTAAAGCACTCCAACCCTCTAATCCTTTAAATCCTACCATCCAAATATTTTTTTGAACCTATCCACTCTTCTTTCTCATCTCATCCAGAATTTCTACTACCATGATTTAGAACACAACCACTTCTTTCCTGGATTAATGTTTAGTCTTCTAATAAGTCTCTCTGCTCTGAGTTATTTCCATGTCCACGTGTTCTCCACACAGTAGCCTATTTCTGTTTTATTTCTAATTATCATTCATTTGTTTTGAGTTAAAAGGAAGCTATTGTTGGATATTAATATCTCCAGTTATTAAAAACTACTCTGACATTCATATGGAGAAAGAGTTGGACAAAACTCATGTTTAAATTGGTTTCCAATAATTCTTATCATGAGGGAAACTACAAAGCCAGTTCAGAGGCTGTTGTGAGGTGGTGGTGGTGGGGGCAGTGGTGGCAAAATAATCTGAGCATTTGAGGTACCCATTCCTGCATTCCTGATTCACCCAAGATAGCTCTGCATTTATCTTCTTTGTATATTATAAGTCTGCATTATTTTTATTGAAGAAAAGATGTGACAATGGTTGGAAACCATTATTATATCATTTTTCCAAGTAAAATTGTTCTCTATTGCAAATTCAATACAAATATGCTTACTACAGAATATCCCAATAAACAAAGCCATATATCATGTTCCATCCCCTCAGAGTCCCAGAATTTCTCTGGAAATTACTTTTGTTTTCAGTAGAATGTAGTTTACTCAATTTTCTTATGTTAGGTCTGTTCTTTCTCTCTTTTGATGAGCAGATTTAGCGGACCCAGACACAAACTTCCCAATCAAATTAAATGATTAAAAACTAATTTAACTTACTAAATGTGTTCTTAATAGAGAATGCAAAGAGAAAATTTTCAAAAATATTTCCACAATCATACACTCAAAATAACAGCAATTGATTTTATAGCTAAAACCCAAGAAGTAGTGCAAGTGAGCTAATTTTTTAAAAAGTTCTATCTCACTTTTTATAAACTCAGAAATTTCTTTCTTTTTTTGCTTGTGGTTTTGTGTGCTGGTATTTTGGGTATGAATAGCTCTGGGCTAGGGGCACTGGTTATAGGTATTACTAAGTTGGTTGGGGGTTTAGGCTCTCGTATACACCATTACTTCTGTTTTGCTGAAAAGCATGATTCTTGTGTGCCCTCCCTGGCTCACATTCCAGAAGCAAACAGGAATACTTGCAACTCCTGTCTCCACAACCAGTGACTTGTCTGTTAACTACTGCATTCTTTTATGCTGAGTGGAGCATAAAAGTGTAGCTCACTGCACTACCAATTCAGGCATCCATGATGAATCAATTAAGGATGTACTCGAGATAAAATCTCAGCTCAACTTTTAAATTTTTATTAAGTATTTGCCCCATCACTTGGACTACACAATTTTGGAGTCACCTTCTGCTAATATTTGCTGGATTAGAGAAGAATTTTCTCATTTGTAATATCTTCATGCCCTCCCTGACCTTCAATCTCTCCATCTTTTACTAGGACAGAAAAGTTGGAGAAAAGAAAGATTCCCAAAGATATCCATCCTCTGTGGCCTCTGTTAGTTCTGAGATATGTTCCTTTCAATCAACACCAGTGTGGATGTATCTTGTCACTATAGCAACCATCTGCTTTCAGTAAGTTATTTCTACTATCTCTGATTTTCATTACAGATTCTATTTTAGTAATTCTTTAGAATAATAAGATTGCCATATTTAGCATATTCCTAACCTGAGTGCTCTTATTTCCTAAATCAGCAATTTTCTGCTTTTAAACAATTCTGAATACAATTTTACTTAAGTAACTCAAGATTTAAACAAACAGTAGAATTTTGTCAAAAGGACAAAATTTTGTGCAATGGCACAAAAGTAGTTGATAATTGGATTTAAAGATCAAGACAGAGTCAATGTTTTATTGGAAATGAAGATCTTCAAAATATTCTTTATTTGGTATTAGTAAGTAATTCCACCAATTCCTGCCCCAGTTTTAGAGTTAACATTGGCTGCTACTCTAGATGATCTGACTAGATTTCTTGGTTACTTATTAACTAGTACATGGCTGAAATTTCCAGGTGGTTCTCACAGTGAAAATTTATGATTCTTCATGGGAAGCACAAAACAGTAGTTAGCCGCATAAAAATTAGTGAATAATGAATTATGTCCAATATAAAAATTAGATGGTATGAATAAGCTATATATTTTAAAATATAAATAAATTATGCCTGTAAACTGTTACTTTATTTGAATAATCAATGAAAAGAAAGCAAAAGATAGTAATCAATGGATTTTATTACACTTAATCTTTTTAAGATTAATTTCTCTTTGGAACAACCATTTTCTCTAATCTCAGAGTTGATACGTATGAAATTATCAGCCATCCTTCTCTCTTTTTCTATTTGTTACCACAAAGTATCATGATTTTTAATCACATGGCTTTGTAATTTAATGTTGGGAATCAAATTTTCCAGTTCTGATTGAGCAGACTTTTTTTTTTTAAATTAATTAATTAATTAATTTATTTATTTCTGGCTGTGTTGGGTCTTCGTTTCTGTGCGAGGACTTTTCTCTAGTTGCGGCGAGCGGGGGCCACTCTTCATCGCGGTGCACGAGCCTCTCACTGTCGCGGCCTCTCTTGTTGCAGAGCACAGGCTCCAGATGCGCAGGCTCAGTAGTTGTGGCTCACGGGCCCAGTTGCTCCACAGCATGTGGGATCTTCCCAGACCAGGGCTCGAACCCGTGTCCCCTGCATTGGCAGGCGGATTCTCAACCACTGCACCACCAGGGAAGCCCGAGCAGGCATTTTTTTAAAATTCAGCAAATGTGTATTTTTATTAGCAGGGCAGGGAATAGAGTGCAATTGAGTTATGCAAACGCAGGGTCAGATCTTTTCTTTATTTAAAAGTTTTATATTTTGCTCCTCATTGATTTTTTGCATTAAGTTGGATTTTCAAAATTGCTGCATGAAAACATTCATCTTGAAAACTGAGTTTTTGCTACACCCTAAATTCTACACCTGAAGTGAGCCACCTGACTTATCTTGCCCTAACCACAGTCCTGTTATTATCAATATCCCTTGAGAGATTTGACATATTCATTCATAATATTTAAAGATTTGTTACTAAAAATGCTAAAAATTTATTATTCCATGAAAATATGTTATTTTTAAAGAACATTTTCATTCCCTAGTCAACAAAAACAAATTGTTCATAATAACATCATTTTGGCTTTTTTTTGGATGACTTCCTAGGAAAGTGTGAAATCATAGCAGATAAGAAAATAATTGTCTTACATGAGCATTCTAATTATAAAAATTGAAATTATTTCTATCTGATGCATTTTTCTAAAGAGAAAACCCATTTACTTATATAAAAGATGTATTTTTATCTAGGATGGGCTTTTCAAAATGAATGAAAGTCTAGATATCAAGTCAGTCTTATGTTGTTATGCCACAGATACTTACAGAAGAAATACAGCTTTAAAAATGATTTACTCTAATTAAGCTTATAACATTTCTAGTGGTCTCTTCCTCATTTTAAAAAGGAGACTTCCACATTTAGTTGCATATTTGACTAGCCTTGCCATAAGTGAGGCAATAAAAATAAGGTAAGGGGAGTTTAACATATGGTGAATTATGTGTTGGATTTGTCTATTCTGCTGGAGTGACACAGGGAGAGAAAAAAAATTTCCTATAAATAAATATTTCTTTCTCTAAGACTTGAAGCTTTATATTTGTAGTTAGAAATAAGTAATTACTGAAAGACCATAATGTTCCTGTTGGATTTTATGAATCTAAAGATTATGTGATTTAATTTTGATATTTCATACATTGCTTGATATTTTGTAATTCCTATGAACATTGGTACATCTCTAGCATTTTTAATTATTTGATAAATATATTAGAGTATTTTACATTTATAGCAAGAAATTAGGCATGGGCAAAAGTCCATGAGAGGGAAACAATTATATCAAGTAAAACATAATTGAATTCTGTTTCTCTGAGGCAGTGTATCGGGTATTTGACTTACTAGTAGAAAATCACTTAACTTAAAAGAGCTATGTAAGTGAAAGCAAGTTTCTTTAGCATCTGGCTTTTACTGTTCTTATAAAAAGTTATGTGCTGCTGTTTTTTTCTTCAGTGTTAATGTGAATAGAAGGAATTAACTAAGTGCAAATGTATTTCACAGCATGATATGCTACAGGAAATAATGCCAAATACACGACGAGTAGAATTAGCAATTAAAATTAGGCATATAGTCATTATCACAGTATGAGTAAATATATCTACACTCTTACTGACAACATCAATGAAGATAGCACTGAGAATAAGTGAAAAGTTCATTTCACTATTCAAGACAAATTATCATCTTCACTGAGGACCTCAGTAACAACTGAACAAATTTTGCTCTGTGTGTGTGTACCTGTGTCCTGATTTTCATAGAGGACAGTAATGCGAGTAGTTACCTGATTATGTTAATTTCTGAAGTCACCAAGGACAAATCCTTTATACAAAATAAGTCTTGATTAAGAAAACTTTGTTACTGTATGTTCACTTACTAGTTAAGTGGCAACTGCTGCCACACCAACTCTTGGCGTTTAAAAGCTGAACTGGTGCCTCAGCAGAACTGTACGGTTAGAAACTTTGGAGTTTCTCACAATAGTCAAATGCTTGGAGTAATAAGTACTTAAATTCCACAATCGTCTTCTATCATCTTTTTGACACTGCCTTAAAGAAAAACCACATTAGATATCACATGATAATATGTCTAAATATCTATATAGATATAGAGAGAAATCTCTACATATATGGAGAGAGACAAAGAATATTAATAAATAAAAGTTCAGTAATCTTTATAAGCATCATTCTTTAGTGCCTATATTTAGCCAGCTCTTCACACTCACTTCATGTAAATCACAGAAAGTCTTCTTCAGTCAACCAATAAGTATTTGTTGATTATATGTGATGTGGAACTTACAAAGATTAAAAATTTTTTCTCATTAGTATCGATATTTTCATCCGATAAATATTTTTGAGTGCTTATTCTGAATCCTTATGAAGAAATACTTATAGAATCCCTGAAAATTATCTATGAGAATATGTGAACTATGGGAGGATTTCTTTATTTTTATATATCCTATATTGCACTTATATACACGCATAGAAACACACATAGATACATCCTTCCATATACACACATAAATATCGATACTCTCTACTTTTTTGTATCACTTGAACTAAAAAAATAACAATCCCCATTTACTGAGTCATAAATCGTACATAAATCTGACTTTACAGTCTGTTCTCACTTTGTTATATAGCAGAAACTAACACAACATTGTAAAGCAATTGTACTCCAATAAAGACGTTTTTTAAATAAAAAAAAAAGAAGTGAGAATTTCAAGTCACAGATTTACCTCTTCAATGAGGATGTGTCCTAATCTTGGGCACAGCTGAGAGATTGGAGCTAACAGAGACAGATGCATAACAAGGGCAAAAAGCAATAGAAATACTTTCCTTTCTATTATATATGCCATAGTACTGTAGCTGAGATAGCTTTCCTGTCAACAGCAACTTGTCTAAAATGCAATAAAAATAAAATCTATTGTGTAACATTAACAATATATGAACTATCTAGTAAGAAAATAATAAGTTGCCTAAGATAAAAACTATAAAAGTCATTAAGGAACAGAAAAATTTTAAAAATGGCAGAACAATGCCACTGTAAGTCACGTAGTAAACACATTAAAAGTATAAATCTGTAATTTATTGTGATCTCAGTAACAAAGATATTCTTATTTACTTTTCCAGAATTAACATGGTGGAATACCTATGTGAGAAAAACCTCAAATTATGTGGTTACTGAAAATTATGAAGTGTTTTTTCAAATATTAAAATGTATTCCATATCAGCGATAACCAAAATACAATTATTCTACCCTAAGGATATACAAGCAGATTAATAAATCAACAAAAAGTCTAAAAACAACACAAAGTCCATGTAGAAATATGATAAATGAGGCATCTTCTTATAATGTATCTATATTATAAATTAATATTAAAATATATATTCCTGCCCCATTTTATATAGTACTAAATGCCTGATGGGTTTTAAAATGTGTGATGGATTTAAAATATAAATATAAAAAATAAGCTTTAAAAAAGTACTAAAAGATTAAATATGTGGTTGGAATATGTATGGTATTAGTGAAAAGGACACAACAAATAGAAAACAAAAAACTGGTATGTGTCTTACAGAAAAATGTAAATGCTACTAAAATAACTAAACAAGATAAGTAAAATTTAAATTACAAACAATAATTTGGAAAATTGTATAAATTATGATCTAAATAAATCATATCCATAATACTTAAGTAACTCTTATAAATCAATACAAAATAGAAACAGGCACTTCATAAAAGAAGAAAAATAAAATGTTCAATAAGAATAAATCCCAGTATGAATCAAATAGATGTGCAGTTAAAATGACGATGGAACATGCACCCCATTAGTAAAATTTTAACCGTAATGAAAATAAGCAGGTTGGTGAGCTGGGGAAATTGAACTCCTTATAATTACTGGTGGAAGTATGAATTGTGGAACTCTTATAACTGTCAATACATTTAAAATACATATACACTTTTATCTAATCGTTACAGTTCTAGAAATGTGTCCTATTAGAAATACAGTTCAAATATAGAGGTAAAATAAGTTTAACTCAATTTTATTTTAACATTAATGTATAATCATAAATGTAAAGGATCAATAGTCAAATCTAGTATATGATTATGTAAAGGAATAATACGAAATTTTAAAAAGCTGGGCTGCTGTTATAGGAGCAGACATGAATAGTAGATATTCTCTGAAATGAAGAAAATAATAATGTAAACCAATACAGGGATAGAGATTTTTATTCTGTAAGGTATCTCTGCTTAATCCACGTCATGTGTGTATGTGTATGTGGAGGCCAATGGCGTCTATGGCATGAAGCCATAGACTGCATACAAATATGTCCATTTACATATCTACCATGAAGAACCATGGACAATAGTTATTGTTTTAGTGATACTGAAGGAAAATCAAAAGAAGTCATCTATACAACTCAAGACTTGAAAGCCTAGATATTTCACAGAAATCTAATTTCTACTTTACTGAAAATGTTTATTATTAAGGCTATACTTACTAGTATTTTTTCAGACTTTATTTTAATTTCCCACATCCATTGACACAGCTGAGCACATCCTATATCTTAATATGCTTCCCACCCTTCTAACATTCAGCAGGCTTTGACACTTTTCTACTAAATATTCCCTCATCTCTTTTATCACATCTTAGTCTTCTTTGTCCCTGTTTTTTCATCCAGAATTTTAACAATTGATATTCCACAAGATGTCAAAACAAACTCTCCTATTTGCACCTAAAACACCCAAACTTTGCCACTGTTCTACTTCTGTTAACTTTGTAACCACCTTTGCACCAATAATTATTGACTTTATTTCTTTGCTCTAGAATTTCCAGTCAGAGTCAGCTACATATTTCCAACTACTAGTTTTCAATACCCAGCTCAAAATTCTTTACTCTGAGCAGTCTGGCCCCTAAATTCCATGTCTTATATTCTTAGTCTTTCTTTCTCCTGTGATCCTATGATGCTTTGAACATATTTTAATATAGTCTCATATAATCTGAAAATGACTTATTTATACATTTATCTCCACATGATATAGAATGACCTTTTTGTAGCAAATGCCTGTTTTGTTGTCCTATACACAAGACCTAGATCACATTCAGTCATTAAATAATCATTTAAAGGAAAAAGAGCTACCTAGTAAAATATCAGTGACAGTCATTCAGACAGCATAACTTCTTATGTCTATTCCACTAGAAGAAAACCTAAAATGATATTTTACCTAGGAATATGGTTCTTTCATATATTAAAGGTATCCATAAAAGCGTGCCTTCCTAATAAATCATGTTGCAAGAAGTTCATGCCACTACGAAGGAATATAATGCATAAAATGTCTTGGAGCAAGTCACTGAAGAACACAATAATAAAAGAACCATGGAATAAGAACAAAGAATATTTTCTTGCTTTAAAAAAAACCCCTATTTTTAGTGGATCTAGCTTAATTGAGTTGATTTCTGAACACTTAACTCTAATGAAAAATAAATTTTGATGATTGAAGAGGAAGTATTCCAGTGATTGCTTTCAAGGTTTTCGATAATTCATCAACAGGGGTCACAGAGATCTGAGAAGGCAGCAAGGAGAGAAATAGTATTGCACATTTGATGCTTAAAATGAATGTACCATGAAGAATCCTACCCTTGAAAAACACTTGCTGTATGTAATCTGCTCAATGACCAACCTTGAGGAAGTCAAAGTAGGTGCTGTTAATCTGCCAAATCACACTCTCCTTTTCCTGGCTCTTGCTGGATGAAAGAAGAGAAAAGGGAGCATGGAGTCGGTCTCCATGGACCAAGGGCTGTGAAATGCTAAGAACTAGAATGAAAACAAAGGAATACCAGTGCCTAATATTCTGCTTTGCTAGTAACATGTGCCAGACGTAATGGTCCATTAGTTGCCAAAGAAAATTATTCCCAAATGGAGATATGTGTCATTTATAATAGGGAATTATATAATAAAGTAAGTACTCAAGGAATAAGAGTAATCAGCTGGAGAATTACTTACAGGACTTATTGAAGGGCAGACAAAATATGAAGCAACTTAAAACAGAAGGGAAAAGATCAGCACAAAATACTTCTTTGTCACTAATATTTTGGGACATTCTGATAAATTTTATTGATGTATTCTGGAAACTATTACACAGATAAAATGAGCCATAAAAATATTAAGTGATCCCTTTACACTGTGGGTTTAATATTCAGTAATTTTTAGAATTTTATGAACCATTACAATCAAACAATTTATGAACATTCAAAGACGTAAAAATCAGGGTCAGCATTCTGAAGAGTGGCTGTTTTCCCAGCTATGGCAGTATATCTGCTGAATAGTCAAATAAGAATTTTGCTCACAAATCTCTGTGAACAATTCTTCAGCATATGGAATGTTGAGAGATTTAAAACCAAAGTCATATAGACTTGACTAGATTCATTGTCAGAGCATCTTGAAGTTCTCTTTTACTTACAAATTATTACTTTGGGATTATTTAGGATGCAGGATAAGGTTTCCATCAACCACAATCTAGCAGAATTTCATCAGGCAGTTGGACTATCAAATAAAATACTGTGCAAAGATATTTCGGGACAATTAGTGAAGAAAACTATCATTAGAATCTCGATATAGTTTTTATTAATAAACAAAATACTACTTTGCTACAAAATCAAAATGTTCTAGCCTCATTGTGATATTCATACAGATTTACTCAGTGTACATAATAATTTTTGGCTTCATAAGTGAAGAGTTTCATCTGGAACACATTAAAGAAGAGACCAGACACTGAGTAGTAGCAGTATGATAAATGTAAAGATCCAAAGATTTTCACTAGAAAAAAAATCTGTAAAAATATTATAGTTGCATGCATTTATAAAGTGAAAGAAATTGAGACACAGAACATTTAGCTCTTATCTCAAAAAACTTCTGTATAAATGTGAGTAAGATTATTGAAACAATAGTCTTTTGCTAAGTGGGTACATATACTTCACATTTATCTGCCAGAATTATAGCTTTTCATACTGTGCAAAGCACTCTTCTAAACAACAGAACTCAAAATGAATAAAATATGATTCTTGTTTTCATAGAAGAAAAATAGTTAAGTCAATACATTTTCATGTAACTATATCTAACTTGGAAATATGTGTATGCATACATATGTTATAAAGATTAAAACCATTCCTTCCCTATTTTATGAATAAAAGAACCTATAGATATCACTATTATGCTTGAGCATTTCTGAAGAAGCTCAGTAAGTTGGAGAGAAAGTACACTTCATCACTGCTTTTCATCTTCCTGCAGTTTTTTGTCATGTAGTAAAACCAGCAAAAGCTTCAACAGCAGGGGAGTGTCAGTAGGTAAGTAGATGACCAGGAGGAGACTGGCATGATTAGAATAAGTGCTGCTTAATGGGAATTAGTGGGAATTGCTGTTCTTGAGAAAGGCCAAGAAAAAATGGAGGGAACATTGAAGTTTGTTAGCTCAAGATTGCTTTAAGTTTTATGCTGATTCAATGGCTTATCGGTAAAATAGTGAGGTAGCTAGATAGACACGTGTTAACTTGGTTTTGGTTAACTTTAGTTCCAAATGCAGTGCCACATTAACATATGTTTATTATTAATTTATTTGTATTTTGATTTTTAGCTATAGTCAGTTTTTTTTTTATTATCCAGACCAAGGGAGGGGAGGTTTGATATAGACACACCAAAATTAAAAAATATATATATGTATATATATACACAGACACACATATTCATATTTTTCTTTAGTGTGTGTAATTTTGTTCAAGCCCTAGCTGAAAAATTCTTAATTATGTTTAGCTTAGACAATATTCAAATTATTTGGCATTCACTGAAAACACATAAATCACCAACGATAGCCATTAAGCCTCCTGAGAAGCAGTGGGGAAACAGTAATTGATATTTTAGGGTACTCTACGTATTGATTTTTAAGGCAGAAAACATTGTATAACTTTGATCAAGTTAAAGATGATGATATAGGAAGATTCTGGACTCACCTCTTCCCAGGGACACAACAGATCTACAACTACATATGAAATAATTCCCTCAAAAGGGACCTGAAAGTTGGAAGAACAGCCTCCACACCAGAAGGTAAAAAGGCATCGTTGAGGTGGGTAGGAGAGGCAGAGATATGGTCTCTTCAAGGAAAAATCCACACCTCAGCCACAGTGATCTAGAGTCAAGAGAGATCACACAGGTATAGATCTTTTCCCTAAGGAGTGAGGGAGTCAGTCTCTATATCAGGCACCTCCACCCCCTAGATTCTTAACAGGAAAGACAAGCTCCACAAACACCTAGCTTTGAAAAACAAGAGGGAATATACCCAGGAAAACTATAGGACTGCAGGGAACAGAAAATCCTCTCTTAAAGGGCTCACTCGCAGATTCACTCTACCCCAAAACCAGGGCAAAAACACCATTTTGAAAAGCTCATGGACCATAGGTGGAGAAGACCCACTTATTAATATTGAAGCATCTTCCAGAGAGGCAGAAACTAGTTGGGACACTCCCTGGGAACTGAGACACTGGCAGGAGCTATTTTCGTGATTTCAGGCTATTTGCTAATGCCAGTGCTGGTGGGCACCATTTTGGAATTTTCCATTTAACTTACTAGCACCAATGAGTGCACCCCACTGAGAGCCCCGCCTACCTCTACACCTTGGTCAAACCTCCCAGTAAGCCAAGCAATAACCCTGTCCACCAACACTCCACAGCAGCTGCAGCCCTGCCACAACAGCAAGATGCACACAGCCCACATAGGGGACATCCTTTGAGTACCTGGCTCTGGTTAGCCAGGCAGAATTGTGCTTCTGATCTCCACAGGCCACTCCTTCAAGACTGAGAGAGATAACTGATTTACCTAATACTTTGATACAAACAGAGAATTAGGCAAAATGAGGAGACAGAGATATGTTCCAATTGAAAGACCAAGACAATACTCATAAGAAGAAGTAAATAAAGGAGATAAGCAGTTTACCTGATAAAGAGTTCTTAGTAATGGTCAAAAAAAGGCTCATCAGACTCAGGAGAAGAATGGATAAACACAGTGAGAGCTTCAAAAAAGAGAAAGAAAATATTTTTAAAGTACCAAACAGAAATTATACTGAACTAAAAAATACACTGGATGATTTCAACAGCAGAGTGGATAAGGTATAAAAACAAATCAGCAAGCTAGAAGACAAAACAATGGAACTCACCCAAACAGAGTAGCAAAGTGAAAAAAAAGAATTGTTAAAAGTGAAGATACTTTAAGGTATCTTTGGGACAACATCAAGTGGAATAACATTCACATTATAGGCGTCCCAGAAAGAGAAGAGAGAACAGTCCAGAAAAATTATTTAAAGAAATGGTGGCTAACTAATAAGAACCTGCTATATAAAATAAATAAATAAATAAAATTACCAGTGGCAAGCAAACAAACAAAGAATAAATGGTGGCTGAAAACTTCCCTAATCTGGGGAAGGAAACAGATATCCAGCTGTAGGAAATCCAGAGAGTTCCAAATAAGATGAAACCAAAGAGACATACACCAAGACACATTCTAATTAAAATGGTAAAAATTAAGGATAAAGAGAATCCTAAAAGCAGCATCAGAAAAATAATTTATTACATTCAAGGGAAACCCCATAAGGCTATTAGATTTTTCAGCAGAATCTTTACAGCCAGAAGGGAGTGGTATGACATATTTATAGTGCCAAAAGGGGGAAAAAAAAATTCCAACCAGGAATTCTCAGCCCAGGAAGATTAAAATTTAGAATTGAGGAAGAGATTAAGAGTTTCCCAGATGAGCAAAAGCTAATAGAGTTCATCACCACTAAACCTACCCTACAAGAAATATTAAGGGGACTTTATTAAGCTGAAAAGAAATGGCACTAATTAATGATAAGAAAACATACAAAAGTGTAAATATCACTGGAAACGGTAAAGATATAATAAAATTAGTGGATCAGTCACTTACAAAGCAAGCATGAAGGTTAAAAGAAAAAATATAGAAAAAATAACTAAAATTACAATAAAGAGATGGATAAAATAAAAAGAAAATGTGTCATCAAAAGTAAAAATTGTGGTTGGGGGGAGTAAAAAGATAAAGGTTTGGAATGTGTTCAAATTTTAAAATTCTATGAAACTAAAACAGATTACTACATACATAAAATGTTATATGTGCACCTCATGGTAACCACAAGGAAAGAAAAAAACTTGTGTTAAATATACAAAAGAAGATGATGAAGGAATCTAAACATAATCCTAAAGAAAACCACCAAAACACAAGGGAAGAATGAAAGAGAACAAAGGAACAGAGAGCAACTACGAAAACAGCCAGGAAGCAATTAGCAAACTGGCAATAAGTTCATACCTATCAATAACTACTTTAAGTGTGAATGGACTAAGTTTGCCAATCAAAAGACATAGAGTGGCTGAATGGGTAAAAAACAAGACCTATCTATATTGCTGCCTATAACAGACTCACTTCGGAAGAAAGGACACACAGAGACTGAAAATGAAGGGATGAAAAAAATAATAATCCATGCAAATGGAAATGAAACGAAAGCTGGAGGGGCTATACTGATATCAGACAAAGTATATTTTAAAACAAAGACTAAAAAAGACAAAAAAAGTCATTATATAATGATAAAATAGTTAATCCAGCAAGAAGAGATAACATTTGTAAATGTGTATGCACTCAGCAAAGGAGCACCAAGATATGTGAAGCAAATATTAAAGGACCGAAAGGGAGAAATTGTCAGTAATGTAATAATAGTAGGGGGCTTTAACACCCACTTACATCAATGGGTAGATCATCTCTACAGAGAATCAATAAGGAAACATCAGACTTAAGTGACACATTAGATCAGATGAACTTAGTAGATATATAGAGAACATGCCATCCAAAAGCAACAGAATACACATTCTTCAGTTCACATGGAACATATTTTAGGATAGATCACTTGTTAGGTCATAAAACAAGTCTCAGTAAATCAAGAAGATTGAAATTATATCAAGCATCATCTGAGACCACTATTGTATGGTCATCAATCACAAGACATCAATCACAAGAATAAATAGGAAAAACCACGGAAACACAGAGATTAAAAAACATGCTACTGAAAACCAGTGGGTCATCAAAGAAATCAGAGGAGAAATCAAAAAATATCTAGAAATAAATGAAAACAGAAATATAACATAACAAAATTATGGGTTGCAGCAAAAGTGGTTCAAAGAGAGAGGTTCATAGCAGCACAGGCCAACCTCAAGAAACAAGAAATATCTCCCCCAAAACAGTCAAATTTACACCTAATGGAACTAGAAAAAGAACAAATGAAGCTCAAAATTTTAGGAGGAAGGAAATAATAAATGAGCGGAAATAATTGAAACAGAGACTGGAAAGAGATATACAGATATAATTAGGGTTTTATATTCTGAAATATGACTTTACTAAGTAGTGGTTCTTTTCATGCTCAGAATAATGATTATAGTATAAATATCAATAATAATAGACATTAATCCAGATATTAATGGACTAATAGATCTTTCCTTATATATACAAACTTTTATGTTGCACAGCTTTAAAACTATCCTATATAAACCTATGTATATACATAGAATAAGCATACTTGAGTAATAATATAGTATAAATTTGATCAAAGGAAACAAAATATGACTAGCGCAAAACTTATTTATTGACTATTCCTGTATTTGATACTGTATTTTGTAAAAGAGATTCATTGGTGAGACATAATCTTTTGGGTCTTTCTAAGATGAATCAGAAGGTAGTGAGATATTTTTTAGTTACGATTGCAATACATAACTGAGGATGTATTGAGAGTTATATCCAAGTGTAAACAGAATTTCATATAAACAAAATTACTGGTGTATTTTCATCTATATAACCAGTGAGATACAAAAAAAGTCCACATAAGTACATTGTATTATAGATAACATATTTGAAATTATTCAGGGGAAATCTTTATTTAACGGTATCCTGAGGAAAAACATATTTTGAAATGTAAATAAGAACTTCTTAATTTATCAGCAGAGTATAGAATATTCAAATGTGGTGTTTTTAAAAGACAGGATTTTTTTTTATGCCAGGAAAAAGAGGCAACACTTTTAGAAATTCTTTCCCTTTAGGAGATATGTTATCAGGAACTTATGACTTAAATAAACTTAAACAACACAGTTTATTACTTACAGTTCTGTAGGTCAGAAGTCTGAGAGGGGTCTTACTAGGCTAAAATCAAAGAGTATGAGGGCTGTATTCCTTTCTGAAGACGCTAGATAATACTCCATTTCCTTGTGTTTTCTAGAGTTTCACATTCCTTGGCTCATGGGCCCTTCCTCCATCTTGAAAGTCAACAGTGTTGTATTTCTCTGATCTTTCTTTAATCTCACATCTCTTTCTGACCATAGCCTGGAAAATTTTTAACAACTGTGATTAAATTGGGTCCACATGAATAATTCAGGATATTCTCCCCATCTCAAGGTCAGTAAATTTAATTACTTCTTCAAAGTCCCTTTTGCCATGTAAGGTAACGTATTTATAGGTTGCAAGTGTTAGGGTGTGAACATCTTTGAGGGAAGGGCATTATTCTGCTTCCCATGGGGGGCAATAGAAAAGAATGGGAATGATGGCTCAGTCTGTGGAGAACTAGGCATGTTCATCTTGATCTGAAAATGTACCTGACTGACTACCAGAGAAGGAGCTAGAGTAGGCATAGAAGACTACTTTGCATGGAGAATGGATAATGAAGATACAAGCTTTCAGATACAGTACCATCAATTCTTTTGTGTTCATTTTCAAAATCATCTGCTATCTCAATAGTGTGTTTATGAATGTAAATCAACTTTATCTATAAAAATTAACATTCTGCCAAACTGATGTCTGTCTGAGGGAAAAAAATATTTCCCTCCAACTCTGGTAAAAGAGAAGGCATTTCTATATACTGAAGCTCACATTAATACATTTTTTAAAAAATCCCTTAATTTAAAATTAATTTGCTTTCTTTATTTGATTGTTTTTCATGAAAAAAAAGAAAAAAGCCTCCAGGAATTTTGCCATCATGAAGGCAGTGGGGAGTTGTGCAGGGAGAGAGTGGAGGTAAAACTAGGAGGTAGATAGAAGAAAAGGACCTGAAGAAAGGGACTCTTACTCCTACCAATATAGTTCTTCTCCCAGAAATAATAAATTTTGAGTATAAATATAGGTAGATTATTTACTTTAGGCTATGTTAAATAGAACTTAAATAAAATGATGCCAAATGTTGATGCAGTTTCTTTTAGTATCATGATATATGCTTTCTTACTTTCCAAAAGCAGAACAGGAAAATTTTTAAAAAGCAATCCAGTATTCAGAAATATTTTACTTACTTTCTTTTTTTTTAATTTTTTTAACATCTTTATTGGAGTATAATTGCTTTACAGTGGTGTGTTAGTTTCTGCTTTATAACAAAGTGAATCAGTTATACATATATATATGTTCCCATATCTCTTCCCTCTTGCATCTCCCTCCCTCCCACCCTCCCTATCCCACCCATCTAGGTGGTCACAAAGGCCCGAGCTGATCTCCCTGTGCTACGCGGTTGCTTCCCACTAGCTATCTATTTTACGTTTAGCAGTGTATATATGTCCATGCCACTCTCTCACTTTGTCACAGCTTACCCTTCCCCCTCCCCATATCCTCAGGTCCATTCTCTAATAGGTCTGTGTCTTTATTCCTGTCTTGCCACTAGGTTCTTCATGACCTTTTTTTTTTTTTTTTCTTAGATTCCATATATATGTGTTAGCATACGGTATTTGTTTTTCTCTTTCTGACTTACTTCACTCTGTATGACAGACTCTAGGGCCATCCACCTCACTACAAATAACTCAATTTCGTTTCCTTTTATGGCTGAGTAATATTCCATTGTATATATGTGCCACATCTTCTTTATCCATGCATCCAATGATGGACACTTAGGTTGCTTCCATGTCCTGGCTATTGTAAATAGAGCTGCAATGAACATTTTGGTACATGACTCTTTTTGAATTATGGTTTTCTCAGGGTTACTTACTTTCTTAATAAACCTTTTTTTTTTCCCAGAGCTGCCATGAAATTATGAATTCTGCCATCAATTTCCAAACATTAATATACAGCTCACTAGGGACTGGTGTATATGCAGTGATTATTGCTGGGTATTTCAGTTGGGGCTCACTCACTACTCTATTTAGGCACAGCGGCTGGAAAGATCTTTTTTTAAGTATGTGCTTCATTTAAGTCCCAAGTTTTTTTTTTTTTGTACTTAGAGATGCATAGCTATTTATGATATGAATCAAATAACCACAATAGCAGCCTTTTAAAAATATTTGAGGCATCTTTAGAATTTTTTTTACATGATTACAGTAGAGGATATTTTAATTTTTTAATATGAAATGACTAAAAATAGGGTAACTGATGTTGAAAAAAACGTAAAAAATTAAACTGCACTGACTATTTCATATGTATTAGAAAAGATACTGTTTTTTCCCTCTATACTCCTTTTGGAAGTGCAGGATGTATGTCATGTATACCAGTATTCCCTCTTCTCTATGGCATAGGGAATACATGTCAGAAACCTGATGTTCCATGTTTGGATGTGCAAATTGTGCACTACCCCATAAAGAGGACTCCATTTATGTGGGCTTTGTAAATTCATATGTTTGGTTGTCACAATATCCCAGCAAATGACTGTAATGTATTTTGGATGACATTACTTACACTACAAATATTTTCTCAGAAAGAAAGGGGAGACTGTCTATATTCAAAACACAATATCAACTAGAATTCTTGTCCTAAACCACCATCCTTGTATTTTAAAATGCTTTTGTTTTGGTTCTACTAGAAATTATTAAATGTACTAGGCACAAGAAATGTGAAAAAACTTTAAAGAAGACATTGTCTATTCATCAAGGTACTTGAAATCTTTCAGAGAATGTAAAGATGCATGTTAATAATTTATAGTAGGAAACTAAATAAATATTGTGGAGAAAATGTGTATCAAGACTCAAATTATGAAAAAATCACCATTGTGTTGTACTAATTTAGAACCCATAGAGCATTTAGAAATTATTTAGACCAGTCACACAGTAGCACCAAGACTCAAGTCGCTAAAATCAAGTCATACACTACTTCTAACACTTTGTCCCTGGTTATTTCACTGGAAAGTCAAAGTTGAGTCAGAAAAAACTCAAAAAATGAAGACACTAAAGTGTCACAGATGCTCATCTTTCACATTTTAAAAGATATCTACTCCTTTTAGCTGATGATATGACTTCATAATCTAGGAGTAGTGTCAATAAACAAGATAGGCTTGTATCTAAAACATGACAGTAAACATAAATGACTTAGATAACTCTTCTGAAACCAAATTTGTTTTTTGGGGGCAGGAGATTTCACTAGCCATTTACCATAGATCTGCTTGTCTGGCCTTTCCTCACAGTTCTTCTTCTGCACTTCTCTCTTTTCTATTTGTAGGGATTGTCACCCTGGCCTCTTTGCCACACCTCCTTTTTTGCACTCCCCTGAGGAGGAGTAACCTACCTCTCTGTATTCAGATGGTATTAATCTAGCAAAAATCCTAAATGTGGCAAATTTGTTTTCTTTTTTTTTTTTTTTAACATCTTTATTGGAGTATAATTGCTTTACATTGTTGTGTTAGTTGTTGCTGTATAACAAAGTGAATCAGCTATACGTATACATATATCCCCATATCCCCTTCCCCTTGCATCTCTCTCCCACCCTCCCTGTCCCACCCCTCTAGGTGGTCACAGAGCACCGAGCTGATCTCCCTGTGCTATGCAGCTGCTTCCCACTAGCTAGCTATTTTACATTTGGTAGTGTATATATGTCCATGCCATTCTCTCACTTCGTCCCAGCTTACCCTTCCCCCTCCCCATGTCCTCAAGTCCATTCTCTACGTCTTTATTTTATTACTTCTTCATTGTGACTAGGGGCAGTTAAGAGAGGGAATGGTAGAGAAACTAACTCAAACTTTCTATTTGCTGTTGTTTTACATTGTCTTACTTGGAGAATTTGGGAGGAGTGGTGGGAGGAGAGAAAGCAAGCCTATTTTAGCCCTTGGAGTGCCTTTGTCCTCTAATCTAGTTTTTATACCTAATCTCACAATCTCCAAATGCATTTCTAATTTAGTTCTTGGTCACTGGCTGAGAACATCCTCAGATTCCCCTCTATTCATGCATTTCTCAAAATGTTAATCTAGTTCCTCTGCTTTTCCTCCAGTTAAGTTAGATGACATATACATGCACTTATATGTTATCAGCCCTTCATTTATGCAGTATACCCTGTATTGTCTTATCTACTCAAGATCATTGCTCCAAAAATTCTCCCTTATTTATCCTACACTATTATCTTTCACACTTTATTCGTTTCATCATTTTAAAACATGCTGGTATTTTCCCCCTCCTAAAATGAACACACCACAGATGAATAAATTTTCTCTGACTCCATTTTCCATTTTTGCCCACCAACTACTGCCGCATTTCTGTGGTCATCTCCCAAGCAAAATTCCTCAAATTGTCTGTTTTCACTTTTCCAGTTTTTCTTTTTCATTTCTCATAAGCCTATCCAATTAGGCTTTCTTACCTACCATGCTACCAAAACTGATCTCATCAATGACTAATCAGCAGTATTTGAAACTATTGACCACTCCTTCCTGTTTAATACACTTTCTTAATCTGGATTCCAGAATACCATGATTTTATTTCTACCATACCAGTAGCTCTTTCCCAGTGTTATAGAAATTAAGTTTAAAGCCTCTTTTAAATTGCTTCAAGAGTGCAGGGACCATGACTATTTGGTTCAACAGTACATAGTGCCTATAATGAATATTCTGCATGCAGAGCCCAATAACAAAGAAAAAGTGAGAAGTGCTTATTCTAGGAGAAAGAATCATGATAAAATATTAAAGCCAAGCTTAAGACTTTATGATCAGTAAAAGAGAGTTTTTTTCCTACATATATTATGTAGACAGTGGACTGTTATGCTTGTAAGTGATCATTAAGGATATTAGAACAGTTTATGTGAGTAACTGCAAGTTCGTACATACTATGCTTGTTTTCATAACTCAGGTTAAAATGTATAATTCTATCAAATCTAATTATCCTTCTATGGAGGTCTTACCCTATCATTTTGCAAAATGCTGGAGATTAGAGCATGAAAAGAGTTACATGATATTTTTTTCTTCATTAGACCATTTTTGGAGTACACTCAATGCAAAAGTCATAAAATTTTCTGTAGAGTTTTATGATTTTATTAGACAGAAGCCACAACTGTTAAAGAAAAAATCATTCTGACACTTTAAAAATCATAAAGAAGACTTTATTCAGGACTATTGTATTAGGTGTCAAGACTTTCACAGTAAGGGAGAGAGATGGGGCTCAACTCCAAATACAGCAAAGACAGCAGGTGATTTATAGTCAGTGAGCAGAATGAGGAAGGGCCAGTGGCTGGAATATTACTATGAGGAGACATCAAGAGTATGGAGATTCTTGCTAAACTGACTTAGTAGAATTCTTGTCAAAACTGGCCTATGCGGCTGAAGATAAGGCCCAAGGATGAGGTCTAGTCAAAAAGACATCACAGAGAAGCCTGTCTATCAATATATAAGGCAAATGTTAATAGCCATAAAAGGGGAAATCGACAGTAACACAATACTAGTGGGATACTTTAACACCCCACTGACACCAATGGACAGATCATCCAGACAGAAAATTAATAAGGAAACACAAGCCTTAAATGACACATTAGACCAGATAGACTTAATTGATATTTATAGGACATTCCATCCAAAAGCAGCAGAATACACTTTCTTCTCAAGTGCACACAGAACATTCTCCAGGATACCTCGCACTTTGGATCACAAATCAAGCCTTGGTAAATATAAGAAAACTGAAATCACATCGAGCACCTTTTCCAACCAGAACATTGTGAGATTAGAAATCAATTACAGGGAAAAACTGTGATAAGCACAAACACATGGAGGCTAAACAATATTTACTAAATAACCAGTGGATCACTGAGGAATTTAAAAAATACCTAGAGATAAATGACAGTGAAAACAATGATCCAAAACCTATGGGATGCAACAAAAGCAGTTCTAAGAGGGAAGTTTATAGCAATACAATCTTACCTCAAGAAACAAGAAAAAACTCAAACATCCTAACCTTACACCTAAAGCAACTAGAGAAAAAAGAACAAAAAAAACCCAAAGTTAGTAGAAGGAAAGAAATCATAAAGATCAGAGCAGAAATAAGTGAAACAGAGACAAAGAAAACCATAGCAAAGATCAGTGAAACTAAAAGCTGATTCTTTGAAAAGATAAACACAATTGATAAACTTTAGCCAGACTCATCAGGAAAAAAAGGGAGAGGACTCAAATCAATAAAATTGGAAATGAAAAGTTATAGCGGGCACCACAGAAGTACAAAGGATCATAGACTATACTACAAGCAACTGTACACCAATAAAATGGACAATGTGGAAGAAATGGACAAATTCTTAGAAAGGTACAACCTTTCAAGACTGAACCAGGAAGAAATAGAAAATACAAACAGACCAATAACAAGTACTGAAATTGAAACTGATTCAATTCTGAAACTGATTTAAAAATCTTCCAACAAAAGTCCATCACCAGGTGGTTTCACAGGTGAATTCGATCAAACATTTAGAGAAGAGTTAAAACCTACCCTTCTGAAACTCTTTCAAAAAATTGCAGAGGAAGGAACACTCCCAAGCTCATTCTGCAAGACCCCCAACACCCTGACACCAAAACCAGACAAAATATTACCAAAAAAAAAAAAAAAAGGAAATTACAGGCCACTATCACTGATGAACCTACATGCAGAAATCCTCAACAAAATACTAGCAAACAGAATCCAGCAACACATTAAAAGGATGATACACCATGATCAAGTGGGATTTATTCCATGGATGCAAGGATTTTTCAATATCCGCAAATCAGTGTGATACACCACATCAACAATTTGAAGAATAAAAACCATATCATCACCTCAATAAATGCAGAAAAAGCTTTTGACAAAATTCAACACCCATTAATGATAAAAACTCTCCAGAAACTGAGCATAGAGGGAACCTACCTGAACATAATAAAGGCCATATATGACAGACCCGCAGCAAACATCTTTCTCAGTGGTGAAAAACTGAAAGCATTTCCTCTAATATCAGGACCAAGACAAAGATGTCCAGTATTGCTACTATTATTCAACATAATTTGGAAGTCCTAGCCATGGCAATCAGAGAAGAAAACGAAATAAAAGGAATCCAAATTGGAAAAGAAGAAGCAAAACTGTCACTGTTTGCAGATGACATGATCCTATACATAGAAAATCCTAAAGATGCCACCAGAAAACTACTAGAGCTCATCAATGAATTTGGTAAAGTTGCAGGATACAAAATTACTGCACAGAAATCTCTTGTATTCTTATACACTAACAACGAAATATCAGAAAGAGAAATCAAGGAAACAATCCCTTTTATCATTGCATCAAAAAAAAAATAAAACAAACCTGGGAATAAACCAACCTAAGGAGGCAAGAGACCTGTACTCAGAAAACTATAAGATACTGATGAAAGAAATAAAAGATGACACAAACAGATGGAGAAATATACCATGTTCTTGGGTTGGAATAATCAGTATTGTGAAAATGACTATACTACCCAAAGCAATCTACAGATTAAATGCAATCCCTATCAAATTACCAATGGCATTTTTCTCAGAATGAGAACAAAATAATTTATAATTTGTATGGAAATACAAAAGACCACAAATAGCCAACACAGTCTTGAGAAAGAAAAACTGAACTGGAGAAATCAGGCTCCCTGACTTCAGACTATACTACAAAGCTACAGTAATCAAAACAGTATGGTACTGGCACTAAAACAGAAATATCAATCAGTGGAACAGGATAGAAAGCCCAGAGATAAACCCGGGCACCTATGGTCACCTAATGTATGACAAAGGAGACAAGGCTATACAGTGGAGAAAAGTCAGTCTCTTCAATAAGTGGTTCTGGAGAAACTGAACAGCTACATGCAAATGAATGAAATTAGAACACTCCCTAACACCATACACAAAAATAAACTCAAAATGGATTAAAGACCTAAATGTAAGGCTGAATACTATAAAACTCTTAGAGGAAAACATAGGCAGAACACTCCATGACATAAATCACAGCAATATCTTTTTCAGTCCTCCTCTTAGAGTAATGAAAATAAAAACAGAAATAACCAAATGGGACCTAATGAAACTTAAAAGCTTTTGCACAGCAAAGGAAACCCTAAGCAAAACGAAAAGGCAACCCTCAGAATAGGAGAAAATATTGGCAAATGAAGCAACTGACAAGGGATTAATCTCCAAAATATACAAACAGCTCATGCAGCTCAATATTAAAAAAAAAACAAACAACCCAAGCAAAAAATGGGCAGATATCTAAGTAGACATTTCTGCAAGAAGACATATAGATGGCTAAAAAACACATGAAAGATGCTCCACATCACTAATTATTAGAGAAATGCAAATCAAAACTACAATGAGGTATCACTTCACACCAGTCAGAATGGCCATCATCAAAAAATCTACAAACAATAAATGCTGGAGAGGGTGTGGAGAAAAGGGAACCCTCCTACACTGTTGGTGATAATGTAAATTGGTACAGCCACTATGGAGAACATTATGGAGGTTCCTTAGAAAACTAAAAATAGAGCTACCATATGATCTAGCAATTCCACTCCTGAGCATATTTCCAGAGAAAAGCATAATTCGAAAAGATACATGCACCCCAATGTTCATTTCAGCACTATTTACAATAGCCAGGACATGGAAGCAACCTAACTGTCCATCAACAGAGGAATGGTTAAAGAAGATGTGGTACATTTATATACAGTGGAATACTACTCTGCCGTAAGAAAAAATAATGCCATTTGCAGGAACATGGATGGGCCTAGAGATTGTCATACTGAGTGAAGTTTGTCAGAGAAAAACAAATACCATATGATATCACTTTTGTGTAGAATCTAAAAAAGGGGAACAAATGAACTTATCTACAAAACAGAAATAGTTAACAGATGTAGAAAGCAAATTTATGGTTACCACGGGGTAAAGGGGGGAGGTATAAATTGGATGATTGTGATTGACATATACACACTACTATATAGTATAAAATAGATAACTAATAAGGAACTACTGTATAGCTCAGGGAACTCTACTCAATACTCTGTAATTGCCTATATGGGTAAAGAATCTATAAAAGAGGGATATATGTATATGTACAACTGATTTACTTTGCTGTACACCTGAAACTAATAACATTAAATGAACTATACTCCAAAAAATCAAAAAAATAAAAATGAAATCTGCTAAAGTTTTAAAAACTATACTGAAAAGCTACAGTAATTGAAACAGTATGGTACTGGCAAAAAAATGTACACATAGGTCAGTGGAATAGAGATCCCAGTATAAAGCCCATGTGTATATGTTTAATTAACCTAGACACAGGTGGCAGGAATATACAATAGGGAAAAGATAGCCTTTTCAATAAGTGGTGTTGGAAAAACTGGACAGCTACATGCAAAATAATGAAACTATATGACTTTCTCACACCATATACAAAACTAACCTCAAAATGGATTAAAGACTTAAATGTAAGACGTGAAACCATAACACTGCTAGAAGAAAACATAGGTACTACATTATTTGACATTGGTCTTAGCAATATTTTTGGATATGTTTCCTCATTCAACGGACAAAAACAAAAATAAACAATGAGACTACATCAAACAAAAAAGCTTTTGCACAGGAAAGGAAACCATCAACAGAACAAAAAGGTAGCCTAGTGAATGGGAGAAGATATTTGCAAACTACATATCCGATAAGGAGTTACTATCCAAAGTATACAAGGAACATGTGTAACTGAACATCAAGAAAAACAAACAACCTGATTAAAAAATGGGCAGAGGGCTTGAACAGACTTTTTTCCAAAGAAGACATACAGATGGCCGACAGACACATGAAAAGATGCTCACTGTCACTAATCATCAGGAAAATGCAAATCAAAACCATGAGATACCACCTCATACCTGTCATAATGGCTGTCATCAAAAAGACAAATAGCAAATGTTGTTGTAAATGTAGAGAAAAGAGAACCGTTATACAGAATTAGTGAGAATGAAAATTGGTCCAGTCACTATGGAAAACAGTATGGAATGTCCTCAAAATTATAATAGAAATATAACTGTCATACTATTCAGAAATTTCACTCCTTGGCTATTTTTCTGAAGAAAACAGAAGCACTAATTTGAAAAGATAAGTGCACCCCATGTTCATTGCAGCATTATTTACAATAGCCAAAACATGGAAACAACCTAAGTGCCCATCAATAGATGAATGGATAAAGAAGATGTGATATTATATATGAATATATAGTTACTCAACCATAAAAGAGAATTGAACCTTGCCATTCTTGACAACAAGTATGAACCTGGAGTATATTATAAGAAGTGAAATAAGTCAGAGAAACACAAATATGATATGACTTCACTTATACGCAAAATTAATTAAAAAATAACTCTTGAACAAACATAAATCAGAAACAGACTCATAGATATAGAGAAAAAACAGTTGGTTGCTAGAGGGGAGGGATGTGAGGGGATGAATGAAATTGGTGAGGGAGTTTAAGCAGTACAAACTTCAAGTTACAAAATAAATGAGTCATAGGGATAAAATGTACAGAATGGGGTATATGCTCGCTAATATTGCAATAGCTTTGTATGACATATGGTAACTAGACTTATGATGGTGATCAATTTTGTATAGAAATATTGAATTATTTTGTTGTGCACCTGGAACTAACATAGGTTTTTGGTAAATTATACTTCATTAAAAAATAATAACAAAAGACATAAATTTAAAACATAAAACAATGAAATTTTAGAGGAAAACGTAGGATAAAGTTTTATAACTTTGGGTTAGGCAAAGAATTCTTAATGTGGCAACAAAAGATAAGTCTTTAAAAGAAAAAGATTGATAAATTAGATTTCAGAATTAAAAACCTTTGCTCAATGTAAAACACTATAAAGAGAATGAAAAGATAAGTAACAGGCAGGGAGGAAATATTTGCAGCCACATATCTAATAAAGAACTTATACCCAGAATATATAAAAATTTTTCAAAACTCAGTGATAAGTAAGTAAACAACTCAATTTAAAAATGAGCAGAGGGCATGAGGAGATACTTGACCAAAAAAGATGTGCAGGTGGAAAATAAGTACATGGAAAGATGTTCAATCTCATTAATCATTAGAGAAATACAAATTAAAACTATAATGAGATACCAGTATACATCTATTAGAATAGCTAAATTCATAAAATCTGACAGTATCAAGTGTTGTAGATACAGAGCCACTGTGACCCGTATACTTTGCACAAAATTATACGTCTGCTCTAGAAAAGTTTGAGAATTTCTTATAAAATTACATATGCATTTACCATATGACTCAGAAATCCCACTCGTACATAGAGGAGTGAAATGAGAATTCATATTCAAATCAAGGCCTATAAACAAGGTTTATACCTTTTTCATTCGTAACTACCAAAAAACTGGCGACCATCAAAATGTCCTTCATTAAGTGAATGATTAAAGAAACTGGTACATTCATACAATGGAATCTTTACTCCACAATGAAAAGAAATGAGCTGTCAATTACATGTAACACAAGGGTTACTCTGAAAGACATTATGCCGAATGAATAAGCCAGTCTCAAAATGTTATGCACTATATGGTTACATTTTATATGACTTCCTAGAAAAGATAAAACTATAGGACCAGAGAAAATATTGATGGTTTCCAGGGATTAGGGTGGGGGAGAGTGTTTGACTACAAAATCAATAGCAAGAGGAAAATTTTGGAGGTGATGGAAGTGTACTGCATACTGACTGTTTTGGTGTTTATACAAATCTATATAAACTCATTATAATTGCAAACAAACAACAACAAAAAGTTAATTTTACTGCATGTTCCACATGTATGTAGGGTAGAAAGGTGCTTTGCTTATCATATCACTCTGTCAGTCTGTATTGAAAGAAGAGCCACCATCTCTAACATTGCCAGTCACCATGCCAAGGAGAAGAAATTAAAAGAAAAAAAAAAAGAAAAAAGAAAAGAAAAGAAGCATGCACTGTTGCTTAATGCTTCATCCTGAATGTTAAACTTGCCATTTCTGCTTATATGTCTTAAGAAATAAGTCACATGGCCATATATAATTACAAGTTGTTAGGCAGTTTAATACAGCCTTGTCGCTAGAAAGAGACAGCTGGATTATTGAGAACAGTCTTAATGACTACCACTGTTACTAAATAATAGAAATACTCAGAGCAAATATATTGTACTCTACTATTCAAAAAAATATGTTTCTTTTCCCTTGTTTTTCTCTTTGGAAAGGTAATGCAGAGATGTCTGGCCATTTGTCAAATTGCAAATGCATGATAGTACTTTTTGTAAGCTGAATTCGTGCTTTGTAATGAGAACTAAATGTTTGGTCATGTTCCACAATAGCAATGATTGTTGGTCTGGGGTAGGAATAATCTCAAACTGGCCTCGAAACCTCCTCCTTTATTAATTTAAAATAAGTATTACTCTACTTCCTACAATACAGAATTACTTTGGGTGAAATTTTGAGATAATAAAGGTGAAAATAATTAGAATTTTTAAATGCTATTCAATTATGGAAGTTAATCATTAATATTTTATTATATGATTATAATTATAGTCATTATAATCTTAAAATTTGCCTAGTGCTTGAAGAGTTCTAAGTAGTTTTACCTATATGACTTCTTCACATTTCGGAATAGTAAATGTATTTGTTCTGTCTTTATAAGCAGAGAAAATTAGATTCTTTAAAAACAGATATTTTTGAAGATTTTTACTTCCAAGCCTGCCTAAAGAAAGTTTCTTTGATTTCGTTAGAGAAATATTCTTTCAATTTGTATCCTAATAAACATTCTCTTTTTGGTAATGTATATTCATTTCCTACTGGTGTTTATCAGTTAGTTATCTTTGGCTTCAGAATACCAGTATTTAATATCTGTAATCTCAAAAAAATCAATTTTCTTTCCTCTTTGCTATCCTATAGCCTTGCGTTCTTATAAAGGATTTTCTTGTAAGTAGAAATTGAAAGATTAAAGAGACAGGGGAACAAGCAGATCATAGAATTGTATGCTCTTTTAAAGTGACAATTGGAAAAGATCAAAAGAATTTATGAAAACTTTTCTTTTTTTAGAAAATTTGGTCATATTGATAAATCTCACATACAAATAAAACATTTAGAGTGATTTCTCCATAAGCTTTGAACAAACTAGCATTACAGAACATTTTCAAGTCCTTTTCCTTTGTATATATCAATGCCATGTCTCTCCATGTTTGAACTGAACAACAAGGGGTGATGAATTTGCTCATGTACTGTATAAAACCACTGACCTGAAACACAATAGTAAAACTCAGCTTTGCATCAAATAATGTTTCTTTTGTGTCTTTCTCTTTCTCTGTAAGATTGATTTCTTAAGCATGACAGTGTTTGCTTTATAAAACACTGCTGGCTTATTCCCAGAATAAGACTTTAAATAGGATCCTATGGAAAATCAATTTCTTGAGTAAGAGATCCTGATAATGTTTTTATTTACTGTTGTTTATGTACTGTGACTCATGGTGTATTACTAAGAAAATAGGAATCCTCCATCAACATAAAGTAATCAAATGGCATCTCTAATAAATCATATAGGTCAAAAATGGCTTTAAATTAAAGATCAAATCATTCAGTTTAGAGATTGTAGAAAGCATACGATGCACAAAGACTAAATTCCAAAATATATGGCTGAAGACTTTTTTAGTATCATGACTTGCATATATTAGAAGCAGTGTTTATGAAGTCCATTAGGAAAAAGACCAGAAGAATGATGATAAAAGCTGTTTACTGAAATATTTTAATTGCTAGTCTTTGTTTTGTGTTGAGCCATTTAGTTCTAGTACTGTCATGTTCACCAGCAATAACTGTAATCCAGAAGTTGACTTCAAAACTCTACTCATTCCTATATACTGACCCCTGCAACTGATGGTTGAACTTTATAGCTTTGCCTGTAGCTACGATCACACATGGCTTTTAGACTCATTTTTCTTTGATTAGTGAGACTGACTACTGAGGAAACTATAACAGTCAGCCAGGCACAGAAAAGCTCATGGCACCAAAAGTCACAAATATTGCCAATCAAAAATTGCAGGAAATTGCTCCAATCAAGATTAGAAAGAATGCTCTTTACCTATGAACTAAGTTTATTGAACAGCATATGTATCATTTAAAAAATACGTATGAATTTTAAACTTGTCTCATAAACAGACATTTCTGTATCGTCAAACACTTTCTATGTAGGCCACCTCTACGTGTTCCTATAAACTCTTGACAAAGCGCTGCTTCTTTAGGTCTCAACATCTGTACCTATGAATTGTTGACAAATGAAAAGATAATCTCTTAAATTCCCTCTAGTGTTAACATTCTTTAATTCTGTATCATTTTATTGTGCCAAACAGTTATTAAGTGAGGATTAAATCCAACCTTGAACTAAACAAAGTGTAGCAGGAAAAAATTGTAACTATGCAAGCCCTTTATCATAAACCATGAATTACATAAAATTGTATAGAAATCTGACAAAGAAACTACAAATACGTAGGTGATACAGTTTATTTGGCTTTATTTCCACAAACTAAAGTGGCTTTGATATACAACTGGCACAGATATTTAATTATGGTCAGATAGAATGGCTTACCACTAACATTTCCCCTCCCACCCCAAATTTCATTTTGGGTAAATTTCATCTAATATTTAAATAATTTGCATTTAACAATATGGCAGTAATCCTATTAATTAATGGACCAAGGATTATATTTAATAAGTGTTCATAGTTTATGGGCATTTTTAGTTCATTTTCTCCTGCTCTTCCTCCTCCCATCCTTCTCTTCACCCCCCCATCACCCTTTCTCACTCTCTCCACTCCCCCCACCATTCACTATTAGACTTTAGAAATGACCAAATATTCCATGAAGTTATGGAATCATGTTTATATAACATGGCACTATACATTCAATTCTTAGCATAAAGCATAGGTAATGAATAAATATTTGCTGCATGAGTGAAGGACATACTTCTTTGTGGGTATTTCTAAAAGTAAAAGAGCTTTGAATCGCTTACCAATATTTTCTCAGCTCCTCCCTACATGGGAAATTAATATACTTGCATTTAGAAATATGTGCTTATCAGGTTTTTCAAATTTCAAAAGTCCTTATCATGCCTACCTCTAATTCAGTTTGTTTTTTTTTTTTTTTTCATGTAATGTCTGAAACATTTCTATTAACATATATATATTTGTTTGTCAGTTTGTTTTTAAAGAACATTTTTGTTCCCTTAAATAAAGCATTGACTGTTTGCATGCCACATCTTGCCAGGAAATGTGATTTCACTAATGCTCAGGGATTACAGAATTTCAGATATAAACCTCAGTGTTTAGGAAATGCTATCTAAAAATATGTGGTTATCCTTACCTTTCATCAGAGAACAAGAGCCTGAAGTGTGAGTTGAGACTGATCAACAGACATTTGTGTACGCGTATTACAGTGTTTTAAAATTGCCGAGCTGACATTTAAAAATTGGGAAAGTTTACATCAATGTCTAGATTTTTGTTTCCTATTAAATTATGGAAGAGCTGGCAATGCTGGGCTCACATTTCCATGTTGGAAACTTTTATCTAACTTAAGCAATCATAATTCCTTCCTGGAACAAATCTAGGTAAAATGAGAGTGAGGGAGGAGGTAGAGATGAGAGAAGAACCATTTTAATAAACTAACCTTTTCTAATCTGCTAATTTACTCTGTATTAATAGCTACTTACACTTCTTTCTTAATTTTCTGTGTTTGTATTTTCCTCTCTTTTATTAAAATTGCCGGTGTATTAGCCTGGGTTCAAGATAGAGGCGAGAGAAAGACAGAGACAGAAACAGAGAGATTATAAGGAATTGGTCCATGTGGATATGGAGACTGAGAAGTCCCAAGTACCTACAGCCTGAAAACTGGAGACCCAGGAAAGCCAATGGTATAGATACAGTCTGGATCTGAAGGCAGGAGAGGATCAATGTCCATTAGGCAGGTGAAATGGGAGAGTATGGAAAAACATCAGGCAGAGATAGGAATTCCTTCTTATCTGTGGAAGGGTGGTGAGACTAACTATCTCTTAAACTTTCAAGTCCTTGATGGTGTTGCTAATCTCTGAAATCCTTCCAGAAATGCAGTATTGCTTTCGATTTATTGTTTTCCTAGGTAGAGGCAGTTTAATTGGATTCAAATTGGCCTCTTCCACCATGATAGCCCTCACTCCAAAGGTCAAGGAACTAATTAAGGAATTTTGCAAGCTGCTAAGTATATTTATTCCAATTATGTATTCTGGAAAAGGGGAAATAACCACAGGATAGGTTCAGGGAACCACCGGGCCCACTGTGAGATGGACCTGAGCTAAAACGCCATTGATCACTTGACCTCCATAAGCCCCTACTCTGACTGTTGGACCGTAGTGATATTTTAGGGCTGCTAGAATTAGTGTCAGTTCAGATCCAGTGTCAGGTAGTCCCTGAAATGTGTATTTCCAGTTCTGGCATACAAAGTTAACCTAGCAAAAGACTGTAGGTCCCTTTGGAGAAGACGGAGAGAAAGATTAATAGTATATATTTTTTGCAGTCCTCAAGGGGACCTGGCCTCCCCTGAATTCAAGGAGATCTGGGTCTCTTTCAATGCACTCACAGAAACCTCAGGTTATTTTTTTGGTGCTTGAGCTGGGAATTCATACCTCTGAGCTCATCTTTTTATTTCTCCATTTTGTCCAGTGACAGTGGGAACAAACAGCCAATCTTATTATATTTGTTAGTTTTCCAAAAATGGTCAAAAGTATCACATACATAGTTACCCAGTTCCTTGCTCCTTATAAGTGGTTGATTGGACGTATCCAATTGAGATACTTTGCAAATCTCTATTGACAGATTACACAATGGACTGTCAGTGCTCTCTCTGCTACTGGAAATAGAGTCATTAGTATTTTCAAATCTAATCAGATTACAGAGTCAGTTCCAGAAACACAAAAACCAGAACACTCAGCCATAAAATCCTGTTCCTCTGGAACCACACTTGAGATAAAAATCTGTTTTAGTATGGTTCTCCAGAGATATAACATCTGTAATATATCTCATATATTATGTGTATATATAAATGTATATAATATGTACATGTATAATATATATTCATATATATGAAAATAGGTAATACATATATTTATTTCTCCTTATATTTTTAATTAATTTTATTTCTGACAAGTTTTACCTGCCCAGGATATTATAATCATTAAGAGAGAGTGACTGGAGCTAAACCACCAGGGTGTGAACTCACCTCTGAATTACTAGTTATTTTATCCCGACCAAGTTGCTTAACTCTCTGTGTCTGTTTTCTCCTAAGTAAAAGAGAATGATACTAGTGGAGCTACCTTCATAGGGTTATTGATAGTATACAACAAGTGATACTTGTAAAGCATTTAGTACAATGTTTGGCATAGACTAAGTGCTCCCCATGTATGTTAATGATTGATTCACATATACATATATGTTCCACATCCATGCTTTATGGCTTTTCAATATTGTTGAGTTTCATTTTGAACGAGACTGTGTGTGTGTGTGTGTGTGTGTGTGTGTGTGTGTGTGTGTGTGTGTGTGTAAACCCACTGAAGATAACTGTTTCAGAAAATCAAGTTACAACAAAGAAACAAGATAGAGAGAGAGAAAAAAAGAAGAGAAAGAGAGGCAGAAAGGCAACCTGCACTAAGTTGAGATGCCAGGAAAAGCAGAATCTAGAATAGAAACCTGTAAGTGTTTGAGGATATCATTGGAAAGCTTTGAACATTTAAAGATTATGGAACTAGGAGTATTAGCCAAATTTACATATAAGGATGGAGTAGTGATGTGGTTTAAATGTAAACTCTGGAGCCAGATTACCTGCATTTGAATTTGGACTGTCATTTACTAGCTTTGCAAATTACTAAACATCTCTGTACCTGAGTTCCCTATTCGTAAAATGGGGATAATAATAATAGTTACCTCATTGTATTGATTTGAGGTTAAAATAAGTTACTGCATGTAAAGTTATTAGAGTAGTGATTGGAACATTACAAGTGATAGGTTAGCCATATTAGTAGTAGTATTTTCAATTATTTATTGTTATATATGAGGGGAAGAGGAATTCCAACACAGACTAAGTTAAAAACCACTATTTTAATCACCATTGCCTACTTGCAGAATCATTAAATTTCCATTGTCCTTAATTACTTCATATTGATCTTTGTTTTAAAAAGAGTACCTCTTACTATATATCTTCCATATTAAAGACACTTTATTAATTTAAAAATATTTATTGGAGATTTATTACATCCTAGACATCTTTTGAGATACCACAGATTCAGGAAAAAAACAAATAGAAAAAAATCTCTGACTTTATGGAGTGGAAGAGATGAAAATAAATATAATTAATAGATAAAATTTAGGATACATTAGACAATGATAAGTTTTTAAGGAGAAAAAATAAAACAAGAGTGAAAGAAAGTGTTGAGAAGTTATGAAATTTTATATAAGATGGTCAGGGAAGTGCTTATTAAGTAGATAATTTTAAAATGAAAATTTAAATGAGGAGGTCCCATGTATGTTTTGGGGTAGAGCATTCCAGGTAAGAGGAACAGAAAATACAAAAGTCCTGAAAGGGAAAAAGTGTAGCTGTAGTATAATGAAAATGAGTGGGAATTGGAGGAGATAAGGTAAGAGAAGTAAAGGAAGTCTAAATGACCTTGTAGGTTATTGCAGAGTTTGACTTTTACTCAGAATGAAATGGGAATCACTCAAATCATTCTGAACAGGGGATGGGTATGACACAACTTAAATTTTTAAAAGATCACTTTGCCTACTCATTTGAGAATAGACAGTCACGTGACATAATCAAGAAAGTAAGAGTCAGCTAAAAGGCAATAAAATACACTGGGAAAGTACAATGGCTGCCTGCATCAGGGTGGTAGCTTTGGAAATGATGAAACACCAAGTGAAGGAGTTGAAATATATGTTTGTTTCTTGTCAATTACCCCGTTGCCAAATGTTCACATCAAATATGTATGGAGAACAGGGAATTACATAGCAACATCCAAAACCAAAATTCTAATGGATATTTTGAAAGTCATTTGGCACCTGAATCCACTTATGTCCTAACCCTCACCTCACCAAAAAAATTGTTTTCTGTAGGTATAACAACATTCAAATCTTTCTTGAGGCATATGTTTGTACATATGCTTACAATACATTTCCTTATATACTTTGCTCCTATATTAACTTTAAGCACCTTGATACCCTCTAGTCATAACCTTTTTCTCACACTATCTGGATCCAATTATCCTCTGGTGTGCTACAAAGTCACCTTATATATATTTCCATTTTAACCTTCTTTGTAGACTCGAGAAATTGTTTCTGTTACCTACTAATAGGAAATTTCCTGAGGAGTAAGATTAAGACATTGTGCAGCCTTAACCTAGCATAGTTCTTGGCAAAAACTATGAATTACATTTAAGTTATTGTAATAAATATTAACACTAAATACGGCAGAGAAGTGTATGAAGGGGTCAAGATCATTTCAGCAAATGCTTTTGGTTCTCTACCGTCTCTTTCCAGTCACCCTTTCCATGCATGACAGTGGGGCTTCTTTCCTACCTTAGATTGGGCCCAAGGGTTTTCTCTATTCTCAGGAATATGCTTTCTTTCTTTCTTTTTTTTTTAATATGTGTGGTGTACTCTAATAATTTTATTTTCATTTTTAAAAATTTTATTGGTAATTGATATCTAGTCTCATAGTGTTGTGATCAGAAAAGATACTTGATATGATTTCAATTTTCTTAAATTTACCAAGTCTTGATTTGTGACCCAAGATATGATCTATCCTGGAGTATGTTCCATGACACTTGAGAAGAAAGTGTATTCTGTTGTTTTTGGATGGAATGTCCTATAAATTAAGTCCATCTTGGTTAATGTGTCATTTAAAGCCTGTGTTTCCTTATTTATTTTTATTTTGGTTGATCAGTCCATTGGTGAAAGTGGGGTGTGGAGACTAAACAATATGTTACTAAATAACCAAGAGATCACTGAAGAAATCAAAGAGGAAATCAAAAAACACCTAGACACAATGACAGTGAAAACATGGCAACCCAAAACCTATGGGATGCAGCAAAAGCAGTTCTAGAAGGAAGTTTATAGCAATACAGTCCTACCTCAAGAAACAAGAAAAATCTCAAACAACTTAACCTTATACCTAAAGCAATTAGAGAAAGAAGAACAAAAAAACCCCAAAGTTAGCAGAAGGAAAGAAATCATAAAGATCAGATCAGAAATAAATGAAAAAGAAATGAAGGAAACAATAGCAAAGATCAATAAAACTAAAAGCTGGTTCTTTGAGAAGGTAAACAAAATAGATAAACCATTAACCAGACTCATCAAGAAAAAAAGGGAGAAGACTCAAATCAACAGAATTAGAAATGAAAAAGGAGAAGTAACAACTGACACTGCAGAAATACAACGGATCATGAGAGATTACTACAAGCAACTATATACCAATAAAATGGACAACCTGAAAGAAATGGACAAACTCTTAGAAAAGCACAACCTTCTGAGAATGAACCAGGAAGAAGTAGAAATTATGAACAGACCAATCACAAGAACTGAAATTGAAACTGTGATTAAAAATCTTCCAACAAACAAAAGCCCAGGACCAGATGGATTCACATGTTTGAGTTCTATCAAACATTTAGAGAAGAGCTAACACCTGTCCTTCTCAAACTCTTCCAAAATATAGCAGAGGGAGGAACACTCTCAAACTCATTCTACGAGGCCACCATCACCCTGATACCAAAACCATACAAAGATGTCACAAAGAAAGAAAACTACAGGCCAATATCACTGATGAACGTGGATGCAAAAATCCTCAACAAAATACTAGCAAACAGAATCCAACAGCACATTAAAAGGAGCATACACCATGATCAAGTGGGGTTTATCCCAGGAATGGAAGGATTCTTCAATATATGCAAATCAAACAATGTGATACACCATATTAACAAATTGAAGGATAAAAGCCATATAATCTCAATAGATGCAGAAAAAGCTTTTGACAAAGTTCAACACCCATTTATGATAAAAACTCTCCAGAAAGTAGGCATAGAGGGAACTTACCTCAGCATAATAAAGGCCATATATGACAAACCCACAGCCAACATCGTTCTCAATGGTGAAAAACTGAAAGCATTTCCACTAAGATCAGGAACAAGACAAAGTTGCCCACTCTCACCACTATTATTCAACATAGTTTTGAAAGTGTTAGCCACAGCAATCAGAGAAGAAAAAGAAATAAAAGGAATCTAAATTGGAAAAGAAGAAGTAAAACTGTCACTGTTTGCAGATGCCATGATACTATACATAGAGAATCCTAAAGATGCTACCAGAAAACTACTAGAGCTAATCAATTAATTTGGTAAAGTAACAGATTACAAAATTAAGGCATAGAAACCCCTTGCATTCCTATACACAAATGGTGAAAAATCTGAAAGAGAAATTAAGGAAACACTGCCATTTACCATTACAACAAAAAGAATAAAATACCTAGGAATAAACCTGCCTAAGGAGACAAAAGGCCTGTATGCAGAAAACTATAAGACACTGATGAAAGAAATTAAAGATGATACAAACAGATGAGAGATATACCACGTTCTTGGGTTGGAAGAATCAATATTGTGAAAATGACTATACTACCCAAAGCAATCTACAGATTCAATGCAATCCCTATCAAACTACCAATGGCATTTTTCACAGAACTAGAACAAAAAATTTCACAATTTGTATGGAAACACAAAAGACCCTGAATAGCCAAAGCAATCTTGAGAAACAAAAACAGAGCTGGAGGAATCAGGCTCCCTGACTTCAGACTATACCAGAAAGTTACAGTAATCAAGACAGTATGGTACTGGTACAAAAACAGAAATATAGATCAATGGAAGAGTATAGAAAGCCCAGAGATAAACTCATGCACATATGGTCATTTATCTTTGATAAAAGAGGCAAGAATATGCAATGGAGAAAAGACAGCCTCTTCAATAAGTGGTGCTGGGAAAACTGGACAGCTACACGTAAAAGAATGAAATTAGAACACTCCCTAACACCATACACAAACATAAACTCAAAATGGATTAAAGACCTAAATGTAAGGCCAGACACTGTAAAACATAGGCAGAACACTCTATGACATAAATCACAGCAAGATCCTTTTTGACCCACCTCCTAGAGAAACGGAAATAAAAACAAAAACAGTTGGAACCTAATGAAACTTAAATACTTTTGCACAACAAAGGAAACCATAAACAAGACGAAAAGACAGCCCTCAAAATGGGAGAAAATATTTGCAAACGAAGCAGCTGACAAAGGATTAATCTCCAAAATATACAAGCAGCTCATGCAGCTCAATATCAAAAAAACAAACAACCCATTCCAAAAATGGGCAGAAGACCTAAATAGACATTTCTCCAGAGAAGTTATACACATTGCCAACAAACACATGAAAGGATGTTCAACATCTCTAGTCATTAGAGAAATGCACATCAAAGCTACAATGAGGTGTCACTTCACACCAGTAAGAATGGCCATCATCAAAAATCTACAAACAATAAATGCTGGAGAGGTTGCAAAGAAAAGGGAGCCCTCTTGCACTGTTGATGGGAATGTAAATTGATACAGCCACTATGGAGAACAGTATGGAGGTTCCTTAAAAAACTGAAAGTAGAACTATCATATGACCCAGCAATCCACTACTGGGCATATACCCTGCGAAAACCATAATTCAAAAAGAGTCATGTACCACAATGTTCATTGCAGCTCTATTTACAATAGCCAGGACATGGAAGCAACCTAAGTGTCCATTGACAGATGAATGGATAAAGTAGATGTGGCACATATATACAATGGAATATTACTCAGCCATAAAAGGAAACGAAATTGAGTTATTTGTAGTGAGGTGGATGGAACTAGAGTCTGTCATACAGAATGAAGTTAGTCAGAGAAAAACAAATACCGTATGCTAACACATATATATGGAATCTAAAAAAAAAAAATGGTTCTGAAGAACCTAGGGGCAGGACAGGAATAAAGACCCAGACATAGAGAATGGACTTGAGGACGCAGGGAGGGGGAAGGGTAAGCTGGGACGAAGTGAGAGAGTGGTATTGACATATATACACTACCAAATGTCAAATAGATAGCTAGTGAGAAGCAGCCACTTAGCACAGGGAGATCATCTCGGTGCTTTGTGGCCACCTAGAGGGGTGGGACAGGGAGGGTGGGAGGGAGATGCAAGAGGGAGGGCATATGGGGATATATGTATACGCTTAGCTGATTCACTTTGTTATATAGCAGAAACTAACACAACAATGTAAAGCAACTATACTCCAATAAAGATGTTAAGGAAAAATTTTTATTGGAGTATAGTTTGATTTACAGTATTATGTTAATCTCTGCTGTACAGCAAGATGTATCAGTTATACATGTATCCACTCTTTTTTAGATTCTTTTCCCATATAGGTCATTAGAGAGAGTATTTAATTGAGTTCCCTGTGCTATGTAGTACGTTCTTATTAGTTATCTATTTTATATATAGTAATGTGTATATGTGAATCCCAGTCCCCCAATTTATCCCTCCCCACTCCTCCCCCCTTGGTAACCAGAAGTTTTGTGACTCTATTTCTGTTTTGTAAATAAGTTCATTTGTACCAGTTTTTTAGATCACATATAAGTGATATCATATGATATTTGTCTTTCTCTGTCTGACTTACTTCACTCAATATGACAGTCTCTCTCCGTGTGCAGAGTAGGTTGATGGTGCTACAGACAGCCATTGCCAGGAGAACGACCAAAGACTAGCAAGAATTGTTGAATGAGTGCACCATCCTTCTTGAGTGAGGCAATTCTGGAAGAAGCTTTACACAATTTCCGGTCCCCAGCATGATTGAGCTCCATTTGCTAATAATCGTAATACGTTCTTTAATGCACCTGTTTTAGTTTCTTACTGATGCTTAAACAAATTATTCCCAAGCTTAGTGGCTTAAAACAACACAGATTTATTATGGTACAGGCTGGTGGTCTAAAGTCCAAAGTAGTTCTCATGGGCTAAAATCAAGGTGTCAGCAGGGCTGCATTCCTTCTTAAGGCTGTAGGAGAGAGTCCATTTCCTCACTTTTGCCAGCTTCTAGAGGCCACTTGCATTCTTTGACAGGTGTTTCCTTCTTCAGTCTTCAAAGTCAGTAAGGTAGTATCTTCAAATATCTCTTTGACTCTAATACTCCTGCCACCTTGTGGTATATTATACCTACCCAGATGAACCAGGATAATCTTCCCATTTCAAGATCCTTAACTTAATCACACCTGCAGAGTTCCTTTTTCCTGTGAATATGAGCTGACGTATTCACAGATTCAGGGATTAGAACTCAGACCTCTTTAGGGAACTATTACTTTGCCCAATACCACATTTTAAATTGACTTCTTTTTTCTCTCTGAATTCTCTACTTTCCTAATAGTTCTGCCTGAGATCATCTCCCCAAAATCTCTTTCACTCAAATTTTAGTCTTAGCATCTGCTTTGCAGAAACTAACCAGACAAATGTCACTGAAAAATTAAGTCATTCAATATTGAGTCAATACATATTTATCGAGCAACTGTTAAAACTTCTGGGGATAGAACACAAACAAGATATAAAAGTCCCTATATTTTTGTAGTTTATACTCTAGTGAGGCATAAGTAATAAACAGATATATAACTTCAGGAAATAATCAAGAAAAAATCAAATAGTCACATGTGCTTTCTAGAAAATTTAAGTGAATGTGATTGCAATGCAAATAATGGTTAGGTGGCCCTTCTAGATGGGGTGGTTAGAGAAGAGCTCTCCGGGAGGTGGCATTTAAGGTAAGATCAAACAACATGAGGGTGTTAGCATTGTAAGATTTAAAAGGAAGACTCTTCCCGGAAAATTAAAAAGCTAGGTTAAAGGCTTTAAAGTACGAATTATATTGGCTTCATCAAGGACCAGAAATGTACTGCTAATGGGACTAGATTATAGTGGTAAAGGAGTATCAGAAAGAGATGCAGTCAGAGGAGTAAGTAACAGCCGGGTAATGTAATGTTATGTGTTTTAAATGTGCTGGGAAAGTGTCAGAAAGTTTAAATAATAGATGAGTCTTTTTAAAAAATTTGTTTTGAAACAAATCACTTTGGCTCTGCAGAAGCAATGGATTTTCGGGGTTAAGAGTGTAAACAGGGAGACCAGATAGCAGCCTATTATAAAGAATGAGGAGAGAGATTTGGGGAGCTTGAATTAAGCATGCAGTGGTTAAGATAAATGGACAGTGGAATAAGGGAAGGCCAGAGAATTAAATGTAATGATCCAAAAGAGGAGATACAATTAATTGTGTAAAATGGAAAGGAATAAGCCTTGGTGATACTACTAAAGATTAGAACAGGTTTAGAAGGAGTATGAGAGTAAAATAAAAGTAACTTGTCATAGGGAGTTTGTTCAAAATTGAAGATCAAAACTATCAAAATAGTAAAAAGAAAACTTTTAGTTATGAAATGAAATGAATTAGTAGAAAAGGAAGTAACATGTAATCCTCTAATTAGTAATATATCAGGATATAAACAAATAATTATTAAGTTGGGAATAATTTAATATATTAGTATAATAGAAGACAGAAATAATCATTACAGTTAGTTTTTTATTTTGTTAAACTATCTTATAAACTAAAGCATAATTTGTTTTTCTACAGTCCATGCTGTGAAATCTAATATACCCATAGCACTTATTAAACACAATTTTTGACATTTTCAAAGCTTAATAAATGTATCTTTCATATTCACTACAGTGTGTTTTTAACACTGGTTTTATATATAAAAGTTCAATAGTAGCACTCAAGATCATAAAATATAAAAATTTCTTAGAAAAGTAGTTTATCTACAGATATAAGTATATATTATCCTGACAACTACCACTGATAACATATTGCTAGGGATATATACATACATAGTAAAACTATAAATACAAGCAAGGGAATGATACAGTATTCAAGTTTAGGATAGTGGTTACCCCTGAAGGGAGCAGATATGAAGTTGATGGAGGAGCATACCCAAAGCTTCAACAATATTGGTATCACCATCTTTCTTAAATTTCCCAGTAGCTATAAGGACATTACTTTTATTTTCATGCTATAAAATTTACATGTTATATACATATATATTTGTTTAAAATTCTTCAAAATCAAAAAATAATACAAAGATTTCAGTATTGAGAAAATCTGAATGTCATGAATTTCTTACTTATGACAAACCAAACCAAATATCAATGACTTTTCTTGAACCTTTCACAAAATTGAAGTCATAGGACAGACCACTGTCTCCCAAAATGGAAAAACAGACCAGAGAGTCACTGCCAAGAGTCTGGTTATCTGGAACAGAAGCCACTGGAACTATAAACTGGTGGGAACATTTAAAATAATAGCTTCGACCAGTTGTTGTAAGTGTAGTATTGACCAGTGGAGAATGGGAAACTCCTGAGTGCTACAGTATTAATCCCCTGCTCACTCCCCTGAATCCTTCATGCGTTTTATGCCACCAAGTTCTTATGGTAAAGAGCCAAGAAAGATCCTCTCGTGGCTCTGGCTGTGGACAGAGCAATTAAACATTGTGAAATACTCTTCTCTAGCATTTCTGTCTTATTATAGGGTGGAACGTTATGGGGAAGGCAGAACATGGCAGGGATGTGTAACTCCTTGTGATGGTTATAGCCAAAGGACACAGCCCCACTAAAAAGTATATTTAATTTTAAAATTATAGAACACTACTCTTCACTGACACCTGCATGTCCAGAATCATGCCAGTGGATTAGAACTGATAGGACTGCAAAACAGTCTCTCTGAGGAACAGTTGTTAATGAACTCGGAACAACAAGAGAGGCAAAAATAAAGACATTAAAGAAATGTGAAGCCTCTAGCACTTACAGTTATAGCAAACATTAAACACAGCCCAACTCTTAGCCAGAGTAACATAAAACCTCACACTAAATGTCTAGGTAATTCAGTTCCAGTTACCCATCATGTCTGGCTTTCAATGAAAAACTACAAGACATGCTGAAAGGCAAGAAAAAACACAGTCTGAAGGGACAATTCAAACATCTGAACCAGACTTACATATGAAACACATTTTGGAATTTTTAGAGAGGGAATTTAAAATAATGATTAATAGGTTAAGAGATGAAAGGAAAAGAGAACAACATGCAAGAACAGAAGGGTAATATAAAAAGTGATGGACACTCTAAGAAAGAAAATTCTAGAAATATGAAACACTGTAAGACAAATAAAAAATGGCTTTGATGAGTTTATCAGCAGACTAGTAATGACTGAGGAAAGAATCAGTAGGCTTAAAGACAGGTGAATAGAAATTTCTAAACTACAATACTAAAATACAAAGAGAAAAAGAATAAAGCACACACAGAAAATCCAACAACTGCGGGGCAATTTTAAAAATTGTAACATACGTGTAATTTGATCGCCAGAAGGTAAATAAAGAGAACAGAGTAGAAGAAACATTTGAAGTAAAATGGCCAAGAATTTTCAGAAATTAATGATAGACACCAAACCGCAGATTCAGGAGGCTTAGAGAACACCAAGCAGTATAAATACCAGGAAACAAAACAAAACAAACTGCATCATATTCAAACTGCAGGAAACTAGAACAAAAAGAAACTCTTAAAAGAAAAAAAAGAACTTACCTACAAAGGAACAAAGATATAAACAAAAGCAAAGCAGACTTCTCACAGAAACCATGCAAACAAAAAGAGTGGAGTGAAATATTAAATTATTTAAAGAAAAAACCCCACCAACCTAGAATTTAGTAAAATTATACTTCAAAGGTTAAGGAAAAGTACATCTGCAACTCAATCTGCAAATCAATCAGTGTGATACTCCACATTAACAAAAGGAAGAATAAAAATCATATGATCATCTCAATAGATGCAGAAAAATCTTTTGAAAAAATTCAACATCCATTTGTGATAAAATCTCTCAAAAAAATGGCTATAGATGAAACATTCCTCAACATGATAAAGGCCATAAATGACAAGTCCACAGCTAACATCTTACTCAACAGTGAAAATCTGAAAGATTTTATACTAAGATCAAGAACAAGACAAGGATGCCCAATCTTACCACTTTTATTCAACATAGTACTGGAAGTCCTAGTCAAATCAGTTAGGCAAGAATAAAAAATAAAAGCCATCCAAATTGGAAAGAAGTAAAACAATCTCTATTTGCAGATGCTATGATATAGTATATAGAACACCTGCAGGCTCCACCAAAAAAACTATTGGAACTAAGAAGTGAATTCAATAAAATTGCAGGATACAAAATCAAAATAGAAAAATCTGTTGCCTATCTATACACTAATAGCAAATTATCAGAAAGAGGAATTAAGGGGAAAAAAACATTTACAGTTCATCAAAAATAATAAAGTATCTAGGAATAAATCTAACCAAGAAGGTGAAAGACCTGTACTCTGAAAACTATAAGACATTGATGAAAGAAAGTAAAGATGAAACAAACAAATGGAAAGATACACTGTGCTGACAGATGGAAGAATTAATATTGTTAAAATGCCATACTACCAAAGGCAGTCTACAGATTCAGTGTAATCTTATCAAAATACCAATGGCATTTTTCACAGAAATAGAACAAATAATTCTAAAGTTGTTACGGAAACACAAAACACCCTGAACAGCCAAAACAATCTTCAGAAAGAAGAAGAAAGCTGGAGGTATCGTGCTCCCTGATTTCAAACTATACTACATAGCTACAATAATCAAAGCAACATAACTGGCACAAAAACAGATGTATAGATCAATGGAACAGAGTAGAGAGCCCAGAAATAAACCCACATTTATATGAGCAATAAATCTATGCTATGATAATGGAGACAAGAATATACAATGGGGAAAGACAGTCTCTTCAATAAATGGTGTTGTGAAAACTAGAGAGCTACATGCAAAAGAATCAAACTGAATGTAAGATTTGAAACCACAAAAGTCCTAGAAGAAAACATACGTGTTTACAAGCTCCTTGACATCAGTCTTGGTGATGATTTTTTTGATTTGACACCAAAAGCAAAGCCAAGAGAAGCAAAAATAAACAAGTGAGACGACATCAACCTAATAAGCTTCTGCACAGCAAAGAACACCATCATCAAAATGAAAAGACAACTTACTGAATGGGAGAAAATATTTGCAAATCATAGATAAGGTAGTTAATATCCAAAATCTATAAACAACTCATGCAACTCAACAATAACAACAACAAAAATCAAACAACCTGATTTTAAAATGAGCAGAGGATCTGACTAGACATTTTTCCAAAGAAACCATACAGATGACCAACAGGCACATGAAAAGATGCTCAACATTACTAATCATCAGGGAAATGTAAATCAAAACCACAATGAGATATCACCTCATACCTGTTAGAATGGCTGTTATCAAAAGACATGAAATAATAAGTGTTAGTGAGAATGTGAAGAAGAGGGAACCCTCGTGCACTATTAGTGGGAATGTATATTGTTGCAGCCACTATGGAAAACAATATAGAAGTTCCTCAAAAAATTTAAAATAGAACTATCATGTGATCCATCAGTTCTCTTTCTGGGTATTTATCTAAAAGAAATGAAATCACTAACCTGAAAAGATATCTGTACTCCCATGTTCATTGCAGCATTATTTACAGTAGCCAAGACATCGGGACCATCTACATGTCCACCAGCGGTTAAATTGATAAGGATGTGGTATACACACACACACACACACACATAGGAATATTATTCAGACATAAAAAAGAAAGAAATCCTGCCATTTTTGACACCATGGGTGGATCTTGAGGGCATTATTCTAAATGAAATAAGTCAAAGAAAGACAAATACCATATGATCTCACTTATATGTGGAATCTTAAAAAAAAAATCTCATAGATACAGACAACAGTTTGGTGGTTGCTAGAAGCTGGAGATGGGGAATGGGCAAAATGAGTGAAGAGGGTCAAATGGTATAAACTTCTAGTATAATATAAATAAGTCATGGGGATGTAATATTCAGCATGGTGGCTATAGTTAATAATACTGTGTTATATATTTGAAAGTTGCTACGAGAGTAGATCTTAAAAGTTCTCATTAGGAGAGAAGAAATTGTAACTGTGTGTGACGATAGATATTAACTAGATGTATTGTGGTGATTATTTTGCAACACATGCATATATTGAATTATTACATTGTGCACCTGAAACTAATATATGTCAATTATATCTTATTAGAAAATATAGTAGGAGTGATATTATTATAATAAAACAATATATCTAGTATTATATTAATAGTATTATAATAAAATATCTCAGAAAAATAGTATTATAGTGTTATGTTAATATTATAGTATTATAGTATTTATTATGATAAATTATAGTATTATAGTAAAGCAATATATCTACAGAAAAATGGTTCAAAAACTATTTGATTTTTAACTATTTTATTTGTATTATAATAGTATTAATATTAGTATTAATAGCATTATTATAAAACAATATATCTACAGAATACTCATTAGTATTAACAGTATTATAATAGAACAGTATATAGAAAAATAGTTCAATAACTTTACATACTGATTAATTTTCAAAATATTTTAGTTCAGATTCTTAAGTACTAAGAGAAAATGAAACATCCTTCATGATAAAAGCTCATGTATGTGATAGCAAGAGTGTGTTATTTTAGGCATCATAGTGAGCAAGGCATTGATTTTTTCAGAGTCCCCTTAAAACTGTTGAGATAGTCTCAAATTGATTATTGTTTTAAATTTATTTACTTATATTTAGTATAATAATTAAATAATATTTTTATGTGCCTAAGCACATTTTATATGCCTGTTCTAGAAAATTTATAAATCTTAATATTCATAAGAAGCCTATGATATAGTCATTGTTACTATTCTTACTTTAGTAATGAGGAAACTGAGACACACAGAGTTGGAGTAATGTTTCCCAAAGTCAGAGAGCAAGGATATGACATACCTGGGATTTGAATTCAGTCTCCAGAACTTGTTTCTTAATAATATATTTATATGTTAAAGAAAACAGCAAAATGAAAACTGATAGGTGATAATTTTCTTATCAAATAACATCATTAGATTTTTATACAATAAAATTTCATTATGTGTAAGGAAATATGTGGATTAAATTTTTCCCTTTGTAAGCATTCCCATAGCTGAAAAGTCATATAAGGTTAAATTAAATTAGATCATCATGGTCAAATAATTTCAAAGACAGTATTATAAAAAACATTTTCAAAATTTACAACAGAAATATTATAATGTTTGTTATGAGTTGGAATGGAGTCTCTAGAATAAGTCGTCTAGGGCAATGAATGTATTAAAGGACTATATTTGAGAATTAAATAAAATGAATTTCAATAGATCTGGCATCAGCTATTTAACAAGGCACTTAAAGTATTAAAACATTGCTACTTTTGTTGGAACTTTCCATTATTTCTATGAATATTTATATGTCTTGATTTAATATTATACTGAAATAACAAAACAATAAGAGAATAAAGTAATGTTAAAATATTCAATATATGCGAATGATTTGCATTCTTTGGAAACAGTATTAAGCAAGAAAACAAGAAGCATTTATAATAAAATGTATTTTATTTAAATGTATTTTATTTTACTTAAAAATTAAAATATAAGACTAATAAATGAAGCTAATATTTTTTACATATTTTAGGGAGGTAAAATAATAGATTAGGATTTACAGTATAATAAAAACCAGAATTAAATGATATAAAATGCCAGTTACAAAATCTTAAATCGCATATTAAAGTGTCAAGTCCTTGAAATAAGATGTAAAGCAGCGGTCAAACCATTATAGAAAACAAGACAAAATAATCATTTTACACAAGATATTGCCTCACAAACACATACACATAATAAAGAAAATCAACTAGAAATTTATTAGAATTCAACTTTTTTGTTATTAGTGTTTTTAGGATATGTAAATTAAGAAGTATTTCAAAGTATCAATAGATTTTCTACATACAAGTTACATGATTTAAAATAACAAATAAGAAGGCTTGTTCACAATGAAAATACACATATATAAAACACATAAAATGTTAAAACATTATACATTTACATATAAAGAAAAGTCTACAGTTTTATCAAGAAGCAAAAAAGGCCAAATAAATAGAAAGTATTTGAAATATACTCTTAATTTCATTTTGGATATTAGTATGAGAAATTATTTTAATACCTCTTAAGCATCTTAAATATTATTTAATAAGAAAATATAAGAATATAATATATTGAGTCATCAGTTCTTTACTATTTTTAAAAGCATCATAAAACAATGTAGTTTTTAGGTGTTAACTTGACACACTCAGTTTTCCTACGCTTCTAAAAAAGTATGAGATCAATTTGTGGCATCTGGCTCTCAGGGAGTTATATCACCATGCAAAGGAATTGAGTGATGAATGAAATTCATTATTTCATAATGATGAAATTAATTTTTCATCATTATACATGCTTTTTAAATTTTTCAGAATAACTATCTTCACAAATTAACACATTCCAAATTACTAAAAAACATTTTTAAACATCTTACATTTTTATTTTTTTCCAAATTTGCAAAAAAATTCACATATAATTCTGATTTCCATATACAAAGGAATAGTTATTAACTTGATTAAATAATGTAACTTTCTATTAGTTTTCTAAATCATACCTATCAATAGTTTTCCTTAAAACATCCTCCGTAAGGAGGAACTGAACTATTTCTAGAAATTTGAATTCCAAAATTAAGTTACACTGTTTTGTTTTATTTTTATGGAAGCTTCATAATACCGTTTTCTAAATCACTATGGGCGAGTCTTGAAGAAAATAAGGTAATTGTTTTTGTTGGTGAACATTCTTGTCTATCTCCTTCTTCTGCTATGGAGGTCAATAAGAATGTGCCCTGTTGGGAAGGAAAAGGTTAATAGCAGGGCTGTTACTTCTTCCACACAAAGATACCCAGAAGAATGAATTGCTCCAGCAGACTACCTGGTAAAGGTGCTGATGACCAGACCTTCCTGTAAACAAGTTAATGATGTTTGCTAAAAGAAAGATACCAAGGAATCCCTAACTCTGAAATATTATTTTAGCAGGATGTACTTAGTCTTTCTAGATTGCTTATTGCCTTTAAAATAGGAATGTATACATTTATGGGGCATGACTGGCTGGAGAATGGAAGGCGTCACAGCATTTTCCTATCTATGTAATTAATGGAGTATAAAATAGAGCAGTTACAAAACAGAAATGGCTTTGTTTGTGAACAGTATTTTCACATGTGCTGCTCAAAAATTTCCTTTAATCTGAAACCAAATCATGTCTTAGGCAGGAGAAAAGAGAATCGTGGAAACTGCCTCTGATGGTTTTGGGCTCTTCCCGGAAAGGATTGTTTAATCTGTGCCTGGTGCTTACCTCTACCCTTTGAACCATTATTAAAGTTTGAAGTTGGAAGAGATCTGTCACCATAATCTGATTTGACATTTAAACCTTTGTGGTAAAAAACATTGGTAGTAGCTATAGGCCCATGAATTATAATGGCTAAGGTACTACTTGACAAGAAAAATGATGAGTTTGGAAACATGATGTAGATTTGATGTTATAAGTGGCTCTCTATGCATCTTTGGTATAAAGTGGTAAAAGTCTCAAAAATATTACAGTGGACAAGTCTTACCAATGGAATCAGGAGTAAATGATGTTAGACACAGAGGAATTGGCCAAGAAGATAGTCAGATAATGCCAAGCAAAAAAAAAGTTAGCAAACACTGCTATTATTTCATGGTTCTTATAGTATCCATGCTGAAAACTAGATTTCTGTAGGAGGGGACTAGGACCATGCAGTAGGTACATGGAGAGAGAATATAATCACTTGCAAAGTAACTTACCTACAACCTTTAATCACCCCAAATATAAGTGCCTGGGACCATGACTAGGAGACCCTGAAAACCAAAGTGTATTCTGTTAAAGAGCTGAGCCATTCTGCAGAGAAACTAGCAGATGTCTGATAAATCCTTGCTAGCATGGAGTCTAAGAATAAATGATCAGGAGGGCATAGCACTAATTTTAAACACTGCCAAATAGGGTGGTATTTGTGTAGAGTGTAGCAGTCAGGGTCCTGCAGAGAAACAAAACCAACAGGATGTTATAGCGAGAGAGAGAGAGAGAGAGAAAAGATATATTTTAAGGATGTTGGTTCATGGAATTGTGGAAGCTTGGTAAGCTTAAAATCTGCTGGGTAGACCAGCAGGCTAGAGACCCTGCTAGTAGGAAGAGTTTCAGAATTCTGCTGGCAAATTCCTTCTTGCTCAGAGGAGTTTAGTCTTTGTTCTATCAGGTCCTTCAACTGGTTGGTTGAGGCCCACCTGCATTATAGAGCATAATCTTCTGTCTGCACATGGAACGAGAGGGAATCATGGTGTCTCTTCCTTTTCTTATAAGGACACCAGCCCTGTTGGATTAAAGCCCCACTCCTTTGACCTCACTTAACCTTTATTACTTCCGTATAGGCCCTACCACCAAATATAATCATAATGGGAGTTAGAACTTCAACTCCCAGTTGTAAGGAACACAGTTCAGTCCATAACAGTAGATATCAAGGATTAAATAAGGTAGTTCCCTTGGTTGCTTCATCATACCTTGTATAGTAAAACTCTTCAAGAATTACAACACACTAAGGGTGTTTAGTATACTATAATACATTTGGCAGCTGTGTCCTTTTTCTTTTCTATCTCATAGTCCACTAAGGCACAATTTGCATTTTCATGGAAAAATATTCAACACACATTTATGGTTTTTTCATGAGTATGTTTGACCTTACCACCATACTATCATAATCTGGTACTGCAGGGTTCCAACTGAATAACCTTTAAGAGTAACTTAGTGCAGGGGACTCCCCGGGTGGCACAGTGGTTAAGAATCTGCCTGCCAATGCAGGGGACACGGGTTCAATCCCCAGTCCTGGAAGATCCCACATGCCGCGGAGCAACTAAGCCCCTGCATCACAACTACTGAGCCTGCGCTCTAGAGCCCGCGAGCCACAACTACTGAGCCTGCATGCCACAACTACTGAAGCCCGCACACCTAGAGCCTGTGTTCCGCAACAGAGAAACCACTGCAATGAGGCAATGTGAAGCCCATGCACCGCAATGAAGAGTAGCCCCCACTCGCTGCAACTAGAGAAGAGCCCACGCGCAGCAACGAAGACCCAATGTAGCAAAACAATTAATTAATTAATTAATTAAAAGAAAAAGAGTAACTTAGTGTAATACATTGATGATTACCTCCTTGGGAAGTAGGATAAAAGAAGTTGAGGACTCTAGACACCCATGTGGCCATGTGACAAATAGAGGCTGCTTAACTTTATTGCAAGTACTTGTCCAATCCCATGGGATCTTCACTAGAATGGAGCAAACAGAAAGGTCTGGCCATACTGATGTTACTGTATACCCTATTAATAAGCAATATAGCCAACCCAGAGAATCCCACCAGAGGAGGAAGGGTATGGATGAAAATGGGTAATAAATGAAAACAGGAGCTCCATGCAAACAAGAAGGGAGTGGGTTATTGTTCCAAGAAAGGATGCAGTAAAATCATTCCCAAAAGAAAATACCCAATTAAGAGATTAAGATTAAGACTCTTAGCTATCTCCCTTAGATCTGGAGCTAATTGTTCGTATTGGGAAAAGCCATCAGATATTTTTGCTTCAGTTAAGGGGAATTTTACTCATGCTGATTTATGGATTTTGCCTTAAAGAATCCATCTGGATAGCTGGAGAAAAGTAACACAGTACCCACTGATATCTTAACTGACCCATATGTGGCCAAAACTACCATATAGCTTATAAGTTGTAGACTGTTTTACCATTTTGTTCATCATGCAACAAAAATACTTCTCCTTTACACAGCTTCCCAGAAGGAGTCTGACCTTTGCTTCTCTTTGTTAAGGAAAAGCGTAATCGCTTTTCACAGAAGGATTCCCCATCATCTCCCAATGCCAGAGACTCTACTCGGTGACTGCCCCTCAGTACCTTACCAGGGACCCCTAAGTGATAAACCCTGACCTGTGATCAGCTGGTCTTCTGGGAATTCCAGGGCTGTGTGCGTCTTTGTGGTGAGCATGTGTCTGTGAACCCAGATGACAGGCATGCAGAAATCACACCTCATAAAAATATTTTCAGTGTTAAAAAAAAAAAAATACCTTTTTTTTACTCTGGGCAGTTTACTCCTGAACTGTCCAGAGTAAAGTTTCTTGAACATCAAAGCACATTATGTGGTCATGAATCAAGTTGATTCATCAAGACAGCTGCTTAGTTATTATAAGAAGCAGATTGCTGGGACCTGCCATATCTGCTAGAGCTTGGTGTGTTCTGTGAGTGTGGATGGAATTTCTTTAATAGCAGTATTAGAACCTGTGGAATTTTGTGGGAAATGGTCTTACAGATGGTATGGTAGCCATGTATCATTTATGAATCTCTTTGGAGCTTCAGAGGGACAGTGTTGGGGCAGCTCTTTGGCACACACAGTGTGAACTATAGAATAAAACCAAATGATATTTTCATGTAGGTTGCAATATTCTTGAGTGCATATGCATACCTAAGTGTACCCATATAATGATTCATCAAAATAACAACAAATATTGTGGTATGACTTCCAAAGACCAAACCAGGCCACATTACCTTTTTTTTTTCTCTTTCTCTCTTTTTTTCCCCAAATTCTTGTCTTTAATACTCAATGTGATATCTAATCAAATAGAAGGGATTGTAAAACTATACTAGAGGGAGACATTTCAAATTCATGTGGGTCAATTCCATTTGATAGGTGAATCAGTTAACTGAGTCTTAAAGAGAAAAGGTTATACTTTTAGAGTTAAACAAATAAATGTACTCACCTCTTCTTTCATGTAATAATTGTTGAGGACTGATAGTGTGCTAGATGCTGGGAATGCAATGGTGCAAAAGCAGACATGGTATTTCTGTTAGTGTTCATGTCTACTGTGACATTTTACCACAAATTAGTGGCTTAAAACAACACGACTTTATTATGTTACAGTTCTGAATGTCAGAAGTCTGAAATAGGTCCTACTGGGCTGAAGTCAATGAGTCAGCAAGGCTATGTTCCTTTCTGGACGTTCTAGGCAAGACTCTGGCTTGTTTTTGTTTGTTTCTTTTCCAGCTTCAAGCCACCTACTTTTCTTGGCTCACACCACTCTTCCATCTTCAAAGCCAGCAATGGCTAGTTGAGTCTTTCACATCACATCCCTCTAACACAGACTTTTCTGTCTCCCTCATCTGCATTTAAGGACCCTTGTGATCACACTGAACATGCCCATATAATCCAGGAAAAGGTCATGACGGTCAGCCGATTAGCAACTTTAATTTCATCTGCAACTCCAACTCCCCATTGTCATGTAAAATAATATATTCCTAGATTCTGGGGATTAAAACATTTTGGGGAACCATAATTCTGCCTATTACAGTATAATCCGTAAAGTCCAAAGGCACCCTGATTTTATATTCATCTTTCTGACTCTAGTGGCTTTGTTTTACTTAATAGCCTCATTAATTGTTTTTGTTGTATCAAACATAATGTATTATACAAATGAAGTTAATCTTAATTTTATTGGCAATCTATAAATTATCATTTGTATGTCTTACAAATTGTGTGTTGCCAACAACATTATAGTACTAAGTAACCTCCCTATAGCACCAGCAATGCAAGTCAGGATGGTATTATTTTTGTCTCTATTTTAAGAAGGAGAAACTAACTATGGCACAGAAGAGTTTTACCATAGTTTTCTGTTTTTAAAGCCTTTGTATTCCAATCTAGCTTCAGATGTTCTATATATTTTCATAGACTGACTTTCATTAATCTTTATATGGCAGCTAGGATAAATCCATAGCTACTAAGGAAACCCAAAGTTACCTTCAAATTTTTGCTCAAAGGTTATCTCCTCCAGATAAACTTCTTAGATCCTACCCATCCAAAACTAGTGTTTCCTTTCTCTAAAACCCCATAGTTTTTGTATTTCTATAAGGGTACATCTGATTAATGTTGATCATACTGTTTCCAAGGTTTAACGTAAAACTCCTTGAACCACGTACAGTGCTAAACAGTCACAGCAACTGATTCAGTACAGTGTTTATAAGTTTTGATAATAGCTCCAAAACTTTTACCTTTCTTATTTAAATGGCATAGTCCTGCTCAACTTTGAAAGTCAGTAAAGTTGAGAAAAATTATTTTTACTTACCATATGAATTCAGGAAGTCAAGACAGACTTACTAATTCTTGTTATCCTCACCCATTTTTTTCCTCTGAACAAAGAGGTTATCATACTCTGCGCCTTCTACTTGAAAAAGACCAAGCATACAAACATTTACAGAAAAAAAAAAAAAAAAAAGAAATAGGCCTTTTCAAAGAATAATGTAGGCAATTGTGTTGCCTGTCACATGCTTATGTCTTTTGTATTACTTATGTCTTTGGTGATTATTTGAGAAAAATAGGGGAATTGGGATACCACATTTTAACTTATCATCTTGCAAGCAACCTAGAAAAAAGATATTTATAATGTAACACTTAAATTTTAAGTTTCAGCAAAATCAGCAATAGTTTACTATCCAAAAGAGCATACTTTTTGTCTTGAATTATTTTTGAGATTATTAAGAAATAGAAATATTTTAAAGCTCATGTTTAGTTGTCAGTAATATTTATTTAACAGGAATTTTGCCCTCATTATTTCTTGTATGAAAGATTGCACTCTTAAGTCTTTTCAAGTGGATTATTCTTAAATATCAGGGCAACTAAGTGTGATTATAATGTAGCTTCATGGTGCTAGATAAATTAATCCAGTTCGATACAAAAACAAAAAAATAGCATGTAGACTTTCCCTTTTCCATTTATATAAAAGTTGGTTTCTCAACCTGGAAGAGGATTTTGATAGATGTATATAGTTAATATAAGATTAAAAAAAAGGAAATAGAAAATAGAATTTACTGTCCAGAACTCCAACTGTGAGATATCAGAAACCCAGCACAATTTATCCGTCCTCCTCTTTTGTACAGTCCTAAGTTGTTCATACGTTATCCTAAATAAGTTTTACATTTCTTCTTTATTGGTGCTGATGACTGCTCTGTTGCATCACGGAAAACCTTATAACATGACTGCTGATGTCACCATGATTTCTGCCTCTGGGAAGTGCTACATTACTGTTGTTATTGTTACTCTGAGGCTCGCATGGTCACCAGCGACCCAGAATCCAGTAATTCTTCCTGATGTTATATAGAGATTCAGGTTGTTACTAACCTAGGTCACGTTCACTCCTCATACCCAGTCTCTTAGATCAGCTAATGTTAAACTGTTTAATCTTATAGCTGCCCTTGCTGCTCTTACTGAATTAAGGGAGCGCCTTCTCCCAATTGACTTAAACATGTGGTCACACTCCCCCAAATGATACTCTTTATTGTATTAAAGTGATTATATTATTATGCTATTTTTATGTACTTTCATTTAATCCCCTTCCTTAAACAAGATAGCTTTCCTCAGAAAATGAGTGGCATTGCACATTTTAATGCCGCAAATTATACACCCAAATACCTACACACAAATATAAGACTCATAGTCCAAGAAACAGCTCTGGGACATTAATTCTCCCTTATCTGAGGTTCATATGAGTACTTTACTTCTCAAGTATTCATCCCAATGTTTAGACATCTCTCCGTTGACAAGCATACCAAAATGGTTAGAAGGCATAATGATTGAATGATTAATAGCCCAGGTTCAGAGACGGGTCCTTTCAGTTCAAATCCGTGGTATATTCTTTGCTGGCTATTTGGGGCACATTCCTTGAACCCCATGTGCCTAAGTTTCCTTATCAGAAAACCTATGTAATAATAAACTAAGGGAATAAAAAGAAGTTGTGACATACAGTATGCTTTAAAATATGTGACATAGTAAGTGCTCAATAAACGTCAGTTACTTTTATGATTTCCAAGTTCAAGATAAAATCTTTTGTAACCTGAATTTTACCATTTTGTTATATAAATTATCAGTGAAACCAAATTTTTAATTAAATATTCACAGTGAGATCAGCACTTTATTAGGCATCATGAGACCATAAGAAGTTCATAAATTAGCACATGCCACATTCCAGGCTTGGCATTATGAACTTGCAGGATTGGCTAGAATGGTTTCTTAGAATGAATTCAGCTCAACCATATTGCAACTCCACTGGCTGTAGCACAGATCCTCTGGGCAGGACATGTGTGCACGTTCAATACCAGCAAGATATCCATTCACTTCCTGTATGCTGGACTAAAGTAGAATCAGTCGGCAGGGAAGATTGATGAAACATTCTCAAGATTCACTGTAGAAGAATTTCAGACAGACGTAGACATCGACTACTAGGAAACTGTGTCTTTTGGCAGCCCATTGCAGCAGGCAGTTGCCATTTGGAGCCAAGTGTCTCAAAGCTGATGGAAGAAGAAACAGAGCCTACAACAATAATAGGTTGTATCAGGCATGACTCTCCAGGGGCCAGTGGATGGATGAACACAACCAGTGTGGAGACCACTGAGAGATGCTGCCAGGCACAAGTTCATATGGAGAGAATCACTATTAAACGTGATATTACTACTTACTTGCAATCACGTGTCAAGTTACAATTAACAAAGCAATTTCCTAACACTTATAATAACCTTACAATAATACTGAGAGCTAGATTGACATTTCTTCTTTTGTAAACTGAGAAAGTGAAGCTAAGAGAGTTCAAGTTAGGTGCAGAATCCAAGAGCTACTAAGCCGCCAAACTATATCTAAAGCCAGGTTTATAAAATTCTTAGAAATTATTTTTATTACACCAACTTTTATTTCATTTGAGAAAACAACTATGAATGCATCAATAAGAAATGACACAGATAAGGAAAATTAATAAAAGTAAACATTATACAGTGTAGAAGAAATCAAGGTGCCAGGGAAAGTGTGATTATTGACAGTACTTCAAACTGAATCTTTAGATGTATTCTTCTCAGTTAATGAAAGTATTTTTATTCTAGCAAATAAAGGAAATAGATCCACACTCAAAGTTTCTCTCCAGCTATCTCACTGATAGTATTACTTACCTTTGACAAATTCAATTTTAAGAGTTGTCATTAAATGGTAATTAGAACGGTTCAGTAGAGTTTACCTGTGCAGTTTTTACATCCATTAGTTAGTACAGAAGGAACCTTTTTTTAAGCCTCTATGTGTAATACGAGGAATATTTTTTTCTCTTGCCTGAGACATCATTTATAGCTGCTCTGTTTGCAAGCTCTTTGGATTGCACGTGGGGCTGTGTACCTACCCCTAAACCTTCACCAAAATAAAGACATGGTCCCTAAAGTATTCTGTATTGCTGATTTGCCTTGCTTTTAGGATCAAAGTTTTCAGTAGTTCTCTGAACTATACCAACTAACCACTGGAAAGAAAAATGACACAATTTTGGTGCAGCTAAGATATAGCTTAAAGAAATAAACTTACTTGGGTTAATAACATATCTTTCCAGGAATCAAAGAGCAGTTTTTCTTTTACCTCTTAGCATGGATAGAGCTACAGCTCGTTTAGCAGAATTTTTTCCCTCTCCCCTTGTTCCACCTGGTAATAGGACCTTGACTTACTCCTTCACCTAACAGGGCTGCAGTTTACCATCCTGAGAAATGTGAAGGATTCTTTAAATGTAAAGTTTAGGCTTTTGAATATAGGTTTACAAATTTAGTCATGTTTAACATTTTGGAAAAATTAAATCTACCTTAACAGAGATTTTTTGATAAATTAAGATTTTAATATCAGTTAAATTAAATGAATTGACATTGCACTTCTTCCTGTTTTCTTAACAGCCTTGACATTCCTCATCTCTACAAAACTCTCACAGGACAGACCTACAGATTCCTAAACATCTTTACAAAGCTAAACCTTGACTGCTTTTGAGTATAAAATGGATATATATTCCCTAACGTCTCTGTAGAAAGTAACTCTCAGCTTTATTTTTAGCAACACCTCCCTTTACACATCATTCTTTCCATGTCATATGCCAGAACTTCTGTTATTGCGTATATCTCTATATAATTGCTGCTGCTTGGGTTTTAAGTTTTATTGCAGAATAATAACTAGTTTTATCTTTATAAATTTTTTCATTGCTTTCTTTCCATAACTTATAGAAATAAATACTTTGCATTCATATTTTCCTGTACTTTATAAATTGTAAGATCATATGTTCCGTATCTTACTTCTATTTTATTCCATTTTGTTTTTTAAATCTGCTTGATACCCAAAATTGTAGACTGACGTGACACCAGTTGCATTTATTTTATAAATTAATTAATGGAAAACAAGCATTATTATACTCATTAGTCCTCTCATATAGGAATACAATGCATCTCTGACTTTATTACAATTTCTTCTGCTCTTAAGGTTTTTTTTTTTAACATCTTTATTGGAGTATAATTGCTTTAAATTGTTGTGTTAATTGCTGCTGTATAACAAGGTGAGTCAGCTATAGGTATACATATATCCCCATATCCCCTCCCTCTTGAGTCTCCCTCCCATCCTCCCTCTCCCACCCCTCTAGGTGGTCACAAAGCACCGAGCTGATCTCCCTATACTATGCGGCTGCTTCCCACTAGCTAGCTATTTGACATATGGTAGTGTATATATGTCAGTGCCACTCTCTCACTTCGTTCCAGCTTACCCTTCCCCCTCCCCGTGTCCTCAAGTCCATTCTCTATGTCTGAGTCTTTTTTCCTGTCCTGCGCCTAGGTTCTTCAGAACCTTTTTTTTTTTTAGATTCCATATATATGTGTTAGCATACGGTATTTGTTTTTCTCTTTTTGACTTACTTCACTCTGTATGACAAACTCTAGGTCCATCCACCTCACTACAAATAACTCAATTTCTTTCCTTTTTATGGCTGAGTAATATTCCATTGTATATATGTGCCACATCTTCATTATCCATTCTTCTGTTGATGGACACTTAGGTTGCTTTCATGTCCTGGCTATTGTAAATAGAGCTGCAGTGAACATTGTGGTACATGACTCATTTTGAACTATAGTTTTCCCAGGGTATATGCCCAGTAATGGGATTGCTGGGTCATATGGTAGTTCTATTTTTAGTTTTTTAAGGAACCTCCATACTGTTCTCCATAGTGGCTGTATCAATTTACATTCCCACCAACAGTGCAAGAGGGTTCCCTTTTCTCCACACCCTCTCCAGCATTTATTGTTTGTAGATTTTTGATGATGGCCATTCTGACTGGTGTGAGGAGATACCTCATTGTAGTTTTGATTTGCATTTCTCTAATGGTTAGTGATGTTGAGCATCCTTTCATGTGTTTGTTGGCAATCTGTATATCTTCTTTGGAGAAATGTCTATTTCGGTCTTCTGCCCATTTTTGGATTGGGTTGTTTGTTTTTTTGATATTCAGCTGCATGAGCTGCTTGTATATTTTGGAGATTAATCCTTTGTCAGTTGCTTTGTTTGAAAATATTTTCTCCCCTTCTGAGGGTTGTCTTTTCGTCTTGTTTATGGTTTCCTTTGCTGTGCAGAAGGTTTTAAGTTTCATTAGGTCCCATTTGTTTATTTTTGTTTTTATTCCCATTTCTCTAGGAGGTGGGTCAAAAAGGATCTTGCTGTGATTTATGTCATAGAGTGTTCTGCCTATGTTTACCTCTAAGAGTTTTATAGTGTCTGGCCTTACATTTAGGTCTTTAATCCATTTGAGTTTATTTTTGTGTATGGTGATAGGGAGTGTTCTGATTTCATTCTTTTACATATAGCTGTCTAGTTTTCCCAGCACCACTTATTGAAGAGGCTGTCTTTTCTCCATTGCATATTCTTACCTCCTTTATAAAAAATAAGGTGACCATATGTGCATGGGTTTATCTCTGCGCTTTCTATCTTGTTCCATTGATCTATATTTCTGTTTTTGTGCCACTACCACACTGCCTTCATTTACCGTAGCTTTGTAGTATAGTCTGAAGTCAGGGAGCCTGATTCTTCCAGCTCTGTGTTTCTTTCTCAAGACTACTTTGGGTATTCGGGGTCTTTTATGTTTCCATACAAATTGTGAAATTTTTTGTTCTAGTTCTGTGAAAAATTCCATTGGTAGTTTGATGGGGATTGCATTGAATCTGTAGATTGCTTTGAGTGGTATAGTCATTTTCACAATGTTGATTTCTCCAGTCCAAGAGCATGGTATATCTCTCCATCTGTTTGTATCATCTTTAATTTCTTTCAGCAGTGTCATATAGTTTTCTGCATACAGGTCTTTTGTCTCCTTAGGTAAGTTTATTCCAAGTTTTTTATTCTTTTTGTTGCAATGGTAAATTGGAGTGTTTCCTTGATTTCTCTTTCAGATTTTTCATCATTAGTGTATAGGAATGCAAGAGATTTCTGTGCGTTAATTTTGTATCCTGCTACTCTACCATATTCTTTGATTAGCTCCAGTAGTTTTCTGTAGCCTCTTTAGGATTCTCTATGTATAGCATCATGTCACCTGAAAACAGTGACAGTTTTACTTCTTTTCCAATTTGGATTCCTTTTATTTCTTTTCCTTCTCTGATTGCTGTGGCTAAAATTTCCACAACTATGTTGAATAATAGTGGTGAGAGTGGGCAACCTTGTCTTGTTCCTGATCTTAGTGGAAATGGTTTCAGTTTTTCACCGAGACTGATGTTGGCTGTGGCTTTGTCTATATGGACTTTATTATGTTGAGGTACGTTCCCTCTGTACCTACTTTCTGGAGAGTTTTTATCATAAATCCGTGTTGAACTTGTGAAAAGCTTTTTCTGCATCTATGGAGATTATCATATGGTTTTTATCCTTCAGTTTGTTAATATGGTGTATCACATTGATTGTTTTGCATATATTGAAGAATCCTTGCATTCCTGGGATAAAGCCCACTTGATCCAGATGGATGATCCTTTTAATGTGCTGCTGTATTCTGTTTGCTAGTATTTTGGTGAAGATTTTTGCATAGATGTTCACCAGTAATATTGGCCTGTAGTTTTCCTTTTCTGTAATATCTTTGTCTCGTTTTGGTATCAGGGTGATGGTGGCCCTGTAGAATGAGTTTGGGAGTGTTCCTCCCTGTGCTATATTTTGGAAGAGTTTGAGAAGGATAGGTGTTAGATATTCTCCAAATGTTTGATAGTATTCACCTGTGAATCCATCTGGTCCTGGGCTTTTGTTTGTTGGAAGATTTTTAATTACAGTTTCAATTTCGGTGCTTGTGATTGGTCTGTTTATATTTTTTATTTCTTCCTGGTTCAGTCTTGGAAGGTTGTGCTTTTCTAAGAATTTGTCCATTTCTTCCAGGTTGTCCATTTTATTGGCATAAAGTTGTTTGTAGTAATCTCTCATGATCCATTGTATTTATGCAGTGTCATTTGTTACTTCTTTTTCATTTCTAATTCTGTTGATTTGAGTCCTCTCCCCTTTTTTCATGATGAGTCTGGCTAATGGTTTATCAATTTTGTTTATCTTCTCAAAGAACCAGCTTTTACTTTTATTGATCTTTGCTGTTGTTTACATCATTTCTTTTTCATTTATTCTGATCTGATCATTATGATTTCTTTCCTTCCTCTAACTGTTTTTTTTTTTCATTCTTCTTTCTCTAATTGCTTTAGATGTAAGGTTAAGTTGTTTATTTGAGATGTTTTTTGTTTCTTAAGGTAAGATTGTATTGCTATAATCTTCCTTCTTAGAACTGCTTTTGATGCATCCCATAGGTTTTGGGTCATCGTGTTTTCTTTGTCATTTGTTTCTAGGTTTTTTTTAATTTCCTCTTTGATTTCTTCAGTGATCTCTTCGTTATTTAGTAGCGTATTGTTTAGCCTCCATGTGTTTGTATTTTTTACAGTTTTTTTCCTGTAATTAATATCTAGTCTCATAGCATTGTGGTTGGAAAAGATACTTGACACAATTTCAATTTTCTTAAATTTACCAAGGGTTGATTTGTTACCCAAGATACGACCTATCCTAGAGAATGTTCCATAAGCACTTAAGAAGAAAGTGTATTCTGCTGTTTTTGGATGGAATGTCCTATAAATATCAATTAAGTCCATCTTGTTTAATGTGTCATTTAAAGCTTGTGTTTCCTTATTTATTTTCATTTTGGATGATCTGTCCTTTGGTGAAAGTGGGGTGTTAAAGTCCCCTACTATGATTGTGTTACTGTTGATTTCCGTTTTATGGCTGTTAGCATTTGCCTTATGTATTGAGGTGCTCCTGTGTTGGGTGCATAAGTATTTACAATTGTTATATCTTTTTCTTGGATTGATCCCTTGATCATTCTGTTGTGTCCTTCTATGTCTCTTCTAATAGTCTTTATTTTAAAGTCTATTTTGTCTGATATGAGAATTGCTACTCCAGCTTTCTTTTGATTTTCATTTGCATGGAATATCTTTTTCCATCCCCTCACTTTCAGTCTGTATGTGTCCCTATGTCTGAAGAGGGTCTCTTGTAGACAGCGTATATACAGCTATTTTTTTTGTATCCATTCAGCCAGTCTGTGTTTTGGTTGGAGCATTCAATCCATTAACATTTAAGGTAATTTTCGATATGTATATTCCTATTACCATTTTCTTAATTGTTTGGGTTTGCAATTGTAGGTCATTTCCTTCTCTTGTGTTTCCTGCCTAGAGAAGTTCCTTTAACATTTGTTGTAAAGCTGGTTTGGTGGTGCTGAATTCTCTTAACTTTTGCTTGTCTGTAAAAGTTGTAATTTCTCCATCAAATCTGAATGAGATCCTTGCTGGGTAGAGTAATCTTGGTTGTAGGTTTTTCCCTTTCATCACTTTAAATATGTCCTGTCACTCCCTTTTGGCTTGCAGAGTTTCTGCTGAAAGATCAGCTGTTAACTTTATGGGGATTCCCTTGAATGTTTTTGTTGCTTTTCCCTTGCTGCTTTTTTTTTTTTAATTTTATTTATTTATTTATTATTTATGGCTGTGTTGGGACTTGGTTTCTGTGCGAGAGCTTTCTCTAGTTGCGGCAAGCGGGGGCCACTCTTCATCGCGGTGCACGGGCCTCTCACTATTGCGGCTTCTCTTGTTGCGGAGCACAGGCTCCAGACGCGCAGGCTCAGTAATTGTGGCTCACGGGCCCAGTTGCTCCGTGGCATGTGGGATCTTCCCAGACCAGGGCTCGAACCTGTGTCCCCTGCCTTGGCAGGCAGATTCTCAACCACTGCACCACCAGGGAAGCCCCCCTTGCTGCTTTTAATATTTTTTATTTGTATTTAATTTTTGATAGTTTGATTAATATGTGTCTTGGCATGTTTCTCCTTGGATTTATCCTGCATGGGACTCTCTGCACTTCCTGGACTTGATTGACTATTTCCTTCCCCATGTTAGGGAAGTTTTCAACTATAATCTCCTCAAATATTTTCTCAGTCCCTTTCTTTTAGTCTTCTTCTTTTGGGACCCCTATAATTCAAATGTTGTTGCGTTAAATGTTGTCCCAGAGGTCTCTGAGACTGTCCTCAATTCTTTTCATTCTTTTTTCTTTATTCTGCTCTACAGTAGTTATTTCCACTGTTTTATCTTCCAGGTCAATTATCCATTTTTCTGCCTCAGTTATTCTGGTATTGATTCCTTCTAGAGAATTTTTAATTTCATTTATTGTGTTGTTCATTATTTATTGTTTGCTCTTTAGTTCTTGTAGGTCCTTGTTAAACGTTTCTTGTATTTTCTCCATTCTATTTCTAAGATTTAGGATCCTCTTTACTCTCATTACTCTGAATTCTTTTTCAGGTAGACTGTCTATTTCTTCTTCATTTTTTGCTTTGGTGGGTTTTTACCTTGCTCCTTCATCTACTTCATATTTCTCTGTCTTCTCATTTTGTTTAACTTACTGTATTTGTGGTCTCCTTTTCGCAGGTTGTGGGTTCATAGTTCCTGTTGATTTTGGTGTCTGCTCCCAGTGGGTGAGGTTGGTTCAGTGGGTTTTGTAGGCTTCCTGGTGGAGGGTTCTGGTGCCTATGCTCTGGTGGGTGTGGCTGGATCTTGTCTTTCTGGTGGGCAGAACCGCATCTGGTGGTGTGTTTCGGGGTGTCTGTGAACTTAGTATGATTATAGGCAGCCTCTCTGCTAATGGGTGTGGTTGTGTTCCTGTCTTGCTAGTTTGTTGGCATTGGGTGTTCCAATGCCAACAAACTTGCTTGCAGCTTGCTTGCCATTGGGTGGAGCTGGGTCTTAGCATTGAGATGGAGATCTCTGGGAGAGCTCTCGCCGACTGATATTACTTGGGGCCGGGAGGTCTCTGGTGGTCCAATGTGTTGAACTCGGCTATCCCTCCTCTGGTACACCAGGCCGGAGCACCAAGACCCTGTCAGCCACATGGCTCTCTTGTAGGCTACATCTGCTGTGAAGGGCCCGGTGAGTCTTCAAAGAGGAACTGGAGTTCTTATCCTGGTGTGGTTCTTTGACCTTTTACTCCTGGATACTCCAAGAAAAACAACACGACAGCCAAGCCTGAGAAAAAGTTTCCCTGTGGGGCATATCACTGTTTTACTGCACAAAACATGCATGATACTTTCAAATCCCTCAGGCTTTGGGATGAAACAGTCAAAATGAGAACACCAAAGTGACCAAGACAATAAACAAGTTTCAGGAGGAGTTTAAGATTTTGAAAATTATCTTTTAACATGTGCTTTACACTGTTTTGATATATACTAAAATATGCTCTGGATACTATTTTTCCAAAATTTTAAAGATCTAGTATTATTAAAGTTTATTCTTAAATATTTATTTTTTTTATTTTTAGTGTGAATAAAATATGTTTAATTTATATGTTCTATGTTTCCATATTTGTAGAATAACTATCAAATTTTGATAATTATTTTTAAAAGCAGTCTCACTGTACTCTTAGTTTTATTTGTTCCTTCCACTGATTTTTCTAAGTAATCCTATTATACACTTATGTTTTGTCCTTTTTTCTTTTCAATAACTATATATTTTATTTTTTTAATAGCATTTGTTAGAACTTTCAGAACAATTTTAAGCAATACTGTCAAAAGATGTCACTTTTGTTATATGTGTAACTATAGTAGGAAGGTCCATGGACTGTAATTGTTATGTATAATGTTGACAGTTGCATGAAAGGTATTTATTCACACTAAAATTCAGTTAGCCCCAACTCATTACCAGTTACTCTTCAGGCTATGTTTGATAGAGTAACTTCTGTAGAAAATAGATCAAAAAATGTACAGTGGATCAGACAGAACAGAAGTTCGTTTCTTCTTCTCATAACAATACTGGTTGAGCTTCATAGTGGGGTTGTCCCCCTCAATGCAGCTATTGAGGGTCCAAGGCTGTTGGAGAGTCAGCCATCATTCTCATGTAATTTCAAAGTCACCCTGAAGGTTTAATATATTCCAGGTTGTACAAGTTATAGTGGTCATAAGTCTTTTAATGGCTAAGTCTTCAAAAGGTGTACATATCTTTTACTCATAGTCCATTAGCTATACTTCAGTCACAGGGTTCACATCTTACTGGAGGGAGGTTAGAATGCCCAGGAAAAAATAGGAGAACATGAACTTAGAGAGGAACTAGCAGTCTCTGCCATAGAGGCCAAGGAAGAGACTTACAGAAGTGATGCTATGGGAACTTGAGGCTAAGTCATAAAGGATATAGTTTAGTATCTTGGTTTCTCTGTCTCTCTCTGTCCCCTTCTTTCTCTCTCTGTCTCTGTCTCTCTCATCTCTAGCTCTGTCTCTCTCTGGAACCTAGACTCCATGCTAAGAGGAAAGAGCCAGCCCACCTGGAGGGACTATATGTAGATGTTCTGGCTAAGAGCTCCAACTAAGGTCTCAGCTAACTGCCAGTATCAACTGCCATACCTGTGACTTAATGAGCTTTCATATGATTCGTGCCCCCAGCATTTGTGTCCTCCAACTGAGGTTCCAGACAGCAACAAAGAAAAGCTGTCTTTACTATGCCCTGTTTGAATTCCTAACCACAGTAACAATTAAATATCTACACATATTTTCTTTGGAAAACTTACCTCAATTGTTCACCTCACCTATAACTTAAAATTATTATTGAAATATTTTATATGAAAATCATTAATTTCACAACTACTTAATACTTTGTGAGCCTATGAAAAATCTTGAACAAGAAGTTCTCTTAGTTTCCACCCTATTCTTATTATAAAATGAGTTTCTAAGCAAGATTTTTGCAAGGATTAAGTAATATGAGATCCATAAAGAGTTTAGGCTAGTTGACTTGAACATAGTAGGCTTTTAATGGTAGCTATCATTAATATTAAAAAATGGATGATTTTCATCAGATGTGTAGACTTAACCTTAGGATCTTTTCCTGTTAAAGAATTGCATGTCCACAATAATATTTAAACTCCTCAAACACCCACTCCATTTAGTGACAATAAAAGTTATTTTAGACTGAAAACATGAGCCTCTAAGGCTGAGAGGGGTTTGTGTGGTTGCGCAGGAGCGCCGGCACGGGCGACTCTTCCTGTGGCGGTGCAAGGTTGAGGAGGTGGCTCGTGAGGGTGAGGCGTTTAGGTGCGTGGCCTCCCCACCCTCGTTTGGTGACGTAACACAGACCTTGGGGCCAGGTTTGCTGGGTTTGTAATGCAGCCCCAACATTTAAGCACTCTATGGCTTTGGGCAACTCAGGTAGCATGAATCTCATCAGCACAGAGAGAAAGCTTCACTGAAAACTCACTGCAGAGCAGCAGGGGAAGCCAGATTCCACAACGGCAACAGCAGGGTTCATGGCAAGAATCAGCTTGCAGGCCGCCCAAGGCAGTCTCATCTTCTGCAGCTGGTAGACCCTCAGGCTTAGGAGCTGTTTCAATCACAGAACCTTGAGACAGTAAGGTGTTTTTGAGACCATCTGTACCAAATCTGTGACTGAACCCAATGAAGACCTCTATATAAACGTTTAAGATTCTGGCAGCACATGCGAGACCTACTCTTTTAGCCACCAGATGCTGAAGACAGCCTCGTAGACAAATTGCTCCCAAGTCAGCCTGTTCTAGCTGAACAACTATTGTAGACCCTCATAATCTGACTTCATAATGGAGACTGCCACATTCACTGCCGTGTGACTGAAAGGGTCTTGGTGCTCTGGCCAGGTGTCAGGCCTGAGCCTCTGAGATGGGAGAGCCGAGTTCAGGACATTGGACCACCAGAGACCTCCCAGCCCCATGTAATATCAATTGGCGAGAGCTCTCCCAGAAATCTCCATCTCCGTGTTACGACCTAGCTCCACTCAATGACCAGCAAGCTTCATGATGGACACCCCATGCCAAACAACGAGCAAGAGAGGAACACAACTCACCCATTAGCAGAGAGGCTACCTAAAATCATACTAAGTTCACAGACACCCCAAAACACACCACCGGATGCGGTCCTGCCCACCAGAAAGGCAAGATCCAGCCTCATCTACCAGAAAACAGGCACCCGACCTGCCACCAGGAAGCCCACACAACCCACTGAACCAACTGTACCCACTGGGGGCAGACACCAAAAACAACGGGAATTATGAACATGCAGCCTGTGAAAAGGAGACCCTAAATGCAGTAAGTTAAGCAAAATGAGATGACAGAGAAATACACAACAGATGAAGGAGTAAGGTAAAAGCCCACCAGACCAAACAAATGAAGAGGAAATAGTCTACTTGAAAAAGAATTCAGAGTAACAATAGTAAAGATGATCCAAAATCTTGGAAATAGAAAGGAGAAAATACAAGAAACGTTTAACAAGGAACTAGAAGAACTAAAGAGCAAACAAACAATGACGAACAACACAATAAATGAAATTAAAAATTCTCTAGAAGGAATCAATAGCAGAATAACTGAGGCAGAAGAACGGATAAGTGACCTGGAAGATAAAATAGTGGAAATAACTACTGCAGAGCAGAATAAAGAAAAAAGAATGAAAAGAATCGAGGACAGTCTCAGAGACCTCTGGGACAACATGAAATGCACCAACATTCAAATTATAGGGGTCCCAGAAAAAGAAGAGAAAAAGAAAGGGACTGAGAAAATACTTGAAGAGATTATAGTTGAAAACTTCCCCAATATGAGAAAGGAAATAGTCAAGTCCAGGAAGTGCAGAGAGTCCCATACAGGATAAATCCAAGGAGAAACATGCCAAGACACATATTAAACAATCAAATATTAAATACAAATAAAAAATATTAAAAGCAGCAAGGGAAAAGCAACAAATAACATTCAAGGGAATCCCCATAACGTTAACAGCTGATCTTTCAGCAGAAATTCTGCAAGCCAGAAGGGAGTGGCAGGACATATTTAAAGTGATGAAAAGGAAAAACCTACAACCAAGATTACTCTACCCAGCAAGGATCTCATTCAAACTTGATGGAGAAAGTAAAACCTTTACAGACAAGCAAAAGTTAAGAGACTCAGCAACATCAAACCAGCTTTACAACAAATGCTAAAGGAACTTCTCTAGGCAGGAAACACAAGAGAAGGAAAAGACCTACAATAACAAACCCAAAACAGTTAAGAAAATGGTACATACATAGTTTTGGAAGTTTTAACCACAGCAATCAGAGAAGAAAAAGGAATAAAAGGAATCCAAATAAGAAAAGAAGAAATAAAACTGTCACTGTTTGCAGATGACACGATACTCTGCATAGCGAATCCTAAAGATGCTACCAGAAAACTACTGGAGATAATCAATGATTTTGATAAAGTAGCAGGATACAAAGTTAATGCACAGAAATTTCTTGCATTCGTATACTCTAATGATGAACAATCTGAAAGAGAAATTAAGGAAACACCCTCATTTACCACTGCAACAAAAAGAATAAAATATCTAGGATAAACCTACCTGAGGAGACAAAAGACTTATGCAGAAAACTGTAAGACACTGCTGAAAGAAATTAAGATGATACAAACAGATGGAGAGATATACCATGTTCTTGGATTGGAAAAGTCAACATTGTGAAAATGACAGTACAGCCAAAGCACTCTACAGGTTCAATGCAATCCCCATCAAACTACCAATGGAATTTTTCACAGAACTAGAACAAAAAATTTCACAATTTGTATGGAAACACAAAAGACCCCGAATAGCCAAAGCAATCTTGAGAAACAAACACGGAGCTAGAGGAATCAGCCTTTCTGACTTCAGACAATACTACAAACCTACAGTGATCAAGACAGTATGGTACTGGCACAAAAACAGGAATATAGATCAATGGAACAGGATAGAAAGCCCAGAGATAAACCCACGCACATATGGTCACCTTATCTTTGATAAAGGAGGCAAGAATATGCAATGGAGAAAAGACAGCCTCTTCAGTAAGTGGTGCTGGGAAAACTGGACAGCTACATGTAAAAGAATGAAATTAGAACATTCCTTAACACCACACACAAAAATAAACTCAAATGGATTAAAGACCTAAATGTAAGGCAAGATACTATAAAACACTTAGAGGGAAACATAGGCAGGACACTCTGTGACAGAAATCACAGCAAGATCCTTTTTGACCCACCTCCTAGAGAAATGAAAATAAAAACAAAAATAAACAAATGGGACCTAATGAAGGTTAAATAGCTTTCGCACAGCAAAGGAAACCATAAAGAAGACGGAAAGACAACCCTCAGAATAGGAGAAAATATTTGCCAACGAATCAACTGACAAAGGGTTCTTCTCCAAAATAACAAGCAGTTCATGCAGCTCACTATCAAAAACACAAACAACCCAATCCAAAAATGTGCAGAAGACCTAAATAGACATTTCTCCAAAGAAGATATACAGATTGCCAACAAATACATGAAAGGATGCTCAACATCTCTAAGCACTAGAGAAATGCAAATCAAAACTACAATGAGGTATCTCCTCACACCAGTCAGAATGGCCATCATCAAAAAATCTACAAACAGTAAATGCTGGAGAGGGTGTGGAGAAAAGGGAACCCTCTTGCACTGTTGGTGGGAATGTAAATTGATACAGCCACTATGGAGGACAGTATGGAGGTTCCTTAAAAAACTAAAAATAGAACTACCATATGACCCAGCAATCCCACTACTGGGCATATACCCTGAGAAAACCATAATTCAAAAAGAGTCATGTACCACAATGTTCATTGCAGCACTATTTACAGTAGCCTGGACATGGAAGCAACCTATGTGTCCACTGACAGATGAATGGATAAAGAAGATGTGGCACACATATACAATGGAATATTACTCAGCCATAAAAAGAAACGAAATTGAGTTATTTGTAGTGAGGTGGATGGACCTAGAGTCTGTGATACAGAGTGAAGTAAGTCAGAAAGAGAAAAAGATATACCGTATGCTAACACATATATGGAATCTAAAGAAGAAAAAAAAATGGTTCTGAAGAACCTAGGGACAGGACAGGAATAAAGACACAGACATAGAGAATGGAGTTGAGGACACGGGGAGGGGGAAGTGTAAGCTGGGACGAAGTGGGAGTTTGGCATTGACATATATACAAATGTCAAATACCAAATACATATCTACCAAATGTCAAATAGATAGCTAGTGGGAAGCAGCCGCATAGCACCGGGAGATCAGCTCAGTGCTCTGTGACCACCTAGGTGGGTGGGAGAGGGAGGGTGGGAGGGAGACACAAGAAGGAGGGGATATGGGGATATATGTATACGTATAGCTGATTCACTTTGTTATACAGCAGCAACTAACACAACAATTTAAAGCAATTATACTCCAATAAAGATGTTAAAAAAATAAAATATAAATACATAAATAAAAGTTATTTTAATAAAATTTTGAGTCTAAAGGATGTCAATTTTAATGTTCTTACTTTTCATAGACTAACGCTCTTGCCTTCAGAGTCAATTACAAGTCCATTATTCCCAAGAATTTTCCTGACATTACTCCCACACATGTTAAAAAATAAAATTATGTTTACTTGGTATATATTTGAAAGAAAAAAGTAGAATAAATTGAAACACTTCTCTGGGAGAGATAGAATCAGTTTGAACAGAAAGCAGCACACTCAGAAAATAAGTTATTAGATTTAACTTTAGGTCCCAGATGTTCAGTAAAATGCTAAAGGAACTTTCCAGCTGAAAATTTTCTTAACAAATGGCAGGATGTCAAATGTCAGACGATTCCAATGTCAGGAAGCAAGCTGAAATAATCTGCTTTCTCCTTGTTGATGGCTAATTGTACTGGTAAATGCTGAATAATCATTGAGAATACAGTAATGCTCTGGTCATGATGACCTCTCTTAAAATCTTTTACCGAACATGTTTTTTAATCACTTCAACATCTACTAAAGACATTGGTTTAACAAAATATTTTCCTGCAGCCTTTTTGTACTTCTAGCTCAATGTGTAGGATTAAAATGCAGTTAAACCTTTGAAATCTAAATAAATAAGATAGTGTTTGGGACTTGATGAGAAAAAGGGGTCAGAAGATTCCCTACACATGAAGTAAACATTTGGTAAATTAGAAACAATCAAAATAGAAAAGAGAGATATTTTCTCATAGAATGGAACATATGATCATACAATACTAGCTAAATTTAACATTATAAACTTACATTTAATGTAATGGCTGCACATTTATAATATAGCAGTAAATATATTTCCTGGGACTCAAGAGTTACTAATCAATCATTCCATTGTTCTTTTCTCTTTTTCCTTTTTTCTTTTTCTTTCTTGGAGTATAATTTACATACAGTGAACAGCATGTATTAAAAATGTCTACTTTGATAAGGGTGTTTTATGTACATATCAGTGAAATCATCCCTGCAGTCAACATAGAGAACATATCTATCACCCCTAATAGTTTTTTCAGGTACCTTTATAATCAACTACTTTCCCCTTCCTGCTGTGCTTTCACCTGTCTGGGTCCCCTGACATACACTGATGTACTTTCTATCACTATAGATTAGTTTGAATTTCCTAGATTTTTATATAAATACAATCTTATAGTATGTGCTATATTTAAATCTGGCTTATACTTGACATAACCATCTTGAGTTTCATTCATGTTTCTGCATATCACTAGTCCATGTTTTATTACTGAGTAGTATGCAGTTGTATCAATATACCTTAATTTATGAATTCTTTCACCAGTTGATCCTTTGAGTTGTTTCTAATTTTTAGGTATTTCAAAGAAAGTTGCATGGATGTTCATGTAATACATGTCTTTGTATGCCCAGATGCTTTCACTTACTTTGGGTAAATAACTAGGAGTAGAATGGCAAGATCATATAGAAGGAAACTATTTCATAATTTCATTGTACTATTTTACATTCGCACCATAAATGTATGAAAGTTCCAGTTCCTTCACATCTATATTAGCGCTTAGTATGGTTAGTCATTCTAATATGTGTGTAGTAGTATCTCATTGTGGTTTTAATTGCATTTCCCTAATTACTTATGATATTGAACATTTTTAATATGCTTATTTGTCACCCTTATATTTTCTTAGGTTAGCTGCCACTTCAAATATTTTGCCCATCTTTAATTGGGTAGCATGTTTACTTGAGTAATGAGAATTCATTATATTCTGGGTATGAGTCCAAGTTTGCTCTTCTTTTTAAAATTGCTTAGCTATTCTGCATTCTTTCCCATATGAATTTTAGAATCGTCTTGTAAATTTCTGCAACGGACGGTTGCTGAAATTTTAATTGAAATTGTTTTGAACCTATAGATCTATTGGGGAAAAGTCATATTTTAGAAATTTGAGTCTTTCAAGCCATGAATATGGTACATCTCTCAATTTATTAAACATCTTTAATTTCTCTCTTCTTTGATTTCTAGTTTTCAGTGTGTATGCCTTGCACATTCTTTGTCAAATTTTTTCCTGAGCATATCATATTTTGACACTATTATCAAAGGTAATTTTTAGATCTTCTGTATCCTTACTCATTTTCTGCCTATCACTCTATCATTTATAAGGGAACAGGAATTGAAATCACTGATTATATTGTGAATTAATGTATTTCTCTGTGAAGTTCTATCAGTTTTTGCTTCAAGTATTTTGCTTTTTAGTTTCATAAACATTTAGGATTATTTTGTCCTATTGAAGGTTGACCTTTTTTCATTATTAAATGGCTTTCTTTATCCCTGGTATTGTCTTTTGCTTTGAAATCTACTTTTTTGAGTGTTAACATAGCCACTGCCATATTCTTTTGAATAGTAGTAGCATTATGTATAGTTGTCCATCCTTTTACTTTAAACTATTTTTGTTCTCTGTATTTGAAGTTTGTTTCTTATAGGCACTTTATAGTTGAGTCATACTTTTTTATGCAATATGAATATCTCTACCTTTTACTTGTTGCATTTAGACTACCCATATTTAATGTAATTATTGGTTCAGTTATCATTTTTTATATTTGTTTCCTATCTTTCCCATCTTTCTTTGTTTCTTCTTTTTTTTCCCATCATTTTTGTACTTTTGATACTTTTACTATCTCCCTTTTGCTGGTTTATTAGCTATAACTCTGTTTTGTTATTTTAATGATTACTTTAGAGTTTGAAGTATAGTAATTCACCACCAAGGGATACTTTCACAAATGTATGGAAAACAGTATAGCAGTTTCTCAAAAAAAATAAAAATGGAATTAACATATGATCCAAGAATTCTGTTTTGGGATATATGTCCCCCCAAATTAAAAGCAGAAGCCTGAACAGATATTTGTACACACATGTTCATAGCAGCATTATTCACAATAGCCAAACTGTGGAAGCAACCCAAGTATTCAATTGGTGGATGGATGGATAAATAAAATGTGTATATACATACAATAAAATATTATTCAACCTTACAAAGGAAGAAAATTCTTACATATACTATAACATAGAGAAACTTAAGGATATTATGCAGTGAAATAAGTCAGTCACAAAAGACAAATACTGTATGACTCAACTTACATGAGGTGATCAAATCCATAGAGAAAGAAAGTACAATGGTGATTGCTAAGGGGTGGAGAAGAGGAGAATGGAAATTGTTTATTAGGTACAGAATTTCAGTTTTGCAAGATGAAAAAAGTTTTGTTGATGGTTGGTTATAAGGGCAACAACACAATAATGTGAATGTACCTAATGCCATGGAGCTGGATACTTAAATATTAAGATGGCAAATATTATATTTATTTTACCACAATTTAAAGGATAAAAGGGAAAGTGGGGCAGATTTTGGTTATAGGCTTATACTCTTGATACAGAGGAGTAGTTGGGCTACTATATGTTTACATGTCTACAGAGTAGAGGTATGGGTTTGAATCCCCACTGCTCAGATGTTCCTTCCAAAAGTCTCAAAAAGATTGAGTGGAAAATGCTATAAGTACAGACAACTCTGAGAGTTAAAAACGCCAGAGGACCCAATAATAGGGGAGCCTCCACAATACTGTGAGATTAACTTCAGAAGCCAAACCAGAGAAAAATCCCCTTGGGCTTCTGGCATGGGGAAGAGAAAAGGAACCACTTTAAAATACATCTGAGCTCTGTGTTCTTCTTAACAAAGCCTGCCCTCCAAAGAAACTAGTTAGAGCCTCATCAACTAGAGTATGATGAGACCTCACTGATTTGAGGAAGGAAAATACCCAATTCCAGCCAATTCTAGCTTTTCAAATGGGAAAAGGGAAATATCCACTTCTAACCCACTCTAACCATCCTGTCCCACCTAAGGGAAGGGGGGGCGGGAAACAGGAATACTTGTAAAGTTCACAGCCCACAGGCACAGACTTACTAAAAGAATGAGACCAAATCATAGGACTATAGAACACTACCCACCCCCTCACTTCTCACCACCACATTACTAAAGGACTTTTTACAGCAATTCCTTTTACCCAGTACATTATGTCCAGCTATCAAGAAAAAATTACAAGGCATACCAAAGGTCAGAAAATGCAATTTGAAGAGACAGGGCAAGCATCGGAATCAGACATGACAGGGATGTTAGAATGATCACACCAGGAATTTAAAACAGCTATGATTAATATGCTGAGGACTCTAATGGATAAAACAGCATGCAAGAACAGATGGTCAGTGGAGGCAAAGAGATGGAAATCCTAAGAAAGAACCAAAAGAAATACTAGAGATGAAAAACACTATAAAATAAATGATAATGCCTTTGAAAGCTTATTAATAGTTGGATATAGCTGGGGAAAGAATCTCTGAGCTACAGGAAATATCAATACAATCCTCAAAAACCAAAAAGCAAAGAGAATAAAAAACTGAAAAAAAAAAAAAAAACCAGAACAGAATATGCAAAGAATGTGGGACAACTACAAAACATGTGGCATGCACATAGTAGGAATACCAGAGGACAAGAGAAAAAGGAACAAAAGGTGTATTTGAAATAATAATGAATGAGAATTTCCCCAAATTAATGTCAGACACCAAACCACAGATCTCGGAGGCTCAGAGAACACCAAACAGGCTAAATGTCAAAGAAACAATATCTTGGCATAAAAAAGGGAAAAATCAAAAATAAAGAAAAATCCTGAAAGAAGCTAGAGCATAAAAATGACTTACCTATAGACAAAGATACAGATTATATCCAACTTATCCTCAGAAACCATAAAAACAAGAAGAAAGTGGAGTGAAATATTTAGTGTTGAGAGGAAAAAAAAAAAAAAAAAAAACCACCAACCTAGAATTCTGCACCCTGCAAAATTATCCTTCAAAAGTAAAAGAGAAATCTGAGCTTCCTCCAACAAACAAAAATTGAGGGAATTTGTTGTCAGCAGACCTGCCCTGCAAAAAGTGTTAAAAGAAGCTCTTTAGATAAAAGAAATAAAATATAGGTCAGAAACTCAGATCTATATAAAGAAAGCTAGAACATCAAAGAATAAATAAGTGAAGGTAAAATTAAAACTTTTATTTTTCTTATAATTAACCTAAAAGATAACAGTTTGTTCAAAATAAAAATAGCAAGAATGTATACAGATACATTGCATATATATATACATATATGCTATATATATATGTGTGTGTATATATATATATGCATGCTTATGGCTTATGTATGCTTATATATAAGTAAAATGGATTACATCAATAAGACAAGGGATGGGGGAAAGGAATTAGGATAATTTGGTTATTATAAGGTACCATTACCTGGGAAGTAGTATAATGTTATTTGAAAGTGGACTTCAGTTAGTTGTTAATGTATATTGCAAACTCTAGTGAATTCACTTAAAAAGGAATAAAAAGTATAACTGATATAAGAAAGGAGAGAAAATGAAATCATATAAAATGTTCAATTAAAACCACAAAAGGCTGAAAAAGAGTGGAAGACAAAAAAAAAAAAAAAAAACCCTACAGGACCAAAAGTACAAGGGCAAAAAATAGAAAACAGCAACAAATATGGTGGATATTAACCCAACTATATAAATAATTACTTTGAATGCCAGTGGTCTAAAGCACCAATTAAAAGGCAGACCATTATCAGAGCGGGCCAGAAAACATCACCTAACTATATATTATCTATCGAGGACACGGGGAGGGAGAAGGGTAAGCTGGGACGAAGTGAGAGAGTGGCATTGACATATATACACTGCCAAATGTCAAATAGATAGCTACTGGGAAGCAGCCACATAGCACAGGGAGATCAGCTCGGTGCTTTGTAACCACCTAGAGGGGTGGAATAGGGAGGGTGGGAGGGAGACGTAAGAGGGAGGAGATGTGGGAATATATGTATATGTATAGCTGATTCACTTTGTTATAAAGCAGAAACTAAGACACCATTGTAAAGCAGTTATACTCCAATAAAGATGTTTATAAAAAAAGAAGCCCACTTAAAATATAAAGAAATATATGTTAAAAGTAAATGTATAAAAATATATCATACTAGCACTAAAAAAAGAAAGCAGGAGCTGTATTAATTTTAGACATAGTAGACTTCAAAGCAAGGAAGGTTATGAGGGATAAAGAAGGGCATTACATAATGGTAAGTGGTCAGTTCTGCAAGAAGACATAATTTTTTTTTTAAGTATAGTTGATTTACAATATTGGGTTAGTTTCAGGTGTACAGCATATTGATGTCAAAGTGTGTTCTGCCTATGTTTTCTTCTAAGAGTTTTCTGGTATCATGTCTTACATTTAGGAATTTAAATCATTTCTAGTTTAGGGAGATCAGCTCGATGCTTTGTGACAACCTAGAGGAGTGGGATAGGGAGGGTGAGAGGGAAGCTCAAGAGGGAGGGGATATGGGGATATATGTATACATATAGCTGATTCACTTTGTTTTACCGCAGAAACTAACACAGCAATGTAAAGCAATTATACTCCAATAAAGATATTTAAATCAATCACTCAATCAATCATTTCAAGTTTATTTTTGTATATGGCATGAGAGAATGTTCTAATTTCTTCAGTTTACATGTAGCTGTCCAACTTTCCCAACACCACTTGTTGAAGAGACTGTCTTTTCTTCATTGTATATTTTTGCCTCCTTTGTCATGGTTGACTGTAGGTGCATGGGTTTATTTCCTGGCCCTGTATTCTGTTCAGTTGATCTATATGCCTGTTTTGTGCCAGTACCATACTGTTTTGATTACTGAAGCTTTGTAGTATAGTCTGAAGTCTGGGAGGATTTATACCTCCAGCTTTGTTCTTTTTTCTCAGGATTGCTTTAGCAATTCTGGGTCTTTTGTGGTCCCATATAAATTTTAGGATTATTTGCTCTAGTTCTGTGAAAAACGTCACAGGTATTTTGATAGGGATTGCATTAAATCTGTAGATTGCTTTGGGTAGTATGACCATTTTAACAATTTTAATTCTTCCAATCTAAGAGCACAGGATATCTTTCCATCTCTTTGAATCATTTTCAGTTTCCCTTACCAGTGTTTTATGGTTTTAAGCGTGTAGGTCTTTCATCTCCTTAGTCAAAATTTTTCTTATGTATTTTATTTTTTGATGCAATTTTAAATGGGTTTTTTTTTTTACCTTCTCTTTTTGGTATTTCATTATTAGTGTAAAGAAATGCAGATTTCTGTATATTAATCTTGTATCCTGCTACCTTGCTGAATTCATTTATTAGTTCTAATAGTTTTTTGTGTGGGGACTTTAGTGTTCTCTATATAGAATATCATGTCATCTGCAGATAGTGACAGTTTTGTCTCTTCCCTTCCAATTTGGATAACTTTTCTTTCTTTTTCTTGACTTACTGTTGTGGCTAGAACTTCCAGTACTATGTTGAATAGCAGTGGTGAGAGTGAGCATCCTTGTCTTGTTCCTGAATTTAGGGAGAAGCTTCTCAGCTTTTCATCATTGAGTATTATGTTGGCTGTGGGTTTATCATAAATGGCCTTCATTATGTTGAGATATGTTTCCTCTATACCCACTTTGGTGAAACTTTTCATCATAAATGGATGTTGAATTTTGTCAAATGCTTTTTCTGTCTATTGAGATGATTATGTGGTTTTTGTTTTTCCTTTTGTTAATGTGGTATATCACATAGATTGATTTGCATATATGGAACCATACTTGTGACCCTGGAGTGAATCCAACTTGATCATGGTGTTTTATCCTTTTTATGTGTTGTTGGATTTAGTTTGCTACCATTTTGTTGAGGATTTTTGCATCTCTATTAATCAAAGATATTGGCTTGTAATTTTTTTTATAGTGTCTTTGTCTGGTTTTGATATCAGGGAGATGGTGTCCTAATAGAAGGATTTTGGGAGTGATTCCTCTTCTTCAATCTTTTGGAATAGTTTGAGAGGGATAGATATAAAGTTCTTTGTACTTTGTATAAAGTTCTTCTGTGTGGTAGAATTCCCCAGTGAAGCTGTCTAGTCCTGGACTTTTGTTTGCAGGGAGTTTTTTTTATTATTATTATAGGTTCTATTTAACTTCTAGTGGTTGGTCTGTTTAAATTATCTGTCTCTTCTAGACTTAGTCTTGGCAGGCTCTATGTTTCTAGAAACTTGTCCATTTCAAGAAGACATAACAATCCTTAACATGTATGTGCCTAACAACAGAGCATCAAACTATATGAGGCAAAACTGATAGAACTGTTAAGCTAACTATGAAAAGAAGAGAGGACACACATTGCTAGAAAAGGAAATAAAGCATACAGATTGGGAAGGAAGACAAGCTGTTTTTGTTAACAGATGACATGATCATCTGTGCAGAAAATTTGAAAGAATCAAAATATAAGCTCCTGGATCTAATTAGCTATTATAGTAAGTTTACAAGATAAAATGTTAATATGCCAAATTTGTTTGCTTTCCTATAACCAACATTGAACAAGTGGGATTTGAACTTTAAATCACAGTATCATTTATATTAGCACCCCAAAAATGAAATACTCAGGTATGAGTCTAACAAAATATGTAGAAGATCTATATAAGAAAAATTACAAAACAATGATGAACAAAGTCAAAGAACTAAATAAACTGAAAGATATTTTATACTCGTGGATAGGAAGACAATATTGTCAAGATGTCAGTTCTTTCCCAGTTGATCTATAGATTCAATGCAATCCCAATCAAAATGCCAAAAAGCTATTTTATGGATATTGGCAAACATATTCTAAAGTTCATATGGAGAGGAAAAAAACCCAGAATACACAACACAATATTGAAGGAGAGGATAAAAGTTGGAGGACTGAAGCTACCTTACTTCAAGACTGTCTATAAATATATAGTAATCACTGAGCCTGCGCGTCTGGAGCCTGTGCCCCGCGACGGGAGGGGCCGCGATAGTGAAAGGCCCGCGCACCGCGATGAAGAGCGGTCCCTGCACCGCGATGAAGAGCGGCCCCCACTTGCCTCAACTAGAGAAAGCCCTCGCATGAACCGAAGACCCAACACAGCCAAAAATAAAATAAAATAAATAAATAAAGTAGCTATTAAAAAAAAAAAAAAAAAGTGCTTTAAAAAAAAAAAAAAAAAAAACATTAACTTCCACTTGCCAAACACCCAAGCTATGGATAGCATGATACTATCACAAAAAAAAAATATATATATATATATATATAGTAATCAAGATAGTGTGGTATTGGCAAAAAGTAGACAAAGAGATCAATGAACCAGAATAGAGAGCCCAGAAATAGACCTCATAAATGTAGTCAACTGATCTTTGACAAAGGAGTAAAGGCAACACAATGGAGCAAAGAATTATTCTCTTCAATAAATGGTGCTGAAACAACTGGACATCTGCATTCAAAAAAAAATGAATCTAGACATAGAATTTACACCCTTCACAAAAATTTAACTCAAAATTGACCACAGACCTAAATATAAAACACAAAACTATAAAACTCCTAGACAATAGTAAAGGAGAAAATCTAGATGAACTTGGGTATGGTGATGCCTATCTAGATACACACCAAAGACACAATCTATTAAAGAGGTAATCGATTAGCTGGACTACATTAAAATTTAAAATTTCTGCTCTGTGGAAGACAGTGTCAAGAGAATGACAAGATAAGGCACATACTGGGAGAAAATACTTGTTAAATACATCATTAAGGACTGTTATCCAAAATATACAGTGAATTATTAAATGCAACAGTAAGAAAACAAACACCCCGATTAAAAAATGGACCAAAACCTTAACAGACATCTCACCAAAAGAGATATATATACAGATGACAAACATGTAAAATGATTATTTGCATCATAAATCATCAGTGAAATGCAAATTAAAACAATAATGAGATACCACTGTACATCTATTAGAACAGCCAAAATTCAGAACACTGACAACACCGAATGCTGGCAAAGGATGTGGAGCAATAGGAACTCTTAGGTATCATTGGTAGAATGCAAAATGGTCCAGTCACTTTGGAAGACAGTTTGGTGGTTTCTTATGTACTCCTCCCATACAGCCTAACAATTGTGCTCCTTGGTGAATACCCATAGGATTTGAAAATTTATGTCTACACATAAACCTGTACCCAGATATGTATCCATACACATCTTTATCCATAATTGCCAAAACTTGGAAGAGACCAAGATATCCATTAGGTTAAAGGATAAGAAAATTACTGTAATCCAGAAAATAAAATATTATTCAGTGGTGAAAATAAATGAGCTATCAAATGATGAAAAGAAATAGGGGAACTTTAAATGCATATTACTAATGAAAGAAGCCAATCTGAAAAGGTTACATACTACATGACTCCAAGTAACTAACATTCTGAAAAGGCAGAGCTATGGAGACAAGTTCAGTGGTTGTCAGGGACAGGAAGAGAGGAGAGATGGAGGAGAGATGAGTAGACAGAGCGCCAAGGATTTTTAAGGCAGTGAAAATACTCCATATGATATTATATTGATATGTCATTTTACATTTGTCCAGACCGATAGAATGTACAACACAAAAAGTGAATCGTAATGTAAACTACAGACTTTTGCTGATAATGATGTGCCAATGTAGGTTCATCCTTCATAAAAAATGTGCCACTCTTGTGACTGATGTTAATAATGGGGGAGGTTATGTATGGGATCAGGGGGTATACAGGAAATCTTTGTACCTTCCTCTTAATTTTGTTGTAAACTTAAAACTTCTCTAAAAAATAAAGTCTTTTAAAAATTCTAAATATTCTATTAAACAATAGGAAAAAGTGGACTATGCCAAAGAAGTAGGATTGAATTCTTAATTGTACTGTTAAATCTGGTAAATAATCCAGATCAGCTCTTCCTGAATTTCTATCCCTGACTCTCTTATGATGCTAATCTTGTTTCTCCCTTAGTATGCTACTTATATTAGTTTTGATGATACCTTCACTAGTAATGACTCCATTACTGTGTCGAGCCTCACATCTGCCTTTTTGATCAACTGCTTTCCTGTTAACACAGCCTTTTCTTGTTGGGTACTGAGAAACTTTTAATTCCTTGTTAACTCTCCAAGGAAGCTATGAATGTTGGAAATGAAAAAGAAATGCAAGCAAATCAGAGGAAAGAAACTATTTCATAGGATAAATTAAAACTAACCAACTTGTCAATCTTGACTGAACAAGCCAACAAACATACTTCTCTGTGGAATACTTCCCATTTTATTCATTTTCAGGAAGACTATCCTTCTACAGTGTTTCTGTGTTAGGGTTACAGTTTTGACTGATTTATAACCATTCCTCCAGAGATTATCAGTTACATGAAACAGAGTAATCAAAACCCTTAGTTAAAAAAAAAAAAAAACCCTTAGTTACTTATAGATTGTAAAAGTTAATAGAGAACATACATAAATGATCCATGCAGAAGAAAGAAAAATACTTAAAATTATCAGAAAGACCTCATCCAATTGATAGTTCTTCTAAACAAAATACAGGCACTAATAAAATAATATATGCAAAATTCTTCTGACCTGAAGGCTGTAAACTGGTAGTTCATCTACACTCTGGTCATTATTTCTTTCAGTTAAAATTACTTTTCTGGAGTAATGCTACTGTATATCTTTATTGTGGGCCAATGTCTTCAAGCCTACAATGATACTGACATGTTGGAAATTTTCTGTTATTTTGGAATAGGAACATAGTCTTTTTTATCTTGGTTCTCTTAGGGGAAGAATTAACTCTTCCAAAGAAATATATATATTCACTCCAGGGTTATTTCCTTTACCACATTTTCAGAGTTCCCTTCTAGTAAGAGTAATTACAGGTATAAAATTATCTTCTTGGGCTTTTCCATTTGTGTCATATCTGCTTACATCTGTTTTATAAACACATGTATACAAAATTGGAAAGAAAAACTATATGCACAGAAAGAATATCATATAGATTGAATTGGCAAAATGAAAAACAAAATATTAACTTGATTCAAATATGTATCAAATCAGAAATATAGCATGGTATTCTGGAAAAAAACACATTTATCCATGCCAAAAATAGCACTACAGTTTACATTCTTCCCCATACCCCAAAACAGTTTCCCAGTGTACCATTAATAAATACTTTAAAGTTTCTTGTGAGTATAGTGAAGAGATTTTATATGTATTTTATTTATATTTGTAATTTTAAAATCTAATGCAAAGAAATCTTGCAAAACTATTTGATCTTGTATTGTCTATAATTAGATATATGTATTTTTTTAATTACATTTATCATGTGAACTTTATTTTGATTATCTTTATCTGTACATTTTGGAAGGATGTTGTGCTAAAATGAGGTTACTGTGACATTTAGGATTTTTGTTTGCTTGTGTTTCTTCTCCAAAAGCCATATGCTAGATGATTTCATTTTATTGGTAACATGTGGCCCACAAAGAAATTTTATGACCTTTTTACCAGTAAGTTTTTGCAGCTAGACTAAGAAACCCATTGCATATTGAGAAAGTATTCTCTTTCTTAGCTGAATAATAGAAAAAGTAGAAAAGTAGACGTTGAATCAGTTTAATTTTATTAACAATGGCAAACCCAATTTCTAAATTAGCAGAACACATTCCATCAGTGGTGCTGAAGACAGGATTAATGCCCATATTGTAAATTATTGATAATATTTCTGGCATTATAATATGAAATATGAGATATAATTTAATCCATAGGAAAGATGAAACTTACAGTACTATTCAAAGTATAAAAAGCAGCACGTCTACTTAACTACATTTATATTTTTTAAACTTGCTGGCATGTGTTACTACACCCTGCATTCAGAGGATTTAGAAATTAGTCTCCACCTTAAAAATCGGTATATGGTGCCTATAAATATAGTTACTAAAATATAGAAACTAAATAGTTTCCTGTGGCTCCTGTAATAAATTGTCACAAACCAGGTGACTTACAACAACAGAAATGTATTCTCCTGCAGTTCTTGGGGCCAGACAGATGAAATCAGAGTGTCAGTAGGGCTGAACTCTCTGGGATGGCTCTAGTGGGGAATTCTTCAATTCTACCAGCTTCTAGTGGCTACAGGCATTCCTTAGCTTGTGGCTATGTGACTTCAGTCTCTGCTTTTGTCTTCACATGTCCTCTTCCTCTGTGTTATTTATCTTCTTTTTCTGTCTCTTATAAGGACATTTGTCATTGGATTTAGGGCCCACCAGATAAACCAGAATGATCTCACCTCAAGATCCTTAATTTAATTATATCTTCAGGTCCCTTTTTGCCAATAGGGTCACATTCATAGGTTCTGGAAGTTAGGACATAGACATCTCTTTGAGGGGGGCTATAGTTTCAACCCACTGCACTACCTACACATGCATATACCTCGTTCCTGAGTAAGGCCTCAAGCAAAGTTATATGTATCTGAAATCTAGATTAGACATACGAATTTCAAAAATATAATTGTATTTACCTTAAGTTATCAATATTCAGATAAAGAATTAGTTTCCTATCATCCTCCTCAGAAAATAAGTACTTTAATAGCATTGAGTAGTCAGATATGTAGACATGACTGGAGGAAATAGGAATAGAGAGAGGAAACATCATCCATAATGTGCATGACAATGCACTTATATTATGTACAACATGGGAATTATGTTTTCTGGGGCAGATTGGAAAAGACAGAAAGATACCAGGATAAAGGTGAAAAATACATTCAGTTACTTGAACTCAGAATTTCCATTCAGAAAGTTTCAAATGTTTGGCAGAGGGTGTTACAAAATAACACCTGGAGGTTCCAGAAAAATATGTCAGTCTAACATGTGATAGATGGCAGGAAAATTCCTATATTTTTGTCTACAATTTTTCTCTCCCTCCCTTCCCTGTAAGATTATCTAACCCTTCCCATTGCCATGTGACTTGCCTTGCCTCCTGGGGGAAAAGAACCCATTCCTGCCTCACTGAGTTTTGACTTGCCCACGTGACGTCTTGGGTAGTGGATTGTGAGCAGATAGATGTACAACGTGTCGAGTGGAAGCTTAAGATGCAGCATGAACTTTAACACGCAGCCATGAAAAGAGCATGGACTACATATGGGCCACTCCTTCTTGCAGGATCCTGCAGCAGAAATACAGCCTTTAGCTGAGCCATAGTCTACCTTCAGCTAAGAAATTAAAGTTTGTAAATATAAGTCACTGAGATTTGGGGACCATATGTTAGTACAGCAAAATTAACTAAAACAGACATTAGTAAAATGGCAACATACACATTGTTGTTCCCAAACGCATGCTGTTAAACACAACCCTATACAACTGTTTAAAAAATTCTTGTTTAAGGTCAAAATTGCTCCTAAAAACTAGAAAAGCGAGAGTCTAAGAAAAGAAGACAGGGGATCCCATTTGTTAGTAGTGGAGAAAAATGGCAGTTGTTAACAAAAGGGCTTAAAAAGATGTTGCCTGTTATTTTTTATAATATGCTTCAAATATCCCTGGATTTCTCTCACATGAAAAAATAAAATTATATATTTATCAGCTCACAAAGCATGGGATACCCATGACAAGTTATCAGTTTATTTTTTCCAAATAAAATGTTGCACTTGCCATTCTGTGTTTAAAGGACATCCAAAATATTTCCTTCTTTCTTTACTTCACCTGACATTAGCAACTCCTGTTGTCTAGGGAAGACAATTTTGCCTAAGTAACCCTTAACTGCAGCCACAATTCTTACAACTTGACTCAATAAGAATTCCCTTCTGCAATTATTTTTAACATTTCAGAACCTAGTATGTTATAAACAATAATTGCTCACAATTTTATAAACATTCATTTCTATAACAGTCCTAAAAAGTCTTTCAGGAGAAAATATTTATCCACATTCTTTACTTGAAGAAACACATGCAGAGAATTAGGCAGCTTCCTTTACATGTACATTTAATGGCAGAATCCGTACTAGAACCCCTTTCTTCAAACTCCTTAGTCTAAATGATTTCACCAAAAGAGGATATTTCAGGGCAACTCAATCATTTTTTTTCTCCCTCACACTGACTCCTTAACTCTCCTGCATGTAAAAATAATTTCATAAATATTGATTTCTATCACCATAGATTACTGTAAAACTTACTCATCTAGAAGCTCAGGTTAGCCTAAACTGAAAATGAATGAGTAAAGACTGATTGCAATGACATTTTATGTCTTAAAGTCAATAGAAAAGAAGAGGGAAGAACAGCAGTTGGAAATAATTTTAATACCATGAAACTTTTAGATAATTATTTTGTGTTTTATACCTTCAAAATTCAACTTAAAAGGAAATCCATTCATGTATATAATATCTAGTTCCCACCAGTCTAATCAGTATATCAGTGCAGATGCATGCATGCAAATTGGAGAACATCTTTACTATATGTGCTTTGATTCATGCTTTTGGGAAATGTTCCACAGGACTACAGACTGGTATATTGTAGGCCTATTTAGTTTCAATCTAAAAGGCCCCTTGATTCAAAAGATTGCTGACAATTCTGGACCGTAGGTTTTCTCATCAATGTTTAGAGAAGAGTTTTCTGAAGGAGTCTGAAAATAATATTTTGTTAAATTGGAAATTGGCCCTCTGAGAAGAGGAAACAACTGGGTTCTCTAATGGTTGGTCTAATTATTTTAAGCCACCTTTCCTAATCCTACATCTACTGCCTTGACATTTTTTTGGAAACACATTCCTTTTTATAGTTAGTAGAAAATAAATACATGTCTTTAGGCCCAGTGAAATATAAACAACTATGGATATTTATTTTTAAGTTAGAGTATATAGGAGAGCATCTTGTTGTTTAGCTCTAAATTTTTAAATACTCTTGTGCCTTATATTAGTCAAAGTATTGATTTTGGCAGTAAATACAGTGATGATGGAAGTAAAATAAAACCTAGAATGTGGAAATAATTTTAACAGAGGGAAATGCATTCTGTAAGAGAGTAATGATAATTCTGTATAAATTTCTTTGGTAAAGTGTTTTCATGTGTGACATTTAGGATGGTCTAATTTGCATTACGGTATACTTATATCATAATCATGTTTCACTTAGGAAATTCAGTTATGTGTGCTGTGCAAAAAATTAATCAGTGGTGGGGGGAGTAGGGAGAGAGAGAGAGAGAGGAAGGAACATATGCCTAAGAGTAAGTGTGATAAAGGAGACATGACTTCAATTCATATCTATTATAATGTGAGCATCTCATTATGTTGATTGCTTACTGTTAAACCAAAACCTTGGACTATTTCATCTGGTGCTTAACCGAAGAAACAGCTATCCAAGCTTCCCTGGTGGTGCAGTGGTTAAGAATCTGCCTGCCAGTGCAGGGGACACGGGTTCGAGCTCTGGTCCAGGAAGATCCCACATGCCACGAAGCAACTAATCCCGTGTGCCACAACTACTGAGCCCACGTGCTACAACTACTGAAGCCCACGTGCTACAACTACTGAAGCCCACGTGCCTAGAGCCCCGTGCTTCGCAACAAGAGAAGCCACTGCAATGAGAAGCCCGCACACTGCAACAAAGAATAGCCCCCGCTCGCCGCAACTAGAGAAAGCCCACACGCAGTAACGAAGACCCAATGCAGCCAAAAATAAAATAAAATTATTAAAAAAGAAAAACAGCTATCCATACCAATAGTAAAGGTAAAATTGACTGTGTTAGCTTTAACGAGGACCACTATGTCTATCTTCAAATGATTTCTTCAAAAGGAAATTTTAAGGGGATTTTGGACCATTTGCAAAGTTTACTTTTTCTGGTCTCTTTAGAACCCAGTCCATGCACGTTCCTTCCCTCCATGGGTTTAGGTCTAAATTCTCAACTGTATCTTTGCAAACTGAACATTAGTTGTATATTTCAGTGCTTACCAGGTATTGTCCTCTTGGCAACACCCAAGGAAAGATTAATTTATAGCAAAATAATAACATTTAAAAATTATTTGAGTTAAATTTAGTATTAGAAAACATGGTAATTTTTTTTTTTTAATTTATTTATTTTTGGCTGTGTTGGGTCTTCCTTTCTATGCGAGGGCTCTCTCTAGTTGCGGCGAGCAGGGGCCACTCTTCATCGCGGTGCGCGGGCCTCTCACCGTCGTGGCCTCTCCTGTTGCGGAGCACAAGCTCCAGATGCACAGGCTCAGCAGTTGTGGGCCACGGGCCCAGCCGCTCCGCGGCATGCAGGATCCTCCCAGACCAGGGCTCGAACCCGTGTCCCGTGCATCGGCAGGCAGACTCTCAACCACTGCGCCACCAGGGAAGCCCTAATTTTTTTAAATTAAATTAAAAAACATTTCTGCTTGCTGTCTCCTGTGTCCATGATGTAGCTAAAACTTCTTGGCTAAGCATAATTTATTTTTAATAAAAATTCCAGTTACAAAATAATGCCAAGTGTGTTTTAGCATTTTGTTTTTCAGTATTTTCTATAACTGTTAGCATATACAGCAATACAAACACAAATTAGGAACTGTTTTTTTATATCTATATAAAATATTTTGCAGAATAAATTAGACATAATATTTGCTACAGACTGAATGATTATGCCCCCCAAAAAACTACTATGCTGAAACCTAATCCCCAGTCTAATGGTATTTGGAGGTGGGGCCTTTGGGAGGTGATTAGGTCATAAGGGCAGAGCACTCATGAATGGGATTAGTGCACTTATAAATGAGACTCCAGAGCGCTCTCTCTCCTCTTTAGTCTTATGAGGGTATATCGAGAAGATGGTCAGTTATGAACTCGGAATCAGGTTCTCAACCGGCAGACCCCAAATCTGCTGGTGCCTTGATCTTAGACTCCCCAGCCCCCAGAATTGTGAGAAATAAACATATGTTGTTTATAAGCCACCCAATCTATGATATTTTTGTTATAGCACTCTGAACAGAGTAAGGCAATATCTCAATAAAATTCTGAAACATATTAAAGTATATCTTACCTATTTAAAAATGCACATAATAAAATTTCATCAGTAATCTTCAGTTCTCATGAGTTTTACAACCTGTCGCCAAACCAGACTGCAGAGGTAGCAGGTTTGGAATGGTAAAGTATGGGGAACTCACTTTTGGACACAGTAAGATTTGTTTTCTACTACAAGTGAAGAAGTGAGTAGTTATCTATAAAAGTCTATTCAAGCATATAAGAAATTCAGAGACTTGTTCAAAATATTGGTATAAATTTGAGTCAAACATATTTGTAAGCATTAAAGACTAGATTAGATCACATAGATTAATAGGCATAGAAAACAGAAGCTAACCAAGGATTGAGCTCTAGAGCATTTCCAAATTTTGAAGTCAAAGAGATGAGGAGAAGCCAGCAACAATAACTCAAAAGCAGAAGCCTGAAAAATAGAATGAAAAGCAAGTGAAGATGGTGGCTTGGAAGCCAAGTGAAGAAACTGTTTTAAGAAGCAGAGAATAACCAACTGTATCAAATTCCCCTGACAGATTGACTAAGATGAATATTGAGAATTAGTTGTATTTATTGTATATTTCCATATGTTTATATGTGTAAACATTTATATAAGGCTACATACAGCTACACATTGTTTAATGGTAACGTCAAGCCATTGCCACTTGTCAGGCAGTGTTCTAAATGCTATACATATATTAACTAATTTAATTTTCTAGCAATCGTGTGAGGTAAATATTCATCTTATTCTCATTTTATAGATGAATAAACTCACACACACACACACACACACACACACACACACGCACACACACAATAAGTAAGTTGTAAGTTGCCCAGGGTCACACATATGGTAAGTGGTACAGCTAAGATTCAAACCAGGCAGCCTGTACAAACTTTCACAAGGACAGTTCTATTCCAGTTTTGTTGTCTTTTTAAAACTTCATGTATGGGTGTTTCTGACCCTGACACTCAAAGGGACAAGCATGGATTTGGTACTTAAAGGATTTAAGCAAGGATGCATGATGTGATTAAATTTCTACTTTTAAATGTGTGGCAAATGCAAAGTGGAGAATGATTTAATGCGATAACACCTATAGCCAGGAATTACAATTAGAAAGCTCCCCTAGCAATCCAGGCAAGGAATGTGATGGAAGTAGTAATTGGTGATGGAAAAAAGTGAACAAATTTTGGGGCTACTTAAGGATAGAAATCACATACTTCATGATTCATAGCTCAAAGAAGGAGTCGATAATAATCTCCAGATATTTCATTGGAATGACTAAGTTGATGATGATGCTATTTATTGGCATAGAGAAAGCTGCAGGAGTGAGTTTAATGGAAAAAGCATAAGGAAAATTAATTTTATTCTAATCTGATCAGTTTGAGACACCAATAGAACTTTAAAGTGGAGATTTCAATAGGCAGTGTTATAGTGGATCTAAAGATCAGATGATTGGTTTGGGTTGGAGGTACTTCTTTAAATCTCACTAAAAGATCACTTTAGGGAAATCTTTCCTTACCATATTTCCACATTTTCCAGGTACCCTTTTTAAATGTTCTTGTGTCATTTGCCCAAGGGTAAAGAAACCATACAGGTTATTTAAACAGAATTTAATATGGGAATTCCCTGGCCGTCCAGTGGTTAGGACTTGGCGCTTTCACTGCTGTGGCCCAGGTTCAATCGCTGGTCAGGAAACTAAGATCCCACAAGCCATGCAGCATGGCCAAAAAAAAAAAAAAGATTTTAATATGACAAATTGTTATATAGTTACTGATGAACTGAAAAGGATTAACAGGAACAATGAAGTAATACAGAGATAGTGATTTCAAGAAGCAGCTACCACTTCAGGGCTGTACAAAGAAAGAGAAGAAGTTAGATTAGGCTTATCAGAATCTAAAATTTATGTCTCTTATGAAGGGGAGCCGCCTGGTGGGTACTTCAAAAGCTTAAGGGATTGTCTCCATAGGTGATGTCCCAGATGTCTGAGGAAATCTCACTGCCCTGATGCATTTGTGTGTGCTTGGTAGAAGCAGTTAAAGGAACTCCAGAATTTTGTATTTGAGGAATGCAGAATCCCCTTCCAGTTCCCCTCCTTGACATCCACACTGGAAAAATCTTTTATTTCCCTTCCTGCCCTGTCAAAGATATCCCATGCAACAATTAACTGGAATTTCTGACCCCATGCAGACAGGTGTAGTCAATGGAGGAGGAGAGGGATATCCTAGGAGAAAGTGAATGGAAGGGAAAATCAGATGTTCAAAAGATTCAGACTTTGATGGTCTGATTAGAGATTCAGTGGGTAAAGTTTTAAAAAATAACTTTTAAAAATTGTATTCTGGTCTCCATGAATGTTCATGATTAATCCAATAGTAATTTTTATATTAGTGAACCATTCCTCCCTGTCTTTCTAGATACTGCAGGGCATAATTATGAGATTAAGCTAATTTCAATTTATTCTCTATCCAAATCACGTTCTTTTTTCTTGTTACTACACAAATGTCCTGTTAAGAATTCTGGCTTTATCTGAACTTGGATCTGGGTTGCTAGGGCAAGTGTTATGAGACCTCCCTGGGTCTCAGTATGAATCAAGGGTGAATCAGGGAGCCATGGAATTAATAATCTACCATTTAATTTAAGAAGATATAATTTTAATGTTCTTGAAGAAAATTCTCTTCTTGAGTAAGCAAGATTAAAAATGAGTTGTTTTAGAAACCATACTAAATGTTGGTATCTTTATGATATGTCCTGTACTGCTTATAAAAACTATTATTATTTGAGAATGAATTTTGTACCAGGCATTGTGCTAATCCCTAGAAATATAAAGATAAATAAACAATTGAGTTCTTCCCCTCAGAAACTCACTGTCCAATGAAGGACACAGAAATGTGTAATGTTAATGCTTTCCAAAAATAATTGTAGTTGAATAATAGGATTTTAGGGAGAGGATGGTTATTTCAGACAAAAAGCTTACACGAATCCTCAGTTTTTCCCAGTAGTTTACTTCTGTCCTAATGTTCTGTTCACCTACAAACCTGCCCAGCAAACACCAGAGGGAGCTAATTCAGTCACTCATCCTGAAAATGTATAACTAGCATGTTGCTGGGAGTTTCCAGCCTTCCACCACTTCTAGGTGGTGGAGGAAACAACATATCTTATGGCTTGGGATCTAGCACCGTGAGTAGCAATAAAAGGTGCCAGATGATACAACCTGCAAGAATAGGAAGTTAAGTTTTCCATGCGATGAACTCTAATAGAAAACAAGAGATGGGGGTGGAGGACTTCATTTTCTTCCTTCCTCACCACATGGACTTCTGCAAAGAATGGCTGCTCCATGTAGCCTCTGCTAAAAAGTCTTACACACTGAATAAACAGACCAGCTAAATGTCCTGTTGGGCCTTTACCTGGGTCATAATGAAGCAGTAGCCATCATGGACATAAAATTTCCAATAGCTTCATATAAAGTTTCAGCACATTAACTCTTGTCTTCAGCTATGTCTTCTAGAAGATGTGAGTTACAGTAATTGGGATTGGTGTAGTTCTACAAAGCATACCCTCAAAATGGAATTTTGTATTTAGATTGTCCATTTGTCTGAAAGAAAGAGGTAAGTAGGAAGGATTCTGATAACTCCTGTTGTGTAGTAATACTGCACTTAATTTTTTGCCTGTGGAAAAGTGGGATGAATAGAAGGAGGAAGGCAAGGCATTCATAAATAAATTAGCAAGCGAGAGTGATATTTAAATTGACATGGAGATTTAGGATTATGGAATAATCTATCTGCTTCTGACAAAACTAGAAATTTAGGAAAAGAAAAATAATCAACTCAGAAAAGTCAGTTGCCCACTCAAAGCACCCTTTAAAAGCCAGAGAGTGGGCAATCTGTATATCTTCTTTGGAGAAATGTCTATTTAGGTCTTCTTCCCGTTTTTGGATTGAGTTGTTTGTTTTTTTGATATTGAGCTGCATGAGCTGCTTGTAAATTTTGGAGACTAATCCTTTGTCAGTTGCTGCATTTGCAAATATTTTCTCCCATTCTGAGGGTTGTCTTTTCATCTTGTTTATGGTTTCCTTTGCTGTGCAAAAGCTTTTAAGTTTCATTAGGTCCCATTTGTTTATTTTTGTTTTTATTCCCATTTCTCTAGGAGGTGGGTCAAAAAGGATCTTGCTGTGATTTCTGTCACAGAGTGTCCTGCCTATGTTTCCCTCTAAGTGTTTTATAGTGTCTGGCCTTACATTTAGGTCTTTAATCCATTTTGAGTTTATTTTTCTATATGGTGTTAGGGAGTGTTCTAATTTCATTCTTTTACATGTAGCTGTCCAGTTTTCCCAGCACCACTTATTGAAGAGGCTGTCTTTTCTCCATTGTATATTCTTGCCTCCTTTATCAAAAATAAGGTGACCATATGTGCGTGGGTTTATCTCTGGGCTTTCTATCCTGTTCCATTGATCTATATTTCTGTTTTTGTGCCAGTACCATACTGTCTTGATTACTGTATCTTTGTAGTATTGTCTGAAGTCAGGTAGCCTGATTCCTCCAGCTCCATTTGTCTTTCTCAAGGTTGCTTTGGCTATTCGGGGTCTTTTGTGTTTCCATACAAATTGTGAAATTTTTTGTTCTAGTTCTTTGAAAAATTCCATTGGTAGTTTGATAGTAGATTGCTTTGGGTAGTATAGTCATTTTCACAATGTTGATTCTTCCAATCCAAGAACGTGGTATATCTCCCCATCTATTTGTATGATCTTTAATTTCTTTCATCAGTGTCTTATAGTTTTCTGCATACAGGTCTTTTGTCTCCTTAGGTAGGTTTATTCCTAGGTATTTTATTCTTTTTGTTCCAATGGTAAATGGGAGTGTTTTCTTAATTTCACTTTCAGATATTTCATCATTAGTGTATAGGAATGCAAGAGATTTCTGTGCATTAATTTTGTATCCTGCTACTTTACCAAATTCATTGATTAGCTCTAGCAGTTTTCTGGTAGCATCTTTAGGATTCACTATGTATAGTATCATGTCATCTGCAAACAGTGACAGCTTTACTTCTTCTTTCTCGTATCAATGAGAATCATGGAATCCTGGGTGACAGTAGTTAACCTGCAGTAGAAGGGTAGACATAATCACCAAAAGGATCACAAAGTCAAAATGACAATCAGAAAAGCTAGATCCTTAGGAATCTATGACAATGGCTAATAGATCATGGTATTCTTAGCAAAGTTTTTAGGGATCCAAGTATCGGGTATGCTGGCATATCCACTTTGATACAGACAAAATGTTTCATTTGTACTGTCTACCACTAAGAGGGAGGCAAAGTATCTTTGGAACCACTTCAGACTTTGAAAGCACTATATATTATAATTTGGACTATGGCTCCAAACATGTATTAGACAACCAAGAAGGCTGGAAAATCTGACTAAGGCTCAGAGAAAGTAAACTATGTCAAACTGTCAGTGTAAAGTTCCCTGACTTATGTGTCATATGATCTAGCACTTGCAAGGGTGCCGGAGGTACCAATGATAAGAATATTGGGAAATGCTAATAAGAGTCCTAGAGTTCCAGAGAGGGCTATGCAGTCTCTGGCCAGAAAAAATATTCTCCTGTTCATAAAAGAACTCCTGTTTTGCTATTGTCTTCTGACTGAGCCTCAGCTTCTGGCCATGGGACACCAAGAGACTGTGTGACCTGAGGCATATCAATACTCTGAGTGAAAAGATAGTTGCAACAGCAAACCATTATGGAAGTTACAACACCAAACCATTATGTGGTGGAAATTATCTACTGAGGAGTGGGCTTGTGTAAGTTTGGAATATACAAGCAAATCATATCTTAAGGGTGGTCTAGACTGCTGGCCTACTACTTACTACATTACTCCATTTCCCTCACCCCAGTCTGCCAACAGTGACATCAGTACTGAACATTTAATAAGGCTACATTCCTTGGATGAACAAGCTACCACCTGACTGCAGGATGATAATCTCTAAATCCCAAAGGAGCGGGGTGGTAAGGAGAGAACAAAAGAGGACTATTGATACAATTTATCCTTATAGAACTTTATAAAATCTCCAGATAAAAGTTTTCCTTTCTTATTTCCAGTGTCTTTATAGTTATCACCATCCTAGGCCTTACTAAAAAGGCCTTATCCATCCATAAGATGCCACATACATTCCCTCAATCCAAAGGATTCATATTACAGCAAAAATATGTGACAGTGGTCTCATGACCCAGAAACAGTTGACCTGTTTGAATAATGGAATGATCTGTTGAAGACACAGTCAAGGTACCAAAAGTGGGAAAAAATGTTGAGTCAGGGCACTGGCCTTCAGATTGCAGTATAATCATTGAACCAATTATGGATTCACAATACTGTGTTTTCTATTGCTAGCATACATTGCCTGGGAACCAATAATTATGATTAGGAATGACCCCTCTCATGGTTATACCATGCCACACACCAGTGCACTATTTACCCTCTTAGGAAAATTGTGCTTCCCTTTGCTGCAACTCTGGGCTCTTGATAAAGGTTCCTGGTTCCTAGGAAGATAAGACTTCCTCCAGAGGACATAATAAAAGTTTTACCAAGCTCGAAGTTGTGACTACTATCTGGTCACTTTTTAGCAACCCATGTTATAGAACAACATATGAAGAAAGGACATATACCGCTAGTTTGAATATTAGATCCTGATTACAAAAGGAAGTAGAATTTTTCCTACTCAATGAAGCCAAGGATAAATATGTCTAGAACTGAGCTGACTCATTGGTGCTTCTCTTTGTATTTCTATGTTTACTAAGGACCACCAAGAAGCAGCAACAACAACCACAATACAAGGAGGTCAGCACAAGCAAGACTTCTAAAACTTAGGAATGAAGATCTGGGTTATGCAAGCCAGATCATCAAAAATATTAGCAGAAGATGAGGAGAATTTAGAATGGGTAGAGGAGAAGGAAGAGGATGAATATTAATTATGGTTTCAAGACCAGGTAGAGCAGCAGAGAGTCTATCTTGTTTCACTAACTCTCTTAGTAGAATCTTCCCAGAGATTATAACTGGTCTCTAACTTGAAGAATGGTATACTTCCCCTGTGAGAGAGGAGTGAGGACATCTTTATTCTTATTAAAAAAACATGGAGGCTCAATATTTTTAAATGGAATCTATATTTAATGGGAGGGCATGAGTGATTTGAGTGGTACAAGAAATAGACTATATTCAATAAATCTTATGCGCCTTTTTAGTTTTCTTAACTGCCTCATTCCTTCTGAATACATCATTCCTAGACTATGCAGCCACATCCATGGCATAATCACTTGTTCTAGGACAGCAGAGTATAGCCAGCCAGCTATACTCTGTGTTTTGTTTCTATGTCTTCTTGTGATTTTCAAACTTGGATGACATGCCATAACAAAGGTTGTGGTATATGAAATCCTAGACAGTCACTTAAGTGGCCATATGATGCAAATTGGATGTGAGGAGAATTTAATTTTCTATGGAGTAAAGTTTAACCAAAGGGAAATAGAAGAAAAGAAGGAGTTTGGCAGAGAATCCTCCTTCTTTCCTCTTTTCCATGGACTACTCCAAAAGACAGTTGCTCCTGGTTGTCTTTTCTGAAAAGTTCTGTATGCCAAGCAAATGCTCCTTTCTGTGATCTGCTGTTGTCACTGCAGCTTATTAGGAAGAATTAGCCTAGGAAGTAACACAATTTTTTACATTGCCTCTTAACTTTCCTTTCCTCCACTCTCTTTTTACTTGCTGTTCTGTTTTGCACCTTCCAAATGAAGTATGAACACTTTAATCCTTGTCTCAGTTTTTTAGGGGACCAAGACTAATAGTCTATTGCTGGATTTTTATTGAAACATCAAATATTAATTTTTATACATACATACATATATTATATATATTACAGCAATTCTGAGCATGAACTTTAAAGGCAGCCACTTGAATTAAATCTCAGTTACCTATCAGCAGTATGTCCCTGGACATCTCATCTAATGTTTTGTGATCCTCAGTTTTCTAATCTGTAAAGAGTGATAAAACTTACAGAGAGAGAAGGTAATAAATAAGTAAAAATGTATATAAACTACTTTTTGGATAGCTATGTGTAGCGAACCCAACGTTTTTCTGTTAAATATCTCCCTACTCTCCATTCAAATTCATGATTAAACAAGAATCTTCAACTTTGTAATACATCACACAGACTCTATACACCACTGATTTGTCTTACAGTTGTGCATATAAACCAGACTAGGTTAATCACAGTTTTTTCTTGGGCATTTTTGAACGAAAAAGAAGAAAGAATTCTGCCCTAGGAGCTGAAGATGTAAGCAGAAAAAGCCAGAAGTTGTCATTGACTATGTTTCCTGACATATGAGAAAACACATTCCATGGAAAGAGAATTTGACATGAATAAAGGAATAGAGGTGAGAGACCGAAACAGACTTCTGATAACTGCTGAATCCCAGATCCCAGTCATTGATGAGTTTCCCCTTTACCTTTGCCTTTAAGAAAGCCTGGATCTTCAGGCCCAATTTAATTTTTTGAGCCCATAAATTTCCAGTTTTTTAAAACTAATCTTAGTTGCATTTCTGTCAATCACAGCTTAGAAAAAAATTATGTAAGCACTTAACACAATGCTTATCACATATAAAGTTCTCAGTAAATGGTTATACACATATTTTTACAATAGTTAACTCATTCAAAAGAGCAAAAGATAAAATTTTTAAGACTTTTTGGGCATTTATGAAATTCCTGTGTAACTCCTTACTATAGAAACACTGGTCTTTTAACTATAGCACGGAAGAATAATTTGGGAGAATAATCTCCTGAAGGGAAGAAAGAGCTGACAGTGGAGTAAAATAATGAGAAAGATGGGCATTGACTTAGATGAGATCTCTTTTCAACTTTTCTCCTATCCAAGTTGAAAGTGGCAACAGCAGAAATAAAAACTGAAGAGAATTCCCAAGCCCATCATTTCATATGTCAGTTTCTAGTTTCAAAGAAGCATTCAGCTTGAAGTCTGGGAGCCATGTTTTTACACAAAGCATACTTCCAGGGTTAAATGCATATAGGATGTGTCCACATAGAACGAGCAATCTGCCATGTCTTTGGTGATATTAAGGATTATTACCCTTAGTAAAATGAATGTCTGTGCATATATAAGTACAGGAAAGAAAGAAGAGAGACCAGGGGTAGTTGGGAAATTCCTATATCACATGGCCAGATTCAACAGTACTTACTGAATTTCCTTTGTACATTTACACTGTACTAGAAGATAACTAGGGATTTTTGAAAAAGACATTTTTAAAATACAGTAAATTGCAGTAAATACCACAACACTTAAATTTACCAAGTAACCTCCCATAAGCAAGAGAATGTGGTGGCAGTAAATAGTTAGCTCATAAAGCCATAACTGTAAACTCTGGTTGATGGCACTTATTTTTTCAGTACATGAAGGAAAATGTATTCTTTACTTCAGATTGGAGAACATTATTCTTTTAACCACATTCTTCCAGCACAGCCACTCACAAAGAATGAATAAGAGATAGTTATTTGGAGATGACTACAGAAATCCAAGTAGGTTTACATGCTAAAGTATATTCCTCAAAATAGAGGGAAGTTTTGCTAATTTTACATTCAGATGGAAGGAACTAAGAGGCAAATCAAAACTCCCAAATATAAGAAAATAATGCAGTGTTGAAGGAAGTATTCCAAGAAGATGGAGCAACAAGGAACAGTTTTCCAGAGGCTTCCATATCTTCTTGTATTTCTTGTGAGAATACCCAATCCCTAAGACAATTTCCATCAGTTCTAAGCACCTTATCCGTACCCACTTCCATTACTCCTCCCCGTACTAAGCCCTGCCACTTGTATCCTTGGAACTCTGAATTTGTGATCAGCCTTAATCTCCCTGGATACTTCTCTTCGCTTCAACTGGCTAGAATGACTAGAAACATCTCAAAATGAAACTATTCCCCTCACACCATACACAGCACTGTGCCAGGAGATGAACTGTATAGACCTTCATCTTTTACCACCCAAACATTGCCATCCCATCCATTTTCTGTCTTAAAAAACACCAGTTCTGCTGGAAATCATGACATCAATGTATATCGCAATTACAGTCACGCTTCTGTGAGCTCCTCTTTAGTTATTCTTTCTCATGAACAGAAGGCTGAGCATGGCATCACAGTTGTCTTTCCTTTATCAGAGTCACATCTATCCACATATTTACACATGTTGTCTTTGTTGTTAGAAATGACACATCTAATGTCCTCTCAGATCCTTTGCATCTTCACCTCAATCCTCCCTTCCTTCCACCTCACCCTCAGGGCACCACAGCCCATAATGCTCTACGTGAGTGTGTCTCAGTTTATCTCTCCATTTTCTCTGCAACTCTGTCTCTTGCTTCATATGCTTAAGAGTCATTGTTCTCCCTTCTGTTCCCCAAACAGGAGTATTTTTATTCAGTTTGAAGGCTGACGCTGACTATTGGATTGTAACCAAATGAAAGGTTTTAAATAGCATCATGTTTTACAGATACCTTAAATTTTCCACTATAGGTAAAGTTTATTATTATGATTTACCATGATCAAAGATAGAACACAGAAGTGAAACCTTCAGTAGTATATTCACCCTGGGCAAAAATCCTGGTCGAGCAATTGGTTTTGCCTTTTTCATCATTTTCATTCGTTCTAACACTAATGGAAACACCACACTCCTCCCAGGCCTACAGATCATATTTGTTAGATCCTTTATTTATAAATTTCGCTCAGAGGAGTTAGGTTATCTCTTCTAATGCAACCCAAGTCTAGCCTTCCACAAACAATTAAGTTTCCACACTTCTAGGCCTGCCAACATCTTATTTTTGGCTTCAATTCCTGACCCTTTCAACTTAACACTGCCTCTCTGTCCAGCCCAAGTTAAGACCTGCCGAGACCTTGAACTCTCTCAACCCCTCAGTTTCTGGGGTCAATCTTTTGACTTTAATATGTGGATATTCAAATTAGTTGTTTATTTAACTCTACAAATTAAGTGGAGATCCCCTCTTTCTTTTAGAGCTTAAGATGACCTAATAACTCTTCCATCAGATGGAGATCTGCTCTCCTTTATCAACTTTAGCAGCTCACTTGTGTTTTTAATTGTATATATATGTGTGTCTGGTTGTTTCTCTATTTTTGGAGATATTTTCCATTACAGTAATTGTCCATGATCTTAATTCTTACATTATCTTAATTCTTAAATTACACTTTATTTCTTGTTTCTTCTTATCATAAGTATGTTTTACTCATAAAGATCTTTGAAGATACCAAAAAACTACCCAAATTTGACTATACATGTAACACAAATTATATTTTTTCGTCAAATTTCAAGCTTATTTTGTGTGTTTGATATTTTATAGCAGTATAAGTATTATTCCAAATTGCATTCTCCATTTTCATTACTTGGAAATTGCTGTGTGTGTCTCTTGATCTTTATGTTACCTGGTTAAGAACTTTTTTTTCCCCTGGGCATTTTACCCCAGTTTTTAAGAGAAAGTAATTTAATTAAACCAGGCACTGGACTGGACTTATAAAATATGTCACTTTATTAATCCACATCACAAGTTTATAAGCTAGGTATGATTACCCTTATTAGCAATAAAAATTTAGGTCTCAAAGATACTAAGTATCTTGATTACATTTTCACAAGTTAGTGCTAGAACTGGAATTCAGCCTTAGTTGGGCCCACTCCAGGATGTTGCTTGTCCAAAACAGTACTTGGGATTTTCTGCATAAAGCTGAGTTAGTCAGATCAGCAAGTGTCCTGCCAAAAAGTTCTTCCTAGCCTTTGAGAGATGAATTCACAAGGCTGTCATAGAATACTGTATTCCAGAAAACCAAAGGCTGGCCTTTAATGCCTTGTATGTAATGAACTTTTTATTTAATATTTGTTTTTTTTCCTTCCAAATCAACAAAGAGAAACAAGAATTGACTTGTGCTTGTAACTTATTTCTGCTTCTATCTTTCAACATACTACTTTTTCCATAAAATTTATTCAGCTTGGTGAATGTAAAATCTGCCTTTAATCTGTCCATGTGCCCATTGAATTTTTCATCTCAGACATAGTAATTTTCAATTTGAGAAGTTCAGTCTGCATATGTATATATATTTATATATATAATATATATACACACATGCATACATACATGCAGAAAAATATGTGTGTGCAACATGTTTGTTACATGTCTTTATGTAACATTTTTTTAATGGAACATGTTTTTATATAACACGTTTGTTATGGACTAAACTATGTTGTTTCCTGTGCTTCCAAATCATATGTTTAAGCCTTAAAGATTGGGATTGATATATATACACTAATATGTATTATAATATGTATTAAATAGATAACTAATAAGAACCTGCTGTATAAAAAAATAACTAAAATTAAATTAAAAGAAAAAAAACCCTAGTACTTAGAAAGTGACTATATTTGGAGACAGGGACTTTAAAGAGTTAATTAAGTTAAAGTGAGCCCTTAGGACACAATCTGACTTGTGTCCTTTTAAGAAAAGGAAGAGACACCAGAAATGCATGTGAATAGAGGAAAGGCCATGTGAAGACACTGTGAGAAGGCAGCCTTCTATAAGCCAGGAAGAGAGGTCTCCCCAGAAACCAACCCTGCTGACACCTTGATCTTGGACTTTTGGTCTCCAGAACCATGAAAAAATAAAGTTCTGTTCACTAAGCCACACAGTTTGTGGCATTTTGGTATGGTGGCCCTAGCAAAATAATACAATGTCAATTGTTCCTTTAACATCTGAATTTGTGGAATGCATACCTGTATATTTCATATGTGTCAGTAATGGGTCAGTTTGGATTGATTGATTTTTCTTCTTTATAGGTCTTATTTTATTGTTTCTTTGCATGCTTGGTAATTTAATTGAATGGCAGCCATTATACATTCAAAATTTTGAGGTCCTGGATATTCTGTACTCCCATTTATGAACTTTGTTCTGAGACACATTTAAGAAACTTGAATACAGTTTGACCTTTTAGGTCTTGATTTTAAGATTTGTTAGGTAAAACTAGGGCAGCATTTAGTTTATGGCTAATTATTTCCCACTACAAAGGCAAGACAATTCTGAATACTCTATCCAAAGCTGTAACTCCTTTAAAACTTAGTGATTCTAAAGGGTACCAAGTGGTATCTTACTATAGATTTAATTTACATTCCCTTAGGAGTAATACTTTTGAACACATTTTCATGTGCTTATTTGCAATTTATATGTTTCTGATTGTGAAATTTCTATTGAGGTAGATAACCCATTTTTATTGTTTTTTCTTCTTTGCTTTTTTTATTATTGACTGATAAGAGGGCTTTTTGTTGTTGTTGTTTTTAATAACAGTAAGTATATTAGGCAAGACTACAAGCTTTATTCTTGGTCTAAGAAAAAAGTTAGATGATGTCCCAAGGTTATTTAAATTTAAATAGGGCAAAAAATTGAGTTATTGTTTAAGGAATTTTTATCTTCTAAATTTTCCTATCAGGTATAAGGTATATATATACAAATACATACATATATATTTCTGGGCTCTCTATTCGGTTCCATTGGTCTTTATGTTTGTTTTTATGCCAGTACCATACTGTTTTAATTACTGTAGCTTTGTGATATAGTTTGAAATCAGAAAGCATTATAGATCCAACCTTGGTTCTGGGCTTTTTTTATTGGGAGGTTTTTGATTACTGCTTCAATCTCCTTACTTGTTATTGGTTTGTTCAGACTTTCTATTTCTTTATGATTCAGTCATGGTAGGCTCTGTGTTTCTAAGAACTTAAGAAAATTTTATCAAAAGAAATGATCAAATGAGCAAAAATACAACTTACAGAGTGGACAGAGATATCTGCATGACAGCTGTCTCAAAAAAGGCTCAACATTGGTCCAGATTATTCTTCAGCAGTGTTTGAAAGCATCTAAAATAATTTCTCCCCATCCTAACATCATCATTCTATTCTTTGAGTAATGACACATTTTGCCAACCTGCCCTTTTGTATATTTTTTCATGTAGTTGTATTTCATGGGCAACAAGAAATAAGTGAGTAAAGCTTGGTAATAAATATAGAAGATAGGGTAGGAGGAATATAGCCAAGCTACCTCTCAAGTGACCCTACAATTGGGGTTGGTGTTTAGCTATATTGAGATTATGGAATCTTATTAATTTGTTTTAAAATATTGCTGATCTCATATATTGTACCACGCATTTTACCAAACAGAATAAACATAAACTCCTTTCTTTTTACTGCAATAAGAACACATCATGAGCTCTATCCTCTTAATAAAATTTTAAGTGTAAAATAAAGTATTATTAACTATAGGCACAATGTTGTACAGAAGACTTCTAGAACGTAATCATCTTAAATAACTGAAACTTTATATGCATATCCATTTCATAGCAGGCTTCTTTCTTTAAGGAGTTTATAGCAATGTACTGTAGGCAAGCAAGTCTATAAAACAAAACAAACAAAAAATACCAAAAAAAAAGCTCTCTCTTAGTTGTCTATATGCAAGCACTGAGGGTTGAAACACCAAAAAAATTTCAGGAAATATTTGAGAATGGCTGGAATAAATGAGAGTGTTGGAGAGAATTACAGGAGATGAGAAAAGAAAGTTTCAGCACTGATTACTTCATAAAGTGTCTGCCGTGCTAATGTAGGAATTATTCTGAAATCAATGGAGAGATAGTGCAGAATTTTAAGCAGGTGCTCGAAAAATAATGTTAGTAATGTAGAAAGATCATTTCAATTATATTGTCAGGGACGGTTTCTCCACAGAATGACATTTTAGTTGAAATCTAAAAGATGAGGAAGGAGCCAACCAAGCAAGAAACACCAGGGAAAATATTATAGTCATAGGAACAAATAAGCTCAATTCTGTTGGTCCTCCCTATTTGTGGGCTCCACATTCGTGGATTCATCCAACAAGAGGATCAAAATGTTCAGAAAAAAGATTTCAGAAGGTTTCAAAAAGCAAAACTTGAATTCGCTATATGCCGGCAACTATTTACATAGATTTACATTACAGGAAGTCCCCTACGTATGAACTTCAAGTTGCGAACTTTCAAAGATGCTAACGTGCCCCTGTATGCCAGCTGTTGTACTGTGCTGCTGTACTTTTCAAGGTACTATACTGTAAGATTAAAAGTGTGTTTGTTTGTTTTTATGTATTATTTGTGTGAAAAAGTATTATAAACCTATTACAGTAGAGTACTATATAGCCAATTGTGTTAGTTGGGTACCTAGGCTAACTTAGTTGGACTTACAAACAAATTGGACTTACAAACATGCTCTTGGAACAGAACTCATTCGTATGTAGAGGACTTACTGTATATTTAAAACTATTTAGGTAGCATTTATATTAGGTACTTTAAGTAAGCAAGAGATTATTTAGAGTATACGGAAGGATGTGTGTAGGTTATATGCAAATACAACATCATTTTATAAAAGGACATGAGCATCCAAGGCTTTTGGTATTCTCAGGGGTCCTGGAACCAGTCTCTCACAGATACTCAGAGACTACTGTATTTGAATGAAGTTTAGCATGTTTCAGGAACAGAAAATAAAGTCATAGTGAATGAAGTGTGATCTAGAAAGAGAATAGTACAGGTTGTAGTTCTAAGCAAAGGTCAAGTAACTTCAGAGTTGGAAGTCAGATTGAGTTTGGGTTTTCCTCTAAGTGTTATTTAAAACAATTGACACATGAGCAGCAAAGTAAAATTATCTCTTTATGTTTTAAACAATTTATCCTGCCTGTTGGGTAGAGAGTGAATTGAAAAAGGCAAGAGCAGAACAATAGAGAGGAAGAAAGATGTGAGATGCATCTAGGAAAATGTTGATAGTGGTAGGGAGGAAAACAAGTGGAATGGACTAGAAGGGGGATTGAATTGGGAAAGTGATATAAAGACAGAAATTTAGGATAGACCTAAGTGTGTGGCTTCAGAATGTGGGTGAATTATAGCAACATTTACTGAAATAGGGACCTAGAAATGAAAATTAAGCCACAATTAGAGATATCATGTAGGTAGCAATACAGTTGTGTCTGGAAATATGGGGAAAGTTGAGATCTAGAAATATGATAGTCATGAGTATATAGATAGTATTTATAACCATGGGTCTGGATAAGATGATTTATGATATGATGTCAATGAAAATATTACCTACTACATTGGATTTTTTTGAGAATTAAATAAGTTAATATAAATAGAGTTCTTTTAACAGTGTCTGGATTAATGTTTATATTTTTATTTTTAAGTCTTGATAACTAATTAGATATCAATAGTAACCAATAGTCATTTGAAGTATGTTTACAGATTTCTAGATTATGTGGTAAACAAAGATTTTGAATATAGGAGAAAACTAGGTGATGTATTCTGAGGTAATAGGGTATCTTGGTTAAATTCTCATGACCTAGAGTCAAAAAGAATTGTACTCAAACTCTTGCTACATGGCTTACTACCATGCATGTGTATGACCACGGGCAACTTGAATAAACTTCAGTTTCTTCACTGATGAATAGTCATACCGTTATGATTCTTACAGAGTTCTTGTAAGGGTTAAACATATTAATGCTTTTAAAGACCTGCAAAATGCTAGGTACATAGTAAAATCACTCTCTCCCTTTCTGTCTCTGTCTCTCTATGGATCTATAGAGTGTAGAATATATGATAGTACTATCATTATAACTAACTACATCTTAGAACTATTCTAAGAACTGAGCATTCTTCCCAGGAGAGTACCTGTTTTAAGAGATAATCATATGATCATAAAAGAGACTGAATAGAGAAGTCAAATCAGAGAAAGTGTATTTTTCTAAAGTCCAAGAAATGGCACTAAATATTCACCAAAATGCTGAAAGAATGTCCAAAAAGGTACAGACAATAAAAGTCATCAGTTAACTTGTCAAATTATGCTAATAATTTGTCATTAATATACTCAGGGAGACGGAGGTGAAATTCAGATAGCTAGACTCTTAGCAACTATCTATTATGGACCAGAAAGTTATTTCAAAAAAATAATAATGGTATAGGTTTTAGACATTTTCCTCTAAACAAGTTATGCTATTTTAAATAAGAAGTAAGAGATGATTTCACTTAGCATTTTTGTCAACAGTCTCCTTCTGGGCTGACTCAAGGATTCAATCCTGAATGATTTCATTATATCATTCATTGTTATATGAGCAGTAGATTAGCAGTAAATAGTAAACTTTCAGGGAGCACTAAAACTATCATAAATAGCTCGATATACAAATTACAGATTTTAAAAAGCCAATATTTTCCTTAACTAAATGAGGTGCTTTTTTTCCGTCCTCTAAAAGGAGGCCATATTGAATTAAGCTTTTGAACATCTTTTAGATTTGAGTTTAACAAAAGAAAATAAGGATATCAAGATTATACCAGCTAAAATAAATTTGATCATATTCTTGAATGATTAGAATGGGTCTGGTTTCATTTTAGTAATAACTTGGGTGTGGATATCAAAATTATCACATTTAAATCCTTGTTAAAAATATAGCATATAATTAACAGTTATTCAACACATGGCTAAATATTTTTAAGTAGTTACTGTGTGCCAGAGTCTGTGCCAACAGCTTTATATGTGTATATAAGTATCTCCTTTTAAAAACTTATAAGGCACATATCTATGGTGACTACCCATGAAGTTGGCATTATGTTAACTTTACAAATGAAGAAACCAAAGCGTATAGGGGATAGGTTATTTACCCATTGTTCAGTAATAAAATTACTGAACAAATATAGTACCTAAAAATATCAACCTAAATACATAACATGCTTTACTGATTTCATTTGGATATTAAGAAACTGTGTGTGTGTGTGTGTGTGTGTGTGTGTGTGTGTGTGTATGTCTGTAGTGTGTTCTCCATTATGCAGATACAGCTTGATTTTGCCTTTCCATTTTGCCTAGCGTATGCTGTCTTCTTTGATTGGACCTTCTTAATTCATATAAATGATTTATTTTAATGTCTTATATATATTCATATAAAAATAATTCTTATTTCATTTTTAATAGTTTACCTTCAATATATAAATTTTTATAAAGACTGGATATCCAAGTAATTTGGGTACCATTCTCTAAAGTAATAATGTAGACCTGGGCTACTAAAATGTGCAGAGGCAGATTTCTAGTTGAGATAATGAAGATTAAGCATAGATCCCTTCCATTGACATGGGATTGGCCTTTTCATTGTGTTCACATGGTCATTTCATTCCTCTTAGTGGGCCACCAAGATTGTATAAACGTGTGGTTTCACAAGCCCTGGAATCCATTGCCATAAGTCAACATTTAAAACTTGGTTGGACCCACCTAGTTCAGGCACATTTGTCAAATCTCAGTTTTGTTTTTGATTTTTTATTGCTCCTTATACTTTTCTGAATTTTCAAACTTCATATATTTTTTACATAATTACAAAAGATAACATATTGTAAACTATTATTGGGTCTATCTGAAACTCAAAGTATATGTACTCTAGTCCTGACTCTGCCACCAACTCTCTGTGTGATGTTAGGTAAATTACTTCCCTTCTCTGAACCTCAGTTTCCCTAGATCTAAAGTTAGGGTAATCCCTCCTGTTCTGAAACCCTATGTTTTATGTCAGAGTTGAATCAATGTTAACATTGGGGTGGTACAATTGTAGATGACTTGACTTTTTGATTTTCTTTTCTCTATTTTTCATGCTTTTTTGTAATGGTTTTGTTTTAGCCTATCTTATTTTTTTATAGTTCGGCAGTGTTAACTATATTCACATTGTGATACAACAGATCCCTAGAACATTTTCATCATGCAAAAACAAACTCTATACCAACTGAACAGCAACTCCCCATTTTCTTTTCCTTTCAGCCCCTGGAAACCACCATTCTAGTTTCTGTTTCTATGAGCTTGACTACTTCAGATACCTCATATAAGTGGAATCATACAATATTTTTTTGTAACTGGCTTTTTACACTTAGCAAAATGTCCTCAAGGTTCATCCATGTTGTAGCATATGACAGAATTTCCTTCTTTTTAAAGGCCTGATAATATTTCATCGTTTGTATACACAACAGTTTTTTGTCCTTTCATCCAACAATGGACATTTAGATTGCTTCCTCCTTTTGGCTATTGTGAATAATGCTGCGACAAACATGGGTGTGCAAATATCTCTTTGAGCTCCTACTTTCAATTCTTTTGGATATATATCCAGAAGTGGGATTTCTGGATCATCTGGTAATTCTGTTTTTAATGTTTCTGAAAAACCTCCATATTGTTTAAATAGAGGCTGCATCATTGTGTATTCCCACCAAGAATGCACAAGAGTTTTGATTTCTACACACCTTCTTTGGAGAAATGTCTGTTCAAGCCCTGTGTCCATTTATTAATCAGGTTGTTTTGTTGTTGTTGTGTTGAGTTGTAGGAGTTCATTATGTATTCTGGATATTAACCCTGTATCAGATATATGATTTTCAAATATTTCCTCCCATGCTGTATGTTGCATTTTTGCACTTTGTTGATTGTTTCCTTTGAAATACAGAAATTTGTAATTTTAATATAGTCCAATTTGTTTTCTTTATTTGCTGCTTGTGTTTTTGGTGACATATCTAAGATATAATTGTCAAATCCAATGTCATCAAGCTTTCTCCCTATATTTACTTCTAGTAGTTTTACAGTTTTAAGTCTTACATTTAGGTCTTTAATCATCCTGAGTTTATTTCTGTATATACTGTAAAGGTTCCAACTTTATTCTTTTGCTGTGGGCATCCAGTTTTCAAAACACTGTTAAAGAGACTGTCCTTTCCCCATTGTGTGGTCTTGGCACCCTTGTCAAAGATCATCTGACCATATATGAGAGGGTTTATTTTCCGACTCTATATCTTTCTCCATTAGTCTATTTATCTTTGTGCCAGTACCATACTTTTTATCCCTGTACCTTTGTAATATAATTTGAAATCAGAAATTTCCATACTTCTAATGTTTCTATTACTTTTTGAATAACAGCTTCACTAATATATAATTCATATAATATAAAATCTAGCCTTTTAAAATGTACAATTCAGTCATTTTTAGTACATTTACAAAATCGTGCCAATGTTATCAGTATCTAATTAAGACTGTGATCTCCCCCAGAAAGAAACCCCATAATCATTAACGATCATTCCCCATTTCCTCTTCACCCCATCCCCTGACAACCATTCATCAATTTTCTGTCTCTATGGATTTACTATACTGGACATTTCATATAAGTGACATTTATTCAATATGTGACCCTTTATGACTGGCTTCTTTCATTTAGCTTAATGTTTTCAGGTACATCTATATTGTAGCATATATCAGTAGCTCATTCCTTTTTATTGCTAAATAGTATTCCACTGTATGGCTAAACCATAATTTGTTCATCCATTCATCAGTTAATGGTCATTTAGGTTGTTTCTACTTTTTTGCTATTATGAATAATGTCATGGAGTTGATTTTAACACAGGAATTAAAAATGAACAAGCTAAACTGCTTTCCATGGATAAAATACAGATTTATAATTTTCAAACTAAGTATGTTAGTCATAATTTATAAATATGTGATAAAATTACAATAAAATACTAATATTTATTACCAATTTTGGTTTTAAAAGTGAACTTTAGGTCGAATTAACTAGATCAGTGTTTCCCAAACCCTAGTCCACCAATAAATGCTGGGTTTGCTGGCTAAAAAAATCAACCAAACAGTATACTGAAAACATCCTTCATAGGCCTTATCCCCATAGTTTCTGATTCTATCTCTGTGTTGTTGGGATTAATATATTAACTCAGGGTTTTTTCAAGAAAGAGAGAGAGAGATTTTAATTAATTGCCTCACACAATTATAGGGGCTGGCAAGTCCTAAATCTGTAGGGCAGGCCAGCAGGCTGTAAACTCAGGCAGGACTTTTATTACAGACTTGAGGGAGAATTCCTTTTTCTTCAGGAAACCTTAGGTCTTGCTCTTAAGACCTTTCAACTGATTGGATAAGCCCCACCTACATTTTGGAGGGTAATCTCCTTTACTTAAAGTCAACTAATTTTAAACGTAAATCACATCTACACAGTACCTTCACAGCAACATCAAGATGAGTATTTGACCAAATAACTAGCCACCATGGCCTAACCAAGTTGATACATGAAATTAACCATCATAATTTATATTTTTCCTTAATTTAGCTTTGTCTTAGTGTTAGTTAAATGTAGCCTGTAAAAATGTATTATTTGTAACTAGTTCCCTTTTCATTTTAAATTTATTTGGAAAGAAACATAATATTGAATGTATTCTATATAATGGAAGCACTATTCTGTATTGTTTTAAAATTGCATTGTCTAAGCTCTAATATACCTTTATTGAACATAATTGCTTAACTGATGGCCCACTGCTTAACTGTCTTTTTATATTGCATTCAACATACTTTATTTTCTTCTTATATTTTTATGCACATATTAATTTCCATGAAAAAGTATTTGGAAATAAAATGGGACAGAACTCAGGAGAGGTGATTGCAAGGAGAAAACAGATTTAAAAGTATTAACGTTAGAGGAGAAATAGAGTCATTTATTTTCCACTCCACCCATCTCCCTCTGGTGCATACTTCCTCTTACTAATGCATGTGAATGTCAACAGTACTACTAGCAACTTGAAAGGAATGGAAATATTCTCCAGGTAGAAATTCTCCCCCTAGGTTTTGAACTCTGGACAGGTGGCAATTTCACCCTGAATTATAGCTAAGGCTCTAAAGGAAAATTTTACCCCAGAGGTTTATTTTTCCTCACCTTTTGAATGTAAAAAAGTAGCCACATAGAATATTCAATCCTAAAAGATTTCTTTTTTTTTTTTTTTTTTTTCTGCAGAGGAAGGCTTATTGCAGGGCCATATAAGGAGACAGGGGGGTGGCTCATGCCTCCAAAAGCCCCAAACTCTGAACAGTTTCAGCAAAGCACTTTTTTTTTAAGGCTTTCTTTCTTATAGATATATTCAGTGTTATACCATTTTCAGATCTGTAGATATATTCATCTGATTAATATGCTACTAATCAGATAAAAAATCAGCATGATAGAACACAGATGGAATAAATTCATCTGAATATAACATTGGTTTATGGATCTAAACAATTTTTGAACTGTTCATTGTATAAGAATTTTAAGAGATTTTGTTTCTTTAATATTTTTTACAAACCTAAAAACTTTTGCAAAAATAATTCCTACGTCCTAAAACAACACTCATTCAAAAACTCCAAATATTATTTAATTCCTTTGGGAAAAAAAAACAAAACACTTTGTCTCAAAAGCATTGTTGATCCTAAAAGTAAAATTTATTTCTGTCCTGATGAGTACTTTGCAGGTATTTAATTTAAAGAACTTGGGGGAAAAAAACAGGTTTATGACTGATTTTTAAAAATGGAAAATACTATTAATATCCATGTTCCTGCAAATGGCATTATTTCCTTCTATTTTATGGCTCAGTAGTTTTCCATTCAATATATGTATGAAATCTTCTTTATCCATTTATCTGTTAATGGACATTTAGGTTGTTTCCATGTCTTGGCTATTGTGAATAGTGCCACTATGAACATAGGGGTGCATGTATTATCTCTTTTTGAATTACAGTTTCATCTGGGTATATGCCCAGGAGTGGGATTGTTGGGATATATGGTAGTTCTATTTTTCATTTTCTGAAGAACCTCTATACTGTTTTCCATAGTGGCTGCAGCAACTTACATTCCCATGAACAGTGTAGGAGGGTCCCCTTTTCTCCACACCCTCTCCAACATTTGTTATTCATAGACATTTTAATGATGGCTATTCTGACAGGTGTGAGGTGGTACCTCACTGTAGTTTTGATTTGCATTTCTCTAATAATAAGCAATTTGAGTATCTTTTCATGTGCCTATTGGCCACCTGTATGTCTTCTTTGGAGAAATGTCTATTTAGGTCTTCTGCCCATTTTTGACTGGGTCGTTTGTTTTTTTGTTGTTGAGTTGTATGAGCTGTTTGTATATTTTAGAAATTAAGCCCTTGTCAGTTGCATCATTTACAAGTGTTTTTTTTTTCCATTACATAGGTTGCCTTTTCATTTTATTTATGGTTTCCTTTGCTGTGCAAAAGCTTGTAAAGTTTGATTAGGTCCCATTTGTTTATATTTGTTTTTATTTCTGTTGCCTTGGGAGAGTGACCGAAGAAAACATTGGTATGATTTATGTCAGAGAATGTTTTGCTTATGATCTCTTTTAGGAGTTTTATGGTGTCATGTCTTATGTTTAAGTCTTTAAGCCATTCTGAGTTTATTTTTGTGCATAGTTTGAGGATGTCTTCTACCTTCATTGATTTACATGCAGCTGTCCAACTTTCCCAGCACCACTTGCTGAAGAGACTGTCCTTTTCCTATTTTTTATTCTTGCTTCCTTTGTCAAAGATTAATTGACTGTAGGTGTGAGAGTTTACTCCTGGACTCTCTATATTCTATTCCATTGATCCATATGTCTGTTTTGTGCCTATACCACCCTGTTTTGATTACTGTAGCTTTGTAGTATTGTCTGAAGTCTGGGAGGCTTGTGCCTCCTGCTTCGTTCTTTTTCCTCAGGATTGCTTTGGCAATTCTGGGTCTTTTATGGTTCCATATAAATTTTTGGATTATTTGTCCTAGTTCTGTGAAAAATGTCATGGGGTAATTTGATAGGGATTGCATTAAATATGTAGATTGATTTGGGTAGTATGGCCAATTTTAACAATATTAATTCTTCCAATCCAAGAGCATGGGATATTGTTCCATTTCTTTGAATCATCTTCAGTTTCCTTTATTAATGTTTTATGGTTCTCATCATGTAAGTCTTTTACCTCGTTGGTCAGGTTTATTCCTAAGTATTTTATTTTTTTGGTGCAATTTTAAGAGGTATTGCTTTTTACATTTTGTTGCTGATATATCATTGTTAGTGTAAAGAAATGCAACTGATTTCTGTATGTTAATCTTGTATCCTGTTATCTTGCTGAATTCATTTATTAGTTCTAGTAGTCTTTGTGTGGGATCTTTAGGGTTTTCTATATACAGTATCATGTCATCTGCACATAAGACAATTTTACCTCTTCCCTTCCAATTGGATAGCTTTTATTTCTTTTCATCTGAATGCTGTGGCTAGGACTTCCAATACTATGTTGTATAGAAGTGATGAGAGTGGGCATCTTTGTCTTGTTCCAGATTTTACAGGAAGGCTTTCAGCTTTTCACTATTGAGTATTATATTGGCTGTGGGTTTGTCAAAAACAGCTTTTATTATGTTGAGATATGTTCCCTCTATACCCACTTTGGTAAGAGTTTTTATCATGAATGGATGTTGAATTTTGTCAGATGCTTTTTCTGCATCTACTGAGATGATCATGTGGTTTTTGCCTTTTCTTTTGTTGATGTGCTGTATCACATTGATTGATTTGCATATGTTGACCCATTCTTGTGAGCTTGGGATGAATCCCACTTGGTCATGGTGTATGATCATTTTTATGTGTTGTTGGATTTGGTTTGCTAATATTTTGTTGAGAATTTTTGCATCTATATTCATCAGAGATATTGGCCTGTAATTTTCTTTTTTGGTGGTATCTTTTTCTGGTTTTTATATCAGGATGATGGTGGCTTCATAGAATGTCTTTGGGAGTGTTCCCTCCTCTTCAGTCTTTTGGAAGAGTTTGAGAAGGATTGGTATAATTTCTTCTTTCTTTGGTAGAATTTGCCTGTGAAGTCATCTGGTTCTGGACTTTTGTTTGTAGGGAGGTTTTTTTTTGATTGTTTGTTTTCTTTGTTTCAGATTCAATTTCACTTCTAGTGATTGCCTGCTCAAATTATCTATTTCTTCTTGATTCAGTTTTGGTGGTCTATATGTTTCTGGAAAGTTGTTCATTTCTTCTAGGTTGTCCAATTTGTTGGCATATAATTGTTCATAGTATTCTCTTATGGTTTTTTGTATTTCTGCTGTTTTAGTTGATATACCTTCTTTTTCATTTCTTATTTTGTTTATTTGGGTTCTCTCTCTTTTCTTCTTGGTGAGCCTAGCCAGAGGTTGTCAATTTCCTTTACCCTTTAAAAGAACCGTCTCTTGGTTTTATTGATTTTTTTTCTAATCTCTATTTCATTTATTTCCTCTCTGATCTTTTTTATTTCCTTCTTCTGACTTTAGGTTTTGTTAACTTTTTTTCTAATTCTTTTAGGTGGTAGTTGAGGTTGTTTATTTACGATTTTTGTTGTTTTTTGAGGAAGTACTGTATCATGATGAACTTCCCTCCACAAACTGCTTTTGCTGCATCCTATAGATTTTGTATGGTTGTGTTTTCATTGTCATTTGTCTTAAGGTATTTTTTAATTTCCTTTTTGATTTCCTTGTTGATCCATTGGTTTCTTAGTAGCATGTTGTTTAGTCTCCATGTAATCAGATTTTTCTCATTTCTTTTTCAGTGGTTGATTTCTACTTTCATGCTGCTGTGGTCAGAGAAGGTGCTTGAAGTAATTTCCATACTCTTAAATTTGTTGATATTTGTTTTGTGCCCTAGTATGTAGCTAATCCTAGAGAATATTCCATGTTCACTTGAAAAGGATATGTATTCTGGTTTTTTTGGATGTAATATCCTAAAAATATCAATTAGTCCTAACTGTTCTATTGTATCATTTAGAATCTCTGTTGTCTTGTTGATTTTCTGTTTAGAAGATCTGTCCATTGATGTCAATGGAGTGTTAAAGTTCCCTACTATTATTATATTCCTGTCAATTTCTACCTTTATGTCTGTTAGTATTTTATGTATTTGGGTGTGCCTATATTAGGTACATATATGTTGACAAATGTAAAATCCTCTTCTTGTATTGATCCTTTTATCATTATATAGTGTCCTTTATCTTTTTTTATGGCCTTTGTTTTAAAGTCTATTTTGTCTGATAGGAGTATTGTGACCCCTGCTTTCTTGTCATTTCCACTTACATGAAATATCTTTCTATCCCCTCACTTTCAAGATACGTGTGTCCTTTGCACTAAAGTGGGTCTCTTGTAGGCAGCATATTGTAGGCTATTTTTTTTAATCCAGTCTGTCACTCTGTGTCTTTTGATTGGAGCATTTAGTCCATTGACATTTAAGGTAATTTTTTTTTTTTTTTTTTTGGCCATGCCTCATGGCTTGCAGGATCTTAGTTCCCTGACCAGGGATTGAACCTGGGCCATATCAGTGAAAGAGTGGAATCTTAACCACTGGACTACCAGGAAATTCCCAAGGTAATTACTGATAAATATGTATTTTTTTTGCCATTTTAAACGTTGTTTTCCAGTTTATTCTATGTTTCTTTTTGTTTTTATTTTTGTGGTTTGATTATTTCCTTTTATTTTATGCTGGTGTTCTCTTCTTTTTTGGTTTTTATGAATCTATTGTATGTTTTTCATTTGTGGTTACCTGGTTTTTCAAGTATGTTAACCCTATGTTAAATGTATCTGCTTGCTTTAGGCTGATAGTCATATAGGCTGAAACACACACACAAAAAAAAGAATCTACCTTTTCTTACTCTCCTCCCCCACGTTTTATGATTTTGATGTCCTCTTTTATATCTTCATGTTTATTCTTTTGCTGTTCCTTGTGTTTATCATCACTTTCACAAATAGATTTTTTTTCTCTTTGACCTATATACTGGCTTATTTAAGTGAATTACTTTCCAATTGTGATTTCCTCTTTCCTATATCTTCATGCTTCTTTTCTATTTAGAGAAGTCCTTTCAACATTTCTTTTAGGATAGGTTTAGTATTGCTGTATTCTTTTCAGTTTTGCTTATCTGAGAAATTCTTTATCTCTTCTTCTATTCTAAATGATGATCTTGCTGGGTTGAGTATTCTAGGTTGCAGACTTTTCCCTTTCAAGACTTTGGACATATCTTGCCATTCCCTTCTGGCCTGCAATGTTTCTGTACAGAAACTAACTGATAGCCTTATGGGTGTTCCCTTGTAATTAATTCTTTGTTTTTCTCTTGCTGCCTTTAGAATCCTCTCTTTAACTTTTGCCATTTTGATTATATGTCTTGGTGTAGGGCTGTTTGGGTTCATCTTGTTTGGGACCCTCTGTTTCTCCTGTATCTGAATATCTGTCTCCTTTAGGCTTGGGAATTTTTCAGTCATAATTTCTTCAAATACATTTCCAATCCCCTTTTCTCCTTCTTTTCCTTCTGGCATCCCTTTTATGCATAGATTGGCATGCTCTGTATTATCTCAGAGGTCTCATGTATTGCTTTCTTTTTTTTTCCATTTGGCTTTCTGTCTGCTGTTCTGATTGGGTGATTTCCATTATTCTATCTTCCAGATCACTTATTTATTCTTCTACATTATTCATTCTGCTATTCATTGTTTAGCTTCCATCTTGGCAAAAGAATTTTCTAACTTTTCTTGGTTTCTCCTTATAGTTTCTAGTTATTTTTACAGTAATCTGTACTTCTATCAATAGTCCTTCTTAATTCCTTCAGTATTTTCTTTACCACCTCTGAACTCAATGTCTATTAGACTGAAGAGGTCTGTTTCATTGTTTGTTCCTTCAGGGGAATTCTCTTGATCTTTGAACTGGGAGTGGTTCCTCTGCTGCTTCATTTTACTTATGTTTCTCTTACTCTGTGAGTTTAGGAGAAACAACTATCTACTGCAGTCTTGGAAGGGTGTTTATATGCAGGTGTGTCCCTGAGTAGCTTGCGTGGATTTAATATTTTTGGCACAAGGGCTGCTTTTAGCTTGGATGCCTTCCACCTCTTTCCTCAAATGTGCTGGCTGTTATCCTCTTGATAGTGGGTGTGCAGATGCGGCAGCCCATGCATGCTCCCAGGTCCTGTGACCACATGGTCAGTGATTGGCTCCTGCTCGTGGGTCTCTCAGCGGTGGTGGAGGTGTCCTGCATCTGCCTTTGGAGCCTGTGATGGCGGCAGCAGCTTGCGCCCACCCCTAAAGCTCACGTAGGTTGTGTCCTATTGCCTGAGAGTATGCACATGGGGAAAGAAGCATCTATGGCTGTTGCACACCTCCCCTCACATGCCCCCCCACCACAACAGTAGCACCTTGCCTCTCTGGCGGGCCCGGGCTTATTCCACATACACCCTCCGTTGCAAATGCACCACACTCCAGCCACTTCAGGCTGTCTCCGCACAGCCAACCCCAGATCCCTCTCCAGGTTTGACCTCCGAAACCTGAGCTTCAGCATGCAGCCCTTGTCCACATCAGCAGGCAAGTGTCTCAGGCTGGGGAGTGCAGGGCAGCGGTTCTGTCCATCTGTGCAGGTCTCTCTGTTTTGCCTCCTGCAAACCGGTTGCTGTGCTCTCCTCAGAGGCTCCGAAATTCCCCCTCCATCCCAGCTGATCTCCCTGCCAGTGAGGGGACTTCCCAAGGTGTGGAAACCTTTCCTCTTTCACAGCTTCCTCCCAGGGGCACAGGTCCCATCCCAATTCCTTTCTGTCTCTTTTTGTTCTTCTTGCCCTCTCAGAAGTCTGAGGTCTTCTGCCAGTGTTCAGTAGGTATTCTGTGAGAATTGTTCTACATGTAGATGTACTTTTGATGTATTTGTGGGAGGAGGTGAGCTCTACATCCTACTGCTCTGCCATCTTGATCTTGTCCCTCCTTTAATGCATTTTAAATGGAGAGAATAATAATGGGACCAATTTCTTACTGTTTATATGAGATAGTGTGCTACTATTTCACAAAGTTCTTTAATGATAGTTAGCACTTGACAATATTTATGAGACAATAATGTTTTAAGCTATTCTACACAATTATTTGGAATTCAAATAATGCATATCTTAGAGAAAATATATAAGCTTTTTAATTTTTGAACTAACTCTATCACATCCTGGTTATTAATTAACAAAATTTTATTTCTCACTCCTCACCAGTGTATGAGAAATGAATATGTTCTGTATTATGAATATGTGTTAAATATGCTAAATTAATGCTTCTGTGATTATCTATCCCAGATTTTTTTAATTATGTATAAAAAAACCTGACATATAGTATTAAAATTTCCAGAGATGAAATAATGTAATTAATAATGAATAATTCACAAATAAATTTCTACACTTCAAAAATACTTTAAAAATAAATTTAAAGTAGAAAACTAGCTCAATTACATATTGAATTAATAGATATATTCTATTTAATCAAAATTTAGTGTGTTTATTTGCAAAATTCCTACATGTAAACAAGCAAATTAGGAGCACATAAAGGATTTTAAGGGACTAAAATTCTTAACAATATAAATGTTTTAATATTAAACTCTACCGATCAACTTCTTATTTTAACTCTAACATATAAAGAGATTGGAAGTTGTCATTCACATTCTTGAAACAAGAAAACAGCTTAATAAATTGAAAAGCAATGACTTGTCTTGAACTCATCAGAAAAACAAGTCTGCAGGACACACACACTCCAAAATCTGGAGATTTAGATAAATCCAGAGAGTTAGCTTCAAGAACTGCTTACCTGGAGCAGAAGATTTTGGAGCCATAAACTGTTAATAACACAAAATGATAATTTTGACAAATCGATTGAAGCTGTGCGTGGGCTAGCCTGAGAGTTAAAAACTCCTGATTTCCACAGTCTTGAGGGTACAGGATCACCAAAATTTTCATGGACATTAACTTCAGGAATCCTACCAAGTTCTCACAGTTAAGTGCCAACAAACATTCCTCATGGATCTGAAGAGAGAGGCCAAATGTAACTATTGTGAAGTACACCCAGAGCCTACACAAACAAATAACCTAGCAGAGCCTCATCCCACCTAGGGGAAGGACATTTATCCTACTCTAGACTCCTCTAGACTTCCTGTCTCACCTAAAATGTGGGGTGGGGAAAACTAAGAAACACTTGTGAAAGTCACAACCCAGAGCACAGTCTCATTAAAAGACTGAGATTTAATTAGAAAATTATAGAATACTTACCCTTCCCTGAGCTTTACCCTTGTCGGTTGCTTCGTTTGTAAATATTTTCTCCGATTCTGTGTATTGTCTTTTTATTTTGTTTATGGTTGCCTTTGCTGTGCAAAAGCTTGTAAGTTTAATTAGGTCCCATTTGTTTATTTTTGTTTTTATAAAAAGCAGCAACATGGATGGATCTAGAGATTATCATATTAAATGAAGTAAGTCAGAGAAAGACAAATATCATATGATATTACTTACATGTGGAATCTAAAAAAAATGATACAAATGAACTTAGGTACAAAACAGAAATAGATTCACAGATTTTGAAAATAAACTTATGGTTACCAAAGTGGGGAGGTAGGGTGAGGGATTAAATTAAGCATTTGGGATTAACATATACACACTACTATATATAAAACAGAAAATCAGTAAGGACTTACTGTATAACACAGGGAACTCTACTCAATATTCTGTAATAACCTGTATGGAAAAGAATCTGAAAAAGAATGGATATATGTATATGTGTAACTGAATCACTTTGCTGTACACCTGAAACTAACACAACATTGTAAATCAACTATACTCCAATATAAAATAAAAATTAAATTGAAATAAATAAATTTTTTAAATGTAATTTTTCAAATGTAAAGGAGAAATGAAGACTTTCTCAGGCAAATAAAAACTGAGGGAATTTATCATCAGTAAGCCTGTCCTAAAAGAAACATTAAAAGAAGGTCTTAGAGAAGAAGGAAAATGGTACAGGTCAGAAACTCAGATCTATATAAAGAAAGGAAGAGCACTAGAAACGGAATAAAGGTTAAATAAAATCAACATTGTATTGACTTTAAAATTTGTATTAGTGAAATGAATGACAAAAAGGGAATAAAGGATAGGAGAGAGGAATTGGGAATACTTTGTGATAAAATTCCTAATGGTATGTGAAGTGATATAGTGTTAAAAATGTATATTTAAAAACTAGAGAAACCATTACATTTTCTTAAAAAGGTATAATTGATATTCTAAGAGAAGAGTTAAAATAGAATCATATGTGATGTTCAGTTAAAACCAGATGAAGAAAAAGATTGGTGGGAAGTGAGGACAAGAGGAAGAAAACAAAGAACAACCACAATAAATAGAAAATCATTACAAACTTGGTAGAAATTAATCCAACTGTATCAGTAATCACATTAAATGTGATTGATCTAAGACAGATTGTCAGAGTGGATTTTAAAAAGGACCCAAATATATGTTGCCTACAAGAAACTCACATTAAATATAAAAATTCGGATAGATTACAAATAGAAGGAAAGAGAAAGATATACCAGTCTAACACTAATCAAAAGAGAGATGGAACAGCTACATTAATTTTAGACCACGCTAATTTCAGGATAATGAAAATTTTCAAGGATAAAGAGAATCATTACATAATGACATACAGATGAATTCTCCAGGAAGACATTACAGACATACCTCTGAGATACTGTAGGTTCAGTTCCAGGCCACTGTTAAAAAGTGAATATTGCAATAAAGCAAGTCACACGAATTTTTTGGTTTCCCAGTGCATATAAATGTTATGTTTACACTATACTGTTGTCTATTAAGGGCGCAATGCATTATGTCTAAAAAACAATTGTACATACCTTAATACTTTATTGCTAAAAAATGCTAAATATCATCTGACAATGCAGAGTTGACACAAATCTTCAATCTGTAAAAAAATGAAATATCTGTGAAGCGTAATAAAGTTAAGCTTAATAAAATGAGGTATGCATGTGCTACAAAAGAAGAAAGATCTAAAATCAATAATCTAAGCCTCTAATTTAGGAAACTGAAGAAAGACGACACAATGTAGGTCTGACGAAGCAGAAGAAGAAACATAAAAATTAAAGCAGAACTCAATGAAATTAAAACAGGAAAACAACAGGGAAAATCCATGAAAACAGAAGTTGTTTCTTGCTTTCTTTGAAAAGATCCATGAAATGCATAAAACCATGACCTTTGATAAATAAGCTAAAATTATAAATGTGCATACATTTTTTAGTATTCAAATTTCTCCTGAACCTGAATTATTTTTTTTAATTGCCATGCCATTTTTGTTAAACTTTTAAATTTTACTGAGGTAAATTTATGTATAGTAAAACTGATAAGTCCTAAGAACATCGTTCAGAAAGGTATACAAACATACATACTGATATAAACCTTAAGATATATTTCCCTCTCATTTCATCAATTTTCTTACCACCCAGAAAGTTTTCTTGTATCTCTTTCCAGTCAATCCCCTTTCAAAGAAGTAACCACTATTCTGATATCTAACACTATATGTTAGTTTTGCCTGTTTTTGAATTTTATGTAAATTGAATCATACTGATATATGTTGTAATCTTGAGTGTGTAATCTGTAGGGCAGGACAGCACAATGGTCATAGATTTAAACATTCCATATTGTGAAGACATCAGTTCCTACCCAATTAATCTATAGATTCAATCTAGTTCCAATCAATATCTCAGTAGCTTTCCTTTGACAAACTTATTTAAAGTCTTAAGGAAATACAAGTGGTAAACAATAATCAAGACAGTCTTGAAGACGAAGAACAAAGTTTAGTTCCTACAGGTAAAATGTAAATTCTTTTTTAAAGGTACACTATTAAAGAATATGTTATAGTGGCTCAAGGATAGACAAAATGATTGATAGAACAGAATACTCCAGAATTTGATGCACACAAAGATGAACTCTTGATTTATGACTGAGGTGACACTGCAGAGAAGTAGGAAATGATCTTGCACCTACTGAATATCCGTATTTTAAAATAATTAATCTTAATTCTTACCTCACACCATGCACAATGAAATGTGGATCTTAATATGCAAGATAAAACCATAAGATATCTATAAGATAGCACAAGAGAATACTTTCATAAACTGGTGTACACAACAGTTTCTGAAACTGAACACAAGAATCACTAATCTTACAGGAAAAGATAGCTAAAATGGACTACATTAAATTTTGGAACTGTTCATCAAAAGATACCATCAAGAGAGTGAGAAGGGGGCTTCCCTGGTGGCGCAGTGGTTGAGAATCTGCCTGCCAATGCAGGGGACACGGGTTCGAGCCCTGGTCCGGGAAGATCCCACATGCCGCGGAGCAACTGGGCCCGTGCGCCACAATTACTGAGCCTGCGCGTCTGGAGCCTGTGCTCCGCAACAAGAGAGGCCGCGATAGTGAGAGGCCCGTGCATCGCGATGAGGAGTGGCCCCTGCTTGCCGCGACTAGAGAAAGCCCTCGCACAGAAACGAAGACCCAACACAGCCAAAAATAAATAATAAATAAATTTTTTAAAAAAAGAGAGAGTGAGAAGGAAAGCTGCATATTGAAAGAAGACATTTGAAATACATATAACCAACAGAAGATTAATATCCAGGATATATAAATAATTTAAGCAAATCAAGAAGAAAAAGACAAACAAGTTATAGGAAAAGGATATTCAGATTTCAAAAAGCCACATGAAGCTTTCAGGTCATTACCTGTGAGGAAAACTAAATTGAAATCTCAATGTCATTCCACATATTCCCCCAAAATGTCTAAACTGAAAATATTTATACTAAATTTTTGATGTTGTAGAGTACCTTGAATCCTCATAAACTTCTCATAGGTGAGTAAATGGTTACAGTCATTTTAGAAAACTATTTGGTATGGTGATAGCTCACCATATCCATAATCTATATAAATCCCCTTTCCAGAGAATGAATACACATGTGCATAAAATATGGACGAGAATGTTTATAGCATCCATATGTCTCAGCCTCACACTGAAAACAATTCAGGTGTCTATCAATATCTTAGCAATTACAGTGAAAAATATTCTGCTACTCTGGTAACTGAAATAAATCTCACAACCACAATGTTATGTGAAAAAGAACCAAGATACATCTATATCTATATATATAGATATATATACACATATATAAATAAAATATATAGTAAGTTTAAAAACAGATAGAAATTTTCCATGGACATGGATGTTCCTAAATTTAGTCACTTTTCTCCTATCCTATATTAAAATATTTTGTAACATATTTTCCTTTAAATAATTCCTTTTAAATTTTGAAATATTAATAGGATTAGGGGTTTGGGATTGACATGTACACACTGCTATATTTAAAATAGATAACCAACAAAGACCTACTGTATAGCACAGGGAACTCTGCTCAATACTCTGTAATAAACTAAATGGGAAAAGAATTTGAAAAAAATAGATACATATATGTATAAGTGAATCACTTTGCTGTACACCTGAAACTAACACAGCATTGTTACTCAACTATACTCCAATATAAAATAAAGATTAAAAAAAAAAATTGCCATTCACCAAAACCCAACTTTACTCTCCATAGTGGAAGGTAATTGTAACGACATGTTGTTGCATTTTAAAACATAAAAAATACTTAAATTTGAACGATATTAAAATAATTGTCAAATAAAAGTTATTCCTTATTATGAAGAAACAAGTGTTTATGATCACTTAATGATAATGTAATATGCAACTTGATGTTGTTTTAATTATGATGAAATACTATTCTGGGTCAAAGCATAGTTCCATTCTTTTTTATGTATATTAAGTCCAAGAAATGATAAACACAGCACAAATACATGACATCAAAATGGGCATAATTTATTTAAATCTCTTGTGATATTGTGGAAATCTGAAAATTATTTCAAGAGCAATACCCCAGAAGGCTGGGGTATTGCTCAGAATTAGGTTTTCCTTTGAATGTGTTATTTGGTAATATTCAAACGAATGAGAGGGAAACCCCTCATTACTGAATTTTGGAGAAAACACATGTGAAGAACTTCTATTAAATCACTACATTTTGCTTCACAATATTACAAATGATTTCAGTGAATCCTTTAGATAAGTTTACAGTCTAGTTACACCGATAATTATAACATTTTATCTGTTTGTTGCTTGGTTGACTAGAGCGAGGAAAGAGATCTTTCACCTAGGGCCCTAGAGTCATTGTGTTCAAAGTACATTATCTATAGTTAATATTTATTTACCCAGTATTGCCAGGTACTATGCTAGACACTCGTCATATTTTAATTATAAATGAAACCTTACAAAGTAGGCATTTTTATTATTTGCATTTTAGAGAGGAGGAGAAGAAACAAAAAGATTAAGATCACAGCTATCTGGTAGCAGATATCAACCTGGGCCAAGCCTACTCCCCAATTAAACTTTAATTCCACATTCTGCAGCCCCATGAGATAATTCAGAAGTAACAATAGTAGTTATAGATTCACCTTAGTTTCTCCAATCAAGAGAGAAATTTAGAAAGTCCAAAGCCTACTTCTGGGGAAAACCAATAATTAAGAGAAATCTTATTATTTACAAGTGTACAGTACTTATTCACAGGCACTACTTCTAAGCACTTTACAGGTATTACTTATTTAACCCTTTTGAAAGTCCTAGGAGACAGGAATCATTATCCCTGTTTTACCCATGAGGAATCTGTGGCAGAGTCATTAAGTAACTTGCCCAAGATGCAAATTACAGACCTAGGATTCCAGTCCAGAGTCTATTATCTTAATCACTATGTACATTATCCCCAGAGCAGAAGAGGAGGATATAAAATGGAAGAGTAGTAGGAGATAAAGCACAATAGAATAAGAAATAAAGTAATTCTGAAGAGGAATTTCTTGGAAAGCTCCTTGAAGGATGTAGAATTAAGCTGGACCTTTAAGGAAATGTAGGGCATTGACACGTGGACATGACAGGAAAGCAGACAGGGAAGACAAGACACATAGCAGGAGCCTAAGTGAGCCAGAAGAACCTGGGAATGACAGTGACTAGGTCATTTGTAACGAATAGAAGGATGAAGTAAGAGATTAGGAGAAAAAGGTAGGTAGATTCAGATCATGAAAGGTTATATATTTTGGATGAAAGATTTGGACTTTATACATACAATTATATAAAGAATTAAGTAGTTATTAAAATTATAAGATTTGGGTTTTAGAAATTTAGTTCTAACTATGGTGACAATATGTACTAGTTTGGTCCTAACCATCCTTGTTTATGCCTATTATCCCAGGAAACTTGTTAATAGCACCTTCTTTCTCCTTTTAAAGATTCCTAGTTAGGATACACATTTTGTGTTCACCCTAACTGGGACTGATATTTATACATCAAATTGGAAAAATCAAAAATTTGGTATTATCAAGTATTGGTGAGTGTCTAACACTTTAAAACTGGAATGGTTAGTCTGAAGGGCAGCTTCACAGTACTTACTAATTTTTGTTTTTTTTAAAGCAATACCAGGCTTCAATACTGACCCCAGGGAAGTGTGCTAATATGCACAAGAAGGCATATACAAAGATGTTAACTGTCTCATTGTATTATGGAACAAGTTAAAAAAACAATTAATAGTCAAGAAATGAATGCTAAGAGTTATTATGCAACAGTTAAAAAGACAAAAAGGCAGGCCCACGGGTTCTGAAATGGAAAGCAAACTAAATAAAACATAAAAATATTGTTTTATTTTCTCTATTAATGTAAATGAATAGTAAAGGAACTGGAGGGAAATACACAACTTATTGAAGAAAGGACTGGAATAAGGTTTGTGAGTAAATTAAGGAGGTGTATACTCTATGAATAATCATTCAAGAGAACATGAACTATAGTTGTGGTTGTATACATTAAAAAATAGTAGATTTAAGAAACTGAATGAATAGAATTAAGGTTTGCAACACCATTTATATAGATAGTAAAGGAGTAGGCAGACTCAAAGAAGGCTCCAAATTTTGAACTTTCATTCCTGGGAAGATGATGGCCTCCTTTTGGAAATATTGATGGCAGAAAATATATGAAACTAAATGTAATGCACTTAACTTATTTTTACATCCTGCATTTAAGGCTCTGACAGACCTGCCATGAAGAGATAACTAGCAAAATGTTGACCTTACTTCTCCATTCACCTCTTGAGACCTTTGTTTACTTGTATGGGATTGGATATAGCATTACTGCATTGTATTATGACTGTTTTATGTTCTCCTCACTCGTCTGTGAGCTTGAAAATTTTGTCCAATTTTACAGCTTTACAGAATCGGAGCCAGTCTTTACCTATTATTATATTCCATGTTGCCTCTGAATATAAGTGCAATGTCAGATTTCCTCATAACTTTTAAACTAATATTTTTACCACCTGTGAGTATACCTATTTATTTTTATTTCCATCTAACAATGACAATATAATAATGTGACAGAATTTATAACAATTCATTATGATATATGATTAAATTTCCTTTCCTACCAATCACTGACATGGGGTGAGGACAGGTCTTACCTGATTGTGAATCATGAAGTATCCGAAGTATAACAGATATAGAAGAATGTTGGTTGAATTAAAATGCAGAGGCATAATATAAGGAATACTGAAATGCTTAATGAAAAGGCTAATAAGGTATATTGATTTATTTTTCACATTGTTGTACCCCCTTTTAATTTAGTTCATTTTGCATCGGGACTCTATACAATGTTTATTAGATATCTTTCACGTATATATATCCTCCCTTGAGGCATCTTAGAAAGTAAATGTCAGAGATATAATGCTTGTTTTTTGAATTGTTTATTAGGCAAGAATTTAAACTGGTGAGCCAAGCAGAACAAAACTATATAGAAAATCCAGATACGTTTCTTTGTATTGTTCCATAAAAATTTTCTTAAGGATATCCTGTACCTAAGTTTACAGCAAATAGGCTCATTTAGCTTCATCGGTTTATGGATTTTTAAGGGCTTTTAGAGCCACAGTGTTGTTTTTGTTCTAGTCATACCTCACTTTGTTTTGGGCAGTCTTCTTCATTCTTCGTTATGTAACTAAGCCCTTGAATATGCAACTTCAGAGTCACCCCAAGGTGACACCACACATTCCTGGAAGCATCTACAGGCTTGAGTTAGCTTTAGGAGAAAAGGGATGGCACTTTTTTATTTGCCTCCATTCTTTACATTTTAATTTGTCAGTTTGCAGGTAACTAAAATGATTTTAATTATCTTACAATGAACATCGTAATGTACAATTCCTAAGTTTATAACAGAAGTGATTAACGTACTATAATTCATTTAATACGTTATTTTGTGTGTGTGTGTGTTTCTGATGCCTAACATTGAGTTTGCAACCTATTGGTTAAAATAGAACTTTACTACAAAAAAAATCAATTCACATTAGTGTTCATTTTAAGAAAGCAGCAATAATGGAAAGCAGTGTTAATATCCAATTATGGTTTAGAAGAGCTAGTGATATAAAATTGGATATATAAAAAAAGTGACACTTCATTCCAACTTGAAACTTTAATTAAGCACTTTTATTTTAAAAGAGAAACTGTATTTTGTACACTTCTTGAGAAATCTGCAGTGTTAATCAGTTCTTTAGTCTGCATAGGCCATTGTATGCTAAATGTCTGGAAAATCCTTATGGAAGTTGAAAAAGGAACACCATATATTAACTCAATTGAAATATAAAACACAAAGTACTTTAAATGAATAAAAAGATTTTAATGCTGAATCCAATTCATCACTAGCAAAATGTAAGCTTGTGAAATGTAATATTAGTGTCAAAGATCTGAATCTTTTCTACAAAGAGGAAAATAAAATGTCTCAGACATTAATATAATGAAAATCAATTTATACTAAGGTTGGCCTCTGCAGTGTATTATGTATACTAGTAGTGCTTTATCTCTGTATTTTAATGTAATAATACATCTTTTCATCTTTTCTTGGCCAGGAGAGACAGACAGATCATTAAGTTAAATAGTGTGTGCACGTGTAAGTAAGTAGATGTGCATGTATTACACATGATCACGTGGGGAAATAGGCTTGCTGAGAAACTGGCATAAGAAGACTGAAATATCGTTCAGGAACACCTTGGACACTTAATCATCTAACTTTCCCTGAATAAGGATGTATCTCAGCTGATGCAGAGTATGTAAGAATCAGCACAAACTAATTACAAAATATTTTTTAAGTGGAAGTATATTTAGAGATAGTCTTAGCTGCTGCTGGAATATAATGTAAGCATGATTATAGAAGGCCTGCAGTGTAGCAAGAATTTGGCTTTATCTACTTAGAGATGGCTTATATGTGAACAGGAACCATCTGCAATTATGTCCTATGTGGAACATACATCAAGTAAAAGGCTACAACTACTCTTGTTAAGTTCTATATCCTTCACTAAATAAATCAGAAACATAGCAAATGTGTGCGTGTGTGTGTGTGTAAACTGTGAACTGCCTCATAACAATGCAGATCGAAATCAGTATACTCAAATCAATATAACATGCAAAACAAAATTGCAATGCCAATTTAGGAAGTATAACAACAACAAAAAAAATCTTAGTGTCAGTGAAAAAATGTTGCCTGCCATATCAGTAAACAAAGGATGTTGCAGACATCTTGCCACTACAACTGCCCTGGACCCTGAGCCCTAAGGGAACTCAGGATGAAGACAAATAGGCTGCCCACTGCCAAGCCCTCAGCCAAGGCAGCCACCCCCAACCACGTACCCTGCGGAGACTCAGGATAAAAAAGCAGAGGATACTGGCCCCAGATAGCTGAGGTGCATATCAAAGGGATGATTTCAATGAGCCCAGACTCTTGCATCTTCCCAAACTTAGAAAAGCGCTAAATTCCTTAACTTGAGATATCTGGTTTTCTTTAATTAACAGTAATCTTTTGATGTTCCGACTACCTGGTCTTGTTGCAAAAACTCCTATATATCCTGGCTCCCCCCTTGCCTCTTCAGAGCACTCCCTCAGAGCTGAGAGGCTGTGTCCCGGGCTTAAGTCCTCAGTTTTGTCCACCAAATCAAATATAATTCTCAACTTTTAGGTTGTGCATTTTTTCCAGTCGACATTATCCCTACTAGTTTTAGCAAAGTAAAATAAATTTATAGGGCAAAAAACCTATCAAGAAAAACACACATTGTTGCCTTTTCACGATTCTATTAATACTCTGACAGCATTTTGAAATACTTTCAGCTTATTAACTTTGACATTTCTCTCCTAGGCACCTCCAAACTAGTCTCCAAATGTGTCTATGTGAAACCTTCAAAAAACTTGAAGCCAATTAATAACATGTTAAAAAATCATATTTAAAAATTTCCCAATCATTGCCCCAAGTACCATCAACCTAAGAACACTGTGATTATTTAGTCAGCAATAATCTCCCATGAAATTGGAAAAAAAAAAAATGAAATGAGTTAAGAAGCAAAAAGAGCCATAACTCTTGCCCTAATTTTTATCTCAAGAGAAATCAGAAGGAAAAAAAAAAAAAACCAAAAACAGCTTAATTTAATGCAGTCTCTATGTGTTAAGGGAACAGTCTTATCTCATCTACATTGTCAAATATACAAATGTTATTGTTGTTAATCTCTTAAATTGGCAAAATTATGTGGATTCTCTGTTCTGCATAAAAGCTGTCCTACCAAATCAGAATTTTAGAAATAAAGAAGTAAAAGGAGCACAAAAGTCCATTTTGTAAGACTTCTTTTGTTTTACAAATAAAGCAAAGAGAAAAGCTAAAAGACAAGGTCATTTCAAGTTAATGTGTAACTTGTAATTCCCTGATACTGAAAATGTTGTCAAGTTTCTAATTAATGTGTCAAAAACATGAATAGCATGCTCAAGTCTTACTTGTGTTGAAAAGAGACTTATTCTTACATATACTTCTAGTTACCACACTATCTCTGCCCTTCTTTGTACAGCCCAAGCTTTTTGGAAATGTTTTACACCTATTGTTCAACATCCTTATCCACCATTTAAAAGAGTCACAAGGGGCAGCCTTTAACTCTAGGTGGAAATGTCTAAAGTTCTTAAGCTTGTAAAGCTGATCGTGCAAACTAAGCTGTGCAAATTTCTGTTTGTGCTAAAATATACAGAGGGAGTCCCTGGTTGGTCTCTCCCATGCCTGGAAGTGCCAAGCAGTAACCAGTCACACACTCCAGGAGATCTCAAAGAGTATGTCAGATACAGATCGTTGATTAAAGGGTTGAGAGGTGCAGACTTATGGTGCCATCTCTATGTTCCAACAGGGAATAGCAACCATGGAATCAATTAAGTGAGCTAAATTATTAGCCCAAGATATTAGGCTCCTGTGAAAATTATCACAAATTCTAAGACTGTGCTTAGGCAGCTAGGCAGCTGTCCAAGAAGGATATGGTGAGTTGGTAGCCTCAAGTGACTCCATTGTCAACAGTGAAACAAGAGTAACACTTCAGGTCCTAAGATATGTCTCAGGTAACTGTTCCTGGCTTCTATTCCCAGTCCTCCATAGCAACTCTTCTTGCCATGGTCCCTAATAATTACCTTGCTATTAGTTGCAACGGATAATTTTCAACATATATTCTTACTTAAATCCTTTATAGCTATTGACATTTTCTGCAACATCCTTCTTGAAGTTCTCCCCCACCTTGGCTTTGTTGATATATTGATTAAAAATATTTTAATACATACATTCTTGATGTTATCTTTAATATGCACTTCATGAAAACGGACCTCTAATCATCATCATCACCATCATCATCACTATCATAGGTACTAATATAAATTACCAGTTTGAATAATATTTCTAAACATTCTGAGAACTTCCTATACCATAGGTACTCCATTAATAGTTAACTAACAATGTATAACATTCAATCCTTACCACATGAGGTAGTTACCATGAGGTAGTTCTCATGGTTACACCCCACATCCAATCACAATTACTATCTACCTACCATATTTATGTCTATTAAACATGCCATTTTTCTTTACATCCTTTTTAATGCCACTACCCTAGTTGAAGTCCTTAACATTTCTCACAAATATTACCATAAGCTTCTCCTTTCAAATTTCTATGCCTCTAGTCTTATCCCTCTTCTAATGTATTCTCTACAATAAGACTGGTATCAACCTAAAAGTAAAATAGTATACTACCATCTCTCAAATATTATAATAAAATTAAAATTCTTTATTTGTCCCAAATTTCTTACAGATTAAGTCCAAATCTCTCTCCACATGACCTTCTTAATCTAGACAATGGAAAATGAAAACCTAAAAGTTGATTCAAGGTCTTGATTTCAAGTTGTTTATGAAATGGTGCTGCTATGTTTTTAAAAGATTACCTGTGTTAAATTACAAAACGGGGATTAAACCTGAGAATTCCCTGAGCAGACAAAACCATTTAAGCCACGTAAGCAAAACTCAGTTTAGCTTACTCTGCAAAATAAGTGAGACTTAACTTGGGCCACTTCTTGTAAATGCCTCTAAAAATCATAAATGAAACTTAAGCTGTTCCTCAAAATTGGCATAAGGTAACTATTACCTTTAACCAATTCCCTATCATTAGAAAAACTCTAATGCTATAACCAATCATTTTTAAGAATAAACAGCCTCTGCGTGTTCACTCTGTAAGCTGTCTTACAACAATATACCTCTGTGTGTCATTCCACTGTTAGTTTGAGAGCTCCCAGTTCACAAACTATTCTTATATGCACAAGAAACCCTAAATACTGTTTTACTGAGCTTGTGGTTTTAATTTTGCTATTTCTGGATGTTTTACACATGAAAGAGTTTACTTCACTTAAAATATATTCCAAACCAAATATCAGTCAACTCTGGCTAAGATCCCAATTTGACAATGTGATAAGCATTTTGAAGTTTCTTAATATATACTCATCAAATCCAGGTGGCTCCACTATTCTCTTTAATACATTCATAAATAATGGGAATTAGGGATGGGGAATAGAACTAGCATCCATAATTTCAGAGATGGTGCTATCAAAGTAAACAACTTAAAAATAGAAATAAAAATGGGTATTTGTTATTCATGGGACTAGACTCCTGTAACATTATTTTGCCTGAAAGAGTTTAAATTCCTTCTGAACTTGGACTTTCTAAATCTGCATTCTTAATCGAGTGCCATTACATCATATTCGAAATCCAACAGGAAAGTGAATATATTTCCGATAATCCATTGGTCTCACCAATCTCCTTACATTTACTTAAGCACTGAATTCCTGCACCTGCAACTCAGATATGCACAGCAGGACAACTTTTTGCTTAATTTAGCATGGAGATTGGCAGTCAGAATCACAAAAATATGAATCTTACACAAACATATATATATTTATATATATATTATCTATGAAGAAAAATGTCTAAAGTATTAAGAGAGATTTTCTTTTACTTTTTTTTCTTTAATTAAATATAGTAGGGGGTGAAAATTCTGAATTGAGGAATTTTGAAGAATATGGGTGAATACTCTAATAAGTATTCATTTCAATAAATAATTTTGATTTGTTATGTGCAATGTACTTTGCTTGGAAATGTAGATTTTTTTAAATGTTTATGTTATAGTCCATGCACTTAAATAGCAGTCTGTAAGCAGGGTTTAAAAGGCAAGCCTATAAAATAATGGTAGAGAGGCAGAATGAGAGATCAGGCACATGCAGACCAGGCAGCAGTTACATCTGGTTTGGAGAATATAAACTCACATTCAGAATTGTTTCAGAGTTTTTTACTCTGATTTCACTTGTTGCCCCAAATAGGTTTCTTTCCTGCCTAGAGGTGCCTTCTGAAATACAAATTTTCACTGTAGGCTATGTTTGATATCTTGGGATTGTGATCCTTAGGGCATTCAATGAACAGACATGGTGGCTCTTTCCCTAGAGAGGTGTGGAGGTACAGTGTTTTTTCACCATGTAAAGAAAGCTCTGGTTACTGACTCTTCCTATAGTAAAAAACAGCTCTGAGCATCAGAGTGGACTAGTTGGAAAGAATTCTGGCCCAGAATTCAAGACCTGATTTCTAAAATTCTTCCACCTTTCAGGTTAATAAATACCACCTCTACCAGCCTCTGTCTATCTTCAATATTGGGTTGTTCCTCAGGAGTCTGCCCCTACTTAAAATGAAAACATTGGCACAGGGCGCAAAGCTCTCCTTTCCATAGAATAATTTACTGTCAACATGAGAAAGCCACCTGTTACATCTTATATTTGATTTTACCCTTTGTCTTTTCCACTAAAATGTAAGCTAACATACGACTATGCCCATAATTTATCTTGTATCAGTCTTGTGCTCAATAAACCATTTTTGCATAAATGAATATAGAAAGTCTCATCCTATTACACTATCTTCATTTCTTGGCCATGAACTCCAACTCACCTTAGGCATCTATTCCCAAAACCATGCCCTGGATCTTCCAGTCATAAGAATCACTGTATCGTAGATATCTAAGCACCAATATTCATTCAATACCCATTCAACTGATACTTACTAATTGCCTACCATGTGTAAGTACTATTCTAGGTATAAAAGAGTAAACAAGAAAGTGCCCCTGCCTCATGGAACTACACACATTCTGGTAAGAAAGAGAAACAGAAAGCAAATAAATAGAGTATACTTTCACTAATTGGAATTACACAATGAAGAAATACCAAATATATAAAATAATATGAAGAGATTATATTAATATTACACTGTGGGGAAAAATAAAGCGAGGAAAAGGGATAAAGCATGATGGAAGTAGTGGCTATTTTAAAAGTGGAAGTGGTCAGGGAACCCTGTACAGGTGAGTCTGGCCAGAGATTTAAAGTAGTGATCAGTAAGCCATTTACATGTCTTGAGAAACAGAATTCCAAGTAGAGAAGAAAGTAAGTGCAAAGTCCTTAAATAGTAACAAATTGGGGATGCTTAAGGTACAGGAGGAAGGCCAATGTGACTAGAACGGAGTGGTCAGGTGTAATGGTGGTAGGAGGTGAGGCAGAGAGATTGGCAGGGAAGATACAAAGTAGAGTCCTGATGTTAGTTAAGCTAATGTTAGCAGATTTCACAGGTAAATCTGAAATATCTATAAATTAACCCCGGTTTTCTCAATAGGCCCATGGTGGGGGTATCACTGCTACATAAAGTCTTTAAGGTATCCAGAAATAGTATCATCTTTAACACATGGCTTCCAAGTTCATATTGTGCTAAAAGTCCATCACCTAGAATATATTCGTAAGCCCTCAAGTCACTGAAATATGGGACGTGGTGTCTAGTGGTATTCCCATGACAAAGAAGCGGGTTAGTTGAGCAGGGAGGCACGCTCTGCCAAGTTCATGTGGGCCAAAATAAGGAATAGTACTTTTATTGTAAGTGTGGTGTTGCTGGGAAAACTGGACAGCTACATGTAAAAGAAGGAAATTTGAACACTCCCTAACACCATACACAAAAGTAAACTCAGAATGGATTAGAGACCTAAATGTCAGGCCAGACACCATAAAACTCTTACAGGAAAACATAGGCAGAACACTCTTTGACATAAATTGCAGCAAGATCTTTTTTGACCTACCTCCTAGACTAATGAGAATAAAAACAAAAATAAACGGGACCTAATTAAACTTAAAAGCTTTTGCACAGTAAAGGAAACCATAACAAAATGAAAAGACAACCCTCAGAATGGGAGAAAATATTTGCAAACAAAGCAACTGATAAAGGATTAATCTCCAAAATTTACAAGCAGCTCATGCAGCTCAATATCAAAATAAACAACCCAATCCAAAAATGGGCAGAAGACCGAAATAGACATTTCTCCAAAGAAGATATACAGATTGCTAACAAACACATGAAAGAATGCTCAACATCATTAATCATTAGAGAAATTTAAATCAAAACTACAATGAGATATCATCTCACACCAGTTAGAATGGCCATCATCAAAAAATCTGTGAACAATAAATGCTAGAAGGTTGTGGAGAAAAGGGAACCCTCTTGCACTGTTGGTGGGAATGTAAATTGACACAGCCACTATGGAGAACAGTATGGAGGTTCCTTAAAAAACTAAAAATAGAACTACCATACGACCCAGCAATCCCACTACTGGGCATATACCCTGAGAAAACCATAATTCAGAAAGAGTCATGTACCACAATGTTCATTGCAGCTCTATTTACAATAGCCAGGACATGGAAGAAACCTAAGTGTCCATCGACAGATGAATGGATAAAGAAGATGTGGCACATATATACAATGGAATATTACTCAGCCATAAAAAGGAACAAAATTGAGTTATTTGTAGTGAGGTGGATGGACCTAGAGACTGTCATACAGAGTGAAGTAAGTCAGAAAGAGAAAAACAAATACTGTATGCTAACATATATATGGAATCTAAAAAAAAAAAAAAAAATGGTTCTGAAGAACCTAGGGGCAGGACAGGAATAAAGACGCAGACATAGAGAATGGACTTGAGGACATGGGGAGGGGGAAGGGTAAGCTGGGACGAAGTGAGAGAGTGGCATGGACATATATACACTACCAAACGTAAAATAGATAGCTAGTGGCAAGCAGCTGCATAGCACAGGGAGATCAGCTCAGTGCTTTGTGACCACCTAGAGGGGTGGGATAGGGAGGGAGGGAGGGAGACGCAAGAGGGAGGAGATATGGGTATATATGTATATGTATAGCTGATTCACTTTGTCATACAGCAGAAACTAATACAACATCGTAAAGCAATTATACTCCAATAAAGATGTTAAAAAAAAAAAAGTATGGTGGAAAGCTATTGGAGAATTTTAAACAGGAAAATGACATAATTTATATTTTTAAGATTAATATGGCTGTTGTGGTGATACTATAACAGCAAGTTTGAACCACCTTCTTTTTATGCAAAGAAGATGTGATGATGGTTTAGAGTACACCAGATTGCTAGCTTCGGAGTAGCAAGAAACATTTAGATTTGGGCTATATTTTGCTGGTAATTTCACATGGGGTATAAGTTCAATGAAGAAGTTCCTAAGGCTAGGTAATATTCTCTTTTGACCTCTTATAATCCTTGGTTAAATCACTATTATTGCATTTTAAAACTTTTTTAATTATCTCTTTATGTGGCTATTTCTCTTACTACATATTGAACTCTCAAAGGATAAAGACTGTATTTTCATAACCCTGGGTTATAGTACACTGCCTGATGAATTGGAGCACACAATTATTTTTTATTGAATCGAATGAGGAAACTTGCCTATAGACACAACACAGTTACAATGTCAGAGATGGTATTGGAATCCTGATGCGGGTTATTACAAAACCAAGGCTCTTTCTACTACTGTATTATCTAGCAATTTATATACAGCAAAGGACCAAGGTAAATTTGTATTTAATTCTAGCTAGTTGATGCCCCTAGGTATCTACTCTGGAGGTTAAAATGTGACAATGGAGTTTGCAAACTCATAGCAACATTTTATATTAGATAGAAATTTTTGTGCTGTTTATTCCGTCTGCAACAAAACTTCAGACAGAATTCAGGGGAGACAAATGGGATCTAGATCCCTAAAAGTCAGCACTGACCTGAGTTTAATAAACAGAATATCAGATCTCAGTTCAAAACTGTAAAGGCACAGAGGAGTAATATTGGTATTCACTGGTTGATTCATTCAACTAATATTTATTGTTGTTTACTATGAATGAAGCATTGCTATATCTGCTGGAGTATAGCAGTGGAAAAAAAGGTTAAAATATCCTACCATCATGAAATTTGCTTTCTTAACTGAATTTGATCTTGAATTTCTAACAGGACTCCAGACAAATGATATGAGAAAACAGACAACAGGACAGTTTATCTCCGCGGGAAGAAAGGTAGAGTTTTAATCCAAATGTGCACTATACAAAGATTAATATGAATGTAGAAAAAAACCCTCCTGCTTTTTTCCAATCTTGGTCAGGGACTATGCTAGTCTAGTCGAAGGTATTCAGTGTTTGAATCTGAGTGGGACTAGAGAAGGGGAGTCTGACAATAGAGTGTTCTTTTTATTCAGTGCTTGCTAAAATGGAAAAGATGTACAGGAGCAAATATCAAAGAGTTGTAAGGAAAGTTGCAGGTTGTGATGGGGTTTCCGCTCACTCAAAGAAACCAGGAAAAACATTATTCCATTTACCATACCTCATTTACTGTGGTGATATTCACTAATTACTAAATTCCACAATTGTTGAAGCTCAGTATATGCCTCTGTTTACATTTAAAATTTTAATTAAAGATGTGTCATCAGTCAAATACTTAAGGGCTGCTTCATTTTTACACTAAATTAGAAAATGCCTCTGAACGACTCCCACTTCTTGTAGGAAGCACATGCTACACTTTCATATTGATGCCTCTCTATGATGACGTGGGCTAACCTGGTGGAACTGGTTTTATATCCTGCCACATTTACTGGAAAGAACTATATTCAAAATGAATGTGGTGTACAAAAGGTACCCCATGCCCAACTCTATTTATAAGAACTTCACTTCAAATATAATAAAATATGTTGGAAGTAAAAAGATAAAAATGTATACTATGCAAAAGTGAATTATAAAAAGCACGGAAGTGACTATATTAATATCAGAAAAACTAGACTTCAGAGCAAAGAAAATTATCAAGAACAAAGAGAAATAATAATCACGTAACTATAACTCCTGTATCTATTAAAAGGAAAATAAGGGAATACTACCAACAATTCTACACACATAAGTTAGAAGAGTTAGGGAAAATGGCTCAATTCCTTAAAAACACAAACTGTCAACCCTCCCTCAACATGTAACAGATTAACTGAATAGTTCTATAAATATTAAAGAAATTGAATCTGAAATGTAAAAGCTTCTAAAAAGAGAAATCTCTAGGCCCAGATAGTTTCAGTGGATAATTTGTAGAAAAAACTTAGGAAAACTTTCTGGCTGTTTATTTGTAGTTTCTATGAAAGTTGAACATATGATTATGATCCAGCGATTCTATTTCCACATATATTCTCAACATAAATATATATGAAATATATATGTATATGAACATATAAATATATATCTACCTATGTTCCTAGCAGTTCTATTTGCAATAATTAAAACCCCAGGAAGGAGTTCAGAACTCAGTTCAGAACAGCAACACTCCCTTGCCCCAAACATGCACACACACACACACAGTGATTCCTCAGGCTTCTCTTCAAAATCATGCAGCTGTGCAACAGAATTTGAAAACTTGTGATATTAGGTATCTTAAGGAAATCAACATTCACTTCATATTTAACAAAGCTTTTTGAAAAATGTTATTGTTTGCTTGTTTTCTTTTTTAAATATCCTTCTTTAGTGAAATAGGATTAACACAAGTTTATATAAACATAATTCTGTTCCTAAATTCCTGTCTTCTCCATTAAACTACATTGTGAAATTGCAAATTTATTTACATTTCTGAAACAAAAATGAATTACTTAAGAAAGAAGCAAAACTTAAAAAAAATCTTTCAACCAAATAACTTTATGAAAAAATTAAAAAGAATAGAATCGATATTTAAAATAACACTGTGGTTCTTGCAGTCAGAATTACATTTCATATGTAAGCTGTGTGGCAGATGATTTATTGTTCCACAAAAATATAGATTTCTCCCTTAGTGAAAGAATTTTAACTGTATCTACCCAGACAGAATGTTCCTCAACCTCTCTGGAACTAGTGATGGTTAACAGACACATACAGTGGGTAATTCTGAGTCACTCCATTAAAATGAAATCTGTCTTCTTGGACTTAAACTCTTACCTCCATACACAGGGCCTGAACATCATGACAATAACTCAGCCTTAACCACATAATGAAAACAAAAGGGAGGCTGAATGAAAAAAATATAAGAAATTACTATTCCTGGATGATTCTGTGGAGTAGAGCCAACCCACCACCTGCCCCACCTACACCTGGAAGTAGGTAGGAAGGAAATGTATGTTTTTATTCATTATATTCTGTGGTTCTTTGTTGCAGCCACTTGACTTACACCTTAATGTGGACTGTAGATGGCAAATATTGATAATGACTTAATATACAATGAAACCAATCTGAGTCACCACCATGAGGCTTTGCTTCTGGTTCATCACAGTGCTCTCACAGGCAAAATCAGTGCAGTGGCAGACGAGTATTCCCTTATAATTTACTTTCAAACAGTTTAATTTCACATTCCACTCCATAATTTGGCATTCCTTGTTTTCCTTAAATCCAATTTCATTTACCAGTTATTTTATACAGATTGCTTTTAGATACTTCATCTACCTTCCAAATATTTCTCACCTGTACAATTATGAATATACCTCTTTAAAATATTTAAAATATTTAAAAATATTTAAAATACTTAGCTTATGTACATTCTGTATACATTCTACACACTTCTGTATGTGTAAATAATGTATCAATATAATGAATACACAATATATGTGTATATTTGTATATTTTATGTACATTGGCATATATGTAGAAATGTGGATGTGTGTGTTTCTGTGTGTGTATATATATATATAGAGAGAGAGAGAGAGAGAAAATAGAAGGGGGAGGAGGAGGAGCAGGAAGAGGAGAGAGGGAAAGAGAAGGAAAGAGGGAGAGAGAGAAAAACAGCTCCACTATGCAAGACACAAAGAATAGATGATGGATAAAACAGGCATAATATTATTCCATTTATAATCTTATTAGGGATACAGGCATTAATAAAATTAATTACACAACAAATATAAAATCACAAACGTGGTTAATACATAAGAGATAAACGATACAATAAAAAAGCTTTTAATAAAGAAAACTGATCCAGTTAAGGAAGCAGAGAAGGTTTAACTGGGGAAATAGCTATTGAGTTGAGATTTGAATGATGAGTAAGAGAGAATAGATGAATGTTTAATTCACAGGAAATAACATGTTCATATGCCTTCAAGATTAAATACAGGAATGCAATGTGTAACTGGAGCAGAAGGTAGGGAGCAGACAGAGTCTTGCAGGGCAACAAGCAAAAAAGTCTTCTTCCCCATCCTGTTTATTTACAAGTAGGGGTGCTGGTACATTCCTGGCCTCTCTGCCCTTTATCCTCTTACTGTCAGGGGAGGTGAAATAACTTTACCTAATTAGAAAATCTGGTACCAGTAAACTGGTCATGTTCAACTGGTTTCCTCTCCTCTCCTTTTTGGTAGTGAATCTGCCAGCAAGGTCCAATATTTCTCACCATCCCCCCATTCCTTAATCCTTTCTTGAGAAGGTATTCCAGGTAGGGATTTCAGCTTTACCTGTGGCTTGGAAGGAGGAAGGAGTTTGCCTATTTTTGAGGTTACTTACTAGTTCCATTTCCTTCCCCATACTTCAGCTTAGATTTTATCCCTCACCTTAGAGTTTACTAATAGAATAAGTTGATATTTTAAAATCACTTGTCTTATTTCTCAAATTTTGGGGGATCTAGAGGTTCAACCAAGGTAGGCTTAATTATATTGCCGTAACAACATCACCGAGAGATCAGTAACCTTTTACTTAATTTTTATTTTATATTGGAGCATAGTTGATTAACAGTGTTGTGTTAGTTTCAGATTGACATGTACAGAAACTTTTAAGTAAAGTTTCTTTCTCAATCATGCAGTCTACTGTGTGTCTAGATGATTCCCTAGAGCAGCTGTCTTCTAAGCTTTGACTCATCATCCCAGGTTGCTTTGACTTCATGGCATTACATATTAACATGTGCTTTCACTATTGCTATGGCAGAGGAAGTGTGCACAGATAATCGTTCATGACTCTTAAATTCTTCCACTCGGAAAATATATATGTCATTTCAGGTTCACATTTCATTGGCCAACACAGATCATATGGCCATGGTCATCTCCAAGGGACATGTTCCCCCAAACAGAATAAAATCAGATCCCTCAGTGAGCTCTAGTAATGTCTTCCGTTATCTTCCCTTTCAGATCATTTTTGCCTAGTCAAATTTAATATGAGTAGCCTAAGGCAAAAGCTAAATCGAAAAGTCTAAGTATATCCATGCCAGATCCTAAATCTAAATCCCTTATCTGTGTCTTAATATTCTAGCATCTTACCATTCCGTTCAACAGTAAAAGTGAGAAGGCAAGAGCAATAGTTTGGCAGTTGTTGTTTCTACAGTGCTAAGACTGGAAGATCTTTCTCACGAGTTTAAATGTAGGGATGTGCATTTTCTAAGAGCATATCTAGGCCTATCATACTAAATAATATAGGGGATATGTAAGCATCTAAAAGTATCCAATCCTCATTCATCCTTTCCTTATACCTTTGTAGTGACTCCCCTTTAGGATTTTAGTGCAAAAAAATTATCCCTAATATTTTAATCAGTACAGCCTATCCCTCCATGTCCTGGAGCTGGAATTAAATTGGGCAGGTTCGTACCACAGTCACATGGAAAGTGCAGAAATTAATCTCAAGTTGTCTGTGAAGGCCAGAAATAGCTAATGCCTATTAGGTCTATTTTGAGTAACAAGAAAAGATGGGGTGAAATGACAAGAGTAATTATCTCCAAAAATCTAATTTCAAATGTATTATTTTAGTGTAAATATAAAATACTACTCATATATTTCTAAAGTTCCTAATATTATTAGCCAAGTTATGTTAATCATTTGATGGCTATAGTAAATAAAATTTCTCTTCCAAACCACCTTGAGTAATTATTTCTGGATATTTTACGAGTGGTTAAAATATTAATTAATTTAATTGATCAGTGTTACTAATACTCTGAGCAATGCTGTATTCTGGAAGAAAGACAAAAATGAATAAGTCGTGACTTTTTTTTCTGAGAAACTAAAAATTTAGTTATTATGATTCTATAACAGACATAAGGCTTCAAAATAAAGAACAGGCAAATCTAAGCAAATATATGGTTTTCTACCATAACTAGGAATAAGATAAAAACAATTTTTCCACATCTACTAGGGAGCAAGTTTCATTTCACTCTAGTGCTCAATTATGTTCTGAAAGTGACTCATTCTCTTCTAATTAAAAGGATAGCATTTTACTTAATAAACTGTGGAACACATTGGGTGGACTTCTCGAAAGCTATGTTCAAATTAATTTCCTTTGTCTTCCTCTGTTAACAAAACAGTAAAACTAAAATGCATATTGTGCAAGACTCCCTTGCAGCTGTGATCAGCCACATGAAGCACTCCATAGAGGACCTACCTTCCTTTGGTACTTTCCTTTTTTCTTAATTTAATTGAGACATGCTCTTCAATGTATATCAATAATCCTGTGATCATGGAAGCCAAAATCACAGGTTCAAATTAGTGAATCAGGAGGATAAAGGATACCAAGTTGGCAATGCATTGTCAAGTCACACTAATGGCTCTGGATAACCTCCTTTGAATTTCCTTACGTGAGAAATGTAAGCCTATAAGTAGTATAAGTTGCAATAGTAGGATTTTCTATAAGTTAGAGCCAAATGGAAACATAGAGTGACTGTCAGAAGACTGTTCCAAAAGAGCCCTTAGAGAGGAACTTGTTTTCGTTTGTCCATTAACTATTTAGTTTCTGTTAATTTTGATAGGAGAAAATAAATAGCAAACCTCATTTGTATATATCAAGATTGAAGTTCTCATTTATTTTTCTGGAATCGTCTCATTTTGCAAAATAAAATTAAGTAAAAGGAATGAAAATATGCTCCATAATGTTACCATGTAAATAAGAAGAACATTTAAGTTCCTGGGCTTGTGGCTGTGTTTCCATCATCAGCTTAGACAGAGAAATGCACAATACACATGCCTACATATTTAATATACAGAGAAGGTTGGTACTCCAAAGCAATTTTGCACAGCATATGGGAAATTAATGAGACTTCTTTTGAAATAAGATGCACAACACATCTTCTCAAAGAGAATTTTCTAAAAGACAGTATTAGATCAAGGATATTCACTCATAGCCCAGCTGCTGAGGGATTAGATCCAAATCTTAGTATTTGACCTCTTGTTACCCTTCTGAAACATGACAGATTATTTCCTCTTATGGATTTACTGAAAGCAAATTTGCCAATCTAAACCATCTGTCACTTATCCAAGAAAAGATTTATTATTTTCACTGAAAAATGATTTGTAACAAAAGACATACAGTCACTAAAGATAGGTTCCCAATATGATGTGCTTTTTAGACTCTTTGCATCTCACTAACTGCACTTTTTTGTCCTTGCTGCAGTTATCCAAGGTCTAGCAACTTCCTGAAAAATTGCATCTAGGAAAGTCAAATTAGAGGCTAATTCTTTAATGATGGGAAGACAAACATATCTCTAATAATTGACCAAGGATATTATAACAAAGCCTTTTCTGAATGTTCCACAGAATGTTGCACAATCTCTGACTTCCTGTTAACCTAAAAGGTCCCTCACCACTTATTCACGAGTAGTTCCAGAAAGGGATGCTATTGATTCACAGTCATTAGTGAGAAAGGAAGGTGCTGAGGAAATAAGCAATTGGCTGGATTTGGAGCAACAGAGAAACTTTGTCAGTGATAATTACCACTGTCACAAGTGTGATGTTACAGACTTGCATTCACAGTCAAAATGAAGGATATCATCCAAACAGCAAAATCCCTTTCAGTTATGAACTTGTTCCATGTCCTGGTTTATAAAGGTCCACTATTTGAAAGGCTGGATATTGTGTAATTGAATGTTGTGTTATCCCAGATGTTTTTATTGGCTTATATCAAATGTGTGTGTGCCTGTATGTCACATTATCTATTTTAAACAGGATTTGCAGACCATAACATAGGGAAGTATGGACTGTAGAAACCTCAACCATATTTCTGCAAGCCTATGTATTAGCATGAATGATTTGCAGAACAGTAACTCAAAAATAAGATCTCAAGGGTGGCTCTATGCTCCATCTTGTCAGACACCTCTTTTGGTATATATAGTAAGGTAATATGTCAAAGTAAAACTTGCACAGAGAGGTAACTTTTAGACAAACCTGTAATGCTAAGAAGGTTTTGAAAAGCAACTAAAAACCCCCAAGAGTTTCCACAGTATTTTTCCCACATTGTTAATTCTTAGTTGCATAAATGACTCTAATCATCTACAGCAGACATTAGAGTGGGTAGCAAGCTGTGAAATAATAGTTTTAGTGAAGCAATTTCTTCCATAAACATACAGAACTGAACTGAAATAGACTGGAGGCAGCATTGCTGATGGGCAAATATGGACATGAATATAAGGCAAACGTGGTCCCAGATTCAGCTCTTTCAGTACTGAACACAAGAAAGATATTTTATAACCTTAAGTTCCACCACCATCATCAAGACAGGGATTTCAATCCCTCATAAGGTTTTTGTAAAGACTAAATGAGCAATAAATGTAAAGTATCCAGTATTGTGCCTAGTGAATAGCATGTGTTCAAAAAATAATAAATCTGATTATTATTTTATATGTAAAGCATAGGTGGTATAAACGAATGACAACAATATAAAAAAATTCAAAATAAAAATGTAGCACTAAATGCACTGGTTTATTAATTTTCAAGTTTATTAATTCTATATGCTATTGATTGCAAAACTTCATCATCAGTCCACTGTCTTCTCTTGAGATGAACACCCACTTTCTAACCTACAATTAAGTAGTTAGACATCTGTACTTGAATTTCACTCAGGCATCTTAAATACATTGAACTGAATTTACCAATTCACATGCATCAGCATAATCACAAGAAAACATCATCACTATCACCACCAAAAAATTAAAATCTGTCCCCCCGCTTGAAATTCTCTATCAGAATTTTGCCCAAACCATCCTCAAACCTCCCTCCCTATAAATATTCAGTCACCAAGTTCTAATAATTTTACCATCTATCTAATTTGACTACACATATATTTATATACAAAATATTATATATATAATCTTTCTATCCCCAGTATCCTAGCAATAGTTCTTCAGTGTTACCTCATATCAATTCTTGGCTGCAGCTGTATAGATGGTTTTGAAACACAGATGTTCTTGAATGGCTTACATTGTTCTTTTTTTTTTCCCCCCACGATTAGAAACACTCTGACTACATTTACCTCTCAAACACTCTTAACTGTATCAAAAATCTTCCTATCCTTCTGACACACCAAGTCCTCATAAATGCTGTTGCCTCCATATGTAATAGTCTCATTATGCAATTCCTACTCTTTCTCCAGTGTTTATCTTAAATGGCTGTTGCCCCGGAAGGCCAAATATAATATTAAAGTATTTTAGGTTTCCATGGATGCAAAACATATGAAGCAAAAGGTCATGGAGAAATAAGGATGAAATTAAATTATTAAAGTGGAATCAAAATGAGATTTGTAAAAAGAAAAGAGAGTGATTGATTAGGGTTGGAGTCGCTGAACCTAAAATATTGCTTTTCATGTAGGAGATGATTAAAAACTATTTGTTGAATTCAGATTGCATTCACTCAACAAATGTTTGTGGAACATCTATTATATGCCAATCATCGTTCTGTGTTCTGAGAATAGAGCAGAAAAACTAAAATCCCTGCCCTTCTAGTATTAACAGTCTGATAAATTTTGGAAAGGTTTAATATAAAATTATGTTTTAAAGTTAAAAACAATGTTATAGTATCAAAAAACTTAAAATTAGAAATAAAAAATTTGTATTATCCCACTACTTTAATAAAACTGTTACTTTCATATTGGCATCATGGTAACTAACTTCCATTAATATTCTTCTCCTTTAAAGGCTCAATACAAATCAATGAATGTACATGTTGACACATTAAATACTAAAAAAGAATTTTTGAAACATTTTAGTTTTCTGATACTTTTCTAATTAAAATATATTTTCAATAAAAATTTAATTGTATATATATATAGAGAGAGAGAGAGAAAGAGGGTGAGAGAGTGAGTCTACATTTATGGATTTTCAACTTTAGACACTAGTATTCATTCTCTGACATGAAAGGTCAGGATCTATTTTACTGTCGTCTACCCCCTTCTAATACTTGTTATGTGTACTATTATTATTTTACTTCTATTATTTACTATTAAACTTTAAATATAATATAAAGTTTTATTTCTTCTTCCATAAATGTTTGCACGCAGTAACATTTGACCCTCTACAATGAAAGATGGTGGCACTAATAGTCCTATTCTTTCTCCATGTTGCATCTCCTAAATTCTACTACTGACATTTGATTTTTACACAGTGACGTTTAATATTTATTTTTTATTTTGTAATAACTACCAAAGTTTGTATGTTTGGCCCATTAAGTCAAAATATATTAAAATAAAAGGGATTAAAGAATTTTTACATTATTAATGGCATAAAATATCACTCTAATACTAGACTTGGTAATATGTTAGAATAAGCATTTTTTTCTCTTTGTGTTCAAAGTAATTAGCCCTGGAACCACATGAACTAAAATGTTCCTACATTTTAGGTAAAATACATAATAATTTTCATTATTTAACAATTATTTAAAATTCATGATACATTTTCCCTTCATATTGGGCAACTATTTTTGTACAATTTTTGTTTTCTATGAGTTTGCCAATTGCCTCATTTTGTTATAGTATTGGATTTTCTTATATATTCATATTTTTACATTCTTAATTATAGCGTATATTTACTTGTTATTTTTCTATACTCTTTGGCTTCAATCAAGACTGGCTGTTCTCCAGGCTGATTCACAGCTGTTTCCTGAATACACTTTCATCTTTCTTGATTTGGACCTTAATTTTTCTGGTGGCTTTCTTTTATAATAAGGAAGTTGCAGGTGATTTGGGGATCCCACAACAACTTCATGTTTGGTGATTCATTAGAAAGACCCACAGGACCCAGAGGCTATGGTAAATTACACTGAAAGGATACAAAGAAGGATCCATCTCAGAAAAAGCCCCATCAGGCAGCGTCTGGGGATATCAGGAACAGACGTACAGGCTTCCCCTCTCGTGTTAGGGCGTGTTGGTGCTGTAAAGCACATGTCGCTGCAGTGGCGTGCAGCAGCATTTGTAAAGTGTTCTTGCCCAGGGAAGCCAACTTGAGGCTCACAATATAGAACTTCTAATGGGGGCTGACCATTCTCTGCCAGAGCTATAATTACAAAATTTACAGACTCCCAGAAGGAAAAGAGGCGTTTACCACAAATCACATTTTTGCACAAATAATCTAGTCATCTTGGTACAGCAGGATTCAGTGCCCAGGCATACAAAACAACCTTATTAATTAGTAATATAGGGAACACTCCAAAGCCAAGTTCCCAAATATCAGCCAAGGCCACCTCCACAAATGTGCCCTTGTAAAGAGCAACATCAGGCCTACTATGTTAATTCTTTGCCACACAGAGAAAACTTCCTAAATATTTACATGTCTAAGATATCTGATGTTGTGTCTGAGTGTATAATTCTAGGTTAGAAAGAAAATTCCTTTGAAAGAATTTTTATAGGCGAAATTCTAAGATGGTCCCCAAGATGGAATTAAGGCCCCTGATCAGTAGACTTTGAATTAATCAAATGTGAGAGTATCCTGGGTGACCCCGACCTTATCAGGTAAGGCCTTTAAAAGATGTCTGAGTCATTCTTTGAAGGTAGAGATTTGAAGCAGTGAGATACACTCATGCTGACCTTGAAGAAGCAAACTGCCGTGTCCTAGAGAGGTCCACCTGGCAGCAAACAGAAGATGGTTTCTATCAGCTGAGGGTCTCAGTCCTACAACTATAAGAAACTAATTTCTGGCAGCAACAGTGAGAAGAAAACCCCAAGTCTCAGATGAGACCACAGCCCTGGCCAACTCTTTGATTGCAGTCTTGTGAACCTTCAGCATAGCACCCAACATACTACCCTCCAGGCCCTCAGAAATTTTGAGATAAAATAGTGTGCTGCTCTAAGCCACTAAATCCATGGTAATCTGTTATCCAGCAATGTAAAATAGTGTTACTCCTTTGTCTTGTAGTATTCTGCATGTCTGATGAGAAGTGAGTCAGAGTCTTGTTCATTAATAAAAGTCTGTTAATTTTTTTTCCTCCCTGGAAAGTTCTGTAATACTCTATTTTTGGTGTTCTGTAATTACACTATGATGTATCTATATATTCAAAAACTATGTGCTGGAAGATTATTATATGCCATGTTCCGTTTTAATTGCTGGGGATCAAGTAGTGAACAAATAGCAAAGACTCTACCACCATGGAGCTCATATGAGCAAAATGAAAATATATAAGGTGTTGGATATTACATTTTATTGTAATAAGTAATAGTAAATGCTCTAACAAACCTCAAAATCTTAGTGGTTTAACTCAACACTTTGTGTGGGGTGTTTAATATAATTTTTTCACTTTCCTGCTCTTTCTTTTCATAGGAGTCACTTGTTTTCATAATCTTGATAATACTTTCATTCCACTAGGTTTCAATGAGAAGTGAATATTGTTCACCTAATTTTACTTCTCTCATAACTGGAATAATTTTCCATAGACTACCTCTGAAACCATGCATTTCAAACCTGATTTTTTCTCCATCCACATAAGTCTGATGCTGAGTGCCATGGGACACAGTCATATCATGGTAAGAACTCTGTCCTCTTATCTCTGTATTATGATTCTGGGTGAATCAGCATAGCTGGTGATTAAAGAACTTATGAAAGCCATTTATACTTATGGATGGCTATGAATTAAATATAGTTGGGAAGAAAAGCAAAACATGCATACATCTTCCCAAAGCCCATCCACACTTAACATTAATTCAACTTTCCCCTTTACAGAACCCAAAATACCTGCTATCACTCCAACTTCGCATAACAAAAGATGAAATGTGACAGATGGAGTCAGAGTAGAAAGAGACCAGTTTCTTAAAGGGTTGAAAACAACCTAAAATGTCTTTCACAAAAACATGTAGGTACATTTCTAAGGCCCTCCATAAGTCTTCAAAGAAGGTGGATCAAGTGATATCCCTGAGTATTAAGCTTCATTAGGTTCACAGTAAATCCATCTCTGAGCATCTGGAGGCTATCATATGCCAGGCTTATAAGTGATTCACATCATTTATGACCATGTGCCATTGGACAGAAGTCAATTCCACGGCCAACTAACTGCAAACAAGATTAGGAAATGTAGTTGAGTTGTGCACTTACGAAGAAACAAAAACAAGTTTTTAGGAGACACTTGACATTCTCTGCCATGGATGATAATAAAGGCTATGCAGGAACACAAAGTTGCGGAGGAGAGACAGGGTAAGGGGTGATGTTAGTTAATTAGTATAGGGAGTCTGGGAAACCCATACAGCCAGTATGGTTTAGGGCTTAAGGTCATATAATACTGTTTGGGTTTAATTTGTTGTGTGGTGCCACTCTTACTGACAGTGTGACTTTGGAAAAATTAATATACCTCTCTGCGCCTCAGTTTCTCCATCTTAAAAATTGGGATAATATTAGTACCTGAAGTATGTAAAATCATGTTTGATAGATAATAGTCTATCATAGTATTTGCTATTAACATTAAGCTATATTAATAATGTTATACTTAAGCAGAGATATGAAGATGAAAGGGAGTGACTCATACGGAAATATGGCAGATATTCTAGATAACAGAAAGAGAATATAAAGAGGCCTGAAGCAACTTGTAAAATGTTGGTGATAACATGAGGACTAAAAATTGATATATTCACTGTATTTAGCAAGGTGGAGAACACTGGTGTCCTTAACAAGAGCTGTCTTGTAGAATGGTACAGAGAAAGCCTAATTAAAGTAGGTTAGAGAGAGTGAGAGGAAAGGAATTAGAGACATTAAGTATATATTCTCTTTTTAGCTGTTTTGCTGTAAATTGGATCACTGAAATAGGTTGCTAGAGATCAAGGTCAAGGTGCTATTAATTGTTGTTGGAGACATTACAACATATTTGAATGCTAATGGAAATGATTCAGTGGAAAGAAAATTGATGACGTTGAAGAGAAAGTGAGACAGATACTTAGGGAGGATAAAATCCAGGGCACAAATAGGTCATAGCAAAAAGGAGCAAAGGCAGATAATATATGGGCACAAGTTAAAAGTGTGGGCAAAAGGGAGCTTAGGGAAGTTCTTTCTAATTACTCCTGTATTCTCAGTGAAATAAAAAAGCAAGGCTATTGACTGAGAAGAAAGATGGGAGCAGTGTTACTAATGATTTGAGTCGAAGAAGGGAACATGTGAAGTAGATGTCTAAAAGATTGTGAGGATGAATAGTCAAGAACAGTCTCTCACACTTTGACATGCATCAGAATCACCCAAAGAGCTTGTTAAAGCATGGATATACGGGTCCTCCTCCAGAGTTTCTGAATCAGTCGATTTGTAGTTAGATCTGAAAGCTTACATTTCTAATAAGTTCCCAGATGGTGCTGATCCTACGGGTTCAGTGACCACAGTTTGAAAACCAATAAACTAAGGAATTTTAGTAGAATTTCTGGGCAGCAAATACAGGTGCATTGGTCATGAACTTAGTGTGAGGTTTGTGTATTTTTTTTTCTTATCATACACAATTGAAAGAACTAAAGACTTGGATTTGGATTTAATCATGATTTGTTCCCCCAGTGTCACATAAGTAGATAACAGGAAGGGGATCTAGTGTATATACAAGAGTGCTTATACTGATAGACCATTGACTATGATTTCAGGAAAACAGAATATGAGAATGTGACAGGGTGAAGGACATGAAAACGTTTTAGTGTTTGCAGAATAGAGTTAACTTAGTTCACCTGAGACTGCTATCCTCTGAAAGTCTTACTTACAAGACTGGCTTTTGGTTGGCATCTGGGAGCTCAGATTGGGGGAGGCTTTGCATCATTCCCTGATGGAAGTACTATGGTATATCCTCTTCTTTACCCGTGCAGTTAGTGTGGAGGTGTGGAGATGAGATGGTAGTTGGATAAAGGATCATTCATTCCAGACATTCCACTTATATTCCAGAGTTTATTTGTTACAGCACCTACTGTTACTCTGTGGAGTACAGAAGGCAACCTGAAGGAGGTGAGTTAATTGCCCATGTTGAGTAATGAGACAGCCAGAGTTTTAATGGCTATGACAGCAGGGCAATGATGTGCAAACTCCAGTAAGAACTCTCTCTATCAGATTTCATCAAAATTCATCAGATATGGCCAAATTTCTTTCCCATTATTTTAACAAATGTAAACTCCAGGAATAGTATATAAATTTCCTTGAAAAACTCATAAGACTTTTAATTCTTTTTATTTAATCCTTTATTCCCCTGCCTCAATTTTAGAGGAACTAGCGGCAAGCAGGAGGAGGTAAAGGGAAAATGAATAAATAGATCTTCCTCTCACTCTCTTGCCTAATATAAGTCCTCAAGCCGCTGCTCAGATCTGAACTAGAGGAAGGGGTGAAGCTTTGAATTAGATATGAATGAAAATTAGTCATGCTGGGGCATCCCCAACAAGTCAAAAGACAAGTTGTTGCTCTCCAACCCCATTCTCTGCCCCATACCTCCTACCACTGTGAAACAGTCAAAGATCTTAGTGAATTTAGGAACACAGACTGCACTTGGAAACATTCCTCTAACCTATTTATTGGACGCCACAGAAGGCTGCCAGTTTCAAGTAGGATCCAAAGCAAGAGAGAGCTCTGTAGCAGGTCCATGCTCTAGTGAAAGCTGTCCTGTAACTTTTGACACAAGGCTTAGCAAATAAAATGCTACTTTATGTATCTAAGTTGGTTAAGAATCATGATTGAAAATTTTTGTAAGCCTTAACATGACAGTTGTAGTACACATCTGCAGGTTTTTGGAGCATGGTAGAACTATGTACTATTTGCAAAAATGCCCTTGGCCTGGTATTACACCCTAGTGAAGATTGAGAACCCACAGTGGAACATGATATGGCAGCAAGACTTGCCCATCTTGGTCTAGCCATCATTAGATCCAATGAATTACAAAAGTCAGTTAGGTAGAGAAGCAACACATTCTACAATATAAGTGAAGCCCTGTGTTCTAGATTGGGCTCTAATAGATGGTTCACACTCAATGGCACCTATTGCTGATGCCACAAAGCCTTTCGCTCAATTCACACCCATGGGCTGAGGGGCTGTTTCTGATGACTAATTGGCAGACAAGGAAATGTTGTGGGACTAATGCTCATTAATGGATATGTTTGCACTAGTGAAAAGTGAATTGCTGCCATATTAGAGCCCCACCGAGTAGCCCCTTCCCCTCTGCAAACAGTGTTGGAGGGAAATTCTTCCAAAAGAGAAAACTATGGGTTCTGTCTAAACAAAGAGATGAATGAGTTATATACACCAAATTCTGGTGATTAAACAGACTGGCTCGTTGACCAGAGACCTGGAATGAAGATTTAAAAACCGGAAGCATGGTGTTATGAGGTTGAAGAGGCCACAAAGAATGTCTGTTGTGTCTCATGTCTTTGTCCCTCAGCATCCACTTCTGAGGATGCTCACAGGGACCGGATGAAGATAATGACTCCGTCACGTTCTCTCTTCAACCACTCATATTCTCACATAGTTAACCTATTAAGAGAATGGCCATGGGGGCAGGGATAAAGGATATATGTGGGATCAACAACATGGCTGTTTCACATGATGGCTAATCTAGCTACTCTCACTGCTAAGTGCCCAGTTTGCCATAGGATAGGACTGATGCTGATCTTTCCAGGCATTTGGAGACTTGTTGATTACACCAGGCCCATTTCACCCTAAAGCAGACAGTGATCTTCACAAACCAAAATGATTCATATTCCAAATATGAGTCTATCTTCTCTGCCTATAGTACCTCTAAGAACAATATCACCTAAGGGCTTACAGAAGTCCTGATGCTTTGATATGGTATCCCACACAGATCGCTTCAGACCAAGAGATGCAACAATGGGCTCATTATCAAGTGTGCCATCACTCTGACAGCTGACCTGATAGAATGGCTGAATGGAATGCTGAATGCCCAACTAAGGAACAACCTCAAGGACATCTTACCATTTTGGAGTACTCTTCTGCATGATGCACCCAGTCACTATAACAATGATCAAAATATGGCACTGTATCACCAGAATATACAAGTCTACAAAGAAGTGGAAGAAGGATGAGTGTCCCTTTCCTAAACATTTCCTATTTGAACATCTCTTCCATGCATCCTTAGAATCAGATAGATTTGAGATTCTAATTCCCGATGATAGTGGTGGGATATGAGGAGTGGATCATTTAGCTAAGGGATACCTTAAGAGTTTGACTGAACCCTAATATATAACTAACACCAGAGAACCAGAGGGTAAAGGAAGGAGTCATTGCTTTTCCTGGGACGACTGACCCAATTATCATGAGGAGCTAGGGTTGCTAATACACAGAGGACAAGGAGATACACACCTGGGATTCAGGGCATTCATTAGGGTATCTCTTGATGTTTCCAACTTCAGCGATAACTGCGAATGGGGAGACTTCAACAACCGCAGCCTTACAAGAGCAATGCAATTAAAACTGCAGACACCCTGGAGATGAAGACCCATACTAGCCCTCCAGGCAAGCAACCTACAGACTTGGTTCTTTCTGAAGAATCCAGATGGTTCATGTAGGCAGAGATGATAATTTATAGGCTTGGGAGAGCTGCAGCAGTGAGGACCTTACCTTTTTTTTTTTTTTTTTTTTAACCATTTTTAAGCCTTCTTGGGACATTACAACTGACCACCATCAAGGAGCATTGGATTTTTACTGTTCCTGTGAGGGATGAAGTGATAGTATCTTATTTTCATATATTTGTATAAGATCAAAAATCAGAGAATACTGGATATGAGTTGTGAGAGGGATTAACTCATTGGACACAATTTATGAGTCTCCCAGATTTATCTGGCTGTACCTGCCTTTTAGGCTTTGGCTTCTTTATTCATCTATTACTGCTTCTGTTTATTTCATCATCCCCTGAGAGGATGGCCAGTCTCCATCTCTCCCACCATAATGGGAGCTGAGGGAATTCCAGTATCCAAGCCAACCAACTGGCCTGATGGAGGCTCTGATTTCTCTCAGCCCTTCCAGACTCAAAAGAAGTGCTGCATCATAAGACATGGGATCTGGCGTGCCCAGAGACTTCTTGGTGGAGTCATGATGCACAAACCAGAAGTAAAACCCATGAGCCTAATTTGGGCAATAAGAATAGTAAGACTAAAAAGAATCAGCACATAAATTTCTCTCCCTCATTCCCCTTAACTGAATGTTCTGAGTCATAGTAGTCCCATACAGCCTTAATGTAAATGTCCTACACAGACAACCAGCTATATTTTCTGTGAAACTCAGTAATTCACTATCATGTACTTGCTTTCTCTCCTTCTCTGCCCCCATGGCTTCTTGCTACTCTGGAATACACACCTCAATAAGGTATTAGCACATTTTTCCACTCTTAGGTTCTATTTTCTAGAGCACTTAGACCAAGACAAAGTCCATTACTATAATTTCAGCCACATCTATTCTCATATATGCTCATTTTAATTCATCTTTCATTTTATAGACGTCAGTTTTGTTTCCATAGGCATCTATTATTTTTTTCCTCTCTTTGGAAAGTTTTTCTTCATCTATTTTATCATTTTAGAAACAATTTTACTTTATCTCTCCTTTATATTTTTATTCTTGGTCAGGTACTTGGTTAGTTTTCATCTGATCTGTGGGAACATTTTTTTTTTAATGTTGGTGCTATTAATCTATTTGGTTTGTGTGTGTGTGTTTGTACTCTTTTCCTACTTTTATTTTGTACTACCTCTGTAGAACTTATGTGATGGTTCTTTTTTATTAGACTTGTTTTAAAAGTTTAGTTCTTTCACATGTAGATGAGAGCCCAAGCTGACATAAATGTTCTATAAATTTCAAGGTGTTGTGTTGTGTTTTTTTTTTTCTTTAAGCCATACTTACCACCTGCAAATAGGTACAATGACTGTAAGTGTATCACATGCATAATTCTCAGCACCCCCACTTCACTAAAATTTTGTTTAATGCAAAAATTTTCTATGGTATTTATCATTTGGTTCTGTAACAATTGCTTCTCTTAAGAAAATAACAATAACATAAAAACCAATGCCTAACAACAGCATGTCAAACTACGTGAGACAAAAAGACTTGCAAAAAGAACAGATGAATCCATTATCACAGTTGGAGACTTCAACAACCCTTTCTCAGAAAGGGGCAAATCTTGCAGGCAGAAAATAAGTAAGGGCATAGCTGCACTCAACACCATCAATCAACTGAATATAATTGATACGTATAGACTACTTCATCCAACAACAGCAGAATATACATTCTTCTCAAGCTCATGTGGACTATTCACCAAGACATCACAGTCTGGGCCATAAAACACACCTTAACAAAATTTTTAAAAATAGAAAGGATGCAGTGTCTAGAACACACTGGACTGAAGCTAGAAATCAATAACAGAAAGATAACTGGAAAATCCAAAAATATGTGGAGATTAAATAAAACACTTCTAAATAACACTTGGGTCAAAGAAGATATCTCAAAAGAAATTTTAAAACACAATGATCCAAAACCTATGGGATGCAGCCAAAGCAATTCTAAAAGGGATGTTTATAGCAATACAATCCTACCTTAAGAAACGAGAAAAACCTCGAATAAACAACCTAACCTTATACCTAAAGCAGCTAGAGAAAGAAGAACAAACAAAACCCAAAGTTAGTAGAAGGAAAGAAATCATAAAGATCAGAGCAGAAATAAATGAAACAGAAACCAAGAAAACATTAGTAAAGATCAATAAAACTAAAAGCTGGTTCTTTGAGAAGATAAACAAAATTGATAAACCTTTAGCCAGACTCACCAAGAAAAAAAGGGAGAGGACTCAAATCAATAAAATCAGAAATGAAAAAGGAGACTTACAACTGACACAGCAGAAATACAAAGGATCATAAGAGACTACCACATGCAAATGTATGCCAATAAAATGGACAACCTGGAAGAAATGGACAAATTCTTAGAAAGGTATAACCTTCCAAGACTGAACCAGGAAGAAAAAGAAAATATGACCAGACCAATCGAAAGTAATGAAATTGAAACTGTTATTAAAAATCTTCGAACAAACAAATCCAGGACCAAATGGCTTCACCGGTGAATTCTATCAAACATTTAGAGAAGAACTAACACCTATCCTTCTGAAACTCTTCCAAAAAACTGCAGAGGGAGGAACACTCACAAACTCTTTCTACAAGGCCACCATTATCCAGATACCAAAACCAGACAAAGATATCACACAAAAAGAAAATTACAGGCCAACATCACTGATGAACACAGACGCAAAAATCCTCAACAAAATACTAGCAAACCAAATCCAACAAGACATTAAAAGGATCATAGACTATGATCAAGTGGGATTTATCCCAGCGATGCAAGGATTCTTCAATATACACAAATCAATCAATGTGATACACCATATTAACAAATTGAAGAATAAAAATGATATGATCATCTCAATAGATGCAGAAAAAGCTCTTGACAAAATTCAACACTCATTTATGATAAAAACTCTCCAGAAAGTGGTCATAGAGGGAACCTACCTCAACATAATTAAGGCCATATATGACAAACCCTCAGCAAACGTTATTCTCAATGGTGAAAAACTGAAAGCATTTCCTCTAAAATCAGGAAAAAGACAAGTGTTCCCACTCAAACTAATATTATGCAACATAGTTTTGGAAGTCCTAGCCACGGCAATCAGAGAAGAAAAAGAAATAAAGGGAATCCAAATTGGAAAAGAAGAAGTAAAGCTGTCACTGTTTGCAGATGACATGATACTATACAGAGAAAATCCTAAACATGCCACCAGAAAACACTAGAGCTAATCAATGAATTTAGTAAAGTCGCAGGATACAAAATTAACACACATAAATCTCTTGCATTCCTATACAATAACAGTGAAAGATGAGAAAGAGAAATTAAGGAAACAATCCCATTTATCACTGCAACAAAAACAATAAAATACTTAGGAATAAACCTACCTAAGGAGGCAAAAGACCTGTACACAGAAAACTATAAGATACTGATGAAAGAAATCAAAGATGACACAAACAAATGGAGAGAAACACTGTGTTCTTGGATTGGAAGAATGAATATTGTGAAAATGACAGTACTACCCAAAGCAATCTACAGATTCAGTGCAATCTCTATCAAATTACCAATGGCATTTTTTCACAGAACTAGCACAACAAATTTTACAATTTGTATGGAAACACAAAAGCCCTCAAATAGCCAAAGCAATCCTGAGAAAAAAAAGCAGAGTGGGAGGAATCAAGCTCCCTGACTTCAGACTATACTACAGGGCTACAGTAATCAGGACAGTATGGTACTGGCAGAAAAAGAGAACTGTAGATCAATGGAACAGGATAGAAAGCCCAGAGATAAACTTACGCACCTATGGTCAATTGATCTATGACAAAAGAGGCCAGAATATACAGTGGAGCAAAGACAGCCTCTTCAATAAGTGGTTCTGGGGAAACTGGACAGCTACATGGAAAAGATTGAAATTAGGACACTCCCTAACACCATACACAAAAATAAACTCAAAATGGATTAAAGACCTAAATGTCAGGCCAGACACTATAAAACTCTTACAGGAAAACATAGGCAGAACACTCTTTGACATAAATTGCAGCAAGATCTTTTTTGACCTACCTCCTAGACTAATGAGAATAAAAACAAAAATAAACAAACAGGACCTAATTAAACTTTAAAGCTTTTGCACAGTAAAGGAAACCATAACAAGATGAAAAGACAACCCTCAGAATGGGAGAAAATATTTGCAAACAAAGCAACTGACAAAAGATTAATCTCCAAAATTTACAAGCGCCTCATGCAGCTCAATATCAAAAACAAACAACCCAATCCAAAAATGGGCAGAAGACCTAAACAGACATTTCTCCAAAGAAGATATACAGATTGCCAACAAACACATGAAAGAATGCTCAACATCATTAATCATTGGAGAAATTCAAATCAAAACTACAATGAGATATCATCTCACACCAGTTAGAATGGCCATCATCAAAAAATCTGTGAACAATAAATGCTGGAAGGTTGTGGAGAAAAGGGAACCCTCTTGCACTGTTGGTGGGAATGTAAATTGACACAGCCACTATGGAGAACAGTATGGAGGTTCCTTAAAAAACTGAAAATAGAACTACCATACGACCCAGCAATCCCACTACTGGGCATATACCCTGAGAAAACCATAATTCAAAAAGAGTCATGTACCACAATGTTCATTGCAGCTTTATTTACAATAGCCAGGACATGGAAGCAACTCAAGTGTCCATTGACAGATGAATAGATAAAGAAGATGTGGCACATATATACAATGGAATATTACTCAGCCATAAAAAGAAACGAAATTGAGTTATTTGTAGTGAGGTGGATGGACTTAGAGTCTGTCATACAGAGTGAAGTAAGTCAGAAAGAGAAAAACAAATACCGTATGTTAACACTATATATGGAATCTAAAAAAAAAAAAAAAAAAGGTCATGAAGAACCTAGGGGCAAGACAGGAATAAAGACGCAGACCTACTAGAGAAAGGACTTGAGGATATGGGGAGGGGGAAGGGCAAGCTGAGACAAAGTGAGAGAGTGGCATGGACATATATACACTACCAAACGTAAAATAGATAGCTAGTGGGAAGCAGCTGCATAGCACAGGGAGATCAGCTCGGTGCTTTGTGACCACCTAGAGGGGTGGGATAGGGAAGGTGGGAGGGAGGGAGATGAAAGAGGGAAGAGATACGGGGATATATGTATATGTATAACTGATTCACTTTGTTATAAAGCAGAAACTAACACACCATTGTAAAGCAATTATACTCCAATAAAGATGTTAAAAAAAAAATTTGAAATTTCAGTCAACCACTTGTCACTGTGCAAAAAAAAAAAAAAGAGTGATGGTATTTTTCAGTTATTAATATAACGTTTGAAAAAGGATCAAAGGCATGAAAACCTTTTTAAGGTAAAGAAGATAGTTTCAGTTTCAAATTTATACTTTTTTTGCACAGAATATTATAACTCAATTTTATTAATCTCTAAGACCATTTACTTTTGGGCTTTTCTAATATATAGTAATGAAAATTGTGGCTATTTCCAGATAAGTGTCAGAGGAATCTTATTATTCTTTGGAATTCCTTGCTCATTTTCCTATTGAAGTATTATTTGTTTTTTGCCTCTGACTTACCACAGCATGGCATCTTTTAGCCTGAGGAGGTTAAGTAAGACAATAATAATTCTTACAGGTTCATTTTTAGGATTGAGACACATATCAGTGGATTTCGAACTTGGCAAGGGAAAATCTCTTGGAGTGTTCTAAGCAGGGGAAAATCATTGTTTCAGAAAATATATATATATACACACATATGTATATCACTTGGGTTTTTATTTTAAAAATTAGACTTCTGAATCCAAATGATCAGTAAAAAAGTAATAGTTCAAAAGCTGTGGTGGGTAACAGAGGAATGCATTATTAACTATAACGGTAGTAGGTACTGCTCCTGCTGAGTAGACTGTCCTATAGTTTCTTACCTAAAGCTAGTTAATTGGCTGAATCTTATTGCAGAGAGGAGAATTTGTGGCATATTACCACCACAGGACATTTATAAATTGTTGCTGTTCACTTGAGCACACATAAAAAGAATTAAATGTGGAATTTCATCTAAAGAGAGACTTCAGGTGGTAAAAATCCATCTCAGCCCTGGTTTGCTGATCTTACGGGGAGCCACAAGACCCCTGTTCTCAACTGGTTTTCTCTTACTTTACAGGACTGGTATTTTGGGAGAGAATTGGGTTTGTCTTCACTTGAGTATCTTAAAAAACTAAACTGACAGTGATTTTGGCTTTTAAGCCCATGAATCTTTTGGATTAGAAAAAATATATATTTTTTCTGAAATGAACTGAAGATTTACAGAGTTTTGGTCATTGCCACTAAATATTGTAATTATAACATTTACGTGTAAAAGTTATTATGGGCCAGGCTTGATGACTTATGCTATATAGATTGTCAAATTCAGTTCTCTTAATAGCCCTAAATAGGTAGATACTATTATTATCCCCATTTTATAGATGAGGAAATGAAGAACCAGAGAAGTCAATCAGTGTCTAAATTTAGAGAACTGGGTGATGGAGCTGAGAAGCAAACCCAATTCATGTATCACCAAAGACAGAACTTCAAAATATATCTGAGCAGTGATTGATTGAGAGTAGTATCATGCTACCTTTCTAATTTACCTGAAGATCTTTTCTACTTATTGAAAAATTCACATGCCTTGCACAGCAATTTCCACTCCAGTACTCTTATTGCAGTTAGGATCACCTGATGATTATTCTTCCGGGACCCCACGTGTTACATGCTTTATGACACTCACTTGATAGTTTCTGCTGGAGGACAACTGAGGAAGGTTTATTTCATTGGAACACTTGCCCATTATGCACATAGTACATGTCAGGCTCTGACTGTCTTGAGTTCCTTCATTTCTTACTCCTGACTTGTTCTCCAAATGCCCATTTCACCCCAGTGGGTGAGTGTGTAGCCACTTTGAATTAGTTAATTTATATGGGCCATAGTTTTCTTGACTGAAAGTTGGGGCTACTAAAAGAAACTTCATATGAGTTTGTCATGTTGATGCCATGAGTCAATAAATGTAGAGTGCTAAGATCACTGCCTGTCTAGCCGGGAGTGGTATCAGCAGAAGTAGAAGAAACAATGTCAAAATGGTGGTGATGATAGACAACACCGTGGTAGTCGTAGGTAAGTGATCTTCTTTATATATTTTCTCTAATTCTAATATTAAAAGACAAGAAAGGATCATGAAACAAAAGAAAAAAAAAGAAAGAACAAAAAAAGGGGGGGGAGATCTTATTTAAAGGAGACAGAGAACATGAAACAATTTACTGTAAATTTCTCACTGTCTGATAATATTAATCTGTTTCCCTAGGATGCCTTCAGGAACAGAAATAAAGTTCTTAAAAATAGAGGTGAGGAGATGAGAGAAGCCCTGCTCAAAACAAAGAATTGATTACAAAAGTAAGTAAGTATTGCTGGTCAACGTAGAATTCAGCTGAATAAAGTGGTAACAAGAAGACTTAAATTTGTGTGATTCCAGTGGAGCTATTCTGTTGAATACCAATCTGTATCACGATTTTCAGTTTTAAAAGTACTTTCTCATATATTTTGTCCTTTGCTCTTTACAACACAATTGAAAGTCTCGGAAAAGATTGTATATCTATTTTTCATCAATAAATTGAGGCTTAAAACAGAGTGTCACTTAACCAACATCAGAGAAGCAGAATGTATCAGAATCAAGGCTACAATTTTTCTTATGTATATGCAATATTTTTCTGTGTTGCTTTACACTCTGCCACTCATGTTATAGAGATCAGATGATTAATGTATATTGTCCTATAACTTTTCTATAATAGACCATTTCCTAAGCTCATAAAAGAAAATATGAGGTAAATGCGTAAACACATGTAAGGTGAAATCTTTGCTAAATATTAAAAGCTCTATTGTTATTTTTCTGAGAATCAGTGAGTGTTTTTCAACTGCGACATTTTTCTGGTTTCCATAAAGGGAACCAAATACAGATTCAATGACTTGAATCTATAATCAAGTAGATTTCAAAAAGTCAAACTCTTCTTCACAAACCATTATCATACATCTTATTTTTTAGACTCTATAATAAAGGCTCTACTGAAAGATGAAGGAGAAAGCAGAATGAGCTTTAATGACTCATCAGCATACATTTTTAAACTTAAAATATCAATTATGTATGTGTGTACACATATACAAATACTTCTTTATTAATGTGTTTTTTCCTTCTTTCGTCAGTCTATTTTTTCTTATTTCAATTAAGGAGCATTCATTTTTAGTACAATCAGAGGTTCTGACCAGAAAATACAATGCAAAACTACTATCATAAGCATAATAGACATATGTCTATGAAATCACTGTGCAAATCTAAGCTTTTAGTTAGTAACTTTCAAGTCTAATCAGGATTTTCAAAATTCTACTGTATTCTTATATTTTCTTTGTTTGCATATGGTAGTATTAAGCCAAAGTATTTGCCTTGATTTGGGAGTTTCATGAATTTTAAGAAACCAATGTGTCTATATTTTCTTATGGAAAAATAAATCTAATATTAAAAGAGAGGTGTTAATTGAAAAGTTAATCTGTGTGACTAATCCCAGAAACCATAGCCTGGCAGGCATATGACTTTTTCTAAAAGACTTCAAGCATTGTTTAATGTTTCCTCTTGTGAGTTTTGGTAAATTACTAGGTAATATATCTGCTGACACTGAAGATGAGTTTCTTCTCAAATGGCCCTTTCCTATGCTATATTTTCTTCAGTCTAGTAATAGTTTGTTTCTTAAAGTGTCAACATTTGCCACACACTAAAAGAAAAGGTTCTTCTCAATTATATTTTCATCCTTGTGACTGATAAAATGTGCAAGAATATATATTCCTCAGATTTACTTCTAAACATTTCTTGGTTATTTTATTCATTGTCATATAAAATCATAAGAACAGTAGACTTTTAAAGATTACTTACAGCCCTGTTATCGATCAAGTCAATTTGACAACTATTTTTGTTCCAATCTTATTCATATGACTATAAAATTTAAATAGTTATAATTATGGATAGCTTTCCAATAGGTTTTTAAATTCTTGATATTTTGAACAACTCAGCTCTCAAAAGAGAAAAAAATTTTAAACTAATTCCAGGGAAATAATAAAAATGAGATCATTTTGGACTTGTAGGTGATCATTCATTTTAAAAAATAAAGTAAAATAAATTTAGTTAGAACCTGGACTCACTGCTTCATTTGACCTTTATCAGTGTAGCAGCTATACTCTGGTATATAAGGCTTTATATAAGGCTATATATATATATGGGAATATAAGGCTTTTTTTTAACTTTCAAAATAAAAATATCATTAAACATCACTGCTTAGTAAGAATAAACCTGTAAATCTTGCCATAGCTATAGCAACAATAAAATAAGCAGTTGGAATACTAATGAATCCATTTTATAGCAAAGTGAAATGAGAATTCTCAAGTGACTATGCAGCAAGGGTGAGCTGAATATCTCAACTTGCCTTTCAGCAGGTCAATCATTAATTAACTTTTTAATCCTAACAGAGAAGTCCGCTTCTGTTGATAGACATCTCTGGAGATTCCCTTTTCAATTTGACAGGATGCCAAGCATTCAAATAGATTGTTTATCTGAATCCAGTATTCAGAGGCTCTCATCTGAGATGCAGAACAAATTTTTAACATCATAGTATGAGTATGTTGTCACACTCTAAATACTCTTGTTGCCTAGGTAGTCAAGCCTTGTCAAAGTTAACCCAGAGCAGTAATTATTTCACAGATTATGCTTTTCCCTAAAATTTCCCCAGGTTTTCTTTTTTTCATCAGGTGACACCAAAAGCTAAGGCAGAGATTTAAGTAGCATGTACGACACATCTAAGCCTCCAGAATCTCAGGTTATTCTACAAATCATTTAGTAACCAGTCTCCATGAAACTTTCTTAGTTTCTTCCTTTTTTTGAATTTTTCTTGTCCTGAGTTCCCATAAGTTTACTAACTAATTTATGTTAAGGAACAAAAAATAGCCCAGTGATTAAGAGCACAGCATTTAGAGATAGGCCTGGGTTGAAAACCTTGTTCTTCTATTTACTAGCTAGCTAACTTCAGGTGAGCATGGCAGGTGTTGCTATGTTCAAGTGGTTCTCTTCTAGGAAACAGAGGATTGTGCTTCTTGAACCCTTGAGGATAGGAATGAACTTGAGTCTATCTTCAGCTAATGAAATATAGGCAGACATGATGTATACTACTTGTGAGTGGGAGCATTTAAGAGCCAGTGTTCAGTTCTTCAGGAGACCACATATTTGAGAAGCTACAGGATTTAGAATTTCCTTACCCTGAATCATCAGATTGCTAAAGCAAGGACAATAACCCTGCAGAATCAGCAGGATCTGCAGCGTTTTTTATAAGCTAGAAAATAAACTTTTATTTTGTTAAGACACTTGGATTTTAGAGTTATTTGTAATCACACAGCTCGGTGCTTTGCGATGACCTAGAGGGCTGGGATAGGGAGGATGGGAGGGAGGCTCAAGAGGGAGGGGATATGGGGATGTATGTATGCATATGGCTGATTCACTCTGGTGTACAACAGAAACTAATACAGTATTGTGAAGCAATTATACTCCAATAAAGATCTATTAAAAATACATATATAACCTTGTCTAATCTGACTTTACTATAAAATGCTTTTCTACAAAATGCTGATAATAAGACTTAACCTTCACATGGCTATTTTAATAGTCTATTAATTTGAAAATTTATACTTAAAATAACTAGAAAAATAATTTCCCTTATTGAAGGGTCAAAGGTAGCTACCTTACTCATTATTACAACATAATAATACCTTATTCTCATGATACATACGCAGCTTCAAGATAGAGGCTTTGTTATCATGCCTAGTAATAATCTCTGAATATTAAAAACAGCTTGATCTTTTGAGCTCAATCCTGAATGATCTACCACATAGAAGTAATATCTGTGTTGTGCTTTTAATTTATGAAATATCCTTCAGCCTTACTGACATTTCCAATATTTTTAATAAATACAACTTGGTTTAACCTGGTGGAAATATTGATTGAGCCTTTTATCCATTAACTAAACAAATGTAATTGAACACAAATTATGTGCAAATAAGTCCAGGAGTATTACAAAGTTTACTCTTGCTATTGAATAAATGCTGTGTTAGTTTCTTCAAATGAAAAATCAGGGCGGTAAAATTTAGTTTCTACCTATTTCCCGGGAAATTCTTGATAATTTATACTGTTATAGTGATAATAAGTGAGCATTAGAGTGAAAAGAAAAAAATCTGCTATTATAAGAACAAGATGATTGTAAGAAAAGGAGAATTGGGAGGAAGTGGTTAAGCCAGATGTTAACATTCCAAGAAAGCACAGGAATTCCAAAATGTATTATTGCCAAAGAGTAGGCAGAAATAAAATGGTAAAGACAAGAAAAGGGTGAATAAGCATGACACATAACTTAAGGGCTTTTGTTTTAGTCCACATATGTTTTATTTGCCTATATATTCTTCAGGTTCTGGATATGTAAATAAGATACTTGGTCAAAATGAATTTAAAATCCATGTCAATCTTAAAACAGAATATAGTCATCCCTAGGTATCTGCAGAGGATTGGTTCCAGGACCCACCGCAGGTACCAAAACCCATAGATCAACTCAAGTCCCTTATATAAAATGATTTAGTACAGCCAGCCCTCAACAGCTCGGGTTTCACATAGCTGATTCAACCAACTGCAGATGGTTGAACTTCCATCCATGGTTGTTGGAAGCCACAGCTGCAGAGGGCCGACTGTACTTTGTTCCACATCATAAACATAAATGAGAAGCAGGATGTGGTTGTATGAAGAGAAAGGAAAAAAATAAGATCAGTGTGCAGGCAATAGAACCATATAAGTAGAAATGGACAAAAGTAGTGATTATATAAATCTCCATATATCTATATAAATCTCTACACACAGATATATCACATGTATCAGTCAGCTATTTTTACAATAATATTTCATAATAAACTACCTCAAAACTCAGTGGCATACAACAAGTATTATACTCACAAATATTTGAGTTTCTAGAAGAGGCTCTGTTTCAAATTGCAGTTTTGAGAGTCTGCTGGAGTTTGACTGGTTAAGGCCATGTCCAGCTAGGCTTGGCACCAAACTCTGGGTCCACACCAGCTTCAAATGTTAATCTTTTAGATTAGAGGATGCTCAAGGCAAGATTTTGTTTTTCAGGCAGAGGTTCCAGAGAGACAGATGGAAATACACAATGCCTCTTCTTAAGGCCGAGGTACAGAATGAATACATGTCAGTTTTTCCCATATTCCATTGATTATCAAAAGAAAATCACATGGTCAAGTCCAACATCAATGGATTAGTGTCCTCCTCCCATGTAAGTCAGTAGAGGGCAAGAATATTTGCTGAACAGTAATATAATCTACCACATCAGACAAAACTCAAAAGTAAAAGAAAGTTGGTTGGATAGGATTAAGAAGTCTTGGAACAGAATTCATTTCAGACTCAAGGTAGATTATATAGTGCTGCAATTATTCATTCTTGGAAGTGCAATAGAGTCTTACTCCATTTTTGATATTTAACAGCTAAGTTTTTAAGCCACACCCATCTCTCTTCCCCTTCAACCTCACATCTAAGCATGATGTTAAGAAAGTAAGTTGGTGCAGCCACTATGGAAAACAGTGTGGAGGTTCCTCAGAAAACTAAAAATAGAATTACCTTATGATCAAGCAGTCCCACTCCTGGGCATATACCCAGACAAAACCATAATTCAGAAAGACACATGCACCCCTATGTTCACAGCAGCACTATTCACAATAGCCAAAGCATGGAAACAACCTAAATGTCCATTGACAGATGAATGGATTAAGATGCAATACATATATATATGACGGAATACTACTTAGCCATAAAAAAGAATGAAATAATGCCATTTGCAGGAAAATGGTTGTAACTAGAGATTATCATACTAAGTGAAGTAAGTCAGACAGAGAAAGACAAATACCATATGATATAACTTATATGTGGAATCTAAAATATTGTACAAATGAACCTATCTACAAAACAGAAACAAACTCACAGACATAGAGAACAGACTGGTGTCTGGGGGAGGGGAGGACTGGGAGTTTGGGATTAACAGATGTAAACTATTATATGTAGGATGGATAAACAACAGGATCATACTGTATAGCACAGAGAACTATATTCAATATCCTGTGATAAATCATAATGGAAAAGAATATACATTAAGTCCCCCACATATGATGGAGTTCCATTCCAAGAGCTCGTTCATAAGTCCAAAAAAGTTAGCCTAGTGTAACCCAACTAACATAATTGGCTATATAGTACTGTACTGTAATAGGTTTATAATAATTTTCACACAAATAATACATAAAAAAACAAAAAAAAACATTTTAAATTTTATAGTACAGTACCTTGAAAAGTACAGTAGCACCAGCTACATCACCTCTGCTTTTACGCTTGCTTCCAGACATCCTGGGCTTGAAATAAAGATACTGTACTACTGTACTGTATACAGTACTGTATAGTAAAGTGTACACGAAAGCACAACCACCTGTAGAGGATTCACACACATGACAATGTACGCCAGACACGTGAACTAACTTACATGACTGGACAGGCGAACACAACGTTAGCATCTTTGAAAGTTCACAACTTGAAGGTTCATGTGCAGGGGACTTACTGTAAAAAAAAAAAGAATGTCTATATGTGTATAACTGAGTCAGTTTGCTGTACAGCAGAGATTGGCCCAACACTGTAAATCAACTATAATTCAGTAAAAAAATAAAATAAAATTTAAAGAAGAAAGCCCAGGTACTTCACCCTTTGATGCCAGTAGAAAGTCAAGACCCTTACCCCAGTCCCTCTATTTAACCACCATAAAAATCCTAAGCAAGTTCCCTTTTCCTGCTCTCTGAAGCCATTTTTGAATCAGCTTGGTAAGCCTGCCCTCCTCCTCCCAGAGGGCCTTATTATGATATTTACATTCTGTTTCAATGGGTAGTTTCAATACGTGGTTTCTCAAAGTGTAGTCCAAATGCCATTTGGGGATTTGATAAAAATTTGTATTATTGAGGCCCACTCCAAACTCAATGAATGAAATCTCAACTCTGGACTATAAAAAAAAAAAAAGTGCCATCAATAATATTAATACAAAATAAAGTTAGAGAAATATTGCTGAAATACTGCTTTAGGGTACATCTCATCTGTCTTCTATCCTTCATTTTCCACATCTTTACACCCATTCAGAATACTGTATAGTCAATGCCATTGTGTTGATGAGTGATACAAATCTCCTTCAAATTTCAGCACACAGTTTGCTTCCTGAGGATATCCATGCCTGGTTATTAAGGCATGCCACCATAATACCCTATTCTACTTCTCTGTATTGCAGTTATTACTTTCTCATATTTTTATTGCATAGGTGTTTGTTTGCTCTCCATCTCACCCCACGAATGTACATTTTGAAAGATCAGAGGCTTCCACTGTCTAATTTATTTGTCTCCAGCACCAAAAACAATGCTTAGAATATGGCAAGCCCTCAGTTAATATTGATACTGAGTGAATAAATACATAAATAAGGCAAAAAACACCTATTTTAATTTTATTTTTCAGAGTAAATTCTTGATACTCATATGAAGAAACATAAGCTTGAAGGGACTTTATAAGGGCTAAATTATTTGAACAGGAAAGTGATTTATAGTTCCAAATAGGCTAAGAACTAAATGAACTTAAAACATGAAGTCAATTATAAAGCCCAAGTTAATGAGAATGCATGATAAGCTAAGGTTTTTTTAACCTATAATAAAATAAAATTTAACCAGTTGAAAAGAGGAGGAAACTATCAGTGGAGCAAGACCAGATAATATTGATAGATTGTTAGGGCCCTGACTTGTGGTGCTGACTCCGGAGAGACCAGCATCAGCATCAGAGACCAAGCAGCCTTCATCCAAAAGAACAGTATCAATAGTTGAATGGGAGCAGAATTAGCCTCTACAGCTAATCCTGTCCTCATTCAAAGGAATACCATATACATACCCAGGCATCTATGGCAGTCAATATCTCATTCATATAAAGATTATACAGTGTATTTTATATGCAGCAGTGACACCTATCTGTGCCCCAAAATGTTGTTTAGTCCCATTCAAAATTCCCATTTCGACCTCCCCTTTTTAATTGATCCAGACAAACATATATTCCTTGATGCTGAAGTTGGGGCTTGGATACTTGAAGTGGGGGGGGGGGGGTCTTTGTGTTATGAATAGGGACTTAATGAAACTACTTTAAGTCTTCACCAAAGCTTTGAAAATAGTGAAACATACCTCTACTCATCATGCATGTATACCGTAATTAGAGAAATAACACAGAAATAGATCCAATCTATTATATTAAAGATTTTCACACTCTCACTTCTAAATGCTTAACAGTTGAGCATACATAAGTCCAAATAATTATCATTGATTTTAGTTTTCTTGGTAGAAGCTGGCAGAGCAAAGACACATAACTTGCCAAGATGTAATGACTCACTTGAAATTCAGCGTAATATACAGCACTTAAGGGGAGAATATATGACTTGTGGAATCAGTGAGGGACACAGGAAAGGAATAAGTAGCATAATATAAAAAATACATATATAAACAAAAACACAGGAGAATTCATAACAGCACAAACAAGCCTAATGTTTACTCAGATAAAGAAATAAACATAACATAATGTTGATTCTGCTAAAGGCAGTGTCATATAAGTCAGGGTTGTTACAGTTAAGATTTTCAGTATGCAATTGCCATGAATTTGAAAATATTTTTGTGGCAATAAGGGACCATTTTGTTATGAACTTGCTGATTCTATACCATTAATTATACCACCATCTAATATAATGTGTTTTTTTTAACATCTTTATTGGAGTATAATTGCTTTACAATGGTGTGTTAGTTTCTGCTTTATAACAAAGTGAATCAGTTATACATATACATATATCCCCATATCTCTTCCGTCTTGCATCTCCCTCTCTCCCACCCTCCCAGCTGGTCACAAAGCACCGAGCTGATCTCCCCGTACTATGCAGCTGCTTCCCACTAGCTATCTATTTTACGTTTGGTAGTGTATATATGTCCATGCCACTCTCTCACTTTGTCCCAGCTTACCCTTCCCCCTCCCTGTATCCTCAAGTCCATTCTCTTGTAGGTCTGTGTCTTTATTCCCGTCTTGCCCCTAGGTCCTTCATGACCTTTTTTTTTTTTTTTAGATTCTATATATATGTGTTAGCATACGGTATTTCTTTTTCTCTTTCTGACTTACTTCACTCTGTATCACAGACTCTAGGCCCATCCACCTCAACTACAAATAACTCAATTTCATTTCTTTGTATGGCTGAGTAATATTCCATTGTATATATGTGCCACATCTTCTTTATCCATTCATCTGTTGATGGACACTTAGGTTGCTTCCACGTCCTGCTATTGTAAATACAGCTGCAATGAACATTTTGGTACATGACTCTTTTTGAATTATGGTTTTCTCAGGGTATATGCCCAGTAGTGGGATTGCTGGGTCGTATGGTAGTTCTATTTTTAGTTTTTTAAGGAACCTCCATACTGTTCTCCATAGTGGCTGTATCAATTCACATTCCCACCAACAGTGCAACAGGGTTCCCTTTTCTCCACACCCTCTCCAGCATTTATTGTTTCTAGATTTTTTGATGATGGCCATTCTAACTGGTGTGAGATGATATCTCATTGTAGTTTCGATTTGAATTTCTCTAATGATTAATGATGTTGAGCATTCTTTCATGTGTTTGTTGGCAATCTGTATACCTTCTTTGGAGAAATGTCTGTTTACGTCTTCTGCCCATTTTTGGATTGGGTTGTTTGTTTTTTTAATATTGAGCTGCATGAGCTGCTTGTAAATTCTGGAGATTAATCCTTTGTCAGTTGCTTCTTTTGCAAATATTTTCTCCCATTCTGAGGGCTGTCTTTTCGTCTTGTTTATGGTTTCCTTTGCTATGCAAAAGCTTTTAAGTTTCATTAGGTCCCATTTGTTTATTTTTGTTTTTATTTCCATTTCTCTAGGATGTGGGTCAAAAAGGATCTTGCTGTGATTTATGTCATAGAGTGTTCTGCCTATGTTTTCCTCCAAGAGTTTTATCATGTCTGGCCTTACATTTAGGTCTTTAATCCATTTTGAGTTTATTTTTGTGTATGGTGTTAGGGAGTGTTCTAATTTCATTCTCTTACATGTAGCTGTCCAGTTTTCCCAGCCACTTATTGAAGAGGCTGTCTTTTCTCCATTGTATATTCTTGCCTCCTTTATCAAAGATAAGGTGACCATATGTGCGTGGGTTTACCTCTGGGCTTTCTATCCTGTTCCACTGATCCATATTTCTGTTTTTGTGCCAGTACCATACTGTCTTGATTACTGTAGCTTTGTAGTATAGTCTGAAGTCAGGGAGTCTGATTCCTCCAGCTCTGTTTTTCTTTCTCAAGATTTCTTTGGCTATTCGGGGTCTTTTGTGTTTCCATACAAATTGTGAAATTTTTTGTTCTAGTTCTGTGAGAAATGCCACTGGTAGTTTGATAGGGATTGCATTGAATCTGTAGATTGCTTTGGGTAGTATGGTCATTTACAGAATGTTGATTCTTCCAATCCAAGAACATGGTATATCTCTCCATCTGTTTGTATCATCTTTTATTTCTTTCATCAGTGTCTTATAATTTTCTGCATACACGTCTTTTGTCTCCTTGGGTAGGTTTATTCCTAGAAATTTTATTCTTTTTGTTGCAATGGTAAATGGGAGTGTTTTCTTAATTTCACTTTCAGATTTTTCATCATTGGTATATAGGAATGCAAGAGATTTCTGTGCATTAATTTTGTATCCTGCTACTTTACCAAATTCATTGATGAGCTCTAGTAGTTTTCTGGTAGCATCTTTAGGATTCTCTATGTATAGTATCATGTCATCTGCAAACAGTGACAGCTTTACTTCTTCTTTTCCAATTTGGATTCCTTTTATTTCTTTTTCTTCTCTGATTGCTATGGCTAAAACTTCCAAAACTATGTTGAGTAATAGTGGTGAGAGTGGGCAGCCTTGTCTTGTTGCTGATCTTAGTGGAAATGGTTTCAGTTTTTCACCATTGAGGATGATGTTGGCTGTGGGTTTGTCACATGTGGCCTTTATTATATTGAGAAAAGTTCCCTCTATGCCTACTTTCTGGATGGGTTTTTATCGTAAATGGGTGTTGAATTTTGTCAAAAGCTTTTTCTGCATCTATTGAGATGATCATATGGTTATTCTCCTTCAATTTGTTAATATAGTGTATCACGTTAATTGATTTGCGTATATTGAAGAATCCTTGCATTCCTGGGATAAACCCCACTTGATCATAGTGTATGATCCTTTTAATGTGCTGTTGGATTCTGTTTGCTAGTATTTTGTTAAGGATTTTTGCATCTATGTTCATCAGTGATATTGGCCTGTAGTTTTCTTTCTTTGTGACATCTTTGTCTGGTTTTGGTATCAGGGTGATGGTCACCTCGTAGAATGAGTTTGGGAGTGTTCCTCCCTCTGCTATGTTTTGGAAGAGTTTGAGAAGGATAGGTGTTAGCTCTTCTTTAAATGTTTGATAGCATTCGCCTGTGAAGCCATCTGGTCCTGAGCTTTTATTTGTTGGAAGATTTTTAATCACAGTTTCGATTTCAGTGCTTGTGATTGGTCTGTTCATATTTTCTATTTCTCCCTGGTTCAGTCGCAGAAGGTTTTGCATTTCTAAGAATTTGTCCATTTCTTCCAGGTTGTCCATTTTATTGGCATAGAGTTGCTTGTAGTAATCTCTCATGATCCTTTGTATCTCTGCAGTGTCAGTTGTTACTTCTCCTTTTTCATTTCTAATTGTACTAATTTGAGTCTTCTCCCTTTTCTTCTTGATGAGTCTGGCTAATGGTTTATCAATTTCCTTTATCTTCTCAAAGAACCAGCTTTTAGTTTTATTGATCTTTGCTATCATTTCCTTCGTTTCTTTTTCATTTATTTCTGATCTGATCTTTATGATTTCTTTCCTTCTGCTAACTTTGGGGTTTCTTATTCTTGTGTCTCTAATTGCTTTAGGTGTAAGGTTAGGTTGTTTATTTGAGAAACATTGAGATGTTTCTTGTTTATTAAGATAGGATTGTATTGCTATAAACTTCCCTCTTAGAACTGCTTTTGCTGCATCCCATAGGTTTTGTGTTGTTGGGTTTTCATTGTCACTTGTTTCTAGGTATTTTTTGATTTCCTCTTTGATTTCTTCAGTGATCTCTTGGTTATTTAGTAGGGTATTGTTTAGCCTCCATGTGTTTGTATTTCTTACAGATTTTTTCCTGTAATTGATATCTAGTCTCATAGCATTGTGGTCAGAAAAGATACTTGATACGATTTCCATTTTCTTAAATTTACCAAGGCTTCATTTGTGACCCAAGATATGATCTATGCTGAAGAATGTTCCATGAGCACTTGAGAAGTATGTGTATTCTGTTGTTTTTGGATGGAATGTCCTATAAATATCAATTAAGTCCATCTTGTTTAATGTATCATTTAAAGCTTGTGTTTCCTTATTTATTTTCATTTTGGATGATCTGTCCATTGGTGAAAGTGGGGTGTTAAAGTCCCCTACTATGACTGTGTTACTGTCGATTTCCCCTCTTATGGCTGTTAGTATTTGCCTTATGTATTGAGGTGCTCCTATGTTGGGTGCATAAATATTTACAATTGTTATATCTTCTTCTTGGATTGATCCCTTGATCATTACGTAGTGTCCTTCTTTGTCTCTTGTAATAGTCTTTATTTTAAAGTCTGTTTTGTCTGATATGAGAATTGCTACTCCAGCTTTCTTTTGATTTCCATTTACATGGAATATCTTTTTCCATCCCCTCTCTTTCAGTCTGTATGTGTCCCTAGGTCTGAAGTGGGTCTCTTGTAGACAGCATATATATGGGTCTTGTTTTTGTATCCATTCAGCCAGTCTATGTCTTTTGGTTGGAGCATTTAATCCATTTCAATTTAAGGTAATTATTGATATGTAGGTTCCTATGACCATTTTCTTAATTGCTTTGGGTTTGTTATTGTAGGTCTTTTCCTTCTCTTGTGTCCTGCCTAGAGAAGTAGCTTTAATATTTGTTGTAAAGTTGATTTGGTGTTGCTGAATTCTCTTAGCTTTTGCCTGTCTGTAAAGGTTTTAATTTCTCCGTCAAATCTGAATGAGATCCTTGCTGGGTAGAGTAATCTTGGTTGTAGGTTATTCTCCTTCATCACTTTAAATATGTCCTGCCACTCCCTTCTGGCTTGCAAAGTTTCGGCTGAAAGATCAGCTGTTAACCTTATGGGTATTCCCTTATGTGTTATTTGTTGTTTTTCCCCTGCTGCTTTTAATATTTTTTCTTTGTATTTAACTTTTGATAGGTTGATTAATATGTTTCTTGGCATGTTTCTCCTTGGATTTATCCTGTATGGGACTCTCTGCGCTTCCTGCACTTGATTAACTATTTCCTTTCCCATATTAGGGAAGTTTTCACCTATAATATCTTCAAATATTTTCTCAGTCCCTTTCTTTTTCTCTTCTTCTTCTGGGACCCCTATAATTCGAATGGTGGTGCGTTTAATGTTGTCCCAGAGGTCTCTGAGACTGTCCTCTTTTCATTCTTTTTTCTTTATTCTGCTCTGCAGTAGTTATTTCCACTATTTTATCTTCCAGGTCACTTATCCGTTCTTCTGCCTCAGTTATTCTGCTATTGATCCCTTCTAGAGAAATTTTTAATTTCATTTATTGTGTTGTTCATCACTGTTTGTTTGCTCTTTAGTTCTTCTAGGTCCTTGTTAAACGTTTCTTGTATTTTCTCCATTCTATTTCCAAGATTTTGGATCATCTTTACTATCATTCTGAATTCTTTATCAGGTAGACTGCCTATTTCCTCTTCATTTGTTAGGTCTGGTGCGTTTTTGCCTTGCTCCTTCATCTGCTGTGTGTTTCTCTGTCTTCTCATTTTGCTTAACTTACTGTGTTTGGGGTCTCCTTTTCACAGGCTGCAGGTTCCTAGTTCCCATTGTTTTTGGTGTCTGCCCCCAGTGGCTAAGGTTGGTTCAGTGGGTTGTGTAGGCTTCCTGGTGGAGGGGACTACTGCCTGTGTTCTGGTGAATGAGGCTGGATCTTTTCTTTCTGGTGGGCAGATCCACGTGTGGTGGTGTTTTTTGGGGTTTCTGTGGCCTTATTATGATTTTAGGCAGCCTCTCTGCTAATGGATGGGGTTGTGTTCCTGTCTTGCTAGTTGTTTGGCATAGGGTATCCAGCCCTGTAGCTTGCTGGTCGTTGAGTGTAGCTGGGTCTTGGCATTGAGATGGAGATCTCTGGGAGATTTTTGCCGTCTGATATTACATGGAGCTGGGAGGTTTCTTGTGGACCAGTGTCCTGAAGTTGGCTCTCCCACCTCAGAGGCACAGCCCTGACGCCTGGCTGGAGCACCAAGAGCCTGTCATCCACACGGCTCAGAATAAAAGGGAGAAAAGAAAGAAAGAAAGAAGAAGATAAAATAAAATAAAATAAAGTAAAATAAAATAAAGTTATTAAAATAAAAAATTATTATTAAAAAAAATTTTTTAAGTAATTAAAAAAAAAAGAAAGAAGAGAGGAACCAAACCAAAAAACAAAGCCACCAATGATAACAAGGGCTAAAAACTATACTAAAAAAACAAAACAAACAAAAAAACCGGACAGACAGAATCCTAGGACAAATGGTAAAAGCAAAGCTATACAGACAAAATCACATACAGAAGCATACACATACACACTCACAAAAAGAGAAAAAGGGAAAATATATATATATATTGTTGCTCCCAAAGTCCACCTCCTCAATTTGGGATGATTCGTTGTCTATTCAGGTATTCCACAGATGCAGGGTACATCAAGTTGACTGTGGAGATTTAATCCACCGCTCCTGAGGCTGATGGGAGAGATTTCCCTTTCTGTTCTTTGTTCACACATCTCCCGGGGTTCAGCTTTGTATTTGGACCCGTCTCTGCGTGTAGGTCGCCTGAGGGCATCTGTTCTTGGCTCAGACAGGACGGGCTTAAAGAAGCAGCTGATTCGGGGGTTCTGGCTCACTCAGGCCGGGGGGAGGGAGGGGTATGGTTGCGGGGCAAGCCTGCGGCGGCAGAGGCCAGCGTGACGTTGCACCAGCCCGAGGTGCACCGTGCATTCTCCCAGGGAAGTTGTCCCCGGATCACGGGACCCTGGCCGTGGCGGGCTGCACAGGCTCCTGGGAGGGGCGGTGTGGATAGTGACCTGTGCTTGCACACAGGCTTCTTGGTGGCGGCAGAAGCAGCCTCAGCATCTCATGCCCGTCTCTGGGGTCTGCGCTGATAGCCGCGGCTCGCGCCCGTCTCTGGAGCTTGTTTAGGTGGTGCTCTGAATCCCCTCTCCTTGCGCACCCTGAAACAATGGTCTCTTGCCTCTTAGGCAGCTGCAGACTTTTTCCCGGACTCCCTCCCGGCTAGCTGTGGCGCACTAGCCCCCTTCAGGCTGTGTTCACGCCGCCAACCCCAGTCCTCTCCCTGGGATCCGACCGAAGCCCAAGCCTCAGCTCCCAGCCCCCGCCCACCCCGGCGGGTGAGCAGACAAGCCTCTCGGGCTGGTGAGTGCCGGTCGGCGCCGATCCTCTGTGCGGGAATCTCTCTGCTTTGCCCTCCGCACCCCTGTTGCTGCACTCTCCTCCATGGCTCCGAAGCTCCCCCCTCCGCCACCCGCAGTCTGCGCCCGCGAAGGGGCTTCCTAGTGTGTGGAAACCTTTCCTCCTTCACAGCTCCCTCCCACTGCTGCAGGTCCCGTCCCTATTCTTTGTCTCTGGTTTTTCTTTTTCTTTTGCCCTACCCAGGTACATGGGGAGTTTCTTGCCTTTTGGGAGGTCTGAGGTCTTCTGCCAGTGTTCAGTAGGTGTTCTGTAGGAGTTGTTCCACATGTAGATGTATTTCTGATGTATTTGTGGGGAGGAAGGTGATCTCCGCGTCTTACTCTTCTGCCATCTTGAAGCTCCAACTGTTTTTTGTATCAGTGATGATAGGTCTGAATTCCAAAAATGGAGTAAATATCAGGGAGTACAGATTCACTCAAAAACAATATTAGTGGTAAGAAATTGAATATTCTACCTCTACCCTGAACCTGAAAGTATGTTGATATGTCTATCATGTCACCTTAAACCAATGAATATGTAGGTCTTAAGCAAAATTTTGCTGTTTCTGACATTCTTGTGGTAAAAACTTTGTCAGCAAAAGACAATTTAATCTTAATAAGGCTGAGCAATCTTTTTAGAAATATTAGCATTCTTTCAAATGTTAAATTTATAAATGGAATTAGACCTAATGAATGAATCTAAAACTGGATATTTGGGAACATCTCAGATATATTGTGATAAGCATGCCTGTTATGTGGCAGTCACAATGAATTATTTTAAAGCATTACCAATCTTATTACTTAGTATTGTGGATAACTATCTCCTTGATCCAACTTCTGGCCCACAGAAAACTCAAATGCAAGAAATATAAGAAAATGCTGAGCATCCTTTGTTTAAACTACTCAGCAAATCTAATTAATTCTCAATTTCCACAAGGTTAGAGACTTTAACTGCACCCATAGAAATTTTTAATCCCAGCACAAAACAAGTAGTTCATTTTAAGCAGATGTTGGTTTCCCCTTGACAACATGAGGCAACAATTCAAGCCTAAGGCTCAGGTTTACTTTCTCTCAGTTGCCTCTACCTCTTTTCAGCAAGTATGGCACATATCTCCACCCTATTTAATTCCCATTTTTAATGCCAATACTTCTTAATTTCATATTTAACTTTTCTAATTTACTTCTTTATATTCCAATAACAAGACTTGAAAATTATTTACAATAGCAGCGACTTATGTTTCAAATATATTGGAACACAAATTATTACATTTCTCAAAATACATACAGAAATCAAGTTGCATATAATGGAATTTCCCATTAGGGAATTCATGATTAGAAAATTATTTCTGAATTTAAGAAGAATTTCTAGGCCAGTGCATAAGCAGAGACTTAAAAATATAAGCTCTGAAACTAGAAAGCAGCATCCCACATCAATCCAGCATATTACAAATAAATATATTTGATAGTGAAGCGGATTCCTAGAACCTGAGATAGATTACCCTGTCAACTATACTGTTTATGCAAGTTACTTAAATATTAAGATTGAGTAACTCATATAATAACCCTCATATAGTCCTAATAATTGCTAAATATATTCATACTCAATTGTATAGAAAATTATTTCATCTATACTGTTGGTTCAGTCATTTTCAACTAATTTTGTTTGTAGGTATGTAAAGTCCCAACTTAAAATATATAATTATCCCCCATTTTCTCCCATCATAAATTTATGATTTATGATTTTCTCCCATAAATTTATGAACTTGGAAAATCTTACCTGATGAAAATGTAATCAAGTACACAATACCCAGGATAAGCAAACTCAGTAAGCTGCTCCCCATAAACAGTGATGTTTTAACAAGGTCCATATAAGTCCTTGTACGTGTGCTGATTTTCAAAGCATTTACTCTAGTGTAAGTGGACTACTTAAAAGCTGTAATAACCTATGAATAATTTTTTTTTTACTTTAAGAGGCCAGTGCATAAATTTTACAAAATTTTCAGTGACGTTTTGTTTGATTCAGAATATGGCAGAATCTATGAAATTGATTCAGGGTCGAAAATGTCTAATGGACATGGTGATCAGAGTGACTACCAGATCACCTCTGATCTCAAGTCTGTGTAAAATTTATTCTGAATTAAAAGTGTGTTCAGAATAACACTTGATTGTTTTGATTCTCTATTTGCAGAGCAAATTACATTTTAATTGCAAAGAAAGCTTTTTAAAATAATATGCTCTTACAATTCAATAACAAGCCCACAAACAAGCCAATGAAAATGGACAAAAAGTTCTCTGTTGCATATGGGACACTGGGACACTTTAAGGAAGCAGGCGTAAGCTTAGAAAAACACTTTTCATTATATTCCTGAATTTTCCGTGTTATTTTATATATTCAACCTATGAGCTGTGGTATTTAGCTTCTAAATGTGAAATGTTATCACACAAAAGATCCATTAGGGAACATTCAATATTGTTTTTAGGATAAAGACACAATTATAAATTTACTTCTGTCTGTGTTGCTCGTTAAAGTAAAACTTAGCAAAAATTGTAGTCTGGTATCAGATAAGCAGAAGTTATCCAATAAAGATGAAGAATATGTACACTTTCACTGAGATGTTCAGAAATTTGTTGTCAGAAATTTTTGAAATAATGAAGAATATTCAGCCTAAACAAATAAGGCAACAAGACAGAAAACCCAGAGTGCACTCTGATTGGTGTTAGTGATACAGAAATAATAGTGTTGAAACTTGTGCAGATGAGTCAAAGGACACTGATAAGAAAAGTTTATAATAAAATAATTTCCTACTCAATGATCATTTTCTGCTTCAACCTTTCATGTATACGCATTTCTTTTTACAGAAATGCAGCTTTTGAGCTCTGCTTAGGAAGTCATGAAGCTGCGAATTTTAAACTCAACCTTCATCAGAAAAGAGAGATATGAAAACAACAGTAAGCTAGCACTGGAATTCTTTTCCAAGAAAAGCTTCAGAGCCAACATGGTTGTATATGCCCCAACAGTAATCCATCCTATCCCACCTAGATCTGCACCCGGTCGGTCGCAGTTCTTGACAATCATAGCATAAGCACGTATCATAAGAGAAGTTTGATACAGTTTAAAATAAGAAGTAAGGAGGCATAGAAGACATTTTAGAAACATTTCTATCAAAATGGAATTAAGGCCTGAATTGTAAAGGGTTAAACATCAACTAACTGGTACGTCAAGTTGCTTTTAATGTTTGACTTTTAAGAGCACACAAGTAAAATTACAGTTGCACCTTTATTGTTAGCACAAGTTTGAATGTTTTATAGTGGATTGCTTATGTCATTATCATATTCTGAATCTGAATACTTTTGTTTATAAGTTGAATATATACATTAATATTGAAAGTTGAGGCAAAAAATAAATTATTTTTCCAACATTATGCCTGCTTCCCTAAAATTGTCTTGATGTTTCCTATATAATAGTATAGAGTAGAGAATAGGCAATGAGATTTGGATAACCTAACAAAATCTCTGGCATGTAATAAATTGCAACTTTTAAAAATATCGATTGGTGAAAGTCTAATAATCAGAATTATTTACTCTTCAGGGAATCCAGGTTGATATGTTTTAATGCCTAAAAGTAAATTATGATAAGTATCCTTGTTAAATATATCCTCTTATGTAGCAACTAATTTGCAGCTGTATTGTTTTTCTGAACAGAAGTCCATTTTTGTCCTTGCTGGTCAAGACACAGAGATTACAAGAGAAACCAGCAAATCGTATGTTTTTCTACATCTTAGAGTTGAATTTTAAAGGTTAGATACTCATTTTCATTGTTATAAACTACTGACCTTAGACTAAAACAATGACTACCTGTATCAGACAGGATTGAGTCGCAGAAACCACGCTAGATGCTTCCTCCAGAAAGAAATGTACAATATTTCACATAACTGACAGGATTGATTATAAGACACGTCATTATCTCATGTACTACTAAGAATGATAAACATACTGACAGGGAAAATATATTTAGAATTGATGGAATACAGTCTCCCCATACAGCACATTGCTTAAAAATGGGCAGCAAGTGCTTAATGAGCTTTCCAGGAAACCATCAAGCCCTCAGAGGCATTCTGCCCCTGCCCAGGAAAACTATACTTACCAAATCAGAAAACTGGTAAACTTAGCACCACACTGCCTCTGCCATAGTTCGGTAAATGCCATCATGACTGTAGAAAGCTACCAAATCACGGAAGCAGTGGATGCAGACCTATGAATTCCTCTGCCACATCATGTACCAGAAAAATGGATGCCTTCCTTGTCCCTTCTTCTTTCCTATTTCCCTCATTATGAAATTCAAGTTTCCCTGCAGTGCATCTGATTCTCAGACCTAAATCACACCTGGAAAAGTAGCTGCAAAGGAGCTTGGGATATAGAGTTCTAGCAGTCCAGCTTCGGCAATACAGAAAGAAACATATAGAAGGTTGGAGATTAGAATGGACATTGCATGAGCCATATTCCATACCTTCCATTCTACTCTTACTATCAAATCAGCTATGTAGCTGACTTTGGAATAGAATATAGGAAGTGTGGTAGGTAGAATAATGCCCCTGCTCTCCAGAGACGCCTACATCCTAATTCTGGAATATACGAATATGTTATATTACATGGCACAGTTAAATTAAGGTTGCAGATGAAATTAAAGTTATTAATCAGCTGACCTTAAAATAGGGATATTATCCTGGATATGCAGGTGGGCCCAAAGTAATTACAGGAGTCCTTAAAAGTGGAACAAATAAGCAGAAGAAGAAACCAGAGGGAGATGACTATAAAATACTGGCCAAAGATGCTACACACTTGACTTTGGAGATAGAGGAAGGGGCCATGAACCAAGGAATGTGGGTGGTCTCTAGAAGCTAGGAAAAGCAAAGAAATGAACTCTCCCCTAGATCCTCCAGAAGGAATTCCTGTGCATGTATCTGGAGAAAACCATAATCTGAAAAGACACATGCACCCCAATGTTCATTGCAATGCTATTTACAATAGCCAAGACATGGAAGCAACCTAAATGTCCATCAACAGAGGAATGGATAAAGAAGATGTGGTACAAATTTACAATGGAATATTACTCAGTCATAAAAAGGAACAAAATAGTGCCATTTGCAAAGACATGGATGGACCCAGAGATGGTCATACTGAGTGAAGTAAGTCAGACAAAGACAAATATCATATGATATTGCTTATATGTAGAATCTAAAAAAAAATGGTATAAAGGAACTTATAAAACAGAAATAGAGTCACAGATGTAGAAAACAAATTTATGGTTATCGGGGGGAAGGGGGGAGTGAGGGATAAATTGGGAGATTGGGATTGACATATACACACTACTGTATATAAAATAGATAACTAATAAGGACCTACTGTATAGCACAGGGAACTCTACTCAGTACTCTGTGATGACCTATATGGGAAAAGAATCTAAAAATGAGTGTATATATGTATATGTATAACTGTTTCACTATGCTGTACACCTGAAACTAACACAAGATTGTGAAACAACTGTACTCAAATAAAATTTTTTTTAAAATACAGCCCCATTGACCTCTTAATTTTAGCCCAGTAAGATCCATGTTTGACTTCTGACCTACGGAATTGTAAAAGAATTAATTTGCATTGTTCTGTATCACTAAGTAGTGGCAATTTGTTATAGCTGCAATAGGAAACTGACAGGAAATAAACAGGATGACCCTCTGCTTAGTCAACCAGTGTTGTCAAATGGTTACTCTGTATCAAGCGGCATTCTAGTTCTTTTGGGAGAAAATGACATAGTCTGTGCTCTCAAGGACCTCACAGACTAATGAAGAATAGGGACAAGTAAAGAGAACATTACAATATATTGTGATTAATGTTGTAATAGGACAAGTATAGACATGAGTGTTCAGGAGGTTTGTAGAAAAGTCATATCTCTATGCATAGAAGGATACATTACTGGTATTTTCTGAGTTGCTATGAAGGTGAGGGTGGGCAATAGGATTGAGTTCTACTCTCAGAAGCAGATGAAAAAGTCAGTTTTATATCCAGCTTTCAGATACTGAGTTCAATGATCTGAGAGTAATCATATCTTATATGTGTAACAGGCTTTATCACTTCTATCGCATCATGCTCTAGCAAATCAGGTAACTTTTCCTGAGCTTTTTAAAAGTGCTGAATGATTTGCCACACTATTTAAAAGACAGTGATAGACACTCTTACATAATGAGAAGCACCTGTTACGTGCCTAAACGTGTACTTGTGGTCCAGTGCTTTATAAGAGGGAATATTTAAGTCAGTGTTAATACTTTAGGATTCTTTCCTAGTACAAGCCATTTCAAAAAACTCCAGAGTCTATAATTACTGCTTCACATTACTGTCAGTACAGTCCCCACCAAGAGTCCTCCCACCTCAGTTTTCATCAGTGGGAGAATCTGAATAAGAAGGGAGTAGTAGAATCAAATAGGGAGAGGAAACAGACTGTGAAGATAAAACTACCAACAGATAAGTTCTCCACCTGAATATTTTTTAACTTCTTTTGTTCTTGCCTCTTTTTGAAAACTCAAATGAATTTTCAGAAAGTGATAACTGGTTATTATTGTTGCTGGATTCTCAGGCAGATTCTCATTGGCATATTTGTTTATAATAGTTTCAGAAAATGTGCCATAAACCATAATTATTTACCATAAATTAATAAAATGTAGATTAATGGCACAGTTGGGTTTTTTTTTCCCCACCACTTATCTCCCAAGCGTTACAATCAAAGACAGTCAAAGTTCGGAAGTTGGCCCCTGTAGTGGTTAGGAAACTGGGCCCAGGCTGACTGGATCTGAATCCTGACTCAGCCCCTTTCTTCCTGAGTGACTTTGACAAACTTTTACATGCTTCAGTTTCCTAGTGTGTTGAAGGTTAATAATAGCACTTTCCTAAAGGGGATATTTGAGGATAAAATAAGCAAATACTGAATTTTACATACAATTGTGCCTAACGCATGATAAGTGCTAACTAATTATTTGATAAATAAAATAGAAGATGAATTTAAATTACTTTAATTTCATATAAGGTATTAAAATTTCCACAGCATTTATGTTCTACCACTCTAGGTTTAAATAAACTTAGGAGACGTTTTTACACATCTCTTCAGTCATTCATTTAGTGTGATGAGCTAGAGAAACAGTGGCACATAAAACTGATGCGAAAAAGTCCGAACCTCATAGAACTTAGTGGCAAATACAGATATTACATCAAGGATTACAAGAGTAATGAGTTCTGTGATAAGGGGAAACACAAAGAGCATTGCTGGCAGTTCAAGATATGGTTGAACAAAATACATTTTAAGGTAAGAGGTAAAAAATTCAACCAATCATCCAGAACTTTATCAAAATTCAAACACTGGATATTTCTGAGGACTAAATCATGCTGTGTGCGCGACATGACATTAAGATAGGCACCATGCCAAAACAGCCTTTCTGCCAAGAAGTCCTTGCTGTATTAAACCCAGATGTGTCTTCTGCTACACTGAGTACATTTTCTCTAGTATAGACTTTGGCTGCAGAAAAGGATGTTACCACTGTCAAAATAAAAAGAAACCACGATTCAACTTTATTTCTTAAACACTATGATAATCCATTCTTTTTAAAGGAATCTTGGGAGTTCTATGCAACTAAACTTGAAAAGTAGCAGCTAGGAAAAGAAGAGAAGAAATTTAATTCACCTGCAGGGAAAACTCCCATGGGCAAAAGGACAATTTAACCTATGTATTTTAACTATAAAAATGGTCATTAAATTTGAAAACTCCTGGTGAACCTATAACTGGCAATAATGCAAGCTTTATGGACTATCTGTGAGATTTCTTTTGATTATTTTTTATGAGCTATTGAACTTTAGGAGCAAAGTATCCTCTTCCTTTCCACCAATTGGCTTTGAGAACAAATACCCTTGGGTACAAATATAATTAGGTCCACACTGTAAGGCGTCATTTTCAACTCACATTGAAAGAAAAAGAGCATCAGTAAGGAGTAGAATCGTCCCATTCACATTCAAAGGGTCTGATAGGTGTAAGAAAGCAACTAAAATGATTGTTCTGTACAGCAGTGTGAATCTCTCTCTGGAAATGGAGAGGATTAGGAAAAGTAAGGAAGCGCTACCTGTACTGGGCAATGTTTAGTAACTGAGAAAATACATTCTAGCTGGCTAAAGCCAAAAAAGATGGTTTACAGAATCACTGAGAATGCTGAAAAAACAGAATCAAGATTGTCCTTTTAGGAAAGACTCCCAGAGCCACAACAGAGAATGAGCACCAAAGGGGCTACCTCTTCTGTAATCAGGAAGCCACCCACTGAATGGAGAGGGTAGTCCTAGAGCGGTTTCTTCTCCATCCACACACCAACACTGTAATTAGAAAGTCCCTTCGGGCTTCCCTGGTGGCGCAGTGGTTGAGAATCTGCCTGCCAATGCAGGGGACACGGGTTCGAGCCCTGGTCTGGGAGGATCCCACATGCCGCGGAGTGGCTGGACCCGTGAGCCACAACTACTGAGCCTGCGCGTCTGGAGCCTGTGCTCCGCAACAAGAGAGGCCGCGACAGTGAGAGGCCCGCGCATCGCGGTAAAGAGTGGCCCCCGCTCGCCGCAACTAGAGAAAGCCCTCGCACAGAAACGAAGACCCAACACAGCCAAAAATAAATAAATAAATAAATAAATAAATAAATTTATTAAAAAAAAAAAAAAAAAAAAGTCCCTTCCATGACTGAGAAGCTGCTACTGCTGCCATCAGTTTCAAAACCATGCTATAAGGATATGATCGAAGTGGAGGTTCCACTCAGACCTCTTGATGCCTGTGATGCTACAGGCTGGACACTGGTACCTCCGTTAATTGTCCTACACAATAAACAAATACATTATTAAATAATAAAATAAATGTCTCCACAAAACTGCTTACCAGCAGAATCCTCAGAAACAGGAAATGTCCAGCTTCAGCCTCACTTTCTACTTCCCAAGGTGCAAATATTTCCAAGCCACTCTGGATTCTTAACCTGCCAAGAAACCTAAGGACTGTGGTTTTCAGTTTTCCAGCCTCTGCAGTTCAGGAAATCTCACGAGAAAGAAGTTGGAAGGGATGTCATAAACCAGTTCAATGTATTTCTACATTATGAATTGCAAATGAAACATCTTTAACAATTAATATTTATTCTTTGATGCCCAGAATAAATAGCATCAGTCCAAAAGATCTACCCTCTAGGCAAACTGATTCATTTACAATTCATGCTTTTGAGCAACCACAAAGGGGAGAACTAGCCCTACCACAAAAAATTTATCCAAATCTATTCATTTTCTCAATACAGTTAGTGAGGATTTAGATAAAGGAAAAATGCCTACAGACATCTGACTGGCAATATAACTTGTTATATACCATTAGAGATTATTTTTTCTTTCTTAATTTCTGGGAAATATACCGTGGTAGACAGAATTTTAAGATGACCGCCAGATTCCCATCTCCTGGGGTATACACCCTGTTTATTCCCTTTCTCTTGAGCATGGGTAAGATGTGGATAGGATGGATTTCATTCCCATTATTAGATTACATTAAATGGCAAAGGTGAAGGCATTCTGTAGATGAAATTAAGATTCCAAATTAGTTGACTTTGAATTAATAAAAATGAAGATTATCCCGGTGAGTATGATTTCATCAGGAGACGCTTTTAAAGAGGGACTGAGTCCTGCATGGAAAAAAATTCTCCTGCTGGCCTTCAAGAAGTGAGCTGCCACGTTTTGAGAGACAAACCCCACATGTCAAGGACCAGAGGGTGGCATTTAGGAGCTGAGAGTGGTTCTGATCTACAGCTAACAAGAAAATGGATATCTCAGTCACACAACTGCAAGGAAATTCACGTCTCCAACAACTAATGAGTTTGGAAAAGGACTTTAAATAAGCCTCAGATGAGTTTGTAACCCCTGTAAACACTCTGCTTGCAGCTTTCTGAGATCCTGAGCAGAGAACCCAGCTAGACTATGCCCAAATTTCCAACCCACAGAAACTGTGAAGTAATAAATGAGTGTGTTTTTAAGCCACTAACTTTGTGGTAGTTTCTTGTACAACAGGAAACTAATACATATATGAAAAATATTTTACCAAGACTTTTCAAACATGTATTATTTATATATGTTACTCTTTAACTTGGAAACACTTTATTATAAAGTCAATAAGAAGGAATTAGAAAAATACCAAAATATTAATTAATTTTAATGCACCTCTACCAGTGTCATATAAAATGAAATGAAACATTTTAATCTCTTTATGCACTTGAAGTATGTTAATATCAAAGCCTTGCAGTTACAAATTTAGGTCATTCAATTTGCAGAAAATGTATAATACATAACTCAATTGGCAAACTCAACTCTCATTGTCTAGTAAATTAACCTAATCAGACTTACTGTCTGTCAAAAAAAAAATAACCAATATCATTTTTCACTTAAAGAGTAGATCTTAAACTGTGACACCTTGGCACTTATCTCATTTATTAATTCCAATTCTTAGATAAATACACAGCTAGCTAAAGCACAGTGTCTTGTTATGAGTTTGTTTTATAGAAGAACTAATGAATCACCACTTTCTTTCTGATGCTCCTTCTGCTTTCCTCTAATGGGCCTTTCCCTCAGAAGGATTAAATTACTTGACAGTAGTCCGAAGATGGAAGAGAACATGTCATTCAATGAAAATTATCATCACTTGCACTGCCCCACTCTATAACATACCTAAGAACATCCTCACATAGTTTTGGGTTTTTTTTAACATCTTTAATGGAGTATAACTGCTTTACAGTGGTGTGTTAGTTTCTGCTTTATAACAAAGTGAATCAGCTATACATATACATAGCTATATATATACATATATCCCCATATCCCCTCCCTCTTGCATCTCCCTCCCACTCTCCCTCTCCCACCCCTCTAGGTGGTCACAAAGCACCAAGCTGATCTCCCTGTGCTATGCAGCTGCTTCCCACTAGCTGTTTTATATTTGGTAGTGTATATATGTCCATGCCAGTCTCTCACTTCATCCCAGCTTACCCTTCCCCCTCCCCGTGTCCTCAAGTCCATTCTCTACCTCTGTGTCTTTATTCCTGTCCTGCCCCTAAGTTTTTCAGAATCTTTTTTTTTTTTTTTTAGATTCCATATATATGTGTTAGCATACAGTATTTGTTTTTCTCTTTCTGACTTACTTCACTCTGTATCACAGATTCTAGGTCCATCCACCTCACTACAAATAACTCAATTTTGTTTCTTTTTTTGGCTGAGTAATAATCCATTGTATATATGTGCCACATCTTCTTTATCCATTCATCTGTTGATGGACACTTAGGTTGCTTCCATGTCCTGGCTATTGTAAATACAGCTGCAATGAATATTGTGGTACATGACACTTTTTGAATTATGGTTTTCTCAGGCTATATGCCCAGTAGTGGGATTGCTGGGTCGTATGGTAGTCCTATTTTTAGTTTTTTAAGGAACCTCCATACTGTTCTCCATAGTGGCTGTATCAATTTACATTCCCACCAACAGTGCAAGTGGGTTCCCTTTTCTCCACACCCTCTCCAGCATTTATTGTTAGTAGATTTTTGATGATGGCCATTCTAACTGGTGTAAGGTGACACCTCACTGTAGTTTTGATTTGCATTTCTCTAATGATTAGTGATGTTGAGCATCCTTTCATGTGTCTGTTGGCCATCTGTATGTCTTCTTTGGAGAAATGTCTATTTAGGTCTTCTGCCCATTTTTGGAAGGGGTTGTTTGTTTTTTTGTTATTGAGCTGCATGAGCTGCTTGTATATTTGGAGATTAATCCTTTGTCAGTTGCTTCATTTGCAAATATTTTCTCCCATTCTGAGGGTTGTCAAAAGCTTTTTCTGCATCTATTGAGATGATCATATGGTTTTTATTCTTCAATTTGTTAATGTGGCATATCACATTGATTGATTTGTGTATATTGAAGAATCCTTGCATCCCTGGGATAAATCCCACTTGATCATGGTCTATGATCCTTTTAATGTTTTGCTGGATTTGGTTTGCTGGTATTTTGTTGAGGATTTTGCGTCTGTGTTCATCAGTGATATTGGCCTGTAATTTTCTTTTTGTGTGATATCTGTCTGGTGTTGGTATCAGGATAATGGTGGCCTTGTAGAATGAGTTTTTGAGTATTCCTCCCTCTGCAGTGTTTTGGAAGAGTTTCAGAAGGATAGGTGTTAGCTCTTCTCTAAATGTTTGATAGAATTCATCTGTGAAGCCATCTGGTCCCGGGCTTTTGTTTTTTGGAACATTTTTAATCACAGTCTCAACTTCAGTGCTTGTGGTTGGTCTGTTTATATTTTCTATTTCTTCCTGGTTCAGTCTCGGAACATTGTGCTATTCTAAGAATTTGTCCATTTCTTCCAGGTTGTCCATTTTATTAGCATATAGTTGCTTGTAGTAATCTCTCACGATCCTTTGTATTTCTGCAGTGTCAGTTGTTACTTCTCCTTTTTCACTTCTAATTCTATTGATTTGAGCCTTCTCCCTTTTTTTCTTGATGAGTCTGGCTAATGGTTTATCAATTTTGTTTGTCTTCTCAAAGGACCAGTTTTTAGTTTTATTGATCTTTGCTATTGTTTCCTTCATTTCTTTTCCATTCATTTCTGATCTGATCTTTACAGTTTCTTTCCTTCTGCTAACTTTGGGGTTTTTTTGTTCTTCTTTCTCTAATTGCTTTAGGTGTAAGGTTAGGTTGTTTATTTGAGATGTTTCTTGTTTCTTGAGGTAGGCTTGTATTGCTATAACCTTCCCTCTTAGAGCTGCTTTTGCTGCATCCCATAGGTTCTGGGTCATCAGGTTTTCATTGTCCTTTGTTTCTAGGTACTTTTTTATTTCCTCTTTGATTTCTTTAGTGATCTCTTGGTTATTTAGTAGTGTACTGTTTAGCCTCCATGTGTTTGTATTTTTTACAGATTTTTTTCCTGTTATTTATATCTAGTCTCATAGTGTTGTGGTCAGAAAAGATACTTGATACGATTTCAATTTTCTTTAATTTACCAAGGCTTGATTTGTGACCCAAGATATGATCTATCCTGGAGAATATTCCATGAATACTTGAGAAGAAAGTGTATTCTCTTGTTTTTGGATGGAATGTCCTATATATATCAATTAAGTCCATCTTGTTTAATGTGTCATTTAAAGCTTGTGTTTCCTTCTTTATTTTCATTTTGGTTGGTCTGTCCATTGGTGAAAGTGGGGTGTTAAAGTCCCCTACTATTATTCTGTTACTGTCAATTTCCTTTTTTTATGGCTGTTAGCAGTTGCCTTATGTATTGAGGTGCTCCTATGTTGGGTGCATAAAGATTCACAATTGTTATATCTTCTTCTTGGATTGATCCCTTGATCATTATGTAGTGCCCTTCTTTGTTTCTTGTAATTAAAGTCTATTTTGTCTCACATGAGAATTGCTACTCCAGCTTTCTTTTGATTTCCATTTGCATGGAATATCTTTTTCCATTCCCTCTCTTTCAGTCTGTATGTGTCCCTAGGTCTGAAGTGGGTCTCTTGTAGACAGCATATATCTGGGTTTTGTTTTTGTATCCATTCAGCCAGTCTATGTCTTTTGGTTGGAGTATTTAATCCATTTACATTTAAGGTAGTTATCGATATGTATGTTCCTATTACCATTTTCTTAATTGTTTTGGGTTTGTTATTGTACGTCTTTTCCTTCCCTTGTGTTTCCTGCCTAGAGAAGTTCCTTTAGCATTTGTTGTAAAGCTGGTTTGGTGGTGCTGAATTCTCTTACTTTTTGCTTGTCTGTAAAGGTTTTAATTTCTTTGTCAAATCTGAATGAGATCCTTGCTGTGTACAGTAATCTTGGTTGTAGGTTGTTCCCTTTCATCACTTTAAATATGTCCTGCCACTCCCTTCTGGCTTGCAAAGTTTTGGCTGAAAGATCAGCTGTTAACCTTATGGGGATTCCCTTGTATGTTATTTGTTGTTTTTCCCTTGCTGCTTTTAATATTTTTTCTTTGTACTTAATTTTTGATAGTTTGATTAATATGTGTCTTGCCATGTTTCTCCTTGGATTTATCCTGTATGGGACTCTCTGCACTTCCTGGACTTGATTGACTATTTCCATTCCCATATTAGGGAAGTTTTCAACTATAATCTCTTCAAATATTTTCTCAGTCCCTTTCTTTTTCTCTTCTTATTCTGGGACCCCCATAATTCAAATGTTGGTGCATTTAATGTTGTCCCAGAGGTCTCTGACACTGTCTTCAATTCTTTTCATTCTTTTTTCTTTATTCTGCTCTGTGGAAGTTATTTCCACTATTTATTTTCCAGGTCACTTATCCGTTCTTCTGCCTCAGTTATTCTGCTATTGATTCCTTCTAGAGAATTTTAAGTTTCATTTATTGTGTTGTTCATCATTGTTTGTTTGCTCCTTAGTTCTTCTAGGTCCGTGTTAAATGTTTCTTTTCTTTTCTCCAGTCTATTTCCAAGATTTTGGATCATCTTTACTATTATTACTCTGAATTCTTTTTCAGGTAGACTGCCTATTTCCTCTCATTTGTTTGGTCTGGTGGGTTTTTACCTTGCTCCTTCATCTGCTGTGTGTTTCTCTGTCTTCTCATTTTGCTTTACTTACTGTGTTTGGTGTCTCCTTTTTGCAGGCTGCAGGTTTCTAGTTCCCATTGTTTTTGGTGTCTGCCCCCAGTGGGTGAGGTTGGTTCAGTGGGTTGTGTAGGTTTCCTGATGGAGGGAACTGGTGCCTGTGTTCTGGTGGATGAGCATGGATCTTGTCTTTCTGGTGGGCAGGACCACATCCGGTGGTTTGTTTTGGGGTGTCTGTGGACTTATTATGATTTTAGGCAGCCTCTCTGCTAATGGGTGGGGTTGTGTTCCTGTCTTGCTAGTTGTTTGGCATAGGGTGTCCAGCACTGTAGCTTGCTGGTCATTGAGTGGAGCTGGGTCTTAGCGTTGAGATGGAGATCTCTGAGATCTTTCGCCGTCTGATATTACATGGAGTCGGGAGGTCTCTGGTGGACCAGTTTCCTGAATTCGGCTCTCCCACCTCAGAGGCACAGGCCTGACAGCCGCCCAGAGCACCAAGACCCTGTCAGCCACACAGCTGTTTGCTCACCAGTCTTGGAGTAATTGGAAGTCTTTTCTGGATCCCCATATGGGCCACCAAAATGTTGACCTCAGCTTGTCTGAGATGGTATTTCTCTTTTCCTCTCAGTTGGGTAAGATTATCGAAATCTATTATAGTGGCACTAGCTTGAGAATCAGCCAATGCAAAAAACAAACATGCTCATAAGGCGGAGCTCTCCACGCATCTTCCTTTAAGATGATGAGTCTTCCTCATATAGTTTTAAACACATTTTCTAATGTAGCTCTTTACCATTAAAATAGATATGTATGAAACAAAGAAGCATTGATTAAAAGAGGGTACCTAAAACTGATATATTGATTTGTCTACCTGTTTGATGGCCACATAGATTTTACATTCCCATAATGCACCATAGTTAGATACAGAATGGGAACAAGCTAGGCCTTTCTACTGTAAAGTGAAACAACAGTTTTGAGAGCACACCTATGGCCTGTTCTCAGGTTAATTTTATATATGAGTTTTATAGAACTTGAAGATATGGAATTTTATTCTCATTAAACTATCTATATCTAGACACCCAAGTTTGATGTTAATTGGAAAGAAAAAGCAAAGCAGCCCAACACACTAATATTGGTTTAATAGGTACATTATAATGGTAATCATTTTATGCCTTATATATCCTTTCTCACTGTTCTATGGAAATAAAGCTCACACTATAAGAGGTAAACTTTGTATCTTTTTCTTCTATATGATTAATATTCTATAATAATATCCTGATGAACATCAAACAGTTTACCTTATACAATTGGTTATTTTAGTCAATGTATCACCTTGACCAAGACTTTTGAGTGTATAAATCTGAAAGTTTATCCCTCTTTCCATCATCCTATTTTATTTTCCCCTAATTTGGAAATAATAGCCATTCACCTAATTTGCCATATTCTCATTTTAGTTTATATAAATATGTACCCAAAAACATCCCCACTGCCGCTAATTACTCTAAGAATACTGCCAAAATCCAAAGAATTTTTTTCTCACATATGCATGCCATTATACATTCACAGGAGAAAAATGCTTCGAGGTGCTTTCAGAATATGTTGTTCATCTTTCCATATCCTCATATTTGTTATGTCATAGTGAGCGTATTCCCATGAATAATGAGATGGTGAAATTCTCCGTTGTCTTTTTTTTGTGTGTTTTGGCTTTATCTTTTTTTATAACTGACGTACTAATGCTATTTTTTTTCACCCAGATAATTTTTAGTTAACTTTCCCAGTTCATTAAGCTCTATTTCATAAGTTTCTGTGCAAAACTACGATGAATAATTCTAGCTCAATATTCAGTTATTTCAATATATTGCTTTCTTTTTCTCATTTGATTAGCAGAAACAAAGCTAAACCCTACCTCTTTTCTGTTAATATATTTTTGTGGCTATTGAAAGAAATGTCACTTGTTTCAGGTTGCAAAAATTAACATTGGTTTTAAAATAATTTTCTGCTTCTATATATTTATTTAATATTAAAGAACATTGTAATGAAAGAAAGGAGACTTTCTTTCAATATATGTGACTCCATTTGTAAACCTGGGCAAAACTCAATATATGTGACTCCATTTGTAAACTTGGGCAAGAGTCATTCAACATATGTAGGTCTTTCATTCTCCATCAATAAAAGAAAGTAATAGGATAACTTAAAGCACCTTAGGGGTCTGATATTTCTAACTTCTTTATACACAATTTTCTCTAATACATCAATTTCAAAAAACTTTCCTAGAACTTTTGTGTCAAAAAGTAGTCTTCCATTTAAATTATGCACAATTATAAAAATCCTACGTTTTTAATGCAGAAAATATAACACAGAGCATGAAGCTTGGGAGATATTCATATGCTTCTTTTTTATGAAATTCCCCAGTTCCCAGTCTTCTCTAGTTAAGAGTCCATAATGCTGAGGTCTGAAATTTGATTTCATTGAGAATCAGAATATCTACAATCTGCAATGTTTGTTTACCCTTATATAATCCAATCTTCCCTCTGCAGTAGATAAGAACTTTCTATGGAGAAAAACCCACTGCTCCAGGAGGGAGCACAGGTGATTTCAAACTTGCAATTTGAAGTGTGCTGCATGCGAATGTTGTTTCTGCCTCATTCTCTCCCCGTGCCACAGCTTGTTTGGATGTGGATGCCCTTGCTGACTCAGTTTACTGGCATGAATAAACCATAAAAAAGTTTTGCTCATTCTACCGGTACTTTCTGCATTTCCCAACACAAGCTAAAAGATTTCCAACATAATTTCATAAAGGCTGAATCGTGCATGGTCAATTAAAAAAAAATTCTAGGACTAGAACTAATGCAAAAAGGTAGAGAATAAGATTTGGCACAAAGGAAATGGTTATTTAGGGAAAGCCTTCAAAGAAAAGAGTCAAATATCTTAAGGGTTGATTCCTTCTTGTCCCACATCAAGAACCAATTACTTTAAAAAGACCAGCAAAAAAACCTTTTCTCTCTGGAATTTACACTATCTTCTCTCCATTCTCCTCTACTATTCAGCATCATTTGTCACCCCTCTAACTAACTGCCATTATTATATATTGAGTATGTTCCCAGGTTGTGTGATAGCCAGAGTTACCAAGTTGAGAGCTGAGAGTCTTGACGGATTAGGGAACCAGCAAAATTTCAAATATAAAGTTGGTGGTAAGCAAGAACAGCAAGATATATTTGAGTATAAACTGAAATACATAATTTTTGAAAATCCAGGAATTCTGTGCAATAAATTTGGAGAACGATATCTATTTAGTCCTAATTTACTTTTCCTCACTTAACACCTCCCTTCATTGGATGTTGAGGCACAATGTTGATGCTATGTCAGCAACTGCTATAGCAGCTCACCAACCCTATTTCATCATTTTCCTGGACAAACTGCTAGTCAGTATTTCCCAGCCTTTTTTTGCCCTTGGGGATTGGGGGATAGGAGCTCGTGCTCTAGCCAATAGAATGTGACTAGCAATCATGAGCATTACTCCCAGGTCTTCTCCATAAAAATACCGCCCCATGTAAAATTTTCTGTGCTTTTCCTTTTTTTTTTTCTTTTCCTGGATTAATGCAAATGAACACAATGATCCACAAGATCATGGTAGAAGCACAAGATAAAAGAGACTGGGCTCCTGGAACATCACTTGGGGGAAAAACACCTGTCATAAGGAACACCCATTGTGGACTTTGAATGAGTTCTTTTTTTGAGACATTATACCCACTGGAGTTTGTTTGTCACAATTGCTAGCATTATATTAACTAACATGCTACCAAACTAGTGAGAATCATTTTTAATTCTCACTCACTTTGCCTTGCCAGGGGAAGTCCATAAAAAATAAAATATTTACTCCCTAACTGTTAATCATAGTCTATTCAACCAATACAGGTTAAGTGAAGTGAATCCCCACCTGGGGTATCTGCCTCCCTGGGATTGAGGTTGCCCTCCTTCCCCTCAGCCTATACTTGAGAATTTCTACTTTAAATGACAGGTAGTCCTGATGGGAGTGTGTTATGCTGTGCAAAACATCCAGCAATGGATGAAATACCAATTAATGCCTCATATCTTCCATGATATCATTAGCATTTACCAAATGCTAGCCCTAATTCACTATCACTTATCAAGTTTCTAGAAAGTCAGTGTGGGAGAGGACCATACAAGGGTGTAGATATGAAGAGGCTTAGTTCATTGGGGATCTTTGATGTGACAGTCTAACCAGTTACATTTCTTGTTCTTCACATTTCTTCAGAAATAACCAACAACAACTTTACAATTCCATTTATAAACTAATCAGATTCCTAGGAAATAATTAAACTGAGCACAAGTCTTGAGAACTAAAATTTCATGACCTCTACCCATCTTGAATTTCAAAATTGATTTGAGAGGCATTGCAGGGATGGAAATCTAAATTTAAGAGTAGAGCCAAAAATGCCAGATATAGGGCTCTGATCCAAAAGAAAACCAGGCAATGACTATGTCCTGCAAAGGCCAGAGAGCAGACACAGAGGAAAGATTATAATTGCCCCCAATGAAGACCACTTTTGAACCTGGGCATAAATATATATATTCTGTTTCAGAGAATTGTTATAGAAGCAGAGGAAGAACCCAAATGGAATATAACTGAACCAGGAAGATCAACTGCAGTAGATTGGCTGCACCTTTGAGAGGCATGTTCCTGGAATGGGTAATAGTTTTACTAAGGTGGAAATTGACACAGTCAAGAAGCCAAGAAACAAAGCAGCAAGAGAGAGATACATTTTCCCTCAAGGCCAGGCTGGATATTCTCTAACAAGGAAATTCCTACAGTGACTGTTTTAATCTGATTCACTCTCCCTGTAGGATGCTCTATAGTTACTTCCTAAAGAAATTCCACCTTCCCTTACCAAGGTTTTCCTTTTCATTTTAAATCCAAATATTAGTCTTTTTGGCGGAGAAAGCAGAAACAATGAGCAATTAAGCAATCCTTCAAGGAATTGTGTAGGAGAGATTCCAAGCCATGAATATATAGTTCTATTTTGTTCGCTTGATTTTAACACTCCCATACTTCATTTTATAAAAATGATGTTTACTTAGATATTTAACAAATCTCTCTATACAGATGATGAGATAGCTATAAAAAGTACACACACACACACACACACACACACACACACACACGGTTTACCATCATTTTCTAGATCATTCAGCAGCCACTATTAATGAAAACACTTGTAGATCTATTACAAAATTAAGGTCATTTCTTCTAACACAAAGAAAATGCCTAAACTATTCACCTTCCATTGTCATAGCAATGGGGAGGAATAAGAAAAGAGAAGTGAAGGAAGTCAGTGCTCAGAAATACTATCATTTATATGGGATCCCAAGGGATATTTGCGAGAGAATCTTAAGGCTAAATGAGGCTAAAATACTGGTCATTAAGCCAGTTTTCTATGGCAAGAAGAAGAAAACAGTCAGTGAGCCAAAAGGCAAAGCAGGGTGCAGATGAGCAAGTTAAATGAAGCCATTAAAGCGACACTGGGCAGAAATAAAAGGGAGTTAAAAGATGACCGCAGGCAGTTGCACACAGCATGGGCTGAGGTAGAATTACACCTGATACAGACAATGGCTAATCGAGAAAAACTCAAATAAGTGTATCTATATAATCATGCCCATGGGATATATCTGAATTACATCAAGGTAAATGAATAACCTACCTCTCATTCCAGCCAATTGCATAGAGCATTATTCATAAAACTTTATAATTTTGTGAGGCATTTTAGGACGTCAAAAGGCAATGACTTGGCATTTCAAATGCTCCAATTTGTCTGAAAGACTATCTTTCACTCTTCTCTTTCTTTGAATAGACAATAAGGTGCACAAAAGGTTTTATAAACCTAGGTAGGTAGGACAGTAACTTTGATCATGACTGATCATTGCCTTGAGTCCATCCTCAGGCAAATCTGGAGATTTTCTCATCCTTCCTCTTTATGAAAATGGAGAAAAGTCACAAGAGATGCTACTGGACAGATGACTGCCTCATGACAGGTTATAGGGTATTAATTCCCAAGTTACTCAGAACCTTAGTTCTGAAAATGCAAAAATGTTTCAGGATCTTCACAGATTACTGAGAAACTCAGGAGTTCAGAACTGATGGTAGTGAGGGGAAAGTAATTAACATACCCAATCTTAATTATAGGACCAAAACATTTAATTTTAAGTAATATCAAAATACTATAAGTTGTTTCCTCTCATTTTCTGGAGAAAGGTGCATGACTGCTTGTACAAACTTCTACTTAACCCCTTGGACTTCTGGGAAAGGGAAAGGAATATCTAATGCAAGTAATATTTTGTCTTCTGAAGAATGATTTCAATATACAGTCCTGAAAGATTGCTTTATACAAAGAAAATGAATAGTCTCCTTGAAGTTTGTTTTCAAATATGGGTGACCAGAAATGTCCCGTACTTAGCAGAAAGTCTAATACTATTTTATAGAAGATATGCTGTCTGATATTATGGAAAAGAATTATTCATCTTTAATAATGCATCTTTAATAAACCTTAGAGAATTCTAGCCTGTGGCATGGTTTAATCCAAATAAACTTAAAATCCCTCGGATCACAGAGAGGTGGTCTTACTTACTGAAAATACCACTGATAAGTGAAGTTCTGGCATCCCTTCACAGACATTAGTTTTATATAATAGAAAATGTCTTCTGCTTTCTGGACAAAAATGCATGAGGTCTCATGGACTACTAAGCTGATATTGTGAATTACAAAATGAGTCAAAATCAAAGAGGCTCTAGTGTTTTTACAAGGACAGCAAATCTCTCTGATTCAGAAGAGAGAAGAAAATATCCATTCATTATTTTTCTTTTGTCTTTAAGGTGTTTTGTTTTGTTTTGTTTTCCAGTAGTACCTTAAAAAAAAAAAAAAAAGAAGCAAAATCATCAAGGATCAAGAGAACTACGAAACTCTGATTTTCTGTGACAGTGAAAATATATTCTGTTCTTTTTTACAAAAGCACTACAGCAAACAACTATGAAAATTCTGCCTCCTAGGGTACATAATATATTTATATCCATGCAGAAAGGGAATAGGTTAAAAGGTATTTATAAATGCCTAAATCTGTAAGTCAGTGTTATAATTCAGATTTGTGGGTGAGATTTTTACCTGGCTCTAGGACTTGTGAACAAGTTATTGATTCTTAGGTTCCTTATATTTAAAAATAGGAAAAGAAAGTGAAGTGCTTTCACAGAAAGAGACAATACTTTGCAAGATTTTTCACTAATACCAAAAGAAATGGTGTCACATATGTAAGTTGATGGCTTAAGAACAAGTTTTGCTTGAATTACCAGAATTATTCACTTTTTAAAACTGGTAACATTGGCCAAAGAGTATCATTCAAGATGAATTAAAAAACAGTTGTAACTATACACTGAGACACCTGTGCAAATATTATAGAATAGACAAGTGGATATAGGATATCTTCCTATGTCTCCTTCTTTATTCAAAAATGGGAAAACTAAATGAGAACAATGCATATTTATTTACACTCCAAAACTTTTTAATCTTATAGCCTTCAGTGTTGGAGCTACTTCGTATGAGTAATTTTACTTAATTGTCACATTATGCATATCAAGCAGGTATTATTATTATTATTATTACCACCATTGCATAGATGAGAAAACTGAATCTCAGAGAGATTTTTATCACTCACTCTAGTCACATAGATAAGAAAGAGGAAAGACCATAATATGAACCCAGATAGCTCTAAGTTTAATGGAATCTTTTCACTGTACCTCAACTCATTTATCTGATATTCATCTAAGATCAACTGAAGAAAGATAATTGCAAATATAATACTTTAGCTATATATCCAATCTCCTACTTGAAATCTCCTGGATATCTAACAGAAATTTCAACCTTAGTATGTCTGAGATTGAAACAAAATTCACTGAATAGTTTTTCATTTCAATAAATGGCACCACAGTGTGCCTGTGAAACTGCTGCCCCAAAGCTGAGATCAATCTGTATTCCTCTCTTTCCATCACTATTCATATCCCAAAATTTCCATTTTTCTCTTTCTCTGCTGTTAACTCTAGTCAAAGCCACCCTATCACTCCCCTAAAATATGACAATACATCCAAATCCGCCTCTCTGCTCCCTTACGTTTCAACTCCTCCCTCAGTGATTTACTTTCACAGTAGACAGAGTGATATTTTGAAAAAAGCACACAGGATCTTAACTCTTCACTCCCCACACACTGCTTTGATTCCTTGATTGTCTTTCTGTTGCTGATAGGAAAAAAAAGCCAACTCCTTTATGATGACATAGAGCCAGGTTTGATATTTTCCTGTCTACTTCTTTCCAACCACACTTCATACAATCCCTTTCTTACTGTCTTAGACAGTAACAAATTACTCTAGACTGAGTAGCTTAAACAACAGAAATTAATCTTCATTGTTCCAGACGTTAGGAATTCCAAGATCGGAGTTCCAGCATAATTGAGTTCTGGTGAGAACCTGCTTCTTCTTTTGCAGATGATCATCTCAGTGTGTCGTCTTCTCATCATGTCCTCACGTGGCAGAAAGAGCAGAGAGGAAGCAACCTCTCTTCTGTCTCTTCTTGGGGGTACTAATCTCATTCATGAGGGCTCCACCCTCATGACCTAATTATTGTACTTCTCAAAGGCCTCACCTCCTAATAGAATCACACAGGTGATTAGAATTTCAAACATGTAAATTTTGGAGGGACAAATTTAGTCCATAACATTTATCATACCCCAAACTTTCTTAATCACTTTGTAAATCTTTGGATATACCAATCCTTTTTTCTACCCCTAGGACTGTATGATTATTGTTCTCTCTTTTTAGAATAATCTTTCTCTGGTCCTTTGTATAGTAGGTTGTTTTTTCTTCAAAATTTCAGCTAAAAATGTTCCTAACAACCTTAATTAATTAATGAAGATTGCTTCCCTGGTTACTAGCTATCACCTCACTTTATTTCCCTCATAATCTTCTATTACTATTTTCTATTTGGGTGTTCTCTGTTTCCTGTGTCTCCCTCAGATCAAGGTCACATTCAATTTTGGATCTTCAGCTCTTATCAAAGTCCTGACTACGTGCCTATTATACCAGCTAAAATTACTACAGTGGCAGCATCATTATGAAAAGACCAATTCCCAGTAATGAAATTGAATCATTAATTAAAAAACTCCCAACAAACAAAAGTCCATGAGCAGATGGCTTCACAGGTGAATTCTACCAAAAATTTAAAGAATTAATACCTATTTTTCTCAAACTATTCCAAAAAATTGCAGAGGAAGGAATGCTTCCAAACATATTCTTTGGGGCCAGCATCACCCTGATACCAAAACCAGACAAAGATTCCACAAAAAAGAAAATTACAGGCCAATAAAACTGATGAACATAGATGCAAGAATCCTTAACAAAATATTAGCAAACCAACTCCAACAACACATTAAAAGAATCATACACCATGATCAAGTGGGATTTATCCCAGAGATGCAAGAATTTTTCAATATCTGCAAATCAATCAATGTGGTACACCACATTAACATATTGAATAAGAACCATATGATCATCTCAATAGATGGAGAAAACGATTTTGACAAAATTTAACACTTTTTTATGATTAAAAACCCTCCAGGAAGTTAGCATAGAGGAAACATACCTCAACATAATTAAGGCCATATATGACAAGCCCACAGCTAACATCATGAGTATGGTGAAACAGTGAAAAGCTGAAAGCATCTCCTCTAAGATAAGGAACAAGACCAAAATGCCCACTCTTGCCACTTTTATTCAACATAGTATTATAGGATAGAAGTCCTATGCACAGCAATTAAACAAGAAAAAGAAACAAAAAGAATCCAAATTGGAAAGGAAGAAGTTAAACTGTAGATGACATGATACCATACACAGAAAATCCTAAAGGCACCACCAAAAAACTATTAGCACTCATCAGTGAATTAGGTAAGGTTGCAGGATACAAAATTAATACACAGAAATATGTTGCATTTCTATACGTTCACAATGAACTACCAGAAAGAAAAATTAAGGAAACAATCCCATTTACAATCATATCAAAAAATTATAAAATACCTAGGGATAAACCTACCTATGGAGGTAAAAGACGTGTACTCAAAAAACTATAAGTGCACTGATGAAAGAAATTTAAGATGATACAAACAGATAGAAAGATACACCATGTTCTTGGAATGGAAAAATTAATATTGTTAAAATGACCATACTACCCAAGGTAATCTACAGATTCAACGTAATCCCTACCAAAATAACAAGGACATTTTCCACAGAACTAGAACAAATAATTTTAAATTTCCTACGGAAACACAATAGAGCCTTGATAGCCAAAACAATTTCGAAAAAGAACAGAGCAGGAGGAATCATTCTCCCTGACTTCAGATTATATTGCAAAGCTACAGTAATCAAAACAGTATGGGACTGGAACAAAAACAGACACATAGATCAGTGGAACAGAATAGAGAGCCCAGAAATAAACCGATGCACGTACAGTCATTTAATCTATGACAAAGGAGGCAAGAATGGAGAAAGGACAGTCTCTTCAATAAGTGGTGCTAGGAAAACTAGACAGCTACATATAAAAGAATATAATTAGAACATTTTCTAATACTATATACAAAAATAAACTCAAAATGTAATAAAGACCTAAATGTAAGACCAAAACCCACAAAACTCCTGAGGAAACATATGTGGAACACTCTTTGACATAAATCGTAGCAATATTGTTTGGGGATATGTCTCCTAAAGCAAAGGAAACAAAACAAAAATAAACAAATGAGACCTAATTAAACTTAAAACCTTTTGCACAGCAAAGGAAACCATCAACAAAACCAAAAGAAAACATAATGAATGAGAGAAAATACTCGCAAATGATATGACTGCTAAGAGGTTAATATTGAAAATATATAAATAGCTCAAACAACTCAACATCAAAAACAAACAAACAACAACAACAACAAAAAACCAACCCGATTAAAAAATGGGCCGAAGATCTGAACAGACATTTTCCCAAAGAAGACAAATTGCCAACAGGCACATGAAAAGATGCTCAACATCATTAATCATCAGAGAAATACAAATTAAAATCATAATGAGATATCACTTCACATCTGTCAGAATGGCTATCATCAAAAAGAACACAAATAACAAATGTTGGCAAGGATGTGGAGAAAAGGGAATATTCCTACACTGTTGCTGGGAATGTAAATTGGTGCAGCTACTATGGAAAACAGTATGGAGGTTCCTCAAAAAACTAAAACTAGAACTACCATAAAACCCAGCAATTCCACTGCTGGGTATCTATCCCCCCAAAAATGAAAACACTGATTTGAAAAGATATATGCACCCCAATGTTCATAGCAGCATTACTTACAATAGTCACAATATGGAAGCAACCTAAGTGTCCATCAACAGATGAATGGATAAGGAAGGTGTGAGATATATATATTAATATATATATATATATATATATACATATATATATATATGCATACACACATATACATACACACACAATGAAATTCTACTCATCCATGAAAAAGAATGACATTTTGCCATTTGCAGCAACATGGATGGACTTGGAGGGCATTCATAGAAATCCAGTGCTGTTGGATGGAATGTTCTGAGTATGTCTATTAGATTCATTGGTCTATGTTGTTATTTGGGTCTACTGTTTGTTAATTTTCTGTCTGGATAATCTATCCACGGTTGAAAGTGGGGTACTGAAGTCCTTTACCACCATTGTATTGTTGTCTATATCTCCCTTAATTTATTTTACTATTTGCTTTAAATATTTATGTCCTCCAATGTTAGGATGCCCATATATTTACAATTGTAATATCCTCTTAATGAACTGACCCTTCAATTATTATTATTATTTTTGTCTCTTTTGAATTCTCTTACTGTTTGAACATTCAGGAGAATTGTACCTTTTCCCCAATAAATATATTAATAACTTTAAGAATAAATGGATTCCTCATCCAAATTTATATTGTTTACATAAAATATAAGAAGTTTGAATAAAAATTAATCTTTATAATTACTTTCATTATAGAAAATGACTGAAGACGATGAAAATACAACCAAATGGAAATGGATGTCATTAAAAACTACCTTCTTAATTAAATCAGTAAGTAAAATCATTATTCTGTATCAGCTACCTTATATTTCAAACTACCCAAATTGGAATACATTCTAGCTATGAGTTAAATTCAGGAAAAAATTGACAATAAAGGAATTGTCTCATATACAAAGAAATATAACTCACATTTTTAGTCTAACAACAAACATTGTTTACAGAACAAGTTATAGCTTATTCTGCAATACAAAACAATCCTGAGGGTTTTTTGTTTCCTTCCAATCAAAATTCAATGTAGAGTCAGAAATGAAATGATGTTCTTATTTCAGCAATGAATACATAAGTGAAATGACTTGAGTTTTCCGAAGACTGTATGTTTTAATGTTCATCTGGGTATAACACTAAAGAGTCTCTTTCAATCTTTAAATAAGATTTGGTTTGTGAATATAAAACATACCTTTTTCAGCTCCACTTATTATTCTGCAGAGGGACCCTTCCATATCAAGGATTAACACAATATGCACCATGGGTTCAAAAATTTCAATTTGCAGCTATCCTTAGCAAATAATGAGAACCATCTGGACTGACTGATGTGGAAACTGAAGGTAATTGATCCTGCAATTGAGAAGCTTTTATGAAACATGAAATTAAACAAGATGATATTAAGCATTCTAAAGTTCATCAGAATGACACATCAAATGTCTTACTAGTTGTTCATTTTCCTTCCTTATATGAAGAGACTTGACTGGCATAATGCAGCCGAAATAAAAGCTAAAAAATCTAAATATTGATGTACTGATCGAAAGTCCACAGGTGGTTTACTTAGTTATAATAAACATTCTCTGTGGTACATAAAATCTTTGATTTCTTGACAAATGTCATCTGTAGGTAAAGAATTATCAGTATAATGATAATTATTAACATGCACAGATCACCCTTAAAAAGAGCAGAGTACATAGAAGGGAATTAGCAATAATATTATCTTTGAATAAAATTTACATTATTTCAGATTATTTTCTTATTATCTCCTTCTTGGTAAAACGAGTGCTTCACAAGGCCAGTTAAATATTATCTGATTTCCATAGCAAACTTAATGGTAAACAGAGCTTATTCTCCCAATTTTAAGAATAAAAAGCTAACTCCCAGAGGTTATATTATTTGCTCAAGGCTGGGTAAATGGAAGACTGAACCAACACACCAAAATTTTATTTGTTTTTATTTTAAACCCTAAAATATTTTCCATTATAGCACATTGTTTCTTGATAAGGAAACACTAACAGACAACTGAAAGCATAAACACTGCTTTACTAGAAAGTTTTAATTTTAAATATTCCATATTACTTATAACTCTTTGCTTGTTTCTCTGTATAAAAAGACACTTATTCATGAGAATTCTTCCACATGTGCATGGTATTCAACTATAGCACTAACTCAGGCACTATTCACAGTATTCTCCTGTATCAAAAGGACACCTGACAACAGGGGCCAATGTGACTCCCGATAGAATAAGGAGGCAGGCATTCTGTAACTTGAGGATGATATCCTGGGAATTTGTGAATGTCCAGAAAGTAGTATAAAAGGAAAACTAAGACCTGAGCCTAGTAAAAAGCAGTGCTGCTATTTCCGGAACTGCTTAAGGCTATGACAAGAATCTTCTCAAAATCTGGGCATAAGGTCCAACAACGGCATCTTCTGATATAATCTTGGACATATTTCTCAGTAAGGAGCATTATAAAGTGCGACAAATGTTAAAATGTGACGAACTAAGAAAGCTAACTCTTTCTCGTTTATCTCAATGCTGAAAGTAAAACAATACAGCCTGACACAGAGAAACATCATACGTGTATTCAGAGAGATGAAGGATATTCAGCAATACTTTTACTTAAATAATGGAATGCATAGTCATGCAATTATGCATATTTGTGTAGGAATGTAATATACCCGTTTTGTTTCTCTAAAGCTGCCAAAGAGGTTTCATGGAGAAAGTGAGATTTTATAAGCAATGCTAGAAAAAAAAGACATCTTGAGAGATTGTGGAGAAAAGGGCGTGTTTCAGAGATAACACAGCTTGAGAGAGCTCAGGGGCAAGAAGTAATGCATCAGTGGTCGGTGTAAATGAACCATTTAGGCAATAAGATGTGTCCACCCAAGCAGCGAGTCAACTCTATTCTGTTGTTTTATCTATCTAGTAAAGTGATACCAAAACCCCATGCGGGGCCATATGAAGCTGGATGTTCCCCTAATGTGAGCATTCCTGCAGAAGCTAAGATCAAGTTAAGGGACTGAAGATGCCCATCAACCAATGAGCAAATTAGAATGAACTGTCATACATTCTTACTCTCAACACTTTGCTGCATTAAGTAAACAAATCTGCCTCTCAAACTATGTAGGAAAAAAGTTTTAGCACTTAAATAAAAATGTGAAATTAATAACCTGCTTTAGGCTACATGAGAAAAGGGAGCTGTGAGTTCTTGTTTCTTCAAAGACATGTACCTTGCATTCCTCCTTATAGGGTAGATCTACCCTTGGTCATAGAGTTGAAAACAAACAAAAACTCAAGAAAATCCTAACCTCCACCTCATCCCTCCAAAAAACTTGTTTTTATTTGCTTTCTTGGGAGGTATCTCTAATTTTATCAAAATTAATGTTAAAACTGCTACTATATATTGGTTGTATCATATATGCCCAACATTTTGTATTATTAAATTTTTAATATTTTTACATAGTATTAAAATTCATGTTGTTGTTACAGCTATCAAGGCATACCAACCGAATATCAATTCTTGAGGTAGATGGTATTAGTAATTCCATATTACACATGAGTAAATTCAGAAACAGAGAAACTGAAAACTATCCAAGATTCGCCAGCTACTAGTCAGTAGACCAGGCTTCAACACAATTTGGCTTCTTAACCTCTGTTATATTTGCTATTAAATCTTCAGTTCTTTATACAGTAGAAAGCAGGTAGGAGAAGCACTGGATGATATATTAGCTGATAAACAAATTGTTATAACAAAAAAACTCCAGAATGTACAATAATTCTCACACAATGTGAACAATTGTTTATAATAGTCCAAGGCTGGTGTTCTGATCAGCAGATCCTTTTGACTGAGGGCTCCATCAGTAATATTAGTTTGCTTGCCAAACTTTCATCCCAGTGTTCTTTCCCATACTTCATTCCCAATTCTCCTCACACTCTCCATTTATTTATTTAGAGTGAATATGCTCATCCTACCTTTGCTTTTAATGGCAGAAGGAACCTGGGTTTTAAAAATAAAACTAGAGAGTAGTTAGGAATTTCATCTTGGTTTTTAATTATGTCAATGTAATACATTTATCTGTTGTCGAATAGCTTATACAGGCAGTACAATTGTTAATCTTGATTTATTTAATCCACATGCAAGCTTATACATTTGTGCTATTATCACAATTACTAATTACTTCTAGTCTAATAGTAATCAGTGTTATATACACTAAGATTAGAGGAAACAAAGCATGCTATCTATCATCTTATTTGTAACTAATAAGTAATGGAATTCTGTCCTCTAATCCAAGTCCAGGACTATTTCTACTAGAATACAGTTGCTCCCTCTTCATAAACCATGAAAAGTACCGTTGCTGTAAGTAATATTTGTTTCATATAATTATCATACCTAAACATAAATTATTATTTGAGTAATAATATTACCAAGGAATAATTTTTAATGGAACACAGGAACACAGAATGAGATTACTCACAATACTTGGTCCATAATACACTGTAATTATTGATATAAATCTGGCCCCTTTTATACGATTTATTTCTATATGTATTTATGTATTTTTTTTTAAGAATCTAAGGAATACTGGTGAATTTAGTACCAAATCCAATAACCAGTTCTTCAAAAATAATTAGCATGTACCCATATACCTCATGTGCTTTTTCCTGTCCTGTTTACAGGTATTCTATTCTGTCTACAACCAGAAGTAATTGTTATTCTGTGTTTTAATAATGGTTATATGTGCAGGTGTGTGCATGTGTGGGTGTGTATATATGTGGTTTAGTTTATGTTTGAATTTTTTTTAAAGAACATCAAGCTGCATGTAGTTTTCTAAGATTTAAATTTAAAACATTCAACATTATGGTACCAAGATTTGACAATAAATGCTATTGCACATACCCAAAGTTCATTCATTTTCACTATTGTATCAATGCCCATGGTGGAAATTTACCATAATGCATGTATCCAATTTACTATAAACTGGCATTTGGGATTTTGGGGATTATGAAGAGCTTAGATAAAAACCCTTTTATATGTCTCTTGGCACATATGTGCATGAGTTTTTCATGGATATATATTTAGCAGTGGAATCCTAAAGTCCTAGGGCATAGAAATGTCTACTTTCCATAATTATTTCAGCAAGTTATACTCTTTGTGTCAAGGCATACCACTGGGGAAAGGAAGGACTATGCAATTACTGGAAGTGACAGTATCAGTAATTCATATGGGAAATAACTGAAATTGAATCTAAGTCACTTAAAAAATACAAGTCAAGAACAAATATCTAAATATTATGAGTAAAACAAACAAACAAAATACAAAGAAAGTTTCCACTCTGGGCCAAGTTACAGTAAGAGGGACCACATTTTACCACCCTGTCTCCGCTACTTAAGCAAGTGTAATAATGAAATAAAAAACAGACAGTAAACAATGGCTGAGAACATCACAAAAAAGGCAATCAGTTTTTATGCACATCTTTAATGGATATACACAATACCACCTACAAAACCATCTTACCAAAAAAAAAAGAAAATTTTGATCAAAATCTTAGATCCAATAACCAATATGGAGAAATGCAAAAGAAAGAGGAGCTTTTTAAATGATACCCCAATGGTAAAAACCTTAAATTTAGGACTATGGAAACTATAGAATAAATATCATGTCTTCAACAAAAGTAAGTACAGGGAAAAAAATTGTGGGAAACTTATAGATTAAAAGACATTTACCTAGAGATTGTCATACAGAGTAAAGTAAGTCAGAAAGAGAAAAACAAATATCATATAATATTGCTTATATGTGGAATCTAGAAAAATGGTAGAGATGAACTTATTTGCAAAGCAGAAACAGAGTCACAGATGTAGAGAACAAACTTATGGTTATGAAGTGGGGAAGGGGAGGTGGGATGAACTGGGAGATTGGGACTGACATATATACACTACTATGTATAAAATAGATATCTAATGAGAACCTACTATATAGCACAAGGAACTCTACTCAACACTCTATGGTGACCTGAATGGGAAGAAAATCTAAAAAAGCGTTGATATATGTATACGTATGACTGATTCACTTTGCTGTACAGCAAGAAACTAACACAACATTGTAAAACAACTATGCTCCAATAAAAATTAATAAAAAATGATAGTTATAGAAATTTCAACCCATTAAAATGTATGAACTGTATACCAACACATTTCAAACTGTCAAAAAATGAGATAACTGTAAAATATGAATACCAATTATTTAAGTATATTAATGATTATTAATTCTGTAGGTATAGTAATGGCATTGTGGTCATGATATTTTTAAAGATTGCTTAAGTTTTGAGATGCACACTGTAATATTTACAGTTGAAATCATATGACATCTGGGATTTATTTCAAAATATATCGTAGTGAGTAAATTGTGAGAGTAGGATTATAAATGGAACAAATTTATGTATTGTTGTTTGAAATTGGGTGATAGATACTTCAGGTTCAATACACTGTTCTACTTTTATATATGGTTTAAAAATTTTATAATAAACAAGAATACTTGCTCATCAAAAGATACCTTAGTGAAAGAAGGAAGCTAAACTAAAAAATGGAAATTTTATAGAAAATATAATGCACAAAGGATTGGTATTATGTGTGCATGTGTGGACACTGTAAATCAAAAGAAAAGGACAAACATCTCAATAGTAAATTAATGATAGGCTTGAACAGTCACTTCTCCAAAGAGAGGATCCAAATAGCCAAGAGGATACGATGATATGCTCAAACTTAGCACTTAAAGATAAATGAAATTCATGATGAGAACTATACTTTACCTACTTGATTGGCAATAATTAAAAAGTCAAACAATATCAACTTTTAGGGGTTGAGAATCAACAGAATTTCTTATACACTGTTGGGATAATATATTTGAAATACTTTATTAACTGTGATTTTTAGTTACATTATTTTCTTTGTCCTGGTTCTTGCTTCAGTGATACTGCTAGGACATGCCCACAAATAACATGAAGAAGAAAGGAGTAAGAGGAAATAAAAAAGAAAAAATGCATGAGGAGGAAGAGAAAGTCTTGCAAATCACCCCCATACACTACCAGCCAAATATATATACCATCACACAGACTCTTATGTGGCATAAAAACTTTCTGAATAATTTTTTGAACTTTTGGGAGCTTAAATAAAAATAACTTCACTTGGACAAAAGTTTTACAGTATTTAAACATAATTATTCAACCATGCTGAATTTAAACCTAGAAGGAGAAAATAAGGGGGTGAAAAAAGGAAATATACATATCAACATTTACCATACAAAATAAATATAAATAGGGCACCTCCAAATTTAACCATGTATGTCAGTTTTAAAAGTCAAATATAAAATCAAATTTCTATGCTTTCAGGGAATCAAAACAATACCAGTTGATAATATTTATATTGATAAATTGATATTTATAATGCAAAAATCTGTTGTGATTTATTGCTTAACATTTATGAATTGGAACAAAAACAATATTGCTGGATTTGAAAATAGTAATTTGTAAAAGGGTAAATGACTGACTGAATACTGCACATGTCATGTAGCATTTTATTACCATAGAAAATATTTGTAAATGTTCACCCAGATACATTTCTTTCCATATTCTATAATCAGATTAAGGTATGTTAAAATATTCAGGAGTATTTATAAATGCAATTGGGAGGTCAATATTAAAATATTTATACTTCCTCATTTAAACAACTCTCATGCTTGCCTTCAAGTAAGTTCTTCTAGAGTCTGACAATTACACAATTACAAAATTCATTAACTCTTTTCTTCTTAAACATTTCCTTTATGATGGTTAATTTTACATGTTAACTCGACTGGTGGTTCTGTTTTTCTCCACAACCCTGACCAAAACAGCCGTCAGTGGAAAATGTATGCTGTAAGGGAATGCTGATCAAAACCAACTAAGCAGTAGAAGCACTGAATAGAAACAATTTTGGAGGGGCTTAGTCTTATGGAAGGTTAATAGAAAACCTTGAAATTATTGAAATTTACTGACCATCAACTCTTTTTTGCTAATTAAAGAATTGCTTTTACATCTTTTCAGCTTAAAACTCCTTGAAATATGTATCATGTTTTTTTTCAGGAGCCTAATAAAATATGTATTTATTGTTCATAACAAAACCCAATGTGGATGTTTCTGGATGGGCAGGTTTCTTGATCACTCTCTTCCAGTTAGTGACACAGGGGTCCATAATCTTTCTATCTTGCAATGGAAGGGTCTTCTGCAAAAAGACTCCATGGTTTACGTTGGTGGGTCAGGAATGTGCGGATGGCTTTGGGGTCCCTCTCTGATCCCCGGGGCAGCCTCTGGAGTAGCATGGGCTGGAGAAACCTCTTCCAAGGTGGTTTCTTCACTCACATACCCGCTGCTTCAGTGCTTCTTGTCTCTCGTCAACACTGCGTCTCATCATCCGGAACCTCTCAATGTGGTTCAGGTGCAGCAGGTTGAAGAGTGACAATGACAGTGTTGCTATCTCTATTAGTCAGTTCAGGCTGCCATCACAAAATAACACAGACTGGTGGCTTAGACAACAGACATTTATTTTCTCACTGTCTTGGAGGCTACAAGTTCATGCTCAAGGTGCTGGCAAATTTGGTTTCTGATCGAGCTCTCTTCCTCGCTTTTAGATGGCCACCAGGTCCTACAGGACTAGTGCCCCACCCTTATGATCACATTTAACCTTAATTACCTCCCTAAAGGCCCTATATTCAATATAGCCCCATTACAGGTTAGGGCTTCAACATATGAACTTGGGTAGGCGGGGCATAATTCAGTCTATAACTCCATCCAATAATGGTGCCTATACCCACGAATTTCCTAGCCCCACTGCAGTTAGACAGGCGCAATGACTAGTTCCAGCCAACCAGACTGTCACTTTGGGATCTAAGTATAAAAGAAGTAAAACAGAACTCTCTAGCAGGCTCTTCTTCTGCCACAGTGACTGAGGAGGCCTTGTGCTCCAGATCATACAATACATGATAGTAAGACCACCATCAGAGAGACCGCTGATCACAGCTCCTTCGCCAAGCTGGATGGGACACATAATGTGACTGAAATATAAATGTATATCTAGTTTGGCCACTGCACATTTGGGATTGCTTGTTATTGCAGGTTACCTGGATTTACACCCTAATGAGTGGTGGTTAGAGGTGCAAGTTAAGAGTCAAATCACCTTGGCTTAAACTCTGATACATATCAAATGTGTGAACTTGGGTAAGTTTCTTAACATTTTTCACATTCTTAATTGATAAAATGGGAGTAATTAATAGTTCCCTTTTCATAAGACTGTCATAAAGATTAAATGAAAGGTTACATGAAAAGTGCTCTTAAAAGTGCTTTGAATTTAATAGGGGATCAATAACGGCCTGTTATTTTTACATTGAGATTCTATGGCTCAGAGGTTATTCAAATGTTGATGATAAAAGCTAAACACTCATGAGTAACTTGGGAAGTTCTTAGGGAGAGCTGGTAATGGCCAAAGCAGAGAATAACCACAACTGAACTGACCATCTGTTTGGCATTGCATAGCAATAGCTCTAAAAAGATGGTTACACTCACGTATACAGAATTGAGTTGAGAAAAGTCAGGATGTTTACACCTAACCCCACAGGAGTGCATATCTACTCAAGGATATAACCATATAAATTGAGTATTGCTAGTGATTATAGAGTAACAATTGTTTCCCCAGTTCAGTCTATCAGCATATATTTCCTGCTTGGGATCCATATACTTTTATGACCAAGAGTAATTCCTTCAGAATTTTTACTTATTCACAGCTCCTAGAAACCAAAATCACCACATTCATACAAGTTCTAGGCATTAAGTGTCCTGAACATTTTGGTGTAACCATTTATTAACACTCATGATGTATGAAAAAGCACTCTTAACTCCTTCTACAAACCTATAAAACATTACTTTCATATATCCCTAATCCATATACTCCCCAAAGTCACAATTTCAACATTTTTAAAGAATATAGCAGCCGTCAGAGGGAAGGTTTGTGTAAAAATAAATAATAAACAGAAGTTTCTCTGCAGTTACTATATTAAACTCCTCTGTAATCTCTTGGTCATTGTTTTCATTAGAAAAATAGATGTGCATTGATACTGCCTTCAAATAATAAAACTATTGGGCATCTCTAATGTAACTTGTCCATAAATACCTCCGCTGTGGCTGTCTTCCTGAAGGTACCAGCACCGTGTTCACTCTAGTGAGGCTCAGCATGGGAAGCAAAGGAGGACTGGGAACCAGGAGTCAGTCTGCAGAAGTTAGGGACAAGCTCTGAAGTCAGAACACAAGCTATCACGCTCACTACTGCACATGTTGGCCAAGTTACTAAGTATCTTTAAGTTTCTTTCTCTTTGTATATATTTTGTTGCAGATGAAACTTAAAAAAAGGCATCCTCACTACCTACAGTCTATAAGAATTGTAATTCTTACAAGTATAAGAATTAAATGGGATAATTCAAATAAAGTTCGAAGGACAATGTCTGCAACTTGGTAAGTCATCAATAAATGTTATCTTTATCATCAGCAGTTAGAAACAATTTTACACCCATGTTACATTAAAAACACATTACAATAAGCAAGGAGGAAAAGCTAGAGTGATTCAAGTAGTAATGGATTAGAGTTAGAGACATCAGTAAGAACTCACGTTTAGCTTAATATATTACATATCGTTGTAAGTAGAAATATTTACAGATATATTCGTATACATGGGTTAGTACACACACATACATTTCCTTGCTCTGCCAGCTGAGAGGGCCATCCCAGTAGCAAAGAGCACAGATCTTGGTTTCTGATACCATTCTCTTATGAAAAGAACCAGTAATGAAGACATGGAGATGAGGGAACAAGAGCAAAAAAGGATACAGAATACTGGGAGGAAGGCAGCAGATTAAAAACTCTACCTTGTTTCCACCTAATTGTCCGTATTCTTGGCTTTCTGAAACTGGGTTGCTAAATTCAATTAAATTCAAACACACTCTAATTAGGTATCTATCATCACATATTTCAGGGTAAACACAGCATGTGTTCTGGCACGTAAATTTTTTTCAATATCAATATCACATAATATAAAGCAACCCCCTTTTTCTCATTCAAGTAAGCAGCTTATGCATCCAAGGTATCCAAGCCCAAATGAATTTCTAAAAGACTTCACAGGAACATTGTGGTGGTAACAGAGCTCTACAAACTACATCCTTAGTCTCCCTCCCCACCCCAACAGGTCACACATTCACTCTTCTCTACCATGAGGTTTGAAAGAGTATGTGTCCAGCATCATAAGAGTCACTGAGGGCAACACAGACTGAATACGGCATGGCATATAAGGAAGACACACAAATGGGTAGTTATAGTACAACACATTCTGTGCCATGGTAGAAGTCTAAAAGTATAGAAATGAGAACCATTAGTTGAGCTTTTAGTGCCCCCTCCATCAGCCAGTTGATAAAATCTGTCCATATCATCAAATCAATCTGAGACCTCAAGTTCAGTGGCATATTACCATTGCTTTACATTAACACCTACTGACACAGTAAGCAAAATCTAGACATGCCTTGTGGAAACAAAGACAAATTCAGAGTTGTATTTTTTAATTTTTGATTTTAAATCTAAGGATGTTATCCTAGTTAAAAGAGAAAAAATAACTAAAGAAGAACTAGGTTATATAATGAAAAATTTAGGGTATTTAGAAAGATGATTTCCCAAAAGTATTAGAAACTGTTATGTATGCAAACATAAAATAGATTACCAAGAGAGATGCTGAATCATGAAGCTATAAATATATAAACCATGGTCACATATATGAAGCTTGAAATATATAACTTTTCAGCAAGGTTACTCCTAAAAATGTTACTAGGACTTGTAGCACTTTGTGACAATATACGTGTCAGAACTCATTAGGAATTTAATATCATTTCCTCCCACTGTGAATTGTGGAGTTACTCTCATTGTTCTTTTCTGCCTCTGAGCTGCATCAACTATTTCTGAGAAACAGAGGTTGAAAAGCACTAGGGAAGAACTTCATGTACAGAACATAATCTATTTTTAGAATTTGGCTCATTCTGACGTGAATGCACGATCCACTGTGGCTACAATACCTGGGAATTTCCTGTACTTAGTAAACAAGGTCAATACATAGCATTCACTGTATCTGGAGCTATAAAATTCGCCAAATATTTGACATAGGTTTTAATGTAGGATTGAAAAGGGCTTGAAAATTTCACAAATTGCCAAATCGGGTCATTGTAATTAACTAAGAGAAGCCTAAATGGAAAGTATTCAACAAGGCAAGCAAGGAAAAGAGGAAAGGATAGAGAAGGGGAGAAGGAGGATGTCTTAGTCTGGTCAGACTGCTATAACAAACAACAGAAATTTACTTCTCACAGTTCTGGAGTCTGGGAAGTCCAAGATCAAGGTGCTGGCATATTTGGGGTCTGGTAAGGTTCAGCTTCTTCATTGATGGCTGTCTTCTCACTGTAATCTCACATGTCAGAAGGGCAAGGAAGCTGTCTCTAGGGCCTCTTGTACAAGAGCAGTAATCCCATTCATGAGGGCTACCCTGCATGACCAAATCACCTCCTAAATTAGCTCCATCTCCAAATACCATCACACTGGGCATTAGGTTTCAACATATGAATTTGGCGAGGGGGAGAAACACAAACATTCAGACCATGGTAGAGTGGGAGAAAGGAAGAGGAAAGGTAGAACTGAAACTATCTACCTACCTAGTGCAACATTTGCATTAGGTATTTTCACGTGCATAATCTCATTGTGTTTTCATATATGTTTCCGTCACTTAGAAATTCTTGGAGCCTCAGTCCCCTCACTGTTTAAACCTTGAAAACTGGCTGTGAAGATTAACAACATGTATTCCCAACCAAGGGCCTGGTGCTTAGGAGCTACTCAGTAATTTGCTACTACCAGTATGAACTGATATCATATCTGAACTGATATGATACAGTTCAGAACTGTATCATCTATACACCTATGCCCCAGAAGAGCCTTCTGGGAACACTTTCTCCCCTTCACGACAGGAAAAAAAAAAGACAAAGTTTTTAGTATATTCCTTTAGACAAGGGAGATTCAGTGTCATCAGGCATCATCTGGCCTCTGAGTGAACTATTTCCAGGAAGTAAAAGCCATTTTACAAATTCAGAGAAATTCATTCACAACTTACACACTGCAAACTCACTGAATAGAGTAAAAATTAATAATGTGCTTTCTATCCCTTAAAACTACCCATAACTATACAACAGAATTCCCTCCTTAATTTCTAAATTTTAAACTAAATTTGATTATTCCTCTGCTCAACATGTTCCAAGGATTCTTTTTTTTTTAATAACTGAAATAATTTTTGTGGGAGCAATAACTATCACAGATTTGTCCTAAATTGTTCAAGGAATTAGACCTTGTACTGATTGAGAAATGAAGCAAATTTTAGTGATAAGAATACAAGTGCTCTAAGAAAGATTGTTAGCATGGTAATTATTGCACTTACTTATATGTATATCTGACTCCCCTCTATAAGTTTTATGGCCAAATTTTTTTTTAAACTTCAAATTAAAGCTCCTGAATCAGGCTCTTTGTTCCCATCTCTCAGCTCTGCCATACTCTCTATTGGCTTTATTCTTAGGTTAGATCTCTTCCCATGGGAGCAAAGATAGAGGCCCAAAGGTGCCAGGATTATGTGTTTTGTAGGGTTCAAGATCACAGAAAGAGAAGAACCCCTTCTTCCACGGTGGTTACATCAATCCTTGATAAAGAATTGGCCTTGCTACAATCATGAGCCCACAAGAAGATTAATCATTGTTTTCAAGTTGCACAGATCTTAAGATTGCTTCTCTTCAGGTGAAGAAAGAAGGGCCTAGTATTTAAAAATACCATATGGTACAAGAGGGGGTGAAGTGCAGCACTCAAAACCAAAAATACTAAGGAAACAAACAAATTTATACATATCCACTCTACTTTATTCCCCTTAATTCATTCTCCTCATTTGTAAAATGTGGATAATAGCAATAATCTCACTGATCCACTGGGAAGGTCGGATGAGAGAATACAGGTAAAAACAAATACCATATGATTTCACTCATATGTGCAATACAAAAAACAAGCAAACAACAAAATAAATGAGCAAATCAAACCAAGTAAAAACAAACACGTAGACACTGAGAACAAAGTAGGGGTTATCATAGGGGAAGGAGAAATGGGTAAAGGGGAATCAACTGTATGGCAATGGATGGAAACTAAATTTTTGGTGGTGAGAACACTGTAGTGTATACAGAAGTAGAAATATAACGTTTTTATACAGGAAACTTGTATAATGTTATAAACCAATGTTACCTCAATAAAATATAAATTAAAAACAAACAAACAGGGGCTTCCCTGGTGGCGCAGTGGTTGAGAATCTGCCTGCTAATGCAGGGGACAAGGGTTCGAGCCCTGGTCTGGGAAGATCCCACATGCCACAGAGCAACGAGGCCCGTGAGCCACAACTACTGAGCCTGCGTGTCTGGAGCCTGTGCTCCGCAGCAAGAGAGGCCACGATAGTGAGAGGCCCGTGCACCGCGATGAAGAGTGGCCTCCGCTTGCTACAACTAGAGAAGCCCCTAGCACAGAAACGAAGACCCAACATAGCAATCAATCAATCAATCAATCAATCTTAAAAAACAAACAAACAAACAAACAAACACGTAAGCCTCTTGGCTTTTGGGAGGGATCCGATAAATATTAATTCCTCTCTTCCCAACTGAAAGTATAGAACGTGGTGATTGGATCTAAAACTAAATGATCAGTTTAATCACCTTTGACATGTTTATAAATGGTATGCCAACAGTAGTAAAGACATGTAAATAAACAAAATTCTATCTCCAAATTTTAGTTCAAGATTTATAGGAAAACTGTAAGTCACTAAATGACTGGAAGTTATAAACCTGGTACAGCAATTTGTTTTTACCTAACTTGTTATACTTCAAGGTCTCTCATTATTCCATAACAATGTCATCACTAATGAAAATTAAATTACAATGCAACATAGACTCACGAAGTAACTAGATGAATTCCCAATTTTTATACTCCACAGGTTAATCATGAATGTTGTTCTTATTTCAGAAAGTCTCTAATGCCAATCTTACTATTCATGTCACAGTTAGCATTAACATGCAGAACTTTCATTTACAGACACACAACTAATGACACTCTGGTCCTGACAAAATAGCTATTTGATGTCCCAAATAGACTGACAACTGTTAGGAGAACTGTTTCAATCTTTCAGATTGAACGTTCACAAAATAATTAGCAAGAAAATTATCTAGCAAGAAAATTTTTACTTTCTTTCCAATTGACTGTATATTTTATTGTGTCCTATTCTTCACATATCTTCTGTCTCAAATCCTTTTCAAATCCTGTTCGTCCATAATAGCTCAAATGCAATATATCTCCACATCTATCAAGTCTTCCTAAATTGTCTGTTCTCCCCTAAATTGTCAGATCTCTCCCAGTGTAAGTGATCTTCTACTCCAGCAGAAATAAATACTCTCAAGGTATTTTGTTAATATTTCTCCTAGAGAACAATTAAAAATTATACCTTACAGTATAGAAATTAAAGTCTAGGACCTTCCCATTAACACCATTGCACTCCAGAGGATTTCTAGAAAAGAGAAGAACAAATATGACAGAGCCAGTCCATAGCAATTTGAAACACTTCATTTTCCTAGTGAATACAATCAAGAGAATCCTTTCAGATCAATGGGTCTGTAGCTCATCTCAAAGGAATATATTTTGATCCAGGAATATACGGATCAAAATATATAGTAGACAGAAAAAGGTGAAGTCCATTTTTTTCAAAATTATATTTTTTTATAGAATTCATATATTTTCACTGAAAGAAAGTTACCAACCAGCTCAGACTTTCTGGAGCAGAAAATCAGGCCTTGTTTTTGAAAAACCCTAAACATCTAACTTTTACAGAGAAAAATATAGTTCCCTCTAAGGAACATAAAGGATTTTGGCAAGATGGTTATGGAACACTAATAAGAACAGTGTAAAAGAAAGTCAGTTAGTCACATAGAAGAACCAAGAGATAACATCTGCCGAGGGCAGGTATTCCAAGATCCTTTCCTAAGGTAACCGTTAAAAACTCCGGACAGGGACGGGTAGATGGAACAAAATTGTAACGTGTTTGGTGCTTGCTTCATTTTAAAAAATACCATGCTTTTAAATTTTGATAACTTAACAACTATTTTAAAAATTCAGTCTCTGGCAATGTGTGTACTTGTGGCTTATAATGAAGCGAAGGCCAAGAAACCCCAGAAGAATTAGCTCTTTGTTCATTATCAGCATCACATAGAGTGAGGAGCAGAGAAGACCCAACACCAAACTCCTGCCAGGACCACAGAGCACCTAGAGAAAGCATTTACTTTTGGCTTAAATGGTGAATCTTCCTTAAAGGAATTATCTGCTTCTCACTTGGTAGATAAGGACTTGAATCTTGCAGAAATTGAATGCCTTGGGGACTTCTTTTGACTGGATGATTTCAAAAGGTGCTTTGTGTTACTGGTTACTTTCTCATGTGCCACAGAAACTCCTGGATTTGTCTTTGGTTTAACAATGTCTGGCAATATGTTCCCTGTGTCAATTTCCAGCCCTAATCCTGCTACTCAACTGCCTCTACACCTTACTGCTTTTCAGCTCACCTATCTGCCATTCCCTGAATCTACTATGTTCATTCCTACCCGTGGGCCTTTGTACATACTGCTCCTTCTACTTGAGATGCCATTCTTGCCTCTATTCCTAACAAATGCTGACCTATATTTTACAGAAAAAATGCAAATGAATGTCTATGCAAAACAGAAACAGACTCACAGACATAGAAAACAAACTTGTGTTTATCAAAGGGAAGAGGGAAGGGAGAAGGGACATATTAGGGGTATGGGATTAACAGATACAAACTACTATATATAAAATAGATAATTAACAAGGATGTACTGTATAGCAAAGGAAATTATACCCATTATCTTGTAATAACATATAATGGAGTATAATCTGCAAAAATACTGAATCACTATGCTATATACCTGAAACTAACATAGTATTGTAAATCAACAGTACTTCAATACAAAAAAAAAAAAAAGAAAAAAGAAATCTTGGGAGGAAATTCAGTCTCTGGTATTATATTAGAAGATACAAAAGAGCTTATTGTATCTTATTTTTTTAAACCCCCTATAGCAACTAATGAGGTTGCAGGGGGAAAAAATAGCTATATAAATTAAAGTAAATATTTTTCCATGTCAGTTAGTGAGAACACTCCATGCTAAATATTGTAAAATGAGAATGTAATACTTTGAGATAAACTTAACACCATGAATCATTAGAACATATACTATTATCTATTAAAGATATGATTTAAACTATGATTTAGACAAAAAGACAAAATAACACTTTTATAAACTGTAAGCCTTAAGGGGAAAAGTTTGATAATGTAAGAAGTTCAGATTTGTGAAAATGTAAAATATTGACTGGAATTTTTCACTTTTACTCTGGAGGTTGTGAGGAATTGTCAACGTTGACCTAATGACACAGGAAGGCCAAAGTGTACCTTTGATTCCCAGATCAGTGCCTTCCCTGTGAATGGAAACTGCCTCAACCATGATAAAAGAGTAAGCATATCTTATTTTGCATTGCAGTGTCGTTAGCCATGATCATGCAAACTCATCTTCTGTGTAATGGATGGTCTTTTGTTAGAAACAGAAGGACCAACCTAAAAAACATGTAGCTACCAGAATAAGTATTCAGGAGCATTTTCTAGAGCCATAGATGATTAAATCATAGATTTCTAGTGTGGGAGCATAAGAATTTATCACATAAGGAAAACAGGTTTGAGATCAGTGTTGATATTATCAGCATAGCATTTTATAGTTACTATTATATTGTTGTCCTTTTTTTTTTTTTTTAACATTTCCTGAGGGCTATAGATGATTTTAAAACCTGTGGTGCATCTGAACAAGAGCTCAGACATTACTTTCTCTAAGAAATTGAAAATGGAATAGATGGCCAAGAATGTCACCCAACATAAAATTGAGATAACAGTCTCCTGTGTATAGCATGCTTCAAGCATAAATCACTCAGTGACGTGCACGAATTGACAAAAGTGAAATCTCCACTGTATCTATAAAAATATAGGCTGCACTCTGTGCTTTGTGACCACCTAGAGGTGTGGGATAGGGAGGGCAGGAGGGAGGGAGATGCAAGAGGGAAGAGATATGGGAACATATGTATATGTATAACTGATTCACTTTGTTATAAAGCAGAAACTAACACACCATTGTAAAGCAATTATACTCCAATAAAGATGTTAAAAAAATATATATAGGCTGCATCCATATAGAGTTATGAGGCCTAATGCTTTGACAGAAATAGTTTATCCATTCAAACATTTGCTCAGGTTTAGACTATCAGTTTTGCTGACTTTTCTCTAAATTGACAAGTTTTTGACTGAAGTAATTGAACTAGCCAACTGTTTTGGTTTCCTATAGTTCCATCTCTGAAGATGATGGCCAAAGAAATAGATCCTCTAACCAGAAATGCTCTTTTTATAGTATACTGTGTAAAGTAGAATTTTCAAAATCAAGTATTTATAGAAACCAGACAAGTAAGTTTAAAAAATTAGTGAATTATCCTATTGTAACCAACTGGGGAGTTCATGAGACATCTAGAGAGGAAAAATGTACAAGTGCTAGAAACACATTAGCCACTCAAGTCTACCTAACTGTTGCCATGCAGGAATACAGAAATGCTGTAACATTTGGAATTAGGAACAGAATTTCTAGATATTCCAGTTTTCAAGAAAATCCAGATTTTTACGTGAAATCTCATTACTTGTAAGTGCTAGGAAATAATTCAAATAATTAAAAAAATGGAGGTCAACATTGACTCCCTCTCTCTATATATAGACCTGTTTGTATATGTGTGCAAATATATATACATTATGTATATACATGTATGTGTATATTAGACTATAAAATGAATACATATAATTATATATATAATTTACTTCCAGGCCACATCCATCCTAGACTTTGTTGCCTTGCTCTTCAGTGTAATGCAATATTTACTTCTCTCTCCTTTTTTTTACAAGAAAGATGTGAAAGGTCATTTTCATTCTTTTAGTACATTTGTAGAAATGTGATAGGTATTAGCTAAATGAAATAAGTATACAGTAGATATGTGTTGTTAAATGTGATGTGATAAAGGTTACACTGTAGTTATGGATGAGGACAATCAGTACAGGTCTCTAGGACTCTCAATTAAATGCCCCAGTTACCCTTGTAATGTAACATCTAAGAGCCCATGAGGGAATCCATTTCCTAAAAGAGGTTGACTTGAAAGGGAGAAACTAAATGTCACATAACCTCTCTCCTCTAAATCCAAATCTTTACACTGAGAAGGGAGGAGCATCCCCATCAGCTTCAGAGAAAATGAGGCCAGTGTCCTTATTGTTCATGAGTTCAAACGTACTTTAAGTGCTCCAGAGCACATGAGAGGATGGCCATCCTCCTCTGCAGAGAGCACCACGGTAAGGGAAAATGCCATAAATAGGTCATTCTTTACTTAGATGCTGGTGTGGTAAAAGATTTAAATACAAGTTTTTAAATTATAATAAGCACTAGAGGAATCATTAAAATAAAGTATGAAAGCATTATGTGATAGAATGATATATGGCCATGACAAAATGTGTGGGTTTTAAATATGTTATGGTATAGTAAATGCTTTCAACATAATATAAGTCAAGTAGGTTACAAATCTACAGCCTACAAACACTTATGAAAGTGCCTCTAAAATACCTGTAAAAATCTACAGGTTACAAACCAGTTTTAGAAATCTATCTTTATTTAGTCTAGATCTCTATTTCTACATATATTGATTTCTGTATTTTTGCAATATTGCTATTAAAAACCCTGACGCTGCAATGAGCAAACTTGTACATAAATATTCTCTGTACTGATTTCTGTGGGAAGTTCTCCTCCACTGTCCCCTTTCTCTATAACACGTACATAGTAGATACATAGGAAATCTAGATATATGCCCATATACTTATATATACCCAAAGGAAATATCTGGAAGACATCCTCAACTCCTCCTTCTTTCTCGGCCCTCATATGGAATCAGTCAGTAGTTCCTGTAAGTCTATCTCACACCTTTCTCATGCCTCTACTTTTTTTCCATCCTTCCTGTCATTGCTTTTTGTATCAGTCTCTCAGTATTTCTCATCTGGATAACTGAAACTAAAATCCAATCATCTATTTCAGTTGTTTTTCCTATAATATTTCTGCATTCCACCTTTCCAACCCCCAACAATGCTTGGTTATTATAACTCATCTTTTAAAACTTCACTACTACAAAGAAATCTTCCCCCAAATTCCCAAAATCTCAATTCTAAGTCTAAGATAGGTTAACCTTCTCTCTCAAGTTATACTGTGCCTCTATCATAATATATACTTAAATAGTATTATATGTATCTGCTTATGTCTTGCATCAGGACAAAAGAGCATGTCTTTTTGTTTTGTATCTCAAGTCTTGTAGCAAAGTGCCTGACTTATAGAAGGAGCTCAATAAATGGTTGCTTAAAAACTTTAATTTTAGAGTAAGGTGAAACCATGTTAGATTAGAGTAACAATCACAAAGCAATCTTTCTCCATCTTCTATATGATAAATAAATTTAAGAAAAGTGTTAGTTCAAAACCATTACAGATAATGTATTTTCAGAGTAAAGTTCTTTGATCTCTGTCCCTCACTTTGGACATCACACCAAGTAAAAGCTTTCAAAAATTTTCAAACTAACCTTAGATATTTTGCAGCAGTGCTCTTGGCACCTGAAGATAGATACAGAATTTCAGGTTAAAGAAGCCTTTAGAAGGCCAATGCTAATATTCGTTTCACTATAACTTTGAGAGAATATCATGGGTGGCCACTCAAATTATGGGGTTTGCTAGATTAAGTAATCCCCAGTAAACAGATTTTCTTTCTCTCTGTCTCTCTTCCCGCCAGGCAAACCAGTCTCTGTAGTTTGAATGCTACATAGCAAACATGGCCATAACACTCCTCTCAGTATCCATATCCCATTACAATGTAACTTTGTATCTCCTCTCATCAAGTATGGGGTATATTGCCTCATCCCTTGATTCTTGGCCAGAAATATGATTTGCTTTAATTAACAGAATGTGGTGGAATTAGAATTGTGCCACTTCCAAATTTAGGCCTTGCTCTCTTTTACTCTGTCTACCCAGCTAGCATGTGACAAGCCTAGAGTAGCCTGCTGGATGATGAGACATGATTCAGTCACCACTGTCACCCCAGCCAACATCTACTCAACCTCCTCAACCTCAACCTACATATTTTATCTGATGTGTAACTAACCACAAAAGCATAAGGGGGCCCAGCCATGGCAAAAGTACTGCCCAGTTGAGCCCAGACCAATTTGCTGACCCAGAGTATCATGAACTACATAAATGGCTACTGTAATAAGGCACTAAGTCTTGAGGTAACCTGTTATATAATAGAAACTAAATATATCCTTTTTTGTGCTGTTAATTCCTCATCTGTAAAAGGGAATAACAATACTACCTACCTCATATGGGTAATTTGAGTGTAAAATGAGCAAACATATTAAAATGATTTGAACAGTGCCTGACACAGAGTACGAACTAATAATGTTAACTATTGTTATGTCAATTTAACACATCTTTGCTTGGAGCATGCTATTCAAAGATTCTCAGTTCTGACCTCCCATATTTCAAATATGTTTTGCTATTATACTACCTAGAAAAAAAGTGAGAAAAACATGATTGCACGGGACATGTAATGTCTTTATCATCCTTAGAGGCAGTATGACCCAAACATTAATGTTCACCCAAGAATTGCTAACTTCAATTTGCATAATTGCAAGTACTGCATAGGTAGGTAAATGACTTCTATCTAAGAGGATAAAGTGGCAAACTTTGTATGTGCATTAAATAAGTGCTTGTATAATGTCCAGATGTTTTGACAATAGTATATGAAGGCACTAGTAGCAATATTTTAACCAACATTTATTGAATACTTACTATGTGCTGGGCACTGTGCAAAGCACTCGTAAGTCATACTAGGGTATTAAGTCCTACCCTTCACAATAACCTCATTTATAAGTAGGTTATAAATGAATATTCAAAGGCTATATATGTCTAGGAAGCAGAGGAAAACATTGGATCTGAAAAGGTCAGGATTGTAGATTTGGACACAGATATGATTTGAAATCATGGGTATATAGGTATGGATAATAACATTGCATGAGACAGCAATAAATGTTTATGCCCATGAGGGTTTAAAATGAGGGTGGTGACTGATGTGTAAATGAACATCAGGAGAATTTTCTTATTATTCCCATTTGCTTTTACCCTCTTCTTTCTCTTTTTCCTCTCTCAAAGGGGTTGAGATATATATATATATACATATCTCACACTACTCCACGTGCATAATACTCCATGTCCTTTTCCAAAGCTTGTCAGGATGAGAGGGAAATACACTACTTAGGAATGTGCAATTTAAAAAAAAAATCTAATTGATAATAATAAAGTCCTTCTCTTACCCTTCACCATACTTATAACTCAGACATACATAAAACTGACAAGAAGTTTTAATTTAGAAATTTAAAATGGCTGTCCTGTGGTTTTTTGCCAACACAAAGGAGCACTGAAATTTTAAAGATATCAACAAGTTAGCTTCATTGATGTATAAGTTAGCATTAGCTTTGAATGAAAGTGACCAAAAAAAAAAAAAAAGCTAAAGTAATAATGTATTAAGCAACTGGAATTGCTTCACGAAGACCAAGGACTCAATGACAGCTGAAAACACCTATATGCTCAGAAATCAGTAAAAATATATGGTGTTCTTTCTCCCTTAGTAAGGAATCTTGGTTCCGGGAATCAAAAGGTAGGAGTGGGATGAGCTCCTCTGCTAGTATCCTTAATGATCAACTAGGAAAATAATGCTTCATCTCACTACAGCTATGCTGGTTTTAGAGATTTAAGTTCTTCAAAGAGGAATTTTTCTCCCAGTCAGGGGATAAAATAAAAAGTTCCTTTGAACTGAAACCTGGAATTTCTACTAGGCCACTTTGGACTCCTCGTGCCACTAAATCTACAGGAAGTTACAGTTCTGGCTGGGGTGATTGTTTCTGGTTATCAAGAGGAAATAGAAATGCTACCACATGTTGGGTAATGGAGGGGTATATCTTGAGCTCAAGATACTATCAAGAGCACCACTTAGCCCTCCTGTGTTCAGTAGTAAAAAGTAGAAAAGCTATGGCAATGCAATGTATACAGAATAACAAATGCCACAAACATTTTAACACGTAAGGTTTAGATCCTGCCTGGTAAAGAACCATCATCAGCTGATGTAATACCTGATGGCAAAAGAAACAAAGAAAGAAGTTCTAAATGTAAACTACAGCTGTGTAACTACATATAGGAAGATAGTAACCACGCATATTTTACTTCTGAGAGGGGCATGTGTACGTGTATACACAAACACGCACACACACATTCTGATTGGATTTTTTTCTTTTCACATTCCCTGTCTACTGAATATTAGGTATATTAATAATAGCTAAACTTGTAATTCAATACTTGTTATAGTATCACCAAAGGGAAAGTGAGTGAGCCAAAAAAGCAATGAATGTAATCTTGAGGTGGATAAATGACATACGGGGCTTTACACGGGCCCATTTATGTAAGAGGAGTGGTAAGCAAAGTGTGGCGTTGTTATTGCCTTTATTTGGAATTAAGTGTGAGTTAAATGCCATTTATGGATGTTGTGTTGAACACAGAGGTGGGCTGTATTGGTCTGTCCATTAACAAATCAGTATCATCACAAGCTCATTCTAAGGTTTTTCTGCAAGACAAAAGAGAAGTCAGGAATCAAGGTTAGGATTTTCTTACGAGAGGCACTCACTTCAGATTCAGAGGCTGAAGAAATGAAAGATCATAATCTCTGGAGGAAATTATAGCCAGATATGTTGTCAGGTGTGTGACTTACAGCTGCTTCCCAGTGAGCCCTGTGAACAACTCACTTTGCTACTGCTGATGGAGATAACTGACTGAGGGAGCTTTCCAGAGAGTCTTCATAATTTGGGCATATCTCCAGCAAACTTAAGAACCAGCCAGTGTGTTAATTCAAGCTAAGAAAATCCCTAGTAATTTCCCTGATTTCTGCTTTCCCTGCTCTTCCAATTATTAGGTAAACTCCTAATTATCTATATATTCAATGTCTGGAAGAAACAGAATGGCTTCTGTTTACTGACTAATATATTCCCATTAAGGACACTTTCAAGAAGTTGCTCACATCTCTTCTGCCAAAACTTAGTGCGATGAAAGATGAGAATTACTGTTCTTTTCAGGATGGCCATGTGCCAGCTTAAAATCAAGGATTCTATTCTTAAGAAACAAGAGGAGAGTGGATATTGATGGCAACTCTGCCTCAAATAGGATGATCCACTTTTCTGTGTGTGGGAAGAGGCACTGTCTTCCTCACTCTAGAGATCTCCTTTAAGCTATTTTTCATAGCACTATATGAGGAGGGCAGAAACCTCAAGCTAAAGAAAATAAACACCAGACATCCATGTGAGAGAAATTTCTTGAATGCTATGCTCTGGACCCAAATAGCCTTTTTCTAGTTTGATTTCCCCTATTATTTTATTCAAGATGCCATTTCGGACCTCATCAAATTACACATGCACAAACATTACCTTATACCTCTCTGAGCCTTAATTTTGTTCAATTATTAAATAGAAATAATAACACTTTTGCCATAATTAGCTTCTTATGGATATTTTAGTAATAAAATGAAACGATGGTTGTAGAAATATTTTGTGACCGACAAAGCCCTATGCCAACATAAAGGATTAAAATTAGTATTACTTTAACGGTTGTGCCAAAGTGTTCTATTGATCTATTTCACAAAAGCTCTTGTCTGCGAGGAAGAAATCTATACGTGGTTCTGGCAGTTATCACGAAATGGATAAAGTCACCTTCTTTCTACAGTTTCCTCCGGCATCTTCAAGTAACCCAGAGGAAAAGCAGCTGAGTCATTGTTCCCAAATCAGGATGACCCCAGCACGTATGTTCTGGCCACTGGCAATGCCGCTTGTGAATCTTAACATTCACGGTCAGTGCTTATGAGCTGACAGCTGGGATTTAAAATACTTGTAGCTAAATCATAAGAGCAGCTGAGAAGCACAGGCCGTCTGCTGCAGGTGTACACTAAAACACCCTCAAATTCATCAAATCCACATTGACATCCATTAACGAAACATTTAGCAGTGCAAGTTCTCTTCAGTAGTTTTATTTGGGGTTAGCTCCAAAATGTATCCCTAAGCTTTGTGTCTTTTTCACAGGAAACACTCACTGCCCTCAGCCAAGTTCTGACAGAGTGCTGTTCACATGGCAACATACATCAGACCCCCATGGAAGCTGGTGACCTGGCACATCTTGGCTTTGCACCTCATCTGTCTGGACTAGACATTTATCGTACAGGTGCTCGCACTGCAGACAGAATTTTATCTATCTCATTACAATCCATTGCATTGACTTCATAAGCCACAAAAATAGCCGGAGTGCAAAATAAGACCTGGGCTCAAATTTCTAGGAAGCTGAAGTTTGTATTTGCAGCTTACTTTTGCTCTACTTAAGTGCACGTATCTGCTTCATGTGTCATGCTATTCTGACTGCCCTATGTCTTACGTAGTCGTGATGCTCGTGGACCATCCAAGTCCCCACTGTGCTCCATATTGGCCTAACCTTTAATGAACACTCCTAGGATACGATAAAAATTTCAATTATTTTTTATTGGGAAATAATTGAAATCATCTGCTTTGTAATAGGTCCTAAATGATCGTCCATAAGTTCTTATTTCTTAATAGAAGATGCTTTATAATTAAAGAGTGGTCTGCCAAGCCAGCTATGACATATTAATATGCATCCTTTGCCAATGGATTATGTTCAAATGGAGATTTATTGAATCCTATTACTTTCTCTTCCTCCATTTTGACAAAACATAAACAAAAATAACATACAAGTCTATGTACTTATGGCTTGAAAATCCCTGAAACATCCTCTCAAAACAAGGATTTTCCAGTAAATGTTTTGTGTAAGACATAGGTAAACCTGGGAGACCTAAGCCTACAGCCCGGCTGGAGCCCCTTGCCAGGTGTGGTTACTTAGTGCTCCCGGCAGCTACTGCAATTCAGTATCTAAATTTTTTATTTAATTTGTTTGAATTTGCATTTAGGATCTGAAATGGCATACAATAATATTTTTCCATTAAACCTAATTCTAATTGCACTCTTAACCATTGAAAAATTAGTATCCAAATTGAGATGTGCTATTAGTGTAAAATAAACATCATATTTTGAAGACTTACTATGAAAAAAATTGTAAAATAATGTAAAAAAGGAAGGTGTGATAATTTAAAATTGATTATGTGTTGAAATGATAATGTTTTGGATATACTGGGTTAACCAAATATATTATTAAAATTAATGTCACCTGTTTCTTTACTTTTCCTTATTGTGGCTACTATCAAATTTAAATGTACATAGGTTACTTGCCTTATATTGTTATTGGACAGTGTTGCCGAGAGGACAAAGTCAACAAAGTTCCCTCTCCCTTGATGTCTACCTTTACTCTCAGTAATGTTTATTTAAACTCCTATCTCTCACTTCATCCAAGAGTCCTGATCCTTGCACATCTCTACATTTTCCTGACTATTCAGACACCTGCTCTCAGTAATAGTAATAACCCAAACTCTGTTACAGCAGGAAGAGATCCTGATCTCACTGGCAAAAAGAAAAAAGGGAAGTGATTGCAGAGAAGATAGACCCTCCCCATCCACCGCTCTGGCCCTGCCACAGCAATGCATTTGTATGTGCAGATGGTGAGGGGTAAAGGCAGAAAGAAAATGGTTTCTGGACATCCCAAATTTTATTTGAAGCCATTTCCCAACAAAACATCTTTATCAAATAAGGTTACGATACTGAGTTGTTTCCAGACCAAATCACATGTTTCACATACATCATAGACTTTTTATCAATTATTTAAGGGACCTGACTAAACCCTTAGTATTATTTGAATGGGACCATATATTCTGAGTTTTAAGAAAACAATTCGTAACAGTACTCTAGCAATTTTAATAAAAACAATCATATTTCAATAAGTAATAATCTTTGGAGTAATTTTGAAAAACTTTTATTACTAAATTAAGGTTAGATTTGGATTTTCTTATTAATATCAAAATTATATTTAGGAAAAGAGCACAAACATTTGGAATTAAATAGTAGTTTTCTGAGATAATGTCATATCATCGCCTAAAACAAAATAACCAAACTCATGATTTTCAAATTGTGCTCTGTGTAATCCTTTGGGTTCTCCCAAGGATGGCAAAATTGCCTCTTGTGAGAGAAGGTCACAGCAGGCGTGCATCTCCTTACTTTCAGTTTCAGCCTAATCCAGAGGAGCCCTTCTGTTACTGGAGAGGAACTCAGACAGCAGTTGAAAGTACAGGCTCTTAACTCAAATGAATTTGAGTCTCTGTCCGGGCTTTATCACTTACTGGATGTAGGATCTAAGGCAATTTCCTCACAGGAAAAACACAGATGATAACATTTACCTCACAGTGGTTTCTGAAAGTTATCTTAGACAAGAAATGTAAATGTGTGTAAAGCACTTAGCCCAGCACCAAGCAAAGATTAACCACTCAGTCTAAAATAACTATTACAGTTTATCTGTTTTATAGATTTGGGTCTTTGATAAGATTTCATGTGATTTTCAAGAATTCTAAGATGAAATTTTTATAACCACTAATGTGGACCTTCTTTATCTTTGTTTTAGAAACTATGCCTGAGGAAAAACTCCATGCTTTGATAAAGTACAAAGACTTGAATGAGGTATTCTTCCAAGAATGTGGATTTTTTTTTTTCAATTAGACAACTTCTACTAAATGAGAAAACTACATTTAAAATGTGCTTTAAAACAAAATGGAATTATTTTTAGTTTTTTAAGGAACCTCCATACTGTTCTCCATAGTGGCTGTATCAATTTACATTCCCACTAACAGTGCAAGAGGGTTTCCTTTTCTCCACACCCTCTCCAGAATTTATAGTTTGTAGGTTTTTTGACGATGGCCATTCTGACTGGTGTGAGGTGATACCTCATTGTAGTTTTGATTTGCATTTCTCTAATGATTAGTGATGTTGAGCATCCTTTCATGTGTCTGTTGGCAATCTGTATATCTTCTTGACCCAGCAATCCCACTACTGGGCATATACCCTGAGAAAACCATAATTCAAAAAGATTCATGTACCACAATGTTCACTGCAGCACTATTTACAATAGCCAAGACATGGAAGCAACCTAAGTGTCCATCAACAGATGAATGGATAAAAATGTGGCACATATATACAATGGAATATTACTCAGCCATAAAAAGAAACGAAATTGAATTATTTGTAGTGAGGTGGGTGGACCTAGAGACTATCATACCGAGTGAAGTAAGTCAGAAAGAGAAAAACAAATACCGTATGCTAACACATATATATGGAATCTAAAGAAAAAAAAAAAGGTTCTGAAGAACCTAGGGGTAGGACAGGAATAAAGGCGCAGACATAGAGAATGGACTTGAGGACATGGGGAGGAGGAAGGGTAAGCTGGGACGAAGTGAGAGAGTGGCAGGGACATATATATACTACCAAATGTAAAATAGATAGCTAGTGGGAAGCAGCCGCATAGCACAGGGAGATCAGCTTGGTGCTTTGTGACCACCTAGAGGGGTGGGAGAGGGAGAGTGGGAAGGAGATGCAAGAGGGAGAGGATATGGGGATATATGTATATGTATAGCTGATTCACTTTGTTATAAAGCAGAAACTAACACACCATTGTAAAGCAGTTATACTCTAATAAAGGTGTTAAAAAAATGGAATTAGAAAAAAAAAAGACATATGCACTGGAAAGAACTTTGCACTCTGCTGAAGATCAAATCTCTTGCAGTAATAAATATATGCCAATTCATAAACAGAATTCTCAATTTAACATTTTCAAAGATGATGTTAAGGTCAAGAATTTCACATCTATGGTAACACATATAGAAGGGCATTATCAATACAAGCCACATTTATAAAGGCATATAAAGAATGGCCACATAAATATCCATATAAAGCTTACACATTTGCCAGTGCTCAATAAAAGCTTTTAGAATCACATCCAAAAGTGCTGCATAAGTGTGATAAGAACTGATCTTTCTACAGGCCATGTAGTAGGAGTGTTTGTTCACATTTATTGTGAGACCACAACCTATCCCACCAACCCTAACTAATACTATTAGCCAAGTTATGAGCTGAACAGAGCCTCTCTTTCTTTTACTACCTCGTCTGTGGTTTGGGTCTCAAAATAGATAACAAAATTATAAATATCGATAATATCACATTTTAATTCACACATTTATCAGCCTTTCTTCCTGTGGATTTCTGCTGAAAGTCATCTGAGATTTCTAAAGGCAACTTGAGAAAGTCATCTGAGATTTCTAAAGGCAACTTGAGAAAACAGAAGTTTCCTTCATTTATCTACTTTCTGCAAAAATCGGTTTCTTTTTATTCCCAGATCATTATCTCATCACTCAATCCTTATTTCTATCCTAATATTTGAAAATGCTGCAATTCTCACCTGAATACCCCTTTTAATTTTCTTCCATTTATTAAAACTTCCTCATTCTTCAAGATCTCAACTTCTTCAAGACATCTAAAATCTTCCATGACCTATAAAGGCTTCTTTGATGACTGTAGCTAATCCTCTTCTCTCACTTCTTTCTGTGAATTTTTCTCACAATTTGAGGCAATGCTACTAGTTTAGCCCTTAATTGTTTTCTCCTTATTTTGTGCATATTCATTTTGCCTCCCAACTGGGTTGCAGGTTTCTTAAGGGCACCACTATAAACATATCCTAAATATAGGATAAATGCTTCCCAATTGATTTCTCAGCAAAGGCTTCAAACCAGTCATTAATTTAAGGAGCAGATTTGGCACCAGCAAAAGGCTCTTGTGCTAATACACTAAGTAGATGTTAAACCAGTGTGGTATGCTACAAGGCCTATTTCAAAATCTAAATGAAAACACTTAGTCGAAAAGAGACACATACCCTAATGTTTGTAGCAGCACTATTTACAATAGCCAAGACATGGAAGCAACCATGAACAGATGATTAGATTAAGATGATGTGGTATATATAGACAATAGAATATTACTCAGCCGTCAAAAAGAAACACTGCTGTTTGCAGCAATGTGGGTGGACCTAGACAGTATTATGCTTAGTGAAATAAGTCAGAGAAAGACAAATACTGTATGATAGCACTTATATGTGGAATCTAAAAAATAATGCAAATGAATGTATATGCAAAACAGAAACAGACTCAGATACAGAAAATAAACTTATGGTTACCAAGGGGGGAGGGAAGTGGGGAGGGACAAATTAGGGGTATGGGATGAACAGATATTAACTACTATATATAAAATAAATAAGTAACAAGAATATACTGTATAGCACAGGGAGTTATACCTATTATCTTGTAATAATCTCTAATGGATTATAATCTGCAAACATACTGAATCACTATGCTGTATACCTGAAACTAACACAATATTGTAAATTAACTATACTTCAATTTAAAAAAAATCTTAGCATACTCAGACATAAACACAACTAAAAACAGAGGTTTATAATCATAAAGTAGTTTTCCAAGGTCAAGAAGGCAACAGGTGGTGACACTGAAACTAAAGAAATTTCATTTTATTATAATAGCATAGTCTCACAATTCCAAAATGCCATTCCAGATAAAGCTTATTACTAAAATAGATAGAGCTCAAAATACTTTAGGTGAATAAAATTATTTTGAGAACAGAAGGAAGGCGTTATATTTTGGAATTATGGGATAGCTAATTTAAGCACATCAAGCTTGTACTCTCCAGTTTGTCTGTGTCTATTTATGTTTCTCTTCTCTTATGCCTGCCTAACTCTTTGTGTGTGTGTGTGTGTGTGTGTGTGTGTGTGTGTGTGTGTAGAGGTAAGGGTAGGAAATCCCTATCGTTGTTGCTAAGTAGGTAATTGCCCCTTTTATTAAAAACAACATGATATGTTTCCATTTTTCTATATCTTTTCTCATTTACCCAAAACAATGTAGTCTTCCTTTAACTTGCAAATTATATTTTATTTTTTCTTAAGTGAGATGCGTTTACAACATCTCTCTCACGTGTTTTGTAACTTATTTTCTGGAAACTTCACTATATTTATTATTCAAAAAGTTTTTTCAAGTCTGAATCATTTAAAATCTAATCTCTGCTACTGGTTGGATTTTGCACTGTAAACACAATAAAAGAAATGCCATATTATAAAGAAGCAGTCTTGTAAGAAAAAAAATTAACTTAGAAGTCTAGTTCAAGGCCTTCATTTTTTGAGTGAAGTAACTGAGGGTTATGATTTTCCCAAGTAAAAGTGCTTTATCCATAACAAAAATATTACTATTAAATAATTGTGGTAGCTGCTACCCCAATTTCATGACAATACCAAACTATGAGGTTTATTTTGTTCTGGATAGAAGAACAAACAGGTAATTTTCTTGGAAGAGAAAAAATATATACATCCAGAGAGAGATATTTAGTTATATACCATGACCAAGCTTTTATATCATTTAAGATTCTTACTCATTCTCTTTATATTAATCCAAATTTGGCCATTGTGGATAATTTTAAGTCTTTTAATAAAAGTTTTAAATGAAAATCACTATAACTTGAACTTTATAGAATTAGAAAATGTGATTTGTGTCCCTTTTGAAAAAGAAAGAAAAGGATTTTATTAGGTTGGTCAGGTTTGAAAGTCATATTTCTTCCCCATCATCTCTAAAGCTGGCCTGCCATTGTTTTGTTCAGGAAGAGCAGCAAGTATAGGATTCTTCCTATGGAAGTTTATTATTGCCTCATGCCAGACAAGTCTTGAGCTCCAATGGCCATGTACCACGGCCCCTGTTGCATTCTCCCATAGCTCTCATTTTATATTAATTACTATTTTAACTACAAAAGTAATAAATGTCACAACAAGTTTAGAAAACAGAGAGGAAAAACACTCATGCTTCCACTTGAACACTTTTCTTCCATTTTCTCAACCAGCCTTGTTTCATCCACTTATTTTGCATACTTGTAAAAATAAAGCATATATTAGTTATGACCTATATTTTTGTATCTGATAATTGCAAGAAGGAACTGATATGGGATGCACAGCAGTTATTTTTGAACACCTCAATTTTCCCTAATAATGGGCTGACCTTTAGTAAATGTAGCATCTATTTGTATGTCTAAGAGTGTAACAACCTGTCCATTCTATAAGAAACAGACCAGTTACATATTATTCTTTCTTTCCCTCTCTGCCTCATCACCACTATGAAAACTTTAATTCCCTTTGCAAGCTTTAGAAAGAAACTGTCTAATCTTTAGGACTGAGACCTAAAAATCTAGGACATGAATGAGATAATATTTTACTGGGTACAAACATATTTGAACACACAGTGGGCTTTCTGAAAGCTGCAACATTTGGTACAGATTGTTCTGCTATGCTTGCTCAGAAAAACAGTGTTAACCCTTGTAAACAGGAGATTACAGTGGAAATGTCAAACAAGTCCATTGTTCTCTTTTCTTCATTTGAACATTTTTGTTATTTTACTGACATCAACAGAGCCATACAGAAACACTCCAGTTCTAAAAAGCCAACAGAAAATAACATGTAACAAAAGAATGATGCACTTAGGCAATAGCAGATTTAATGGAAAAAAAATTTGGTCTGTATTTATTTTACATAAGAACATATCTTCTCACAACTAAGTTTTGTGAATAGGCTATAAATGGAACACAATGTTTTAGCTTTTATGTTTGATCCATAATTACCTCCATTCTATCATCTCCCTATTGCAAACAAGATTGTTATCAACTTTTGATTAGCATTCCTTGTATTCCTATATTTTATTAGTAATTCATTCAACAAATATTAATTGAATGCCATCTATGTGCCAGGCACCTTTTAGGTGGTTGGAACACAATGGTGAACATAGATCCCTGCATTTGTAAAGCTCTCTTTCAAGTGAGGAAAGGTAGACAATAAACAATAAATCCAATAAACATGGATACTAGAAGGAGATGAGCACTATGGAAAAGCAAGTAGAACAGAGTAAGGGGGATCAGGAATGCTTTGGTGAGGATGGTTTACAGTATTAAATAGGTTGAGATGGGTGCTCCTAGGCAGAAAGAGCAGTCAAATAAAGGCTCTAAAGCAGAAGTGTCTGAGCTATTAGGAAAAAATAAGCAGAGTGAAGGAAAGAGTAATAAGAGACAAAGTCAGGGAGGTTAGGGAGGGCTTCCAGGTAGGGGCTTATAGACCACAGTAAGGAGTCTGCTGATACTCTCAGAGAACGGGAATCCATCTGGAATTGCCAGCTTTAGCAAATAAAAAGACAGACACCCATTTATATCAATTTCAGATAAATAATGAATATTTATTTTAGTATAAGCATGTTCTATGCAATATTTGAGACACACTTATACTAAAAAAATTATCTGAATAATTTTATTACAAGTATGCTACATCCAATATTTGGGACATACTCATTTCTAAATGTGTTGTTTATCTGAAACTCCAAATGAACTGGATGTTCTGTATTTTCTCTGGCAACCCTAAACCATGGGCAGCTTTAACCAAAGAAGTGGCATAACCTGACTTATTTAAAATGATCACTCTGCCTAGACAATTATTTTAAATAATCTACTTTTATAATGACATTTAAAATGATCACTGCTGCCTAGAGAATGGACTGAAGTGGGGCAAGGGCAGAAACAGGGAGACATGCGGGGTAGCTTTTGTGTGGTCCATGTGAGAGATCATGGTGCCTGGAACCAGGATGATAGATAGCAGGAGACAGAAAGGGTGAGAAAAGGTAGGGTTAGAAAAGAAAAAGAAAAAAGCAAGACATTTTATTTGCTTATTGTTATGTATTGTTATATATGTAAACATATATAGCTGATATGTATGTCTGATCAATTTAAACAAATTGGTTATATGACCAATTATTTTGAAATTGAAAAAGAAAAAAGAATGTCTTCACTGCAGATCTGAATAAGAAAGTGGAAAGGAGGACTCTAGAAATCAAAACACCTGAGTCATCTGTCACTTGTATGTATTTGACTTAAGATATATCACAACCTCTCAGAGAGCCAGTTTTCTCTTTCAGAAATGTGAATATAAATTTCCTCCTTCTTTACCTCACCAGATTATTGTGAAGGCCAGATGAGCCTGGATACCTTTGATTGTCTGTAATGTGTCACGTAAGTACTAGTTGCTATAAATATTGAGGTTACAAGTAAATCATATGGATAAAACTATGCAAGTGGGGAAACAAAGTATTCAATAAGCTGAAAAATGCCCTATTTCTCATTCAAGGAAAAGGAACTAAAAAACCTTTTCTTCTAGGTAACAAATCAAAAGTACCAAAAATCCATAATGGTCTTTGGAAAATCATGTACATGTCTCAATTTTACCTTTCTTCTTGCCACTTCATCTTTCTTCTTGCCACTTCAGCAAGGAGACAGCATGTATTAGCACACATTCTTTTCAGCGTAACGAGGTTTTCCATGGGAAGAGGAAAAGTAAACTTCATAAACACTCAGTTGCTCTTTGTCTCAGAAAATTATTTAGGAATCACAGTGAAATAGAGTCAAGGTGATTAATGAGAAAAGAATTAAAGATTCTACTGTAGCCCCAAAAGAGTAGACTTGCCAGTGTTGGAATCAGTATGTGAAATGAAGTGAGGAACTGGAAAAGAAACATGGCCAGTATTCAGCTATTGATCCATCCATCCATTCATTTAATAATAACTTCTTGAGCACTCATGTATAAAAGTCTATGGAATATTCAAAACTAAATAAAATGGAACCACTATTCTCAAAAGAAATGTACACCAATAACCAAAATATTAGCTAGAATGTGAGAAATATAGATAACAGAGGGAAGAATGGGCATTGCAAGAGTTGGTCAGAAAGGATATAGATATGGCAGTGGTTGTCAGGTGGTAGACTATCAGGTGGAATAAAGGTATAGATCACCGTGGTTACAATGTAGGGCAAATGGAAGGAATGGAGAAAGTTAAGGTGTTTAAGATAGGTTAATCCAACAATATGGAAAATATCAAGGGTCAGATGAAGGCACATGGTGTTATTATGTTGGCAGAAGTAAACTACTGAAGGCTTTTGACAGCACTACTAGAATCAAGATTAAGAAAAATCAACCTGGCAGTATGTATAGAAAGGACTGAATGCAGGGAGACAAACTAGAAAACTATTATGATTGTCCAGTGGAAAGATGGCAATAGAATGAAGAGGATTATTTGTGAGGCAGGTACCAGTTAGGATTAGAATTAAATGAGTGGAACAGGCAATCTAAAATATGGGTGGCTTACCCATGATAGAAGTTCATCTGTCGCTCATTTAAAAGAACATTTGTAACACCCAAGAACTAATACAGTAACTTCAAGGAGCCTTCAGAGGACCCTAACTTTCCACACTATTGTTCTTTTTTTTTGGATTTTTTAAAGTTAATTTTTACTGGAATATAGTTGCTTTACAAGGTTGTGTTAGTTTCTACTGTACAACAAAGTGAATCAGCTATACATATACATATATCCCCTCTTTTTTGGATTTCCTTCCCATTTAGATCACTGCAGAGCACTGAGTAGAGTTCCCTGTGCTATACAGTAGGTATCCATACATCCATACTATCATTCTTCTATGGCTCCTATCTTCATGTTCCCCAAAATGGTGACTGGATCTCCATCATAACATCCTCATTGTAGGCCTGGATAAGAAAGCAGAAGTACAAAAAAGGATGTCCTCTTCTCTGAGTCAGCTCCCTTTAAGCAACCTTCATGGAAGGCACCCCAAATTTTCGGTGACATCTCCTCAGGTGTGAACTTGGCTATGTGACTACCCTTAGCTACAGAGAAAGGTGGGAAATATAGTCCAGTTAATGCAGGCAGAAACTAAAATTGGGGTTTTTAATGTGTATCAGGTTATGTAATTAGTCATTTATGCCACAAACTGAGACATAAAGGATTTGATGGCCACTTTAATAGAGAAGAAGGCTGTAACTGTAAGAGAGATATTAAATACTTAGGAAGCTAAGGTTGAAAAAGATAGAAAAGGAATTGGATGAGGTTGAGATATCCACAAGCATAAAAATCATGTTCTCTGTTGCAGATATTTTAAAACACTGGAATGTATCATATTTTCATAATAACTTTAAAAGATCTGGTATAATTAATGTCAAGTTTGTTTATTTGTTTGTTTATTGGAAAGTTGTTACCTGTCTAGTTAATTATTTTGGAGGGCTGGCTTTTCTAGCACAACTATACAAGTCAAAGTTGTTATGCTACTGCAAACGCATTTTTACCATCATTTTTGTTTTCCTAACAATACCCTGTTTGAAAACTCTTGGGAAACTGATGAATTTTACTTTAACCTGATTGCACAATATTGCAATTACAATCAAAGTTCAATGGAGATATTAAATTCTTTCATCCATTTATTCAACAAATATTTATGAGCACCTATCATATGACAGGCATTGTTCTAAGTGCTGAAGATAAGGCAGTGAGTAAAACAGACAAGGTATTTTCCCTTAAAAGCTTACATTATAGAAGGAGTATGGTAGATACTGGGAGGTCAGACAAACAGCATATATATATTTGAGACAAAGATTGATGGGGGTAGAGGGGAGATGAGCCATGTATACAGCTGGGCAAAAAGCCCTGTGAGGAGAGGCAAAAGCAGGTGTAAGGTAAAAAGACATGGGGGAGGAGAAATGGTAGCAGGACTGAAATCATATAGTGATTTGTAACACATGGAAAGGACCTTATTTTAAAATATTTTTTAAATCAAAATGGTTTGAAGAGTTTATCAGTTTGCAGATAGTGACTTTTTCTTAAGAAAGAAATCAACTCTTTTAAACTGCACTTGCTTGAAAAAATGCTATAACTCTTCCATTTGCTTGCTTTTGTTTTGTATTAATTTTGAATAGAGTTGACCTAAAGCACCAAATATCAGAACTAAATCTAAAGTATGTGAATCTGTAATTCCTTGAGTGTGCATTGTCTAACACTTCTCTCCCTACAGGCCAAACTGTGACTTCTGTGATCTTCCCAGAGCTATTTTCTTCTGATATGGAGCACACAAGTTAGAGTCCTAAACCCATGATAGGTCTCCATGGTTACAAGAGGACAAGCTGCCTCTCTGTGCCCAGAAGAGCTGGAATTGTTTTCACATGAAAATGAATATCACCCAGGCCGCATTTTCAGAATGACATACACAATAGCGAGTGGCACGTTTTTATTCCAATATAAACAGAATGCATTTAAATCACATTAAGGAAGAGATAAAGAGCATTAATGCAGGCACTTAATATTCTAGCCTACACATGCTCAAGAACACGAGCCCAAGAGGTCAACTCTGCAATTATAAATTCACTGAACACTACACTCAGAGTGGAAATCTCTTTCTAGAATTAGAAAAAGAAGCAAGATTAAATCAACCAATAATTGATAGGTCACAATACCTATTTTCCTGGGGGGAAAAGTATATGTGTGTGTAGATATATATATGTATATATATATTTATATATATATATATATATATATTTATATATATATATATATAAATATATATATATATATAAAAATAAACAAATGGTAATTTGTGTACTGTTCATGTTTGGATTCTATTCCTTAAGTATACCTATGAATTCTCCAAGTTAAGTAAGAAATTCTACATGTATCCACTTTAAATGAATTTCTTTCTTTTTCAGTATTCTTATGATCAAATAATAATGCCTTAACTCAGAAGTTTCTCTTACATTACCCGAAAAGCTTACACTAAAATAATTTTGTCAATTTTGAGTGTAGATATAATTTTTTGAAACCCTTCACATTCCATATAGTTTGTAATGGAGCTGTTTCATTGATGCTCAGCCTAAGGATAGGCATCTGTCTCTTTGCAGACTGTGACCTATAGGAGCAAGAAAGACCATAGAGCTAGGCCTGACCAACAGGTGTTTCTATGTATAAGGAAAAAGAAACCAAATAAGACGACAGGACAATACATTGAACAATGAATGAATTACAGAAGTATGAAATTAAAGAAAAAAATTAAAATTGAAGGAACAGTGGGTTTGGCTTCCATTTTATAGTCTTAAAAAAGACACTGTGGTCATGGATGTAAGATGGTAATCAGCCAGGCTGCAAATACAACAGATCCTTAAAAAGTAAACAATTCCAACCAGGTAGGGTTTATCCCAGGTTTAAAAGGCTGGTTCAATACCTTAAAATTAATTAATATAATCTACCACATATGCTCACACATATATATGGAATCTAAAAAAAGAAAGGAAAAAAAAAAGGTCAGAAGAACCTAGGGGCAAGACGGGAATAAAGATGCAGACCTACTAGAGAATGGACTTGAGGATACAGGGAGGGGGAAGGGTAAGCTGGGACAAAGTGAGAGAGTGGCATGGACATATATACACTACCAAATGTAAAATAGATAGCTAGTGGGAAGCAGCCGCATAGCACATGGAGATCAGCTCGGTGCTTTGTGACCACCTAGAGGGGTGGGATAGCGAGGGTGGGAGGGAGGGAGATCCAAGAGGGAAGAGATATGGGGACATATGTATATGTATAACTGATTCACTCTGTTATAAAGCAGAAATTAACACACCATTGTAAAGCAATTATACTCTAATAAAGATGTTAAAAGAAAAAAAAGACTTAAAAAATAAAAATGAAATGACCATATCAATAAATGCAGAAACAGCATTTGACATAATAAAACCTCTCAGGAAACAGAAATAGAGGAGAACTTCCTCAACTTGATACAAGAAACCTACAGCTAACCTCATCCTAAACGGTGGGAAATCAGAAGCTTTCCCATTAAGATCAGGTACCAGGCAAGGATGTCCCATCCTACCCCTCCTTCTTAACATCTTGTTGTTAAGTACTTACTAATGCAATAGGCAAGAAAATAAAATTCTCTAGATTAGAAAGGAAGTCATAAAACTATCTTTGTTTGCAGATAACATGAAGGTCCATATAGAATATCCAAAAGAATTGACACACACACAAAAAAACCCTGGAACTAATAAACGGTTACAGCAAGCAGGATAAAAGCTTAATATACAAACATCAGTCACTTTTATATATACTAACAATGAAGAAGTGGAATTTGAAATTAAAAACACAGTATCATTTACATTAGCATCCCTCAAAAATGAAATACGTATAAATCTAACAAGATATACACAAGACCTATATGAGGAAAACTACAAAACTCTAATGAACAAAATCAATGAAGAACTAAATAAATGGAGAAATATTCCATGTTCACAGATAGAAAGACTCAATACTGTCAAGATGTCAGTTGTTCCCAACTTGATCTATAGATTCAATGCAATCTGAATCAAAATCCCAGCATAGTTATTTTTGAATATTGACAAAATTGTCTACAGTTTACATGGAGAAGCAAAAGAACCAGAATAGGTAACACAATATTGAAGGAAAAGATCAAAGTGGGGAAACGACACTACCCAACTTGAAGACTTACTGTAAAGCTACAGTTATCAAGATAGTATGGTATTGGTGAACAAATAGACAAACAGAACAATGGGACAGAATAGAGAGCCCAGAAATACACACCCATAAATATAATCAACTGATCTTTAACAAATGAGCAAAGGCAATACAATGGAGCAAAGACAGTCTCTCCAACAATGGTGCTGGAACAACTGGACTTTCACATGCAAAAAAAAATGAATCTAGACACAGACATTATACTCTTCACAAATATTAACTTAAAATGGATCACAGACCTACATAGAAAATGAAAAACTATAAAACTCCTAGAAGATAACATGGGGAAAACCCTAGATAACCTTGGGTATGGTGATGCCCTTTTAGATACAACACCAAAAATATGATCCATTAAAGAATCAAATGAAATGCTAGATCCTATTAAAATTAAAAACTTTTCTGTGAAAGATAATATCAAGAAATTAGAAGATAATCCACAGACTAGGAGAAAATATTTGCAAAAGACACGTCTGATAAAGGACTGTTATCCAAAATATACAAAGAACTATCAAAACTCAATAATAAGAAAACCAGATTAAACAATGGGGCTTAGCAGACACCACACCAAAGAAGATATACAGGTGGCAAATAGGACATTAAATAATATGCTCTACATCATATGTCATCAGGGAAATGTAAATTAAAACGAGATACAACTACACACTTATTAAGATGGCCAAAATCTGGAACACTGACAACACTAAATGTTGGTAAATATGTGGAAGGACAGGAGCTCTCATACTTTGCTTGTGGGAATGCAAAATGTTACAGCTACTTAGGAAGACACTGTAGCTTTTATTTACAAAACTAAATATATTCTTGTCATATGATCCAGGAATTGTGTTCCTTGATATTTACCCAAAGAAGCTGAAAGCTTATATCCACACAAAAACCTACACACACATGTTTATAGATACTATATTCACAATTGCCAAATTTGGAAGTAACCAAGGTGTTCTTGAGTAGGTGAGTGGATAAATAAACTGTGGTACATGCAGACAATGGAATATTATTTAGTGCTAAACATAAAAGAGCTATTAAGCCATAAAAAGACATGGAGGAATCTTAAATGGTTATTACTAAATGAAAGAAGCCATTCTCTAAAGTCTACATACTGTATGATTCCAGTGAAGTGATATTCTGGAAATGGCAAAACTATGGAGACAATAAAAAGATTAGTGACAGCAAAGGGTGAGAGAAGGCAGAGAAATGAATTGGCAGAGCACAGAGGATATTTAGGGCAGTGAAAATTCTCTATATGTTATTATAGTGAATATATGTCATTATACTTTTTCCAAATCCATAGAATGTACAACACCATGAACAAACCCTTAGGTAAACTATGAACTTTGGGTGATTATGATGGTCAATGTAGGTTCATCCTTGGTAGAACATGTACCATTCGGGTGAATGTTCTTAATAACAGGGGAGGCTATGCATATGGGGGGTGGGGTTTATACGGAAAATCTTTGCACCTGCCTCTAAATTTTGTTGTAAACCTAAAACTGCTCTTACAAAGTAAAGCCTTACAAAAACCCTATAGTTAAATGGCATATGTAAAACCTACTTTATGTAAATGGATTAAACACTAGAATTAAAAAGCAAAGGATAGCGCTTCCCTGGTGGCGCAGCGGTTGAGAATCTGCCTGCCAATGCTGGGGACACGGGTTCGAGCCCTGGTCTGGGAAGATCCCACATGCCGCGGAGCAACTAGCCCCGTGAGCCACAACTACTGAGCCTGCGCATCTGGAGCTTGTGCTCCGCAACAAGAGAGGCCGTGACAGTGAGAGGCCTGCGCACTGCGATGAAGAGTGGCCCCCGCTTGCCGCAACTAGAGAAAGCCCTCACACAGAAACGAAGACCCAACACAGCCAAAAAAAAAAAAAAAAAAAAAAAAGCAAAGGATAGCTCAATGTATTTTAAAATTTACTCAACTATATATTGTCTATGATACATACTTTAGATTCACAACACAAATAATTTGAGAGTAAAAGGACAGAAAATCACATACCATGCAAACAGTAACCAAAGAGAGCTGATGAGCCTACAATGATATCAGACAAATAGACTTAAGACCAAAATTGTTATCAGAGAAAAGGAAGAATATTTCATAATGATAAAAGTTCAATCTGCCAAGAGGACATAACAATTATAAACATATATGTATATATGTATATACACACACACCTATGAATAGAGCTCCAAAATATATAAAGCAAAAATAGAATTGAAGAGAGAAGTAAATCATTCAACAATAATAGTTGGAGACTACAATATACTGTTTTCAATAAGGATAAATTAACTAGGCAGAAGACCAGCAAGGAAATAGAAGACTTAACAGGAAATCCAACTAAACCTAATAGACATCTATAGAACCTTCCACTCAACAATAAAAAAATACAAATTAGTCTCAATTACACATGGAACAGTCTCCAGGATAAGCCACATTTTAGGACATAAGTCTCCATAAATTTAAAAGGATGTAAATCATGTAAAGTATATTCTCCAGCCAAATTAGAAATAATAAGAGGGAAATTTGGTAAATACACAAATATGTAGAAATTGAATACTTTCCTTAATAACTAATGGGTCAAGTAAGAAATCATAAGGGAAATTATAGAATATTTTTAGATGAATGAAAACAAACAATAAAACACATACCAAAATGTATGGGATGCAGCTAAAGCAGTGCTCAGGGGGGAATTTATAGCCAAAAATGCCTATATTTAAAGATGTATGAAAATATTACAGCAATATCCTACCCTATCCCCTTAAGAAAGAAGAGAAAATTCAACCCAAAGAAAGCAAATATAAAGATATAATGAATATTATAGTGAACACAAATGAAATAGAAAATACAACAGAGATAAACAATGAAACCAAAAGTTGGTTTATAAAAAGAGCAACAAAATTTACTAACCTTTAGCTAGTCTGACCAAGAAAAAACAAAGACCCAAATTACTGAAGGCAAAAATAAAAACAGGATGTCACTAAAATCTTACAGAAATAAAAAGGCTTAGAAGCAGTACTATGAAAGACTGCATGCCAACAAATTAGATAACATAGATGAAATGCATATGTTCTTGGAAATACACAAACTACTGTAATTTCACTCAAGAAGAATAGAAAATTTAATAATTTTATAAAAGTAGATAAACTGAACAATAAAAAAACTACCCACAAACAAAAGTCCAAGATCAAATAGCTTCTCTGTTGAATTCTACCAAATATTTAAGGAATTAATACCAATCCTTCATAACTCCCCCTCAAAAAAATTTGAAAAGGTGTGAACACTACCCAACTCATTCTATAAAACTGCTATTACCAAAACTAGACAAACACATGACAATAAATGAAAACTTCAGACCAATATCCACTACAAATAAAAATGCAAAAATTCTCAACAAAATACTAGCAAACTGTTGTTGGTAGAATATTGGCTCCCTTAAGAGATTCTAAACCCTGGGATCTGTAAATATGACAAAGAAGAATTAAGTTAGCAGTGAATTATGGTTGTTAATCAGTTGAAGTTAAAATAGGGAGATAATCCTGAATTACCCAAGGGGGTCCAATGTGATCACAAAGGTCCTTAAAAGTGGAAGAGGAAGAAAAAGGCAGATGAGACAGTCAGAGAGGTATCTGAAGATGCTACACTGCTAGCTTTGAAGATGAAGGAAGGTTCCATGGGCTAAGGAATGCAGGCAGCCTCTAAAAGCTGGAAGGCAAGGATACAAATCTCTCCTCCCACCAGAGCTTCTGGAGGGAATGCAGCATTTTAGCCTGGTAAGACCCATTTTGTACTTCAAGCTTTCAAAAATGAAATACAGTAAATTTGTTTTGTTTTAAGACATGTTTGTGGTAATTTGTTAGAGCAGCAGTAGGAAACTATTAACAGCAACTAACTTTAGCACCATATAAAAAGAATATATACCATGACCTAGTGGAACTTATCCCAGGAAGCCAAGGTTGTTAGAACATAAAAAATTCAGTCAAAGCAATATACCATATTAAGAGAATAAAGAACAAAAAACAATTATCTCAGTAAAAAACAAAAAAGCATTTGACAAAATCTAACACCCTTTCATGACAAAAACACTAAAAATCTAGGAATAGAAAGGAACTTCCTCAATTTGATAAAGGGTAATTAGAAAAACCTCACAGATTACATCTTAATTAACAATAAAAAAGTCTTTCCCCTAAGATCAGGAACAATACAAAGATACCTCTTTTCACTACTTCTATTCAATACTGTATCAATATTGTATTGAAGGTTCTACCAAGGGCAATTATACAAGAAAAACAAAAGACATCCAGATTGGAGACAAGAAACTATCTCTATTTGCTGATGACATGATCTTCCATATGCAGAAAATCCTAAAGAATCCATAATAAAATGAATACGGTTAAAATAAAAGTTCTGAAAAATTAGAAAGTACAAGATTATACAACAGCAATGAACAATCTGAAAAGAAAATTTAAAACACAAGTCTAGGGACTTCCCTGGTGGTCCAGTGGTTAAGACTCCGCTCCCAATGCAGGGGGCAAGGGTTCGATCCCTAGTCAGGGAACTAAGATCCCACATGCTGCATGGCATGGCCACAATAATAATAATAATAATAAAATAAAATAAACTTGCACACACACACACAAAATCACTCTGAGATTAAAAAAAAACAACACAAGTCTATTTAAAAGCAGCATCAAAAATAAAATATTTCAGAATAAATATAACCAAAAAAATGCAAAACTGGTACACTAAAAATATCATTAAAATACATTAAAGACCTAAGTAAATGAAAAGACATCCGCTGTTCATGGATTGGAAGATTTAATATTAATAAAGCAATTATTCCCAAATTGATGTACAGATGAAATACAATCTCTATTAAAATCCTAGCTGCCTTTTATATTGCAAATATTGACAAATGATCCTATAATTCATAGGAAATTCAAGAAACCCATAATAGTTAAAACAAGCTCAAAAAGAACAAACTTAGTGAAATCACATTTTTCTATTTCAAAATACTACAAAACTACAGTAATCACAACTGTGTTGTACATAAGGATAGATCTATAAATCAATGGAATAGAACTGAGAGTCCATAAATAAACCCATACAGTTATCAGTAATTAATTTTACAAGGATGCAAAAACAACTCAATGGGGAAAGGATAGTCTTTTCAACAAATGGTTCTGGGAAAATACCAAAAACCTACATGAAAGAGCTAAAATTATAAAACTCTTAGAAGAAAACTACATAATATGTTTAAGCCCTGGGCAATGTTTCTCAGATATGACAGTTAAGCATAAGCAACCAAAGAAAGTATATATAAGTTGGACTTTACCAAAAATTTTTCAATTGTGCTTCAAAAGATACTGTAAGTAAAAAAAAGATGTCAGCATCATGGAGAAATTAGATGTTCCCTTTGTCTCCCCTTCAATCTATCATACAATCAGTAAAACACCCATAACTCAACAAAGGTACCTCTGCTCAGCACACCAGGATGTTAAATAATTCCACACATCTAAAGGTGGGTGGATTGGAATGCAGAGAGGAGGTGAAATGGGGGGAACAGTGAAGGTGGTACCTGTGACCCTGGAGCCACAGCCAAGGTGGCTAAACCTGCATGTGGCATCAGAGGAGGCAGCACACATGATTCTTGCCTCTGGGCCACAGAAGCCCCCATGCACAGGAAACGGGCAGCAATAGTAGTGGGACCTGCAACCCATCCTTCCAGTTGCAGAAATACCCATGACTCTGGCCCCCCACCCCCTACCCTCAGTGGTGGTGCCCACAAACCTGACAGTCTTGGACACAGCAGAGGCACACACAACCCCAGCTTCCCCCAACCCTCATCTTCCCTCTGTGGCGTGGAGCCTGCAACTCAGGAGACCTGGGATGTGGCAGAAGCACTGCCATCCCAGTGTCCCAGGAGACAACACCAGGGACATCAGCAGCAGCAAGGCAACAAAAACCCTAGAGAAACAAGCAACAAATTCAAGGGCACCAGGCAACACCTCTGACAAAGGTGGTGGAGGGTGGAAAGTGCTAATTCTCGTATAGAACCAGAGGCAGCTCAAGTAAGAGAAACCCAAAACTTGTGCTGTACCACCACCTACTGAAAAACAAAAGGAAGACCTCCAATTTCTAATCTGTTGAATCATTAGAATCAAGCACAAAGGTGATCCTACTTCAAATGCCACATTAGAAGAACAACACATCAAGCACCATGAAGAACCATGGTGACACCGGTTACCAAAAAAAAAAAAAAAGACAATTTTTCAAAGACAAAACTTAAAGTCAAAGACTATTGCTATCTAATTGATAGAGAACACCAAATAGCTGTCATGAAGAAACTCAACAAGCTACAAGAAAACTCAGAAAATTAATGAACAGAAGGAATACTTTACCAAAGAGATTGAAACCCTAAAAAAGCATCAAACAGAAATTCTGGAGATGAAGAACTCAATAAATGAGATGCAGAATGCATTAAAAAGCACTGGAAATAGGGCAGACCATTTGAAAAACAGAATTAGTGAGCTCAAAGATAGAAATCTACAAATGCTTCAGAAATAGAAGAGAAGAGAGAATTGAGATCTAAAAAAAATGAAGAAATTCTATAAGAATTATCTGACTCTTTTAAGAAGGGCAACATTAGGATATTAGGATAATGAGTATCCCAGAAGGAGAAGAGAGGGACAAGGGAACAGAGAGTTTATTTAAAGAAATAATGGCTGAGAACTTCCAAACCCTGGGTAAGGGACTGGATATACAAGTCCATGAAGCTAAGAGAACACCTAGCTACTGCAACACAAAAAGACCTTCTCTAAGACACATTATATCAAAACTGTCAAAAGTTGATGACAAAGAAAGAATTTTAAAGGCAGCCAGAGAATAAGGATGGTGACCTACAATGGAAGGTCATCATTAGGCTATCAGCAGATTTCTCAGCAGAAATTCTCCAGGCCAAGAGAGAGTGGAATGACATACTCAAAATATTGAAAGATAAAAACTGTCAGCAAAGAATATTCTATCCAGTAAAGTTATCCTTCAGATATGAATGAGAAATAAAAGCTTTATCAGAGAAGCAAAAGCTGAGGGAGTTCATCAACACTAGACCTGCTTAACAAATGATGAAAGGAGCTCTTATATAGAAAGAATCAGAAAATTTCAACTCTCTTATCAGTAGGTTTTTAAACACTTTATGATGTCATAATGGTTATAGGGGAAAATGCAGTAAAAAATTACTATAGCTACTTCAATTTGGTAACAAGCTCACAACTTACAAAAGGATAATTTGAGACAACAAAAAATAAAGGGGGAAGAGAAAAAGAATGGAACCAATATAGGCATATGAAGATAGGACGCTATCAGCAGAAAAAGGACTGATATATTTATGAGACATTTTACATAAATCTCATGGTAACCACAAAACATAAATCTAGAGCAGAGACGTGAAACATCAAAAGGAGGAAAGTGAGAAAAACATCATAGAAAACCACCAAACTAAAATGGCAGACAGAAACACAAGGGGAAAACAATGGAGATATAGAATAACCAGAAACCAGAAGATAAAATGGCAGTACTAAGTCCTCATCTATCAATAATCACCCTAAATAGAAATGTGTTGAATTCACCAATCAAAATACACAGAGTGACTGGATGGATTAAAAAACAAGACTGAACATTATGCTGTTTCCTGGAAACTCACCTCAGCTCTAAAGACAAACACAGGCTCAAAGTGAAGGGCAAGAAGATGATACTCCAAGCAAATGGCAGCTACAGGTAAGCAGGTGTAGCCATAGTCATATCATACAAAACAGACTTCAAGCCAAAAAGGGTAACAAGAGGCAGAGATGGACATTATATGATGATAAAAGGGACAATTCATCAAAAAATCATAACAGCTATTAATATACATACACCCAACATAGGAGCACTGAAATATATAAAGCAATGATCAACAGACCTAAAGGGAGAAATGGACAGCAACACAATAATAGTAGGGGACTTAAAAACCCACTTACGTCAATGGATAAATCACCCAGACAGACAGTCAATAAGGAAACAGCAGATTTAAATGAAACATTTGACAAGATGGACTTGATAGATTTATACAGAACAGTCCATCCATGCAGCAAAATAAACATTCTTCTCTAGCACACACTGAACATTCTCAGGATAGAACAGGATAGAATGTATGTTGAGACACAAAACAAGTCTCAATAAATCTAAGATGACTGAGGGACTTCCCTGGTGGTCCAGTGGTAAAGAATCCACCTTCCAATGCAGGGGACGTGGGTTCAATCCCTGGTCAGGGAACTAAGATCCCACATGCTGTGGGGCAACTAAGCCCATGTGCCACAACTACTGAGCTCGTGCGCTTCAGTGAGAGAGCCCATGTGCCACAAATTACAGAGCCCATGTGCTCTGGACCCTGCACCCCACAACTACAGAGCCCACATGCCCTAGAGCCCATGCTCCACAACTAGAGAGAGAAAACCTGCACACCAAAACTAGAGAGAAGCCTGTGTGCCACAATGAATAGCCTGCGCTGCAATGAAAAAAGATCCCACACGCCTCAGCAAAGACCCCACATGCCACAACGAAGACCTGACGCAGCCCCCCCCCAAAAAAACTAAGATGACTGAAATCGTATCAAGCATCTTTTCTGATCAAAATGGCATGAAATTAGAAATCAACTACAAGAAGAAAGCTGGAAAAAATCACAAATATGTGGAGACTGAACAACTATTGTATCAACAAATAAAGAAGAAATCAAAAAATACCTAAAGACAAATGAGAATAAAAAATTTGACATAACAAATCTATGAGATGCAGCAAAAGCAGTACAAAGGGGAAAGTTTATAGCAATACAGGCCTACTTCAAGAAATTAAAAAAAAAAAACTCAGATAAACAATCTAAACTTAAATCTAATGGAATTAGAAAAAGAATAAATGAATCCCAAAGTGAGAAGAAGGAAGGAAATAATAGAGATCAGAGCAAATATAAACAGAATAGAGACTAAACACACAATAGAAAAGATCAATAAAACTAAGAGTTGGTTCTTTGAAAAGATAAACCAAACTGACAAACCTTTAGCTAAACTCACTAAGAAAAAAAGAGAGAAGGTGCTGATAAATGGAATCAGAAAAAAAGAAAAAACAAAAAACACGAGAAATAACAAATACCACTGAAATACAATGGACTATAAGAGAATATTATAAACAGCTATATACCAACAAATTGTAAAACCTAGAAGAAATGGGCAAATTCTTAGAATCATACAACCTTCCAAGACTGAGTCATGAATAAATAAAAAATCTGAATAGACTGATCACTAATAAGGAGATAAAACAGTAATTAAAAAAGACAGCCAAAAAAGTTCAGGACCAGATAGCTCTACAGGTAAATTCTACCAAACATTTAAAATAGATTTAATACCTATTCTTCTCAAACTCTTCCAAAAATTGAAGAGGTGGGAATACTTCCTAACTCACTTTACAAGGCTGACATTACCCTGATAACAAAACCAGACAAGGACAGCCCAAAAATGATTAATTACAAGCCAATATCTCTGATGAATATAGATGCTAAAATTCTCAACAAAATACTAGCAAACCAAATACAACAATTCATTAAAAGGATCATACACCATGATCAATTGGGATTTATTCCAGGAATTCAAGGATGGTTCAACATCCACAAATCAATCAATGCGATACAGCACATTAACAAAATGAAGGATTAAAAGTCATATCTCAATAGATGCATAAAAAGCATTTGAAAAGATCTGACACCTAGTTATGATAAAAATTATCAATAAAATGGGTATAGAAGGAACATACCTCAACATAATAAAGGTTATGTATGACAAATCTACATCTAACATTACACTCAATAGTGAAAAGCTGAAAGCTTTTCCTCTGAGATCAGGACAAGACACTGAAGCCCACTCTCACCAATTTTATTCAACATGGTATTGCAAGTTTTAGCCAACGCTATTAGGCAAGAAAAGGCAATAAACAGTATCCAAATTGGAAAAGAAAAAGTAAAACTGTCACAATTTTCAGATGACATGATTGTATATACAGAAAACCCTAAAGACTCTACAAAACAACTACTAAAAATAATAGACAAATTCAGTAAAATTACAGGGTATGAAATCAATGTACAAAAATTGTTGCATTTCTATACACTAACAACAAACTAGAAGAAAAAGAATTTATGAAAACAATCCCATTTATATCACAACAAGAATAAAATACTTAGGAATGAAATTCACCAAAGAAGTAAAAGACCTGTACACTGAAAACTGTAAGACATTGTTGAAATAAATTGACAACGACACAAGAAAATGATAAGATTCTCCAAGTACATGTACTGGAAGACTTAACATTGTTAAAATAGCCATATTATCTAAAGCAATCTAAAGATTCAATGCAATTCCTATCAAAATCCCAATGACATTTTTCACAAAAATAGAAGCCAAAATCCTAAAATCGCTCTCTTCAATAAACAGTATTGGAAAAACTAGACAGCCACATGCAAAAGAATGAAACTAGACCACTGTCTTACACCCATACACAAAAATCAACTCAAAATGGATTAAACACTTAAATGCAAGACCTGAAACCATAAAACTCCAAATAGAAAACATAGCACACTCTTTGATATTGGTCTTAGCAATATCTTTCTGTATATGTCTCCTCAGACAAGGAAACAGAAGCAAAAATAAACAAATGGAACTACATCAAACTAAAAAGCTCTGCACAGTAAAGGAAACCATCAACAGAATGAAAAGACAACCTACCAAATAGGAAAAGATAATTTGCAAATCATGTATCTGATAAGGAGTTAATATTCAAAATATATAAAGAACTCATACAACTCAACAGCAAAAACAAACAACCTGATTAAAAAATGAGCAGAGGAGCTGAATAAACATTTATCCAAAGAAGATATACAAATGGCCAACAGGCATATGAAAAGATGCTCAACATCACTAATCAACAGGGAAATGAAAATTAAAACCCCATTCTAACCTCACACCTGTTAGAATAGCTATTATCAAAAAGGCAAGAAATAACAGGAGTTGGTGAAGAGGTGGAGAAAAGGAAACCCTCATACACTGTTGTTAGAAATGTAAAATGGTACAGCCACTATAGAAAACAGTATGAAGATTCCTCAAAAAATTAAGAATAGAACTGCCATATGTTCCAGCTATTCTGCTCCTGTGTATTTATCTGAAGATTACAAAAACACTAATTGGAAAAGATATATGTACCTCTAAGTTCATTGCAGCATCATTTACAATAGCCAAGATATGGAAACAACTAAAGTGTCCATTGAAGGATGGATGAATAAATATGTAGTGTATATTTATAATTGGAATACTAGTCAGCTATAAAAATAGATGAAACCTTGCCATTGTGACAACATGGATGGACCTTGAGGGTATTATGCTAAGTGAAATAAGTCAGACAAAGAAAGACAAATACTGTATAATTTCACTCATATATGGATTATAAAAAACAAACAAAATAAACAAATTAAACCAAACAAAAACAAACACATAGATACAGAGAACAGAGTAGTAGTCACCAGAAGGTTGGAGGGATGGTGAAATGGGTAAAGGGGGTCAAACTTATGGTGATGGATGGAAACTAATCTTTTGGTGGTGAGCACACTATAGTGTACTAAAGTTGAAGTATAATGCTGTACACATGAAACTTATACAATGTTATAAAGCAATGTTACCTCAAAACCAAGAAGAAAAGAAATGAAAAAGACAATCTATAGAATGGGAAAGTATTTGCAAATCATATATTTTAGAGGGGTCTAATAACCAGAATATACAAAGAACTATTGCAACTCAACAATAAAAAGACAAAATAACACAAATAAAAAGTGAAAAGTGTTCAATAGACATTTCTCCAAAGAATACATACAAATAGTCAATAAGCACATGAAAAGATGCTCAACATCATTAGCTGTTAGAGAATGCAACTCAAAACCACAACGTGATACCACCTTACATTCACTAGTATGATTACATGGAAAAATATATATATGGGAAATAAATACGAAAGTTTAAGTGTTGATGAGGATGTGGAGAAACTGGAATCCTCAAATATTGCTGATCAAATTGTAACACTGTGTAGCTGCTTTAAAAAGCAGTTTGATAGTTCCTCAAGGAATTATACATAGAGTTATCACACTAACCAGCAATTCTACTCCTAGCTATATGTTCAAGTGAATTGAAAGCAAACATTCACAGAAAATTTGTTCATGAATATTCTTATCAACATTATTCATAACAGCCAAAAAGTGAGAAAGAACAAATGTCCATCAACTGATGAACAGAAAAGAGTGGCATATCCACACAATGAAATACTATTCAGTCATAAAAAGGATAGATTAACTTTAAAAACATTATGTTGAGTGAAAGAAACAGATGCAAAAGGCCACATATTGTATGATTTGGTTTATATATATTAAATGCCCAGAATAGGTAAATGCATGGAGACAGAGGGTAGGTTAGTGGTTGCCAGGGGTATGGGGAGGGTAAAATGTTTAGTAACAGCTAATGGGTAAGGGTGTCTTTGGGGGTTATGAAAGGTTCTGGAATTAGATACTGAAGGTGATTAGACTACTTTGTGAACATACTGAAAAGCACTGAATTTTACATTTTAGAAACATGAATATTATATGTCAATTACTTCTCAGTGGAAAAAAAATCAGTGGGAGGAGTAGGTATATAATTACTATTGACATAATTGTTCTATCTCATGTAATCAGAACATTTCTTTAGCAAGGTTGTTCTGGCTAGTACAAAATTTTCTTTGATTCATGACACATTTTAAACCAAAATAGACTTATTGCCTAGTTCTAATATTTTTAGTATGGATTTTGCTTTTCTGTTCCTACAGAAGAAAAATAGACATAGTCTGCAATGGAAAAATCCCTCTTTCTGAGCCAAAATATTCCTTATCTTTTCTATACCAATTTCCAAGTTTAGAAAATCTCAAACAGAATTTTTAAAAATTTTTCTTTAATTTCACATTATTTTTAAAATTGAGGCTCAAATGAATAAGGACTATGAAATGTAATTTATAAAACACAATACAAATGTTGTATGTTACTAAGTATCCCCAAATACTGTAGGTTGACCATACAAATGCAGTACAAGATATACTCTTACTTTTCTATTAATACTATTCAGGTATATTAACCAAAAATGCTAACAAAATGTGAAATAGAATATAAACTATTAAAGATTAAATTTACTTCCTTTTTTGTTATAATGGACAAATAAATAGAGCTTAAATTGGTATTATTTAAAGGTATGCATATACACTTAAATACTTATACTTAAGTTGATATAAATCATCATAATCAGCACAGAGCATCTGTAAATATTCTTTTTCATATGAACTTTAAAAATCTCTGTGGTTATATATCACCTACCTATGATTTATTCTTTCCAATAAATTTTCTTTAAAATGACCAGAATTTTGTTGTAACTAATAAGAAGTTAGGGTCTATTATTTAATTTGCTAAATCTATTAACTAATACTATCTTTATGGTTGTCTCTGAGATACAACAAGGTCAAAATATACACGCATTTAAATTTCAAAACACAAAAATACATTTACTTGGCATGGGACCACAAGAGTTGTATTATTCTTCAGTTTGTCATTACAATCACTGAGAATCTAATGCCAACAGGGAATGGATACAATCAAATGAAAGGAGCCTATGATCAATAATAAATCTGAACTCAATAAAATTGGTAATTCAGGACTAGAGCAGAAATGATACAAAATAAGCCTGGAGCATCTTGTAGTGCCAGAAAGTAAGGAAGTGCTCAAAGAAACAAACACACACACACACACCATACCACACCACACCACACCCACAATGATGGGGGTATGTTAAAGATGACAAAGGGACAAAGGAAAAACCTGAAAGAGTTCCCAGTGGCCAAAGCTGGAACATTTGAGCAACAAAATATATAAAATGATATTTGATTATAACTCGAAGTATAAAAATATCAATGAGGCCACTTAATATAAATGTCTGAATAAATGTATAAATGAGAGAGAAGAGACAAACCTCCCATGCAGAATTCTAAATAATTTATGAGAATACTCTGACTCAAGAAAGTGGAGTATAATTCTCCTGTCCTTAAGTGTGGGCTCCATAATTGAATAAAGTACATACTTTAGTCATAATGATGTATGAATATTGCTTTAATAATTGTGACAAATGTACCATGTTAATGTTAGGTGTTAATAATAAAGTAAACTGGGTATTGGGCATATGGGAACTCTTTAGTATATTCCCAACTTTTCTGTATATCTAAAATTAATCTAAAAAGTAAGTTATATTTTAAAAACAGAATCTGTGCAGATTGGTATAAACTAAAGGACACAAGAATAGAAGACTTTAACATTTTTCTCCCACCATTCAAAGAAAAGTGAATCACATCTTTCAAGTCACCTGGAAGTGGGTGGCGAGGTTTTCTTAAACATCTTAGAGGGAAAAAAAAATGAAGAAATTATTCAGGCAAGAATCAGAAGAAAAGAAAATCTAAGATGGAGATGAACACAATAGAAAGGGTAATGCACTGAGTTGTTCGAAACAAGAAACACTTTAGAACCAAACACTGTATATTGTGATATAGTTTTCCATACCTATTAACATTACAGGTTAGTACATTCAAAACTGTGTATACTATACTTCATGGGAAATTCAAAGGATTCCACAAAACCATCTTTTATTTGAAATTTTCTCCTAATTCACTGACTTTGAACTTTTTTTTCCTACCTGAGTTTTCCGCATCAGATTTAGGCCAGTGGCTCAAAATTTAACATTCATGCAATTTTCTAGAGACAGGAATTAGATGAGGAGGATGTAGCCTGTTTAAAATTCAGATTGCAGCCTGCTTCCACCACTAATTCTAACTGGATTGATCTGATAGAATTTTGCTGGAAAATGGTCATGTTGATTGTCTTCAGAGTTCAACTTGAGAAACAGGAATTTATCAAAATCTCCTTGGAAATCTTATTTGTCTTATCTCATGAAAACTTAGTTTCATGCACATACAGTTCTGCTTTCCTGAAATTGGAGAAATGGAGTGTAATAGACTAACATTAACCACTTAAAGCACCATATTTGTATATTTTTGGACCACGTTTTTATTTCATTTAATGAAAAACTGAAGCCAATGAGACATTTGAGAGAAGAAATCAGTTTTTAATTTTAAATATATTACCAAGTGTCTGAAAATATAGCTCTATAGGTCTTAAAGTCTAAAAAAAGATTTAGTTATGCAAAATGAATAAATTCTAGAGATCTGTCGTACAGCATTGTGTCTATAGTTAACCATATTGTATACTGCGCACTTAAAAATTTGTTAAGAGGGTAGATCTCCCATTAAGTGTTCTTAACAAAATAAAATATAAAGTAAAATAAAATAAAACCTTAAATAGGTCTTAAAAAACAACCACCACCAAAAATAATCTTTGTTCTTTGGGACTCAAGTAGAAATATGGTAAGAGACAGTGTATAGAGCTGGAGTTATGTAAATCTAGAAATTGTGGGGTTGGACAAAAAGTTCATTTGGTTTTAAGTAAAAATAAAAGTTTCACTTTCACCAAGAACTTTATTGAACAATGTATTCATTAACCAAACGAACTTTTTGGCCAACCCAATATTTACTGTACAGTATTGGGTAAGGTACTTAAATTCTTTGAGCTTCAGTTTTCTCGAATTTAAAATGAGAATAATAATACTTAAAGCACAGGGTTCTTAGAGTTATTCATTGAAATATTATGTGGAAAGCATCTGATAGATTATCAGGCACATACCCAGCACTAGTAGCCAGGAATATACTAGATCAGTTCGCTTATTGTATTAGATTTAGGAATAGTATCCCTCACAAGTTAAAAGTTGTTAAAATGTTAATGCCACGAACAAAGGCATTTAAAAAATGACCATCTACATTTCACAGATGGAGATACCGAATTTTAAAGAAGTTGAATAATGTGCCATAAGACATAGATTTTGTTAGTTCTGATTTCATGCCCACAACCAGAAACCTAGACATCCAAGCCAGTGACATGTGCCCTTACAGAACAGCATCCAGGAATAATGTTTCCTACTATTTCCACAATAACCAAAGGTCCCTTCTTAAACTGAAAATCACATTTCTGATCAGTATAACAACTTAAATGAACTTTTAAGGAAAACAATATAGACAGAAAGAAAGCTACCTAACTACATCCTTTTTTTGAAAGGCAGATTTTCTTTCAAACTAACTTGTATTATAAGAGTTTTTTTGTTGTTGTTGTTTCATTTTAGAATCTTCTGAGAATGAAAACTGGTAAATTATCATTTAAATTCAAGCTTAAGTTTTACCCAAAACAGAAGGAGGTATAGCTAATCCTTACTAAAGCTGGTGAATATTCATTTCCCTATCCAGGATATTATAGTGGATTCAAGTTGCAGAAATCCCCTTAGGATATGGTTATGATTATATTATTTGGCTGATTCAATAAACAGGAAGAATGATTGCTAAGCTCTCCAGGGAACTGGTTGGAAAAATCATCCCCCAGATGGTACTAACAATTATTTACTTTGCTTGAATTTTTTTCAATTTTTGAACAGAATACTTTCTAATATAATAAATGTAAAAAAATACCTGAGGATTTGGACATTACCTACACAGTTAAATGCAATTCAACAATTGTGAGGAATGAGGTTTCTAACATACCTTGATTCAAATGTGTCAACAGAAGCTTCCCTTTTCTACCATTAAGAGTTTCTTTTTGCATGATAATTGAGCAAATACCATCAAAGATGCAGATATTAAACTAATAAAATAGAGCGGGACAAAGGATTTCAAATATGTTAGACCACTCTAGGGCAAGTAGCTAGATAATGAAATACCCAGACTTCTGACCTGTGTTCTCTTTTCCTGGATATTTAAACCCTCTGCCTTTGAAATCTAGTTCAATCACCTGGCTTTAAATATCAGCATACTGATGACTCTCCAGTTGATGTCTCCTGCCCTAACTCTTCCCAGAGTTCCAGACTTATACATCAAACTGCCAAGCCAATCTCCATTTGAATATTTTGAAGTGAACCTGAAAGAGAGTGAGAGTTCATTCTAGGTTCTCTGAAAAAGAGAAAGAAGAAAGAAAGGAAGGAAGGAAGGGAGGGAAGAAAGACAGAAAGACAGAGAGAAAAACAGGAAGGAAGGAAGGAAGGAAGGGAGGGAGGAGGGAGGGAGGGAGGGAGAGAGAGAGAGAGGAAAGAAAAAGAAAGGAAGGAAGGAAGGAAGGAAGGAAGGAAGGAAACAACAACACTAAAACACCTATCCTCCCATAAGTCTTTCTCATCTCAGTAAATAACTCCACCATCTACTCGGTTTTTTTAACCAAAAACCTGGGGTATATTTTTGAATCCTCTTTTTTCTCCCGTATCCTGTATCTAATCCATCTTCTAATCTGTTCTACTTTTAAAATCTATCCCTAATCCACCACTTCGGTACTGATACAACCCTAGTCCAAGCTATCCACTGCTCACCAAGACTCCTACAATAGCCTCTATGCCCACTGTCCTCTCTTTAATCCATCTGCAATATAGCAAATTTATCCTTAGATTTGGCATTTGTTTATGAGCTCCTATGGCTTCATATTCTAAGTAGAACAAAACTCAATTCTTACTTCAACTTATAAGACTAATGAGATGGCCCCTGCCCAACTCTGCTCTCTTAACTTTAACCACACTGATCTCCCTTTATGGACCCCTTGCACTTTCTCCTTCATCTGCCCAGATAGCTCTAATCCTGGCTCACAATCCTGGCTCCTTTGATGATTATGTCTTGGCTTATATACCACTTCTGGAGAGTGGATTTATGGAATTAATGTCTAACTCTAAATGGAAGCTGAAGAAGAAAAGACTAGTGTCTAGGAAGGAAAATATGCATAAATTCAGTGGAAGCTCCTCCTCCCCTACTGAGGTTGAGAGGGAAAGTGGTTGTCCAATTTCTGTTGGAGGAAGAAGTGTTTCTTCCCTACTCTTCAAGTTTACTTCAGTGGAAGTTCCTCTAACCTGCCTGTCCTCATTCCCAGTCCCTTCAACAAACTGTCACCAAGGGACAAGGAGCAACTCAATCTGATACACTGGGCATGTATATTCCCGCCCCTTCCTCTCTCCACAAGAAGAACTACTCTGCTGGATCCTCCTCCCTACACATTTTACAGAGATTGCCTCTGCCCTTGCACTGAGTAGGTAAATCTGGCTATATCCCACTGAGCTGCAGATATAAGACATATCACAATATCTACTTCATCTGTTTAAAAAAAAAAGTTCTATTTTGGTATATATTTGCCTTATGCCACTGTATATATATATATATATATCTGCTTCAGTACTCAGGTAGAGACAAGGAATGGCATCTGTCAGAACGTTTTTAACTCCAAAAGAAGCATGTAGTCTTCCAGCATGGATAACTAAAATGAACTACAGCTGGCTGCGAGCTGCAGTCTGAAATGAAGCCTTGGTCTGAGCTGGAACTAAGTTCTCCAAGAAAAGGTCTTCTGCTTCCTGGTTAGAAGAAAAAATAATAATGGTCACTTAATGAAGAGAGTTTTATATATGACTCTAACTCATAGACTGTAGGAAGGCTCAATAATTATGTGTTGAAGTAGTGAACAGGTGGCACGAGATGCACATGATTCAACGCCAGAGGGATACTGCCTATTTGTCCCTAAAGATAGAAGCACAGCAGTAAAGCATCCACATCCACACGCAAGAACAGCCAAGGTGAAGAGGGTGAGAGACAAGTAACAACTGTGCTAGCAGATGAAATTTCCAGACAATTATGGCAGATGGATTGTTTCAGAAAGAGAAACAGCACATATACCAGGGTAATTTAGAGGATGTACACAGCAAGCCAGCAGTGAAGAGGTATATGAGAATATGGGAAAAAAAGCAGTTTGAGAGAAATCAACAAGAAATAAAGATTTATTATTAGTAAGTACATCCTTCAAACCTGGAAAATACTTCTCCCAAGAGCTTCCTTTTAAGTCACTCCATCTGTTGGATTATATTTTATTGTCTTTTTTTCCCCTGGCTTCCTTGAGTTTGAAAGTAAAAATCAGCTAGTAGCCTAAGAAATATTTTCTTGAAACTTTATTTGAACTCCACAAAATAGTGAGTCTAATAAAGAAGAAAATTAAAAATAAAAGGTCTGAGAGTGGATTGTTCACATTTTTATTCAAGTATTTAGCTAGTTTGTTGTATTAAGCAATGATTCCATAAAAGTGGCAAATTCTTAGTTTGTTAATTTCCATGAGGCGTTTCAAAAGTCCCCTGACTCTTTCTTGAGCAAAAACTCTAGCCTCTTGGGAACAACTCCCAATTCACAGCTGTTTAGCATCCCATTATCATGGTCTGTTGTCACAGTAGCCTGGATTGTCTCTTTGAAGATCAATTTCCTAGTGAGCAATCAGATCAAGAGTAGTCAATCTAATTCCGTCACTTTAATGACCCAGATAACTGGAATAGGGCTGGTAATTTTGGTGATTAAAATGACAAATACAAATCAATTGTGCAAAATTGACATAGCTCAGTGCTTGGCTGTGATGTCAACACGCATACACAAAAGTCCCTCTGAGCCTGACCAAAGTACTTTGTGGATACAGTCCATAAATGTCCCTCTCTTGCCATTGCATTGCATGCCAAGGGTCTATCATTTTTTGACAGTTCTATCATAATAATGAATTGTACTTTCTATATTCCTTGCATAGCTATATCTTAGTGAAAAAATAAATCAAATTGCACCTTACCTCAATCATATAGAATTTAGAGGTAGAGTTCTGACAATATGATTAAAGTAATCACAATCGCTTATCACTCTGGTGGGAAAAGGTTCCTTTGTTTTCAAAACAAACATAATGCCTTATAATTTGCAATTTTGGAGGACATTTTAGAAAAAGGAAATCTGGAACACCTGTTGTCAAGGCTCAGGAAAACTGCCAACAGCATTTAAAATGGTGCCTTTACCTGTTTCACACAACACCTGAGACTCACCATCTGGACAAGGCTGAAATTTCCATGAGTTCAGCCAAATTGTCAGAATAGCTTCCTTTTGCCAGTCCTCCAAGCAACGGCTGCTTGGGAAAACTAAAAATACATTTGACATCAGAAAGGCGCCTCCAAATGCATGAAGCTCAAGTGCCACAAAGTGATGGAATGAATATTAAGCTTACACACCATATAGTCATTTCTAGTGTAGCACTGTATTAGAATTGGGGATTAAGCCAACAGAGCATGTTTGTTTAGAACTGTGATAATTGCTGGGTCCAGAGCAGTATAAAATCATTCCTCAAAGTGGAACACTGCAATACCCTAATGGACAACTAAATAAACGTGTTGTGAATGTTTCAACAAATCAGACAACACTATAGAGCAAAAACCACATATACTCTCAAGATCATAAACTTTTCCTATGAAGCACTTAAGACAATGCCAAGGAAATTTAACTGCACTAAAAACCATCTTATCTTCAGAGACTGTGGAGATTTTACTTTCAGAATTATTGATTAAAATTTTTTGAAAATCAGAAAATTACTGACCTATAAAATGAGCAACACTTTTTAATGAGGTGTAATTTACAACAGTGAAATGCACAGATCTTAAGTGTAATATCTTGATGCAATTTACAAGCACGCATCCATGTACCCCACATAGATACCACGAAAACAAAGTATTTCCATCAACCCATGAAATTCCCTCCCCAGGCAACCTCCACTCCACCTGTATGAACTACTATTCTAATTTACACCAGACTCACCTGTTACAAAATTTCATATAAATGGAATCACACAATTTGTACTTTTTTGGTACCTTGCTTATTGTTTTTAAGTTGTATTGATGCCACTGTGTGATTAAGTACTATTTCATTGTATAAGTATACCACATTTAGTTTATATGTTTTTCTGATTGAAAAGCATTTAGGTTGCATCCAGGTTTGGTCTACTTTCAATAAGACTGCTATGAACATTACTGTTATGTCCTTTGGTGAATATATGTTTGGAGTTTTCTTGGGTAAATGCCTAGTATGGAATTTCTGAGTAATAGCAGAAGTGTATGTTTAACTTTATAAGAAAATGCCAAACTTTCTATCAAAATGGCTGTACCATTTTACACTTCCACCAGCAGTGTACGATTCCTGGTTCTTTTTCATTCTTATCAGTACTGAATGCTGTCAATCTTTTTTATTTTAACCACCAATATAGTATGTCATGTGGCTTTAGTTTGCATTTCCTAAATCACTATTATTGGTGAGCACTTATGCTTATTTGCTCCACATACATCTTCCTTCCTGAAATGTCTTTTTAAGTCTTTGGCCTTTTTTTTATATGAGGTTGTTCGTAGGAGTGGTTTATATTTTTCTGAAAACAAATCCTTTGTCATTTATAGGCATTACAAATATTTTATTTCAGTTAATTGCTTATTTAGTTTTAGTGATACCTTTGTTGACGGTTTGATGAAATGTAATTTATAATTTTTTTTTATTATTTGTGATTTTGATTCCTAAAAAATATTTGCCTACCTCAAGGTCAGGAAGGCATTTTCCCCATTTTTTCCTTAAAGGCTTTGTAATTAGAGCTTTTATGCTTAGTTGTATGATTTATTTTGAATTAATTTTTGTATATGATGTGATGTAGGGTTTAAGGTGTTTTTTTTTTTTTTCTTTTCTTTCTTACATGTTTAATAGAATTCACCAGGGAATCCATCTGGGCCTGAAGGTTTCTTTTGGGGAAGTTTTTAATCATGTATATGATTACTTTTACAAATATGAAGCTATTCTAATTTTTATTTATTCTTGTGTCAATTTTGTACTTGTTCATTTCATCTGAATTGTCACATTTATTGGCATAAATTTTTCATAATAATCTATATTAAGTATTTTATAAATTTAGGGTCCCAGTTTTGCTGCCTTTTTAATTTCTGATGTTTATCTTTTGGGTATTCTTTTTTCTTGATCATTTTAGTCAGGAGTGACAATTTTATTGATGTTTTCAAAAAATTACTTCAGATTTCATTGATTTTCTCTATTGTTTGTTTTCTAGTTCATTGATCTCTACTTTTTATTCTTTTCTTCATTTTACTAAATTACTTTTTAATTTGTTCTTCTTTCTCTAACTTAAGGTAGAAACTTAGACCACTGACTTAAAAAACTTTGTTGGTTTATAATACAACATTTAGAGATATAAATTTCCCCATACGCTCTTTTTAATCTATATCCCAACAAAATTTTGACAGGTTTCCATTATCATTTAGTCCAAAATATTTTCACTTTCACTTGTGATATCATGTTTGATCCATTGGTTATTTAGAAGTATATATTTTTTTATTTCCAAACATTTGATATTTCCCACAGCTTTTTGTTATTTTTAATTTAATTCAACTGTGGTCATAGAACATACTCTTTAATATTACAGTCTTCTGAAATTTTAGGCAGTTTATGACCCAGCATAGGGTCCATCAAGGTGAATGTTCCATGTACACTTGAAAAAAAGTGAATTCTGCAGTTCTAAAGTGGATTGTTTTATTTCAGATATTCTATACACTTACTTTTTTTTTTTTCTTTTTTTGGCTATATTTTTTTCTTTCAAATATTAACAGAAGAATATTAAAATCTCCATAAACGGCTCTGGGTTTGTCTTTTACTCATTTAAATTCTGTCATTTTCTGCTTCATTATTTTAAAGGCATATTATTAAACACATACATCTTTAAGATTGTTAAGTCTCCTGATGCATTGATTCATTCATCGTAATGTATATAATATCCCTCTTTATCTCTGATAATATAATTTATTTTGAAATATATTTTGATATTATTTACATGGCCACTCTAGTTTTCTTATGATTAATGTTTGTCTACTTTTTTTTATTCCTTTTAACTCTTAACCTATCAGTGACATTTTATTAAAATATATCCCTTGTAAGAAGTATGCAATTCTTTCTTGCTTTTAATCAAATCCAACATTGTATATCTTTAAACCAAAGATTTGATCAATTTATCTTTACTGTAATTGATTTGAGTGCATTTAGTTCTACTGTCTTGCGTTTTCTTGTAATCTGTCCAATATATTCTTTTTTTTTCTTCTTTCCCTGTCTTCTTTGCATCAATCAAATATTCAAATATTTTTTACCATAGCATATGAGGGATCCCCTGCCCTAAATAGTACAAGATGGCCAAACACATTAAACCTAAATACTGGACATATAAGACTGGCAAGAAATTTTTAGTTACATATACGCATAGCCTCAGGGGAGGTGAACACTGCAAGCCACACAGGGCTGCAAGGGACTGCACTCAGGAGCAGAGTGAACCAGCGCGGGCCATGGCTTTGTGGCGACAAGAGTGTGGATGACACTTGGCTCCTGCAGGAGAATGTGACTGGCTTGGTTGAATAATTTTGTGGGCTGGCAGAGAAATGAAACTTATTAGGTTACGACTTGGTAGGGTGCAAGTGGTCCAGCTGATAGGGAAACCAACCAGGCGGGGAGATTTTTCTACTGGGTGAGAGATTAGGGGACCTCAAGGCTAGGCCTTTGGAGCCTTGTGAGGCTCAAAGATGTCAAGGATGTCTATCATGAATAAATATATACCACTTTACATACAGTTTAATAACCTTACAATGGCATAATTCTATTTACCACTCTTTTATATTTTGTGCTAATTTAAGCATTCATTTTATGTCTGCATATGTTATGGACTTCACAATACAATATTATTAATTTACTTTAAAACATTTTGTAAAAGTTTTTAAAAACAAGAAAAATACCTTATTTTACCACATATTTATAATTTCTGATGCTGTATTTTCCCTTGCGTAGACCTCGATTATTCATATAGTGTCATCTTTCTTTGGCTTGAAGAACCTCCTTTACTACTTCTTACATGGTTAGTCTGCTGCGGACACATTCTTTCAGTTTTCGTTTTCCTAAAATGTCATTATTTCACCGTAATTTCTGAAGAATAGTTTAGCTGAATATAGAATTCTAGGTTGGCAGTTTCCTTTTTTTTCCTTTCTGCACTTTAATGATGCACTTCCATTGCCATCTGGATTACAGTATTCTTAACAAGAAATCAGCTTTTATCCTTACCTGTGTTCCTGTCAATGTTATGTGTTTATTTTTCCTCTGCTACTTGTAAGATTTTTTCTTTCTCTTTGATTTTCAGGTGTTTGTGTGTGATATGTCTATTAATTTTTTTTGTTGTTTTTATTCTCCTATAGGTTCACTGAGCTTCTTGGATCTGGGGGGTTATTTTTCATGAAATTTGAAAAATTTGTCATATTTGCAATGAGTTTTCTTAACACAATATCTATCGCCTCTCCTTCTGGGTCTCTAATTACATATGTATATGATTGTTTGATATTTTTCAACAGGTCTCTGACAGTTTGTTGTTTTTCAGCCTTTTAGCTCTGTGATTTAGTTTGCATGGTCTCTTCTTACTTGTCCACAAGTTTATAATCATTTCTTCTGCACCACCAGTTTTTAAATCCTAGGCACTGATTATTTTCAGATATCTTAATTCTCATTTCTAGAATTTCATTTGGATCTTTCCCATAGTTTCTATTTCTCAATTAATATTCTCCATCTTTCTTTTTCCTTAATAGTTTTATCTTTTTCACAGATCCTTAAACATACTTATAATTACTGTTTTAAAGATTTAATCCGCTAATTCAGTAATTTCTGTATTCTTTGAATCTGTACTATTGACTGTTTTCCTGTTAAAGCTCATGTTTTTCTGCTTCTTCATTTTTGATTGGATGTTGAACATTATGGATACTACATGATGATTGTGAATGGTGTTGCATCTTATTTTGGCAGGAAGCTAATTTAATAGCAGGTTAAATTGTCCTTTTGAGGCTTTTTAAAAAGATTTTTAAAGTATGAATCTAAAAAGAAGCCCATAGGGCTTCCCTGGTGGTGCAGAGGTTGAGAATCTGCCTGCTAATGCAGGGGGCACGTGTTTGAGCCCTGTTCTGGGAAGATCCCACATGCCGTGGAGCAACTAGGCCCGTGAGCCACAACTACTGAGCCTGCGCATCTGGAGCCTGTGCTCCGCAACGAGAGGCCACGATAGTGAGAGGCCCGCGCACTGCAATGAAGAGTGGCCCCCGCTTGCCGCAACTAGAGGAAGCCCTCGCACAGAAACGAAGACCCAACACAGCCAAAATAAATAAATAAATAAATAAATAATAATTAAAGGTGCTAATAATTAAAAAAAAAAAAAAAAAGAAGCCCATATTCTAAGGCTAGAGTACTCTTCTCCCCAGGCATGGTTTTTCTGCTGTCTCAACTGAATGCTCTGAGAGTTTAGTGGTCTCTCCACTCTAATTATTTTGGAATTCCTACATCTCCCCTAAATTTATGACCAATGGAATTTCCACTTGGTTTGCAGTTTTCCAATTCTCTGCTGTTCTCATCCTATGAATGCATAGCTTGAACAGTTGGCCTCCTATCTGATTCCTGTCCTGAAAATTACAGCCCCCCTCTGCAGCCTCAAACTTTAATCATCCCCTCCTGAGTAAGACTGCCATACACTGGGCTCCACTTCCTTTTGCCATTGTCCAGAAAGTGCTTCTAGGGCGAGAATCATATATATCTTTGCTCTCTCAGGGTTTATATCCTGCACTGACTTCTGTTCCATAGCCAACAGTTAGTTTGCATGCTTTGTCTGTAAAATGTTACTTCATGATTAAAGCAAGCACAAGTTGTGAGCAGCAATTTTCATTTTTTACTTGTTAGCATTGAAATTACAACCAGGTGATGGTATTATAGTGCCTGAAGCTTATAAAGTTTAGAGATTGATCTTTTTAAGATAAATATAAAATTTTGAACACAAGATTAGGCATGCATAGGAATATTTATCTAAAGAAATTACTGCAAATCACAATTTTTAAAAATCAGCAAGTAACATAAGTATCACACACACAAAAGGCAGAAAATAATCTATTGGTTGAATTAATTATCTACCAATAATATTTTTTATCCTAAAATGTTGGACACTTTTAAGATTATCTCTTTGTAAGTCAATAATTTTGTTATAATTTGCTTTGGTTGAATGAATTTTGTTTTTTATTATGAATAGTTTAAAATAGTTTAGTTTTACAACTTATAACTGATACTTTTAAGAATTTTTAGATTGTAGTCACATTTGAGAAAAAATCATAAACATTTTAATATATGAAGTACACTATTTCTCAGCATTTAAAATTTTCTTATGTAGTGAATAATGCAATCAAAATAGAAAGACATTCACATTTTCTAATGTTTTTTTCTAATGTATGTGATTCACTCCCTATGTTTAAATGCATAAGCAAATAATAAAAGAGCCTATCATTATGGTTTTTCAAAACTTCTCTCTCCTGTTACCAGATTGCTACCTTTGATATCATGAGAAGTTTTTACAATTTATTTCTGATCTCAAAATAATTTCTAACAATGACATCCCTTGATTTTATAATTTTTTTAGGTTTGACTTATTTTTACTTGATTTCCTTGAAATTCTTTACTGAATAAATGTAAATACACAAAAGAAGATATCTTTCATACACACCCAAATCAGAAGCCTATAATTTCTCATTTTTTTTCTAAAATGTTTTAAAAATGTCTGTGTAACTTGTAATTTAAAATGAACTACTGAGCTTTGGTAGATGTTTGATCAAATTGTTTGCATTTTATTTATGCAGGCTTCCTTCCCATGGATTTGAAAATATATTTTAGGTTCTTTAAAATGTTGTTGTAGCAATGTTCCAGGACTTGCACTATTTTACGATAGGCAGATCATCTCATTACAATTATATTAAAAGGAGTTGGCATGTATGCACAATACTTCAAAAGCAAAAAGAAAACCTATTACTATTATAAAATATTCAAAATTGGCAGTAGCCTCAGGGACCGTAAATGCAGCTTTTTTCTTTGATGAGAATGAGGAAATAAGAGCACGTTATACATATGCTGCCTACTTGTTAATGTTCATAAAGAGGGCATGCAGCCCTTTATCATCACCTTTCAGTCAAATGACAGACCACAAATGTTGCTAAAGGACATTTTACAATCATCCCAAAGAGATTTATTTGGTGAAAAATATCACTGATAGATAATTTTCAGTTGGCAAGAAAGTTCAAAATTGCTCAGAGGGTTTCACATTATAATAGTAGTGCACAGTAATTATCAACTAATTAGTGTTTGTCACATCCAACATAGAAACTAAAATAATACTGTTTAGTGTCTGCTTTATCTGTTAGATTTATTGGTTCATTTTGTCCATGCTTTCCAATTATTTTGTTTAATTTCTTATAAACCCTTTGGGATAAATAAATCACATTTTGTTTACTTTGGAATTTTTAAAAAAGTGCTTCTGCAAAATATTGATGAATTTCAACCATTATCATATCATTTCCATTACTTGAGCCCCTCCGCATCTTTCCTTATGAAGAGTAACTCTCATTTACTTGAAAACATAATAGACACAATTATTCCTTTTAGCACTTCAGAATAGAAGTTAATGGGGACTTCCCTGGTGGTCCAGTGGGTAAGACTCCGTGCTCCCAATGCAGGGGGCCTGGGTTCAATCCCTGGTTGGGGAACTATATTCCGCATGCATGCCACAACTGAGTCCACATGCCAACTAAGAAGCCTGCATGGCGCCAACTAAAGAGCCTGCATGCCGCAACTAAAGAGCCTGCGTGCCGCAACTAAGACCCGGCTCAACCTAAATAAATAAAATAAATATTTTTAAAAAAACAGAACTGAATGTTCTGTCTTGTATGTTCAAGATACTAGTCTAGTGAATTTTCATTTGATTTTCAAAATCCAAGTAAATACAGTTTTCTCTGACCACTGTCTTCATGACTTTTAAGGGCTATAAAAGTATTCATCTAGTCTGAAGATCAATCTAATGTTTACATGGTCTGTCTTGTTTATAAACAGCTGATAAACAAAAATATAAGCAAGTTTTAGAGTTGGAATAGACTACCAAATATCTGGTAAGAGTTTGACATATTTCCATATTTTTCCAAATAATTTGTTTGAGAATAAACTTTTTTTGCCATTATATATTCTTTGATTCTCTATAAATATTTTTAAGACCATGATTGTGAATAAACAAGCCATTATTAATTAAAGAGTGCTGAGTAAATTTATCTTCATTATGATACTTATTGAAGATCACAGTACTTACCAACATCAACAAAAGTTCATGTTCTGTTTCGACCATACATATTATGTTTTTCTTTATCATTACTGCTGTCTCCTTTCTGGGTACCCCCCGTCATTTGGATGTATCTTCATTCTCATAATTTTCTCTTTTTTCCACTAGCTTTACTGAGATATAATTGACATGTAACACTGTGTAAGTTTAAGGTGTACAATGTGTTGATTTGATACATTTATATACTGCAAAATGATTACCACCACAGAGTTAGCTAATACCTGCATTACATAGTTATCATACATGGTTACATAATTGCCATTTCTTTTTTATGGTAAGAACATTTAATATCTACTCACTTAGCAACTTTCAAGTATATAATACAGCATTATTAACTATAATCACTATGCTGTACATTAGGTTTCCAGAACTTATTCATCTTTTTTTTACTATATTTTTAAATAGATCTTTATTGGAGTATAATTGCTTCACAATACCGTGTTAGTTTCTGTTGCACAACAAAGCGAATCAGCCATATGCATACACATGTCCCCATATCCCCTCCCTCTTAAGCCTCCCTCCCATCCTCCATATCCAGCGCCTCTAGGTCATCGCAAAGCACCAAGCCGACCTCCCTGTGCTATGCTGCTGCTTCCCACCAGCCAACTATTTTACATTCAGTAGTGTATATACATCGATTCTACTCTCACTTCTGCCCAGCTTCACCCTCCCACCCCATGTCATCAAGTCCATTCCCTATGTCTACCTCTTTATTCCTGCCCTGCAACTAGGTTCATCAGTACCATTTTTTTTTTTTTTTTTTTTAGATTCCATATATATGTGTTAGCATACAGTATCTGTTTTTCTCTTTCTGACTTACTTCACTCTGTATGACAGACTCTAGGTGCATCCACCTCACTACAAATAGTTCCATTTCATTTCTTTTTATGGCTGAGTAATACTCCATTGCATATATGTGCCACATCTTCTTTATCCATTCATCTGTCAATGGACATTTAGATTGGTTCCATGTCCTGGCTATTGTAAATAGTGCTGCAATGAACATTGTGGTGCATGTCTCTTTTTGAATTATGGTTTTCTATGAGTATATGCCCAGTAGTGGGATTGCTGGGTCATATGGTAATTCTATTTTTAGTTTTTTAAGGACCCTCCATACTGTTCTCCATAGTGGCTGTATCAATTTACATTCCCACCAACAGTGCAAGAGGGTTCCCTTTTCTCCACACCCTCTCCAGCATTTATTGTTTGTAGATTTTCTGATGATGCCCATTCTAACTGGTGTGAGGTGATACCTCATTGTAGTTCTGATTTGCATTTCTTTAATAATTAGTGATGTTGAGCATCTTTTCATATGCCTCTTGGCCATCTGTATGTCTTCCTTGGTGAAATGTCTATTTATATCTTCTGCCCATTTTTTAACTGGATTGTTTGTTTTTTTGATATTGAGCTCCACGAGCTGTTTGTATATTTTGGAGATTAATCCTTTGTCTGTTGTTCCACTGGCAAATATTTTCTCCCATTCTAAGGGTTGTCTTTTTGTCTTGTTTATGGTTTCCTTTGCTGTGCAAAAGCTTTTAAGTTTAATTAAGTCCCATTTGTTTATTTTTGTTTTTATTTCTGTTACTCTAGGAAGTGGGTCAAAAATGATCTTGCTGTGGTTTATGTCAAAGTGTGTTTTTCCTATGTTTTCCTCTAAAAGTTTTATAGTGTCTGGTCTTACATTTAAGTCTTTAATCCATTTTGAGTTTATTTTTGTGTATGGTATTAGGTAGTGTTCTAATTTCATTCTTTTACATGTAGCTGTCCAGTTTTCCCAGCACCACACTTACTGAAGAGGCTGTCTTTTCTCCATTGTATGTTCTTGCCTCCTTAGTCATAAATTAGGTGCTCATATGTGTGTGGGTTTATCTCTGGGCATTCTATCCTGTACCATTGATCTATACTTCTGTTTTTCTGCCAGGACCATACTATCTTGATTACTGTAGCTTTGTAGTATAGTCTGAAGTCAGGGAGGCTGATTCCTCCAGCTCCGTTTTTCTTTCTCAAGATTGCTTTGGCTATTCGGGGTCTTTTGTGCTTCCATATGAATTGTAAGATTTTTGGTTCTAATTCTGTGAAGAATGCCATTGGTAGTTTGATAGAGATTGCACTGAATCTGTAGATAGCTTTGGGTAGTATAGTCATTTTCACAATATTGATTCTTCCAATCCAAGAACATGGTATATTTCTCCACCTGTTTATGCCATCTTTGATTCCTTTCATCAGTGTTTTATAGTTTTCTGAGTACAAGTCTTTCCCCTCCTTAGGCAGGTTTATTCCTAGGTATTTTATTCTTTTTCTTGCAATGGTAAATGGGAGTGTTTCCTTAATTTCTCTTTCAGATTTTTCATTGTTGGTTATAGGAATGCCAGCGATTTCTGTGCATTAATTTTGTATCCTGCAACCTTATGAAATTCATTGATTAGCTCTAGTAGTTTTCTGGTGGCATCTTTAGGATTTTCTATGTATAGTATCATGTCATTGGCAAACAGTGACAATTTACTTCTTCTTTTCCAGTTTGGAGTCCTTTTATTTCGTTTTCTTCTCTGATTGCTGTGTCTAGGACTTCCAAAACTATGTTGAATAAGAGTGGCGACAGTGGATGTCCTTGTCTTGTTCCTGATCTTAGTGGAAATGCTTTCAGTTTTTCACCATTGAGTATGATGCTGGTTATGGGTTTGTCATATATGGCCTTTATTATGTTGAGGTAGGTTCCCTCTAAGCCCATTTTCTGGAGAGTTTTTATCATAAATGGATGTTGAATTCTGTCAAAAGCTTTTTCTGCATCTATTGAGATGGTCGTATGGTTTTTATTCCTTAATTTGTTAATGTGGTGTATCACATTGATTGATTTGTGTATATTGAAGAATCCTTGCACCCTGGATAGATCCCACTTGATCATGGTGTATGATCCTTTTAATGTGCTATTGGATTCTGTTTGCCAGTATTTTGTTGAGGATTTTTGCATCTATATTCATCAGTGATATTGGTCTATAATTTTCTTTTTTGTTATATCTTTGTCTGGTTTTGGTATCAGAGTGATGGTGGCTTTGTAGAATGAATTCAGGAGTGTTCCTCCCTCTGCAATTTTTTGGAAGAGTTTGAGGAGGATCAGTGTTAGCTCTTCTCTAAATGTTTGATAGAATTTGCCTGTGAAGCCATCTGGTCCTGGGCTTTTGTTTGTTGGAAGATTTTTAATTACAGTTTCAATTTCATTACTTGTGATAGGTCTGTTTATATTTTCTAATTCTTCCTGGTTCAGTTTTGGAGAATTGTACCCTTCCAAGAATTTGTCCATTTCTTCGTGGTTGTCCATTTTATTGGCATATCATTTTTTGTAGTAGTCTCTTATAATCCTTTGTATTTCTGCTGTGTCAGTTGTGATTTCTCCTTTTCATTTCTAATTTTGTTGATTTGCGTCCTCTCCCTTTTTTCTTGATGAGTCTGGCTAAAGGTCTATCAATTTTGTTTATCTTCTCAAAGAACCAGTTTTTACTTTTATTGATCTTTGCTATTGTTTTCTTCATCTCTATTTCATTTATTTCTGCTCTGATCTTTGTTATTTCTTTCCTTCTAGTGACTTTGGGTTTTCTTTGTTCTTCTTTCTCTAGTTGTTTTAAGTGTATGGTTAGATTGTGTATTTGAGATTTTTCTTGTTTCTTGAGGTGAGATTGAATTGCTATAAACTTCCCTCTTAGAACTGCTTTTTCTGCCTCCCCTAAGTTTTGGGTCGAAATGTTTTCATTGTCATTTGTTTCTATATATTTTTTCATTTCTTCTTTGATTTCTTCAGTGATCTCTTGGTTACTTAGTAGTGCACTGTTTAGCCTCCATGTATTTGTGTTTTTTACAGTTTTTTTCAGAACTTATTCATCATATAGCTGGAAGTTTGTACTCTTTGACCAACATCTCCTCTTTCCCCCACCCACTAGTAATCACCAGTCTAGTCTCTGCTTCTATGAGTCTGGCTTTTTTAGATTCCACATATAAGTGAGATCATACAGTATTTATCTTTCTCTGTTTGGCTTATTTCAGTTAGCATAATACCCCCAGGTAGGTACGTCCATACTGCCTCAAACAACCGTATGTCTTTGATATTCTTCTTTCTCATGGCTTTCCACTGTGTGTGTGTGTGTGTGTGTGTGTGTGTGTGTGTACACATACATCACATCTTCTTTATCTATTCATCTGTTGACAGACACATAGGCTGTTTCCGTATCTTGGCTACTGTAGCTATGTTGCAATGAACATGGGAGTGCAACTATCTCTTTGAGAAAGTAATTTTATTCTCTTACGCTATCCAGAAATACAGCTGCTGGATCATATCGTAGTTCAATTTTTACTTTTTTGAGGAACTTCCACACTGTTTTCCATAGTGGCTGAACCAATTCACATCTCCAGCAAAAGTGCATGAGGGTCCTCTTTTCTACTCATCTTTGCCAACACCTATGGTCTTTTGTCTTTTTGATGATAGTCATTCTAACAGGTATGAGGTGATGTCTCAAAGTGGTTTTGATTCGCGTTTCCCTGATGATTAGTGATGTTGAGCACATTTTCATGTATGTATTGGTCATTTGTATGTCCTCTCTGGAAAAATTCCAAAAATTTCCAAAAATACTTCTTTGGAAATATTCAGTTCCTCTGCCTTGTTTGTTTGTTTGTGTGTTTTTTGCCACACCGTGCAGCTTGTGGGATTTTAGTTCCCCAACCAGGGATTGAACCTGGGCCCTCAACAGTGAAAGTGCAGAGTCCTAACCACTGGACCACCAGGGAATTCCCAATCTGCCCACTTTAACTGGATTTTTTGTTTGCTATTGAATTGTGTGCATTCTTTACATATTTTGGATATTAACCCTTGTCAGATATATGATTTGCAAATATTTTCTTATCTCATAATTCTCTTTATCAGTTCTCTTGTCATTTTAAAATCTGCATTTTCTTAGCAAGAGTGATTCTTTTCCTTATTTTCATAATTTTTGACCATCATTGGTTTTTAGTTTTCATGTTAAAGTTTTTTTGACATTTTGAATGTCTTCATTTATCTTTTTTGGGGGGGCAACAAAGGTATACGTTTTTGGCATGTATGAAGACATTTTTGGTATAATCAATCATTCTTAAAGTATATACAAAATTATTCTGAATTTAAGGCACACATAAGGACAATCTTGAAACAATTTTAAATTGCTGCCATTGTGTATTGAGCTACGTAAGTGTGTAATCAACTTGCTCGTACATTACCTTGACTTATTAATACATGAAATTTTGTCACTGAAACATTTGGTTTTTTTCTGGCTGTTTCTCCATGTCAATAAAATTTTGGTATTGTTTCACCTGGAATTACCAGAAGATGTGTCAGGTATTCCAAAAGGTGACCCAATATTGTGATCTGTGACTCATAAAACAGGTTATGTCACACATAAACATACTATTTGTTCATAGTACTGCTATGTGTTTTTGCCCTATGAAACCAAGAATTCTGATCAATTTTATTTCTTTTCATTCTGATCAAAAAAGGAAAAGGTGTAATTCATCTCTAATTGTGTACTCTGCATGTCATCCTTATTTATATACTCCAGACAGGATGAAACATCTGTTTTGCTTAGGTAGCACTAAGAACCAAATCCCATGCTTATAATTTTGCACATCCAATGACTGGAAAAATTTTTGACACAATAGCTTCTGACTTCATAAATTTCAAATTTGTATCTCCCCACTATACACATTCTTCTGGTGCCAGGTGCCATAAAACATGTTTATATCACAATAGAACCTTTGTTCCTTCACCTTCAGTCACTTCACTAGGTAAGATATAAAACTGAGCATGTGGAGTATTCTTGGAAGCCCTTACTATGTCAGAACGCCTAGCAGTAAATTAATACACAGGATGACTGCAAACTACCTTAAAAAATATCCTACTAAATCCAACAAAATGTATCCCAACTCAATTTCCCTTAGTTAGCACCAAGAATGCTCATGAACACAGTAACACCATCCAACAAAAGTATGACAGAGGAAAAGTTAAAGTGGAGACAAAGATCTTAACCCATTATGGTTAAAATACATTATTTCAACATATCTTATGATATCAAATTACCATGTAAATACATTGCTAGGATTCTTCCTAGAGACCTTCCTAGGTCCTTGGAAAACACTTGGTATAAAAGAGGAGTCCTGTAACTTAAGCTTCATTAGTCTCATGGCAAATCCACCTCAACCAGGTATTTAGATTGATGTCGTTCTAATGAATTTGTACCGTATAATCAAACTATGAGTGCTCATCAACTGATACATTTTATATTTCTGCCCTCGACAGTACTACCTGTCTTAAAGTGCCTTTAATCCAATACGAGTGGGATGAAAGCATTCATGACTAGCGGGAAGGAAATTTCATGACTACTACAGCAGGTCTGGTTCCAGGTATCTTCTGACTACCCCTCCCAGCAAAACTTTTCCAGTCTGTACTCCAATAATTCACGTTCATTACCTGATTTCTAGTAACCAGAAAGATAGTCAAGTGGATTTTAAAAGAAATAGACCAAGAGAGCTGGTTAATCAAGCATTTGCTAAACTTCCAATTAAATTATCTGTCTTAGCTGGATCATAGTTGATGATATATTAATAGATACATGGGCTGTTGCCAGCATTTCTTCCCTTTTCTCAGACTCCTAACTAAACACATTCTGCCCTACTTTCACCAAATCATCTGACTCCTACTTTCCTTAGATTAACCCAGTATTGTTGCCTTCCTTCTTTCATCCTTCAAAAACGAATTCCCTTTATGACCTTGATTCAATTGTTTCCCATTCTTCCTTGCCACCCAGAGTTTTTCTCCTGTAAAATTCATTTATTGCTTTTGGTGAAGCTCTACTTTTACACAAGCTTCTTCCTCTTTCATGTAAAGTCTTAGGTAACACCAAGCTCAAAACAAAGCTATTTATTTACTTGAATATTTCTGTGTGCTTACTCTGTGCCAGACACTTGATGAATAAGATAGACCAAGGTCCCTGTCCTTACAGAACATATAATCTAAAAGGAAAAACATGATGAAAAACAAAAAATACATACTATAACTCATGGAGAAATTAAGTGCACTGAAGAAAAAATTAAAGTATAAGGAGATAATGACAAGAAAAGTGGACAAGATATGTTAGACAGAATGCACAAGGCTTTGCTAAGTGAGTGCACAGCTCAAATGGAGTTGAATACACAGGGTGTTTAGGAAGGGCTTTCCTCAAGAAGTGACTTCTGAGAAGATCTGAATGTTGTGAATACCGAGAGAACCAAGGAAAAAGTCAGGGGGAACAGCAGATGCAAAGTCCCTGAAAGGGGAAGGAGTTTATTAGAGGCACAGCAAGAAACCTGACTGGACCAAAGCAAAGAGGATAATAAATTGGTAATGATTAAGAATAGAGAATTGGTTAAATTAATTATGATAGAGCCAAACAATTGAAGCAATGTAGTCACTGTTTGTTGAATAAATGAATGAATGAATTAAGATCACAGTGATTTTCATCATCTTTTTAAAATTAATTGTTCAAGTAACATAAATACATGTTGTCTAATTTTAAAAAATAAAGCAAAAAATGGTGGTAGTTACACGAATTTCACATGTAATAAAATGACACAACTAAACACACACACTGTACCTATATCAAATTCCTAGGTTTGATACTATGCTAGAGTTAGTGTAAAAAATCACAGATCTCTTGGGAAAAACTGGGAGAGGGAACATGGGACCTCTCTGTAATATCTTCACAACTTATTATGAATTTATAATTATTTCAAAACAAAAAGTTAAAACAATATAGCAAAATATAAGTAAAGACCATTTTTTCCATTACCACTTTGATTTATAGCCCCCTTTCACACTCATCCCACTTCCCAGATGTAACCACTGTTATGATTTTGGGGTCCATATTTCCATACCTCTTAAAATATTTTAAAATAAATATGAGGTAAGCCAGACATGGGTTCAAGATGGAGGAGTAGAAGGATGTGCTCTCACTCCCTCTTGCGAGAACACTGGAATCACAACTAACTGCTGAACAATCATCGACAGGAAGACACTGGAACTCACCAAAAAAGATACCCCACATCCAAAGACAAAGGAGAAGCCACAATGAGATGGTAGGAGGGGCACAATCACAATAAAATCAAATCCCGTAACTGCTAGGTGGGTGACCCACAAACTGGAGAACACTTATACCACAGAAGTCCACCACTGGAGTGAAGGTTCTGAGCCCCAGATCAGGTTTTCAAACCTGGGGGTCCGAAAATGGGAGGAGGAATTCCTAGAGAATCAGACTTTGAAGGCTAGTGGGATTTGATTTCAGGACCTCGACAGGACTGGGGGAAACAGAGACTCCACTCTTGGAGGGCACACACAAAGTAGTGTGCGCATCAGGACCCAGGGGAAGGAGTGGTGACCCCATAGAGACTGAACCAGACCTACCTGCTAGTGTTCGGGGGTTTCCTGCAGAGGCGGGGGGTGGCTCTGTCTCACCATGAAGACAAGGAAACTGGCAGCAGAAGTTCTGGGAAGTACTCCTTGGTACGAGCCCACCCAGAGGCTGCCATTAGCCCCACCAAAGAGCCCAGGTAGGCTCCAGTATTGGGTCGCCTCAGGCCAAACAAGCAACAGGGAGGGGACCCAGCCCCACCTATCAGCAGGCAAGCAGATTAAAGTTTTACTGAGCTCTGCCCACCAGAGCAACACCCAGCTATACCCACCACCACTTCCTCCCTTCAGGAAACTTGCACAAGCCTCTCAGATAGCCTCAGCAATCAGAGGGCAGACAGTAGAAGCAAGAAGAACTACAATCCTGCAACCTGTGGGGAAAAAAAACACATTCATAGAAAGATAGACAAGATGAAAAGGCAGAGGGCTATGCACCACATGAAGGAACAAGATAAAACCCCAGAAAAACAATTAAATGAAGTGGAGATAGGCAACCTTCCAGAAAAAGAATTCAGAATAATGATAGTGAAGATGATCCAGGACCTCGGAAAAAGAATGGAGGCAAAGATCGAGAAGATGCAAGAAATGTTTAACAAAGACCAAGAAGAATTAAAGAACAAACAAACAGAGATGAACAATACAATAACTGAAATGAAAACTGCACTAGAAGGAATCAATAGCAGAATAACTGAGGCAGAAGAACGGATAAGTGACCTGGAAGACAGAATGGTGGAATTCACCGCTGCCAAGAGAATAAAGAAAAAAGAATGAAAAGAAATGAAGACAGCATAAGAGACCTCTGGGACAACATTAAACGCAACAACATTTGCATTATAGGGGTCCCAGAAGGAGAAGAGAGAGAAAGGACCCGAGAAACTACTTGAAGAGATTATACTCAAAAACTTCCCTAACATAGGAAAGGAAATAGCCACCCAAGTCCAGGAAGTGCAGTGAGTCCCATACAGGATAAACCCAAGGAGAAACACGCCGAGTTACACAGTAATCAAATTGGGAAAAATTAAAGACAAAGAAAAATTATTGAAAGCAGCAAGGGATAAACAACAAATAACATACAAGGGAACTCCCATAAGGTTAACAGCTGATTTCTCAGCAGAAACTCTACCAACCAGAAGGGAGTGGCATGATATACTTAAAGTGATGAAAGGAAAAACCTACAACCAAGATTGTTCTACCCAGCAAGGATCTCATTCAGATTCGATGGAGAAATCAAAAGCTTTACAGACAAGCAAAAGCTAAGAGATTCAGCACCACCAAACCAGCTCTACAACAAATGCTAAAGGAACTTCTCTAGGCAAGAAACACAAGAGAAGAAAAGGACCTAAAAAACAAACCCAAAACGATTAAGAAAGTGGTAACAGGAACATACATATTGATAATTACCTTCAACGTGAATGGATTAAGTGCTCCAACCAAAAGACACAGGCTTGCTGAATGGATACAAAAACAAGACCCATATATATGCTGTCCACAAGAGACCCACTTCAGACCTAGGGACACATACAGACTGAAACTGAGGGGATGGGAAAAGATATTCCATGCAAATGGAAATCAAAAGAAAGCTGGAGTAGCAATAGTCATATCAGATAAAACAGACTTTGAAATAAAGAATCTTACAAGAGACAAGGAAGGACACTACATAATGATCAAGGGATCAATCCAAGAAGAAGATATAACAATTATAAATATATATGCACCCAACATAGGAGCAACTCAATACATAAGGCAACTGCTAACAGCTAAAAAGAGGAAATCAACAGTGACACAGTAATAGTGGGGGGCTTTCACACCTCACTTATACCAATGGACAGATCATACAAACAGAAAATTAATAAGGAAACAGAAGCTTTAAATGACACAATATACCAGATAGATTTAGTTGATATTTATAGGACATTCCACACAAAAACAGCAGATTACACTTTGTTCTCAAGTGCGCACGGAACATTCTCCAGCATAGATCACATCTTGGGTCACAAATCAAACCTCAGTAAACTTAAGAAATTTGAAATCATATCAAGCATCTTTTCTGACCACAGTGCTATGAGATTAGAAATCAATTACAGGAAAAAAATGTAAAAAACACAAACACATGGAGGCTAAACAGTGTGCTACTAAATAACCAAGAGATCACTGAAGAAATCAAAGAAGAAATCAAAGAATACCTAGAGACAAATGACAATGAAAACACGATGACCCAAAACCTATGGGATGCAGCAAAAGCAGTTCTAAGAGGGAAGTTTATAGCTATATAAGCCTACCTCAAGAAACAAAACTCTCTAATAAACAATCTAACCTTACACCTAAAGGAACTAGAGAAAGAAGAGCAAACAAAACCCAAAGATACCAGAAGGAAAGAAATCATGAAGATCAGAGCAGAAGTAAATGAAATAGAAACAAAGAAAACAATAGCAAAGATCAATAAAACTAAAAGCTGGTTCTGGGAGAAGATAAACAAAATTGATAAACCATTAGCCAGACTCATCAAGAAAAAGAGGGAGAGTACTCAAATCAATAAAATTAGAAATAAAAAAGGAGAAGTTACAACACACACTGCAGAAATACAAAGCATCCTAAGAGATCACTACAAGCAAATCTATGCCAATAAAATGGACAAACTGGAAGAAATGGACAAATTCTTAGAAAGGTATAACCTTCGAAGGCTGAACCAGAAGAAATACAAAATATGAACAGACAAATCACAAGTAATGAAATTGAAACTGTGATTTAAAATCTTCCAACAAACTGAAGTCCATGATGGCTTCACAGGTGGATTCTATCAAACATTTAGAGAAGAGCTAACACCCATCCTTCACAAACTCTTCCAAAAACTCCAAAAGAAAGAAGACTCCCAAACTCATTCTATGAGGCCACCATCACCCTGATGCCAAAACCAGACAAAGATACTACAAAAAAAGAAAATTACACACCAATATCACTGATGAATATAGATGCAAGAATCCTCAACAAAATACTAGCAAACAGAATCCAACAACACATTGTAAGGATCATACACCATGATCAAGTGGGATTTATCCCAAGGATGCAAGGATTCTTCAATATACGTAAATCAATCAATGTGTTACACCATATTAACAAACTGAAGAAGAAAAACCATATGATCATCTCAATAGATGCAGAAAAACCTTTTGACAAAATTCAACACCCATTTATGATAAAAACTCTCCAGAAAATGGGCATAGAGGGAACCTACCTCAACATAATAAAGGCCATATACGACAAACCCAAAACAAACATCATTCTCAGTGGTGAAAAACTGAAAGCATTTCCTCTAAGATCAGCAACAAGACAAGGATATCCACTCTCACCACTATTATTCAACATAGTTTTGGAAGTCCCAGACAGAGCAATCAGAGAAGAAAAGGTATACAAATTGGAAAAGAAGAAGTAAAACTCACTGTTTGCAGATGACATGATACTATACATAGAGAATCCTAAAGGTGCCACCAGAAAACTACTAGAGCTAATCAATGAATTTGGTAAAGTTACAGGATACAAAATTAATCCACAGAAATCTCTTGCATTCCTATACATTAATGATGAAAAATCTGAAAGAGAAATTAAGGAAACACTCCCATTTACCACTGCAACAAAAAGAATAAAATACCTAGGAATAAACCGACCTAAGGAGACAAAAGACCTGTATGCAGAAAACTATAAGACACTGATGAAAGAAATTAAAGATGATACCAACAGATGGAGAGATATACCATGTTCTTGGATTGGAAGAATCTATATTGTGAAAATGACTATACTACCCAAAGCAATCTAGATTCAATGCAATCCCTATCAAATTACCAATGGCATTTTTTACAGAACTAGAACAAAAAATGTTAAAATTTGTATGGAGACCCAAAAGACCCCGAATAGCCAAAGCAGTCTTGAGGGAAAAAAACGGAGCTGGAGGAATCAGACTCCTCGACTTCAGACTATACTACAAAGGCACAGTAATCAAGACAATATGGTACTGGCACAAAAACAGAAACATAGATCAATGGAACAAGATAGAAAGCCCAGAGATAAACCCACACACCTATGGTCAACTAATCTATGACAAAGGAGGCAAGGATATACAATGGAGAAAAGACAGTCTTTTCACTAAGTGGTGCTGGGAAAACTGGACAGCTACATGTAAAAGAATGAAATTAGAACACCTTCTAATACCATACACAGAAATAAACTCAAAATGGATTAGAGACCTAAATGTAAGACCAGACACTATACAACTCTTAGAGGAAAACATAGGAAGAACACTCTTTGACATAAATCACAGCAAGATCTTTTTTGATCCACCTCCTAGAATAATGGAAATAAAACCAAAAATAAACAAATGTTACCTAATGAAACTTCAAAGCTTTTGCCAAGCAAAGGAAACTACAAGCAAGACGAAAAGACAACCCTCAGAATGGGAGAAAATATTTGCAAACAAATCAATGGACAAAGGACTAATCTCCAAAATATATAAGCAGCTCATGCAGCTCAATATTAAAAAAGCAAACAACCCAATCCAAAAATGGGCAGAAGACCTAAATAGACATTTCTCCAAAGAAGACATATAGATGGCCAAGAAGCATATGAAAAGCTGCTCAACATCACTAATTATCAGAGAAATGCAAATCAAAACTACAATGAGGTATCACCTCACACCAGTTAGAATGGGCATCATCAGAAAATCTACAAACAACAAATGCTGGAGAGGGTGTGGAGAAAAGGGAACCCTCTTGCACTGTTGGTGGGAATGTAAATTGATACAGCCACTATGGAGAACAGTATGGAGGGTCCTTAAAAAACTAAAAATAGAATTACCATATGACCCAGCAATCCCACTACTGGGCATATAGTCATAGAAAACCATAATTCAAAAAGACACATGCACCCCAATGTTCATTGCAATACTATTTACAATAGCCAGGTCATGGAAGCAAACTAAATGCCCATCGACAGACGAATGGATAAAGAAGATGTGGTATATATATAGAATGGAATATTACTCAGCCATAAAAAGGCACGAAACTGGGTCATTTGTAGAGACGTGGATGGACCTAGAGACTGTCATACAGAGTGAAGTAAGTCAGAAAGAGAAAAACAAATATCGTATATTAACGCATATATGTGGAGCCTAGAAAAATGGTACAGATGAACCAGTTTGCAGGACAGAAATTGAGACACAGATGTAGAGAATAAACGTATGGACACCAAGGGAGGAAAACCGCGGTGGGGGTGGTGGGAGTGGTGGGATGAATTGGGAGATTGGGATTGACATGTATACACTGATGTGTATAAAATGGATGACTAATAAGAACCTGCTGTATAAAAAAATAAATAAAATTAAATTCAAAAAAAAAAATGAGGTAAGCCAGATCACAAAAGTGATCTAGATATTGCCATAGACTGAAAGTTGTATTCCCTCAAAATTCATATGTTAAAACCTAATCCTCAAAGTGAAAATATTTGGAGGTGGGGCTTTTGGGAGGTGATTAGGTCATGAGAATGGGGTTCTCATGAATAGGATTAGTTCCCTTCTAAAAGAGACCTAAGAGAGCTTTCTTTTCCCTTCTATCATGTGAAGACACAGCAAGACTAGGGAAGTCTATAAACCATGAAGCCAGCTCTCACCGGACACCGTAATTGCCTGTGTCTTCATCTTGGACTTCCCAGCTTGCAGAACTGTGAGAAATAAGTTCTTGTTTATAAGCTACACAGTCTATGGTGTTTTGTTATGTCAGCCCCAAAAGAAGACAAATACAAAAATTGGAAAAGATGACTCTAGGTTTAGATTTCTTTTACTTCAATTTGCTATAAACCGGAACAAAAAATATCCAAAGACACATACCAAAATCAAGAATACAAATGAGCAAGTAAAGTTTTCTGATGCACTCTAAGATCCTTCTGATGGAAACACTCCTGGAGAAGTAGAATTGTTCCCAAAGTTTGAAATTTGGTTTTCAGTGAAGAGTCTTGGAAGTGATAATCCGCTGATGGAGGAGCACAGAAATGGATATTTGCTGCATTCAGCAGAGTGGGGTATAAGCAGCCATGCCAGCATGTATGCATCTTCCACCAGTTCTAACATCCAAGGAAACTTTCCCTTGACCACAATTACATAGGTCATTATTCTTTTTTATCTTATCATTGGACCTTTTTCATATCTTGGCTTATTAAACCATAATAACCATATCATGTGCTTCGCATACTCATTATTTACTTAAATTATATTATCCTGTAATGACTATTTACAAATTTGCTTTCTTTTCACTCAAAATATATATTAAAGAAATAGCCACATTAATGACCATAGGTCTTGTTCTTTCAGGTGCTTTGTAGAACTCTAATGTAGCAATGTAGGTATCATTTAGTCATTTCCTACAAAAGGGCTTTAAGGTCCTATCCAGTATTCTAGTATTGCAATTAATGTTACAATAAAAACGTCTCTACATAGCTTCTTTTTTCCTCTGCTTTGTCAAAGATACATATTTAGAAGGGAAATAACCTACTTGAGGTCAATACAATTTTTGTTTTAAATAATACTGCCAAATTGCCTTCTAGAATGCCTGATTCAATTTATATTCCCTCTTTAGTGTCTGAGTAGCCTTTTCCCACAAATTCACAAGCAATGGCTTTTATTAACTATTTAAATTTTTCTAAAATTAAGGGTATAATTGTTTAAATCTTCATTTCCCTAATTATCTTCTGTTGTATTTTCCCTATGTTTAAGCTTTAAATTTATTTAGATTTTAGTTTTATATGGTATGAGGTAAGAATCTAATTTTATATTATAATGATATTTTTAGGTTATAATGATAGCCTTTTTGACATTTATTGAACTGTATTTTCCTATGGCTTTGGTATTTCTTGTTGGTTTTTATTTATATATATATTACCTAATTGAGGTCAATGAATATTTTTAAATATGAGTAAAATATGAAACATACATACATACATATACACATACAAATATACCTATTTCTGGACTTTCTATTCTATTAAGCTACTTGTTCACTCATGTACCAATATTCTATACTACTAATTTCCACAGCTTTATGACATACTGTTATATGATATAATTGCCACCCTTCTTTGTACTTTTCAAAATTTTTAAAAAACTTTTGCTGACTCTCATAGTAACATTAACCAAGACCACAACACAGATGAGCTTAGGAAAAATTGCCATCTTGATCTTGACAATGTTGAATATTCCATTTTATAAACAGGACATCAAAAACATTAGCTTGCCAAATGAAATCCCACACATAGATAGATATATTAACAGGATTAGATGACATATACTACATTCCAAAATTAGAATCACATTAAAATCACAGCAAGGACCTTGTTTTTCTCGTTCACCCTCCAGCATCTGGAAAACTACCTGCCACATAGTGTATACCCAGTAAATATTTGTTGAATGAATAATTAATATATGAATATTGTATTGATACTAAATATGAAGCTGCTACATCACTCTCTTCAACAGCTATAACTACAATAGGTATAAGTTCAGCCTCTTGAATTTTTTTTTAGTTTTTACTAAACCATGTTTTGTTAGTTTTTATTTTACAACGTATTTCTCAAAAAATAAGATACTTTCTAATTACATATTTACAGTCTCTGTCTTCCTTGTAAGGCTTCACTTCCAGTGGTGAAACCTCATTTAAGGTTCCAAATGTTCTACTGTAATTAAGCCACCCCCCAACATATCTAGATTTACTTTAGAGAGAAAGTCTTTCCATACTTGTATTGCCCCAAGTATTAAATATTTTAAATATTAAATATCCGAATTCATTTTCTCACCTGACTTCTATCCAAGAAGAGAAAAAAAACTATCTTTAATCAATTGTATATCTTTATATTACTATATAGTTAGAAAATTTTCAAAGTCAGGTCCTAAATTAGAAAAAAAAAATGTTTTGACAGGATGAATGGATGAGGAAATGATTAGGCTAAATTTGCAAGTAGGAACCTCTGTGAAAGTTGAAAACTGAGCAAATATGATTCAAGAAGTCTCTCAGTCTTTGGGTGTTCTGCAATGGAAGGGAAAGTTTTAAAAAACAGAATTTTGAAATCAAGGTCATGAGGTAGTAAACCATTCTGAGAATATTAATGAGCATTTATGCTGTAGGACTCTCATTAATTTAAAAAAAGGGGGACTGGCCAGGTGGTTAATGCTTATATCTATTTGTTTTTTTCTTATTTGTTTCCTTCACTTTGTCTCCACCCTCATCAGCATGCACATAATCACGGAGGCAACAGAATTTACTGCAGGTCTGCCATAACCCAGATTCTAGACCAGATGTTGAGGATACAATGCTGTGTAAAATCAAACAGGTTCCCTACAGCCATGGATCCTGGAGTTCAGTTCACACACTGAACAGTTTCTGACTTCCTGCCTCTCCCCGCTTTGTCTGGCAACAGGTAAAATTTCAAAATATGAACAGCCTTATTTTTAATAGTCATCTGTAATCACCATTGAAAGAAACTGTGTATGATCTGGAGGAACAGGGAAAAATTTTTTTTCACTTACCAAATTACAGGCATTTCCCCACTTCCAACTACTAGCCTCTGATTCATGATGTTCTGACAAAGCCCTTTGAAACTATGATATTCCTAGCTTCTCATACACTAGTATGACATCTGCTTAAGAATTTGTGCTACATCATCTGACCTACCAGATAAGGCCCTTTGGAAGTCACTGGGGGACTAAATTACATCGTTGTGTGCTATGATCTCCCCCTTCCATCAAGTGTTATGTTTTCATTCAATTTCTCTGTCATCCTTTTTTGAGTGGGTCTGCACAGTTGCAACTGCAAAGTCTCATTATGGCTTCTAGAATTTGGACAAGACATAAGAATTTCACAACACGCAATTTTTTCTCTCCTGTGGGAGGAGAAATCATGACCAAAGGTGGGGCAGGGGAGGGAAATTATGAACACTCTATTTTGGAATTTATCTTTATTCTTATTTCCATAATTCTGATTAACTTTTTCCTTGTCATTTTATACACTAATAAGCAACCCAAATAATAATTTTACATTATCATATCCAGAAGCTAAAATATAGTAGTTTCTGAAAAATGAGTTCCCTCAGTATTCTGTAATAACCTAAATGTACAATAAACACAATACCATTATTACACCTAAAATCATAAAAATAATTACACCTAAAATCCCTAAAAATAATTCCTTAGTATCATCAAATATACAGTCCACAATTGTCTTCTGTAATAGTTTGTTTTAATTGGGATCCAAAATTTAGAACTGCTAAAATATCTCTTCCCTTTTAATCTATTTAAAGGGAAGAGATATTTTATTTTTCCTCTTATTTTACCTTATATTTTTGTTTTTGTGGTTGAAAATTTTTTTTCTCATATTCTCCTCTTATTTTACCTTATATTTTTGTTTTTGTGGTTGAAAATTCAGGTCATTTGTCCCAAGGGGTTTCCCACATTGTGGATTTTACTGGTTATATTATTGAATACTGTTTAATATGTCTCTCTTTCACAGGATTCTCCAGGAATTTGACAGATCTAGAGGCTAATGCAATTCTATCTATTCAAGGCTTTTTTTTTTTTTCCCATCACTCTGTGAGTAATACTGGTATTGTGCTCTGAGACTGTTGCTGGTGTAGGGTGGGATAAAGCAAATGAGAAATTATGTTGGTGACACTGAAAACAGAGGGTTTTTTTTTTCTTTTTCTTAAGAGAAAGAAGATACAGTTTTAAGATGAATAAGGTTAAATTAAAAAATCTTACTGTCCTAAGTAAGTCAGAAAGAGAGAAACAAATATCGTATATTAATGCATGTATATGGAACCTAAAAAAATGGTACAGATGAGCCAGTTTGCAGGGCAGAAGTTGAGACACAGATGTAGAGAATGGACATATGGACACCAAGGGGGGAAAACTGCGGTGAGGTGGGGATGGTGGTGTGCTGAATTGTGCGATTGGGATTGACATGTATACACTGATGTGTATAAAATTGATGCCTAATAAGAACCTGCAGGATAAAAAAACAAACAAAACAACTAATACTAAACTTTCATTGGGTTATTTGTATGGAAATATGTTAATATAAATGTTTCAGACATTACATGAAATTTCTAAAAATCTTATATTTGTATTTGTATGGAAATATGTATGGAAATATGTTAATATAAATGTTTCAGACATTACATGAAATTTCTAAAAATCTTATATGTTCTGGTATAATGTTATAAGTAATAATCCTAGTTATTACTTTAAAATGTATATCTCAGAAATAACGAATTTTCTTGTCAACTGCATTATTATGAACTTTCATCAAATCTTTAACCGTGGTCATTTTTAAGTCTTTTGTCATTTACAGACAGTTCTGGGTGTACTCTGATGATTTTGCAAATATGTTCCTATAAAAGGGTTTCATCTTCAAGAAATTCATGGAAAAGACTCTGACAAGTACAGGTTTCTGGTAACTGACTGTACTGCTGAACTGAATGAATAAGCATTTTCAGAACTCTAATGAAAAACTGATGAACTCATAAAAGTGCTAACAAAAGATCAAGATTGAAAAAAAAAAATGAATTACATGGGACTGAGTGAACTGATGAGGATGAGTATAATTTTTGTGACTTTCTGTCTGAATTTAAAAAAAAAAAAAATCCCACAAGGACTCAGAGGCAAAGAATATACAAATCAATTTTCACTGCAAAGTAAAGGAGCTGTTACAGTGGAGGATTACTGGACTGAATGTCAATATTATGACATAGTATGAGTGTGTTTCATGTTTGGTAATTGCAATCATTGTTGCTTTTGTTGTGGTCATCCATGTACAATGTTTGGTGTCAGTCTATTTATCTCTTGTAAAAATAAAATACAGTGTGTGTGTGTGTGTGAAAAAAAAAAAAAAATCTTACTGTCCTAAATCTGAGTTAGAAATATGAGTATATATTTTTTTTTTTTATTTATTTATATTTTTTTTTTATTTTTTTTATTATTTTTTTTTATTATTTATTATTTTATTATTTTTTTTTTTATACTGCAGGTTCTTATTATTATATATAAAAAAAACAAAAAAAACAAAAAAAAAAAAAAAAGAAATATGAGTATATATTTATGATTTTATATAGATACATACATATGTATACATGGACAAACACACACACAGAAATTGAAAATGCCTAGAGACAGTGACCACTCAGTAGCAATGAGCACCTTCCAGATCTTCATCACTAAGTACAATGTCTCACTAAAAGAAACCACATTTTTTTGGAGAAATGGCAGATTCCTGATCTGGATTGAGATATGCACAAAATTAGCCTGGTATATCCTGTTATACCAGAAATTAAGGAAGCCATCAAAGACTACTAGTATCTTGTAATAGGCTCCCATTGGGCCAGATAGAACCATTTGAGTACCAATAAGATAATAAATGTAATGAATTAAAACATATTAAATATATTTAATTCCATCAGTTCATGATGATATTTAAAACAAAACTCAGTGGTCAAATTTAAAAGATGCCAGGGAACCGAATCATTATTGTGAAAACTGGAAAATAAAGGGAAAAAAACAAAGCATTTATCCTGCCTTTCCCCCTAGAAAGTGTACCTAAGTTAATCAAAATTTGATGAGGACAAGCTTCTGTTTATAAAAGTCATCCAACTAATAAATGAAGAAAGAATGACATAATTAGAATACCATGATTTTGAAGTGCCTGACAAATTAATGAATCAGGGCATTGATCATCTGTAGCTGTTAACATCACTAAAAGAGAACAATCTGGCATATGTGCCCTCTGATGAAGTGCACAATGCTATCTATGAAATAGTCTTGCCAAAAAAATAAGGGGGGGGGGGAATAATAAAGGAAGAAAAGAAAACCTTAACCACTTGAAAACTTTTAATGGCAATACTCAAAGTAGCTCAAACTTTATTAAACATTTACCAGGCCTCACACATATACCAGGGAAATGACATCTGGTACCTTTTTGGACCTCAAAGAAAATTGAAAGACTCTAAGTGAATAAATGTATTTAAAATACTCACTTTGGATTTAGAAAATGAACTCTCAAAACTCTCAGTAGGAAATATTAATAGAAAAAGAGCACTGAACACATGATAACTGATTAAGAGGAGAAAGACAAAGATATAGTCAATATAATTTAAGCATATAGTCTTTTTCCAAGACAAAGCATATCTCTTATATAAAAGAAATAGTAAGCTTTAAAATTACTGTGACTCACTATTAAATTCAGCTTGCAAGCTTCTTTCAAAAATGATCATAATGAAAGGTATTTCTAAAGAGATTTTTGCTCATTGAAGTTTGAAAGTTGGCATGGCCACACAACCCCATGCAGGGGAGAATGAATGTGCTGAGGAGGTGACAAGCTCTTTGTTCACAGAGGAAGAAAAAAACTGTGTCATCCATATCTCTGCAAAAGCCATCCTGCTGGGCAGTAGCTTTGCAATGAGAAACCTCTTTGTCCACCCTCTTGGACTCATGGCTCTGATACACATAATACTATTTCCTATGTAGTCTACAGCATTGAGTATTTTGTAATGTTACAAATTATGTCTTGGCATTTTCTAAGAGATTATACAGAGTACACAGTCACACACACATATTCACTTGCTCCTTCCCATTTTATTGTAAGAAGCCATTTTCTAAACCAGCTGTGAGTTTAGAGCCAAAGCAAAAATACAATTCTACTTGTACCAAAGAGGCATGTTCAAGAAAGGAACAATTGTGCTAAGTAAAACCATGTATTGGTTTTAAGTAAAATTATTAATATAGTTTCAATTAATGAATAACATTTTATTGCCTAACAATATTACATAATCATTTGCATGGTATATAATTACCTTACCATTGACTCAAAGTTCACAAAGGACACAAAACTCGCTACCAACTAATTCTGCATCCTAGGGAAAGACATTTAACCTCTCCAAACCTCCATATCTCTCTCTGGAGAATCCAGGAAAACTGAAGTAAGTCATCTCCAAAAGACTTTTACTTCTAGAAGGTTATCAGTGTATGAAAATTTTTTATTATGCTACCTGCAATATCACAGGCAATGCCTACCTGTGCAATGTCTCTAACTTTGGCTTTATTTATGGGTACATTAATATCAAGATTACCAACATGTTTTAACATATTTTTCTGGGAAGTCAAATGCGATGTCCACTATTACGTGTGGTAAAACAACAACAACAACAAGAAGAATCAGACACAGATCCCACTTTGAAAGGCTCACACAGAAGGGTAAATGATGCAAAGAAAAGTAGATAATTTTCAATGCTCAGATGCAATATTGCTACCACAATGGTAAAGGCAAAAACACCCTCTCAGAATCAGAAAAATATTTATGTGGGTAGCGATACTTGAACTGAATCTTTAATGATGGAAGGGTCTGGTACAATGTCTCACATATGTCTCCAAATACCTTTCATAGTTCCATAAGAGTGAGTACTATATCTCATTAGTCTTTATATTTCAATGTTGCTAATTATTGAGAGCTAAAAGTGTTTTTTGCATTCAATTGAAAATGGAGAAATTCTAAACCATCTAAAATAGCAACTAAAAGAGACATAAAAATAACATAGAACAATCCAGAGACTAAAAATAAAAATTTGAAAACTCTCAAAAAAATGTTATGATTTTAAAACAACATTCTCAAAATTTCAAGAAACTTTTCAAGTTGAAAGTAACCTCTGTAGGCAGTTCTGGTAATAAATCATCTTCATAATCAGCATATTTGGGGTTATTAATTACAGCCTAATGAATTTCTTTTAATAGTGATTAAGCCCACTTCTCATCATTCTTTATGGAGACAGAAAAAAGCTGCCACCCTATTGATGATATTCCTTTTTACAAATACAATAAGTTTAAAAATGAATATTTTGGGTATGGATGTCAGACAATTTGAAGAACACCAGAAACATGTCAAATTCGTTTTTTCCTATAATCTTAATTTCTAAATTGAGCTCCTATTCTTTGGATATATTAGATAGAGCCTAAAATTGCCACTTTTGTAGTTAGAAAACATTGAATGTTTTTAACTAATAAAACCTTAATCATATTCAGTATAGGGATTTCTCAGTCAGTTTGATCTTTTCTCCACTCTTCTCCTTTCTCTCCCAAAATTGTCTGACTACATTTCTCCAAAGAAGACATACAGATGGCCAAGAGGCACATGAAAAGATGCTCAACATCACAAATTATTAGAGAAATGCAAATCAAAACTACACTAAGGTACCACCTCACACTTGTCAGAATGGCAGGTTTACAAATAAAGAGTAAAAAGTCTAAAAAGTCTACAAATAACAAATGCTGGAGAGGGTGTGGAGAAAAGGGAACCCTTCTACACTGTTGGTAGGCATGTAAGTTAGTGCAGCCACTATGGAAAACAGTATGGAGGTTCCTCAGAAAACTGAAAATAGAACTACCGTTTGATCCAGCAATCCCACGCCTGGGCATATACCCAGACAAAACTATAATTCAAAAAGATACATGCACCCCTATGTTCATAGCAGCACTATTCACAATAGCCAAGACATGGAAACAACCTAAATGTCCATCAACAGATGAATGGATAAAGAAGATGTGGCATATATATACAATGGAATACTACTCAGCCATAAAAAAGAATGAAATAATGTCATTTGCAGCAACATGGATGCAACTAGAGATTATCATACTAAGTGAAGGAAGTCAGAAAGAGAAAAGACAAATACCATATGATACCACTTATATGTGGAAGCTAAAATATGGCACAAATGAACGTATCTACAAAACAGAAACAGACTCATGGACAGAGAGAACAGACTTGTGGTTGCCAAGGGGGAGGGGGGAGGAAGAGGGCTGGACTGGGAGTTTGGCTTTAGTAGATGCAAATTATTACATTTAGAATGGATAAACACCAAGGTCCTACTGTATAGCACAGGGAACTATATCCAATCTCATGGGATAAACCATAGTGAGAAAGAATATTAAAAAAGAATGCATATATGTGTATAACTGAGTCACATTGCTGTATAGCAGAAATTAGCACAATGCTGTAAATCAACTATATTTCAATCAAACAATTCGCAAAAAAACCAAAAAAACCCAAAACTGTTTTACTAAACAAAGAAAAAAGAGCTTAAAAATAGAAAACTTGACACAGTTCATTAGCCAGAGAGAATAGTTGCTTTAAAAAGTATTCCAAAACAAAGAGCGGGGGTCCCTAAAATGACAATGAAAACTGCAAATTTTGGAAGTGTCTTGAGTCATTTTTCCCAATTACTGCCACCATATGATACTCAGCTATTCACAGTGTGAGGTGAGCGTAAAAGGTTTTGATTATTACGGGGGGCCATGGAGAGATCATATGGCATAGGAGGCCATAAATGAGCAGGAGCAGTTGAAGCCAGACATGCCCTGAGGAGATTTTTGCCGGGCAGTAAAAGCATGACTGAATGTTGGAGGCATAGGGCAGGAGCAGGTGGTGCTGGTCAGCAGTCCCCGCTTTGCAGCTCACTGTAAGGGGGACCCTGCTCTTCCTCACTTGTAAGGGTCTAAAACGCATTTAAAATCGAAATGAACTTGCAGTCCTTCTCCTGCCTCAATCTTTCTTCAGTGGGAAAAAAAATCTTTTAAACGATGGGCTTCAAAGTACTAAATGACCCCTCTGAAGGAGTGAGTGTAATTCTTTAAGTGTCGTATATACAGTCGGAGAGCAACAGACACCAGGAAGAATCAAAGTCAGTGATACCTACCAATTTTGTAGAACCTTTATGAGAGACTTGGTGATCAGATGAAACGACTAAAGGGTGAAGTTCAATGAAAGGGCTCATTAATTCTATTATTGATGGATCTGCAAAGGGTCATGTCCACTATGCAGATGCAGAAGAGAAAAGGAAAAAGTCCCAATAGTCTTCGAATTTAGTTTATCATTTTTATCATTTTGGCCATAGCTCTTATTTAATATCAAAACTAATTGAATGTTTAAATCATTTGTTTTCCTTCTGCTTTTTCATATACGTTTTCAAATATATGTATTATTTTAAGTAAAAGACAGAGAAAAGTTCCCTAATTACTATCATATTTAGTTCCTTATGTGTTGGAGCATTTCTTAGTATGTTTGAGACTTTTTCAAGTTTACCTTCAGAGGACATATTGCCCTTGGAATAGATTGATAATAACTTCATACAAGAAAGTTATTTGTTATCTTCAATAACAGAATCTATTTAATGGGACCAAAGATAGACCTTCTTCTCAATGCATTCTCTTTAGAAAATCAGGAAATAAGTTTCATAGGCTGAATAATTCAGGCCTATGCTATTTCTTTATTTAACTAACTACAACAGTGAATCTCAAACTGTATCAGGCATCAGGATCACACGGAAGGCTTGTGAAAACACAGATTCCTGGGCCTCACCTCAGATAAAGAAGGTCTATGATAAGACCTGATAATTTATATCGCAAATAAAATCAAGATGATACCGATGCTATTGATCAGTACGTAGACCACACTTTTGAGACGCACTGAATTAGAAGATAGGAATTATGTTGACTTAAATCTCTATACAGAAATGATTAAATGTAGAGAATCTTGGTAACTGGCATAGGATGAGACATAGAATCTTATTTGAACAAAGTGCAGCTTCAGAGGGAGCTAATGTTAGCAAAATCTTTTAAAATGAATAAATAGATATTATGATTGAATTGATTGTAGGGGGTTTAGGAAATAGAACTGATGTGTTATCAATAAGTTAACCTGGCATCAGCTGAGTATGATAATAAGTGAAATTAAAAAATAAGTACAGCATACATGCACTGTGTCAAACCAATCACAGTTGAAGGTTTACGACACTCAGCTTGGTGTAAAATGAGTAAATCTCACTCATTAAACACTCAGTAAACACTGTGACTCAGTAAACACATTATGGATGACACTCTGCAAATGTTGAATTTAAATGCATATTCCAGTTTTCATATCGGTTTTGTGAGATCATAAAAGCTATATATGCTAGTCAATTTATTAAGTGTATCTATTACAATGCAAGAATGCTACCTATTACCTTGATGATCACAGGTAGGTCCAATGGTGATAACACCTTAGCAATACCCCAAAGTACCAACAGGAACAATTAGAAATAGCATGACTTTAAATTGATAAAAAAAAAAAAAATCTTAAGATGACAAATACCTAGTAATCTTTCACCTAAAGCTCAATCCTCAGAAGGGCAAATTAGAAACCCACTACCCGGAATGTTTCCCCATGCCTAGAAAAATGCACAAGTAGGATTTCTGTTGTTCAACATAGCTTAATTAAACAGAGTCAGATTATGTCATTTTTTTTTCTTGGCAATGGACAAGAAAATCAGGACTGTAGCTATAGTTTTGTCATTGGGATGGATCAACCATTTCAATATAGGTGAGTTTTCTCCCTCTTGTGCTCACATGGAGCCTTAACAGGTGGATAAACATGCTTCTTTTTCCTCTCAGAGTTTGGAACCAAGTGAGAGACAGAGAATAACCAGGCAGATGGAGGTCAAAATGAAAACTTCAGTTTTTAAAAGTTATGGGTCTCTTTGCAGTAACAATGGATTTCCTATTACTGTAAACAAAAACACCTTCCTAGTCACAAGTAGAGCTAGACATCTGCAGGTCTCCCCTACCTTACCTCCTGTCCCTATAAATGGACAGGATTTTAAATCCTTAAAATGGTAATGAAAAGAATTATTATATCACTGCATCGGTAAATCATTCCTGATAGTAAAACACACTTTCTGAGGTGAAAGTATCTAAGATAAAAACAGAAAATATATGTGATCAAAGTAAATAGGAGGTGCTATTTCATGCATGCAACATGACTCCTGCTTCTTCAGGAGCCTGGTGAACAAATGGTCCACATTTGAGTGACTAACTTTTATCAGAAGTACTAAATACTGGAAGTTCCCCATTCTTGGGACAATATGATGTTTCTAAATATTTCACAAATCCAAGTGAGGTCATGCTTTTTACACTGAGGCATCAAATTCAAAGATAGCCAAAAATAATGAATATGGCTGTCAGACCAACTGTTTATCTTAGAAGCTTTAAAGATATAGAAAGTTGAAGTTTTAGAAGAAGAGCCCTGTTTTAGTCAGCTAGGGCTGCCATGACAGAATACCAGTCTGGGTGGCTTAAATAACAGAAATGTATTTCTCACAGTTCTGGAAGCTAAAGCCCAACATCAGGGTGACATCATGTTTGGGTTGGTGAGAGAACTCTCCTCCCTCCCCCCTCCTTTCTCCAACCCTCCTCTCTAACATAGGGGAGAGAGAGACAGAGAGACAGAGAGACAGACAGAGAGAGAGAGAGAGAGAGATGGAGAGAACAAGTGCTCTTCTTATAAAGGCACTAATCTTACCATGAGAACCTTACCCTCATGACCTCATCTCAACCTAATTATCTCCCAAAGGCCCCATCTCCAAATACCATCACACATACCACATTAGGGGTTAGGGCTTGAACATGAAAATTCTGGGTTAGACACAATTCAGGCTACAGCAAGCCCTAAAAAGAAAAAAATTCATCTCTGAACCCATACTTCTTGGTACATTTTACAACCAGTGTCAGAACTGTCAGAGGATGGATATATGGCCCAGTATAATTTATGACAAGTGGCACTAAAGATCATGTTTTAGAAGTACATAACGCTCCTTCCTGATATTGATCTCAAAACATAGGTGCATCTTTCCCAAACATGGTGATTTCTCTTAATAACTCGTATCAGTTGTACCTCCAGCTGAAACCTCTGTTCTGGGCTCCAGACACCTACTAAGTTGTTGACTTTCCATTTCTAGTTGGAAGCATAATAGACATCTCACACTTAACATACCCAAAACAGAGCTCTTAATCTCTCCTATTATTCTCCCCACTTTTCCTCCCACCATCTTCCCCATCTCATTTAGCACATTCCTGCCTTCTCTTTAAGCCCCCAAACCTTGGTTTCATCTTTAACTCCCCTGATTCTTTTATAATTCACACTCTATTAACAAATCTTGTTGACACTAGCTTCAAAATAGATTTGGATTATGTCCATGTCTCACCACCATCACTACGGCCCTGCTTCGAATCACCGTCATCCCTCCACCGTTCAGTTTGATTTACTACTATAGCCTCCAAACTGGTCTCCCTGCTTCTGTGCTGCCCCACCTGTTTCAGACTATTCTCATTTCTGCAGCCTGAGGGATTCTATTAAAGCATGTCAAATTGAGACACTCTTCCTAAAACTCCAATGGCTTAATTCTCTGTCTCACCTAGTGTATTTGTTTCCTAGGGCTTCTGTAACAAATTGCCACAGCTGGGTGGCAGAAACTTATTCTCTCACAGTCAGAGAGGCTAAAAGTCTGAAATCAAGGCATCAGCAGGGCGATCCTCTCTCTGAAGGCTCTAGGGGAGAATTATCCCTTGTTTCTTCCTAGTTTCTGGTGGTTGCCAGCAATCTTATTGTTCCTTGACTTGTAGCAGCAACACTCCATTCTCTGCCTCCATCTTCACATGGCCTTCTCTGCTGTGTGTATCTCTGTCCAAATTTCCCCCCAGCCAATCTACTATGACTGTAGCTTAAATTGATTATATTTGCAAAGATCCTATTTCCCAATAAAGTCATATTCACAGGTACTGGGAGGTAGCACTTGATCTTTTTTTTTTTTTTTTTTTTGTGGAGGGGCACAGTTCAATCCACAACATTCAACGTAAATCCAAGATCCTCACAATGGCACACAAGCCCCAATTTTTTTGCTATTCAAAGTGTAATCTACAGACCAATAGTATCAGCATTACCTGGGAGCTTGTACACAATGTAAACTCTCTAGACTTCCTGAACCAGAATCTTCATTTTAATGTGACACGTAGGTGATTTATACGCAAATTAAAATTTGAGAAGTACTGTTCCTCAAAATGATCCACCTACTTTTCCGTTTTCTTCATAAAGTACTAACCTACACATCTCTCCATCACCCTGTTTCAGTCATACTGGCCTTTTTAGTGTTTCTGAAAGGCCTGGAAAATTACTCTCACAGATGTTTACATAGAGTATTCCTTTACCTGCTTTGGATCTTCATGCAAATATCACCTCAGGGCAACTTTTCCTGGATACTCTAAATGAAAGTCCTCATCAACCCATACATTTTTCTTGCTTTGTTTTTTTTTTACTACAGAACTTCCCAGCATCTAATATGCTAAATATTTTACTTATTAACTTTGTTTACTGTTTTCTCTATCAACTAGAATATAAACTCTTTCAGCACAAGGATTTGAGTCTGAATTTTAGGCTCCTGGAATGATATGGGACATTCAAGACAGGCCACACAATAAACATGTGTCAAGTGAGCCTGTAAGCTCATTGATTTATTTGCCCACATACATTAAGTAACTCTTCTTATTTAAATCACCTGTATTATATGCTTCATGTAATGCTTTTTTAAAAAGATATGTAAGACTCATATAGGTGTATGATTTAGCAGGCAAAAAATTATAATTTACCTAAATATTTGTGAATCAATTTATTCTTATGCTTCACTACCTCTCATGGTAAAACACACCTTAGCCCTAGTACAATACATCCTGTGAGAATAGATAAATGCTTTTATGCATTCTAAATTTATCCCTTTTAATCTTCACAGGATGTTCCTTTGTTCTATGACATAGAAATATGGTAACCAAGTACACGTGCACCATATCCTGTCTTTCTTACATTTTGTCCTTTTTCATTATATTTTCTTTCCATTTTCTTCTTCTCAAAATGAAGAGTCCTAATCTCCTCATTTGGTCCTAATACATTGGGCCTCCTGGGAATATACTTCTTTCTACAATCATGACCTTTTAACTAGAATCTCACAGATAAAGTTATCAAAGCACAGCCAAAAGGGAAGAACGCAGGCACCTTCCTCTCTCCCCTCTCCACTGAATCCAAGTGGGCTCAGCCTATGTTAGGTTTTGTCATTTTTGTTTTTTTCTCTGGAAAAGAAAATATAGTCTCTACCCTAAAGAAATGTACAATCTAACTGGGGAGATGTGACTTCAGAGTAGGGGATTTCTTAGTTTTAATTTTGACCATCTTACCTTCAGATATTTGGAAAGGCCAAAAGGCTGAACACCTATGGACTGAAAGCAGTATAATTGAAAAACAAAAGTAGTAAATGTACATTAGTTAACAAATGCTTACTGAAGAAACGTTTACATTGAATATTATTAAATATGTAAATAAGAAAAAGCAACTGAGCCAATAAAGTTTAGGTCCCAGAAACTACTGGTTAGATATGACCAAAAAACTCATTGAGACTTAATTCTCTATTGGTGGTGTAGAAATTCATGAGGTTATTGGTTTGTAAGGACCCAAGCAGGGGCTAAACAATTTAAGAGCACAGAGATCTTTTCAAAGGATAGAGAACAACCTCCTTGTTCAGATGATGCTTTGAGATACGGCCACCCATTTTGGCTCCCTCTTTGCGGATTCCACTTGAGACCTTAAAATCCAATAGCCAAGAAAGAAGTAGGAAACTCAGTGTTTAAGCATCAACTTTATGTTATACACAGTATTGGATGCATATACATTATATGATTTAATCATGATAACAATACTATAAGTTAGGAATCATAACAGTATCCCAATTTTACAGATGAGGAAACTGAGGCCTAGACAAGAAGTTGAATAACAACATGCCCAAATTCATACAACTAATCATGGCAAAAACAGCAATTAATTTCAAGCCTTTTAATTTAATTCTTCATTTAATACTTTTTATTTTGAAATAATTTGACTCATAAGGAATTTAAAAAATAGTATAGAGAATTACTATTTTATCTGCACCTAGCTTCCCGCAATGATTGAATCTTACTTACATAACCATAGTGCACTGTCAAAACTAGGAAGCTGACATTGGTATAATACCATTAATTCAAGTCCAGATTCTATTAGGATTTCAAAGGTTTTTACATTCAACCTTGTGTGTGTGTGTTGTGCATATAGTTATATGAAAGGTAGATTTACATAACCATCATAAAAATCAGGATACAGAACTGTTTTGTCACCACAAACAAAATACCACGTTCTCATATTATGCCTTAATAGTCTACCCTAATACTTGGCAACAACTGATCTGTTCTCCATCACTCGAATTCTGTTATGTAATTTAAGCCTTCTTAAAACCAAAGCCCATGATTGTTTAATGAATGGTCATTTCTTTTCTTAAGTATTATTTGCATTCTTCATAAATGGTACACCACAGCACATATTCAAATGTGCATATACATGTATAGGTGAGCTAAAGATTGAACATGGATTTAAATGTACAAAAGAGAAAAATATTATATGCTTTCATCTCTATATCCATATTTATAATTGTTCTAAAAGCTAGTTTTGGCTTTGTCTTTTATTTATAATATCTGAATTATAGTCATTACTAAATAAGACTGTTTAAAATTTTATACATATGCCTGAATTTTGCATTTTGCTTCACAACTTTAAATGGTATTAAAAAGACATTTTTGGGGCTTCCCTGGTGGCGCAGTGGTTGAGAGTCCGCCTGCCAATGCAGGGGACACGGGTTCGAGCCCTGGTCCCGGAAGATCCCACATGCCACGGAGCAGCTGGGCCCGTGAGCCACAACTGCTGAGCCTGCGCGTCTGGAGCCTGTGCTCCGCAACAAGAGAGGCCGCAATAGTGAGAGGCCCACGCACCGCGATGAAGAGTGGCCCCCACTTGCCACAACTGGAGAAAGCCCTCGCACAGGAACTAAGACCCAACACAGCCATAAATAAATAAATAAATAAAAATTTAAAAGACATTTTTACATTTAAATACATCTAACTGATGGAAAAGGTACAAATAAGTGATCTCAAATAAAATATAATCTTGGAAACTGCTATTTTTCCATTTTGAATAACACCACTGTTAGTCTTTAATAATCATGTATATTCCATGTAAAATCATGATTTCTCAAGAGGCAATACACAGTAGAGAACAGGTCTACTCTAAGAAAACTTTTAATAAGTCAAAGTAATTTTTGTCATCCTCTTTTCTTGTCCCAACTCCAGGTACTTGCACTCTGAGATCCACTTTGTGACACACATCCCAGCTATCCACAGAGTCAGGGCATCCTCTATCTGCTGTTCCCTGGAGATGTCAGTAGACCTTGCCTTAGCTAGACTTTCTCAGTGCCTGCCTTCCTATTAAATGTGCAAGTCCTAGGGACTATTCTCATAAGTTCTTGAAGGGTAATGCATAATACATCTTGTGCTAATTATCTGATGAGAATCACTAAATTAATATTTTATCATATCAGATAAAATATCCTTAGATCTAATGGTACAAGAATTTCCAATTATGTTAGTCCTTTGGATTAAATTCTGGGGCCAGATTGAGGACTACATCACAGTGTGGAAATGCTAGGGACAGAAAATAGGATTTGTTCCCAGTTGTGACTGGACTGTCACTAAGACCACACTGCCACTCATTGCAGAGTGCTTTTCAGATAACAAAATAAATGCATTATTAAAATGAAAACTTGCTGTAACCCTGTGTGACAGGCAGGACCGATATTATTATTCAAAGTTTACAGATGAAACAGTTAGGTTCAGTAGTATTAAAAGATTTATCTCAGGTCATTGGTTTATTAAATGACAGGCTAAGATCAGAATTAAGTTTTATACTCATATTAGACTGTAGACAAGAGAGCTGAACCAAATAAATTATAAAATTTTGTTACAGCCCCAATAACTATAATTGACCATCTAATGATTTGTTTAATACCATCTATAAGACAAGGTCGATGTGACAAAACCAACATAATCTATTGATTAGATTTGGGTAATTTTTTTTTTTATTGTTTGCTGTTTTAAGTTATGTTTTATCACACTAGAAGACACATTAATTCATGTATTTTTCCTTTATATGCTCATTAAATGAAATAGAGCAACTCCCTCCATGTTATTAACTAAAGGAACACCATTTAATAGTTATATTTATTACTATAAAAATATCACTTGGGTATGTACCTTTTGCAAAGCAATTTCTAGGCACAGAGATTACAAGAGGAAGTAAAACAGAGCCCATATTCTCATGGGTTTTATATTTTAGTGGAAGGAGGTAATGTGTAAATACACAAATAATTTAAGAGAATATCTATAAAGAACATCTATCAGCAGTAAGTACTACAAAAAGAAATAAAGCCAGGTAAAAAGATAGAGAATGATAGGAGGTTGCCCATTTTAGGTTGGGTAGTTACCAATAGCCTCTCTTAGGTGACGACATTTGAAGAAACCAGAATGATATGAGAGTGAACATGTAAATACCTGGAAGAAGATCTTTCAGACTGTTGTAAAAGCAAATAAAATGATTTTTAAGGTGGGAATTAATCTGTTGTGTTTGAGGAAGAGAAAGAAGGCCAATAAAGCAGGGTCAGACTGTATGACTAGAAGAGAGACAGAAAATGGGGTAAAAGAAATAGCCCAGAGTCTCATGGTGTTCTCATTTGTGGTATTGTGGGCCTTAGGATTTTACTCTAACTGAGATGGGAATCCATTAAAAGACTTTGAGATCTGTGCGTTAGGGGGTTGGGAGTATGGACAGGTAAGCTATGATATGATGGAGACATTTTAAAGTTTTAAAGGGTCTCGCTGTTATTTGAATAGAGAACTGTATCAGTTTGCTAGGGCTGCCAAAACAAAGAACCACAGACTGGGTAGCTTAAAAAAACAGTACTTTATTGTTTCACAGTTCTGGAGGCTTAAAGTCCAAGATCAAGATGTCTGCAGAGTTCGTTTCTTCTGAGGCCTCTCTCCTTGTCTTATAAATGGCCGTCTTCTCTTTGTGTCTTCACATTGTCTTATCTCTGTACCTGTCGTGTCTAAATTTCCTCTTCTTATGAGGACACCAGTCAGGTTGGATTAGAACCCACCCAAATTACCTCATTTTAACATAATTAAAACTTTAAAAATCCTACCCCTAAATACAGTCACGTTCTGAGGTAATGGAGGTTAAGACTTAAACATGTAAAATTTTGGAGAACACAATTCAGCCCTAAACAGGAATGAAATGGAGGGAGTGTGCTGCTGGGACACATAGGACATTTCCTACAAAAGATCATTTTTTTCAGAGTGAAAAACAAGGTCATTTAGAAGGCTGTTGCATTATCCACCCGCCCCCCCACCCCACGCCAAAAATGATGCTACTTGGACTACAATAGAGGCCATGTAAATCTGTCATTACATAAGCTACATAAAGAAAGGAATTAAGGACAGAGTTCCCAAGATGGTGGAGTAGAAAGACCCTGAGCTCACCTTCTCTCATGCGTACACCAAAATTACAACTATTTACAGAACTATCAATGAAAAAGACCAGAAACCTACCAGAAAATATCTTCTACAACTTAAGATATAAAGAAGGAAATACAATGAGACAGGTGGGAGGGGCAGAGTCGTGGTATAGTAAAGACCCATACACCCAGGTGGGCAACCCACAAATGGGAGAATAATTACAACTGCAGAGGTTCTCCCCAAGGAGTGAGGGGTCTGAGCTCCACATGGGCTCCCCAGCCCAGGGGTCCTGCCTCAAGAAGACAAGCCCCCAGAATGTTTGGCTTTGAAGGCTAGTGGGACTTACTTTTGGGAGACCCAGAGGGATGTGGGAAATAGAAATTCCACCCTTAAAAGGCACACACAAAAACTCACATGCTCCAGATACAGGGCTAAAGCAATAATATGAAAGGAGCTTGGGTCAGTCCTACCTGCTAATCTTGGAGAGTCTCCCAGAGAGCCAGGAAGCAACTGGACTTCACCCTGGGGACAGAGACCCTGGTCATGGCCATTTTTGGGAGCTCATTCTACCACATGGACACTGGTGCTGGCTAGCACCATTTAGGAATACTCTCTCTAGCTAATCAGCCTCAGGACCCACACCTGCCCTGCCCACCAGCCTGTAGGCACCAGTACTGAGATGCTTCAGGCCAAGCAACCAACTGGGCATGGACCAAGCCCCACCCACCAGCAGACAGGCTGCCTTAAGACCCCTTGAACCCACAGTCACCCCTGGACATTGCCTTGCCCACCAGAGGGCCCAGTGCATGTCACCGCATACCAGTGCACATACACTAGACCTGGGATACCTGGGGCCCTGAAGTTAAAGACCCTGACACCCAGCTCCACCAATCAGTTGGCAGGCACCAGCCCCAGAAACCCCTCAGCTCTGGCCCCACCCACCAATGAGCTGGCTCTAGCCTTGGGACAAGCTACATCTACCAGACAGCCCACAGTAGTCAGCCCACCACAACAGAAGGACCCACAGAGCTCACATAGGGGGCACTCCTAGAGCACATGGCTCTGGTGACAAGAGGGGAGTGTGCTGCTGGGACACATAGGACATCTCCTACAAAAGATCACTTCTCCAAGGTCATGAAATGTAACCAATCTACCAGGTACATAGAAATAAAAACAGCAAGTTAGGTAAAATGAGGTGAGAGAGGAAAATGTTTCAAGTGAAAGAACAAGATTAAAAACCCCAGAAGAAGTATTAAGTGAAGTGGAGACAGGCAATCTACCTAAGAAAGAGTTCAAGGTAATGATTGCAAAGATGATCAAAGAACTTGGAAGAATGGATCAACAGAGTGAGAAGTTGGAAGTTTTAAACAAAACTCTGGAAAATATAAGGAACAACCAAACAGATGAAGAATACAATAACATGAATAAAAAATATACTAGGAGGGGGCTTCCCTGGTGGCGCAGTGGTTGAGAATCTGCCTGCCAATGCAGGGAACACGGGTTCGAGCCCTGGTCTGGGAAGATCCCACATGCCGCGGAGCAACTAAGGCCCGTGAGCCACAATTATGAGCCTGCACGTCTGGAGCCTGTGCTCCGCAACAAGAGAGGCCACGATAGTGAGAGGCCCGTGCACCGCGATGAAGAGTGGCCCCCACTTGCCACAATTAGAGAAAGCCCTCGCACAGAAACGAAGACCCAACACAGCCATAAATAAATAAATAAATAAATAAATAAATAAACCCAAAGTTTAAAAAAAAAAAAAAAAAGATATCTACATCAGCCAGAGGTAAACAAGACACACCCTTGAAAAATAAATATTAAAAAAAAATATATATATACTAGGAGGATAAAACAGTAGACTAAATGATACAAAGGAATGGATCAGTGAGCTGGAAGACAGAAGTGGAAATCACTGAAGCTGGATTAAAAAAAAAAAGAATAAAAAGAAGTGAGGACAGTTTAAGACGTCTGGCACAACATCAAGTGCACTCATATTCACACTATAGGGGTTCCAGAAGGAGAAGAGAGAAAGAGGTAGAGAAAATATTTGAAGACATAATAGCTGAAAACATCCCTAACCTGGGAAAGGAAACAGACATCAAGTCCAGGAAGCACAGAGTGTCCCAAAGGGGACAAAGCCAAAGAGGACCACACCAAGACACACTGTAATAAAAATGACAAAAATTAAAGATAAATAAATACAGAATATTAAAAGCAGTAAGGGAAAAGCAACAAGTTTCACAGAAGGGAACTTCCATAAGGCTATCAGCTGACTTTTCATCAGAAACTGTAGGCTACAAGGGAGTGGCACAATATATAAAAAGTGATGAAAGGGAAAAACCTACAACCAAGAATAATTTACCTGGCAAGGCTCTCATTCAGATCTAATGGAAAGATAAAAGTATTACAGATAAGCAAAAGCAATGAGAGTTCAGCACCACCAAACCAGCTTTGCAAGAAATGTTAAAGGAACTTCTCTAAGCAAAAAAGAAAAGGCCAAAACTAGAAACATGAAAATTGGGAAAGGAAAAAGCTCATTGGTAAAGGCAAATAAATACACCAAAGGTAGAAAATCATCCATGTACAAAGCCAGTAGGAAGGTTAAATGACAAAAGTAGTAAAATCATCTATATCCACGAAAAAGCAGTTAAGGGATACACATAACAATTAGATGTAAAATATGTAAGAAACAGAAATCTTGAGGGGAGGAAAGTACAGATGCAGAGTTGTTAAAATGCATTTGAAATTAAGAGATCGGCCACTTAAAACAATCATGTGGGTAACTACAAACCAAAAATTTATAATAGACACACAAAAAAGAGAAAGGAATTGAAAAATAACACTAAAGACGGTCATCAAATCACAATAGATGAGAACAAAAGAAGAAGGAACAACAACAACAAAAAAAAACCTACAAAAACAACCCAAAACAATTAACAAAAGGGCAATAAGTACATACATATCAATAATTATTTTAATATAAATGAGCTAACTGCTCCAATCAAAAGAGAGAGTGGCTGAATGAATATAAAAACAAGACCCTTATATAGGCTGCCTAGAAGAGACTCACTTCAGATCTAAAGACACACACAGACTGAAAGTGAGGGGGTAGAAAAAGGTATTCCATGCAAATGGAAATCAAAAGAAAGCCCAAGTAGCAATACTTATATCAAACAAAATAGACCTTGAAATAAAGACTGTTACAAAAGACAAAGAAGGACACTACATAATAACAAAGGGATCAATCTAAGAAGAAGATATAATAATTGTAAATATATATGTACCCGACATAGGAGCACCTAAATATATAAAGCAAGTATTACTGGACATAAACGGAAAAACTGACAGTAGCACAATAGTAGTAGGGGACTTTAACACCCCACTTACATCAATGGACAGATCATCCAGACAGAAAATCAGTCAGGAAACACTGACCTTAAATGGCACATTAGATAAGACTTAATAGATATTTATAGAATATTTCATTCAAAAGCAGAATATACATTCTTTCAAATGCACATGGAACATTCTCCAGGATAGATCACATGCTGGGCCAGAAAATAAGCCTTGGTAACTTTAAGAAATTTGAAATCATATCAAGCTTCTTTTCTGATCACAATGTTATGAAACTAGAAATCAAATACAAGAAAAAAAACTGCAAGAAATACAAACACATGGAGGTTAAACAATATGCTACTAAACAACCAATGGATCACTGAAGAAATCATAAGAAATAAAAAAATACCTGGAGACAAATAAATATGGAAACACGACGATACAAAATCTATGGGATGCAGTAAAAGCAGTTCTAAAAGGGAAGTTTATAGTGATATAAGCTTACCTCAGGAAACAAAAAACTCAAACAACCTAACCCCACACCTAAAAGAACCAGAAAAAGAACAAACAAAACCAAAAGTTAGTAGAAGAAATCATAAAGACCAGAGCAGAAACAAATGAAATAGAGACTTTAAAATAAAAAATAGAAAACATCAATGAAACTAAGAATTAGTTCTTCGAAAAGAAAAAAAAAAATGATAAACTGTTAGCCAGACTCATCAAGAAAAAGAGAGGGCCCAAATCCATTAAAGCAGAAATGAAAAAGAAGAAGTTAAAACCAACACCACAAAAATGCAAGAGATCATGAGATTCCTATGAACAACAATGTGCCAATAAAATGGACAACCTAGAAGAAATGGAAAAATTCCTAGAAATGTACAATCTCCCAAGACTGAATCAGGAAGAAATAGAAAATATGAACAGAACAAATACCAGCAATGAAATTGAATCAGTAATTTAAAAACTCCCAACAAACAAAATTCCAGGACCAGATGGCTTCACAGGTGAATTCTACCAAACATTTAGAGAAGAGGTAACACCTAGCCTTCTGAAACTATTCCGAAAATTCCAGAGGAAGGAATCCCTCTGAACACATTCTCTGAGGCCAGCATCACCCTGGCCAAAACCAAAACCAAAACCAAAACCAGAGAGATATAACAAAAAGAAAATTACAGGCCAATACCACTGATGAACACAAACACAAAAATCCTCAACAAAATATTAGCAAACTGAATCCAACAATAAATTTAAAGGATCATACTCCATGATCAAGTGGGGTTTATCCTGGGGGTGTAAGGATTTTTCAATATCTACAAATCAATCAATGTGATATACCACATTAACAAATTGAAGAAAACAATATGATCATCTCAATAGATGCAGAAAAAGCTTTTGACAAATTTCAACATCCATTTATGATAAAAATTCTCCAGAAAGTGGTTACAGAGGGAACATACCTCAACATAATAAAGGCCATATACGATAAGCCCAAAGCTATCATCATACTCAACAGTGAAAAGCGGAAAGCATTTTCTCTAAGATCAAGACAAGGATGCCCACTCTCACTACTTTTATTCAACATAGTATTGGAAGTCCTAGCCACAGCAATTGGAAAAGAAAAAGAAATAAAAGGAATTCAGACTGGAGACAGAGAAGCAAAACGGTCACTGCAGATGACATGACTATACATAGAGTATCCTAAAGATGCCACCAAAAAAATACTAGAGCTCAACAATTAATTTGGTAAAATTTCAGGATACAAAATTAATATACAGAAATCTACTGAACTCCTATATAGTAAAAAGAAACTATCAGAAAGAGAAATTAATGAAACAATCAAAAATAATAAAATACCTAGGAATAAACCTACCTAAGGAGTAAAAAAACAGGAGGTTTTCCTGTGCTTGGAAAACAATAGGACACTGATGAGAGAAACTGAACACAGAACAACAAATGTAAAGATATACCAAGTTCATGGATTGAAATAATTAATATTGTTAAAATGACCATACTACCCAAGGCAATCTACATATTCAAAGCAATCGCTATCAAAATACCAATGGCATTTTTCACAGAACTAGAATAATTTTAAAATTTGTATGGAAACACAGAAGACCCTGAAAAGCCAAAACAATTTTGAAAAAAAAAAAAAAATGAACAGAGCTGGAGGACTCACAATCCCTGATTTCAGGCTATACTACAAACCTAAAGTAATCAAAATAGTATGGTACTGAAACAAAAACTGACATAGATCAATGGAACAGAATAGAGAGTCTGGATATAAACTCAAGCACCTGTGGTCAATTAATCTGCAACAAAGGAGGCAAGAATATACAATGGAGAAAAGACAGTCTCTTCAATAAGTGGTGCTAGGAAAACTGGACAGCTAAATTTAAAAGAATGAAGTCAGAACATGTTTGCATACAATATACAAAAAGAAACTCAAAACAGATTGAAGACCTAAATGTAAGACCAGAAACCAAAAACTCCTAGAAGAAAACATAGACAGAAGACTCTGACATAAATTGTAGCAATATTTTTTTGGATCTGTCTCCTATGGCAAAGGAAAGAAAAGCAAAAATTTTTAAATTGAGACCCAATTAAATTTAAAGCTTTTGCACAGCAAATAAAACAATCAACAAAACAAAAAATAACCTACTGTAAAGGAGAACATATTTTCAAATGCTATGATCAATAGGGAGTAATATCCAAAATGTGTAAACAGCTCACACAACTCAGTATCAGAAAAAACAAACCACCCAATTCAAAATGGGCATAAAACCTGCATAGACATTTTTCCAAAGAAGACATACAGATGGCCAACAGGCACATGAAAGGATGCTCAACATTGTTAATCAGAGAATGAAAATCAAAACCATAATGAAATATCTCCTCACACCTGTCTGAATGGCTATAATTTTAAAAAATCACAAATAACAAATGTTGGCAAGATTGTGGAGAAAAGGAACCCCTTGTACACTATTGGTGGGAATGTAAATTGGTGTAGCCACTGTGGAAAACAGTATGGAGGTTCCTTAAAAAACTAAAAATAGAACTACCATATGATCCAGCAATTCCACTCCTGGGTATATATCCAAAGGAAATGAAAACACTAATTCAAAAAGATACATACACCCCAATATTCATAACAGCATTATTTACAAAAGCCAAGATATGGAAGCGACCTAAGTGTTCATCAATAGATGAATGGATAAAGAAGATGTGGTATATATATGCAATGGAGTACTACTCAGCCATAAAAAAAAGACATTTTGCCATTTGCAATATGATAACCTGGAGGGTGCTATGCTTAGTGAAATAAGGCAGACAGAGAAAGACAAATACTGTATGTTATTGCTTATATATGGAATCTAAAAAATAAAACTACTGAATATAACAAAAAAGAACTGACTCAGATATAGAGAAAAAACTAGAGGTTACTAATGGTGAAAGGGAAGGCAGGAGGGGCAAGATAGGGGTAAGTGATTTTTTTTATACACAGTAGTTTGTACCTCTTAAACTACAAGTATATATTGGACAGCATAGTGAATGTAGCCAATATTTTATAATAATTATTAATGAAGTTTAATCTATAAAAATTTCAAATCACTTTGTTGTACACCTGAAACTAATATGATATTGTAAATCAAATATACCTCAGTTAAAAAAAATTTACACAGAAAATGAAAAAAAAAGAAAGGACTTAGGGTGCTTACCAAGATTATCTCATGAAATCCCCCTAACAACATTTTAGGTCTGCTACTGTTTTCCCTATGTTGACTGTAATTCATGCATAAGGTCACACAGTTAGAAATTCACAAGCTAGAATTCAAATGTAGATGTGTCTGATTCCAAAGATCACATTCTATCCTCTCTAGCAGGCTTTCTGGAGGTTGAGTTTTATCCTCTTAGAGGTATTTAATAGTATGTGTATAGAAATTATTTTAATTGGGAGGTCTTTCAGCATAGAACTAAAGGAAGGGGGGGGTATTTATTTTTTCTTAAAGAGATAATGTATATTTACATTGTGGATTCCATAATAAATACTGTGAGGAGTCAGAAGATATGGCTATTTTTGCTTTGAAAGAATGTCTCATGATGTTGAGAATAAAGGTTGAATTAGGCACATAAAAATATGGTATTTGCTGGATACCAAATGAGTTAGCTGACAAATAGTACTAGAGGAGGTCAAAAGAAGAAAATCACTCCAGGCTTTGGAAGAGTAAAAATGAATTAGGTTTAACTTCCAAGAATCTGTACAAATCCAATCAATACATAAGGCAATTCCTAATAAATTCAAGTTTACAAGAGTAGACAATCTTACTTTCTTTTCATTCCAGGTAGGCAAACGTCTTCTCTCCTGAAGTTCTTTGTAAAAATGAAACCTATGGTTTAGGCTTCCAATCCTGTCTTTTGCCTTCCTAGCGGTCCTCATGTTTTATTTTTTGGTTTGTTTGTTTAACATTGGTAAGAATCTTGAAAGCTGGGACAGATCATACTCTAATTCCCTTTTTACTCCCCCATTACACAGGAAACATTGTGGGCAAGAAGTCAATAGATTAGGTTCAAAGACATAAAAACTTGGCAAGAATAGTAATCAGATAAGTCATTTATACAAAATGAAACTATTCGGAGGTAATTTTTCCTAGTCACTTCCTTATGAAAATATCAGATGATGTTATGCATACTAATCCACACATTTTTTGTTTTATGGTTTAACCACAAACTATGAATGATTTCCCATATTAATAAATACATGTAAATAACATTATAATGCTCTATAATATTTTATTGTGTGATTGTGTCAACTCAGTCAATGAATGCCTACTGCTGAACATTTAGGTTCTGATTGTTTCCTTTTACAAAAAAATGGCTACATCATACATTTTTGTATGTATTTTAAGATGTGTAGTTGCTGGGACAAAAGATGTGAATAACTTTAGGGTCTTTGGTAAATACTGTCAGAACTCTCTCCAGAGAAGATATAGTAAAGCATCTTTACATTTCAGTATAACTGCCATATTCTTCTGAGGCTTCCTGTACTTTTTGGTTTGCAGGATTTTTTCATTTTTTGGTTTGTTTTGGGGTTTGGTTTTGTTTTTCAAGTAGGTTGCAGTATTACTTAGTATTCAGTGGACATAAACATTTGAAGAATAATTTCTCTCTTTGAAAGTATTCCTCCAACATATACAAATACCAGTGTATTCTTTCTCTAAAGGAAAATATAATGCAGAGAGAAATTAAACGCTGCTCAAATTCTGAAACTATTAAAATATAACATAGAAAGTTTTTAAGCTACGCAACGACTTTAGCAGCTGGTGGATCCTGCCATGCCAGTTTTTGCACAGAATGAAAAAGACACAGCAGGTTCCTTTGGAACATCAAACCGAGAAAATTGACTACAGCTTTAACAGACTTAAAAGAATTTTTTGGCAGAATGAATAAGTATGCATAATGGAGAAAAATACCTCAATCTGTAGGAAAAATAGATATATAAAGAGGCTAAACAAGAATGTTGCTGCCTGTTCTTTTCACAGCAATCTTCCACCTGTCCCCGACTGCAGTGTGTAGGGAACAAAGATTCAGAAGTATAAAAGAATAGCAGGTTGGTGAGTCTAGGATGGAGGCAGTATAGGGCTGTGTAAATCGCAGAGGACTTAGAGCCAGAAGACTTGAGTGACATGCAACAGTGGGTGGGCTGGGAAGCAGGAAGCCAGCCTTAAATCCCAACTCAGCTATTACTAATCCTGTGATCCTGGGCAAATAATGTGTCCCTTCTCTGGCTCAGTTTCCATATTTTAAAGTGAACACAGCACTAGTGACTAGCTTTCTCAGTGCCTGGCTCATATTAACTTTATTAAATATTAGCCATTATTTTATAATATAGTGTGAACTCAGGTAAGTCACTATCTTTTGTCTCAACTTCTTCAGCTATAAAATTAGACAAAGTGATCATGTGATGTCGCATCTAGAGCTGAAGGACTATGGTTCTAGGAGGACCACAACACACTGGATGCTACCATTAGAGCTGGTCTGTTGATAACTTGAAGCCAACAAAGTGAATATAAACAAAGGATTGAAAAGATGGGGGAAGGAGAGAGGAGAAGTAAACAAGTTACCTTTATAAATAGGGTTTTTTAATATCTACATTTATCATTTCATACTATAACTACATAAAAATTATGATACATTACATAGGAAGTAAAGTTACTACAACATAATCATTTGTTCATTTCAAGAATAGTGGGTGTTTTTCCAACTTCCTTTCTTCCAATATAAAGAGTCCTCCTAGATGTTTTCTATTTTCAAACATTCAACTGTTCTCATGGTTCTTTTCTTCTCTTAAATACAGAATACTATATACAATAATTTTGACCATCCTAAATACAAGACTTAAGTTTCACTTGAAATTAAGAAGTGGCAACATGTTGCTGGCTTTTAGCTGGGTTATAATTTCAACCCCAAATAAGGGCTCCTTAACCTTGAGTTTTAGTTTCAAGGAATCCTTAAAATGGACAATACTTTGTATATGTACATGTAGGTATTTTCTTGGAAGAGTGTTCATAGCATTTGAAAGATTTTCAAAGGCAAATTTGTTGCCAGAAATGTTAAGAATCATTGCCAAACTGAATTATTTCTTGAAAACATGACCATAGTTATTTTCTGAATCATGAGAGACTGTCTAGTGCCTATCACAGACAGCACTCCAAATAAATATTATGAAGTCAATTAACAAATGATTGAGTAACATTACTTGGCAATGAGGCTTTCCTTGACCATCCTATATAAAACAAATCCCCTGGTCTCCATATCTCCCTTACTCTTATTTTTTTTTTCCAAAGCATTCATAGTCATCTGATATAACATACATATTTATTGATGGTCTTTCTCTTAGGACTAGAATGTAAACTCCACAAGAGCAAGGACATTGTCTGTGTTTTGTTTTGTATTGCTTTTTCACTGCTGAATCCACAGTTAACATAGTAATCATTCAATAAATATATGTTGTATGGATATCTGATCAAACAATGCACTTTGCCCTGATTTCTTCTACAAATTATTTGTGTCACTTTGAAGTTCAAAACTCTTTTACACATCATTTTCCTTCTAAACTCTACTTTTAATATCTGTCAGCTTCAAACTTAATGAGTATACTCTCTGTTCAGGTGAATAATAAAAATCTTTTAGAAGAACTGGAGTAGGGAATCTATCATGCAACGTCTAGTTTGATCGTGTTACATGCAATAGGTTATTTGATATCTAAAACCTATAATCTCTTTTGTTTAAACAGATTTAATTCAGGTTTTTGCTAACTTCTTTTATAATGCAGATTCTGAATCCTAATGTGCCTAGAATTAGATAGAAAGCACTTGATATGTGGGGCTAAAGGCAGGTGGGATGGATGATTCATTTTACTACTTAATATGTGGTAGGCACTCTGCTTGGTGCTTTTCCAATCTGTAGGTTTATTCTCTATTTTAATGCTAACAATATTCTTGTAAAGCAGATATTTTGCCCTTATTTTTCATATGGTCAGAAGTCTTGCATTTGAATTCTTACTCTGCCAGTAACTGACTGTAATCTTTGACAATCATTTTAAGCTTCTGTTTCTTTATGAATAAAATGGGGAACATAACACTCAATGCCTATCAAAAGAGTGATGAAAATTTGAGACTATTTGTGTAAAATTATTTATGAGATCCAGATATTAATTATTATTTTCTATCATGCTATACACATTTGGACTTGAAAAAAGATCATTTCTTTATTAAACCTGACTACAATAAAACCCTCAATACGTAAAATTTCAAAAATTTAATTTATCAATATTTATATCATATTTTTTGCCTTCTCCATTAAAAATAATCGTAAGGTATAAAAAATTATATACTGTGATTAGCCAACATAATTCATTACTGGAATAGGTACTACTAAAGAATCTAGAGGAGTCTATAATATTCAGTTTACTTCTTCAAGCCGTACACTCAAATAACTTATTGGACACTTCATCAAATACATATCTAGTGCTTCTCTGTAGTGGCACTACTAGGTATTAGTAGTAGTTTATGTCTTAAAATAACCTTATGAAGTGTATTTTAATATACTAATTTTAGGGGTGAGAAAACTAAAACCAGGTAAATTAACTCACTCAGTGTTATAGTTACTGATGAAGATGAGATTCAAATCAGTATCTTTTAGAAGTCAAAGCCCATGTTTAACCATGAGGCTCTTTCCTCTAGTTTTCCTGGCAGCTTGCTATTTGAGGCTCTTGTTTCTTGAATTCCAGCACCTTCCATTCAGGCAATGTGGATTTGACTCAAGCTCCATTCCTAGGTTCTACCCTTCACTCTAGATTGAAGTCTAAATGTTCTCAACAGTCTGGCCATGAACCATTCCTAGTACGAATTTTCCTATGTTAAAAGAAACTTTCCACAATTTACTGATCTAGTAGGCTTTTATTCAGTGATTCATGAATCAAGCACATAGAGAGGAGCTCCCAAGAAATGTACAAGGTGAGAGAGCTTTATAGACCAAAGTGAGCAGGAACAAGTAAACTATTCTGGGCATTTGCTGACTGGTTAAATCTGGTAACTTTATATGGAGCAAAGGGAAGTCTTGGAGCTGGGTTAGGTAGCTTGTGCTGAACAGGAAAGCACGGGTAAGTTGACCTAGGCCTTCCTCTTCTGAGAGAGCTAAGCACGGAAACTTAGTTTTGGCTTGTTGTCATGGGCTTAGCACGAGCAACTCCATCTTGGGCCTATTCTGGTTACTTTAACACCTATGACATGGCTTTTCTTCTGCATGACAATGACTCCTTTCAGGATGTATCTCTTTGTTACTCTGGTATAGCACTGGATGAACCTTCCAATGGATACCGTATTAGTCAGCTAGGGCTGTCATAACAAAATATCAGATTAGGGGGCTTAAACAACAGAAACTTATTTTCTCACAGCCCTTGAGGCTGGAAGTCTGAAATCAGCACGCCAGCATGGTTAGGTTCTGGTCAGAGCTATCTACTTGACTTGTAGATGGCCTGGCCAACTTCTTGCTGTGTCTACACATGGCAGGCAGAGAACAACCCCTCTGTTGTCTCTTTTTATAAGGACACAAATCCTACTGGATCCAGACCCCACCTTTATGACTTCATTTAACCTTAATTATTTCCATAAAGGCCATATCTCTAAATATAGTCACACTGGGGGGTTGGAACTTCAACATATGGATTTTGGAGGGACACAGTTCAGTTTATAGCAAATACTTAAAGTGTTTACTATTCATGACAATTTGTGTCAGTTTTTCACTACCCTTTCATTCTTTTCCAAACCAAACTCTCCCATGCAAGGAATGCTACTGATTCTTAATGAAAGACAAAAGGATATACTGCTATAAAGGATAAACCTCTGTGGTAGACAATCCTTAAAATCTTAAGTGACCCACAATGATCTCTACATTCTGTTATTCACATTCTTAACTAGTCCCCATGCACAGTTCACTAGGGCTGGTCTTCCACATAGCATATGTGGAGTGATGATAGACCAGTTCCCAGGTTAGGTTATAAAAGACTGTGGCTTCCATGCTTTCATCTTGAGTTCTCTCTCCCTCCCTTTTTCCCTCATTCTCTCTCTCCCTCCTTCCCTTCTCCCTCAAATTCCATTGGTTAGAACTAAGTCACAAAGGCTCACCTAAAGAAAGAATACTAAGGAATGAAGTCTATCTGTATATCTAGTAAAAAGAAAAAGGGATTCAGTGGTCAATTAGAGGCCTCTTCCAAAACTGTGGCTCTAAAATTGGTCTCTCCATTGAACTCCATACCTGAATATCAAATTGCCTGCCTGTTGGACATTTCTACTTACAGCACAGTTTCTCAACCTCAACATTATTGACCTTTGGTCTATATAATTCTTTGTTGAGGGGATACCCTGTACATTACAGGATTTTCAGCAGCATTCCTGTCCCCTACTCATTAGATGCCACTAGCACTAAGCCATCAATTGTGAAACATGAAAATGTCTCCAGACATTGATGAATGTTGCCTGGGGGTAAAATAAGTCACCACCCTGATGTTCAGACATTGAAACTACTCTTTTGAATATAAACTCATTATCTCTTATAATATACTTTTCTTCTGAGTTCCATAATCCAGGAGATGGCAGAAAACTAACCCAGTGTCTCGACACCAAACTGATTTTTATGCTTGATTCTGTTTTCTCCCTTAATCCCAGCATGAAGATAATCATGAAATTCTTCCAGTTCTACTTCTTCAACATGTCTCAAATTATTTTTATTCTCTTTATTGCCAATGCCAACATAATAGTCCATACTTCCTCTTATTAAAGGCTTTCAGACTAGTCTCACAACCCTCATTCTTCTCTTCCTCTACCCCCAATAATCAACGATCAAAGAGAACTTCTTTAAAATGAAAATCTGGGGTGGCTACACAAGAAATGACATGACACTCCTGCAATTTTTATTTTCTGCCTAAGCTCTAACCAAAGGAAAAAAAAATTTAATGAAACAGTGAATAAGTAAAATCACAAATCATATGTTAAAAAGAATAACTGCCAAAGATAATAAGGTTCATAAAATTTAAACTTGCAAAGTCTAGTACTCTTACATTCCTCTAGACCTAGTTTTCAGGGGAAAGATTTTTCTAAAGTAAGTGAAGCTACCCAGTAAAGCACTACCTAAATTTATTTTACTTAGAACTTGGAGTTAATGAGAGATGATTAACAGGTTAATGATAAAATTATATTTTTTAAAAGGGACATAAAATATTAGATGTAGAAACCAAATCTCTTCACAGGCAGGCCATGGGAAAAGCTTGAGACATCTCTATAATTACCTAGCTTTATATCTCAGAATGTTCCAGAAAAACTGTCATTCTACATCAAGTGGGTGGTCATTTTCTCCCTTCCTACAAGGTTACAAAAAGGACCTCATGAATAAAAAGCAGGGTCTGTCTCTGGAAGTATTCCTGTTTTGGATTCCCGGACTCAATTCCAATGTGTGTGTGTTTAGGGGGAGGTCCCCAACACCAATAACAAACGATGCTCTGGACACCAGCTGGGTGTCCTACAACTCAACTCAATCCCAGCACTATCTACCCAGAAGTAGCATCATATTACACAGTTTAAGGGTTCAGCCCTACAAGTCTCCCATCCAATGCCCACTACAGACCTTAGTTGAAAGCCAAGGTTGTTACCTTTGCTTCTGACCAACTTGTTACAATTTGGAGGTTCCAACAACCACTTCCTCAGACTTCAGGCACCATTCAGAAGTCCAGGTTGTTACCTGTAGTTCTAGCTATAAATCAGACCTTCCCACAAGCCCTCCTTTGGTTTGATTAATTTGCTAGAGTGGCTCACAGAACTCAGAGAAACATTTTACTAACTAGATCACTGGTTTATTATAAAAAGATAAAACTCGGTAATAGCCAGATAGAAAAGATGCATAGGGCAAGGTAGGGGAAATGGCAAAGAGCTTCCATGCTCTCTGCAGACACACCACTCTCCCTGCCCCACGATGTGTTCACCAAACCGGAAACCCTCTGAACCCTATCCTTCTGGGTTTTTGTGGAGGTTTCATTATACAGGCATGATTGACTAAGTCATTGACCACTGGTGACTGAGTCAACCTCAAGTCCCTCTCCCCTCCCTGGAGGTCAGGGGGTAGAAGAAAAAGTTCCAATCCTCTAATCATGTGGTTGGTTCCCCAGGCAACAAACCTCCATCCTTAGTGAGGTCCAAAAGTAATATCATTAACATAACAAAATACACCTTTGTTGCTCTCATCACGTAGGACATTCCAGGAGTTTTAGAAGATTGGTGCCAGAAACAGTGACTAAAACCAAATACAGATTTCTTATAAGCCACAATATCATACTCCCTAAAATAGGTTTAATACCCTGGCATGGCAGAAAGACTGCACTGAATTTGGAAATTGGCAATTATACCCGTGTTTGACAGCAGGCTATCTTCATGTTAGAAAAGAGGGAAAATTCTAAATTACAAGAAGCCCTGCACCTGCCAATTTTTGTCATCTGAAAAGAAGGATGTATCAGGGGAGAGACTGTTTAAAAAACAAAACAAGCAAACAAAAAAAACCTACAAGACTTCACTCTTTCAACTCACAGGAAGCTAAATCAAGTAAAAAAAAGGCAAGTGTCAACGAGAAAGTTTCCATAGACCACAGAAGGAAGCTCTAACTGCCTGTAATTACTCCTAACTCTCCAGACACATACAGCATTATTTACAGAATAATGATCTGATTCCAGAAAAACCTTGATTTAAATACAAGAAATATCTATGTAAAATCACCATACTAGAAAGAGAAAATCACAAATCAAAGGCAGTTGAGGAGCACATAAAAAAGTCTGTATGTAACTAGTGAAAATTACGACTACTATTCCTTGAACTAAAACATGTCATGGAAGAAAATATGACATCCATAAAAGTAAGAACTTCAGGCATAGCTGAAAGATATCAACAAAGATATTCTGTAACAACAGAGGGATACCAACAGAGAGCTAATTATTCAGCAAGAAAAAAAAAAGATGGGGGAGGGTGAAGGAACTTCCAAATATAAAGGTTAAAAAAAAAAGATTTATGGATATTCTGGATTTACATGTAGCCTCTCCTGCATAATGGTCTCACTTCCTCCACGGTCCCTGATTGTCACTAAAGAGAATGTCTCAAGACAACAAGCTGAAGTTGCATGGCCTTTTCTAACCTAGTTTTGTAAGTTACACAACATCATTTCCACTGCATTTGATTGGTCAAGAGCAACATACTGTTTACCCAGATTCAAGCAGAGAGGTCAGAGATGGCAGGTTGGCAAGGTCAGATTGTAGAAGAGCATCTGGGATGAAACGTATTGTTTCATCCATCTTTGGAAAATATAATTTGCCAGAGCAAGATACATCAGGGCCACCTAGAAATAAGTGTTTCACACATGGTGGACATCCATCAGTTATGTTTTATAGAGAGAACAGAAAAGCAAGGGTTAAAAGAAGCATTAAGTAGAGATCAGTTAGAAAAGCTTCTAGTATAAACTTATAACCCTATTTTTTCAGAACAAGGAATGAGAATTCAATGGAAACCATTTGGAACTGATCAGTTCAGTAAAAGAGGTATACGTATTTCATTCAAGGTGTATGGTACCATCAGACGAGCTAGAAATAAGGTAACCGGATGTGGAAGCTTTAGGAATAATAATGCAGTCAGATAGTTAAGGTTGGGTAAGCTGGAAGGACATGAAAGCACACACATTACCTTATTCTAGACTGTGAAGTCAACAGATCAGGCCTAAAATGACTACGTTAAGATTCAGTGTTCGCTATACCACAGGAAGTACATAAGGAGATTCCCCAGAGTATCAAAATTAAATACTGCCATTTCTATCTGTATTTGTTTGTATCCAGAATGAGAAACTTATTTTCATGTGTTTAATATAAATACTGAGAATTTTACATATAAAAAGTACATAAAAATTTTTACACATATTGGGACTCTTTTTGGGACTTTTTTTTTTTTTTTTTTTTTTTTTACTAATAGTGGTATATGATCAAAATAGTTTAAAGATTACTGATAAATAGCTATGAAGTAATCACTTGAAGAAAGTAAATTATAAAAGCTTCACATTCGAAAAATGAACAAACAGGCACACACATACCAACTCGAATACAACAAAGATAGAGTGAGCAATTTTTTTTAAAGGCACAATAAAAAGAGAAGATATAAGAAAAATAAATTATAGGCATAAATAGAAACTCTTCTGTCATATCAAGATATCAAAACATTCCATTAATAAACAAACAAACAAACAAAAAACCTCTAAAAATGGCTCAACACAAAACACCATTGTAACCTTTAAAAAATAATCAGACTCATCTCATGAAGAAAACATAAATAAGCAAGCAAATGAAAATATATTAAAATCTGAAATAAAATATGAGCAAATTAAAACCAGTAGTACTTAAAATAGGGAGACAAATAGTTCACTATCAGGAATTTAATATAATCAGTGATATTTGTCAAAAAGTTAAAATATTACATTCTTCTCTGTAGATGCCAAGAAGGTTATATGTATAATAAGGGACCGACCACATAAATTATTGTAGAGCCATATGAGAGAAATATCTGCAGTTTTTAGAAAGATTAAGCTAAGGTTATAGGTACTCCGAATTGTGCACTACCTATTATTAATAGGGTTGAGGAGGGGAGCTTGTCACAGTAGAGTGTGCATAATATAATTCCTTAATATTGTCCGGGAGGAGGAAATTTTCCTTCACCCTTCTAAGTTCTTCTGGCTGGTCTAAAAATTAAATTGACATGAGACAGATTAATAAGAGAAAAACAGTTTAATAATATGTATACCTTCTGTATACACAGCAGAGCCCCAGGAAAACTGAGTAACTTGCCAAAATGGCTGAAACCTTCACCTCAAATACCATCTTCAGCCAAAGACAAATGAGGATGTCCGGAGTAAACGTTTGGGACTTCAAAGGGGAGGAAAGCAATTCACGTGGCATTTGGGGTGGTCCATGCAGAGCCCCAACATTTAGTGAGGGTATAAAACATTTAGTAGTAGCATAAATGAGTACAAGCCCTTCAAAGAGCAATTGAGGGAAAGTAATCAAAATTAAATACACAAATACTAGAAATGAAACTTCAAAAGTAACATATTTTACAGAGAAACCCACGTATGCTCGTGGAAGCGTGTTACTAGAAATATCTACCCGAGATAGTCTTTGTCTGATTGCTCCAAAACTTGGTTCACCATCCCTATTAATTGTTCTCATGTCTCCCTTACTTAGCTTTATTAAGGCACTCATCTCTCTGTATCACATTTACCTACTCTCTCACCAACTTTCTTTCTACTTTTAATTTACTTAAGGGCAGGAATTATTTCTAAATAATTGTATATCCAGGAATCTTTTATAATGTCTGGGAAAAATTAAGTGCTTAACAAATACTTCTTGAATAAATATTGAAGAAGAACAATGTGAGTAAGAAATGAAGTGTATCACTAAGTCACTGGTAAGGTAATATTATATTGAATCACTTTTAACGCTCCAAAATTTTTCATATTCCCACTTGGTTCTATTTCAGAGGAAATACTGTGCAGATGCTATAGGTATTTTAACTTCCGTATTTCTTCATTTCTTCCCTTTTGTTCTTTACACATCTCAGGTGAGAAAACAGCTCGCAAGTGCTAGAAAGTGCTGTGTTTATCATTCACAGAAATAACAGCACTGGAAACAACACGCTCCTTGCTCTTTACTCCTGTGTGTTCTGTTGTGTTTTGTCTTTAATATTTGCCTTTTCTCCAAGCTTCCATGTTTCCTTTACATTATGTAAGATTGCTTTCTGATTAGTAAAGTCCAAGGGAAAGGTGAGTTAAGTGAGAAAGATACCCACTGTAGAGGCCAGTCTTCCTTTACGTCAGGGTTAAGGAGATGAGCAGAAAGTTATTGCTAAAGGATAGAGGAAGCACATGGCTGGTGTCAGGTAGGGGAATGTGACAGCATGAGCCATTTGGGGGCACTCAATGATGGTAGTGTGGAATGGGGATACGGGCAATAGATATAAATGTGCAAATTTGGAAATTGACACAAATTGCAGAAAAGTTAATGGGAAAGTCTGAATACCTGAATTAGTGTTAAAGGTAATTACTAAGATCAGTACACGTAGTATTAATAACAAAGAATATTAATAATCTTACAGAGTTGATTTATTAAAAGTTGCTGTTCCAGGAAGAAAACATATTCTCTCCCATCCCAGGGCAAAAAGCTTTAAAGCCAACTAACTGTGAAAGACTCAAAATTTGCATAATGGCTTTTGTTTGCTTTGTCCTTACAGTTGCCTTAGCTAATTGCTTGAGCATTCCACTGATTTTCCCAGAATCGCTGTGAGAAACCAGCCCTTCTGAGCTCTAAAATGTAGGCTACTTGTCAGCGCTCAGTGTTAAATGTATTAGTGGTGGTGTAGTGTACCTTGAAATATCAAAGCATAAAACAAAGTACACAAACAAGACAGCATCTGAAACACCTCCTTCCACATTGTTGTTCTGTGTGCTGCCCTAACACTGGGAAGGAGAAACTCAGAAAGTTATTGAAATACTGCAGCTTTATGATCTTTATGAATATGGGTATCTCTAAATCAGGCTTTCTGCTGGAACAAAACCTGGTTCCTTAGGCTGACAATGTCTTGTGCCAATAAAATCTCCACAAAAACCCTGGCCAAAGTTCTGTCTCATAAATTTCCCATGATTCATAGCGAGCCATGGTCGCAGTAAAAGGAGTAAGAGTTTCCAGTATCAGTAGCAAATGTGTATAAGACTTAGTTTAAACAACATGTTTTGAGCCTGATGAAATATTAAAGGAGCTAGTACCCCTATCTCCCCATCTCTGTGGGAGGGTAAGAGCCAAACTCCTACAGGTGTTAATTAGCAAACAAAGATGGCCTAATCAAAGAAAAATAGTTTGCAAAATCAGGAATAATTCATTGGGCTGAACACATCCCATTGATTAACCTCTACCCTCAAGTCCTCCAGTCCTTTTCTATTAGCTCACTCCAATGCTTAAAAAATGCCCCGCCTTTTATCTCAGGGTGATATCAGTATCTCTCTTATATTGCAGTAATCTTAAACAAAGTCTTCTTTGTCCAGAGCAATTTTACTTGACAAGCCCAAGATGAATGCAATCTGGGTTAGGGAACATATTTACCCATTTGAATATGGCTTTGTGAATGATTTTAGTTTTTGCCAAATGTTGGCAATATATCAGAATTGCTTCATACCTTCCAAAAATACAAAGTTTACACATCATTCATTCATACAGTCTGTGGTAATCAGAAATAACTAAAGCATGACTCTGAAGGTAGCATAAATATCTACAATAACTGCTATGTAAAAGAGATGCAGCAGATACCTGGAAACATGGGCTGTGAAAATTTTGTATATTCAATAGGTTTAGGAAAAATAAGAATAAAAATATCAGTGAACACCAGAAAGCTGCTTTAGTTTTGACTTGTAAAAAGTACCATGATATTTAAAATTAGAATTTTGATTGCTAGGCAGCAAATGATAAACTAATATACTATATTTTATAGAAGTAGAAATGCTTTTAACTATAGAAAAGCATAAGATTAACAAAACAAGAATTTGAACTACAATCTTGTCACTATTAATCTAAAAAGTAACATGAAGCAGCCTTGCCATTAGATCCCTCTACCAATGACATTGGGATCCCTCTACCAATCCCCTTCAGCCTTTTTAAAAACTATTTGATAAGAGTTTTCACATATATTCATTTGATTGCTTTTTATTTGGAAAATATAAGTGGATATAACATTCTTAAATTTCTTAGTATTTCTGTGGCATCAACAAAAGAATAAATAGAAGTACGGAACAATCACTTATGTCCTAAATCCTAGCCTCCTTGATGGATATGCAAGTTTGACTAATGGTTAAAATGAATCATTTTTTTCTTATGTGATGAAATGTTTGTGGTGCGTTTTATAAATTCAAGTGCTGAATAACAGTTTCCCCACAAAACACAAAACGAAAAATATCTGGCATACAAAAGCTACAGATAAAAAAATAACTAGAAAAAAAGTCATGTACATGAATAAAAAGATAAATTAATCAGTCATTTCTCTTTTCAAAGAATGTATTGTTTTATTTAACATATCTATCTTCATTAAAGACTTTAACAGCTGGATGTGTGGATTCCATACTGTATTATATTCAAATGAAATTTCAAAATCTTTCAAGAACTTTATGAATCTTGGAGTTTTTGGTTTGCTTGTTCCAGTAGGCTCACTTTAATGGAATGCAAGCACTAGTGAGGACACAGCAGAAACCATTTTGAACTTGGGTGTGTCTCTATTAAAAAGGATTTGCTCCGTGTTCAACCAAGGTCAGCCTGGCCATTTGAAGATAAATATACACATAGGTGAACAGATATACCTCTCTAAGTAGGCTGCAACATCTGTTCAAAGAACACATTTTCCATTTTCATTACTCAAGTCACACTCTCTAATGGTGTGTTACAGACGCTGCGAGTTTTTAGTAACACTATTCTGCTAACTATTTTTTTTTGAAAGTATCACTGTTTAATGCATTGCTACTCTGAATTCTTAACATTTGCTTTGGTCTAAAAGGCATGGTTGCAAGTCTGTCTCCCACTTGCTATCTTATTTTAGTGGAGGAACGTTTTAATATCAACTGGACAAGAGTTAAAAAATAACATATCACATAATCTTGAACTTATTCACATTGTTTTACCTGAGTGAAGTAATCTTACCAAGTTTATGTATATCTCTTTTAAATATATATCATTGTTTTTGCTTTCCCATTATTTACCAAACCAAGAATGAATGTGAAATACCTTTCAACCAACATAGTTTTTACATTATGATACTACTACATCTCAGAAATTCATAAAAACTTGATAAATTTGAGATTTTAATTGCCTTGGGTCTTTTGAATACATTCATTAAAAAACATTCACCAAACTGTCTAAAGCATCTGTATTACATTTACTCACAACAGTTGTTATAACTCAGAGGCTTAGGGTGAAGCACAGAGGTCTCAATCACTAGAGATAATAAAGTCACAGTGTCATTAAAATAGGAAAACTGGGCAGGCTGATGAAATGTTCAAATGGGCAAATGCAAGATGATCTGGACAGGTGTCAATGACTGAAAAACTAAAATCTGGGAGGGAGAGAGCAGTAGAATAGAATGTGGATTGATAGAACAAATTCTTGAAGACAAGGTGAGAAGAAGAATCAATGTCTTGGGCAGCTGATCTACTTAGAGAGAGACAAGGTAGAAATCACAGAATTCAGCTCCAAAGAGGAAAGGGCTCTCAAAGCCAAGCGTTCTCAGGTTTCTAGAAAACCAAGCTGCTGTGACTCACCCCAGGATTCTGGCCTCCAAGCCAAACCTCATAGTATAAAAGACAAACAGGACAGAAATTTTCTCACCTTGATTTGGCAAACGTAGTAGAAAAAATGAGTAGATGTTCTAACCTTTAATACTTAAGGGTGACCAGGGCTTACTCTATGAAAACAGCTCAATAATATCACAATGATATCCAGACTTCACATAGCTCAAGCTGTTCATCAGTTGTATATAGAAGCTGGTTTGAACAATCAGGTGAGCAAGTGTGTACATCTCTTCCCAACTTCATGGTCAGCAACTTTATGACAGTAGCTTGAAACTGATTATGTCTGGTGTATTGATGCACTGGAAACTGGCAAACGCTACAAGTCAGGGCTTTGGGGGTTTTTTTCTTTTCCCCAAGAGCCTGTTGTTAAACATTTACCAGTACATTCTAGTTACTTATTTACCTCTTCCAGTCAGAGTTAGCTCAAGACCTGAGCCTGGCAATGAAAATCTTCATCCAAGATTCAAACTGAGAGGGGCTAGAATGAGAAATTTGACCTTCTATTTTCCCGAACTACTATTTTGTCACACAAAAGTCAACAAAGAAATCCACAAAATACCCACTTGAGTATCATATATGTAACAAATACAAAGTTACAAAACAATCAGAAAAACATTTTAAAGCCTGTTAAGTTACTGTGTTGTAACAATAGCATCTCAATCAAGATAATTTCATTTTCTGCATCTTAAAGATTAACCATTCAAGGGACCAAATTCTTTTTTTCTTAAAAATATATGTATGGGGCTTCCCTGGTGGCGCAGTGGTTGAGAATCTGCCTGCCAATGCAGGGGACACGGGTTCGAGCCCTGGTCTGGGAAGATCCCACATGCCGCAGAGCGACTAGGCCCGTGAGCCACAACTACTGAGCCTGCGCGTCTGGAGCCTGTGCTCCGCAACAAGAGAGGCCGCGATAGTGAGAGGCCCGCGCACTGCGATGAAGAGTGGCCCCCGCTTGCCTTAACTGGAGAAAGCCCTCGCACAGAAACGAAGACCCAACACAGCCATAAATAAATAAATAAGTAAGAGATCTTCTTTAAAAAAAAAAAAAAAAAAAAGTATGTATTTAAGAGAAAACAAAATTAATAACTTAAACCAGTATTTTCCCCACGTTTTCAGTGAAACTTGTCCCACTACATTCTGAGATAAAAAAATTTTTTTTTCATAGTTATCTGGAAATATTACTGAATATACAGAATGTATACTGTATATTTGGAAAACAGAATGTATACCATTCAAAGAAGCATCAGCGCAGTTGCAGACCACCTCAAAATCTCTGTAGTTACAAAAATGGAAGCAGATTTTCTTCTCGTGTCAGTTTATTACTGGTCAGTTGCAACCGTGTCTTCATCCAGGGACTCAGGCTTAGAGAGCAGCCCCTATCTAGGACATGCTGGCTGGTGACAGAGGAAAAAGGGTTTGTGGAAACATGTGATGCATCTTAAACTTTTGTTCATAAATAGCACGTGTTCACTCTTTTATTTTTTCCCCCCCCACCAAAACCAGGTCAATGGAGGAGGAATCATAATCCCCTCAAAGGACTCATAAGTAATTGGAACAATAATATAATCTAATTCATGCACCACATCATATTCTCCTCTTTTGTATTCACATGTTGTGTTAATGTTTTGCAGAATTTTGAATTAAAAAAAAATAAAGACCTTTAAAATTGACTTCCATTTATATTAGAAGTAGGTTGCCATTTATCAGAAGTTGCCACCATTTCTAACACATAATTAGGATCCTAGAAAGTCACTATTTTCATTGTTGGCCTGTCAGGTTAGAATTTCTATAGATATACAAACAATCCAAGTTGCCAGTTTCATCCAAAAGGCCTGAGTTTTCCTTTTCATTAGGAAAAAAAAAAAAAATAATGAAAACTTTTCTTTTTCAAGGAAACTTGAAATCAGTCCTACCGTGCCTCACTTCGCTCTGATATTTAATTAACATCCAAAAAAGGATTCCCTCTAGTCTTCTTCTGGTCCCATAAGGTTTCACAGTCATACTGCTCTGTGCTTCCTTGGTCTGGATACAATTTCCCACTGTTGTTCTCTCTTGCAAAACTTTTCCTCTGACCTTTTTAGGCCTTGTCTCACAGTAACCAATAAGTCTCTATATTTAATCTATTCTTAATGTCTTTTCTACCTCCTTGTCTTAATTCACCTTACCTGAACATACTTCTCCTTGATATTATCTGTCCAGACTCAGTACTACTATTCCCACCTGCTAAGCAGCGCATCATCACGTATCATAAGGGACAGAGGTTGGGAAAATGATTTCCAGACTCACTGGCCAGCAGGGTTCTGGTTTAGAGTCCACTAACAAGAGTCATTGGTGTAAGACTTGGAAGCTAGAGGAAGAGCACCAGTAGGCTGGCATTCAGCTGACTGTGCATCTGAGACGTACCCAGTGGAGTTGGCGCTTCCTCCTCTTAATCTCCCACTTCCGGTCGGAGGGCAGCTATCACTATTAGCAGTGGTTTCCTCAAGTTTTTTTCTGTAGTGACTTCCTGAATGAACAGAGCAGCTTCCGCATTTTTGTACGCCTCTGATTCTCTGTAGTAAGTCCCTTCCTTGAAATACTTAGAGGCTTCAGTTCTCCTGCAGATTGCTGGCAGACAAAATGCTACTTTCCTTACAAAACCCTTTTAAGTGCTGAACTCTCAGTCGCCCATATCCTACTTTCTTCAGAGTCCAGAAGCAAGGGAACTGCAGGGCAGTCGTTCACTTCACAGTGCTCATTTTGGACCATCACTGCTTCATCCTCACTATTCCTCCTCTGCATCTTTGTAGCTTCCTATCAATCTCTCTGACTCATCAGTGACCTTGGCTCCTGGCTTGCCACCTTCCTTTTTATTATTCCAACACTTACCCCCATCCTCAGTAAACTAATGACCAAGTGACAAAGTTATCTGAATGTTGAGCCTTTATTTTCTGGTTTCCATAATTCCAGCTATTTCATGCCCATTCCTTTCCCCTGTCCGCTCTGGTGTCCACATTCTGGACTATGTTATCACCCAACAAGTCTTCTGCTTCTGAAATCTTAAATTAAAAGATCTCACTCTGATCATAACATCCTATCCCTTCTAGCTTAGGCTTCTAGCACCAGCTTATTTCCATCAAAATTTAACCCTAAATCAAAAACGTGCATCATTTCTATGGCTACTCCCAAGTAATGAACACAGCAATGAAAAAACATAGCTATCCAGACTGATGCTACTGAAATACCATAATCTTCAACAGTAACACGGCACAGCACTTTTACTTCTACCCTAGTCAGCTTTCTTCCATATCGTCCTCTCTCTTGCCATTATTAACTGATGCTCAGTGGCTAAGAAAAAGTTCCTGATATAGTGTCCCAAACTTGATAATAGTCTCCCAAAGTGACACCTACCAAGCCCTGGCCTCTGAATTCCAAAGCTTCCCACTTGAGCATCATTTCTGAGCACATCCTAAGAAATAGTTACATTTTAATCACACAGAAATCTGGTGACTCCCAAGTCACTTCAATTCAAAATAGACCTCAAAATTTCAGCCAGTTTCTGCAGATAAGTAGCTAAGGGACTGTTTTAAATAATATCTTTCAACATTAATTTCCTCTCCTATGTAGAGAAAGTGATGTTAGACTGTCTCTAAGGTCTATTATATTTCTAGCCTCCTCTGGGTTTATTTTAATCAATTATTATTTATTGTGTACCGAGACAATAATTGTGGCAACAAATATTTTATAGTAATTATGTTTAGTGGCAATTCTTTATTGTACATTCAACAGCAGAAAATCATGAATCAATGAAATATGCCAGAGTTTTTGGTGGATAAAAGAAAAAGACTTTTCTGCTATTCATTATACTCAAAGAGCTTATTTCTTTTATTGCATGAATTTTCAACTTCAGGAAAAATATGAGACACCCTATCACCGGGTATCATTTCCAAAAGACCTACTCATCCAAATTTCTTTGGTATAAAATCATAAGATATTTCCTTCTGGTCCATCAGCTTATCTTTTCTACAATTGCTGTGAATCCCTCTCATACAACACAGACTCTCAGTCCTGCCATCAGTTTATCTTATATTTATGTCTAACAAATAACCCAATCCAATATGATTGCAACCTTTAGCAGAGAGAAATGCAAATCCTTAACTATTCTATTCTATGCAATTTTATTTAGTGTTTAGTAATCTAGTGATTTTTTTCCTTATCAGTGTCCTTTTAGGGTACCAAATCTTTTTAATTTTGCTTTTTGTTCTTTTCCTGACATTCTTGTAGTATTCTTGACAGCTTAAAGCAATTGTTACCTTCCAGACTTCAATTAATATGAGACTCACAGCAGATAAATTTAAATGTAACAAGATAAGAATCATCTGTTGAGAAAATGACAGAACTAGAAAAGACATCTTTGCTAAGACCTTACAGTGCTTTCCAATCATGAGTGGTACTACCTCTCCCACTCTACCCCATGCTCTACATAGGGGACATTTGGAAATGTGCGGATTCATATTTGGTTGCTACTATGACCAGGGCACAGAGTTACTACTAGTATTTAGCATTTGGAGGATAGGGATGCTAAATTTCCTAAAATGCTAAATACAGTCATGCAAAATTTAGAATTATTCTGCTCCATATGTTAAGGTGAAGGCTAAAGATAACATATCTAAAAGATAACATATCTTTTCCTAGCAATGGCTGAAACAGTTAGGAAATTTAAGCAAATAAATAAGGGGGAAATTAAATATCTTTACTAGTTCTCTGTGACTAGATCTTCCTAGTATAATTTCATTCTTTGTTTGAAGTGTGGTGAATTTTTCCAACATCAAACACTTTGGGGCTATATTCAAGCATATCTGTAAAAACTCAATTTCAAGAATTCTTCCATTTAGGTAAAAAACCAAACTATTCATATTTCTTGAATCCCAGAGCTTTAATCCATTATTGCAAATAATTCGTAGTTGACTATAAAATCCATATAACAGTAGACACAATTAAGTCTCAGTGATGCTATTTGCGATTATCAACCAAAGCTCTAGATGCTGATACACCTGTGGTTACGAATTTATAATTGGTGTTTCATTATTTAAGGGAGTCAACATACTCATGGATGATAAAGGTGCCTGAGATAAGACATCTTATCTGACCACATGAATGCACATGTCAATGAGTGTCTGAACTTAGAACAGATGTCTGGAGACTGCAGTAATGACAAGACAAGCAGTTTCTATGACAACCACGTCAACGATCTGTGCAGAAGGGTCCACATTTCACAGATAATGTTAATTCTGCTTAGGACCAGTATGTCAATGATATTAGCCATATTTTTGTCTCTCTTCAGCTAATTACTTTGTGGCTTGCATTAATCATAGGTCTGTCAGTAAACACAATTACTTTGCATTAAAACCATAACTTAATTAGAATTTGAGAAGGGTTAAAATGCAACAATAGGTTTACAAATCTGTGATTGCGGTCTCCCAAATGGAGGCACAGAGATCAAATCCTGGAGGTGAGTACAGAGAGCGCTAATGTAACCCTTAGGGTCTGTCTCTGAACCCTGGTCAGCCAAGGAAGAGTCAATCATGAAGACTCTTCATATTTTTCTCCAGGCTGGATGTTATTAATATTGATAATATGGTAACTTTCTTAACAGTTAAGGTTAGAATTTGCACTTAACTAAAAGTATAAATCTAGATAAGGTTGCTCTCTGTGAAGTTTGGGAGCAACTCCATTACAAGTAGGAAAGAGAACAGACATGAATATCACCCATTCAGTCTGGTATTTGGCATGGTTTTCCTCTTTGCCCTTGCAGAAAGGGAGCGTTGGGGATAAGGGCAAGAAATCAGCCTCCAAATTCTACTAATTTACAGCCCACCCTAATATGCTCCAGTGATCCTTTTTTTTTTTTCAATATGTAGTTGGATTCCAGAGTTTAGAATAAACAGATGTTTGACTCGGTCTATAACCTTCCTAAGCTAGTTCTTTCAACAATTTGTAAAAATGAGTATGTCAAGTTCTTTAAGTTCTTGCCTGTCTTTTCACAAAGTTAAAACTATGATTTGTTGAGCCCCTTACTAGAGGGGGAAATAAAACAAAGGCAAAGTGCTATAATCTGCAGCCACCAAGCCTCTTAGTGAGTAACCATATATTTATTGGCTACATATGCCATGTAACTAGCACTATGTCTGGATCACTGTAGTAAACAATACAGGCTCTTGAGCTCATGGAGTATATAGACTGAAAAGTAGTCTCCAGAACTCTTCACTTTTGCAATGATAACCCTATAGAAATAAAAACACCATTTATCTTTTTTCACTGATGCTGAGAGAATATGAAAAATGCCTATAAAACTCTCCGAAAGGCAAGTACACAGAATCTAGAATCTATGATAATGTTGTAGCTAAAGCACAAACATGAATAAAGAAGTCAGAATCCTTTGGGTTTTAAATCATCTAAGTGTTCAATGTCTGGAAGCCCTTGTGGACCATTTATGGGTAAACGTAGGACTGCTTCTCAGACCAGAACAACTCTCTGCAATGTCTTTTTCTGCCTTTTTTCAGGCATCAGGGACATAACCTGTTCTTTCCTCCTGTCATTGGTATCACTCTTTAGAACAGGAGCCCTTTTCTTTAGCTTTCCCTTTTTTGTTCCTCTACAGAGGGTCACAGTTGTAACTAAGAGTTTTATTGCTATTTGTCACAAAGAAATAAAAGATGATAAAAATAACATCAAGAATTCACAAATCCTAAGAAATGTTACTAAACTGTTAAAGAAATAATCCCAAGTGAATTCTTTTTTTAAATTTCCTTGCTATGATAGTGATAGAAAGCGTTCTGATTTCTACATTCCACTTGTCTTCCTGGGTTAGCAGAACCCTTCTTCTCCACCATCCCAGTATTCTGACCTTTCTTGAATTTAAGACAGAAATTGAAAATGTATCCAAAACAAACTTTGATTTCCCCCATTGCTTCAGCTGGTCAAGTTTCTTCATGAAGATTTCAAGATTGAATATCGCGCATACCTCTGTGCATGTAACTTATATAACCATATAGATTAGATTTCACAAGTTTATGGTAAAATTCAAATTTAAAAACAGTACGATACAAAGGTTGCCTACTGGAAATAGTATCATCTTTACTGCCAGGCAGTAGAATCGCTCTACAATATGTTGCATGTTTATTAATTATCAGCTATTGAGCAGCCAGAGGCTGACATGCATTTCTCTATTATCAGAAGAAGATAGGGTTAGCTAGATTAGGATAGCTAGGAGATTTGGAAGGTCTAAAAATAAAAGCAAAACAAAAAAATTGGGGGAGGTTATAGCTACAGATAGAAGGTCATCAAATTGGTTAGGAAGAGTCAATTGTTTAGAGGATAAAGCCAGAAATAAGTAGGCGTTAATAGAGGCTAGTTTCAATAAAATGCGAAATGGCAAATCCAGCAGATGAGTGACAAGATGCCTAAGATGATGGCAAAAGCCTAAGATTATGCCAGGCAAAGGGCAGTCAGCACTAGTGCATAGCAAGACTCCGATTACAGAAGGGGCACCAGAAAGAGGACATTTGTTGTGCATACGAGTGAGTGGTGGCAGGGTCAGCAAGGTGAGAGGAAGTAGATGATCACTCAGAGGAAACTGGTGAAGTAGAGAAGGGACATCATTTATAAAGACCTAGGGAGGCGAAAATGAGTAAAAGTTTGAGGAGCGAAAGAATGTTAGTCAAAGCACCTCTCACAACATATATATTAATTACAAAGAAAAAGTTGGTAAACTTCACTGTGAAGAAACTAGCAGATGCCACCTTAACCAAGTGATCAAGATTTGCATCAGCATTGATACAAATCAGCATCATTCGTCATAGTACAAAATAACTGGCCTGTATCTTCAAAAATGCCAATGCTAGGAAAAAAAGAAAAACTAAAGAATTGTATGAGATTAAAGGAGACTAAAGAAATAAGACTACTGGAAGTATGATCCAGGATTGTTTGTTTTTTGGGTTATTTTTTTTCTTTTGCTATAAAGACCATAACTGAGACAATAAAATCTGAATAAAAACTACAGGTTAGATACCGTTATTGGTCTACAGTAATTTCCTGATTTATTTACGTCAACTAAGCAAGATGATACACTGTTTCTTTAGGAAGAACACACTAAGGATTTAGGGGTGAAGGGGCATCAAGTATGCAGCTTAGTCTGAATTTATGCAAATCATGTATACATAGAGAAAGCCAAAGATGAAGCAAGCATGGTAAAATGTTAACATTTGGGTGATCTGGGTATAAAGAAATTCTCTGGACTATTATACAAATTTTTTTCTCTAAGTCTGAAAATATGTCATGGTAAAAATACAAGAGGGCTTTTTAACTAGGCAATTTTTCAAAGCAGGTACTCAGACACAGGAAAGCAAGATGAGGGCCCACTTACTGGAACTAGGAAGAAACTGAAGTCTCAAGAGCAAAAGAGTGTTACCAAAGACTTTTTATTGTTAGTAATAGAAATATAACTAGAATTCATTTAAGCAAACAACAACAACAACGAAAAGATTTTGTAGGGATACTAGGATAAATCACAGAATCAGTGGAGAGGCTGCAGAAACCAGGGAAGTTCTGGTAATCTCAGTGCCTAATACTAAGCCAACCTTCTATGAATACATTTCTCAAACCCTCACCTTAGCTTATCTCTGAGTATCTGCCTCTTATAAGAGATTAACTCTCAGGGACAGACATTGGTTTAACTGGCATTGGTCACTCATTGGACCTATCACTTTAGATGGAAGGATAAACACTATGATCAACCCTCTGTGGGTGGAGGGGTGGAGCCACGACTACTGTGGAGTACTGTGATTGACAGCTATATGACAAATCATAGAGTTGCACTGGGTGAGGGATCAAGTCCCTAAAGGTTAGGAGAAAGGTAAGTATTGCAATGTTACAACCAGAGGTATGGTTTGAGTGACGATTTACTCCAACCCCTCATCAAGGGTGGGTGCTAATTTTTCCAACCTAATGCACCGGATAGCATGCCTTGGACCAGAAGGGTTGTTCGGGATGAACAGGTCACCCAATCAGAGCCAGTATGGTACAATGGAAATCCTTCTGAGGCTTTGAGGATGTTGGCAATACTCTCCTCCACTGAACTTGAACCTGAAAATTTGTAATGGGAGTAGCTGTCATCTTGACACCACATGTAAAGCCAATACACCGATGAGACTTGAACAAGAGGAGAGAAAAAACTAGATCTTGGTGCTTTTTGAGCTCAAGGAGACCAAACTTGAAGCCAGTTCTACCACTGAATTAATTAACAGAGCCAATAAACATTTTTGCTTATATCCATTTGGGGGTAGTTTTCTGTCACTTGTGTCAGAAATATCCTGATGCAAGGATACTATTAACAAAAGAGGGAAACAAATACTTGGTGTTCCTGCAAGACACACACACACACACACACACACACACACACACACACACATCAATGGAGAGTTTTCATCACTATGAGGAGAAAACAAGATCAAATCAAACACAAAATAAGCTTATCTTGATGGTGAATCACTGTAACTCAATTATTCTTCAGATCACTTGACAGAATCCATACTGATCTTAGTGTCTGAGGTGGGGCCATTTTTATAAATGAGGAGAAAAAAGCAAAGAGTTTTGAGAACAGGGAACAAAACATGTGATAAAAAAATCATTTTGACTTGAGAATTGAATAATTATTACACTCCTAAATTTATATCAGCCAAGGGAACTTATGTAGAAGACTTTCAAGAGATGCATACTTTCCTTAACCTATTAGCAGCCATCAGTTTGAACAAGAATTCAAATTAGGTCTCAAGGAGTGCATTGATTGATGAGTTTCAAAATTTACCTTCATTTCTGTCATTTTATTAACATCTCTAAAAGAGAGACAAACAAACTTATGGTTTGAACAGTTAACAGATATTGGTCATTCACTGTTCTCAAGCCTTAATAAGATGTGAAGGCTGACATTTTGAAAATAATAAATGGCTGACTTACTACATCTCTCTGAGATGGTTGCTTAATATCTATTTCCATTTTCATCTGTAAATGGTGTTAATTATACTTTCCTACCTCCCATAAGAGCTATGTTAATTATTGTTGGTAAAGCACTTAGGTTCCCATGGATAAGGGAGACGGTGTAAGGGCAATGTATTATCATCATCATTATCACTGCCCTGGGCAGCTGCTCATTAGTGACTGCATTTCAAGTAAAAAACCCATGAAAGGTTTAATTGATATGAGACAGAAATTGGTCAACCTTAGCCACATTCACTGCCAAGTTTAAGTCCAAGGAGGAAAACTTCTCTTTAATTAGATCATCTCAAATGTCATCACAAAAGGAATACAATAGTTTTAAAGTGTTTTAACAATTCAGCATTCATTCATTTAGTGAACATTTATTGAATATGTCTGTTATGTGCCAGGCTCTGTCCTGGGTTCTGAGCATATAATGCTGAAGAAAAAAAAAATTGTCTTTGTGGAGCTTAGCCTGTAAAGTGTGTGAAGCTTAAATTCACCTGGGCTATTGTTTTTTTCTCTTCTGATCCAAATCGTACTTATCTTTTAAATTTTTTATCAAGCACTCTGTCCCTAATGCCACCTTCTATAACACATCCCAAACCACTTTTACTTTTTCCTTCTCTAGAAAAACATTTAGGATATATATATTCCTAAACAATAAATTGCTGCACATTATGTAAAACTTTCATGTTTGCCTGCCATTTTCCCCTTAAAAGCACTGGATCCTTCAGTTGCCCGAGGCACCGACTTAGCACAGTACTGTATACATAGTGTGCTCATAAATGATTCCTTAATTAAATATGCAATACCTGTTATTAATATTTCTCTTATTTACTAATTAGCAAAGGGAGGCTTATATAATTCAATGAGAGTTTAGAAATGATTTCCAGGCACATGCAACCCTTTGTTATGTAGCCAAGAAAGACCAGCGTTTGAAAAAGTGTCACATTTAGAAAACAATATTTTCTGGCTCTGCTCCTTCACTGCCCACCTGCTATTGCAGGATTTCCAGTTTTAAGCACAACATTCCCTTCCAAAATCACTCCAGTCATCCTGCAGGGTATTTCCTGGATATCATGACCATGTCAATTAGCAACCACAGGGCATCCAAGAATTATTTCTTCTACTCTGGCCCTTTTTTGTACTGTTTCTGAGGCCTCAACTGTCTCCAAAGCTACATGAAGACACTTCATACCTACTTAAGTAGAGCCTCCTGTTTTCCAAGTACTTTCAGTGTTACTTCTGCTGAGCAGCACTGTATCTACACACTCTAGAACACTGCCAATAACAAACTAATGTTAAACTCTATCCAATGTTAGCGTTCCAAACCCAGGTGGCATGTTCAACAGGAAAGAAAAAAAATGCATGTTTCCTTTAAGAATATCTAGGAAATACTGATTTGAGTCTCTAAATGTTAAGAACTCTTGAGGCAAAACATCTCCATCAGTTTCTACATCTCCTGGTTGATTTCTCCCTTTTCTTGCTTACCTTCCCAACTCTTCTCCCTGCTCCCCAGATTATATAAATAAGATCCTAGTGGCTAGTCAAGGAACACAACTGATAAATAAACATCATCATGTGAGCAGACTCAATTCTGAACTCTAAAATATGGGATATGACCAAGCGTATCTAATTCTTTTAAGGTAGAATTATCTTCTGAAAAGTTCCTCTATGAAAATAGTTTCCTTACAGCATCCTCATTATCTGCCCTGAAACAAGCACATCTTAGGCTTAGGCTGAAAGGGACACGGACCTTAACACGATGACTTTTCTGTCCCCTTTACTGTTTTGTAGTGTCAAAGAACTGGGAAAGTATGGATCAAGCAGTCACTCTGCTTTGGTCACTCCACCACACTGACGTTTCAAATACTTGAAGATTGTGGAAAAGAAGGTGAATTTTCCTTGTGTTGCTTTTAATAAATGGAAGCAATAAAAAGGTCAATTTAAACTAGTTGCATGCTATAAAGCTGCAATTAATATTATTTAAGTTAGAAATAATGATGTGTATTGGGTGAAGTTAGTTGACATTAAAGGAAGAAATGACCAATTATTGCTCTTGTCAATTAAACTATTGCACCCCTAAATTCTACCCACAAGCTTTCTCAAAGAATTATACGCAAGGAACAGCAGCAAGATGAGAATCTAATACCACCTGATACCCTTATTTTAGCACTCTGTTAAAAGCTGAGTCCAAACACATGTTTTAGTCTTGGGATCTACTCTCTCCATCATTTTCACATCTCCTCCTCTCCCAAATTCAAATCTTGAGATCTTGGCTCATTCCTAGTAGATGAACAGAGGAATGACGTAAAAAATAAAGAAGCAAGACGGCTAGGTTCAATCTCAGCAATGCCAACTTTTGGAACAAGTCACTTAACTTCTCTGTGCCTCATTTTTCTCATCTGTGAAATGGGAATAATAATCATATCCACTTCATACTAGAGTTGTAATGAACGTATTAATGTTAAATGCTTCAAATAATGGATGATAAATAGTAAGCACTCAAATATTAGTTATAATAATGATCATTATCATCATTACCATCATGACACCTTCATCACTACATACTCAACACTACACTACAGTCCCCAGTCCCACCTAATTGCTTATTCACACGCAAAGGGGAAGGAAGCAAAAGACAAAAACCCTTACTGGTTTTCTTGACCCACTTGGCCACTTTAGCTCACATGAAGTATAAGTGAGCAATCAGATGATGTGATCTCCCACTCAGGCACAGTATCCACTCCAATGTTGCCCAGTTAATTATTGTGAACCTGAACTAACAAACTGGCATGAACTTCTCCTTTAAAGAAAATAACACAACCTAGTCAAGCAGAGGAGTGTCTGTATGAGGAGGAACTGGGGAATAATCCTCTTCTGCTTGTATCAAGATAAATGTGGCTTTTGGTCACAATGAGGCAGAACTATTTGTTATTGAGGGTAGTGGTTATATAGCAGTAGACCATCATTAGGCTAAGGTATTTTTCTTAACACCTATACATTTTACAAATATATCTGTTTGAAAATGAGGCATAAGAAAAAATATTCAACAATATTTACCCGGGGATATAAAATCTCTTTTTTTTTTTAAGCCAGTAGGATACCATCAAGAATTGATATCTAGTTCATCAATAAAAACAAATGTATTATTATGGAACTCTATGGCTAAAGATTATTTTCTGCTAGTATACAATGTCAAAAACCTTTCATTATCAACTTGTATATTGAAACAACTTGACATCCTATATTTGATCTGGTAAAGCCTTCTCTCTTTCTCAAAGATATATATGACATTCTTTTTTTAAGTTAAATTAAGATAAGTTTCTTCAAACCATCTTTTAAGAAACTTGAAAATACCTCCAGGGAAAGAGACAATTTGGAAGAAAAGGATGCTACCGACATAGAAAATTTTAAAAAAAGCCAAGTGTGCTTTTCTCCTTCAAGCTTGCCACTTCCTGTTTCAACATTCACTCTCTTTTCTTTTACTTTCTGTATCTGGACCACCATCTTTCCCTCTTAGAAAGACCAATATGAACCACTGTTATAACTAATTACTATTTCTTTTAAGACTTTAACTTACATGAAATGATATGCTTTCTATAAATTATTTTAAAGGTTAGTATTTCAGGCCAAAAGAAACATATTTAGAAGACTATATGCATTTGGTGATTATCCCTTCATAAATTTTAGGCAACAGCTAAAGACAATCAAATGTACATATTGCATGTGGACACTAAGATTATCATCTTCCTAGTATTCTGTAACTGGGTAAAGGGCAATTCATGGTAATTACCCTCTCTTGCAGATGTGTCTTACCAACCCATCCAGGTTGTAGAGTTGGTTTTATATAATTTTCCATAATTCCAATAGTAGGTACCGTGGTTGAGTATGTGTAATAGGGAGTAGTGGTAACCATGATGGAAAACAAAGATGAAATTAGCTCAAAGTACAACAAATGAGGTTTGAATAAATAAGAGCTATTGTTATAAGAATTGCTGAGTGTTGCAAAACGTCACAAAATAAATTGGTAGGGGTGTTTATAGAAGGAACACTTTAAAATTATGATAACTCAGTATTCCTCTACTTTATTTTCTAATATACCAACTTTAGAGTTTTGTCATAGCTAAGAATGTATTTAATATGTTTTAAATCAAATGACTTAAAATAAGTTCAGCTTTCAAAAGGAACTGTTAAATTAATACCTTAAATGGAAAACCAGCAGCATTAGGCATAAATGGAAGGTAATAAAAGTAAGTATGGTAAAAGAATCAACGTTATTAATTTTTCCACTTTATTTACTTAATTCAAGGACCATCACTGATAATTACACTAATATCATTGTATGCTGACTTTACAATGTAAAATTTGAGACGTGTTTCCACTGCGCCTGATTCTTTATTGCAAAACACTAGAGGATCTTGGTCAGGTTTCTCAAGGAACAACTCTTAGAAGCTCTTCTGAAACTTGCTTTGTTGTATCTGAGCACTTACTATTAACCATGATGTGGCCATTTCCCCTTCAGTAAAGTGATAGCACAGGTTCCCTGGTGATATGCTATGGACTGAATGTTTTTGTCCTCCCAAATCATATGTTAAAGCCCTAATACCCAATGTGATGGTATATGGTATAATATTAGGAGGTAGGGTCTATGGGAGATACTTAGGCTTAAATGAGGTCATGAGGGTGGAGCCCCATGATGGGATTAGTGCCCTTATAAAAAGAGACACCTTATTTTCCCCTCTCCCTCTTTTTTCCCTGCTCCATGCAAAGATACAGCAAGAGGGTAGCTGTCTGCAAACCAGGTAAAGGGGCCTCATCAGGAACTGAATCAGCTGGCACCTTGATCTGGGACTTCCCAGCCTCCAGAACTGTGAGAAATAAATCTCTGTTATTAAGTCACTCAAATATTTCATTCTAATAGTCTAGAGCTAAGATACGGTATTAATCTTCCACAAAGGAAATCCAAGGTACCATCTCTATGATGAAATTCAGAAAGTGAAACAATCTTAGAAATTGTTTCCAAAAATTCACATAGAAGAACCATCTTCTGAATGACAAATACTTTCTTTAAAAGTCTATTCTGCAGACAGAAGGCTGTTAGACCACCAAAATAGCTACCCTTTAATTTTCTTAATGAATCTCCTTCATTTTATTTAAGATTAAGGTTTTAGGCAAATATTTATCTGCCTCAAATAGGCAGGTCAATTTTTAATTAATTACTGGAGGTGCAGTAAAGCTGCTATAAGAAAACCTATTCTGTCCTCCAGGGAATGGACATATTTTTCAATGAATATCTTTATAAAAGTATCTAGATGATCTGAAGCATAGGTCTTTGGCCTGAAAAAATTTTTAAAGATATGAAAATTTCCTTTATCATTTTTGGATGTGTGTAGAAAAAATGCAAGCAATAATTCTGAACTAATACTGTATATTACATCATTCATTTATTCAAAATTACATAGTAAACGCTTTCTATGTGTTAGGAACTATGCTATGGGCCCAGGTTCAATAATTGGTGTACAGTGTTAAACCTATGTGATATATTACAACACAGAATAGTCTAATAATTCAATTGTTATTTGTGGAAAATAGAATATCTCATTTTTGCCTCATCTAAAGAGCCCATGTGTTATATATTTTTTTTAATCAAATGCATCATAGGCAAAAACCCTCAGTATTTCTAAGGCAGGGAAAAAATAAAAGAAAAAGAGGCAGCTAAAAGAAATGGAGAATAAAGAGAAGAAGGGTCTTTGGAAAATTCAGTTCACAAAGAGCTTTCATGGTATGCAATTTATTCATGGCTCCTGCTGGACTGAGTTAATAGCATCGACCTATTCTCTTGGTTGTAGTAGTCATCTCCTAAAATGTCTCAGCTCATATCCCGAGACAGGAGGCCTTGATGCTCAACCACAAAATTATCCCTCCAAAACAATATTCTGTATACCAAGAGGCTATGAAATAGGCAAACAGATGTGTATGAGGCCAGCAGACCTCAGGGATTGCTTTTCTGCTGCTGAAATTCACTGGGCCCCCAGGATTCATCACAGTGTTCCTCATCCACTCAATGTCCTCTATTTTATGTCTTTATTTAGAATATATGTGAAAAAGAAAAGCCAGAGTAATTATTTGATTATGCAAAGAGAAAAAGACTCCACAACATAAAAGATGAGAGACTGAACTTTACATTTTCTGAATTTCTTACATATCATCATGTGTTCAAAACAGTATATACTCTAATGATATATTTGAGGAACTTTAGAAACATTATACCTACACTTATATAATTTATTTGTATAACATTTGTTAAGTGCTTCCACGTTCATGATTTTATTTAGTCCTTGAAGCAACCCAAGTTCGTTCTTAACTTGCAGTAAGAAGTATTTTCATTCCTAATTTTTAGCAGAGATAAAATATCAGGAATATTTTAGATTATTAATTGGTAGTTAGTGGGTCTGAATCGAACCCAAGTTGCCTAAATTTCAGTCTAGGCATCTATTTCTGGCCGTTCCTCTCTGACACTTGCAATATGATTCAATATTGAATAGAAATTAGAGAAGTGGATGAACAAGTAACTGAAAAATCTCTCATTAACTGAGCTCAGTTATGTTGACTGTGTCTACTTTGAGGAAGATCTAAGAATGGCACCACCACTCAGATAGGAAAGGGAGTCCTAGCTTTAAAGCAGTAAGAAGCTATCTGACACAGTCTGGAAGAGTCTATGAAAATAAAGTGAACAAACTTCATAGAGACCACATGATGCCTACAGAAGCCATGTTCTAGATCACTCAATGAGAGCTCCAAGTAAAAATGCTAGCTCAGCCAAAATGGGAATCATCCTTAGAATTGGTTATTGAATACAATTAGCAAAAATAAATTACTCAGAGCAGAGGAAAGTTAACTGTGCACAGGATATTTATGAGACCAAAGGCAAAGACATGTTAAAGAGCAGTAAAGGAAGCATCATACAAGATGGGCTGAAACCTACAAAGTCCTATACGCAGTCAGTAGAAAAGTGCCTTCCTCACTCCCAGAAGCCCCAGAAATCAAAAACAGACTTTCAGGGACAGATGGGCCAAGTCAAGAATAGACCTCCAGGGATGGTTATAGTCTTAAAGTGCAATATTCAGGATTAGATTAGAAAGCAGGGCCTGGAGAGAGCTGAGACTTTTACCAAATTAAAAAAATACTTGCTTAGTAACTCTACTTGGCACTAGGAGTTTATTTCTTTAGCATTTAAATCAATTCAGAAATCGTCTATCTACGGCTTTTTTTTTGTGGTTGCAACAATATACATATTACATTCACAACTTTAGTGGTTTTACTCTTTTATTTCAGTATTAATCAGAATGCCCAATTAATAAAATTGTCCAAGTTGACCTCTATTAGAGGAAGCTAACTGCTGTGATGAATAGTCTCCAAAATATACAGTGACTCAGTCATGATGGAAGTTTAATTTTTGCTCACATTAACAATCCAAAGAGGTGTTCCTGGCAAACATGGGATTCTTTTCAATAAGTGGTTCAGGGATCCAGGCTCCTTCTGGTTTGTTCTGAAATCCCCTAGGGGCCTCTCATCATTTGCATTTAGCCAGTGAAGGGGAAAGAGAGTGAAGGCACATTACCTTCACAAAGGCTTGATCTGGAAATGCACACATCTCTACTACTCAGACTTTTAGCTAGAAGCCAGTCACATCGTCACACCTGACAGTAAATGAGATTGGGAAATATTATCTACCTATGTCCCCAAAGAGAAGTAACGAGAAGAACGTGGATTTGAGTGAATTTTGTAGAAGTTTTTGCCAAAGTTATCTTCTTCCATTACATACATGGATGCCTGGTGAGTTCTAAAAGTGGCAGTAGCAACAATAAAAGACTGAAGCACATTTAAAACAAGGGACAACCAAACAAGCTTGAAGTGCAATATAGTAAGTACCAACCAAAGCAACAGAGCTAAGCAGACTTCTAATGCCTAAAACACAGCCACAGCCTGAACCTCTTTCTTTATTCTAATATATAAATACTTGCCCTTGTTCTCTCATATGCTGTATCTCAATATCTACAGATAGGGACATTCACGGATAAACTATTTCTTTTGGTCATGTACGTGGTGCCTTTCTGTAATTTGATATAAGGGATAAAGACAAATTGTGGAAGACATACATGTCTAGAAATAACTCGAACTAGCTGTGAAGTTTTCCAGCATTAATAGACTGACCCTGACGTCATAATTTGGCATAAGTCAAAAAGAAAAAAAAGATTTAAATGAGACCCACTGAGGACATGCATCTCCAGATGACAGGCAAGGCTGTAGGGTAGAGAAGGCAGGCTGCATTTGCAGGCCGGTGCCTCTGGTCTTCTATGATAATTCTGTGCCTATTGAGATTGATGTGATGTTTGGAGGGAGCTAAATGAGAGGCTGTTGTGTAAACTGGGTAGGGATTTAATCCCTTGGAAGTAAGTTTGAGATTGCAATTAACATTCCCATGACATCAGTTAAGTATTTGAAGGTTAATAATATTTCCTAAAATCCTGCAAGCCAACTGAGGACCTTGTTCTTCTCAAGGACTTCAAAGCTGGGACAAGAAACAGTGCCAGTAACACAGAAAATTTCCAAAATTCAAGGGGAAAATGGATGTGGTTTAAGCAGAGAATGGAAAGTCAGGGGTTAGCGAATTACAGCCAGCTGAGGATGCCAGCTTCCCGTTGCACTTACACCCAGGGTTTTGAATCATTTGATCACTTGCCTCTGGACTGTGCATCTCTGGTCAGGAAGGCGAGCGTAACAGTCACAATGAGAAACAACCCAACTGCTAATTTAGAAATCTCACTTTCAACACACAAAAAGGTACTGAAGAGATTGAGTCAGTAGCAATACCAAGTCTTTTATTCGTACACTTATTTCCCTTTATGATAGGGATAGAATTAGGCTATGATTACCAACATTAGGGGATTAGAGTAAGTTGTTTTCATTTTAATTTTCCCCTTCTCCATCCTCAAATATGAAGAATATATTTTAAAAGAAAGGTAAGTTTTATGTCCATTGCAGGGCAGCAGATAATAATTGGGGTGGTGGAGTGAGGTGATTATATCATTCTGGGAAATAGAGACACCTTCAGGTGTTCTTTTTGAATCACTTGAGATTCAAGAGTTAGATTTACCAACTTGTACTTTTCTCAGATTCGTCTCACTTTAATTTCTATATGGACTTTTCTAGCCATCTTTAGAGGAATTGGTCAAATATATACATATATACACATATATATATATAAAATACATACATACACACACAAGAATATGAATTGGAGCACAAAGAAACATTAGTAAATTGGCTCAAGAAGTTATGTGAACCTAGATCGTTCGTTCCATCCTAAAATCCTCAAAAGAATAAAAAAGGCAAAGTATCAATCTAATGAAACTGGATTTACAAACATAACTGAATGATTTTTGGGTCAAGAAATTTTTTTAAAACACTGACATATTCTTCATTTTTCTTTAATTTTTACTTTTACTTTCCTGGAAAACCTACTCACATGAAAACCATGCAAATGAAAAGGCTCAAGACTTTGACATTATAGAATTGTAATATTTTTAAAATAAATTTCACTGCTGCAAAAGCAATTGGAATTTCCACATTCTTTAGTAAACAGTCCAAGGAATAACTTGAGCTTAATATTTAAAAATTTAAATTTTCATTCATATGTTTTGGGACATGACTGTATACAGAGCTGTGTTGTATAAGTTTGACAGACATCATTGATAACTGCATTAGGGACAATATCTTCAGCCTTTTTGTTCACATTACATTAAATAAATGTTATAATTTTTCTGCTACTTTACCTTTCATAGTATTAATTCTGGATCAAAGCATAGAAATGTTACTTGCTTTTCAATTTATTTGATCTTCTCTAAAAGACTTAGGCTATTTGAATTGAAAGTGTAAGTGATTCAAATGTGAGTGAGGAGAATTTCTGTTACCTAAAATACAAATCCAAATGGTAAAATAGCATGCCTTATATCATAAGCAGATCTAAATAGATGGAAAAATACAAAATGTCAATATATACAAAACTTGGTTTTAAATTTTCATTTCCATTTGGTTTGAATCATATTTTATTGTTGCAGAATAAACTGACTTTCTTGAGATATTTTAATCATCTAGTAAAAACCATTAGTGTAGGGGCTTCCCTGGTGGCGCAGTGGTTGAGAATCTGCCTGCCAATGCAGGGGACACGGGTTCGAGCCCTGGTCTGGGAAGATCCCACATGCCACGGAGCAACTGGGCCCGTGAGCCACAATTACTGAGCCTGCGCGTCTGGAGCCTGTGCTCCTCAACGGGAGGGGCCGCGATGGTGAGAGGCCCGCACGCCGCGATGAAGAGTGGTCCCCACTTGCCGCAACTAGAGAAAGCCCTCGCACAGAAACGAAGACTCAACACAGTCATAAATAAATAAATAAATAAAAGAACGTGAATTTCTTTAAAAAAAAAAAAAAAACCATTAGTGTTCTATACCTTTAAGTTACCTAAGTTTAGAATAAAGAATCTTTAACTCCCTCTCTCATTTATTGTGGTCATCTGTACATTTCAATATTGGCAATAACAGAAAGTTTCTCTATTATAGTACAGTAACAATGTTTGAATAAAAAGATTGCATTAATTTTGTAACATTTTTCTTCTTGACTTTCAACTCATGGAAGCATGACATCTTTTGCCTGTATAATTGGGTTTTTGTGTGAAAAACAAAGTTTTTGAACTGGCACTAGAGAACAAATTTAATTAAAGACACAACTCCTGTAATGATCACAACATCTGTGCCATGGCTAAATAGTTCTTACTGCTTACATTTCTACGACCTTTATTTGAGAATCTACATAAGCTTCATTTAGCTCATGATATTGGACAGTTATTTGCAATTCTGAAATCTACTGAAGCAATTTGATAACTATATACAGTTCATGTAAAGTTAATTATAACAAGTAACTAGAAATTTTAAAATTCTACTTTAACAAATTACATATAATAAAAATAAAACTTGAGGTAAGGAAAATTAGTTAAAATAATCTGATCTAGAGAAGCTTTATATATTTAAAAATCATCTTCCCATAAAATTATTACTGGAGAATCATAAAGTTTTTGGATTGAGAATTATGTCTTCTTTCATCTTTATAATGGAGGAGAAAGAGGTGTTAACATGTGAATATAGACATGAACATATATTTAATAAGGGAGGAAATTCCTATACTCCAAAAAAAGTCAAATAATGATTAAACTGGGAAAAAGAAAAAAATGTAATGTAGGATTTTTGTTTTGGGGAAAAAAGAGGTGCGTGTTCAGAGGAGGGATATAGAAAGAAAGGTCCTATTTCTAAGGAGAGAAATTAATCAGAGAACCTGGTGAGAGAAGATAGGAAAATGGGGAAGTAGATTTTATTTTATATCTTATACACTCTATATTTTAAATTTTTTACAATGCCTATAAATTCTGTTTTCAGCGTTAAAAGAGTATTTTCAGTGTAGTATTTGAGAGCTGACATTTTTAGAATATACCCTAAAAAAGCAGTCAATAAATGGGTAATTTATTGAGAAAGTGTAGCAACACATAAGCATGGACACATGTGTATCAACATAGCTAAAGCCATAACATAAACAAATGGAATGTAAAAAACTTAGTCAAGCCAAAACACAATTAATTACCTTCATAACAACTCTAAAAGAGGGACCAAGCAGAAAAACATTTATCTATTCAGCACTGCCCAAGTCAGAGAGACACTATAGAATTCAACTGATAACCTGAAAAGAAAGAATTTATTTAACAACCAAAACCTACTGGAGTATAAGCTTTGTGAAGGTTAGGGACTTCAAACTACTTTCTTCATTACCATATCTTTAGCCCAGAAAAGAGTGCCTGTTATTAAGTAGATGCTCAGCAAATATTCATCAAATGAATGAATGAATAGGATTCACACTTGGGGCACAGAAGTACAGATGTCCAGGATGAAATATTTCTCTTGATATGCTAACTGACCTTGATCCCATGCCATGTCCAAGGAACCTTACCATTAGTGGGCCATTCTTCCAGGCAAAAGTGGTATGTGTAGCCACTAGATAGTTATAACCTCCATTACAAGTTATGTAGTTGTCATTTCATTTAATTACTCAATAATTCAAAATATGTTCTCCCTAACCTCAGGGAAGCCTCCCTGGTATTGGTATTTGGCCACTCCATACACATCAGCAAAGCCAAGATCTCAAAGCCAGAACCTTATTGAGAAAGAAGAGCTCATGTGAACTGATTATTGTGTACAACCCTGGAATTTTTTCTCTTACTTACTTGATTTCACATTTTATGTCCAAATGAAATTATTGTTTTTTTGTGATAGAATTGAGTGAGTCAGATATATAAATAAGAAAATGATGGCATGTTCTCTTGATTCACAGGATGCTCATTTGACTTGCATTGTCTCTTCTCAAAACAAAGACTTGGAACAATGATGATTTCACTTCCTTCAGGTCTCACATAACAGGCTTCAAAGGATTATGGGTATATCTAGACTATTCAGGCCATACTCTTAGAGGTCACTTCAATATTGATGATAAAGGAATCCTAAGACAGATGATAACGAACGGGCTTTCTGTTGATAGGTCACTTAAATACTACTTTTGGTCCAAGCATCCCAGAATACCAACAAATGTGGAAAAGTCTGACCTGCCAGTTGGAAACTCAGCAATTAAATGATAGTCCCAGATATAACTAAAAAACTGAATCATTTTGATATACTAAATTGGAAAGTACTTCTTCAGGTCATGCTATGCTGTCTGGTTTAGAGGTCTTCAATAAAGTTCAAATTTATACATTAAAATTAATTGAAGTACTATAAATAAGAAATGTTCTTGCAAGTCCTCAAATACACCAGGTTGACCCTGCCTCAAAGCTTTGCATTTAGTGTTCCCACTGCCTGGAATAATTTTCCTCCAGAGTTTCATAGCTCACCCTCTTGCTTTGTTTAATTTCATCTGCTCATTGAAGATTTCCCTAGACATCCTCTTTATAAAAGAAACACTATACACACTCTCTCCCTGTTTAACTTGCCCTGTCATACTTTCCTCCACAGATCTAATCGCCATGTAACATTCCTACGAAACTTTTCCTAAGCTGAACTGGCATAAAGCGAAGAAGCAATTACCTTAGGACATGTCTTGCTAACAGATGCACAAAATCAATCAAGATAAAGCACAGATGCTCGCAGACACAGTTCAAAGCTATGGCAGCTTGATGCTGAGTCTAGTTCCCAGGAAGGCACTTGGCAGTGCCTCTCTCTCTGCATAAGGTGTGTGCTGCCTCTATAAGGGCTCAATGCAAAACAAATGCGGAGTGGTATCTTTGCTTTTCACTTTTTGGAAAAGTGAAAATTCTCTTTGGATTTCTTTCCATTAGTGAAAACAGGTACTAATGTAGGTTTTTTGCAAAAGCGAAGTGGTGTAAAGCAAACTTTCAAAAAGTGGGGTAGGGGCTTCCCTGGTGGCGCAGTGGTTGAGAGTCTGCCTGCCAATGCAGAGGACACGGGTTCGAGCCCTGGTCTGGGAAGATCCCACATGCCGCGGAGCAATTAGGCCCATGAGCCACAACTACTGAGCCTGTGCGTCTGGAGCCTGTGCTCCACAACAAGAGAGGCCGCGACAGTGAGAGGCCCACGCACCGCGATGAAGAGTGGCCCCCACTTGCCGCAACTAGAGAAAGCCCTCTCACAGAAACGAAGACCCAACACAGCCAATAAATAAATAAATTAATTAATTAATTAAAAAAAAAAAAAGTGGGGTAGACCTATACTTTATATTTGCATTATTTTACTGTCTACCTCCCCTACTAGAATGGGTTTTCACGAGGGCTGGAATTTTTGTCTACTTTGTACTTTGCTGTGTCCTTAGCACCTAGACCCATACCTAGTACATAGCAAGCACTCACCAATATTATTTAATGAATGAATGAGGGCTGTCCCTTGAGAATCTGACTGCTTCCAAATGCAACAACTGTATCCCTTGTCTAGATTTGTAAAGGCAAGGTCAAAGCCAAAGCCTTGGACTACAGAAATGACCCCAAAGTACTAGCAATTTGTGAAGCACCTCTGGGACGTCAGCTGTCTTCCTTACATAAAATTTCTCAGTTTCTTAGCTTTATCAAACTATATGGTACTTATATGGTTCCAACACATTTAAATGGGTTTTAAAATGTTAGTTTGCTGTTAATCTTGATAAATAAATATTAAGAAAAATTCCCATATTTTTATTACTTGTGAAAATCTATTTCCACATTTGTAAAACATGATAGAAGTGTTTTTGAAGCTCAAATAAAATATAGACAACAGTGCTTCAAAATTATAAGAATGTATCTTTCAACGTTGTTATTTTAACACATTTATTGGAGCAAAATTTCATAAATCCTATTTAAATAGTTTTCTCACATTCAATCATCAGTTCATTCAATAAGTATTTATTGCACATCTGCTACATTTCAAAATATCCTAGGGAGAGAGCGCTAAGTAAATAGGTATTTCATGTCCGTTTGAGGTTTACATTCCAGTGTGTATATATAGAGAGTGGGAGGACAATGAGAAAAATATACACCATATGTATTAGTTTTCAACTGCTGCTGTAACAAATTATCACAAACTTAAAACAACATGAGTTTATTATCCTACAGTTCTTTATGTTAAAATTTCAACACAGGTCTCACTGGTCTAAGATCAAGGTGTTGGCAGAGCCGCATTCCTTTCTGGAAGCTCTTGGAATCAGTTTCATTGTTTTTCTTGTTTCTAGAAACTTCTCACACGGGTCCCTTCCTCCATCTTCATGGGCAACAACATTGTATGCCTCTGATTATCTTTACATAGTCCTATCTCCCTCTGACTTCAGCTAGGAAATGTTATCTCTGCTTTTAAAGACCCATGGGATTAGACTGGGTTTACGCATATAATCCAAAATAATCTCACCACCTCAAGGTCCCTAACTTAATCACATCTGCAAAGTCCCTTTTGCCATGTATGATAACATGTTCACAGGTTCTGAGGATTAAGACACAGGTATCTTTGGGGGCTATTATTCTGCCTACCTCACCTTATCAGAACATGAAGGCTATGAAGAAAAATAAAGCAGGGTGAAAGCAGCCAGAGAGATGTGGGGCCACATTCCCTTTACTTAGCTCTCCTGGGAATATCTAAAATGTCAGATTAGTATTTTTCAAACAGATTTTAAATTTAATAAACAGAAAATATGACATACCATTTATCAAACATCTGAAGTGTAGACCGGTGGCACTCACTGCCTACAGCGCCATCACCCACCTTTAGTCAAAACCCGTGCCTTGTGCTTTGTCCTACAGACTCCCCATGGTGACCAGACCACCATGGAACTCCAACACACTTTTATCCTCTTCAAGACATCACCACCTTTTCGGCACACAGCAATCTCCTGAACACTTATGAAGCAATCTGTTGTAGCGGCCACCTGCCAGAAGAGCTAAGTCCCTGCAATCATTGCTGGCTGCTTATTTGGATCTTCTTCAAACCCCAGCAACAAACCCTTTCCAAATCCACATGAGGGATGGGTGAAACCCCCTAATTACTGTTGCTAAATATGTTTCTCCCTATTTGTTTCCTTATTTGCTCTCTTAACTTGAATATTGTCCTGTGTACTTAGTTTCTCCTAAGGATCCTACACCCTTTAACCCAAGCACTCTACAACTTTGCTCTCTGCCTTTTTATACTATTAATAGCAAGAGTCATTATATCACATATGACTGGAATTAGGAGTCATCACCAAGGTAATCACCAAGGCAGCTAAAGGTTAATTCTCTATGTACCTATTTTTTAAATTGACAATGTTTAATTTAAAAAAATATAAAATGCATATATATTTTCTTTAAATAGAAGATACTGAAAATAATTACCCTTCCCTTGGATTAAGGGCATAATTTCAGCCATTAATTATTGCATTCTGTTGTAATAGAGTGGGCTTTTTTTTTTTCCGCACTTTCCCACACAGTTTAACCTCTATGCTGATCCACTTATTTACTACCTACTTGACTTTCATAATCTCTGATTCCTAATCTATCATGTGAATAAATGTAGAGCCGAGCGTATCAAAATAGTTTGAAAACCCCAAAGCAATAAACAAAAAAAATGGCCTTAGAGATTTCATCCAAATACAGTATGTCAACTTGGATGTATCTAGCTTTCTACTGTGAAAAGTGGAGTTTCATTATTTCATATTATTTCTGTGGTCAAAATTGTAGCTTCTACACATACTTCTTTTGCAACAACATTAACCTGAACTGGTTATTTTCTTATTGCACTGTAAACTATGTTAAGAAATGAACTCTCCTACACTGCTATTTTTGTAAAAACACAGAGGGATGCAAAAATAGTCTCTGCACAGGAAAATAAAAAGAAAAAAAGGAAGCTCTCTCTACTTACAAAAGGAGTCATTGGTCATGGGGTAGAGGGATTAAGGGATTTGTGGAAGAACTGAAGAGGATAGATTATATGATGCTAAGGATAGGCTAGTATGGAAAAGCTAAAATGAATTTAACTAGTCCTAATGCTAAATGTTTGGATTATTTTCCCTACATTGTTTCATCATTTCAAGATAAATTATAGAGATCATGGTAATTTAGAAGTTTAAAAAAGTCGGACAAAGAAAAATGTCACGTGACATTTGAAATCTTCCTTCTAGCCTTTGTAACACATATGTGCCAAACTGGCAACATGATTTGGAGGCATTAAATAAGCTGTGAGGGCCCCCCTGGTGGCGCAGTGGTTAAGAATCCACGGGCCAGTGCAGGGGACACGGGTTCAAGCCCTGGTCCGAGAAGATCCCACATGCCACAGAGCAACTAAGCCCATGCGTCACAGCTACTGATCCTGCGTGCCACAACATCTGAGCCCATGTACCACGACTACTGAAGCCTGCATGCCTAAAGCCCGTGCTCTGCAACAAGAGAAGCCACCACAATGAGAAGCCTCTGCACCGCAACGAAGAGTAGCCTCCCATCCTCACAACCAGAGAAAAGCCTGCGTGCAGCAACAAAGACCCAACGCAGCCAAAAATAAAATGAATAAAATAAAATAAACAAATTTATTAAATAAATAAATGAGCTGTGAGATGTTGAAGCTCTGTGAGCCCCCCTAAATCTTGGTGCTCACTATACCCCAGCCCATCCATCACACATCTCTTTCTGGGATGCTTCTTGCCTCTTTATCTTAGTAACCAGCATAATGCCCACTCACGTTTCAGGTGTTCACCTAAGTTTATTTCCTCTAAGAGACCTCCCTGATCTATCACCTTGCTCCTATCATGGCAATATGATTGCCTCCCTACTTGTCTGTATTCCCTTCTAGAATGTAAGTTCCATGAAGGCGGACACAATATTATTTCTATACTGTTACAGTACCAATAAGCAGTCACTCAGCAATTGGCAGACTAAATTCTCAATATATAGTTTTTGACAAAATGAACAATGTGATAAATGTTTATTCTCCTACTCAAAACTGGACTTGGCTTTAAGACGTACTACAGACCTCTAAGCAAGGAAAAAGGAGATTTGTTGAGAGCTCTGGGAAGTGCCATGGGGAAGCAGTCTCTCTGTATGTTTCTCAGATTTTCATTTCTTTTGTGATTTTTCCTATGTCAAGTAAAACTGTAAAAGACTTTCAAATGGGTGAAATGTGCCTTTTATCATCTTTGAGCTATTTTAAAACTCTGAAGATATAGAAAGCTGATAGTAATACAAATGAATTTTCCCAGTGGATTGCAATTATTTCCCTATATATATAGACCTGTTTTGCATCTATTTGCAAACACATTCAACATTTTTGATTGCCTATGTGTTTGTTCTTTAAATTTTCCTTTGAATTTACTAATTCTCTCATTAATCAATGAACTGTCAAATGTATGTTTACATTTGCATGAGATTTATGATTTTATGACTTTATACTTTAAAAAGTACCCCCTTTTCCCCAATGATTTATAATACACATTTTATGACATTTCATACAACACTGCAATAAACATTTTGATTTTTTAAAAAAAAGTATTCTCCAACACCTATAAATTAATTTTTTAATCTCTTTAAATCTGTTCAGCTTCAAATAAATAAAAGGCCAAAAAATATGAATATATTATGAAACACCTTTCTCTTATTATCACACAATGCTGATACCAAAAAAAAAAAAATATATGAGTGTGACAAAACAAACCTCTCTCATCATTCTTAGCTTGTTATCTGACAACAGGAGGATAGGTACACATGTTTTAATGACAAAAATGCTATTTAATCTTTTATTTTTAGAAGGGACATTAATAATGCAGTTTCATAAAAATGAATGAAGGTGAAGATGTATGCCAACATCAATTTACAACTTTCTGTTTAATTAATATTATTGCATGTTTTAATTTGAAGTGTGTTGCGCACATCATCATGGAATGTTTAATTTATATGAAACATCATTCAAAAGAGTGCCTCCGGAGAAGCAACAATTTGTTCTGGGCTATGTCTATATTTTGAATATTCAGTTCACAGAGGACTTTGTTGGAAGCTTCATTCACAATTAAGTTGAGCTCAAAGTAATCTGGCCCTACCCTAAATAAATAAACTACTTAGATAAAATTGACAGGAGACACAAATGCGATTACTCCCAGCCCCTGATTGATCTCCAGTTCCTATCAATTCTATTTTCCTGTATTATTTGAATCCACTTTCCTATTGATTTCAACATCAACATCCTTATTCAAGGTCCTTGTCACCCTTGCTCAGATCACATCAGTCATCTCCTACCTGGTCTCCACAGCGCTCTTTCCATCATCCTTTGCAGTCCTTTGCAGCCAGAGTGGTCACTTCATTTAAAGCAGCAGTTTCTACATTCTCTTGTAATTCCTGATTTTTTTTAACCTTCAGAAAGTTCAAATCTGGCAATGTTAATACCCTACTTAAAATGTTCAAATGACTCCTTCTGTCACTTCCCCCAACTCATCTCATATCTTATATACTCTACCAACATGGTTCTATACCCAGTTCTCCCCACCTTTCATAAACTCTGTATTCACACTGCCTATCATATTCTGCAACACCCCATATTCTTCCCTGTTCTGATTAATTCCTACTCAGCCACTTCTTTGTGAAATTTCCCATAACTGCCTGATATAGATCCATTCTTTTGACCTTCCAAAGAACTGCATCTACATGTGGTCCCTTACTATTCGATAAACTTTGAGGATTGGGAGGTTGTTTATTTGTAATATTCTGACCCATGTACCTGGATATTACTAGAAAATAACAACTCAAAAATCCTTATGAATCTACTTTTAGTAAATGCAAATTTGTTTTATTTTATGCAGTGAAATTAGTCTCCATTTGTGGTTATCCACACACAAGAACACTAACTACTCTTAGGATTTTCTTGGAAATGGACACATATAATATCAGAAGTAGAAAACAGGGGGAAACGATGTATTTATACTTTTAAACGTTTTATTATCCACAGAAACTATTTGGGGAAAATTCTGTCAAATTACTAAAATTTTATTATATCCAAGAAGTGTTTAATGCCATCAAAATTTACTGAGACCTTACCATCTATCAGATATCCAGGATACAAAGATCATTAAGATACCTACCGGCCAATCAGTTTCTTCCCAACATATTAAATTGAATCACATGAAATTGCCATTTTAGTAAGTTAAAACTACTTTAGGGTTGACAGTTTCATATGGTTCAAACTAATATTATGGAAAATAGGTATAGAACTTAAAATATCAAAATTAGAATGTCTCAAGTCCTTAAACAGAGTAAGACATGCACTAAGAAAAAGAGGAAGAAAAACAATCCTAATTGGGGGTGGGAATTCAGAAAAGCCACAAATAAGCAGAAGGACTTGAGCTAGATCATGAAGCATTAGTACAATTTCAACAGACAAAAATGGTGGAAAAGGCATTTCAATTAGAGATTACATTAGAACTTTATTAAAATGGAAATTGGCAAGTCTCACTAAGGCTATTTTGGATGAAATAAATAGAAATATATTTAAATTAGCTCAACTAAAAAAGGCTGTATCATATACCATAAACCCTCACAAAAATCCAAAGATAAGCAACAAAGTACATCTGGGTCTGACAGGAACTGGAACTAGAAATTGGAACAGAAGCTTCTCTCATCATATCTTGGATATTGACTGTACCAATATAACCAGACTTCCTGGATTCATATTCCAGCTTACCCACTCCACAGACCTGAGGTAAGTCATTTACTTTCTTTCTGCTTCAGGTTCCTCAATTTAACAATAGGGAAATAGAGTTGAGGATTAAATGATGTCAACTCATGCGAAGTACGTAGATAGTGCCAGCCATACAGTAAGTGCTACATAAGGATTTACTAAGATAATTCTTTCTGGGTGGCTCCATTTTGCTTTGTCTCCCCCATTACTGTATTCCACCAACTGAACTTGCTTGTAACTCAACATGAAAGTCTCCTGACTTCTCTTTAAGTGCGGAACTGCTTTCTCTCCGTCAAAATAACGTACTGGTCTGTGTTGAGTCCTATGTAAATATCAGGTCCTACTAGCCATGGATAAGAAATGAATGATATCCTAGGAAAAAAAGAGCTTGAATAGTAGTGAGTATGTCAGAGGAGGTAACATAGCTTAATAGAAATAGGCATATTTTAATCTGATAAAAGTATCGAAGATGATTTTGACTTTATACTAGTACAGGATGTCTTATAAATTGTGTAAAGATGAGTAGGCAAATTAAAGCCCAATCCTGAGGGTGATGACTATTCTACTAAGAGTTTAGATTTCATTCCATGGGTAATGGGGAAGCATCAAAGGCTTTAAGTAAGACTGTGTTTTAAGAAGATAATTTGAAAACAGTGTGGAGATAGAAGTAAGTAGCGCAGAGATAGATGGATATAAGAGGAAAGAACACAGGATATAAACCTAATGTGTGGTTTGACCAACATAGTCTGCATGAGAAATCAGCAATGATGTCACTTTACTTCTGTGTAAACCGTTGATTACCAATGACTGAGTCTCAAAGATATTCCTCATTTCTAAGAGGTTTATGAAAGTAATATGTCCATACCCCTGGACTGCTATAAAGATCAAATTGGAATATATATACATGTATATGTGTGTATATATATATATATATATACATGTATATGTATATGTATATATATATATATATATGTTTCATATGTGTGTGCATTTTGAAGACACTAATATATATAAGGTATTTATTAATATGATTTTTTATCTAAAACTGACTCTCCAATAACATCAATTCCCAAGGATAGTGTTTGTTCTGTAATGTATTCAAAAGTAGTAGCAGCCCAACCATCATTTATATTTCTACACTTAAAACCTAGATCCAGAAGATATACAGCACAAGCACTAACTGAAAAAAATTAAAACCTAGATCCAGAAGATATACAGCACAAGCACTAACTGAAAAAAATTAAAACCTAGATCCAGAAGATATACAGCACAAGCACTAACTGAAAAAAATTAAAACCTAGATCCAGAAGATATACAGCACAAGCACTAACTGAAAAAAAATCTTCCCACTTCAACAAAACTTTTCACTCTCTCTTCCATCATCGTAGTAGTACATTTAGATTCTCAAGATAGATGATTGAAACTGGCAATGTGAAAAAGAAATATTTTGCAAAAAGAGTTGTGATTCAGCTGCAATGATTGCCAAATAATTTAGTTTATAAATCTTCAGAGTTCAGCTTTGGTAAACCCAAAATATGCCCTGTTACACATCAGATTTATTCTGTTTCTGGGAATCTTTAAACTCCACAAATATTACTGGCTTTAAAACCACTTTAAGAACTTTAAATAAATAAACATTAAAGGAACAATACTAATTCACGCCATTAGGTCTTTTACCAAGTTTTAATGTCATCATTTCATTCTCCCCATTGTTTGGCATTTTCTTGAGGAGGGTACCTCCACAATGAGTACCTTCTCTTCCATAATTTCTTTTCCTTCTACGTCAACAGCATTCTAAAATAAATTGCTCTAGAAAATATGAGCATATTAAAAACATTTCCTAATATATCTTTTTAAAAAATTAGGTCAATTTTAGTATGTGCTGCTTGAATATTTCAGAAGGCTAGCTGCTTTGAAAATACTTCAAGAATAATTTGATTTTTAGAGTAGATGCTTTACTAGGTGGTGCACTCATACCCTAGCTGCTGTGATTGTTGCATGCTAATCGAATAAAACTGCTCACTTCTCTAGAGATTGCCCCCAGACCGGCCTCAGCATGGGGATTATGCCTCACTGCCCCTCCCAAGGTGACTTATAGCCAATGTCTGAGTGATACGATTTACAAATGGGTGGCCATCTTGCCTCAAGGGGAGACACCTTTTATGGGCCTTTTATGCTTCAGAAACATCTCTGTGGATCAAGCCAAGATTCCACTTTACATGAGGCAACATGTTATTTTCCACTCCCCCATCTTGCTTAACTTCCTTCCTTATAGACCTTCCCTAGAGAGCACAGCCTCAGTAAAGCTGATGCATCAAATCCCGTCTCCTCAGGCTCTGCTTTGAGGGAACTCAACCCAAGTCTTCTCACTCACAGGATAACTAAGGTAACTAAGGTTATCTCCTTACATGTAAAATAGATATGAAATGCATATGGGAATACATACACATTTCATTTGAAAGTTCTTGAAAGTCATAAGACTTTCTCAAAAATCAATTCAATAATTACTTATGGAACAACAACTATATAAACTACCCAGTGCTTAGAAGTAAAATCTCTATTAGTAAATTAATAATGCCCATTATTACTGATCCTAGAAATGTCTTATCATTTTGCTATACAGTGAAAAAGAAAACAGTTATTTTAGTGTTCAGCTTACATAGAAATACTAAGCTAGAAAAGTACAAATTTACTGATCATGCCCCCCTGAGAGACCTCAATTTCACCATAATGCAGGTGATCTTAAAAGATTAGTAGTAATTTTTGGCCGTGCTGCCAAAGTTCTGAGTTCAAATTAAATTTAAACATTTTATTACAAAGATTTCAGGCATCTCAAGGTCAGGAGAATGATGTAGTGAGATTTAAAAGTTATTCTCTTTACCAAATCAATACTATTATTCTCCCTAATCCCGAATATTTGATAACAGTTGATAATCAATGGTTTCCAATCACTAACTCATAAATGCATTCTTGTCTAGTGTTTTGAGATTTCAAGTCAAGAAGACAAAGAGTTTTTCATAATTTCTTTTTCCTTCTCCTTTGAAAAATGCTGGTGACCCTTGATTTTAAAAAAGGAGGGTTTTGGGCTTTCCTGGTGGCGCAGTGGTTGAGAATCTGCCTGCTAATGCAGGGGACACGGGTTCGAGCCCTGGTCTGGGAAGATCCCACATGCCGCGGAGCAACTAGGCCCGTGAGCCACAACTACTGAGCCTGCGCGTCTGGAGCCTGTGCTCCGCAACAAGAGAGGCCACGATAGTGAGAGGCCCGCGCACCGCGATGAAGAGTGGCCCCCGCTCGCCGCAACTGGAGAAAGCCCTCGCACAGAAACGAAGACCCAACACAGCCAAAAATAAATAGATAAAAAATAAATTAAAAAAAAAAAAAAAGGAGGGTTTTGGTCTTGCATGAAACAGTTACATACTTTTTGTTCTGAGTTTACAGGAAACATAATTTTCTGAAATTGTGGACAATTAAGACTTACCAGTGACTTAGCCAGTGTTCTAAGTGTTTTTAAATATATGAATGCATTGAATCATCACAAATATCCTATTAAAAAGTTACTATTATTATCATCATATACCATATATATACACCACATATGTATCAGAAAACAGAGGTGAAAAGGTATCAAGTAACTTGCTGAAGGTAAGATGGATAGAATTCAGGCTGTCTGGCTCCAGTATGGACACCTTTACTATTTACTCTGCACAATGCTTCAATTACTACAAAGGAAAATTCAGTTATGATGAAAAATATATGCAAATAGTATCACTAAAGGTAGCATTTTCTATAACTAAATGTCAAACTACAAGATAAGAAGGATGGCTTGAAAGTCATATTTATGTCAAAAACTTAGAAATGTTGGCTTTAATTCAATAGTGTAATATGTTGGTCTGGCCCTACATTTGTGGGATGCAAAAATAAATTATTACAAACTTTAACATTTTTAAATTAATCCTGACTAAAAATAAATTTAAACAAGAGGCCACAAGTCTCAATTCTTTTTTTTTTTTTTTAGCATCTTTATTGGAGTATGATTGCTTTACAATGGTGTGTTAGCTCTTCTGTATAACAAAGTGAATCAGCTATACATATACATACATCCCATTAACTCCTCCCTCTTGCGTCTCCCTCCCACCCTCCCTATCCCACCCCTCTAGGTGGACACAAAGCACTGAGCTGATCTCCCTGCGATATGCGGCTGCTTCCCACTAGCTATCTATTTTACATTTTGTAGTGTATATATGTCCATGACACTCTCTTACTTTGTCCCAGGTTACTCTTCCCCCTCCATGTGTCCTAAAGTCCTTTCTCTTTGTCTGCATCTTTATTCCTGTCCTGCCCCTAGGTTCTTCAAAATCATTTTTTAAAAAAATTTTTTAGATTCCATATATATGTGTTAGCATATGGTATTTGTTTTTCTCTTTCTGACTTACTTCACTCTGTACGACAGTCCCTAGGTCTATCCACCTCACTGCAAATAACTCAATTTTATTTCTTTTTTATGGCTGAATAACATTCCATTGTATATATGTGTCACATCTTCTTTATCCATTCATCTGTCAATGCACACTTAGGTTGCTACCATGTCCTGGCTATTGTAAATAGAGCTGCATTGAACATTGTGGTACATGACTCTTTTTTAATTATGGTTTGCTCAGGGTAGATGCCCAGTAGTGGGATTGCTGGGTCGTATGCTAGTTCTATTTTTAGTTTTTAAAGGAACCTCCATACTGTTCTCCACAGTGGATGTATCAATTAACATTCCACCAACAGGGCAAAAGGGTTCCCTTTTCTCCACACCCTCTCTAGCATTTATTGTTTGTAGATTTTTTGATGATGGACATCCTGACCAGTGTGAGGTGATACCTGAAAAATATTACGAAGCTGTTGATGCAAGTGATATTGAAAGCACAGAGCACATATTTAACCATTAACTTTAATTTAGATTAAAAGGTAAATATTCACTACCTTTATTCCCTATCACTTACCACAATACTTACATAAAATCTATTAATCTTACGGATATTGTCAATGCAAAGTTAAGTTTCTAATTTCACTAACGTTTAAAAAGGGCAAAGAACTAGAGGAACCAAGATGGCTGAGTAGAAGGACATGCTCTCACTCCCTCTCGTGAGAACACCAGAATCACAACTAGCTGCTGGACAATCATCAACAGGAAGACACTGGAACTCAACAAAAAAGATACCCCACATCCAAAGACAAAGGAGAAGCCACAATGAGATGGTATGAGGGGTGCAATCACAGTAAAATCAAATCCCATAACTGCTGGGTGGGTGAATCACAGACTGGAGAACACTTATACCACAGAAGTCCACCCAATGGAGTGAAGGTTCTGAGCCCCATGTCAGGATTCCCAACCTGGGGAGGGAGGGAGGAGGAGGAATTCCTAGAGAATCAGACTTTGAAGCCTAGTGGGACTTGATTGCAGGACTTCAACAGGACTGGGGGAAAGAGAGACTCCACTCTTGGAGGGCACACACAAAGCAGTGTGCGCATCAGGACCCAGGGGAAGGAGCAGTGACCCCAGGGGAGACTGAACCAGATCTACCTGCTAGTGTTGGAGGGTCTCCTGCAGAGGCGGGGGGTGGCTGTGGTTCACCGTGCGGACAAGGACACTGGCAGCAGAAGTTCTGGGAAGTACTCCTTGTTGTGAGTCCTCCCAGAGTCTGTCATTAGCCCCACCAAAGAGCCCAGGTAGGCTCCAGTATTGGGTTGCCTCAGGCCAAACAACCAACAGGGAGGGAACCCAGCCCCACCCATCAGCAGACAAGCGGATTAAAGTTTTACTGAGCTCTGCCAACCAGAGCAACACCCAGCTCTACCCACCACCAGTCCATCCCATCAGGAAACTTATACAAGCCTCTTAGACAGCCTCATCCACCAGAGGGCAGACAGCAGAAGCAAGGAGAACTACAATCCTGCAGCCTGTGGAACAAAAACCACATTCACAGAAAGACAGACAAGATGAAAAGGCAGAGGGCTATGTACCAGATGAAGGAACAAGATAAAACTCCAGAAAAAAAACTAAATGAAGTGGAGATAGGCAACCTTCCAGAAAAAGAATTCAGAATAATGATAGTGAAGATGATCCAGGACCTCGGAAAAAGAACAGAGGCAAAGATCGAGAAGATGCAAGAAATGTTTAACAAAGACCTAGAAGAATAAAAGAACAAACAAACAGAGATGAACAATACAATAACTGAAATGAAAACTACACTAGAAGGAATCAATAGCAGAATAACTGAGGCAGAAGAACGGATAAGTGACCTGGAAGACAGAATGGTGGTGGAATTCACTGCTGCGGAACAGAATAAAGAAAAAAGAATGCAAAGAAATGAAGACAGCCTAAGAGACCTCCGGGACAACATCAAACGCAACAACGTTTGCGTTACAGGAGTCCCAGAAGGAGAAGAGAGAGAAACGACCTGAGAAAATATTTGAAGAGATTATAGCTGAAAACTTCCCTAACATGGGAAAGGAAATAGCCACCCAAGTCCAGGAAGAGCAGAGTCCCATACAGGATAAACTCAAGGAGAAACACACCGAGATACATAGTAATCAAGATGGCAAAAATTAAAGACAAAGAAATATTGAAAGCAGCAAAGGAAAAACAACAAAAAACATACAAGGGAACTCCCAATAGGTTAAGAGCTGACTTCTCAGCAGAAACTCTACCAGCCAGAAGGGAGTGGCATGATATACTTAAAGTGATGAAAGGGAAGAACCTACAACCAAGATTACTCTACCCAGCAAGAATCTCATTCAGATTCGGTGGAGAAATCAAAAGCTTTACAGACAAGCAAAAGCTAAGAGAATTCAGCACCACCAAACCAGCTCTACAACAAATGCTAAAGGAACTTCTCTACATGGGAAACACAAGAGAAGAAAAGGACCTACAAAAACAAACCCAAAACAATTAAGAAAATGGTCATAGGAGCATACATATCGAAAATTACCATAAACGTGATGGATTAAATGCTCCACCAAAAGAAACAGGCTTGCTGAATGGATACAAAAACAAGACCCATATATATGCTGTCTAAAAGAGACCCACTTCAGACCTAGGGACACATACAGACTGAAAGTGAGGGAATGGAAAAAGATATTCCATGCAAATGGAAATCAAAAGAAAGCTGGAGTAGCAATACTCATATCAGATAAAATAGACTTTAAAATAAAGAATGTTACAAGAGACAAGAAATGACACTACATAATGATCAAGGGATCAATCCAAGAAGAATATGTAACAATTATAAATATATATGCATCCAACATAGGAGCACCTCAAAACATAAGGCAACTGCTAACAGCTATAAAAGAGGAAAGCGACAGTAATACAATAATAGTGGGGGACTTTAACACCTCACTTACACCAATGGACAGATCATCCAAAATGAAAATAAATAAGGAAACAAGCTTTAAATGACACAATAGACCAGATAGATTTAATTGATATTTATAGGACACTCCATCCAAAAACAGCAGATTACACTTTCTTCTCAAGTGCTCATGGAACATTCTCCAGGTTAGATCACATCTTGGGTCACAAATCAAGCCTCAGTAAATTTAAGAAAATTGAAATCATATCAAGCATCTTTTCTGACCACAATGCTATGAGATTAGAAATCAATTACAGGGAAAAAAACGTAAAAAACACAAACAAATGGAGGTTAAACAATACGTTACTAAATAACCAAGAGATCACTGAAGAAATCAAAGAGGAAATCAAAAAATACCTAGAGACAAACGACAATGAAAACAACGACGATCCAAAACATATGCGATGCAGCGAAAGCAGTTCTAAGAAGGAAGTTTTTAGTTATACAAGCCTACCTCAAGAAACAAGAAAAATCTCAAATAAACAATCTAACTTTACACCTTAAGGAACCAGAGAAAGAAGAACAAACAAAACCCAAAGTTAGCAGAAGGAAAGAAATCATGAAGATCAGAGCAGAAATAAATGAAATAGAAACAAAGAAAACAATAGCAAAGATCAATAAAACTAAAAGCTGGTTCCTGGAGAAGATAAACAAAATTGATAAGCCATTAGCCAGACTCATCAAGAAAAAGAGGGGGAGGACTCAAATCAATAAAATTAGAAATGAAAAAGGAGAAGTTACAAGAGACACTGCAGAAATACAAAGCATCCTAAGAGAATACTACAAACAACCCTATGTCAATAAAATGGACAACCTGGAAGGAATGGACAAATTCTTAGAAAGTTATAACCTTTGAAGGCTGAACCAGGAAGAAATACAAAATATGAACAGACCAATCACAAGTAATGAAACTGAAACTGTGATTAAAAATCTTCCAAAAAACAAAAGTCCAGGACCAGATGGCTTCACAAGTGAATTCTATCAAACATTTAGATAAGAGCTAACACCCAACCTTCTCAAACTCTTCCAAAAAATTGCAGAGGAGGGAACACTCCCAATCTCATTCAATGAGGCCACCTTCACCCTGATACCAAAACCAGACAAAGATACTACAAAAAAAGAAAATTACAGGCCAATATCACTGATGAATATAGATGCAAAAATCCTCAACAAAATACTAGCAAACAGAATCCAACAACACATTAAAAGGATCATACACCATGATCAAGTGGGATTTATCCCAGGGATGCATGGATTCTTCAATACACGCAAATCAATCAATGTGATACACCGTATTAACAAATTTAAGAAGAAAAACCTTATTATCATCTCAACAGATGCAGAAAAAGCTTTTGACAAAATTCAACACCCATTAATGATAAAAACTCTCCAGAAAGTGGGCAGAGAGGGACCCTACCTCAACATAATAAAGGCCATATATGACAAACCCACAGCAAACATCATTTTCAATGGTGAAAAACTGAAAGCATTTCCTCTAAGATCAGGAACAAGACAAGGATGTCCACCCTCACCACTATTATTCAACATAGTTTTGGAAGTCCTAGCCATGGCAATCAGAGAACAAAAAGAAATAAAAGGAATACAAATAGGAAAAGAAGAAGTAAAACTGTCACTGTTTGCAGATGACATGATACTATACATAGGGAATCCTAAAAATGCCACCAGAAAACTACTAGAGCTAATCAATGAATTTGGTAAAGTTGCAGGATACAAAATTAATGCACAGAAATCTCCTGCATTCCTATACACTAATGATGAAAAATCTGAAAGAGAAATTAAGGAAACAGTCCCATTTACCATTGCAACAAAAAGAATGAAATACCTAGGAATAAAACTATCTAGAGAGACAAAAGACCTGTAGGCAGAAAACTATAAGACACTGATGAAAGAAATTAAAGATGATACCAACAGATGGAGAGATATACCATGTTCTTGGATTGGAAGAATCAATATTGTGAAAATGACTATACTACCCAAAGCAATCTACAGATTCAATGCAATCCCTATCAAATTACCAATGGCCTCTTTTACAGAACTAGAACAAAAAAGCTTAAAATTTGTATGTAGACACAAAAGACACCAAATAGCCAAAGCAGTCTTGAGGGAAAAAAACAGAGCTGGAGGAATCAGACTCCCTGACTTCAGACTATACTACAAAGCTACAGTAATCAAGACAATATGGTACAGGCACAAAAACAGAAACACAGATCAATGGAACAAGATAGAAAGCCCAGAGATAAACCCACGCACCTATGGTCAACTAATCTGTGACAAAGGAGGCAAGGATATACAATGGAGAAAAGACAGTCTCTTCAATAAGTGGTGCTGGGAAAACTGGACAGCTACATGTAAAAGAATGAAATTAGAACACTCCCTAACACCATACACATAAATAAACTCAAAATGGATTCGAGACCTCAATGTAAGACCGGACACTATAAAACTCTTAGCGGAAAACATAGGAAGAACACTCTTTGACATAAATCACAGCAAGATCCTTTTTGATCCACCTCCAAGAGTAATGGAACTAAAAGCAGAAATAAACAAATGGGACCTAATGAAACTTCAAAGCTTTTGCACAGCAAAGGAAACCATAAAGAAGACGAAAAGACAACCCTCAGAATGGGAGAAAATATTTGCAAATGAATCAACGGACAAAGGATTAATCTCCAAAATATGTAAACAGCTCATGCAGCTCAATGTTAAAGAAACAACCCAATCCAAAAATGGGCAGAAGACCTAAATAGACATTTCTCCAATGAAAACATACAGATGGCCAAGAAGCACATGAAAAGCTGCTCAACATCACTAATTATTTGAGAAATGCAAATCAAAACTACAATGAGGTATCACCTCACACCACTTAGAATGGGCATCATCAGAAAATCTACAAACAACAAATGTTGGAGAGGGTGTGGAGAAAAGGGAACCCTCTTGCACTGTTGATCGGAATGTAAATTGATACAGCCACTATGGAGAACAGTAAGGAGGTTCCTTAAAAAGCTAAAAATAGAATTACCATATGATCCAGCAATCCCACTACTGGGCATATACCCAGAGAAAACCATAATTCAAGAAGACACATGCACCCCAATTTTCATTGCAACACTATTTACAATAGTCAGGTCATGGAAGCAACCTAAATGCCCATCGACAGACGAATGGATAAAGAAGTTGTGGTAGTTATATACAATGGAATATTACTCAGCCATAAAAAGGAACGAAATTGAGTCATTTTTTGAGATGTGGATGGATCTAGAGACTGTCATACAGAGTGAAGTAAGTCAGAAGGAGAAAAACAAATATCATATATTAACACATGTATGTGGAACCTAGAAAAATGGTACAGATGAACCGGTTTGCAGGGCAGAAGTTGAGACACAGATGTAGAGAACAAACGTATGTACACCAAGGGGGGAAAACCGCTGGGGTGGGGGGATGGTGGTGCTGAATTGGGCGATTGGGATTGACATGTATACACTGATGTGTATAAAATTGATGACTAATAAGAACCTGCTGTATAAAAAAATAAAGTAAAATTAAAAATTAAAAAAAACCTAATACTAAACTTTCTTTGGGTTATTTGTATGGAAATATGTTAATAGAAATGTTTCAGACATTACATGAAATTCCTAAAAATCTTATATGTTCTGGTATAATGTTATAAGTTATAATTCTAGTTATTACTTTAAAATGTATATCTCAGAAATAACTATATTTCCTTGTCAATTGCATTATTATGAACTTTTATCAAATCTTTAACTGTGGTCATTTTTAAGTCTTTTGTCATTTACAGACAGTTCTGGGTGTCCTCTGATGCTTTTGCAAAAATGTTCCTATAAAAGGGTTTCATCTTCAAGGAATTCATGGAAAAGACTCTGACAAGTACAGGTTTCTGGTAACTGACCATACTGCTGAACTGAATGAATAAGCATTTTCAGAACTCTAATGGAACACTGATGAATTCATAAAAGTGCTAACAAAAGATCAAGCTGAACAAAAAAATTAATTACATGGGACTGAGTGAACTGATGAGGATGATTATAATTTTTGTGACTTTCTGTTTGAATAAAAAAAAAAGTTAAAAAAAATTAAAAAATAAAAAGGGCAAAATCTGTGATGTCATCTAAAAAGTATTGACCTATCCTTGAGAATATTAATATCTGTAGTAAAAAAAAAAATTTATTAAAATTTGTTGTAGAAAATTTTCAAGTTGTAAATCTTCTCAATCACAGGAGGTTGATTTTACTCACCAACCTTGCAAATATTAACCCATTGACTTTGACCTTACTAACTGCATATTAATTTAATCAATTACAGGAAATCTTGCACATTCACTTAAGAGAAAAGTTTTAAGGTCTTTCTCCTTGTTAAAAAAAAAAATTCTATTTGATAAGTTTAACAAGTAAGTGGTTCTAACAGATTAACTTTAGAACCCAATGCAGAATCTTGATTTATCTATCTTGAAAAGACGCTGACAACCTAGAGTGTAACCTGAAATTACTGACCCCATGATGGTGGCCACAACTTATGTTCTTTGTTAAAGAGTTGAAATAAGCGGAATTTTTTAATCTAGGAAAAAAAAGAACCTTAGGATGAAGAATAATAATACTTACATACCACCTACTGCCCTATAGCAAATCTACTTTTCATCTTTGTTAAAGATACTACACTTCTCTTGATGCAGTCTAAGCTTAACATAGACATCTTGGTTATGTATACACATTATACACACATGTGTATATCCACTAATTCTTAAAACAACCCTATGTGTTAAGTGTTGTTATTACTATTATATATTACTTTGTCATTATTGTCTTACAAAAATGGAAACTAAGGTATACAACTAATGAGAGGAGAATTTGGATTTGAACTAAGACAGTCTGGTTCACAGTCTTGTATATTGTACCGTCTTTCATAATACAGCTGTTTAAATAGTTGAAGGTCTGTCATGTTAAAAGGATAGTAGATTATAATAAGAACAATTTATGCCAGCTCCTCTTAGCTTTTGAACTAGATAGAACCCAAGGAAGGGGAACGGTGATTTACTCTGGCCAGCCTGTTTTTGACTGAGAAAGCAGGATCAGTACTTTACGGCAAGGTTTATCAACACTGGCACAATTATTTGGGACTAGACAATTCCCTGTTGTTGAGGCCCCTCTGCATTTCAGGATATTTAGCATTATCCCTGGCCTCTGGTCCCTAGATACCAGTGGCAACTCCTCTGTTGTAATAACCAAAAATAACATCCTCTGCAGGTCAGAAACACCCTGAGTTGAGATCCACTGCTTTGGGGACAAGGATAGAGAATTTTCCCTCTTGATACAAGAGAAAAATTACCAGAGTAGAAGTTTTGAGGTCTAAGAAAAAGACTACAGAAGACAAAAACATACCAAAAAGGGAGAGGCAGTATGTAGCCAGGAATCTGATAAAAAAAAAGTTAAAAAGTACCAAATGTAACTGATACACACCCAGAAACAAACAAAAGGATGTTTTAAAAGGAAAGGCACTATCTCCAATTCCAAGGTCTCATTTCCCTCTTCCACTCACCCCCATCTAAGAAAGACAAGGACTCAAACTTTTTTTTTTTTCTCCTACTGAGGTATAACTGACAAATAAAAACTGTATACATTTAGGTTGTACAATGTGATGATTTGATACATATACATCGTGAAAACTCAAACCAGCTTTAAGAGTGGAAACTGTCACAAAAAATAAAGGTCTCAAATGCTGTATAACCATTACAGAGCAAAATGAGACTTATCCCACCATCTCCCTAGGACCTAGGACAGCAGGTGCATAAAAGTACCACCTCCCCACCATGTGGCCATGACAGGTGTCACAAGATGATGGCAATGCTCTCCTGCCAAATTCAGATACAGCCTCAGATTCCCCCTCAACCCTGGATTCTAGGCAGAACCTGTCACTAATCAGAGTTGACATGCGAGATGAAATCAATTTTTTATACCTGTTATAGATGCTATGTTTCTTCTGATAGATTCTAAGACTAACACAGCCATTCTGGCAATCATATAAAACTATTAACTCATGGTGAGCCTATCTTTCTACAACATATGTAAGCATTTTTTTCATCTATGTTGCTATAAAGCCATACTAGCAAGTTCAGGACATTATGGAATTTTATCTTACTAGAGAAGCTCGTATGTTTAGTTGTATTTAAACCTATAGAGACATTTGAATCAGGCTCTCATACAATAAATTTCATTTTCAGCCTGAAGTCATCTAAAAATTTGACAAGAATTATTATTTTATTTATTTATTTATTTATTTATGGCTGTGTTGGGTCTTCGTTTCTGTGCGAGGGCTTTCTCTAGTTGTGGCAAGCGGTGGCCACTCTTCATTGCGGTGCGCGGGCCTCTCACTATCACGGCCTCTCTTGTGGCAGAGCACCAGCTCCAGACGCGCAGGCTCAGTAGTTGTGGCTCACGGGCCCAGCTGCTCCGCGGCATGTGGGATCTTCCCAGACCAGGGCTCAAACCCGTGTCCCCCGCACTGGCAGGCAGACTCTCAACCACTGCGCCACCAGGGAAGCCCAACAAGAATTATTTTTATCTCAAATAAATTAATAAATATTTTCAACTCAACAGATTCTTGTTGCTTGGGAAATCTTTTTACACAATTTTATAACTATCCACCTTCGGATACCATTGACTCAATATTTAATCAACAAACATAAGCTGAGAAGAACTCTAACAGTTTTCTGAATAATTAGTAACTATGTAAACATAACTTCCAGCCTATTATTTGATATCATGAATCTTTGCAAAGGCTGATGCCGATACATTGTATCTGCCACATTTCCCTAATCCACCCACGAAGACAGAAGTAAGGTTAATATAACATGACTCATTTTTAATGGATACTTTTTAGTGAATCTAGTTCTTTACTACTTACTCTTCTCAGGGCTCTCAAACTGCACACTTATGCAAAGGTCTTTATAATCCCAAGCGAAATCATAATGTAAAAACATGTCAAAAAGTATCTGCTACCTTCCTGAAATTTACATTTCTCTGGAATGCCATTCTAAACCCTGTACAACACAAAAGGCCTCCCCCTACTTTCCTTGGTTTCTAGCTTTATGGTTCAACAGAAGGTTCTCAGTTAATGGGCTATCCAGCCATCCCATATAAACTAATATAAATGAGAAATTGACAATTAGATAACCTTCCTATTGAAATGGCCCCTGGCCTTTCTAACACCAGGGAAGTTTCCTAGGCCACCCCACGCCCCCATTTGTACTCTTAGTGCTATAAAATCTTTTAGAATTATCTCTCTTCTCCTCTTCCTTTTCCTTCCCTCTTCTTTCTTAGAAACAGAAATCAAATTCTCTTCGTTTCCTCTCTCAACTGAACTATATTTGCTTTGGCTCCTTTCCTTAAGATATTATCCTCTATAAAGGTATTTTTCTAAAATAGAAGAGGGTAAAAATACATATGCTTACCAAGGAGAGAGGATAATATGAATGACTAAAGCAAACTGGATGTCAAGGTAAAAGGAACGCAAATCCAATGAAATAGGGCAACTGACATGTGACTTCAGTACTGGGAAGCTAACAGGAACAGATTGCAACAGTAACAAACTGAAAAGGGCATGCCCAGTCTAGGGGGACAGCTATAATAGTTAGCTACAAAAAGTGTTTGATATGTGAGCACACCGATCTGGCTTTATAAGAAATCTAGAATCCAAAATTGATGTACAATTTCCTAAATTCAAAATACTAGCTTATTTTGATCTCTATCATTCAGGTCATTATGTCTGTAGGCTGCTTAAGGCCTGCGGGTAACCAGAGGAAACCACTGTTCTAAACAAAAAATGTGTCCTCCCAAGTTAATTCTGGGGCCAGCTGTTAAGCAAATAAAATTTTCACAAACACCCACGTTATCTACATTTTAAATTCCAGAGAAAGCAGTTAGTAATTTATGAATTTCAAAGCCTACCCAAAAAGAAGCCAATATGAAAACAGCCATAGAATTCCCAATTTCGCTTCATTCAATTCAGCTTATTGTATAAGAATGTAGCTTCTAGTTTTCTCTGGAGGGACAGATCAATCATTAGCATTGTTATCATAAAGATGCATTAGCCTTGAGGTAAAGCAATAAGGCGAACTGACCACTCCTTCTTGACTTTTTTTGTTGTCATTTTTCTCAGTATTAAAAGTCATTGCTGTGCACCTATCTTGTGATTTTTGTCCCTGTCAGAATTGCTGCTTAAAAAGTGAACAGCTTTTAACTGTAATGTCATGATTCAATAACCTAATATGCAATTACCTCTTTCACTATCACACAGAAGTACAGCTTTTCAAATATACAAAGAAAACTAAAAGATGTTCTATAGTGCCTTTTACAAGATACTTCTTTCCTTCCTTCTCTTATTCTGTGCTTTTCTACATTCCTCTTCCCTTTCAGCACTCACTATGTCTTGTGTCTTCTCCCCTATTTAGTCATCAGACTCTTTATGGCATGAAGGGAGGTAGCATTCATTTTATGATAGTTCTCTGAACACTATTTTGATCTTCCTAGAAGAAAGCCCTGTATGACTTTAATAAATGGGCATATTATGTAACCGGAATGAACATTTTCTAAAACTTCTGTAATTTATAATAGGCTCCCATCACAGGTCAAGCCTAAGCCAACACTGAAAAACTCTTGATATCTTTCTATTTGTTTTAAATCACACGAACGATGAATTTGTACAACCAGCATTACTCTTTTACCTGAAACTGAAAATGGAGGAAACTTCAAAAATACACATGAGTCTGCAAGAGAAAAAATGAACTTTGTATCCTACAATTCCTGAGACATGCTATTTTTACCCTGTCTTCCTCCCCAAAATATCTTTTGCACTTATAAGCACACTGATTGTTTTTATAGCTAATAATAATCACAGTCATCATAATGACAAAAGTCTTAGGCAGTAAATGAAAGATAAAATTAACTACTGAGCTTCTGCAAAGGGAATGGGTTGTTTCTAGCTAAGAATTAAGGAAAGATTTGCTATTAATAACAACGTTTAACACAGCTATGAGCATTTTCATGCCTACCTGCCCAATGCCAGGAAGAAAAGGCAAGCTGAAAGTGAATCCAGTAATAAGGCTAAATTTCATTAAAGTTGCTTTTATGTTTGTTCAACATTTTGCCAGGTTTTCGCAGATTTCTGTGTATGTGATAATACCAAATATATTACAGAAAAAACATTTTATTTTTCTCTTAGCTGAATTATATGGAGATAAGTTTAAAAAAGTAAAAAGTTGGTTTGGTGACTCTAGGTCAACTCAGCTCTAGGGCTTTAGAAATCCTATTTTCCGAGCCCCTTAGTCAATTCCCTGGTGTCAGTTAAGTGTCTTAGTTGAACTCCTAAAGATTCCATCTTATGTTTGGGTCCTTACAATGCATGGTACTGACAAGAGAATGAGTCCTGATTACTGTTGCACTAAAAAGGTAGTCCTAGTGGTTTTGGAGGTTAATATGCCAGAGCAAAGCCCACAGCTATTTAAGCAGAAGTTATTAGTTCTGTAGTGTAATGGTCTATCAGTATTTGTCTGGTCCTAGCCTCCATCCATCTGTTCAGAATCCACATCCAGCTCTACAGAGGTCATCCTGAGCCTCTCCCAGAGACAGCTAGAAGGAATCGGTCAGTATTTCAATAACTCTCACCCTTGAGCACAGTAGTTGGAGAGATGTGATTAAAAATAGCTGTTCTTTTTCCTTATCTAAGGACTAAATCCCTGTTCATGTGATTAAGACCCTTCTCTACCACCAAGGTTCCCAGACATAAATAAATTTCCTGGAGCTTTATCTATAACTTGCTGCCAAAGGCCTCTCCTGCCATGTTTCACTCACCTGCCAAGAAAGCCACCTGCCTGCCTGGCTGTCCCTGGACTTCCTTGGTGATGACAATTGACCTGTCTGCACTTCCTATCAAGAGGCTCTTGGTGGCTCTGATTCCCAAGCTGGCTCATCTCACAACCAGCAGCAGAGTCTAGACACTACCATTTAAGGAAAGTCTGGCATTAAATTTCTAAGATGGAGCTTAAAGGCATGTTGATTTAGAAATCTTGACTCTCGAACAAGCCTAAATTTGCTATGTCAGGCTGACTCAGCAACAACCCAAAGAAGAGTCAGCTCATAGTTCATAATTGACTTTTAAATATATACACCTTGTTCATAAGCTCGTTCTAAAGCAACAAGGCTTTCCTTTTAAGGAAGTATGACTAGCATTTTAAGAAATGTTTATATCTATTTTGAATAAAAGGCTGTTATACATTAGGGTGGATGTTCTATTTTTTTTACAGTCTCTATAAATGTTCCCACAAAATAAAAATGCATGGATGTATTCCATGAATAAAATTAACAAATTGCAGAGAGTTTTGGAAACACACACACACACACACACACACACACACACACACACACACAGGCTTCCTAAAAATGTCAATATCAGGTTAGAGAGGCAGGAAAATATCCTACCTTGTCCTATACTGCCATCAGGTGGATAATATAAATAAGACTGTCTCACTACAGCAATTTAGAGTCATTTACCTGCTTCAAAAGTTAGATGACCCAGTGTGCCCAAGACAGGACAGGTTTACATTCTTGTCAGCATATTCAATATTAGAAACACCTTTTATTCTCAAAACATTACTAGTTTAGATGACAATTCATAACATTAATAAATAGAGGCTTAGCCTAAAAGACACTTCATCCAGCCATTGCCTACTTTACTCACCTAGCCTCCCTTGCTTATTGCACTCTAGGGCAGACTGGCCTTGATGCCATGCTTGTTGTTTTTTTTTTTATGCTTGTTTTTTTTTTTAACATCTTTATTGGAATATAATTGTGTTACAATGTTATGTTAGTTTCCTTTGTATAACAAACTGAATCAGCTATATGTATACATATATCCCCATATACCCTCCCTCTTGCGCCTCCCATGTTGTGAAATAAGGTTGCTTCTGCTTGTCATTTTAACCGAGCAGGAGCCCATGGGGCCTTCCTGGAACAGACCCCTCCCCCATATTCTCTGCTGTAGCTCCTCTCTGAAGGACCCATGCATATTTCCTGAGTTTTTCAGATGCTAAAAACCACCACCAAATGGAAGAAATTTACTACTTGATGATCATGAGCACACAGACCCTGGACCTCCCGGTGCCTAAGGACTGATAAAGTTAACCACCCTGTTACATAAACATCAACCGATCAGAATTGTGCACAAGTAAACAATCCTGCAGCCTGTGGAACAAAAACCACATTCACAGAAAGACAGACAAGATGAAAAGGCAGAGGGCTATGTACCAGATGAAGGAACAAGATAAAACCCCAGAAAAACAACTAAATGAAGTGGAGATAGGCAACCTTCCAGAAAAAGAATTCAGAATAATGATAGGGAAGATGATCCAGGACCTCAGAAAAAGAATGGAGGCAAAGATCGAGAAGATGCAAGAAATGTTTAACAAAGACCAAGAAGAATTAAAGAATAAATAAACAGAGATGAACAATCCAATAACTGAAATGAAAACTACACTAGAAGGAATCAATAGCAGAATAACTGAGGCAGAAGAACGGATAAGTGACCTGGAAGACAGAATGGTGGTGGAATTCACTGCTGTGGAACAGAATAAAGAAAAAAGAATGCAAAGAAATGAAGACAGCCTAAGAGACCTCTGGGACAACATTAAAGGAAACAACGTTTGTATTATAGGGGTCCCAGAAGGAGAAAAGAGAGAGAAAGGACCCGAGAAAATATATGAAGAGATTATAGTCGAAAACTTCCCTAACATGGGAAGGGAAATAGCCACCCAAGTCCAGGAAGTGCAGAGAGTCCCACACAGGATAAACCCAAGGAGAAACACGCCTAGACACATAGTAATCAAATTGGGAAAAATTAAAGACAAAGAAAAATTATTGAAAGCAGCAAGGGAAAAATGACAAACAACATACAAGGGAACTCCCATTAGGTTAACAGCTGATTTCTCAGCAGAAACTCTACAGGCAAGAAGGGAGTGGCACGATATACTTAAAGTGATGAAAGGGAAGAACCTACAACCAAGATTACTCTGCCCGGCAAGGATCTCATTCAGGCTCCGTGGAGAAATCAAAAGCTTTACAGACAAGCAAAAGCTAAGAGAATTCAGCACCACCAAAGCAGCTCTACAACAAATGCTAAAGGAACTTCTCTAAGTAGGAAAAACAAGAGAAGAAAAGGAGCTACAAACACAAACCCGAAACAATTAAGAAAATGGTCATAGGAACATACATATCGATAATTACCTTAAACGTGAATGGGTTAAATGCTCCAACAAAATGACACAGGCTTGCTGAATGGATACAAAAACAAGACCCATATATGCTGTCTACAAGAGACCCACTTCAGACCTAGGGACACATACAGACTGAAAGTGAGGGGATGGAAAAAGATACTCCATGCAAATGGAAATCAAAAGAAAGCTGGAGTAGCTATACTCATATCAGATAAAATAGACTTTAAAATAAAGAATGTTATAAGAGACAAAGAAGGACACTACATAATGATCAAGGGATCAATCCCAGAAGAAGATATAACAATTATAAATATATATGCACCCAACATAGGAGCACCTCAAAACATAAGGCAACTGCTAACAGCTATAAAAGAGGAAAGCGACAGTAATACAATAATAGTGGGGGACTTTAACACCTCACTTACACCAATGGACAGATCATCCAAAATGAAAATAAATAAGGAAACAAGCTTTAAATGACACAATAGACCAGATAGATTTAATTGATATTTATAGGACATTCCATCCAAAAACAGCAGATTACACTTTCTTCTCAAGTGCTCATGGAACATTCTCCAGGTTAGATCACATCTTGGGTCACAAATCAAGCCTCAGTAAATTTAAGAAAATTGAAATCATATCAAGCATCTTTTCTGACCACAATGCTATGAGATTAGAAATCAATTACAGGGAAAAAAACGTAAAAAACACAAACACATGGAGGTTAAACAATATGTTACTAAATAAGCAAGAGACCACTGAAGAAATCAAAGAGGAAATCAAAAAATACCTAGAGACAAAGGACAATGAAAACATGATGATCCAAAACATACGCGATGCAGCAAAAGCAGTTCTAAGAAGGAAGCTTATAGTTATACAAGCCTACCTCAAAAAACAAGAAAAATCTCAAATAAACAATCTAACTTTACACCTTAAGGAACTAGAGAAAGAAGAACAAACAAAACCCAAAGTTAGCAGAAGGAAAGAAATCATAAAGATCAGAGCAGAAATAAATGAAATAGAAACAAAGAAAACAATAGCAAAGATCAATAAAACTAAAAGCTGGTTCTTGGAGAACATAAACAAAATTGATAAGCCATTAGCCAGACTCATCAAGAAAAAGAGGGGGAGGACTCAAATCAATAAAATTAGAAATGAAAAAGGAGAAGTTACAAGAGACACTGCAGAAATACAAAGCATCCTAAGAGACTACTACAAGCAACTCTATGCCAATAAAATGGACAAAGTGGAAGAAATGGACAAATTCTTAGAAAGTTATAACCTTCGAAGGCTGAACCAGGAAGAAATACAAAATATGAACAGACCAATCACAAGTAATGAAATTGAAACTGTGATTAAAAATCTTCCAACAAACAAAAGTCCAGGACAAGATGGCTTCACAGGTGAATTCTGTCAAACATTTAGAGAAGAGTTAACATCCATCCTTCTCAAACTCTTCCAAAAAATTGCAGAGGAAGGAACACTCCCAAACTCATTCTATTAGGCCACCATCACCCTGATTTCAAAACCAGACAAAGATACTACAAGAAAAGAAAATTACAGACCAATATCACTGATGAATACAGATGTAAAAATCCTCAACAAAATACTAGCAAACAGAATCCAACAACACATTAAAAGGATCATACACTATGATCAAGTGGGGTTTATCCCAGGAATGCACGGATTCTTCACTATACGCAAATCAATCAATGTGATACACCATATTAACAAATTTAAGAAGAAAAACCATATGATCATCTCAATAGATGCAGAAACAGCTTTTGACAAAATTCAACACCCATTTATGATAAAAACTCTCTAGAAAGTGGGCACAGAGGGAACCTACCTCAACATAATAAAGGCCATATAGGACAAACCCACAGCAAACATCATTCTCAATGGTGAAAAACTGAAAACATTTCCTCTAAGATCAGGAACAAGAAAAGGATGTTTACTCTCACCACTATTATTCAACATAGTTTTGGAAGTCCTAGCCACAGCAATCAGAGAACAAAAAGAAATAAAAGGAATACAAATAGGAAAAGAAGAAGTAAAACAGTCACTGTTTGCAGATGACATGATGCTATACATAGAGAATCCTAAAGATGCCACCAGAAAACTACTAGAGCTAATCAATGAATTTGGTAAAGTTGCAGGATACAAAATTAATGCACAGAAATCTCTTGCATTCCTATACAGTAATGATGAAAAATCTGAAACAGAAATTAAGGAAAGACTCCCATTCACCGTTGCAACAACAAGAATAAAATACCTAGGAATAAACCTACCTAGGGAGACAAAAGACCTGTATGCAGAAAGCTATAAGACACTGATGAAAGAAATTAAAGATACAAGCAGATGGAGAGATATACCATGTTCTTGGATTGGAAGAATCAACATTGTGAAAATGACTATACTATCCAAAGCAATCTACAGATTCAATGCAATCCCTATCAAATTACGAATGGCCTTTTTTACAGAACTAAAACAAAAAATCTTAAAATTTATATGGAGATACATAAGACCCCGAATAGCCAAAGCAGTCTTGAGGGAAAAAAATGGAGCCGGAGGAATCAGACTCCCTGACTTCAGACTATACTACAAAGCTACAGTAATCAAGACAATATGGTATAGGCACAAAAACAGAAACATAGATCAATGAAACAAGATAGAAAGCCCAGAGATAAACCCACACACCTATGGTCAACTAATCTGTGACAAAGGAGGCAAGGATATACAATGGAGAAAAGACAGTTTCTTCAATAAGTGGTGCTGGGAAAACTGGACAGCTACATGTAAAAGAATGAAATTAGAACACTCCCTAACACTATACACATAAATAAACTCAAAATGGATTAGAGACCTAAATGTAAGACCGGACACTATAAAACTCTTAGAGGAAAACACAGGAACAATACTCTTTGACATAAATCACAGCAAGATCTTTTTCTATCCACCTCCTAGAGTAATGAAAATAAAAACAAAAATAAACAAATGGGACCTAATGAAATCAAAGCTTTTACTCAGCAAAGGAAACAATAAACAAGATGAAAAGACAACTCTCAAAATGGGAGAAAAGATTTGCAAACGAATCAACGGACAAAGGATTAATCTCCAAAATATATAAACAGCTCATGCAGCTCAATATTAAAAAAACAAACAACCCAATCCAAAAATGGGCAGAAGACCTAAATAGACATTTCTCCAAAGAAGACATACAGATGGCCAAGAGGCACATGAGAAGCTGCTCAGCATCACTAATTATTAGAGAAATGCAAATCAAAACTACAATGAGGTATCACCTCACACCAGTTAGAATGGGCATCATCAGAAAATATACAAACTACAAATGCTGGAAAGGGTGTGGAGAAAAGGGAACCCTCTTGCCCTGTCAGAGGGAATGTAAATTGATGCAGCCACTATGGAGAACAGTATGGAGGGTCCTTAAAAAGCTAAAAATAGAATTACCATATGACCCAGCAATCCCACTACTGGGCATATAACCCGAGAAAACCATAATTCAAAAAGACACATGCACCCCAATGTTCATTGCAGCTCTATTTACAATAGCCAGGTCATGGAAGCAACCTAAATGCCCATCGACAGACGAATGGATAAAGAAGATGTGGTACATATATAGAATGGAATATTACTCAGCCATAAAAAGGAACGAAATTGGGTCATTTGTAGAGACGTGGATGAATCTAGAGACTGTCATACAGAGTAAAGTAAGTCAGAAAGAGAAAAACAAATATAGTATATTAACGCATATATGTGGAACCTAGAAAAATGGTACGGATGAACCGGTTTGCAAGGCAGAAATAGAGACACAGATGTAGAGAACAAACGTATGGACACCAAGGGGGGAAAGTGGTGGAGGGTAGTGGTGGTGGGATGATTTGGGAGATTGGGAGTGACATGTATACACTGATGTGTATAAAATTGATGACTAATAAGAACATGCTGTATAAAAAAATAAATAAAATAAAATTCAAATATTCAAAAAAAAAAAAAGAATCGTGCACAAATTGATCACATACCCTGTGAACCACCCCTCTGCCACTTTGCCTTTAAAATTGCTTTGCTGAAACCCTCTGGGGAGCTCAGGGTTTAGGGTGGGGCATAAGCCTCCCATTCTCCTTGCATGGCTCTGCAATAAACCTTTCTCTGCTCCAAACTGGGATATTTTGTTATTGTTTAGCCTCACTGTGCCTTGGGCGCATGAACTTGTATTCAGTAACAATTCAGATCTCAGCTCAAATGTGTGACTTTCTTCTCTACACTGCAACTCTGCTGCTATTATCTGCCTTGAATTCAGCAAATCTCATTAGGCCCTTTAACCCGTTTATGACTGTCATTTAAGGAAGCCCCAGATGCCAGAGTACCCTTCATCTCTCACATTCTAATCTTCATAAGGCAATCAGGGTTACCACCTCTACTGTGAGGTGGGCCTGCAGTGTTTCTGATGTATGTCTGTTATCCTGGAATAGGTATCAGTGGTGTCCCATACACTTTAAGAAATGCCCTATTTGGAAGATAAATTATATATTTACCCCGCCCCTTCTGTATCTTTCGCCTATCCCTAATCAATTCTTAAAACTTCCATTGTACCTTCTGAGATATATGGTTCACCACCAGCCAAAATCCTCTATATTCATTCTCAGCCTCTTCTCTTAATATTCCCTTTATTTTCTTTCTGAAGCTGACATCTGGCTCTTTCCTGAGGATTGTGCTTCCCTATGGGCTCTCTTATGGAGTGACCATTGCCATACCCTACACACACAGGCTTTGTACAAGTGGGTCTGAAGGTAATATTCTTATTTTCCTTAGTCCTCATTCCTGCTTTCAGAACATTCCTGCTCCCTCTTCCCTAACAATACGATAGCTTTTACTCACACGTCATCAGGGGATAACTCACCATTGCTGTCATTACCACCTGAGTAGATTTGTCAAGTTTCTCAACAATTATAAATCCCAGCTACCACCACCATCTGAGCCATTTCAGTTTCCAGAAATACCTTGACACTTTATCACCAAAGGAGGTCAGTGAGAACGTTACATGTTACTAAGAAGGAATATTTTATAAGCTATTATCTTTTGCCTGGATTATTAAATAGCCTCCAAACTTGTCTCCATGTTTCTACCTTTGTTCTCATAGAGTTTATCCTCAACAGTATAGCTGGAATAATCCTCAAAACATAATTTAGGTAATTTCCTCTGGGGGGGAAAAAAAAACCATGTAACAATTCCCATTTTATTCAGAGAAAAGCAAGTCTTTAAAATGGTTTATAAGTCCCTTAGCATTCTACTGTACCCCTCATTCACTTCACCCCAACCACTGGCCCCCTTAAATGTCACTTGAACAGGCCTCACAAAAATCACAAATTATCTTCCCAGGTGGCTCTTCCCTCAGCTTGAAATGTATTGACTGACCGTTCACATGGCAACTCAACCATGACTCTGAAGAAATGGCTCAAATCCCCCTTTTAAATATGTCCTCCTTGATCGCCTATGAAAAATTGCAACCACTACAAGTATCTTCTATTTACCATTAACCTGTCCCCATTTTCCCTTTTGCCAGAGTACTTTTTAAAATCATTTGTTATTTACTTCTTTACCTTGCTAGAATGTAAACCCCACAAAGACAGATATTTTCATCTAGCTTGCCACAAATGTATCCCAAGCACCTAGAACAGAGTCCAAGACATTGTAGGCATGAAATAACTATTTTTGAAGAGAATAATATAACATTTCTTACGCTAATTTTAGTTAGCCCATGGAAGCATAAATATGATTTTAATTCACTGATTTGTTAAGGTTTTTCATCTTCTGAATATCACAGTCAATCCTACCAATCAGAGATAAAAATGTAGTGACATGGAGATCAGATTCTGGGGTCTCTGGCTGTGCTTTAGTTGGCTGGCACTATGTTTCTAAGCTTTGTATTTGAATGTCATTAAGTAATACACACAGTTTTCAAATGAACACAGTCCCCGTCAAGCCATCTTGTCTTACACTCAATGGACAACACTGATTTTATTTTTTTTTAACATATTGGGCCCATGTACATATTTGAGTTTGTGAACCCTGCTTTGTATTTATACTCCTAACAGAGTGATCAGAGAAGACAGTTTCCTAAAGCACACTTGGGTGATCTCATTCAACAGCCTTTAGCACGCTTTGTGAAAGAGCAAGTAGAGGTCAGTGTTTAACCTATATATGACCAATTCTATAAGTAAAGAAAAAGCATCATCAAAATATTTAAGTTATGGCTTCTGAGCTCATAAACTTCTTGAGCATAGAGTCTATATGTTATTCTCCTCTGAGCACTTTACCGATCCTAGAAATATGTTAACAGCCCTAGGTGGGGCCTGATGAGGGCTATGCCGTCCCATTCACCATTGTACCCCCAGCACCTAAAACTAGCCTTGCATATGAAAGATGCTACACTTGTCGCATTAAGGAAAGACAATTTATCAAGTGAAAAATTTACGAGTGAGTGTACACCGAAGGAAACGAAATGCCCTTTCTACTCTGCCCCCAAATTGCTCTCCTATCACCCTTGCTCAGTTCCTAGAAATACTTTGACACTTTATTGCAAGAGGAGTTCAGTGAGAAAATTACCTGTTACCCGGGAGGAATATCTTATAAGCTATTGTTTCTTATTAACACAAAAGTAAGGATTAGTTTATCCAGTTAGTTCACTGTCACAGTTGATGGTAGATAAAAGTGCTCTAATAGAATAGGACAGAGACCAGACATGCTTGATGAAGATACCGTGAAGAGGGGAGTTAGAGGATGGAGTTATCTGAGAGGAGTTCTACTGGGAGGAGAGAAGGGGTGAGTTAGGTGTGGTAACCGGGAACCAGTGTGGAGTGGCAGAGTGGATAAAATCGGGGTGGCAGCCGAAAAGAAGCATTTCAGTTTTCTTCCAGATCTTCTTTTGTTCCTTGCCTATGCTGAAACAGATTTGCCTAAATTCAACTGACAACTTTTTCTTCGTGATAACTTTTTCCTCATGAACTAGAGGACCATAGCAGACTATTTTTCTAGCCTTGGTGTCCAACACATAGAGGTATTCAATAACTGCCTTAAGTGTAGTTACAGAAATCATTTGAATGTTGGGTTCATTTGTTTCAGTAGGTGCCAGATAATCACTCTTCTTTCATAATGCATTAAAAAAGAGTTGTGGTGAGGATTAATTGAGATATTGTCTGTAAAGCATTTAGCATGGTGCTAGGCACAGGGCAGGTTCTCAATAAACAGTTATTCTTAGCATTGTAATTTTTTCTATTTAAATACCTTCTTATATTGAATTTCCCATCAGGCTTCTAAATGAATCCTCATAATTCTGTGTGTCTTAAGAAGGATATGAAAGATTGTTTTTTCTTTTTGTATGGTTTTTGGTTTCTATCTACATTTTTGTTTTATTATAGGACTTAGAGGAAATTAAACTGTGTCACAATCATGACAAGCACATGGGACTCAAAGAACAAAAGTAAAGGACAGCTTAGCCCCATTCTTCTAAGACCATACCAAAGGTCACTTATTAGGGAGAGGCAAGAATAACCTCCTTCCTTTAAATACTTTATTGAGAGAGTGCTGTAAGTTCTTCAGTGTTCACAGGGTGGCTCAAAGAAATATACTTCTGAAACCTGCTAAGCAAAAATACTTCAATAATATCACTTTCTATTATTTCTAAGCTTTATTCTGAAGGAAATTTTCACTTTCCTTTTTTTCCAATCAAATAAATATGTGCTTATGAAAGTGTAGACTTTAGCTCTCATAAAAAATTCCACAGACAGCCGCATAGCACAGGAAGATCAGCTCGGTGCTTTGTGACCACCTAGAGGGGTGGGATAGGGAGGGTGGGAGGGAGGGAGATGCAAGAGGGAAGAGATATGGGAACATATGTATATGTATAACTGATTCACTTTGTTATAAAGCAGAAACTAATATACCATTGTAAAGCAATTATACTCCAATAAAGATGTTAAAAAAAAATATTCCACAGAAACTCATACAGGATAGTTAATAATTCTATTATTACCAAAAGAATTTTTTTATCAAACTGAGCATTACCTTCCATTTTATAGAGAAAAATCTCCAGTGTAATGAATGAGAATTAGAGATCATTTCATTTTAATTACATCTATATGACAAACTATCAAGCTGGTTATTTAGTTTATGAAGCATTTGATATATTTATAAATCAAAGGCCTGTACAATTAAGAAAATATATTATTTGATAGAATTACTATATTTAAGTATATACTCCCATCTTTGTTCTGCTGATAATTTCACTGCAGAATCACGGTGGGTACGCTGACGTCAAAGAAGAATTGCTAAGCATTTTGTTCCCTTCGGTGGATAACTTCAATAATTTCATCAGCTTTAATTAGACATCTGTCCCAACATTTTACTACAATGATGAAGCCATAATTACTCAACAATTAACATCAAAAATCACTGTAATCTCAGTTTCTTGAATAATACAAGGGTTCCTCACTTTGGGGAGGAAAAAAAAAAACCTTATTTAAGGGAAGTTATATCTGCGTAGTACTTGACTGGCAAATCTAAAGATAGACAATTTATAAGTGAAAGATTTCCTTCGTTTTAGTGGTTCATTTCAGTGTTTAACCCATATTTGGTTAAATTTCAGCTTATTTATTTCTGTATCCCTTGCCAGTGTACTGAGTAGAGGCCATCATACTCCTTGATCTAAAAAGTTAAGAGTTGAGAAAAGAAGAGGGAGGAGATGAGAGCAAACTGAGCAGGAGGTAGAGGAAAGGAGTGAATACTATTAACTCTCCTCTCATGTTTTCCTCTTCTTGTCCTTCACCCACAATCACTGGCAAGCACACAGTCATTGCTTTAACAGAGCTCTATATGTTACTTGGCAGAACTACTTCTGCTTAGGAAACACATGCAACTTCTAAGATTAAAAAAAAAAAAGTGTGACGGCATATGGAGGTTTGAAAGAGATGTATAAAGAGCACATTTTCTTAAAGTTGTCTTCATAGTTGTGCATATTCCAGAATATACAAGGAGGGTTTCTTTACAGAATTTTTTTAGCATCTAACTAGGTTTTGGAATGAAGAAAAGAGATAAAAAGACAAATTAGCAAGCTCTTGAAAGAGTGAGGTGATCAATGAGAAGAGCCTAAACTAGACAAATACCATTAAGAAACAAAGAAAAGAAGAAAATTAGGGGGGTTTCTAAAGTGGAATCACAAATGATTATTGAGAAGTAATTAGATCTGTGCAATGGCAAACAAGGGGGAGTACAGAATGACACCAAGAACAGGCATCTAGGTGATCAATGATATCATTAACTGACAGAGGAGATAACTAAGGAGGAGGAGATTGGAGAGAGAGAATGATCACTTCTGTTTGAGACAGGTTAATTTACAGCCTGACATCCAGGTGTGGTGCTCTAATATGCAGTTAGGAACATCAGCTCTGAACCTAAGAGAGAGATTGGGGCTCTGGTCATGAGTCATCAGACAACATGGGTGACATTAGTGTGGTCTCCATAGTAGGTTCTGCCACCTGGGCTTCAGCTCAAGAGAGGCCGAACAGAAGGACTCTCTGGAATTAAATGCATGCCAATTAGAAAGGCAACATTGTTCTTTAATAAAACACCACCAAAATACAAACACTTTTACTTCAAAATGATTGTCATTCTTATATATGAAATTCCAGTTTACTTGAATCATATCTTACTATAAAAGTGGTTCTGCATTTTAGAATATGAGTTAAAATATTGACTCCAGAAAAGAGTTAAACAGTATTTTTATGTTGTTTGGTTTCACCCATTATTAGGATGATTTTACATTTAAAGTCAATCATTTCCCCTTGGAAATCTTTTTTTAAAAGGATATTAGGGACTTCCCTGGTGGCACAGTGGCTAAGAATCTGCCTGCCAATGCAGGGGACACGGGTTCGAGCCCTGGTCAGGGAAGATCCCACATGCCGTGGAGCAACTAAGCCCATGCGACACAACTAGTGATCCTGTGCTCTAGAGCCCGCAAGCCACAACTACTGAGCCTGCATGCCACAACTACTGCAGCCCGCGTGCCTAGAGCCTGTGCTCTGCAACAAGAGAAGCACCGCAATGAGAAGCCCGCACACTGCAACAAAGAGTAGCCCCTGCTCGCTGCAACTAGAGAAAGCCCGCGCACAGCAATGAAGACCCAATGCAGCCCCCCAGCAATAAATAAATAAATTTATATTTTAAAAAAAGGATATTAAACCTATACTGTAGATTTAATTAATTTATTTTTTTTACTATGGCCAAATCTTAACTTTTTCCTTTACAAATTTCTTTTATTGCCTTTATGCTTAAAAAGGATTTCACCAGTTCTAAATCAGAGATATTATCCTATGATTTCTTAATTTAATATTTTTTTACATTTGCCTCTTCAACCTACCTGAAGTGAACTTTTATGAATGTACAGAGTAAAGGTTTAACACCCATTCTAAGCCTCTTTTCTCTGTACTCTTACCAAAATAATTTATCGTCACCATTTATCAAATATTGCTTTCTTTCCCAATTTGTAATACCACAAATCAATAAATAGAAATACTATTTTCTGCAAATACAGCACACAAACATGTTAAAAGCTTCCATTTGTACAGGACTCATAAGTCAATAATAACATTATGAATAGCAGAAAGAAAAGTGGAAAAGTAACAGATCACAAAAGAACATATACAAGTAAAAATAAATATGGGGGAAAATCAGTCTTTCTTCACAAATAAATGTTCATCAATTGGAAGAATTAATATTTTTTAAATGTCCCTATTAACCAAAGTTATCTTCAGATTCAACGCTATTCCCATCAAAATTCCAATGGTATTCTTTACAGAAATAGAAAAAACAATCCTAAAATTCATATGGAATCACAGAAGACCCTGAATGGCCCAAGTAAAAACCTTGAGAAAGAACAAAGCTTGAGGCATCACACTTCCTAACTTTATAATGTATCATAAAGTTACAGTAATCAAAATAGTATAGTGCTGGTATAAAAACAGACATATAGACCAATGGAACTTAACAGAGAGCCCAGAAATAAACCTAGGCATATTCAGCAAACTAATTTTTCACAATGGTGCTAAGAATACACAATGGGGAAAGGAGAGTCTCTTTAATAAATGGTGTCGGGAAAAGTGGATATCTCACACCATACCCAAAAAATCAGCTCAAATGATTTAAAGACTTAAATGTAAGACTGGAAATTAGGCCTTAAATGTAAGCCCTAAAATTCCTAGAAGAAAAAGCTTCTTGCCATTGACATAGGCGATGAATATCTGGGATATGACATCAAAACACACAACAAAAGCAAAAATACAAAAGTGAGATTATGTCAAAATAAAAAGCTTCTGCACAGCAAAGGAAACAACAAAATGAAAAGACAACCTATAGAATGCGAGAAAATATTTATAAACCGTGTATCTGATAAAGGCGTAATATCCAAAATACATAAGCAACACCTACAACTCAATAGCAAATATTAATAAATAACCCAATTCAAAAATGAGCAAAGGAACTGAATAGACATTTCCCCAAAGATGACATACAGATGTCAAACATATGAAAAGGTGTTCAACATCACAAAATCATCAGGAAATTCAAATCAGAACAACAATGAGCTATTTATTACCCTACATCTGTTAGGATGGCTATTAAAATAACAATAACAAATTTTGGAAAGAATGTGGAGAATTGGAACACTTGGTCACTGTTGGTGGGACTGTAAACTGGTGCCACCACTATGGAAAACAGTATGGAGGTTCCTCAAAAAACTAAAAATTTAACCACCATATCCCACAATCCTACTTCTAAGTATTTATCCAAAAGAAATGAAATCAGAGTCTCAAAAAGATATTAAGACCTCCATGTTCATTGCAGCACTATTCACAATAGTAATGATGTTAAAACAATCTAAATGTCCAATGGATGAATGGATGAAGATAATGGAATATTCTTATATAAAAAGAAGGAAATTCTGCCATTTGTTTCAACATGGATGAACCTGGAGGACACTATGCTAAGTGAAATAAGCCAGACACAGGAGGACAGATATCACTTCTATGAGGAATCTAAAGTAATGAAACTCATAGAAGCAGAGAGTAGAATGGGTGTTTCCAAGGGCCGGGGTGGGGATATATGGGGAGATATTAGACAAGGAGTACAAAGTTCTGTTTATACAAGATGAAGAAGTCCTAGAAATTTACTGTACAGCATAGTGCCTATAGTTAATGTACTGTATACTTAACACTTGGCTAAGAGTGTAAATCTTATGTTAATGCTTCTCATCTTTAAACATAAATACAATAAGGTGGGAAGAAACTTCTATAGGTGTGGCTATGTTTATGGCATAGATTGTGGTGATGGTTTCACTAGTGTAGACTTAGTTCCAAACTCAAAGTTTTATACATTAATTATGCACAAATTTTATAGGTCAAAAATTAATTAAAATTCAGTCTTTTAATTCAAGAAATTGAAATTTAAGGGTATATTTTGAAGACTACCATAATGACAGAGAATTTTAAAATAGCCAACTACCTACTGGCTGAATATGTGTTGTTGAATATGTGAAAACACACAAAAACATTACTGGTAGAAATATAAATTTGTACATTATTTCTGGAGGGCAATTTGGCAATATGTATCAAGAATGCATGTTATTTTTAATCTAGCAATTAAATTTCTAGGAATTAATTGCCAGTAACAAATTGAATATATAAACAAACATTCATGTACATGAAGATTTATGACAGCATGATTTAGATTAGTAAGAAGTTGAAACTACTTAAATATTTAGGACTAGGTATATTTTTAAGTGAGCTTTGTGTTTAGATAAACTTTGTTGAACATTCTGCAGATATTAAAATAATTCTAAGGAATATTTATTAACAGGAGAAATATTATAGATATTAGAAATAGCTGAATACATTCATGCATATTCCAGATGATATCCATTTTGTTTAAGTACACATATATGTTTAGAACAAAAAGACTGTAAATGTATGTATGCTCCAAAATGTTAGTAATATCTAAATCTAGTTGGTAGTATCATGTGATTGTTACTTAATATGTTATACTTTTTTGCCTGATATTAGTGTTCTATAATATCTATATTACTTTTATACTCAGAAAAAAATATTTTAAGTGAGTATATCTAAAAAGAAAATGGCTCATGTAACATAGTAGTTAAAGGAATACAAATAGAATTACTATCTCAATATGCCTATAAAATTATACCTCATGTAAGTTTTCATTTGCGAAATGGACCAATTAAGGCTGCTATAGATTCAGCCATTACTGAAGATAGGCTGGAAGTGCTAAAGTGTATTTTCTTTTTAATTTTAAAGAAAGAGAACAAATGCACATATATGCATAAAAGTGCTAAGTACAATAGGATGTTAATTAGGGATATTAAAAGCCTTGCATCTGCCACCGAACATAGTAATTCAAGTAATTAACCCATTTTAATAATATTTTTTTCTAAAATGAAAGCTTTTAGAGCAAATATCCTAAATTGTATTATATATACATTTTACAAGAGTTGGAATTTACTGTAAAAATAACTAAAGAAAAGCTCAAGGAGTTTCCTAGTTAATCATTTTTTGCCTAAGGCATTTTACATGCTCTTTTTCCTACAGGAAGCGCTGCTCTGCCTCTGCCCCCTTCAACTCCCAGACCCTTGGCTCGAATAACTTGAACTCTCCCTCCTATGCTTGTTTTAAATATTATTCTCTTCCGTTAGCCTGCATTTATCCTCTAGAGCAAGAATTCTTGCTTCAGGTCGACATAATAGCTAAGAGCCCACATTCCTTCCCAGCATTTATCCAAACTGATCATATATATTAAAGTGTATGTGCGTGTGTGTGCATTCCTGGAACATACTATATACTCGATAACTATTTGTTGAATAGATTAAAAAATGAATGAATCCATAACTGTAGTTTAGAGGTTTCCCAACATGACAATGCTCTCTTCTGACTCTCAAAGCCCTATGAAGTTGTCAGTGACATATTAGTAACTCCATTTTATATATGAGTCGGTTAAAAAATTAAAGAGATTAAATTCTCACCTAAAGCCATACAGATAGGGTATATGACCTAAAAATGCTTATATATTACTTTGGTGCCAATTTCAGTATGGTTTAATCTTTATGTTACCACATCATTCATTCATTGAATGAAAAGCACTTATCTTTATAAAATGTGTCTTTCTTTTACCTGGGATAAATACAACACACATCGAGAATGTCTGTCCACTGAATGCACTTCAGAGCCCACTACTTCTCCTCTGCATTAGCACTGCTGTGGAGAATGAAGAGTTCAGCACATTTTTCCCTGACACTCTTTATTGAGATAGGGGCTTCTCTTTTTATTCCTGCTCAAAAGCCGGACTCTCTGGGCCACTGGGCCTCCTTATCAGTATCACAGCACAGCCAGTGAAACTGTGCATGTATCCCTAGTTCTAAAAATAACTTGATTTGATTGTTCAAGCCCATGCATTGAGAGACCCTAAAGCTCACCTCTAGCTTTTATCCTGAGTAAAAGCAGATGGTATGTACAATATAAAGTGCAGGGAGAGCCTGAATATGCTCAGACTCTTCCCATAATCCCAAGCCTGAAGAACTGACTCTAAGGAAAGGCTTCTTTAACAAGGTGTCAGTTATGTCTGCTTAGGAATTTTTCTTTTTTTTTTTTTGTCTTGCCTTTTAGGAGGATGGACAATCTCTTAGTTTCATGGGAAGTTATCAGCTGTTTTACTTGGCAATGGACTGTGAAAATAAAATAAATTGCTTACTGCTTTTACTGTTGATTCCATTTGTATCAGTAATCAGATTCAAAAACCAATTAACAGTCTTACTTCAGAGAGAGAAGGGAGTTTTGCCCTAAAGACAGAGTCTTAAATAGTCCCCGAATAAGGACATCTGATAGTATGGTATAATAAAATAGAAATACAGAAAAAATTAATATATCAACTTGAGCTTTACTTAATGCATCACATAAAATTATTTTAAAGAGGATTTTTATGATGACTTTCCCACCCTGGGAAAAGCAGTAAAAGTTAATCTGAAACCATTTTCCCTTATCAAACTGGCAAAAATTTGAAGTTTTATACCATATGTTATTGAGACTGTGGAAAATGGGCATTGTTAATTGAATATTATTTGTGATAGTAAGTTTACGGGGAAATTTAGCAAGATCTGTTATAAGTGAGACTATGTGTACCCTATAATTTTCCATTATCCATATACATTCTTGAAAAATACTGGCATTAACTTAAGAAGTCATACTCAAGGATGCTTATTGTGGTTTTATTTGTAACAGTAAAAACTGGAAATAACCTGAATGTCAATTAGTAGGGAAGAGGATACTGTATTATGGAATATAGTATAATAGATAAAAAGAATGAGGTAGATCTTTATGTTCTAGCATAAAGAAATCTTTAAGCTATATTGTTAAGTGTAAGGAAGGCAAGCAAATTACAGAACAGTGTATTTGACGTCAAAAACAAAACAATACTTTTTATTTTCTACAGTTTTGTATATTTATGCAATTCAAATATAAGGAAGACATTGGAGGATACACATGAGAAGTTATTTGTTAGTTCTGTAGTTAGTTCTGAAGGATGAAGGGGGCCAAGACTGCAGTCATGATGAAGGGGACTTAGATTTATCTGACATGTTTTAATGATTAACAAAGGCAATGCAATTAATGTGTTGTTTATATAATTAAAATTAATAGAACAGAATTATTCTAATATAATTTGACTTTGAATATATCACTTTGAATAAATGCCTCAGAGAAAATTTTGAGCTGGTCATCGATAACTGATCACAAAAATGACCCAGTTCATTTTTTTTTAATTAATTTATTGTTTTTATTTTTGGCTGTATTGGGTCTTCGCTGCTGTGCATGGGCTTTCCCTAGTTGTGGCGAGTGGGGGCTACTCTTCATTGCAGTGTGTGGGCTTCTCATTGTCTCATTGTGGTTTCTCTTGTCGCAGAGCATGGGCTCTAGGCGCGCAGGCTTCAGTAGTTGTGGCACGTGGGCTCAGTAGTTGTGGCTCGCGGGCTCTAGAGCTCAGGCTCAGTAGTTGTGGCACACGGGCTTAGTTGCTCCGCAGCCATGTGGGATCTTCCCAGGCCAGGGCTCGAACCCGTGTCCCCTGCATTGGCAGGCGGATTCTTAACCACTGCACCACCAGTGAAGCCCCATTTTTTTTCTAAAATTTGTTTTCTGAAGCAATCTAAAGCAGCTGATCTAGTAACAGAATTCTGTTTCTCTGAGTAGATCCAGGAAGAAAGTAAGAAAAGGCATTACGTAGAGCGCTAATTCTGAGGGACCAGTGAGGATCAACGGATTCTTCTGTGCAGGAGAAGAGGGGGTGGGGGCAGAGGAAAGAGCAAATTGAAATAAGTCAGTGGGCAAAAGGACCACAGTCACCTCTAACCACACTCACCCTGAAGGAGTATACTTTCTGGACAGTTTCCTGCCAAGATTCCAAAATGAGAAAACTGGGTGAATAGGCAACCTCAAGTTTCCTCTTTTTCCTTTTCCTTCATCCTCTCACTACACCAGACAAATGGGCCTCTTTTCCTATTTTGACTATCGTTAATATTGATGAATTTCAAGAATTCATGAGGGTAAGTTGGGAGAAGCTGGGTCTTCTTACCTTGCTTCCTCTTTTTAACACCAAGTAGTAACCTAGGACAAGGGTAATTATTAAAATTTAGGATTTTAATTCCTTTTTGTACATTTTTACTTTTAGATCAAAATCATGTCTCTAAATTAAGCCCTTTTCAGCATCGGAGGTTACAATGGTGCAATAAATATATTTGGGAGAGTGATGATGTAAGACCAAATTACTGCGTAATATTTACTAGGAAGTTTAACATTGTCAAGTTGCTTTACTATTTTTACTCTATTTTAGAAAAAGGGAGGGGGGGGCGCATTATTCCCTGACATGATGACTTCATATGGTCTTTGTAAGCATGAAAAGCACAAAGAGCTTAACAAATCGTAAATCATTGTACAACTTATAATTAATAGTGGGTTAAGTCCAGCTGTGTTTTAGAAATACAAAAATTGAGAATGGAAAAAATAATAAAAAATAGAAAGGAGAGACTCTGAGTACAATTTTTTTTTTCCAAAGAAGAAAGAGTAAGAGGGAAGAAGCTCAGAGTTTGCAAAATATACTTTTAAGTTCATAAAAGAAAAATGTCAAGAATTCAAATACATTTATTCTACTTAAACTATATTTTCATTATAGTGACAATTTATTGTCTTTAGTTTTTTGAGCAAACACCCCATTAAGTGAAATGTAGTAGAAAAAGCATGCTGATGAGTATGTAGAAATGAAGGTGTAGAGTGTGGGTAGAAACACCCGTGGAAGTAATAATATTTTTGCAATTCCAAAAGTTTGTCCCAATTGCTTGAGAGGGAAAGCAAAGAAATACATCAAGAGAAATGAAACTGGAGTGAGTTTTCTAGAAAACTTATTTTAGATGAAAATCTCAAAAAGCTTTTAAATTCCAGAGGATGCACGGCAGCAATTCCGAAACTTAAAGGACAAAAGATTGCCACTAGAGGTAAAGCCCCTGTTCGAGTGTGACCCCAGAGAGAGCACTTGCCTCTGTCCAGACAAAGGAAGGATGGAAGCGTGATAGGTTTTTGACTGCCAACACTGATGCATGATCCTTTCAGCTTGACCTGACATAGCTGCCACTTTTGGTCTACTGATGCCCAAAACCCAAGTTGTTACTACACCCTAATAGCTTTGATGACCAAAAAATACTATTTTTATCTCTCATTTTCTCTAGGAATGAAAAGAAAAAAATTTTCCTCAATCCAAAAATATTTATAAATCATCAATAATCATAATATTGACAAAATTTATATAATGTTTTTTATGTTCCAGTCACTATTCAAAGCTCTTCATATTCAATCCTCATAATGATCCTGTGAAATATGTACCATTTTGTATACACATATAAATACATATATACACAAACATACATACATGATTGCAAAATATACATCTGTTGTTGATATATGTAATTTTATATTTGGTTTATATCTTTAAATATTTTATTTTCATCACTCAAATACTACAGCAGATGATATTTTGCAAATGAAAACATATACATAAACTTCAAGCCACAATTCATAGTATAAAAATGACATACGTTCATTTTATTTTTTCAGTTTTCTTAATAAGCATATACTATATAGATTCATTGTTTAAGTTATATTTTTCAACATAGAAAAGTAATACATTGAATTAAGATTACAACTAGAAGTGAGGCTTGAAAAAACATAGGAGGAATTAGAATTGGTCAAATATCTCATGAAGCTTTGCAAAACTGCAAATATCACTTCACTGACTTTTGTTTGCTAAACACTCTGGCCTTCTTTTTCACCACCCTGAATGAAAAATGCTTGTCAAATCTGATTGCTAATTTACTATTAGTGTCTACAATGCATCAGGCTCTTTGCTAGTCACTGGTGACTTACTGAACACAGTGACATGGCGCTTACAGAATGGGAGCAGACGAGTGTGTACAGCAGCTGTGCAGTATGCTAATAGCTAAGATAATAGAAGTCCAAAGTGCCACAGAGCCACAGAGAGAGAACATTGAGGCCAGCCTAGGAATATGTATATATGTGTGTGTGTGTGTGTTTAAAATCAATGTCTTATTCTGAAGTAATTAAGTAAGGGAAAAGAAGCCAGAGGAAAGGTGACTTAGGCAGAGAGCATAGCTTGGGCAAAATACTATCTAGTCCTAGAGAGAGAATCCATTTTGACTACACACAGGTGCAGCTCTTACCTTGCTAAAACTGAAGGAGTAGGTGAACGAAGTAAAGCAGGGGCAGGGGGTGGTGTTCAGAAGTGATATAATCTGGAAAACTCAGGAGTCACTATCACAGAAGCTGTAAGAATTCCATTTATCCTTGATGGCTAGGATCCTAAAAACTCAGCTTTCAATGATTATATTTAACTCTGTTTTAAAATTCTGAATAAAATAGTTGTTCTTCTGACATCAGGGAATTCTACTAAGACATTAAGATACAAGGGCAAAAGATACAGTGAATGCTCTACCGTAGATGTTGGAAGTACGAGTTCAAAAAAAAAGCTGTAAAGAAAGTGTGTGTCATGATTTGTCCTGTCTCAATCATATGTATGCTGATAAAATTAAACGTAGAATCAAATTTCTGCCATCTCATATTCTGAACTTCTTAAAATTTTAGATTATTTGTCCTCAAACAACTATCACTTTTAAGATTCATATTAAGATTGAAGGCACGGGACTGCCCTGGTGGTACAGTGGCTAAGAATCCGCCTGCCAATGCAGGGGACACGGTTTTGAGCCCTGGTCCGGGAAGATCCCACATGCCACGGAGCAACTAAGCCCACAGGCCACAACTACTGAGCCTGCGCTCTAGAGCCCGCAAGCCACAACTACTGAAGCCCACGTACCTAGAGCCCATGCTCCCCAACAAAAAGAAGCCACTGCAATGAGAAGCCCGTGCACCACAACGAAGAGTAGCCCCTGCTCGCCGCAACTAGAGAAACCTCATGCACAGCAACGAAGACCCAACGTAGCCATAAATAAATAAATAATATAAATAATAAATATTTTTTAAAAAGATTGAAGACATGAAATAGCCAAAAAAATTGAAGTTGGGACGATGCATATAAATAGAAAGGAAATAAATATCTAGTCAATATAGTGATAACCAAGGTAGTGGCCAGTTCAAAATATCTACTGTGCAGCATCTAAATACCACTCTAAGTTTCTGGCCTTGGTCATACATATAAATTAGGACTAGTCTACTTCTCAATAGCATGTGTTAATAAATGGAGTAGATTAGGGCATAAAATGAGAAGCCTGCTTGCATTTTCAAATATTTCAATTTCAGTTTTCAGAGCAAACCCAGTCATTTTTAACCTAGCTCCTGTATCGTCTTACTCAAAATACAGATAAAGTCTGAATTTTAAATTAACATATAAATGACTTTGTGTTGATTTAGAAAAACTAAGCTGACCCTCAGGTCCTTTAACCATCAGTGAAAGCTAATGAAATAAAGAGCATTATAAGTTATGGGGAAAGTGTCACCAAATTTTCATTGATTCATTCAGTAAGTATTCATAGGGCATGAAGAATATAAAATTCCCTGCACTCAATGTCCCTATCATGTACTTAAATATATAAAAATTACAATTATAAAATGCTAAATAGCAGTTGTTTTAGTCAGGGTTCTCCAGAGAAACAGAACCAATAGGATATGTGTAAACGTATATTAAGAGATTTGTTTTAATTGTAGGAAGGCTGCAAGTCTGAAATTTGTAGGGGAGGCCAGCAGGCTGGAATCTCAGGTAGGATTTCTATATTACAGTCTTGAGGTAGAATTAATTTTTCTCTGGGAAAACTATTTTTGCTCTTAACACCTCCGAGTGATTGGATGAGGCCCACCCACATTGTCAAGGGCATTCTACTTTACTTAAAAGTTTCTAATTATATGTTAATCACATCTACAAGATAGCCTCACAGCAACATCTAGACTAGTGTTTAGCTAGACCAAACAACTGGGCACCATAGCCTAGCTAAGTTGACCATAACTTAGAAGTAACTGTCATGGCAGTTCAAGACAATACACACTCAAAGTAATTATTCAGAGATATAGCATTTGATATTGTAGCTCTTCAATGAATTTTAATCATATACAAATCCTCTCATCCTGCAGGATGACAAAAGAAGGCCTGGCAAGTGATGAATCTTGCGTCACTATGAGAAAGAATTATTAACTAGAGAACCATTGAGCAGAGGACTCTGCCATTTAAGCAGGGAGTCCAAAATAGCTTCATTATTTCTATTGAAATCTTCCTCATGCCATGGCCAAGATGATAACAGAGCAAAGGAGAGGAACACAGTCCTAAGACTAGGCATCCTTATCTTTCAGAAATGGAAAGAAGATACAGGAAGTAAATTCAAGAAAAAGAAAAGCCATCTTCAACATTAGGTGCTGGCCTAATATTATTAGCTGGACCTTGGTGTCGCTAGGAGGTTACCAGGTATTCACAGCTAGGTCTTCGTGTTCCCCTATGAACATAAATAATTTTACAGAACATCAGCATCAGACAAGGCCACCCGTGGTTGTGATGGATCAAGACAAAAAGACCAATCCCTATACATGTCTGAACGTGAACATTGTCTAAACCACAAAAATAGCCCAACATCCCCCTACCCTGGCTCATGAGTAACTGCTGCTTCCTTATGAATTGCAGCTTTAGTCTCGCTCTGTTATTCCCTCCTTCTAGACAGGATCTCTTAAAATACTGAATCATGGAACTACCTAAACTTCCTGATAGCGTCCAATTCAGAGCAAAATCTATCTTCTTTAAACTCTTCCCCAAACCACCTACTATGAGGCCAAATTCTACAATAAATTGTCTCTAACACCCTGATACTGAGGTGCTACCTAGTACCCCATGGCATGGTATCTCTCCTTACAAGAGCAATAAACCCTAATTGTTTGACTACACATGATCACTGGTGATCTTTAGCAGAGGACATGGACAAATGTGAACAAGTAAGAAAGAGGCCAAGCATTACATGGATCAAAAATATGGTCTCTGGTAGATAAAAAGAATAACCATGATAATTATTTTACCAAATCAGGTGTCAACTGAATGACTACAATAATACACAATATACAGAATCTTTACAAAAATATTTAAAGTATACTTAAGTGTGAAACTGGCCACTTCTTTAACTGCAAAATGGCAAAGAATTCATCTTGGGATTAACTCATGAGAAAGTTTATACTATACAGGGGGACAAACCCAGTGTCACTTTGGCATAAAGGTTGACCGATTGGTAATTTCATGACAAGCAGATATTCTGAGTATAAACTCTCTCAATATACTCATTTGAGAATCATATTTTTCTTCAATGAAGATATCCAATTTGGGAGTTTTGATACTATAAGCAACCATCTAAATATTTCTTCCTGGCTGTCCATTATCACTGATAATTTCTATATTTTGAGTATATAGTTTACTTTCAAAACATCTACTGGGATCAGAATGCATACTTGGTACTAAATCCATGACACTCTACCAAGAGGAAAAGCTGAGCTCTATCAATTTTTATAATACTTGAACTATCTCTGTACAACATGTAGGCTGTCATGGGTGAATGGAGGTTAGAAACAAACCAGTGTGCATGTGCACGTGTGGGTCTAAGTTCTCTGCAGCACTTTCTTGTTTGAGATCACCTAGCAGCCTTGAGTCCTCAGGCTCTACCCTGGGAAATATGAAGGCACTGGATGAGGAACTGTAGCCTGATAGGCAGTGTACTGATTTTGCAGATGCACTCAGAATAAAAGAATCAACCTCAAATAGGGCAGCTGTATTTTTTTTTTTTTTTAACTTTTTGGTCACCCCAAGAGGCATGTGGGATTTTAGTTCCCTGACCAGGCATCGAATCCACACCCCTGCATTGGAAGCACGGAGTCTTAACCACTGGACTGCCAGGGAAAGCCCTCAAAAGGGCAATTTTTATAATGACCCATTACATGGTTTGAAAAGATAAAGGAAACAAGGGAAGAATCCTGGTCATGCTACTGTGGATTGGTTTGGGGTTAAGGATCAGACGGAGAAGCACCAGGAAACAAAGAGAGAGACATTCACAGTGAATGGCATTCACCCAAAGGGAAAGCTCTTACTCATCAGAGAGTTTGGGTGAAGAATGAGTGTATGGAAAACAGCGTTGAATATTTCAGTCAGCTTTCTTCCAAGATGATTTCATAAGCATGCCTCGTATATTAAAGTTGTCCATAATAATTTAGGTTTAAACAATCATGTGAAAAAGCAGTAATGGTGAGAAACGATGTAAAAATAATGAATGTGGAAAACTTCCCGGAAGGTTCTCCTTATTCAAAAGGGCTCGATCATTAAGATAATCCTATCAACTTGTGAACACAGTTTAATCTTTTAGTTAGAGTCCAGTCCTAAATAGACTGTGGAAATTTACAAAGGAAGAAAACACTTGAGTACAAAGAATACAGGACACTTTTAAATCATGGAATAACTCTTAATGAACCTTAGAAAGGTCCTGTTGCAAAGAATCAATATACATGCAGTACAACCTCCCAGACCACAAGTCAGCCTCAAAACATGAGTCCTTCTAGAGAGAAATTCTGTGCATGTGATCAATGGTACACATTGATTTCTTGTTTTTCTGGTGTTACTTTCATTTGTGTTTCCTGTCCCTTTTTTGGGGGGGTGAGGGTTGTCTTCATACCCACTCAGTTGCTTTTTTTTCCCTTAAATTTATCAACTTTTTATTTTGTCAAGGAAAGACATTACAAAAAAACCCCACTAACTATTATTCTGTACAAGAAAGACAATTATAACATCAAAAGGTAGGAAGAGTATAATAGAATAAAGAACAGTTTCTTCAAGTTACGACAGTTAGGAAACTTATGCCAACATCACACACACACCATCACCACTGTCCTTATATTTCTCCTTTTGCCACTGAGTAACAAAACATTTACCCTGGACTGGTTACTAAATGAGATGATCTCTCAGGTGTCTTTTGGATTCTATGATTTTATTCATGTTATATTTAAAAGAGTAGTCCATTTTAAATTTCCCATTGTCTATCTCCTACACATGGATTATTGATATTTTCAAATACCAAACAGGATCCCTTCTCCCCTGCTATTTTGTAATTGAAATTCTTATGGAGATAGTTGTATATTCAAATGCAGTTGTAATATAGTTCACATTTAGTTGTAAGAAGTAATATACAAATCCTGTGTTCACTTTCCCCAGGTATTTCCCCAAACTATAATAACATTTTGCAAAATATGAAGATATTGAAAGGATACAATCCACACAACTTACTGACTTCTCTAGTTTTACCTGTACTCATTTGTGCATATTTATGTGTATGTGCGTGGGATGGGGGGGTGGTGTTTGGTTCTGTACAATACTGCTATCACAATTATATGTTCATGTATCCACCACCACAGTCAAGAACCAAAACAGTTCATCACTACAAGAATCCCTTGTGTTGATTTTTTATAACCGCACTGGCCCCCAATTGCTCAGCCCTGATCCCTAATTCGTAGCAACGTTTTCATTTCAAAATGTTATATAAATGGAACAATACAGTATTTAACCTTTGGGGTTGGTGTATTTCACTCAGAATATTCTCTAGAGAGTCAAAGTTGCTGTGTGTATCAACACTTTGCTCCTTTTTATTGTTGAGTAATATTCCATGGTATGTATGTGCCATGGATTATGTCCATTCTTTCACTGAAGAACATCTGGGTTGATTACACATTCTGGCTATTAAAAATAAAAGTTATTTTTTACACAGATATCCAAAGAACAGAAGCACAAATAAAGCCTTTAATGGAGGTTTGCCATCATAGGGAAGGTAGAGGACTATTATATGTATGTACAGAGCTTACCCAGCTGAATGTACTACTTTCATTCTAGGCACTGTTCAAAAAGATTTTAAATCATTTAACCTTCACAACAATCCTAGGAAGTAAATACTGTTAGATGCCCATTTTATGGGTGAAAAAATTGAGACAGAGAGTGGTTAATTTCCTCAAGGTCACATAATTTGTAAGTAGTCAGGTTGGAATTTGAACCCAGGCAGTCACCCCACAGATAATTACCATAGTAACAGTTCAATACAAAATCAGAAGAAGCAGAGGGACCAACTGAAAAGTAATTATTTTTCTAACTGTTTACAAATATTTCCTGGCTTTTATGAATTTGATCATGGGCATGTCATTTGACCTCACTAGACCTAGACATATTTAAAGATAAAGTAGGGTGAATCTTTTATTATATATGTGCTTTCTTTCAGAGCTCATGCTTTAGTCTTTACTGTGGTTGAAGGAATACATGCCCAAGTGGGAGATTTTTGACTGCTAAAGTTGGCAGGTCTCAGTAATTTCAGGGAACTCAGATTTATATTTGAATACAAAGCAGTAGAGCACCAAACATTCTATATTTTATATTTACTTTAAAACAGGTTATTTTTGAATGCTCTTATCTGTGACAGAAATACATTTCCTCTGAGAAACGTTTTAGTTCTTACTTTAAGGCAAGACTCTTACAAATATTTATGCCAAGGTGTCCTGAAATAGCATCTCCAAAATTTTATGAGCTATTAAATTTATCACAAGGGAATCAGAATAAGACCTTCTCTTCTCCAGTATACTCAAACTGAGTTTTAAAACGAATAAATAATGACAACTAAGCACATTTTTCATATCTCCTCATGTATGCACATTATCCCTTCACTGACACTAAAAAAGACTAATTTTATCTTTTTTTAAGTTTCATTTTTTCATCGGAACTTATGGCTTCTTTAGGGCATTTTTAAAATTCAAAGGCATTTCAACTGTATTATTAAACTAATGTATAATACTGTGCAAATGATGCATAAGTTGAAATTTCTGTATAACATAGAGGTAAACATGTTGATCTATGTCAAAAAAGATACATAACATAACCCTGGTATAGAATGTTATATTTTCAATTTTAATGGACAAGGTAATACTTGGAAAGAAAAATAGTAAATTGTATCACAATCTATAATGGTACCTAACTTCAATTTATTTTTTTATCATTTTTCAGATTTAAGAAAGGAATTGCCCTTACGCCACAGAAAATATATCTTGAAATACATGTCTCCTTAGAGAAGTTAATATGAGATACTTCAAAGAGGAAGACTTTTCAAACAAAATTCACCTTTATTCCATTCCTGTGGAATCTGATAAATCATTGGTCAGGAGAAGAGGAAGTCTCACATAAAAGTCTAGAAGGAGAAATTGACACCACTTTTCCAATAGTCAACAAATTGACAAACACCATGTAGAAGTTATGTTGGTTTCTAGAGTCTTTTATAAAGTTGTTTCTAAAACACACACATATACAAAATCATAGCAATTTTATGCTGTGCAGTTGCAGACATATAAAAAATTGTTTCTCCCAAAGGAAGCTCTTTTTAATTAAATGTTATGCCCAATTAAGTTCAGTTAATCGTTTTGGTGTAAAATAGCTGCTGTGGAGTTGTTTTCCCTGAGGGAGTAAGCAGCTCTCTGGCTTTGGATTAGAGAACAAACAGCTGAAAGCAATCAAACGTCATTCCAAAACCACAAGAAGTTTTTCTCTTAATGTGGGATCATTTTGCCTAGATACCTTTGGCTTTTAATAAGGCTAAAGTGTTGGTTTAAATGACAGGATATTGCTTGGTTTTTCTAAGTGCCTAAATGTCCTACAGTACAGATGCCTGCAGAGTAGGGGAGTGGTCTCATCAGCTTCCTGCACCAGCGTTTCTAAGGAGCAGTAAGTGGGAAGGGGTAGTCTCAGATTTATCTTGAGTGCAAAGAATTTAAATGCATGCCAATGACAAATGTACTTATTTTTCATTGGTCCCTTTTGAACACAAGGTTTTGCATCAATTATAACAAGTAGCAATGATGTTGCATTGTTTTGTTTGCCTAAGAAATTAAGACACCAAAGTTTTTTCAATTATATGTAACATTTGAAAGATTCTTAGTCATCTTAACTATAGTCATCAAAATCAAATTGTTGAACAAGGTACTCTTGAAGGACTCAAGATTAAAGACAAACTGCATTTTTATTCCAACAGTGATGGAAGCCTGAATAAGAAAATTCCTCCTGACCATTAAATCTCTAACACAATGTATATAGAACTCTTCCTACAAGGTAACACATTACTGTACTATGCAGAATGGAAGTATTTTTCCTTATAATCCTTACTGTACTATATATAAATACGAATTTATATTATAAAAGCAATGCATTATTTCTATGCATGATCTTTTTAAGGAATTACAAATTAGTCATCATTCTTCAAAATGTTGATTTTTTCACTTCAGGTTCTAATAAGCCCAGCAAATGCTGGAACCCTACAAGAATAAATTGTAATTCTTACTACATAAAGGGACTTTCAAGTAATGCACATTTTCATAATTTTAAATTAGTGAACTAGAATAGTCTAGTGTTTTCTGAATTCAAATATATCAAAATGGCATACAGATGCAATAAAATAATGGATTTTAAGAATTTTAGAATTTTAAGTCATATTGTCATGCAAAAATATTCGTAAAAAGTTTCTAGAGCTGTCTACCAGAAACCTCAAAATTAATTCACTTCATTGTGTAGTGGCCAGATGGGAGTATGGGTAATTATGGAAGTCAGGGGACCTAAAAGTTAACATGGAGATGTCAGAAGAAGGAGGGGCATTTGGGCTAAATGAGATTTGCACACCTGAGTGAGGTGCCGACGCAGATGACAGTCTCAGAGGCAAACTCTTGATGAGCAACCAGAAGTCAAGGCACAGAATCTGGGAAGTTGTTGCAATCTCTCAGGCATGATTTAGGTGAGGATGTACAGTTCCTATGGACCCAAGTTTTCATGGAAACTGTTTGGCAGCTAAGGTAACCAGAGAAGTAGACAGTATAAAGATATAAATGTTTCTCAGGGAAGCAAAGGACAGCATTTCAGCTAAGGCCATAGAAGGGCATGGAACCAATAGTTGAAAAGCTACAGGAAAACCACAAAATCACCTCCCTCTCTCCTCTCACTCTGAAAATGACTTTTATCTGCTCTATAGCATTCATGATAGAAAGTTATCATCACTAATAGCCTCCAGCACATTTTCTCCTTTCAAGAGAGTGAAGCCTGACTGATTGGAATCACCTGGGTTCAGTTTCAAAGTCCTCATGGAAAAGGCTCATTGGCTTAAATCAGCTGATCAACTATTTGTGGCTGCAAGTGGGGTAACAGGGATATCTGAGCAATGAGAAGTCAAGCAAACCATCTGTGATTTCTACATTTCTGTACAAAGTAGAACTTTACCAAAAGAATGCATCCTAGGACAAAGCTCCAGAATGGTGATGGGAACTGGCAAAAAATAATTGGGTCACTTAGTAGGTTTGTAAGTCTGTTCTGTCAGACATTTGAAATACTTGAAAGACTTGCAAACCTACTAAGGACAATCCTTCTGAATTCTTAAGCAGCTTTTGCAAATCCAAAAAAACCCCACAAATTGTCATATTTTCTAGAAATATTTTCTCTGAGCACATTAGGTTTCTTTAATGGCAGATATTTTTATTATCTTTGATAAAATAAAAATTTTAAATTATATGTAGTAAAACCGCCATTTTTCCATCATGATTTCATTTATTGATTTTATTTAAGCTAAAAAAAAAAAAAAAAAAAAGGCGGACTTGAGGATATGGGGAGGGGGTGGGGTGAGATGTGACAGGGTGAGAGAGTGTCATGGACATATATACACTACCAAATGTAAAATAGATAGCTTGTGGGAAGCAGCCGCATAGCACAGGGAGATCAGCTCGGTGCTTTGTGACCACCTAGAGGGGTGGGATGGGGAGGGTGGGAGGGAGGGAGATGCAAGAGGGAAGAGATATGGGAACATATTGTATATGTATAATTGATTAACTTTGTTATAAAGCAGAAGCTAACACACCATTGTAAGGCAATTATACTTCAATAAAGATGTTTAAAAAATAAAAAAAAAAATAAAAAAAAAAGGCATCATTCACCCAGAGAAATAAAAATACTGAGCTTTTTTATATTTCTTCTGCTGTTGGATTTATTTAAACTTTGGCTCCTGTGAGTCTTGAAACAAATGTATTGCCCACTTTAAGCAAGTATATAGTACAGTAAGCCTATAAATCTATATTTAGCATTTCATCCGACTTTGGCGGCCATTCAAATTTATATTTCATTTTATATTCCTATTATATGTATTTCCTGTAAGCTACTTCAAATCTTTTGTCAAAAAGGCAGGTTATGAGTAAATAACTTTTTTCCCCTCTTTTAGATTAAATCTCATATTATTTTTATAGGACCCAATGGAGAAAAACGATTCACTTAATGTAGTTTTCACATAAAAACTTTTAAAAGTTGTAATATATCAATTTTACTAAACAAAAATGGTTTTTATCTGCCCTATTATGTTTTACAGTATGTTTTCTTTTTAAAGTCTGCCTTCTTTTTAATGCATTAGGCAAGGGCAATAGTATTTTTCAACAGCCAATTTGCCATGGGTCTGACGATCAGTGGATGCCAGCTGTGGTGTTTGAATTAAGTATTGGCAGTATTCTGCTATGCCAGCTGTTTACCCTTTAGTTGTTATATTGGGGGTGGCCCTGGTTACTTTAAAAAGTTTCCTTCTTATCCTTAGGAAATAAGTATTTGATTTGAAGACACCTGTGGGGTTTGTGAGGTTGATGATCTATCATATCTCTTTCACCTTTAAGACTTAAACTTTAAAATATGAGATTTATTGCTGGTAAAGCTGGATGCACTATGTGACTAGGAACTGAAGCCAAAAATAATTCCCTAATAATTCCAATTGAAGCCTTACCAGTCAGTCACCAGAGGATCCTAGCCTTTCCCTCAACACACCAAATGCAAAGAACTCAAGAAACTAAGAGGCAGAAGAAAAAGGACAAGTGAGAGTTGGATAGACCTGAAGGGTTCTGAGTAGTGTTCTAACCCAGATTTCCCACAGCAAGTAGGAAGAAGAAGCAAACCAGAGCAAGAGTGAGAGGTGGAGAGGAAAAGGGAGAGGAGGAAACAAGGAAGAGTGAAGTAGCCCAGGCTCAGACTCTCTTTTCCAAATACCATTAGTCAGATAGGTCACTCCTACTTTTGAGAAGAGCAACAAATAAGATTAAAGAGAGAGAGAGAAAGAGACTGATCCCTTTGGATCAAGTGGGAGGTCCCTTCCCTTTAGATGGGGTTAATACACAGCAATACACATAATTTAGAGCCTCACGTAACAAAAGATGGAGCTAGCATAAATAATATGGCCTCAACTCTTTTGCAAATACATTAAGCTCATTATATTTGCATTGTTAATTCACTAATTTACCTAAGAATTTAAAGCAACCATTGAATCAATGTGGAATAGCACAACGTATTTACTCTGAACTCTGCAATACTTCAGTCTTATCACTTGCTCTGATTCAGCTACACAACGTTAAGCAAACATCAAAAGCTCTGCGAACCTCAGCTTTTACACTTATGTGATAAAGATAATAATGCCTCCCTTTCAAGAGATAAACTTATATAAACAAGAAGATAACATTTTATAAGGGACTCATTACTGAATATTTTGCGAAATTCAAACCCAACATACTTCAACTAAGTCAAACAAAAGATGGTGCCAAAATGTGTTAACAGCATGAACATAACTTACAATCCATTTGGCCTGTCAAGTCTTGAAAATACACAGTTCCCAAAGTTTCTTGGTTATTTTCGGGAGAGTTAATTTGCATTATGTAAAATTTAAACATGGAGAGAGTTAATGAGAATTCTTAAATTATCCTACCTTAAATTTGCATAATCCATATGTTTAATGCCACTGAGTTACAGAAATCTGCATACACATAAATCATAACCACCCTATCAAAATAACTCTTAAAAACAAAATTCAAAAGAGGGGTATTTTTCTTCTTACCAAGATTGAGTAACAGGGATCAGATGTACCCTCTTACTTAAACGACTAAGAAAAAAAAAACACTGGGTGGGACAGGGAATATATAAAACAACAGTTTGAAGTTACCAGACATTTTTAACTTCACAGCTCTAAGATATTATACATAGGTAATTAAGGACAAAGTTTACATGATGTGGCAAAGAAAAGGGAAACCACGGAGGGCTCTGCAGACTCCCTGAGTTGAGCAGGTAAAGCTGGAAGACCAGAAAGGCCACTAGATGGTTAGAGAACCACATACAGAAAGCCAGAGATTTATGGAGGTTTCCCCTAGATACTTCAGCCAGGTAATCATGAGCTCATGCATGTGAAGAAATTACCTGGGGCCCAGAAAAGGGATTAGAAGGAATAATCTACAGTAGTCACCAGCTGAATGGAAAAATCTCAGAATTTAAGTGACATCATGTAGACTACTCAGAAAAGTTCTCTTACTAGTTTGGCAAAATTGGCCCTAGAGTAATGATACACATCCTACCTAACTACATTCTAAAGCAAGAATCAATAGGGATCAAATTATTTCCAAGTAAATTAACTATCCCAGAACAAAGCTCAAGAATATACATACAATACAAAAATATCCAGTACTTTTAATAATGCAAAACATTCACTCACTTTTTGTTGAGTTTTCCAAGAGCTCAACCACGTTCTCGCAGTAAATATCTGACGAAAAACCCGCTTGCTCTTCCTGCAGGGCGAGAAGAAAAGGAACCATCTTGAAACACACCGCAGCACTCTTCTTAACAAGGCCCAGCCTCACGAGAAGCTAGTCAACAGGGCCTAACCAGGTGGATATCATTAGAGCTTAACTGACCTGAGGGAAGAGAAATACCCACAGCTGTAGCCATTTGTCCTACCTGAGGTGGGAGGAAAAGACTGAGAAACACTTGGGTAATTCACAGTCCAGAGGCATAAGCTCACTAAAAATTAAAAGAGCTGTGGGACCACTTCAAGTGGCCAAATACCTGTGTTATAGGAGTCCTTGAAAGAAAGGAGGTGGGGTGGACAAATATTATTTGAAGAAACTAATGCCAAAACATCTCCAAGCTTGAAGAAAACTATAGAACCATAATTCCAAGATGTTTCACAAACCCCAAGAGATGTGAGAAAAACTACAAGGCATTTTATAATCAAATTGTTTGAACCTGGTGATAAAGATAACATCTTAAAAGAAGACAGAGGGGGGGAAAAAAAGGAAGAAAATAAGATAAGCAACAGATTTCTTGTTGAAATCCAAGGAAGCTAGAAAACAGAGGAGCAACAACTTTACTTTTTTATTTATTTATTTTTACTCAAGATCTTTTATTTTTATTTTTTATTTTTTATGATTATTTTTTTCAATAAATAGTTCCCATTTTATTTTTTCTCTTCATATATAAGTTAAGCTTTATGGGGTAAGGTGTACGTGTCCTTTGTGTCTATAGCAGATACCCCAAAGTCATATAGACAGGGTAGCTTAATAAGTATTGCTGAAGACTGACCAGATTTTATTAAAGAAATCTATATTAACTAATTACCCTGACAACATTTTTACATGTGGCTCCAGGTAATTTCAGTTGTTTGGCTAAGTTTTGCCTCAAAATTCACATATACATATGGATTACTTTATCCATTTTTTTGAATTTTAGAATTTTATTTATTTTTTTATACAGCAGGTTCTTATTAGTTATCCATTTTATACATATTATTGTATACATGTCAATCCCAATCTCCCAATTCATCCCACCAACCCCACACCCTGCCGCTTTCCCCCCTTGGCGTCCATACGTTGGTTCTCTACATCTGTGTCTCTATTTCTGCCCTGCAAACCGGTTCATCTGTACCATTTTTCTAGGTTCCACATATATGTGTTAATATACGATATTTGTTTTTCTCTTTCTGACTTACTTCACTCTGTATGACAGTCTCTAGATCCATCCACGTCTCTACAAATCACCCAACTTTGTTCCTTTTTATGACTGAGCAATATTCCACTGTACATATGTACCACATCTTCTTTATCCATTTGTCTGTTGATGGGCATTTAGGTTGCTTCCATGATCTGGCTATTATAAATAGTGCGGCAATGAACATTGGGGTGCATGTGTCTTTTTGAATTATGGTTGTTTCTCTGGGTATAACCCAGTAGTGGGATTGCTGGGTCATATGGTAATTCTATTTTCAGTTTTTTAAGGAACCTCCACACTGTTCTCCATAGTGGCTGTATCAATTTACATTCCCACCAACAGTGCAAGAGGGTTCCCTTTTCTCCACACCCTCTGCAGCATTTGTTGTTTGTAGATTTTCTGATGATGCCCATTCTAACTGGTGTGAGGTGATACCTCACTGTAGTTTTGATTTGCATTTCTCTAATAATTAGTGATGTCAAGCAGCTTTTCATGTGCTTCTTGGCCATCTGTATGTCTTCTTTGGAGAAATGTCTATTTATGTCTTTAGCCCATTTTTTGATTGGTTGTTTGCTTTTTAATATTGAGCTGCATGAGCTGTTTATATATTTTGGAGGTTAATCCTTTGTCCATTGATTCGTTTGCAAATATTTTCTCCCATTCTGACAGTTGTCTTTTTGTCTTGTTTGTAGTTTCCTTTACTTTGCAAAAGCTTTTAAGTTTCATTAGGTGCCATTTGTTTATTTCTGTTTTTATTTCCATTACTCTAGGAGGTGTATCGAAAAAGATCTTGCTGTGATTTATGTCAAACAGTGTTCTTCCTGTGTTTTCCTCTAAGAGTTTTATAGTGTCCGGTCTTACATTGAGGTCTCTAATCCATTTTGAGTTTATTTTTGTGTATGGTGTTAGGGAGTGTTCTAATTTCATTCTTTTACATGTAGCTGTCCAGTTTTCCCAGCACCACTTATTGAAGAGACTGTCTTTTCTCCATTGTATATCCTTGCTTCCTTTGTCATAGATTAGTTGACCATAGGTGTGTGGGTTTATCTCTGGGCTTTCTATCCTATTCCATTGATCTATATTTCTGTTTTTGTGCCAGTACCATATTGTCTTGATTACTGTAGCATTGTAGTATAGTCTGAAGTCAGGGAGTCTGATTCCTCCAGCTCCGTTTTTTTCCCTCAAGACTGCTTTGGCTATTCGGGGTCTTTTGTGTCTCGATACAAATTTTAAGATATTTGTTCTAGTTCTATAAAAAATGCCATTGGTAATTTGATAGGGATTGCACTGAATCTGTAGATTGCTTTGGGTAGCATAGTCATTTTCACAATATTGATTCTTCCAATCTAAGAACATGGTATACCTCTCCATCTGCTTGTATCATCTTTAATTTCTTTCATCAGTGTCTTAGAGTTTTCTGCATACAGGTGTTTTTTTCTCCCTAAGTAGGTCTATTCCTAAGTATTTTATTCTTTTTGTTGCAATGGTAAATGGGAGTGTTTCCTTAATTTCTCTTTCAGATTTTTCAACATTAGTGTATAGGAATGCAAGAGATTTCTGTGCATTAATTTTGTATCCTGCAACTTTACCAGATTCATTGATCAGCTCTAGTAGTTTTCTGGTGGCATCTTTAGGATTCTCTCTGTATAGTATCATGTCATCTGCAAACAGTGACAGTTTTACTTCTTCTTTTCCAATTTGGAGTCCTTTTATTTCTTTTTCTGCTCAGATTGTCGTGGCTAAGGCTTCCATAACTATGTTGAATAATAGTGGCGAGAGTGGACATCCTTGTCTTGTTCCTGATCTTAGAGGAAATGATTTCAGTTTTTCACCATTGAGAATGTTTGCTGTGGGTTTGTCATATATGGCCTTTATTATGTTGAGGTAGGTTCCCTCTATGCCCACTTTCTGGAGAGTTTTTATCATAAATGGGTATTGAACTTGTCAAAAGCTTTTTCTGCATCTATTGAGATGATCATATGGTTTTATTCTTCAATTTGTTAATACAGTGTATCACATTGATTGATTTGCATATACTGAAGAATGCTTGCATCCCTGGGATAAATCCCACTTGATCATGGTGTATGATCCTTTTAATGTGTTGTTGGATTCAGGTTGCGAGTATTTTGTTGAGGATTTTTGCATCTATATTCATCAGTGATATTGATCTGTAACTATCTTTGTTTGTAGTATCTTTATCTGGTTTTTGTGTCAGGGTGATGGTGGCCTCATAGAATGAGTTTGGGAGTGTTCCTTCCTCTGCAATTTTTTGGAAGAGTTTGAGAAGGATGGTTGTTACCTCTTCTCTAAGTGTTTGACAGAATTCACCTGTGAAACCATCTGGTCTTGGACTTTTGTTGTTGGCAGATTTTTATCACAGTTTCAATTTCATTACTTGTGATCGGTCTGTTCATATTTTGTATTTCTTTCTGGTTCAGTCTTGGAAGGTTATACCTTTCTAAGAATTTGTCCATTTCTTCCAAGCTGTCCATTTTTTTGGCATATAGTTGCTTGTAGTAATCTCTCATGATCCTTTGTATTTCTGCAGTGTCAGTTGTTACTTCTCCTTTTTCATTTCTAATTCTATTGATTTAATTCTTCTCCCTTTTTTTCTTGATGAGTCTGGCTAATGGTTTATCAATTTTGTTTATCTTCTCAAAGAACCAGCTTTTAGTTTTATTGATCTTTGCTATTGTTTTCTTTGTTTCTATTTCATTTATTTCTGCTCTGATCTTTATGATTTCTTTCCTTCTACTAACTTTGGGTTTTGTTTGTTCTTCTTTCTCTAGTTCCTTTAGGTGTAAGGTTAGATTGTTTATTTGAGGTTTTTCTTGTTTCTTGAGGTAGGCTTGTATTGCTATAAACTACCCTCTTAGAACTGCTTTTGCTGCATCCCATAGGTTTTGGATCATCGTGTTTTCATTGTCATTTGTCTCTAGGTATTTTTTGATTTCCTCTTTGATTTCTTCAGTGATCTCTTGGTTATTTAGTAACGTATTGTTTAGCTTCCATGTGTTTGTGTTTTTTTATGTTTTTTTTTCCTGTAACTGATTTCTAATCTCATAGTCTTGTGGTCAGAAAAGATGCTTCATATGATTTCAGTTTTCTTAAACGTACTGAGGCTTTATTTGTGACCCAATATGTGATCTGTCCTGGAGAATGTTCCGTGTGCACTTGAGAAGAAAGTGTAATCTGCTGTTTTTGGATGGAATGTCCTATAAATATCAATTAAATCTATCTGGTCTATTGTGTCATTTAAAGCTTGTGTTTCCTTCTTAATTTTCTGTTTGGATGATTTGTCCATTGGTGTAAGTGAGGTGTTAAAGTCCCCCACTATTATTGTGTTACTGTCGCTTTCCTCTTTTATAGCTGTTAGCAGTTGTCCTTTGTATTGAGGTGCTCCTATGTTGGGTGCATATATATTTAAAATTGTAATATCTTCTTCTTGGATTGATCCCTTGATCATTATGTAGTGTCATTCCTTGTCTCTTGTAACATTTATTTTAAAGTCTATTTTATCTGATATGAGTATTGCTACTCCAGCTTTCTTTTGATTTCCATTTACATGGAATATCTTTTTCCATTCCCTCACTTTCAGTCTGTATGTGTCCCTAGGTCTGAAGTGGGTCTCTTGTAGACAGCATATATATGGGTCTTGTTTTTGTATCCATTCAGCAAGCCTGTGTCTTTTGGTTGGAGCATTTAATCCATTCATGTTTAAGGTAATTATCAATATGTATTTTCCTATGACCATTTTCTGAATTGTTATGGGTTTGTTTTTTAGGTTCTTTTCTTCTCTTGTGTTTCCCACATAGAGAAGTTCCTTTAGCATTTGTTGTAGAGCTGGTTTGTTGGTGCTGAATTCTCTTAGCTTTTGCTTGTCTGTAAAGCTTTTGATTTGTCCATTGAATCTGAATAAGATCCTTGCTGGGTAGAGTAATCTTGGTTTTAGGTTCTTCCCTTTCATCACTTTAAATATATCATGCCACTCCCTTCTGGCTTGTAGAGTTTCTGCTGAGAAATCAGCTGTTAACCTTAGGGGAGTTCCCTTGTATGTTATTTGTCATTTTTCCCTTGTTGCTTTCAATAATTTTTCTTTGTCTTTAATTTTTGTCAATTTGATTATTGTGTGTCTCGGCGTGTTTCTCCTTGGGTTTATCATGTATGGGACTCGCTGTGCTTCCTGGACTTGGGTGGCTATTTCCTTTTCCATGTTAGGGAAGTTTTTGACTATAATCTCTTCAAATATTTTCTAGGGTCCTTTCTCTCTCTCTTCTCCTTCTGGGACCCCTGTAATGTGAATGTTGTTGCATTTAATGTTGTCCCAGAGGTCTCTTAGGCTGTCTTCCTTTCTTTTCATTGTTTTTTCTTTATTCTGCTCCACGGCACTGAATTCCACCATTCTGTCTTCCTGGTCACTTATCCGTTCTTCTGCCTCAGTTATTTTGCTATTCCTTCTAGTGTATTATTCATTTCAGTTATTGTATTGTTCATCTCTGTTTGTTTGTTCTTTAAATCTTCTAGGTGTTTGTTCTTCTAGGTCCTTGTTAAACATTTCTTGCATCTTCTTGACCTTTGCCTCCATTCTCTTTCCAAGGTCCTGGATCAACTTCACTATCATTATTCCGAATTCTTTTTCTGGAAGGTTTCCTATCTTCACTTCATTTAGTTGTTTTCCTGGAGTTTTATCTTGTTCCTTCATCTGGTACATAGCCCTCTGCCTTTTCATCTTGTCTATCTTTCTGTGAATGTGGTTTTTGTTCCACAGGCTGCAGGATTGTAGTTCTTCTTGCTTCTGCTGTCTGCCCTCTGGTGGATGAAGCTATCTAAGAGGTTGTGTAACTTTCCTGATGGGAGGGACTGGTGGTGAGTAGAGCTGGGTGTTCCTCTGGTGGGCAGAGCTCAGTAAAACTTTAATCCGCTTGTCTGCTGATGGGTGGGGCTGGGTTCCCTCCCTGTTGGGTGTTTGGCGTGAGGTGACCCAACACTGGAGCCTACCTGGCTCTTTGGTGGGGCTAATAGCAGAGTCTGGGAGGGCTCATGCCAAGGAGTACTTCCCAGAACTTCTGCCGCCATTGTCCTTGTCCCCACAGTGAGCCACAGCCACCCCCTGCCTCTGCAGGAGACCCTCCAACACTAGCAGGTAGGTCTGGTTCAGTCTCCTATGGGGTAACTGCTCCTTCCCCTGGGTCCCAATGTGCACATTACTTTGTGTGTGCCCTCCAAGAGTGGAGTCTTTGTTTCCCCAGTTCTATGAGAGTCCTGCAATCAAATCCTGCTAGCCTTCTAAGTCTGATTCTCTCGGAATTCCTCCTCCTTTGCCGGACCCCCAGGTTGGGAAGCCCGACGTGGGGCTCAGAACCTTCACTCCAGTGGGTGGACTTCTGTGGTATAAGTGTTCTTCAGTTTGTGAGTCACCCACCCAGCAGTTACGGGATTTGATTTTATTGTGACTGCACCCCTCCTACTGTCCCATTGTGGCGTCTCCTTTGTTTTTGGATGTGGGGTATCTTTTTTGGTGAGTTCCAGTGTCTTCCTGTCGATGATTGTTCAGCAGTTAGTTGTGATTCTGGTGTTCTCACAAGAGGGAATGAGAGCACGTCCTTCTACCACACCATCTTGAACCAATTTTATAAGATCTTTTATTTTTAAAAAAATTATTTATTTAATTTTTTTTTTACTCAAAATATTTTATTTAAAATAAAATTTTTTTAAACTCTACGTAGTCCCAATCTCTTTATAAGTACTTTTTCCCTTTGCTTGCCCAACACCTTTAAAGTAATGAATAAAAGCTTATCAACTAAAATTCTGTATTATTTTAAAACAAAGGTAAAATAAAGGCTTTCTCAGACATTAAAGCTCATAAGTTTATCACCAGCAAGCCTGTATTACAAGAAATATTAAAGGAGTTCTGAAGGACAATGGTATAAGATAAAAATCTGGATCAACACAGAGGAATGAAAACACTGGGAGTTGACACTGCATGGGTAAATACTGAAAGACCTATATTTATTTTTAAAATTAAATTTATAATTATAAACCTTCTCACAAAGAAAATTCAGGGTCCACATGGCTTCACCATTTTACCAAATATCTAAGGAAGAAGTAATTCCAATTCTGTAAAATTTCTTTCAGAAAATAGAAAACACTAAATAATTCTATGAAGCCAGAATTACTGTAATACTAAAACTAGACAAAGATGTTGCAGGAAAAATAAACTATATCCAATAACTCTCATAAAAATTGATGCAAAAATTATTAGCAAAATTTTTCAAATTAAATCCAAAAAATAAAAAAAGTATACTATATCATGACCAAATAGGGTTTATTCTAGGAATGTAAGACTGGGTTAGTAATGAAAATCAATCAGTGTAATTCACCATATTAACAGAATAAAAAAGAAAAAACATATGATCATCTCGATAGATGCATGAAAAACATTTGACAAAATGCAACATCTATTCCTTCCTAAAAACAAACAAAAAATATACAAACAAAATCTCTTAGAAGACTATGAATAAAAAGAGTGATTCTCACCCTGAAAAAGAGTATCTACGAAAAACCTAAAAACAAATTCAGAGGACTGACACTCACTGACTTCAAGACTTACTATAAAGCTACAGTAATTAAGGTAGTGTGTAGCATCAGTGAAAGAATAGACAAATAGATCAATGAAACAGAATAGAGAGCCCAGAAATTGACCCACATCAGTAAGGTCAACTGATCTTTGACAGAGGAGCAAAGCCAATTCAATGGAGCAAAGATAATCTTTTCAACAGATGGTTCTGGAACAACTAGACATATACATGCAAAAAAAAAAAAAAGAAAGAAAGAAAGAAAGAAAAAAAATGAAGAGTCATCATCATCTAAATATAGACCTTAAATCCTCCACAAAATTTAACTCAAAATGGATCACAGACCTACATGTAAAATACAAAGCTATAAAACTCCTAGAAGATAACATAAGAGAAAACCTAGATGACCTTGAGTATAGTGATGACTTTTTAGATACAACACCAAAGGTATAATTCATAAAATAAATCATTAATAAGATACATTTTATTAAAATTTAAAACTTCTGCTCTGCAAAAGATCACATCAAGAAAATGGGAAGACAAGTCACATACTTGGAGAAAATATTTGCAAAAGACACATCTGATAAAGGACTGTTATTCAAAATATACAAAGAATTCTTAAAACTCAACATCAAGAAAACAAGCAACTCGATTTAAACATGGGCCAAAGAACTTAACAGACAATTCACCAAAAAAGACAGACAGATGACAAATAATCATAAAAAAGATGCTCCACATCATATGTCATCTGGGAAATGCAAATTAAAACAACAATGAGATGCCACTACACACCTATTAGAATGGCCAAAATCTGGAACACTGGCAATACCAAATGCTGACAGGGATGTGGCACAACAGGAACACTCATTCATTACTGATGGGAATGCAAAATGCTACAGCCACTTTGGAAGACAGTTTGGGGGTTTCTTACAAAACTAAACACATAATCTAGCCATAGCACTCCTTGGTATTTACTGAAAGGAGTTGAAAACTTACGTCCACACAGATGTTTATAGCAGCTTTATTTGCAATTGGCAAACTTGAAGACAACCAGGATGTCCTTCAGTAGCTTAATGGATAAAGAAATATGGAATATCATTCAGCACTAAAAAGAAATGAGCTATTAAACCATAAAAAGACATGGAGGAAACTTAAGTGCATATTGCTAAGTGAAAGAAGCCAATCTGAAAAGGATACATAGTGTATGATTCCAACAGTATGACATTCTGGAAAAGGCAAAACTATGGAGACAGTAAAATGATCAATGGCTGCCAGGGGTTAGGTTGGAGGAGAGATGAATAGGTTGAGCAAAGAAGATTTTTAGGGCAGTGAAAATACTCTGTATGATACCATAATGATGGACACATATCATTATACATTAATTCAAATCCATAGAATGTACAACACCAGAAGTGAACCCTAATGTAAAACCATAACTTTGGGTAATTATGATGTGTCAATGTAGCTTCATCAGTTGTAACAAATGCACCACTCTGGTGGGGCTGTTGATAATGGGGGAAGCTGTGCATGTTTGGGGGCGGGAGGGTATATGGAAACTCTGTACCTTCCCTGCAGTTTTTTTGTGAACCTAAAACTGGTCTAAGAAAATAACATTTTAGTAAAGAAATCCTTAAAAAATTTTGAAGGATTATACTAGGTGATATCAAGTATTAAAAGAAATCTACAGTAATCAAATCAGTATAGCATTGGTGTCAATATAGACAAAGAATATAGGGTCCAGAATGGATTTATTTTTGAAAGAGATGCAAAGGCAATTTTGTGGAGAAAAGACAGTCCTCTCAACAAATGGCACATATCTATATTAAAAAAAGAAGAAGAATTAGAATTATTTCAATCTATAGCTTACACCATATATAAACATTAACTCAAATAGGTCATAGGCCTAACAATAAAAACTAGAACTATAAATCTTCCAGAAGAAAACATAGGAGAAAATATTTTTGACATTGAATTAGGCAAAGATTTTCCATACAGTGAAAAATTGATAAATTGGTCATAATCAGAATTAATAATTTCTGGTTTTTGAAAGACAGTAAAAGAATAAATACAAAGACCAAAGATTAGAAGAAATTATTTGCAAGTCACATATTTGATAAAGGATTTATATCCATAATACATAAAGAATTTTCAAAACCCAATAATAAGAAAACAACAAAATTTTTTAAATTAAGCAAAAGGTTTGAATTAGACACTTAAGAAGATATATGGATGGCAACATGGAAATAAACACATGGAAAATGCCCATCATTAGTCATTAAGGATATGCAAATTAAAAACCTCAATGAGATACCCCTGAAACCCCGGAGGTTCACTATTTAAAAAGAGTGGCTATGCCAAGTGTTGGTGAGAATGTAGAGTAACTAGAGATCTCCTATACTGCTCGTGGAAACAGGAAATAGTCAACAAATCTAGAAAAGTGTGGCAATTTTTAAAAAACTTGTATGTACGGCTGCCATATCAAACATCTACTTCCAAGAAAATCAGATCATATGTTCACAAAAAGATCTGTGCACATAAACATAAATATTGTACACTGGTGTTCATAGCAGCTTTCTTGCTAATCATCATCAAAAGCTGGAAACAGCACAAATGTTCATCCACAGGTGAATGGATGAACAAATTGTAGTATATCCATACACTGGAATACTACACAGCAATAAAATCAAATGAACTATTGATATATGAAACAAAATGAATGGGTCTCAAAATAATTATGTTCAATAAAAGAAACCACAGCAAAGAAAAACTCATACTAGAACTGTATAATATTCTGGGAAGTATAAACTAGAATATAGTGACAGAAATATCAGTAGTTGCCTGGGGATGGGTGGGAGTAGGGGGGTTGGAAGGAATTAGCAAGAAGAAGTGATCACAAAGGTACAAGAGGAAACTTCTGGGGACAGAAGATATGCTCATTACCTTGATTGTGGTGGTAGTTTCAAAGTATATACATTTATCAAAACTTATTTGTATACTTTATATGTATAGAATTTGTATACTTTATTATGCTTATTATGTTTCAATTTTACGTCAATAAAGCTATAAAAAAGGAAGAAATATAGTATACAACAGGATAATTCATAATAATAAATTTTTTAAAAATTAGGGATAATTACTGTACTCACTTGAATTTTAAGTATTTTTATTCCAAATGGAATTTATTAAAAACTCCATGAAGTGCTATGTCATAGTCATATATGTAGTATCGAGCACCATGTGTGGTATGCAGTAGTTGCTTAATAAATACTCATAGACTGAATACGTTTACCATTTCATTTCCAGCAGAAAGAACACTGTGGAAGGAAGCATATCTAAAACTGACTAGCTGGTGCCTATCTAAACACTGCCTTCAAGCTGTCTCATTTCTGGGCCCTTAGAAGAAATAAACAACATCTGTCCCTCTGAGCATTATTGGTTTAAATAATTTTGTGTTTAAGGAATATGATGTATATTAAAATGCAAATTATTTTCCCATTTTGCAGAAAAAAGAAAGTGATTAAAAATTATTAAGAATTAACTTATTGGAGCCAAGCTCTTTAAACATTTTAAATCTCAAATTATATCAATTCAATTCAGATAGTTATTTTTAAATGTAAGTATATTTCTTTTATATTGCTTCAATTTGCCAGATAAGTTAGGGAAAAGATAAAACAGTTAGGCTCACATTTTTCAAATTCATTGCAAATTTCCCATACTCCAATTTATACTAGAACTGACTTAAGATATACATAATTCTTCATAGAATGTTTTCATTTTAGAAAGCATATACATCCATCATGCTTATGGATCCAAAACATGCCTTTATTAACCTTTCAGAAGAAATGTTTTGTGTACAAACAGAATACTGCATTTGAAGCAGTCCTATCTTCTATTTAGATATGATGGACATTTAAACTTTCAGGAAAAAGAAAAAAGTCCTTTCCTTCAATTAGGCAAATGTATTTAACAAAGAAGATAGAAAAATATAACATTTTTGCAAGTGTGTTTTCACTATGAAATAAAATTTTCTTTCCTGCCAGAATTAAACTTATTGAGCTGTTTCTCTGTTTTGACTTTAAGCTGAAACTGTGCGTCTTCAAAGAATATATTGGTCACTAGTTAAAAAAGAATTATCAACTTGTAACCGAGCAGGACCCCATGGGGCCTTCCCAGGACAGACCTCTCCCCCATATCCTCTGCTGTAGCTCCTTTCTGAAGTACCCAGAGAATAGTATCTCATGCATGTTTCCTGAGTGTTTCAGATGCTGAAAGTCACCACCAAATGGAAGAAATTAACTACTTGATGATCATGAGCATATAGCCCCATGTTAACCACCCTATTACCTCAACATCAACCAGAGAATCCTACACCAGCTGATCACAAACCCTGTGACCCCCTCTCTCGTCTTGCCTTTAAAAATGCTTTGCTGAATCCCTTTGGGGAGTTTGGGGGTTTCTGGGGGCATGAGCCACACGTTCTCCTTACATGGTCCTGCAATAAACCTTTCTCTGCTCCAAACTCTAATGTTTTGATTTGTTTGGCCTCACTGTGCGTTGGGCACAAGAACCTGTGTTTGGTAACAAACTTGGTTTTTTACATGTGATGAAATGGAATATTTCAAATCCCTTAGATCATTTCCAAAATCAGAAGAATAGATGGTGCCTCAGAGCAGAGCCCAGCTTGCCATTTACCAGAGATTTAAACCAGCACTTAGGTATGTGAGAAAACCAGTGCTTCTTCCTGCTGGTCTGGAGTAGCTTGCCAGGGTTCAGAGAGAACACCATGAACAGGGTCTATAAGAGAGTGTTGACCTAAATAAAAAGATAAAATGAGGCAAGCTCGAAATTTTCAAAAAGATGACTTTATCCGGGAATAGCAGAAGAACTGCAATTCGGGACACACAAACTGTAGCAAGCTGCAGGCGAGTCCATTCAACTTTCAGGGGGGCCGTATTTTTGGGCAGAGAATGTAAAGAGGGATTCAGTGAGAATCTGTTAAAAATCAAAACCAACTGGAGACCAGCCCTGAAGAGTCCCACAAGCAGACAAAAGCAGTCCAGTCATACAAACAAAAGTTCAATTCCGCTTATTTTGCGAGATCAACCCAACTTGGATCATTTCTCACTCATGCTTTTGGAGACCATTAGGAAAATTTCCCAAGGCTGATATGAGGCAACCCCTGACCAACTCCCTATTATTTAAGAAAATTCAAATGTTACCAGTTTTCTGTAAATCAGGCTTTTATGGGAAATCAGTCTCTCAGTCTTTAAGTTTTGTTTTCCTGAGGGCACATATGTGAGATTTTTCATTTTATATCCTCCAGTTTCCATTTTAGAATGGAAATTCTTTCACAAAGGAGAATAGGAAACTGTGATCAGAGGGTCCATGTTTTTAGGGGCCCAGTTTTCAGTAGAGGTTTTTCTTTGTTTTCCCCTCTTGACTCTGAAGATAACAATGTAGTAAAAAGGAAAGCAGATTAGAAGTTGGGGGCTTAAGCTCCATGTAGGGTCTACTATTAATGAGTTATGTGATCTTTTAGGTGGTTTCTTGACAAACACTTGTTCCAAAAATATTTGTCTATCATTAAAATATTTTCTATGTTTCTCCAATAAAACAAGAACAGCCTATTTTTATATAAAACGAGATAAATTAGCAAACTGTATTTCTTTCTTTTCCTCATCCAACATTATGATCTTGTTTGTTAAGTTTTCTAGAAAGTGTCTATCAAAGCAAACAGAGTGAAGTTTGAAAATTCAAACTTGGTAGTATCTATTTGCATTTGGCACAGTCTGAGACATCCTACACAATTTGGGCTGTGGCTCCAGTTTCTTGCAAGCCCATCTCTCTGTGCCCTAGACAGAAATCTTTCTTTTCATTCCCCAAACACACTGCAATCTCTCCCTCCTCAGTGCCTTAGCAAGTGAAGTTCCTTTCCCTCTCTCTGAACAACTCTGCCCAGCTCCCTCTGCAAAGCTGGCTCTCCAGGACCCATCAGATCTCAAACATTTCTTTAGGGCGTGCTTTCCTGAAAATTGTACATAAAGTTGATTCCCCATTCTTCTCTCTTATGGACCTTATTCTACCACTTTTATTACAGTGGTCACAAGAAGTTTTTATTTATGCTTTTCTCTGTAAGACTGTAAGCTCCATCAAGGAAGAAAACACATTGAGATGTGTTATGGACTGAAAGTTTATATACCCCCAAATTCATCTGTTGAAGCCCTAATCCCCAATGTGATAGTAACTGGAGGTGGGGCTTATAGAAGGTAATTAGGTTTAGATGCATTCATGACGGTGAGGCCCTTGATGGGATTAGTCTCTATAAAAAGAGAAGGAATCAGCAGAGCTTGCTCCTCTCTCAGCCATGTGAGGACATGGCAAGAAGATGGCCATCTGCAAGACAGAAAGTGAGCTCTCACCAGGAACCAAATAGGCCAGCACCTTGGCTTTGGACTTCCTAGCCTCCAGACCTGAAAAAAATGAGAAAAAAAAAAGTGTGTTGTGTAAAATACTCAATCTATAGCAGCCCAAGCTGACTAAGACAAATGGATCCTGTTCTAAACAGTTCATGTGCCACCAATGGGCTCAGAGCAAATACTTAATAAATATTTGTTGAATAATAATCAACTGTGTTGATCAATTTTTTCATGAAAAAAACAAAAGACATAATACTTTAACTCACCATAATTTATTTCTAATAGGGAAATTTCAATATAACAATGTTTAGCTTATATTTTCAGTAATTTACCAGTCATTTAGCATTACTCCATTATTTGATGTAGAAGTATGAATTAATGACTTTAAAATAATAAATATTCAACTCAGAACTTTTATTTAAAATTTCTCTTGGAACCAGAATTTCAATAAATTTAAAATTTTGTTCAATACTAATGCATGAAAAGTGACTGCCAAACAACAGATGTTCAAGAAATGCTTTTTTCTCCACATTCTCTCTACCCATCTACAGATTAAGAATATCCAATGGGTATTTTACAGAACACTAGTGTCCCCTAATTACAGAGGTAATCATTTTCAGTGAGAAAAGCCCTATTGTTAGCTCATAATTTATTGCAATTCACCTGTCTTAACACTATCTAGTGTGACTTGTTGATTCTGAGTTTGCAGGCTTTAGAGCAATGGATTGGCTTGTAACTCTGACCCTTTTGTGGATCCTCTGAAGTTAAGATACTGACCTGTATTTTGGTTTTTTTCCAAAATATCTACAGCAGAAATTAATGTACCTCAAACTCCCAAACTAAGTTACAATGCTAATAATAACTTTCCTCCTCTGAATACTATTGTAACCTTCATTCTAATAGATTAGAAAGAGCACTCCACCAGGAGACAGAAAACCTGGGTTCTTATCCTAAATGTAATGCTGGTTAAAGGTATTTGGGGGAAGAAAATCAGTTTCCTCATGTACTAAATTAGAGAGTTTGAGTAGATGACTTCTAAGTTCTTTCCAGATTCATGAATCAAACAGAAATTAGTAAGCAATGCAATAGCAATTATCAGATGAAAAAGAAAGGCCTCTTTATAACTGTCATATATATCTAGGCATATGTATATAAATATAGATTATATATAAATATAGATACAAATATATATATAGAGAGAGATTGATGATATAGATATAGGTATAGGTATAGACATTTCTCTGAGTACCACACCAGGGTACCCTAGAGATAGCCACATCTAGAAAATGAAAAAATGAAGGAAAAGAGTTTAGCCTTCTACCAGGGGAGAGGAGACATGAAAATAATGAAAAATGATGTAACATAGATATTTATATCTGCAGATATAAATAGCTATTACATTATCTATAGATATTATTGAGTTTTGTTTCTTTCAAAGAAGAATAATCTTTAAGATATAGCCACTTTTGCTAATGATGCTATTATTGCTTAAAAGCTTTTTTGAAAACTCTCCCTTGGAATTGCTTTCAGAATCAGGTTAAGAATAATGCAAAGAAACCAGAGTCATTACTTACATTTTTGGCTGAAAATGTTATTGCTTAAAGTGGTTATCTAACTTATTTACCCTATGGCTTTTGGATTACTCCTAGAGTTAAATTTACCCTGAAATAAAAATTTGCTATGAATGAAGCTATTTATTCACCCTACCAACCATCTTTCATTCAATAAACTTATATTGGCAATATATAAAAACATTATATCACTAGAACTGAAAATTATTTCAAAATAGAAATTGGTAATGTATTTAAGCTGTCATTGATTTTGCACCCATTTGGAGGTATGATTTCTGCTATGTTTGCTGAAACTGGTCTCTTCTTTTTCCCTCATGCCTCATAGCCAATGCATTAGGAAGCCTGTTGGCTTTAATATCAAATAAACTCTGAATATAAACCATCTCACCATGCCATTTCTGTCATCTTAGACCAATCCACAATCATGTATTGCCTGTACCATTGTAATAGCCCTTTAGCTGATATAGATTTTATGGATATTAAACCTAAGTGTTAAGCACTGTAAATGGTCTGTATACTTCAAAAATGTCAGTCATTGTATGTCAGCTTCAGGTTGCCAAAACAAATTACCATAGAATGGGTAGCTTAAACAATGGAAATTTATTTTCTCACAGTTCTGGAGGCTGAAATCTATGATGAAGGTCTGGCAGGGTTGGTTTCTAGTGAGGCTGGTTTCCTGTCTTATAGATGGCCACTATCTCCCTATGTCTTTACAAGGCCTTTCCTTGTACGTGCGCAGAACGAGAGAGAGACAGAGAGAGAGAGTCAAGCTCTCTGATGTCTCTTCTTGTAAGGACGCTAATTCTGTTGTAACAGGGCCCCACCCTATGACTTCATTTAACTTTAATTACAGTACTTCCTTAGAGGACCAGTCTCCAAATACAGCCACACTGGGAGTTAGGGCTTCAAAATATGAATTTTGGGGGGAAACAAACATTCAGTCCAAAATAAAAAAACCCTGAAGAACCATTCCATATTAAAAGAGTCTAAAGAGACATGACAACTAAATGTAATGTGTGATCTTAGATGGGATATTATTGGAGGTATTGGCATTATTTAAATAAGGCTTAAAGATTAGCACTGGTTTTGACAATTGCATTGTAGTTACAAAAGAGAATGTTTTTGGAAATAAACATGGAAGTATTTAGTTGTAAAGGGGCATCATATGTATAACTTATCCTCAAATGGGTCTTAAAAAATTATATCTATATCTTTATAAATATCTATCTATCTATCTATCTATCTACTTACATAGAGAGAGCTCAAAGTAGTGAAATGTTAACATTTGAGAAATCTGGGTGAAGGTATGTGAAATACTTTGTACATATCTTTGCAACTTTTCCTTAATTCTGAAATTATTTCAAAATATAAGGCTTGTGAAAGGGTGATTCCATAAGTTTCCCAAGTTAGCGTAACCTGCTTGATTTTTCACAACAGGAATATTAAGTTGCTGCAAGTAAAGCATTTGCTAATATGTGGATAAATTCAGAAAATGAGCTCAGCTTGGTTTGTACCAAGGTATTGACACTCCAAAGTATGTGTCCAAGCTTTAACATTTGGACTGTATTTTGTATGGAACATACATATATTTTTAAAAACTCTTTTATGCATATGTTCAATAAGTGGTAGGTCTTTGGTATTATAACTATAAAAAATTGAAGATATTGCCCAAGAATATGGTAAACAGTTAAAAGAGATTTGAAATAAAGGAATAATTGTATATTGTATTCCAGTGGTTCTCAACCAGGGGAGATTTTTGCCCCCAAAGGGACATTCAACAATTTCTAGAGACATTTTTATTTGTCATAACCCTGGGGTTGGGAGAGGTGCCACTGGCATTTAGGGGATAGAGGCCAAGGATGCTGCTAGACATCCTAGAATGCACAGGACAGCCCCACCCTGCTTATTAAAATACATCAAGGATTGCTGATGGGTTTCTTCCAAATCTGCCCTTGTGAATTGACAACAAAACCTTGGCTGTTATCCCTCTAGATTTTTACAGCCTTGGAACTGCCATAATCTATCTTTTCTATTCAATACTGACAAAAAGAAATGGTCATTTTGTGTATGTTGTCAGTCCTATGCATCTAGTTTAGCCTTTTAAAGTAAACTGCAGCTTTGAATGGATCATATACACCACTAGTTTGAGTTCCTGAATTAGTCTTAGGTTAAGTACAATTCCTATCTTTCCTTATGATTCAAAGTTCTAAGGGGTCAGTGATCACGATGTTTACTTTGCTTTGTTGAAAACAAGTGTCATGTAAAGATTAAAAAATCTAAAAGTAAGTTCTTTAAATGAGTATTTTATTCCCCGATTCTTGTCTTCTCCCTCATTATTTTAACCCACTAGAATGCCCTGGTCCAGCCACCTATGTGTCTCAAAATTTTGCCCACTATTCAATCCAATCTTAAATGCCACCTCTTCCAAAAACCTTCTGGGATGATTCCGATCTGAATTAATGTCATCCTTATCAATGTACCAAAAGCACAGATGTGGAAAGTGCTATTATAACACATTGCATTATTTTGGAGGTTTCCTTTTCCCCCTACTATGTTAAAAATCACTTAGAGGAAAGGGATCATGTAATCCATTTTTCTATTCTGCACAGCACCTAGCACAGTGTCTTAGACATTGTACGTGCTTGGTTAATTTTTCTTTATTATTTTCTATACGTATGACATTTAATGATATTCAAAGTAGTATGTCAATAAATGGTACACATTTTGAAAATCAATAAGACAAAAAAAGAACATGGCAATGAAAATGGGCAAGGGATATGAGCAAGAAATTATAGAAGAAATATAAATGGTTAAGAAACAAAAACATTTTCAGCCTCCATGGTAATTCATGCCAGTTTAAGCAATAATAATAGCAAACCTCCCCCTAGTCTGTGCCAGGTACTAATACTAAGCACTTAACACAGATGGACTCATCTAATCCTCATAATGACTTTTTGCAGTGTCCATACACTATCCTTTTATGGATAAGGGAACTGTGGCGCAGAAAAGACAAGTAATTTGCCCAGCGTCTTGTGTTAAGGGACAAAGCTGGCATGCAAACCCAGGCAGTCTTGCTCCAGAGCAAGATTCCAAACATTTAACCCCCCAGATTATGCCATTTGCCACATATTTGATATCTATTCAGTTATGATAACCAGAAAAAACTAAATTCATGTTTTTATATTAGATAAAATTGTTAGACATTAAACAAACCAGGGGAAAGAGTCAGATAAAACTAATTTAAAAATCCTCAAACTCCAAGAAACTTGATTTTTATATTTTGTGGTGGAATAGGGATCAATTTTGATTGAATTCACTTAATCTCACTTAGTATCACTATCATTATAGCACCTCCAACAATCTGATTTATACTGTGAATATCTACATCCAGTCATCCCGAGAAAGTAACAGTAGACAGAAAAGATCACTCTCAACCAAAGAATAGAAAGGAACATCAAGGGAAAAAAATGTTCCAATTCAATGTAAGCTCGAGTTTATGTGAAAGGTTAAGATAAATCTATCAATTCAATTGCCCTTGGGACCTGGAGAATTCTTTAATGTACATGACACACATAAAGACCAGTTGTCACATTAGCCATGACATTCACCATTTCTGAAACAGTTTGGTGACATTTAAAGGTTAACTGGTAACTCTGAACTTGGGTGGATAGGAATGCTCCTCACAAGCCTAAATTTCTAGGCTTTTTTTTGTCTGTGTTTGGTTTTAGTTCTGAAGTACTATTACTATCTTCATTTCAAAACCACAAAGCAAATCACAACCACTGAAAATGAATCCCAGATGTTTCTCATATCTTTAGAAAAAATTGCTTACCCTGGATATGTTCATTGTTTTCTGCTTTGTCTGACCCTTTACTAGAGAGTCATTATCTGACATTTAGGTTTCCTACATGGTGTCCTAAAGAGAGAAAGTACTAAATAAGAAAGTTAATTTATATAATTTGATTAGATAATGTAAATGATTAATGAAATAGATCTTCCACACTCTCCCAATAGAGAAAGGCAATGATAAAGGAGCTACCTACATTATCATAACCAAATATAAATTGTGACTATGTGTGACAAAGTAAAAATATACATCACTTTATTTGCTTCTTGCCAAAAGTTCGTAACTCTGGTACCAATGTAATTTGTCTTCACTAAGTAGAAAGACAAGACAAGACATATCTCCTTGACCTTGGATATTTCTAACTAAAAAATGAATTGCCCAAACCAAGTTGATAGCAATGAGAGGAGCTATGACATTGGGCTTATGGGAGAGAAAAAGCCCAGGGTTAAGGTAGAAAATCTGGGTTCTAGTCTTTGAACTACCCAAATCTTAGCCAAGTCATGTAACCTGGCAAGGTATCCACTTTTTCATGTATAAAATAAGGTGACTGGTCTCTGTCAAGTTTCCAGAAACTTTAACCTAGTCAATCAAGTACTTCTGTAGAGAGTAAAGAACAGCCTCTACTCCTTTTATCTGTTATTAGAGGTACACAAGTATGTGACCAAGAGCTCTTCCTGGCTGCTTGGAAAACACCTTTCTTCGGTGTTTTCTACTTGCTGAGCACTCTGTTGGTTACCTGATCCTCTCAACAATCCCATAAGAGCTTGAGCAAGCTACTTAACTGTTCTGTGCCTTAGTTTATTTACCTGTAAAATGGAGATGATAATTGCACCTCCACACAGGGCTACTGTGAGGATTTAATGTGTTCCTAAATAAAAAGCTTTAAAAATAATGTTTCACATATGTTAAGTGTTCAATTAATGTTAGCTGGTTTGTATTAATCCCATTTTAAAGATGAGAAAACTGAGGTTTAGGAAGTTAATTAACATACTCCAAGGTCATACAGTGTGAAAATAGTAGAAGTAGGATTTGAACCCAGGTATTTTAACTCCATAGCCCATATCTTTGCCCTGCTCCATACTGTTTCCCTTTGAATGCCCTGGACTAGGTAATGAGGAAAAATTGTTCTGTTTTGCATGTTTATTGACACTATACAGACAGAAGATAAATAAGAAGCTACAAATTATTCTAATAGATACTATGTTAAAAGAAAGTAAGAGACCCCTAAACTTGTTATATCAAAGAGAGGCTGAGAAATCATATTTCTATAGCAAATGTTGTATTTACAGGATTTTCCCTGTTACTAGTGTTACTAGTGCAGAGGGACGACTGCCATAAATCAGCACTGAATAATCCATCCAAACAGGAAAAAATGCCAACAAGCCCAAACACATTTGTCTGTAAAGCTTTAATAAATGCAGTTTCATAAATACTATGCAATATAAGGTATAAATTATGCTGCTTTCTCTCAGAAATTAGTTTAAGTGCAAGCTGGAAGAATTCCCTGTGCTTAGGCTGATATAAATTCAATGAATACAGAAACTTTGAAGGGAAAGAAAATAATAATAAAGACTTCTAAAGGTTATGTGAATACTGTAATTATCTGTGCATAAATGAGAGCATTTTCTCTTTCTATGCCTAAACAGGAAAATGAATACTAAGAAAGTGTTCCCACAGGAAAATTAGTTCCAAAACCATTTCGTGAAATGGCAGCATTTCCCATATATAAGAACTTAGACATCCAAGTTAAAATTTGGAATGAAATAACATTGATTTTTGACATCTATATTTTAATATCTTTCTTTTAAAACTTTTAGATTTCATGTATAAAATTATACATATCTTAAAAAAATAAGTGGAATGTAGATTCACAAAGCTGGTTTAAATAGAGGCTCTGCTTTAGTCAGTGATAGAAAACAAGATTTATATGGAGAGAATTAGGTAATAATATGTAATTAAGAGTTAAAATGGTACTCGGTAGTTAGAATACAGCCTAATAGATGGAAGTTAGTCAGACTGGGATATAAATTCCTGCTCTGTTTCTCGCTACAAACTATATGACCTTAGGCAAGGTGCTTAACACTCTTCGTAAGTAAAATCAGAATGATAATAAAATCCACCTTACAGATCTGTCAGAATTAAATGCGGTAATATTTAAAAAGTACTCAGAATACCATCTGGCATATAGTTATATATTTAGTAAGTAGCAGTTAATATTACTACCCAGTAGTAATATTAATGCCTAAATTAAGAATGTGACGTGTTGAAATCAGAAGATTTCAAAAGCAGGCAAATTATAAAGTTGTTGCTCTGAAATGTGGCAGAGTCACCTAGCATCCCCGTCTATGGAAACAGAACAGATAGCAGAGCCATCACTGTAAGGTCAATTACTAGAGCTCATGGCGCTCCGGATGCCCCAGCTCTGCAGACATGGCCTTTGGGCCCATTCCTTACAACTGGGCTTTTTTCCTTATAATACCTGAAGCTCATTTTCAAGTATAAAGCTATACAATTACATAGATTACCCACCAAATGAGATACACTATTAAGACAATTGTGTACAGAACACTTACTGAAATGATTCTTATCAGATAAAACAAGTTGAATTGTACAAAGGGATGAATCTATTTGGAAAAATAATTAAAGTCATAAATATCTAAAGCCCAGGAGGCTGCAGAAAAGTAAATTGAGCTTTATTTTTTTTTCAAATGAGTATCAAGGAATATTCCAAGAAAAACATGCAGCCTGATAATACAAAAGAATATGCTAATTTTCTCCTCTGTCTTCCTATTGTTGGAGGTGGTCTACAATCTCTTGCACATAGTAGGCATTATATGTTTGCTAAATGAATGATTCCATCAAGGAATCAGTACTTGGTTGCTATGAATACAGAATAAAAAAATAAAAAGAATTTCAGCAGGAAGAAATTTGAAGATCATTTTAACCTAATTTGTACACTTAACTTATTAGACTTAGAAAGGTAAAGAGACTTATTCAGGGTCACTCAACTGATTAGTGACAGATCTGCAACCAGAAATCAAACCTTAACTCCCAATTTAACTGAGAGACATATGTGATTAGAATTAAAGTTGAAACTGAAAAAAATGTGTATTGAACTCTAACATATCAAGGATTTGTCAGCAGACTCACGTCAAGTAAAGTTTATTGATAATAAAACTAATATCTTTTACTTCTCTGATGCTCTACAAGCAGTAGAAAGAGTTCTGAAGAAGCTCTCTAGAGATCTTACTTTTAGTCCTGACTTTTCTGTGTAGGCCTATGTGATTCTCAAAGAAGTGAAGTAAAGGGATTGACATGAATAATTCAATCTAATGCCCCCCCTCAAAAAATGTATTACGTACTCATTACGTCTCATGCACCGAGTTAGCAGCTGAGGATACAAAGAGTAATAAAATGCAGGTCATGCTGCGAGAGGCTGATGCATAGTGGGAAGTAAGCACATGGACTATTGAGCCAAACTGTGTGTGTTCTTCTCCTAGCTCTGTCATTTACTAGCGACATGACCTTGAACACTTATTTAATCTCTCTTGGCCTCAGTTTCCTCCTCCATAAAGTGAAAATAATGACAACAATATACCTTAATTATAGAGTTATGAAGACTAAGTTATTATGTATATAGCACTTAGAATAATGCCTGTTACTGGTCTCTAAATATTAGTCATTATTATTAACCACAAAGACTCCACAATCTAAGAGGGAAAATAAGAAATAATATAAAACTATAATTACCACAAGCTACACAATGTTAAGTTACCAAAGTAAAGCATAAAAGTCTATCATAAGAGTTTTAGGAATCACTTCTTTCTAACAGCAAAGAAAAAAAAAAAAAGTAGGAATTAATGGAAACATTCTTTTCCTTTGAAGCATGTGATGATTGCCAAAGAAGAAGGTGAAGAGAAAGGCCAAAGAAATTTGTAGGACGCGCTATGAAAAGGGATCCTTGGATTTAGCAGTCTGATAGTCTAAAGGTCATTTTTAACCTTTTGAGAAATTCATTCCCGTGGAAAGGACAGACAAATTATAAAAAAAGTTGTAGAGAGAAAGAAAGGTGAGAAAAATGAACAGTAAATATGGGCCCCATTTTTAATTAATTAATTTATTGACTCACTCGCTAGTTAATTCAACAAATGTGAGGGCCTACTATACACAATATTCCCAGCACTGTGGCAGATGTCTACCTGAGGTGCCCTCCTCAGAGGTAGACAGCTATCTGATCCCTGTTCTCCTAGATTTTAGCATCTAGACGAGGGTCCTCCATAGAGAGAATAACAAATGTGGGGCACCTGAGGGGTCTAGCATTAATGTAAACAAAAAGATAACACAAAGTTTGAAAGCATGCTGTGAGTATAAATTGTCGTGAGAAAAATCCTGGGGTTCAGTTAACCTCAAGAGGTGAAAGAAGTGTATCAGGAAAAGCAAGAAATTTGGTGATGTTAAATATGAGTTCCCACAAAACATGGTAGAAGGCAAGAAAAGGAAGGGAAGGGGAAAAGGGACTAATTTTAGTTTAACAGAATGGGGTAGAGTAAAAGATAATGACAAGTGGTGGGGAGGAAGGTGTGAGGGTAGGAATGAAAAGGGGGACAAAAACAATTAGGTTCTAACTGGGCTTGCGATGGCAGACCAGTGGGTGTCTGCAAGTGAATAGAATTCTCGTAGGTAATCCCTGAAATCTGTTCCAGGTCTTTGATTCTGTGATTCCCTCAAAAGAAGAATAGCAATTGCACATCTTAGAAAGGACACCTTATGTTTCAATGTGTGTAATTAATGAGAAGTACTCTATTCTTAAGGTGTGGCCTTAGTGACCCATTCAGATTTGTAAGTTTCTGGTTTCTATAATTAACACAGTTACTTAACCTCAGTTGTCAAACCAAGGGCCTCAGGAAACTTCTAATTAGCATAACTGCTAGGAATTGTTGGAAATTATGACAAGTATGTGCCATTATTTTCCAAGTCTGATTTCATCATTTGAGCCATAGCAAGTAACTTTAGTTTTCAAGACTAAATTTAGTAAGAAGACAATCAAATTTGTATAAATATGTCCTAAAAGCATATGCAGACAGTACAATAATAAAGTGTCTTGTTTGTGATGTTGCATAGCTTACAGGATCCCCACACTGGAAAAGCTGTTCAATATATATGCCAAAGCATTACAGAGAGCTGTAGGAAGGAGGAATGATGAAATGAAACTTCAGAATATCAAAAAGGGGAGAGCTGCTGTGAGGCAGCAATCTGTTATGGACATTTTCTTTTGTAATAGGGTTGCCAGCAACCCTATTCCTGGGGGGATATTCGCCTATTCTGGCTGTGAGCTGAGGATGGCTTGGAGCACAAAGAGGTATGCTTCTGAGGTAGAGAGAAATCAGAAAAGCTTTTGAAAGTCATGAAGCACTGGCATAATAAATTGGAAATGCCACGAATCCTAAACATGCAACTAGATTTTCCCCATGATACATGTATTATCTTTCAGAAAGGAGACAGTGACTCACCAGGCTCTTGGTAAGAAGCCTAGACAGGACACATCAGAGGAAAGAAAATCAAAGACAGACAGAATCTCAGCAAACCTGCAGTCCAGCCCTGATCCAACCCAGTCTCAAACCAGATTGAGGTAATGAGCCCCTTACTCTACCTGCTCAATAGAGGAAAGGCAAAACTTCAGGTAAAAAAAAGATAGTGTCATTTGGAGCTTCAACACAAAGCCCACCATGCAAGTGAATCTTGACATGCAGAGAGGCAGAAAATGTGACTGAGAGTCAAGAGAAAACCAACAACAGAAACAAACTCAAGAGATTGTGGCAGCCAGCCACCAAGATGGTACCCTGTGATGCCTGCCTCCTGGTATTTCACCCTTGTGTAGTTCCCTCACACACTGAATAGGGCTGACTTTGTGATCAAAAGAATATGGCAGAAATAACGCATGACTTCCAAGATTAAGTCATAAAAGACTTTCTACCTTCTGCCTTACTGCCTCTTGGATCATTTGCTCTATGGGAAGCCGGCTGCTATGTCATGAGGATTCCCAAGCAGCCCTATGGGAAGCCATGTAAAGCCTCTTGCCCACAGCTAGAAAGAGGCTAAAGAGTCCTACTAAGCACTATGTGAGAGAGTCGTCTTGGAAATGGATCCTCCAGTTCCAGTCAAAGCTTCAGGTGACTTCAGACCTGGCTGATATCTTGACTGCAAACTCGCAACAGGTATCAAGTTAGAACCCTTCAACTAAGCAGTTCCTGAATTCCTGACCACTACTACTGTGTGTGATATTAAAAATTCATTATTGTTTTAAGCCACTAAGTTTTGGAGTAACTTATTATATAGCAATGAATAACCAAACAGATTTTGGTTTCTTGTAGTGGAGCCCCTCCATGATAAAAATGAAAAAACTAGAGAAGCGGCTTTGGGAAGAGGGGAGTGCCCAGGAAATGCGAAGAAACTGGAAGGACTTTGAGGAGAGTGTTAGTGATGTCTACAGAGCTTTGAAGAGATAGATAGTAGAAACCTGATGGTCTTTTCCCTAGTAGTCTTTTCAGAAACTGCCAATGGCGGGACTATAATCCAACTTTCTACAGATGATACTATACTCTTCAGACAACCTGGATAAAGAGCCTGCAGAATGCCAAACAGCAATCAAGGACCCGTCCCAGCTCCCTGGTACAGAAATACAAACGAACCTAACCATTCTTCTATACACATAAGACTGTTGGTCATCCCTGGGAGGAAATATCTGCAAATCATAGATCTGAAAAGCACTTAATATCGAAATACATAAAGAACTCATACAACTCATCTCAAGTATTTCCTACCACAATGGATCCCCTAACAGGACAGTACAGAAGCATCCAAATCAGAGAAGACATGTTACATCAGTGCTTTGCCTAAAATAGTGGTATTAAATGGCGTCGGGGAGGGAGGGGAGATTTTGCCTCCTCAGGACACATTTGATTTTGTCTGGAGACATTTTTGATTGTCACAACTAGAAGAGGGCAGCCATCTAATGGGTAGAGGGCAAAGATGCTGCTGAACATTCTACAATGCACGTGACAGCCCCCTACAACGAAGAATTATAGGGTGCAAATGTCAATAGTGTCAAAGTTGAGAAAACTGGCCCAGAAAAATCTATAGTTATCCATTTAGAATTACAGTTTACTCATTCAATTTTTTTCATGTAGTGCCTTTGTGACATTTTGCAGGTATTTCCCAGTAGAGACCCAATATAAGGACATTTTCACTGTCACTTGTCGGGAAAAAGGAAAACTTCAGTTCTAAAGGTCCCACTGTGAGGCCGCTTTACAAAGGAGCTGCCAAACACCACCTATTTCTAAGTAGAATTTCACACACAGTTAAACTCAGATTCAGAAATCTGTTTTACATTGATTTGCATTTTCCTTAAGTTAAAATAATGGTAAAGGCTTTGAAATAAGTACAGTTCATTTTGGGTACTTGCAAAAGTGTATTATGACTAAAAAAATATCTTGAGAATTTTCTTATTGAAATACTATCAGCACTTCATACTCCTTCTGAAAAGAGTTGTTTCTGTGGTGTAAACTAATTTGTATTTAAGAGACACTCCTATTGCCTAGTTCACCTTATAAGTTTATTGATAAATAATAAATATCTTATTATGCTACTCAATGATTCACTCAAGCCCATAAACAGACACTAATGGAAAAAAAGTAGACATGGCCATTTTACCATTGTTATCAAAAATGAGTTCATTTCTAGATGTTTATTAGCAATGTTAAGAAGTCTGAAAAAAAAAAAGAAAAAAAAAAAAAAAAAAAAAAAGAAGTCTGTGTTCCCTAAGAGCAGGCAGAATTAACACAATACAGTGCTAATTACACTACATGATTATTTCACTAGAGATAGCTACACAAATGACACCTGATTTGGCCTTTGTATATATAAAGTGTTATAATGTTCATTTTCTTGTAGCCAATTTTATACCCATTAAGAGAGAAAGTCTATATGACAGCAGTGTTGTGAACTTTTGAGATGCAATTATGGTAAAGTCATCTGGATTTAGTGATTTAAAATACAGCAAGATAAATTTAATGCATTATCTTCCAAAGCAAGCTATACCAATCTCTTGCTTTGTTACCTTACAGTTCCTAAGAGACGGGAATAATAAGGTAAAGAGAAATCTGGAATAAAAAGAGACATTCTCAATGAAAAAGTTGTAAAGTGATCTGTTTAGACACATAGAAATTGAGTTGTTTCCTTTAGTAAATTTATCCATACTGCACGCCGTTAGAGAATCACAGGTTTGTAAGAGATGAGAGATCATCTTGTCTTGCTCCCTCATCTTACTCTTGATGAAATGAATCTAATAGAACTTACTTGACTCTCGAGCTCTGAAATTCAGGCAGGGCCAGATTTATATAACTCATGTTTCCCAATACTCATTTCATTAGTAACTTTACATTGGGATAAAACATTTGGGAAACAATTTGGAGATTAAGTTTATACAAAATGTTGACAAATTTGGGGAGAGGAATTTAGATAACTTTCAAGGTAGTATGGAAAATGGTGAAAAACAAACCCCCCAAAACCAGTTGGTTCCCTGGATAATCCCTACAGCAATTCCTCAGGTAGCCTAGGAATCACGTCTCTGACCTGGGAGGATGTGAGCAATAAGGCCTCCAGTTAAACCTAATGCTGATATGCAGAGAGGCACCAGAGAACACTAAATTTTCATGCCAGCAAAACTGAAACCCAGATTATTAACTCAAAGTGTTCCAGTTAGGATGATCCTGCCCTCATTTAAATCTCCAGTATGAGAAGCAGCAGGGAAAACAGGTTTTCTTCTAGAGCAAAACCTATGGAGCATATAGCCCCACTTTGCCCAAGAGAGAAATATGCATTACCAGCCCTGCACCTGTAAGTTTCATTGAGCCTAACCTTGTGTCAGTTGTAGTCTGTGCCCGTGCCCCCTAGTTAACACAAAGAAGGTTAAAAAATTCTACATAAAAAATAACATACTATGAGATATAAAGTAGAGAACATACACGTGCTTACCTACCTAGCCACCTGTACATATAACATGGCTCTAGGGCACTCCCAGGAGCAATATCTCTGTTTCAGTCCTACATTAGGGATATTTTGTCCATTTTGTGGAACAATCACCTATTGTGATGGTTACTATTACATGTCAACTTGACTAGGCTAAAGGATGTCCAGATAACGGTAAAACATTATTTCTGGGTACATCCAGGAAAGTGTTTCTGGAAGAGATTAGCATTTGAATCAGTAGACTGAGTAAAAAAAATCCAGCCTCACCAAAGTGGGTAATTATCCAATCTGTCGAGGGCCTGAATTGAACAAAAAGACAGATGAAGGGCAAATTCTCTCTCTTCTTATCTTCTTGAGCTGGGACGTTCATCTTCTCCTGCCCTCAGATATCAGAACTCCTGGTTCTCTGGCCTTTGGACTCTAGGACTTACACTAGTGGCCCTTCAGACCCAGACTGAATTATACCACTGGGTTTCCTGGTTCTCCAGGTTGCAGAAGGCAGACTATGGGACTCCTTAGCCTCCATGACCAAGTGAGCCAAATCCCTATAACAAACGTCTCTCTCTCAATCTCTCTCTCTCTCTCTCTATATATATATAATGGTATATTGATATAAGCTTAACCCGGATGAACCTTGAAAACATTGTGCTAAGTGAAAGAAGCAATCAAAAAAACATATTGTATAAAATGTCCAGCACAGGCAAATCTGTAGAGACAGAGAATAGATTAATTAGTGGTTGTATAAGGCTGGGAGAGTAGGGGTAGGGTGAGTTAGGATAGGGAGTGACTGCTAATGGGCATGAGTTTTCATTTGGGTGTGTGATTTTAGTTGGTGATTTAAACGTCCTAAAATTAGAGAATGGCAATGTTTCACAACTCTGTGAATATACTAAAAAACAATAAATGGCACAGTATAAAAAAGTGAATTTTATGGTATGTGAATTATAAGTCAATAAAGCTATTACTGAAAAAAAGATATTTACAACATTTATCAATATTAAACTCATTTGGACTTGTTAAAGCAACCAGGGGTATTAATTTAGAATAAACTGAAGCATAAATATATCAATATAATTACTTTGTCTTAATTGATCTTCTGGCCTCATTGTACTAATGATTCATTTATATCTTTCTGTGCCCCAAAGTGCTCTATAGACCATGCTGATTACCCTGCTAGACTAGTTATTTATTGTGTTAGTGTTGGCAAGATGATTACAGGACAATTTTAGTTCATATCTAATACACATACTTTCTCACCTATTACTTTGGCTATTTGTTTCTGTTTGCTAATACCCAGATCCATGTGAGTTAAGGACATTTATTCTACTGCATTGTGAACTTTTCAAAATTGCCTGATGTAGTCATATGAGATCCTCTTGTCTCTTATACTATAGTGAATTGGCAGGAAAAATATAAATACTTTTGTATTTTAATAAGAAAATAAAAACTTATATTTGAATGTTCCTGAAAACATTTTGTCATGATTATGTTTACTTACTTTATTGCATTGTTTTACAAGCCACATTCCCACCTCAGATATATTTTCTTTTAAACTGTAGCAAGTCCATTATGAATGTATTAGTTCTCCAGGGAAACAGAACTAATAGGATATATATATACATATATGTGTGTGTGTGTATATCCATATATGTATACACCGCTACATGAGGAATATATATATACCTCTACATGATCTAGGTAAACATGGGGTTTGTGTTCAAGTTCCATTAATGCTTAGGTGTTGGTTTCCTTTCTGTTGCCTCCTTTCTGAAATGTCTTCTTTTGAGAAGAGTGATGTCTTAGACAAAAAGGTTTGTTCATACACAGGTAGGTGAAGAACTTTCTCAGGGAAGACTTTCTTGACCACAGACCCCTGATATATAATAGCACCCTGATAGCTATCACCCTTGCCCAACCCCACTGTTTGTCATAGCCCTTATCACTGTGACATATGACTTGTTTGCTTCTTTATTGTCTTTCTTCACTCAAATGTAACATCCGTAAGCAAAGAGACTGTTTTTCTCATTACTTTCTTTACAATGACTAGGAGAGTACACATAGTTGGCTCTTGATACATATTTATGAAATAAAAGTTATAAAAATATTATTTATTTATCAGATATGACTGAACTATGGATACTCTTAAAAGTGAGTCTTTTATATTTAGCTTAGGGGGGAATTTACCAAATCTATAAGGAAAAGAGAAACATTCATTGCATTGACAGGAGTTGATAATCAAAAAGAAAATTCTCTTATAAGACCTTGACATTTTATATAATTTCCTGAATTTATCCAAAACTCATAAATACAATTTAACAAAACTGTATACATGAACATCTGTATTCTTACATATGTATCAATATAAGGTCTGTGATGCAGGTATACCTATGTTTTTGGTTTTCATCTTAAACCTTTGAGTATAGTATGTTATATGGTGCATATAAAATAGAAATCTATTTAGAGGTACTTATTTCCCAAACTCATTCCCTTTCCAATATTTGTAATCAAGAAAAATTAGATCAACCGAAATTCAAGTTTATCATCTGCCCCTCGTGTGTGGATCCCATGATTGACTTAACTAATGTGTGAATTCAGGGAAATAAATAGTAAGAGTTGCTACAAATTATATTAAGAAGTGACAATTCTTTTGTGCAAAGAAGGGGATTATTTATAAAAGGGATCTGTCATCGCTTCTCCTTCAGAGGAAAAGCAGGCAAGCTTTATTTAACTTCCTCAGATACTAGTGACCAGGAAATAGCAAGGATGAGAAAGAGTTACGGGAAAAGAGTTATTTTTAAAGGGCAGTTTTGCCATTTACCATCTTGTGCCCAGATAAAATAGTATGGGACAACTCTAGGTAGCTAGTGGTTGAGCCGGTCTACAGAGATAAGGCTAATGAGTCCTCCTTTATCACTGACAGGTGTTTTGTTGTTGATAAGACTCCTACAGCTTTTTGAGATCAAAAAGGAAGCTGCTTCAGATGAAAGCCTTCATTTTGGCTATTGAAACAATAAGCCAAAAACCTAAAATACTATCTTCTGATGGCTTTTTCAAATGACTCAAACCATATCAACTACACTCCCTTGAGTCCTTCAGGTCCAATGCCTTGAGTGAAATAATATATAGTGGTTAAGGGCATATGCTTGGGACTCTCAAACAGTTGGATTAAAATTTCAAGTCTGTCACTGATTGGATGTCAAATTATTTAACCTCAGTAAACTCTAGTGTCCTTAAATTGTTGATTGGTATACCTAGAACAAAATATGTGGCAGAATAAATTTAAGAAATCACAGTGCCCAGCACACTGTAAATGCTCAATAAATGTCAGCTATTATCATTAGTTCTTGCTTTCTGTTCCCACAGCTACTCCCTTTGATAAGGCTCTTCTGTCTCATGTCTGTTTCCTCCTGAACAGACAATTGAAATAACCCCAGAGCTAGTATCCCTACCTTAACTTTTTCTCCTCCCTCCCTTTTTTTCTTCACATTTACATTCTGTAAGAGCATAAGTTCAGGAAGAAGATGGAGAAAGTGAGAGATAGAGACATAGATCAGAAGGAGCCAGAGGGAAATAAAAGATGATAAAAGCATATATTAAGCACTTACTCTGTGACAGGAACTTTTTAAACACTTTACAGATATTTATATGTTTAATTCTCATGACAGTTCAATGAGATAGATATAAATTTTATCCTGCAGTTGAGGAAATTGAGACACAGATGAATTAAGTAAATTATCCAAGGTCAGAGGTAATATTCATAATATATAACGGCACTCCCACCAGAGCGAGCACAGCCCAGTCTGTTGCAACTGCCTGCCAGTCCCCGCAGCTGCAGGCAATTTGCACACACCCCAACTGTGGCTGCCATACCCCTCCCGGGCCTGAGGGAATAAGTATGCCCCAATCAGCCACTGCTTTCGCTCCCTCTCACCCGGGCAGGGAACAGATGCCTGAGGGTAGTGCCCACACAGAGGTGGGGCCAAAACCAAAGCTGAGCTCCAGGGGCAGTGTGACTGAGGAAGAGGAAGGGAAATCTTTCCCTGTAGCTGCACAAGCCGTGGATTAAATCCCCACGACTGGTTTGGTAAATCCTGAATCTGTGGAATACCTAAATAGACAATGAGTGTTACCACAACTGAGACCAGTCTAGCCTTAGCACCAGTGGAATTTGGGGGCAAGTACATGTGGCAGTTGGGCCAGGTCAGAGTCTGAGCTGGTCCCACCGTGCCCACAGAAGGTCCAGAGACCTGCCTAGAGGTATCGGAAGACCTCCTGGGGAGGAGGGGATTGACTCTAGCTCACTGTGGGAGCAAGGACACTGACAGAGGAGGCCCCAGGAAAATATTCTTATTACTATTACTTTTTGTTTGTTTTGTTTTCTTCAGTTATGGTTGTTGTTATTATTTTTTATTTTTATTTTTTAATATATTTAAAATTTTTTTCTATACATTTTTGTTGTTTTGGTTTTTTTCCTAGTTTTTGTTCTTCGTTTTTTATTTTATTTGATTTTTTTTCTTTTTTTTGATTGCTTTTATGTGTTTATGTTTTCTTTGCTTTTTGTTTGCTTTCTATTTTTGTTTTATTTTTCACTTTTTTTGGTTAGTTTAGTCCTTATTGATTGTTTTCACTTTTGAATTCTTTTGTTTGTTTGCTCTCGTTTTTTATTGTTTGTTTTTTGTTTTTGTTTTTGTTTTTTCTTTTCTGTCTGCTTCTTTGTTTCTGTTACTTTGGATCTGTTGTTATCATTTGTCATGGATTTGGTGTGTCTGTTTTCTTTCTTCGTGTGTGTGTGTGTGTGTGTGTGTGTGTGTGTGTGTGCTGTGTTGTTGTTGCTGTGTGTTGGTTTTTTCTGTTTCTCTTGGGTTTTGTTTGTTTGTTTGTTTCCTTTCTTCTCTGGCTGCACGGCGTGGCTTGCGGGCTCTTGGTTCCCCAGCCAGACATCAGGCCTGGGCCTCTGTACTGGGAGTGCTAAATCCAGGACACTGAACTGCCAGAGAATCCCCGGGCCCAGGGAATATTAATCAGCATGCACTGTCCTGGAGGTATCCATCTCAACACCAAGACCCAGCTCCAACCAACTGCTTGCAGGCTCCAGTGCTGGACACCTCACATCAAACAACCAGCAAGACAGGAACACAGCACCACCTATCAGCAGACAGGATGCATAAAGGAGTACTAAGCTCACAGCCACCCCAAAACACACCACCTGATGCAGCCCTGCCCATCAGAGGGAAAAGACTCAGCTCCACCCACCAGAGCACAGGTACAAGTCCCTCCCACCAGGAGGCCTACACAAGCCCTTGGACCAACCTCACCCACCAGGGGGCAGATAACAGAAGCAAGAGGAACTATGACCCTGCAGCCTGTGGAAAGGAGACCATAAACGCAGTAAGTTACACAAAATGAGACAGCAGAAAAATATGTTGCAGACGAAGGAGCAAGGTAAAAACTCACAAGATCAAATAAATGAAGAAGAAATAGGCATTCTACCTGAAAAAAATTCAGAGTAATGATAGTAAAGATGATCCAAGATCTCAGAAATAGAATGGAGGCATGGATCGAGAAGATACAAGAAATGTTTAACAAGAACCTAGAAGAACTAAAGAACAAACAATCAGTGATGAACAACACAATAACTGAAATGAAAAATACACTAGAAGGAATCAATAGCAGAATAACTGAGGCAGAAGAACGGATAAGTGAGCTGGAAGATAGAATGGTGGAAATAACTGCCACAGAGCAGAATAAAGATAAAAGAATGAAAAGAAATGAGGACAGTCTCAGAGACCTCTGGGACAACATTAAATGCACCAACATTCGAATTACAGGGGCCCCAAAAGAAGAAGAAAAAGGGAAAGGACCTGAGAAGATATTTGAAGAGATTATAATCAAAAACTTCCCTAACATGGGAAAGGAAATAGTCACCCAAGTCCAGGAAGCACAGGGAGTCCCATACAGGATAAACCCAAGGAGGAACACAATGAGACACATATTAATCAAACTAACAAAAATTAAATACAAAAAAAAATTAAAAGCAGTAAGGGAAAAGCAACAAATCAACTAAAAGGGAATCCCCATAAGGTTAACAGCTGATTTTTCAGCAGAAGCTCTGCAGGCCAGAAGGGAGTGGGAGGACATATTTAAAGTGATGAAAGGGAAAAACCTACAACCAAGATTACTCTACCCAGCAAGGATCTCATTCAGATTCAATGGAGAAATCAAAAGTTTTACAGACAAGCAAAAGGTAAGAGAATTCAGCACCACCAAACCGGCTTTACAACAAATGCTAAAGGAAGTTCTCTAGGTGGGAAACACAAGAGAAGAAAAAGACCTACAATAACAAACTCAAAACAATTAAGAAAATGGTAATAGGAACATACATATCGATAATTACCTTGAATGTAAAAGTATTAAATGCTCCAATCAAAAGACACAGACTAGCTGAATGGATACAAAAAGTAGACCCATATATATACTATCTACAAGAGACTCACTTCAGACATAGGGACACATACAGACTGAAAGTGAGGGGATGGAAAAAGATATTCCATGCAAATGGTAACCAAAAGAAACCTGGAATAGCAATACTCATATCAGACAAAATAGACTTTAAAATAAAGACTATTATAAGAGACAAAGAAGGACACTACATAATGATCAAGGGATCAATCCAAGAAGAAGATATAACAATTGTAAATATTTATGCACCCAACATAGGTGCACCTCAATACATAAGGCAAATGCTAACAGCCATAAAAGCGGAAATCAACAGTAACACAGTAATTGTGGGGGACTTTAACATTTCTTGTACACCAATGGATAGATCATCCAGACAGAAAATTAATAAGGAAACACAAGCCTTAAATGACACATTAGACCAGATAGACTTAATTGATATTTATAGGACACTGCATCTGAAAGCAGCAAAATACACTTTCTTCTCAGGTGCACACGGAACATTCTCTAAGATAGATCACATCTTGGGTTGCAAATCAAGCCTTGGTAAATTTAAGAAAATTGAAATCATATCAAACATATCTGACCAAAACACTATGGGATTAGAAATCAATTACAGGAAAAAAAAACTGTAAAAAGCACAAACACATGGAGGCTAAACAATATGCTATTAAATAACCAAGAGATCACTGAAGAAATCAAAGACAAAATCAAAAAATACCTAGAAACAAATGACAATGAAAACACGACAACCCAAAACCTACTGGATGCAGCAAAAGCAGTTCTAAGAGGGATGTTTATAGCAATAAAATCCTACCTCAAGAAACAAGAAAAATCTCAAATAAACAACCCAACTTTACACCTAAAGTAACTAGAGAAAGAGGAAAAAGAACAAAAACAACAACAACAACAAAACCCAAAGTTAGCAGAAGGAAAGAAATCAAAAAGATCAGATCAGAAGCAAATGAAAGAGAAACAAAGAAAACAATAGCAAAAATCAATAAAACTAAAATCTGGTTCTTTGAGAAGATAAACAAAATTGATAAACCTTTAGCCAGACTCATCAAGAAAAAAAAGGGAGAAGACTCAAATCAATAAAATTAGAAATGAAAAAGGAGAAGTAACAAGTGACAGTGCAGAAATACATAGGATCATAAGAGATTACTACTAGCAACTATATGCCAATAAAATGGACAACCTGGAAGAAATGAACAAATTCTTAGAAAAGTACAACCTTCTGAGACTGAACCAGGAAGAAACAGAAAATATGAAAAGACCTATCATAAGTAATGAAAGTGAAACTGTGATTAAAAATCTTCCAAAAAACAAAAGTCCAGGACCAGATGGTTTCACAGGTGAATTCTATCAAACATTTAGAGAACAGGTAACACCTATCCTTCTCAAACTCTTCCAAAGAATTGCAGAGGGAGGAACACTCCCAAACTCATTCTGCAAGATCACCATCACCCTGATACCAAAACCAGACAAAGATATCACAAAAAAAGAAAGTTACAGGCCAATATCCCTGATGAACATAGATGCAAAAATCCTCAACAAAATACTAGCAAACCAAATCCTACAATACATTAAAAGGATCATACACCATGATCTCGTGGGATTTATCCCAGGGGTGCAAGGATTCTTCAATATATGCAAATTAATCAATGTGCTATGTCATATTAACAAATTGAAGAATAAAAACCATATGATCATTTCAACAGATTCCGAAAAAGCTTTTGACAAAATTCAACACCCATTTAAGATAAAAACTCTCCAGAAAGTGGGCACTGAAGGAACCTACCTCAACATAATTAAGGCCATATATGACAAATGCACAACAAACTTTATTCTCAATGGTGAAAAACTGAATGCATTTCCTCTAAGATCAGGAACAAGACAAGGGTGTCTACTCTCACCACTAGTATTCAACATAGTTTTGGAAGTCCTAGCCATGGCAATCAGAGAAATAAAAAAGAAATAAAGGACCCCAAATTGGAAAAGAAGAAGTAAAACTGTCACTGTTTGCAGATGACATGATACTGTACATAGAGAATCCTAAAGATGTCACCAGAAAACTACTAGAGCTAATCAATGAATTTGGTAATGTTGCTGGATACAAAATTAATGCACAGAAATCTCTTGCATTCCTATACAGTAACAAAGACAGACCAGAAAGAGAAAATAAGGAAATAATCCCATGTACCATTGCAACAAAAACAATAAAATACCTAGGAATAAACCTACCTAAGGAGGCAAAAGACCTGTACTCAGAAAACTATAAGATACTGATGAAAGAAATCAAAGATGACACAAACAGATGGATAGATATACCATGTTCTTGGATTGGAAGAATCAATATTGTGAAAATGACTAAATTACCCAAAGCAATCTACAGATTCAATGCAATCCCTATCAAATTACCGATGGCATTTTTCACAGAACTAGAACAAAAAAAACTTAAAATCTTTATGGAGACATAAAAGACCCAAAGTAATCTTGAGAAAGAAAAGCAGAGCTGGATGAATCAGGCTCCCTGACTTCAGACTCTACTACAAAGCTACAGCCATCAAAACAGTATGGTACTGGCACAAAAACAGAAATATAGATCAATGGAACAGGATAGAAATCCCAGAGATAAACACACACACCTAGAGTCAATTGATCTATGACAAAGGAGGCAAAAATATACAGTCGAGAAAAGACAGTCACTTCAATAAGTGGTGTGGGAAAACTGGACAGCTACATGTAAAAGAATGAAATTAGAACACTCCCTAACACCATGTACAAAAATAAACTCAAAATGGATTAAAGACCTAAATGTAAGGTCAGACACTATAAAACTCTTAGAGGAAAACACAGGCAGAACATTCTTTGACATAAATTGCAGCAAGATCTTTTTGGACCCACCTCCTAGCCTCCTAGAGTAATGAAATTAAAAACAAAAATAAACAAATAGGACCTAATTAAACAAAGGCTTTTGTGCCGCAAAGGAACCATAAACAAGACAAAGACAATCCTCAGAATGGGAGAAAATATGCAAACTAAGCAGCTGACAAAGGATTAATCTTCAAAATATACAAACAGCTCATGCAGCTGAATATCAAAACAACAAAGAACCCAATCAAAAAATGGGCAGAAGACCTAAATAGACATTTCTCCAAAGAAGACACACAGATGGCCAAGATGTACACAAAAAGAGATGCTCAACGTCACTAATTATTAGAGAAATGCAAATCAAAACCACAATGATGTATCACCTCACAGCCATCAGAATGGCTATCATCAAAAAATCTACAAACAATAAATGCTGGAGAGGGCGTGGAGAAAAGGGAACCCTCATGCATTGTTGGTGGGAATGTACACTGATACAGCCACTATGGAGAACACCATGGAGGTTCCTTAAAAAACTAAAAATAGAACTAATATATGACCCAGCAATCCCACTACTGGGCATATTTCCAGAGAAAACCATAATTCAAAACAACACATGCACCCCAATGTTCATTGCAGCACTATTTACAATAGCCAGGACATGGAAGCAACCTAACTGTCCATCAACAGAGGAATAGATAAAGAATATGTGGTACATATATACAGTGGAATATTACTCTGCCATAGAAAGGAACGAAATTAGGTCATTTGTAGAGATGTGGATGGACCTAGAGACTGTCATATAGAGTGAAGTAAGTCAGAAAGAGAAAAACAAATATTGTATATCAATGCATATATGTGGAATCTAGAAAAAGGGTATAGATGATCTTATCTGCAAAGCAAAAATAAAGACACAGATGTAGAGAACAAACGTATGGATACAAAGGGAGAAAGGGGTGTATGACGAATTGGGAGATTGAGATTGACATATATACATTATTGATACTATGTATAAAATAGATAACTAATGAGAACCTACTGTATAGCACAGGGAACTCTACTCAGTACTCTGTGTTCACCTAAATGGGAAGGAAATCCAAAAAAGAAGGGATATATGTATACATATAGTTGATTCACTTTGCTGTACAGTACAAACTAACACAACATTGTAAAGCAACTATATTTCAATAAAAATTAATTTTATATATATATATATATATATATATATATATATATATATATATATATATATATATATATATATAATGGCAACTTGGGCATTAACAATCAGAACAGAGAGAGAACCATCCTGACGTGTATTAATCAAATCTGAGTCCTGACTTAATAAATGGCAGAGTTGGACTCAAACTCATGAATTATAGATTCAGAGTCCCAGCTCTTAACCATGCTACTGTAAATGAAAACATCAGTGATAGGGAAAATTATCCTGTAGATAATGGGGCAGGTCAGTTTGCCACTTGGGGATAAGAATTTCTCTAATTAGGTAGATATTTCAAAGCACCACATAGTGAGGACACAGGAGAGGAGATTAATTCTTAACGATTTTTATGAAAACTACTATTCATGTATTGAAAATAGCATGCACTTCTAAGCAACTAAGAAATTTGCAACCCACACATAAATCTGTTTTTTAAGAATTTCTTATAATTTTTACAGAAATACAAGAGGAAAACTCTCTAACTGAAGATGAAAAAATGCACCTTGCAATTTAATATTATTAACATCAACACATAAGACAACAAAAGAGCTTTCTGAAACATGGAGTTCCTGACTTTTTGGTTTTTAGCTTTTTCAGTCAGTAGAAATGGATACACAGATAAAATATATGAGTAAAAGAATACTATTGCCACTTTTTGTGCTACTAGTATTTGTAGCTCTACAACATTCAGAAGTGCATTTAGAAGTTATAGAAAAGTCAAGTGTAGGATTAGAGACTATTATTTTGGACATATGCTATGGTTTTTCTAGAAATTAAGGCATTTAAAACAGGATATCCAATGTATATGTACTGCACCCATATACATATCAATTGAATATATGCTTAAGTTGAACCAATGTTAAATAAGACTAACACATATGCCTAAGTAAGGATCTTATTTCTTAAACTTCTGAGACTGGGTAGGGGCAGGTTAGAAAGTGATATTAAGAGCTGATAGCACTGGTGAAAAACTATTGTATCTTGGGAGCAACCCACAAGGCCCCAGATACTAGTCAACCGACAGTTACCACATCATCTTTGAGGTCACCAGTTCCCCAGTGTCAGCCAACATTTATTTAACCAAAGCATACAAATGGCCAACAGGCATATAAAAAAGATGTTCAATGTTACTAATTATCAGGGAAATGCAAATTAAAACCACAGTGAGATTACCTCACATGAGCTGGGATGGCTATTATAAATAAAATAAATAAATAAAATATTACAAATGTTAGCAAAGATGTGTAGAAATTAGAACACTTGGACACCACTGGTGAGAATACAAAGTGGTGTAACCACTATAGAAAACAGTATGGAGGTTCTTCAAAAAATTAAAACTAGAGCTACCATATGATCTAGCAATTCTACTTCTGGGTATTTATCCAAAAGAACTGAAATCAGGATCTTGAAGAGATGCTAGCACTTCCATATCATTGCAGCACTATTCACAATAGCCAAGATGTGGAAACAACCTAAAGGTCCTTCAGCAGATGAATGTATTTTAAAATGTGGTATATATAACAGTGGAATATTATTCAGACTTAAAAAAGAAGGAATTCCTGCAATATGCAACAACATGGATGAACATTGAGGACATTATGCTAGGTGAAAAAGCCAGTCACAAAAGGACAAATGCTGCATGATTCCACTTATATTCAGTATCTAAAATAGTCAAATTGTAGAAGCAGAGAATAGAATAGTGGTTACTGGGGCTGGGAGGGAGAGGGAAATAGAGAGTTGCTAATCAATAAGCATAAAGTTTCAGTTATGCAAGATGAGTAAGTTCTAGAGATCTGCTACACAAAATTGTGCCTATAGTTATCAATACTGTATTGTATACTTAAAGATCTGTTAAGAAGGTAGATCTCATGTTAAGTGTTCTTACTACAATAGAAATAAAATCAAATTAAATTAAATTAAAATAAAGTAAAATTTTAAAATACATAATAAAATAAAATAGAAATAGGGAGTAGGGATGGCAAGAGAATCAGAAAAACATTGCGATGTGGAGACAGTCTGATACTCATCTGTGCTAAAGTCAACAAATTGCTTACCCTTTGTTTTCCCCTGTCTCAACCTCCCAGCCAGAACTTCTGTCCAAATTCCAGGTCACAAAAAATAAAATTGCTCACATAGAACTAAGATTTCCAAAGGTAGTTGATAGGATTATAGCTTTTTCTTAGGAGAAACTGCTATTTCCCTCAAATATTCAGTAGTGTAATTAGGTTTAATTCTTAACTATAATTCTTAGTTAATTGTTTCACATATCATTCAGACCTCAGATACAATTTTAAGATAATAATAATCATTATTAACATTTTTTTTGTTTTTTTTGAATTTTATTTACTTTTTTTATTTACTTATTTTATTTACTTTTTTTATACAGCAGGTTACTAGTTATCCATTTTATACATATTAGTGTATATATGTCAATCCCAATTGCCCAATTCATCACACCGCCACTACTCCCCTGCCACTTTCCCCCCTTGTGTCTATACGTTTGCTCTCTACATCTGTGTCTCTATTTCTGCCCTGCAAATCGGTTCATCTGTACCATTTTTCTAGGTTCCACATATATGCCTTAATATACGATATTTGTTTTTCTCTTTCTGACTTACTTCACTCTGTATGACAGTCTCTAGATCCATCCACATCTCTATAAATGATCTAATTTCGTTCCTTTTTATGGCTGAGTAATATTCCATGCATATATGTACCACATCTTCTTTATCCATTCGTCTGTCGATGGGCATTTAGGTTGCTTCCATGATCTGGCTATTGTAAACAGTGCTGCAGTGAACACTGGGGTGCATGTATCTTTTTGAGTTATGGTTTTCACTGGGTATGTGCCCAGTAGTGGGATTGCTGGGTCATATGGTAATTCTATTTTCAGTTTTTTAAGGAACCTCCATACTGTTCTCCATAGTGGCTGCATCAGTTTACATTCCCACCAACAGTGCAAGAGGGTTCCCTTTTCTCCACGCCCTCTCCAGCATTTGTTGTTTGCAGATTTTCTGATGATGCGCATTCTAACTGGTGTGAGGTGATACCTCATTGTAGTTTTGATTTGCATTTCTCTAATAATTAGTCATGTTGAGCAGCTTTTCATGTGCTTTTTGGCCATCTGTATGTCTTCTTTGGAGAAATGTCTATTTAGGTCTTCTGCCCATTTTTGGATTGGGTTGTTTGTTTTTTTAATATTGAGCTGCATGAGCTGTTTATATATTTTGGAGATTAATCCTTTGCCTATTGATTCGTTTGCAAATATTTTCTCCCATTCTGAGGGTTGTCTTTTCATCTTGTTTGTCATTTCCTTTTGTTTTGCAAAAGCTTTTAAGTTTCATTAGGTGCCATTTGTTTATTTTGGTTTTTATTTCCATTACTCTAGGAGGTAGATCAAAAAAGATCTTGCTGTGATTTATGTCAAAGAGTGTTCTTCCTATGTTTTCCTCTAAGAACATTATTTATTAATTCATGCATAACTCAGAAGAATTTAACATGCTTCCATTAACGTCATTTCATCTAAATACTAACCACTGTTAAGTAGAATTATTTCTAATTTACAGATGAGGATAAGGAAGCTTATATAGGCTTATATAGGCTAAGCAACTTGTTAGAGATAACACAAGATCTGAAAGACCTTTTAGCACTAATTTTAAGTACTTTTTGACCAACTGAGTTTGTCTTCTGTAAGGGACAAACTCATATCCATCCCCACTGGACTCTTCTTCCCACCTGCAATGCAGTGACTTTATGCTATTCCCTAAGCTGCCAAAGACCTCCTTGGTCCTCTGTGTGTATGCAGTCCTGCCCTCCAGGCTCTCCTCTACTCTTGCTCCATATAGCATGGCTTTCTTATACCTTAACTCATGAGGGCACTGCTCTCTGCTATGTAAAAGAAAGTTGATATAAGAAAGTATTCATGAGTTATAAGGGTATGTGGCCTGATGCATTATTCATTCTGGAGTTCACGCTGGCATTTTAAGAGCTTTCTGTGAACAAAAGGAACATAAAGAAGCAATTCAATGATAGAGACTTTTTAAATTGTGGTAAGCTTCTTGGTTATAACAGTGCTTCCTATGGCTAGATGAACTTTAGAATCATTAGGAATGTAATTTTTTTGTTTATTTATCCATGATAATAGAGATCATAAGAATCCTAGGATTTTAAAAGTATGAAACTCCCATAACTGGCTTTATGAGGCTAAGTCTTATTGTTACAAAACATACATTAGCAAGACCCATATTTATTTGAATGTACATCTTGGGCCTGGGTCTATATCACAGCCTCTGTTCCCCAAAGACTTTTTTTTTAAAAGCCAATACCAGCACAGAAACTGTCTGATCATCCAGATTGTTGGCTCAGAGACCTGCTGAGTACTATGAACCCATATGCATCACAGGTGGAAAGGGAAGAAGTAAGATGAAAAGAAGTCTGAAGATGTGCATAGAGGAAGAAAAGGATGAAAATCAAGAAAGAAATTTTTGTAACTATAAATAATATTTTTCTCATGGTGGAAAGACATGGGTTCTGAAGTCTACCTCCAATAAAAAGAGTTTCAAAAAAGATCGGAGTAATGTTCACCTTTCTGGATTAAGTTTATATCTTCCGCAAATTATGAAATTTATGAAATCTTAGAGTTTTAAAGTTGGAGAATACTTTGATATGCATATTGTCCAACCTTTCATTCAATATAAAAATCTATAATATCTGCAATTTATGATCATTTAGGGTCTACTTAAGCCCATGGTTGATTCTATTGGATTTCCTTCTCTAAGACATCCACTAACTTTCCGTAGTTCTGACAACATTTGAAGCTAAAAGAATAAACCTATTTCCTCCTCCACATATCACCATTTCAAATGACTCAAGGAAATCATATTCAATAATTTTCCTTTTACCAAGCTAAAGTTTATTTTCCTTCCACCACTAAGCTTTTTGCAGTTAACTCCCCTATACATCTGGATATATAAGCTTCAGAATATTTATTTTAGAGCAAAACAACAAAAACTCCTTTCTCTGAAGCCAGTCTTGACAAATCCTTTAGATTTCCTAGTGAAAGAAATCAACAAAGAATATTTCTGGTAACTGTAGTATAATGTTTAAAACAATGTAGAAAGACTTGATTTTAGGGATTGAGATTCAACTCTCCAACTCGTTCAATGCTGTAACTTTAAGAATTTGCTACATCTTGTGAGAGAGAAAAAGGATCAAGGAGTTGGAAAATTCTGAGTAAACATTAGTTCACACCTTTTAATCACAGATATGTCTTGTGTAATATTAGATGCAATGTGAAACTGCTAGTGTTGAAGAAATTATAACCTAAAAAGAAGGGGAAAGATTTTTACTTTCCAATACACACCAAAAAAGAAGCAAGTTGATTTCTACCTTGACCTTGTTACAGGGAACTTTACAACTTATACAAGAGTTGCCAATTGAAGTACCTCTATCATCATCGGTAAAAAGGCAAGCTTTTTCTGGGCAGATTTTTGTTACTATGGGAGAAAAAAAATTTAAATCTCTTTTAGTTATGAAAATGTCAATATAATCAAAGTAGGCAGCCAATGCCCCAACTAAATCTCTTTTAGTTATGAAAATGTCAATATAATCCAGGTAGGCAGCCAAAAGCCAACTTTTCTCCTACGGCTTAGCAAATGTTGACCTTGAATAATCCCTTCAAGTGCAGAGATGGGGTGGAACAGGGGGATGAAATCTATCTGCCAAAAGGTCTCAGATACCCTCTGGGTTATTCTTTTTTTTATATACAATCATCTTAGCCACATTTGAGGAGGGCATTGGAGAATGTACTCTCCTTGCTGGCTGAGCAGCTTCGCCAGCTGTCTCCTGCAGCCTAGAATCTCAGTCACAATCTCTCTTAGTCCAGGTTGGCCTGGCTGTGCTCTTGTCAATGCATTCTTGAGCAATATAGGGGAAGGGGAAAAAAAAGTTATTATGGGATCATATGAAATCATGTGCGTGAAACTTCTGAAAATTATAAAGCACTGTAGAATTTAAAGAATCTTTCATTCAACCAAAACAAAATCATAAATAAATAAACCGATAAATAGAAACTCAGAAGTGGTTTAAATACTTCAACAAGAATATACATGGCATAATGGTTTTACAGGTGTTCCACCAGGACGATGCGAACTCCCTGTAACTCCTACTCATTGGTTCTTACTTAGTGCTCAGAGTTCTTTATTGTAGAGTGGACGCAGTAACCTAGGAAAATACAACAATAAATATAGAAATATTCTCCAGTTCTTCTGTTCTGTAAAGTTTAATGTGCCTATTAACACCTGAGGAAAATATTAACATAAGAAATAATTGATAAATTGGGTAATTGGCACTTTAGCACCATTTTTTTTGAACTCTTAGATTTTTCAGTATTTTAAAACATAGATGGTTTCTTAATGACCTGTTATTTTATTTTATTCAAAAAAGTTTTTAAAAATTCACCTCCGAAAACAGGAATGACCCTGTGTTATTTAAATCTAGGACTGATTAATATTGCATTATGTTTCTCAGGCAGTTCTGCCACAGTGAGGAATTGGTTAAAGTGTGAAGCATAAAGACAGCAAATAGACATTCAAAATTAGCATTTTTAAAATACATTGATCAAGAGCTCAAGATGTACAAGGTATTATATGATTAACAAGCATTTTTCTCCAGACTACATTTTAGAAAAAATTCTAGATAGAGAGAATTTATTTAACATATACCTTTCCAACACACCAAATTATATCAATTTCATATAGTAATGTTCCTATTCTACTTTGTGGACATGATGATGATATTTTACTTAACCTGACATGACACGCTCTCTTTGAGTTTCAAAGGCAAATAAGCCTGAGAAATAGCCTCAGACTTGCTTCCAGCACTGTAACTTTGGTTAGATTCCTAGGCATAAGCAGCCAATTTAACAGAGCTATGCTTGCCTATCTGTGAGGGCTTTAAAGTCATATGGAAATTCCATCATAATCCCAGAACACCCTCATCTACTTCCCCAAATTATCTCTTCTTGCTACGCCACTTTTACAAAAGTAGTGATTTCTGGTGTGACTGGGAAGTATTTAAAGAACACTTTAGCCAACTGACTGATCCCACGAACAAAACTATTATTCAATATCAATATTAATATGATATAGGCTTTTTAAAAAGTGATTCATAATGAAGCATTTTAGATCATGTGAAATAGCAGTTCATAATTTTAAATCATATTTAAAATAGGAAAAGAAATTGTTATTTTAACTATAACGGCCGTTTCCATTTTTAATTTGATTTGATTGCTTCAAATGACAGATTTTTTTCAGTTTTTGTGTTTTCCCAAATTTAAGACAACATCTGGCATTACCTGGCACTAATTTCCTACCTGGGATTTTAAAACTTGACTATTAGGGGAGAAATTGTATTTTAATTCTTTCAATCCTACTGATTACTGGATCCTCTGATGATTGAAAAAAGGCTAGATTTGAAATTTTGAGGTTCTCAGATAATTATAACCATAGAAACATAAAAACATGCACTAACAGATTTTATCTAAAGACTTCAGGTAGTTTGAATGATTGATAAGAATGACAAAAATCACAGACAATCACAAGGAGAGAAAAAAAAAATGTATACTGCTATATGAAGGTATACACAGGATCTATCCCTGTGTATGATCTGTGTCACCTGTAAACTGGTCAGCTAGATTCAACATCAATACTAGAAAACTCAAATTCTGATTATATAGCATAGAGTTCAAGTTCCTTGTTCTTGCATAAACTAGTGATACTACTTTTCAGTTTGTTTACCCTTCCTATTAAGTCTACCCTAGATTCCAGCCGAAATGCATATCATTGTTCCTGCAAATATTCCCTACTACTGTTTCTGTACCTTGGCTAACATTTTCCCTCTGCATGGAATTCCTGTCAATACGCACTTAACCTTCAAGAAGTTTGACCAACTGTCACAACTTGCCTGCAACTGTCCCAGTTTGTCCAGGACTCTCCAGGTTTTAGCAGTGAAAGTCCAACATCCCTGGAACACTCTTCATCCCAAGCAAACTATGATAGTTCGCTCTACCTTCAGGACCAAGCCTAATGACCTTCATTCCTTCTCTGCTTTATCAGCCCACTCACTTGAACGTACACTAGAACTTGTCACTCTCCAAAACTGCTTCACCACTGAATGTTTAAAACCTACTGTCTCTGCCACCATTTTAAAAAATACCACACCTTTCACACTTCTTTACACTAAAAAAAAAAAAAAAAAAAAAAATCTCATATCAAATGACTCCTTCCTTGTACCAGGTATTTTTTGTACTCCACACAAATTTATATTCTGCTTTTCTGCCACCTGGACTCTGTACCAGGAGCCTCACTGATATACTGTCACAACCAGTCAGTATCCCTTGCAACTCTGATTTTGGATGGATTCAGTCAATGAGCCTTAGGCATGAAATCAGAGGGTGGCGGGAGAATGAGATGAGGAATTTATTCTGTCTCTTTCCACTACCAAAGGCCATACTCTATTTTCAGCCACCTTCTCCAATAGTTAAACTCTCTCATCCTTTCTCTCTACCTCTCCCTCCCGCACTTTGTCTTTGTGTGTTTCATCCTTTCTCTCTCTCTCTCTCTCTCTCTCTCCACTCTCTTCTTCTGTAACCTTTTAGGCCTAGGGAGCGTAACAACTCCCTTCTGTTGATAGACCTTGGGAGCTTTACCATACTTTATTAATTGCCCAAATATTAGTATATAAACTCTTACCTCTTTTAAGAATATTATATTCTATTTTCTACTAGAATCTGACTGATACATCCATTTTCTCCAAATTTATAAATCCTGTAGGCTGTACTTCCTTCCAAATCCAATTTGAGAATTCATATTTCAGTCTCTGTCTCACCAGCATCCTTAACTATCTAACCTTGTAGTCCTTCTGACTGTGCCCATCTAGCAATTTCTCTAAACTTCATCATACCAATAACATTCTTCCTTTTTTATTGTTACGCTGGTGGTTGAACATATCTGGTAAAAATCACACGTTCAAGCAGATTAGTAACTCTTGAAGTAAAGAGGCAAGTATGTCAGGAGTCACTGGGCTGGAGGCCTGAGTAGATTAAAGGAAGAGGCAGATAGCCTTTGGCCTGCCTCCCTCTCCCGAGAATAAAACTCAAACCAACAAACAAAGTCATGCAAGGGAACCGTCCTGAAGCCCATTTACTAAAACTGTGAGCAGTGTCATGGATGGTCAAGCAGAAAAGACAACTTAATATTAAGCCACTAAATATCGAGGTTTGGCTGCTTAAACATCACCCACCTGTGGTCAGGAGCATCCTAGAGCAGGAGGCCTTGCTGATCATTTGGAGAGGACTTAAGAGTGAAAAAGAGAAAAGTAGTAGAAAGAGGAAAGAAGAAGCAGATAGAGCCTGGAGCAATTATTCAGAATCTGGAAACGTCTAACTCCAGATCATATTTGTATTCTTGAAATAGCTTATAAATCATAGAAGATTTAAGAAAAAAGAGAGTTAAAGACACTGAATGACACTAAATTTAACTTATTTTAAAAAGAGCATAAAAACCTTGCAAAAACTATTATTTTGAGGAACTAGAGAAAAACTATTCCCTCTCAAATTACAATAGTCAAACCATGAGCAGTTTCATGGAAATCATCCCTGCTGTTGATCCAAGCATGTCTTTGAACAAAGGCACTTGTATCCATAGTATTTGGAGATTTCATTATGAACGACTGTCGTTTTTATTCAAAATGAAGTTAGTTGAGGCTACTCCCACTGGCTGTGATCTGGCCATCATATTAGTAACATGAGGTAAGTTTACTTTTCTTAGCTAACACCGGGCAGGAATACACAAATCACTGCATTTATTAAGAGGAAAACAAAAGCTTAAGGAACCAAGAATCCTGCGAGCTACGTGTACTAGAAACCTTTTTATCGCGGTTCCTATTTAGATTTCACCAATGAGAGGCACTTATTAGAAAGACACAGGCCATTATTCTCCTTCTATATGGTCAGATGTGTGGGCTTTGCAGATGGGAAGTTTTGCTAAAGCCCCCAGGTGTCCTCCCATGAGTCACCCGCCTTGGTGTTCAATACAGCTGTGCCCATCATGGATGTGTTTTCTGAATTTCCTGAGCCAGATAACAAGAGTAACACGCTGATTCACAGAAAACTATCAGAGAACATTAGAGTGATGGCTTTCCCTGACCTTTACTCCTCCAGCTTTTCCAATAATTTTTAAAGCAGTTTCTTCCCAGTATTAAAATCTTCCTTCTGCAAATACTTAGTTTTCCTGACCAAAATTTTGAATGGGATGAGGTGTCTTTCCCATGATCACACAGCTAACCAAACGCTTTCTTATTCTATAAAACAGAATTACTAATACTACACAAAAGACTAAAACAGTATACCTCTGTCTCATAGCAAGGTAGGAGTGAAAAGGGACTGTTGTAGTGGAAAAGTGGAGCAAAGAAGGCAGAGCAGTTAACTGCCACCCTCTCCCTAAAAGTGGATTGACCATTAAAGATTAAGAATGAGCAGGAGAATGCAAAAATCATTAATTCCCAGGCAAAACTGGAACACAGAGAGAGAGATCAAAAAGACTAAGGAAAACAATAACTGGCCAAGAGAATTTTGTTCTCTAGGAGTCTTGCTCTAAGGTTCAAGTATGGGTCATTTGCTTCCAACAAAATCAATGTCACCTTTCTCCTTAGAATTTCATGGTTGTTCATCTCAGTGGTCTCTTTCTCACATTCTTTGGAAAGTACAGGTGAGTAGTTGAGAAGCCATGTATGATGTGGGGTAGGAAGAGGTACCTCACTGGCTACTTAGTTAAATTCCCTTTTGTGACTATATAGATATTCTTTGGGTTTAGGAGAAAATGGTAGAGCAAGTATAGCAATTTCTTTGTGGTTTGTTTGATTTTTTCTTCAAGGAAAATAGAGAAATTATATTGATACATTCAGGGTTCAGTAATAAATATATTTTCCTTTTCAAATATATCTGGCAAGAGGAATGTATCATATTCCTAGTTATTTACTATTTTATATAACTAAAAAAATGAAGGCGTTGAATAAATTAGATTTTCAGTCCTCTAATCAGGACTTAAAAGTAATTGAAGCTATCAGAGATGAGTCTCGATTCTCATTTCTGATAATTAGCCTTGGAAGAGAGGAGCTATTTACAAGAAGTTTTGTATCTCATAGACAGGTGTTGGGGGACTAGAAACATGAGGGAAAGAGAAAATGCTTTTAGCTGAAAGAATCCCCATCAGAGAATAGGTTGCTACGGTGTACATTTGGATAATGCCTTGAGACCCACCTTCAGCCTCTTAACTTGCCTCATAAGAATGAGAATAAAGCACAGCAAACTGGGGCCCTGTGCAACCAAGTCACATCCCATTCACTGTCACCCGCTTGTGCCCTGACACAGAAGCTTCCCAAAGGGAGAATCACCTCCCTTAAAGCCAAGAGCAGGAGGTTCAGGGTTGGATTAATAGTATCCTTACTTTTCCATTTTTGTTTAAATAAATAGGCCTCTTTACTTTTCTCGTGCGTAATTTTAAGATTGCTTAATTCAGTGGAAATAAGCAGGTGGAGTAGAGAGTACTGAAATAGCTGTTAACAGTAAACCAGTCCAGGAGTCATTCTGCAATAGCTTACATGTACATTTCTCTCCTCTGGAGTTGTCTCCCCTAAAGGTAAATTATTTTTCAGCCAGATTTTTAAATTAGTACACAAAATAAGGAAAATTCCCAACAGTTATCATTTCATAGGTAAGTGTCTGGTAAAGAAGGAAAAAACACACAATTCCTTCTGGCAGGGTAGTGAGAAAGTTGGTTCCTGGAGCAAAGAGGGGTAGACACCGTGGGTTGCCATCTTTTACCCCACCAAAGCCCTCTGCAGGTTGAACTATTTGTTGTGACATATTCAGAGAAGAGCTAGGGCTTGACATTTTGCTTGCAGATCATTTCTGTATGCTCCTCTGTTGCAGGCTGGTTTTCAAGAAGCAGGCACAGAGGGAGAATGTGGCATGCAGGATGACTGTGGACGTATGTGGAGGGGAAGGATGCAGGATGGAGCAGAGAGGACAGTTGAAGGGCAACGCAGTCCCCGCAAAGCCTCAACTAACCCCGTGCAGAGCTCTGGAGCACAGATGGCCCACTCCTTGGTGAACCAAGATGGCCAGGCCTTTAGACCCCACCGTGAGTAGCCACTGATGTGGACTGCTTCAGGAAGCCCGTGCCTTGAGGGAGGCAGCACTCCCTAGCTGAGGCAGACACTGAAGGGGCGCACAGCTGGACACCGTCCGCTGATAGCTGGAACAAGTGCCCCCGTGAGGGACATCCAGCCACTGCATTTCCATCTCACCACACTCCCCTGCACGTATTAATCACAGATGTTGTTCAACAGAAATCAGAGAGACACTTCTAGCTATTTTTTACCTTCAAGTTCAGAATCATTGATCTAGTTTGATCCCAAGTAATAAATAAGGACATCTACTCTCAGAGATTATGAACTGTTTGAATTTTCTGTGTTATTCCTGTTATAATTTAGGTACACAAATTAATTAAAACATTATTACAGTCCAACCAAATGGAACTTTTAAGCATATCTATGACATTTGAAAATAAGTTTAATTTTACTAGATAGCTTCTCTGAACCAGCTCTTGGCTTCATATGGTTTCACTGAATCTAACCCTGGCTTTGAAACTTAGATTTGATTTATCAGGCCTGTCAAGTCAAAGATATGCCTCTCTTTTTAAAAATGGTTCTATCTTGAATGATGTGCAGAGCACGATTTACGGGGTAATGTCATCAGCTGTGGCCATTGTTGATGCCAACTCTGCAGAATGCTGAGTACTGAGGGTTCGGCGGATTTAGCTTATCCACTTCAAAAGCTGGCAGAACACAAAGAATCTGTGCTCACTGGCTCTCAGTAATTGTGCAACCAACAGTGGACGGGAAGGTCACCCACTGAAAAGAGCTAGAGGGCTTGAACAGCATCCTTTTAATGGCCTTTTTTATTTGAATTTATTGTGATTGAGCAGTTTCAACATAAGATGGGTTTGTGTGTGAGCTTAACAAGATGACTAGATTTCCTCCCTTATTAAGTTTTTATATTGGTCGAAAAATTAGATTGTTTTGGTCATTGCCTCCCTTTATTTATTTATTACTTATTTATTTTTTGTTCAGAACACTCTACTTTGAAATTTTCCTATTTGAATGAGAGTTATTTCCAACTTTTCTGAACATCTGTCAGTGCACCGCAATACCGTACCAGTTGTGATTTTGTGTGTGTGTGTGTGTGTGTTTTAATTTTGGCAATTCCATTCCAATCATCCCTGCTTGGCTGGATCTTAAAAAATAGACATTGTTATAACCCAGGGTCTGACTTATATCCTACTGATTTAGAGTATGATGATTCTTGGGATTGTCGCAACATCTCTAGTATCCCCAAAATGATGTGATGCTTCATTTCAGAAATGAAGGTTCTTCATATAATTCATTTTCTAAACTTTCTGGCCCAATTTAGTCTTTGCATCTTTGATATAGAATGCTTGAGGACATAAGAAGACTGGTAGATGAAACCATTTTTTATCAAATCTAAGATGCCATTGACTGTAACACGAAAACCAATTTCAGAGATATTAATACATGAAAAACTGATGGAATGTAGTATTATGAAACACTTGTTGCCCCTGAGCGTCATTTTTTCCTCAATAGGCTTTAATTAATGAATTTCTTACAAGGAGTTTTATATACACAATCTCTGATTTATTGCTACATATAGCAAACTCTGACAAGGATAGAACTAAGCGTGGCCCGCAGTGAGCAGATATACCAATATACCATAGCCAGTCATGAGAGCAATAAAAATTCCAGTAGAATCCAGTTGGCTGAGCTAAAACAATAATGGTTATTAGAACACAGTTACACAGATTCACATAATAGGACAACACTAAGCAGACTTTGGAGTTATTAGTCAAACATGAAGCAACTATATTGATTCAGGTGACAGCAACAAAGTACAGCTAGACAAGCTATGGAGCTGAACATTTAAATGTCCCAAGGTTTCAGGAAAGAAGTACTGTTTTAGTACTAAGGAGAGTGTCAAAGAAGTTACTGCTTTCATAAAGATATCAATTCACCCTCTCAAGAACAAACAGAAAGAGAGAGAGACAGACAAATGGACAGACTCTTTATACTGGGTGTTTAATGCACCCATAGTGGAACCATGTTGTTTTCAATGAATGATAACTAGTTTCAGTAAAACATTCACTTCCTAGGGCATAGAAATACTCTCATTCCACCCTGGAGTATCTGGCACACATGTCTATAGAGAAACCCACACTGTCCATTCTGGATTTCTTTCATGAGTCAAGGTATCTCAGAGACTTCATTGGACTAGACTCTGGAAAAGGAATAGTTCTAGCTTCCTAGAATGAGGCCCTGTCTCTTCAGTACCAGAGCCCTCATCACAAGTAAGTAAGTTGTTCTCTGGAACAGGACTGTGGGGTCCTTGGCATAAGAATCCTGACAGTCATTTTCTATCATGAAGTGTACATGTAAGAAGACATGCCAGTGTTGGTGGCTTATTACTGAGTCAGTGAATAGTTTAGAACCCTGAACAAACATAAAGAAAAATAAACATTATTATCATATATACCAGGAGTCGTACCAAGATTCATAGAAATTTCTCCATATCCAATTACTTGGGGCAATCTAAGCAATGACTGTGCATCTAGGCAAAGATGATTTGAACTTCTGACAACTTAAGGAAAGCCCAGAATTCTGCAATAACAAAATAGATAACCTATCAAACTCAATTATATTTACCTATCACTACTGAATAGAAAGAAAATGTTTAAGATGAACTACACAAAGTATATTCTTTTACTTTAAATCAGGTTGGAAGAGAAAAATATAAAAATATCAATGTATAATAACAATTGAGAAAAAAGACATAAGAGGCTACAGTATAAGATAGATATGTAGTTTAATCTTCTGTCATGAACAACTGAAACCTTTTTTTACTGTTCTTTGATAATGATGTGTGCCTCAAAATAATTCTGGAAAGCACTGAAGAGAAGTTATGAGAGAGCAAAACCATGGGAGCTATTTGCATATTAAATGAAATGAGGAACAGTGATGGGAGAATCACCCTTTGTGACCTCTAAGGACTAGTTCCAGCATCCATAGGACTCATCTTGTGAGTTAGAGTTTTAATATTACTTTCTGCAAGTGTCATGCCACAGAGATAAGTGAAGAAATACAAACAAAAAAATACAGCCTTTAAAAAGAAGAACTAAAAGAGAAGATTTAATTGGCACATTTTTAAAATACATCCCTTCTCACAGAACTCCCCTTTTTACTTGATTTGTTTTCCAATATTCCCATATAAAGAGGAAAAGTGAGTTATATTTTTGTATTATGCTACTGTTTCCATCAATATCTTCTGTGTAGTATTGACTGCTTTGATGTTGGTATTTTATATCTGAGCATATGAAGGAGCAAATAAAATATGGCAACACATTATTTTAAAGCCAGCACTTAAAGGGCTATAAATGGAGCACATCTCTTGTGGCAAAAGGGGAAGAATTGCCATAAAACTGTTTGCATTTATTTTGCTCCTTTTCTGTCCTAAGTATGTTTGAAAATTTTTGTAAATGAAATTAAAATAGTTACTCATAGGAATTTTGTAATAAACCATCTTCATTATTTAATATTTGCTCTTGGTGCTAAACTGATGCCAGGTTTGACAAACTGATGCATTTTCCAAAGTTGCTGAATGATAATTAGTTCCACTAGGCTGTAAATCTTCTTATGACAGGGATTCTATCTAATCTAAACCAATATTTAAACCAATATATCCTTCTCTCTATTAGAGTTTATCAACATATAGTGAACTCAAATGTTTACAGAGAAGGAAATATTGGTCAATCATAATGATGGTGACAACAGTGTCATTATTCAGAAACAGTACAGCACCTTTATTTATATTTAGCTATTTTCCTAATTAAGGCTATATATTTAAAATATTCTACATCATTTGGTCTATTGTCTCCCCCATTCTATTTCTGAACCTATTTAAATTAAATTAAAAGAAACCTGCATTCTAGCTACCTATGCTGACCAATCTAATCACCATTCAATAAACGTGAGCAAAGAACTAAGTATCACCAGAGATGATCTGGGGACCTCCTTACGTGGAAAAAGAAATCCCAACGTGAGCAAACAGAGTAACACACTCTAAATTAAAATAAATCATTTGGAGGATAAAATAAAACTTCCCAAAAAATTCTGAGTAAATTACTTACCTTAAACCTTAGCTGGTTGGCATGGTAACCAGGACACTGTGTCTGTTCCAGCTAGCTTCATCTCCTAACCCATAGCGACATGCATACATTCAACTCCACAACATTAGCTAGCATGTGCCCAGACAGGCAGTTGACTGCTGGGCACTCTACTGCCTGGAACACGTCAGCGAGCCAAGCAACAAGACTCTTGTGGTTTAGGGGAGGTGACTCCTTTACCACCTTCAGTGAGATGGGTGATAGAGAGCACATCTCCAAAGTACAGTAGCCCCTTCTTATCTGCAGGTGATACGTTCCAAGACCCCCAGTGGATGCCTGAAATGGCAAACAATACCAAACCCTATATATACTATGTTTTTCCCTGTACATACATACCTATGATAAAGTTTAATTTATAAATTAGGCACAGTAAGAGATTAACAATAACTAGTAATAAAATAGAATAATTATAACAATATGCAGTTGAACCTTGAACAACAGTTCGAACTGCACGGGTCCACTTATACGTGGCGATTTTCCACTAAATATGCACTACAGTATTACATAATCTGAGGTTGGCGGAATCCTTGGATGCAGAACCACAGATATGGAGGGCTGACTGTAAAATTATATGCAGATTTTTGACTGCGATGAGGTTGGCATCCCTAACCCTGGTGTTGTTCAAGGACCAACTCCACTTTAATAAAAGTTATGTGAATCTCCCTCTCTCTCTCAAATACGCACTGTGGCTATAACTTCTGTAGTTTGAGGGTTTAAGGTGCAAAAAGGAAAACTATTACAAATTTCTTTTTCTTTCTTCACAATTTCACAGGTAGAAGATTTGTTCTTACTGTAGATCTTAGCAACCTCAGCATAGGAGTTTTTTCTTTCTTTATTAAGTCAAGAGGTTTTACCTTTTCACTTAAAGGAAGCACCTTACAGCTTCTCTTTGGCACATCCAAATTGCCAGTATGAGTACGACAGCTTCTCTTTGGCATATCTGAATTGCCAGCATCAGTACTCTCCTGCTTTGGGGCCATTATTAAGCAAAATAAGGGTTACTTGTACACAAGCACTGCAATACCATGACAGTTGATCTGATAACCAAGATGGCTACTAAGTGACTGTCACTAACAGGCAGGATACATGGGAAAAAGGGATAATTCACATCCCAGGTTGGGCAGTGCAGGATGGCATGAGATTTCATTACACTACCCAGAATGGCATACAATTTAAAACTTATAAGTTGTTATTTCTGGAATTTTCGATTTAATATTTTTGGAACACAGTTGACCACGGGTAACTGAAACCACAAAAACCAAAACCGCAGTTGAGGAGGGCCTACTATAGTGTTTGTGACGTGAAACCCACATTTTTAGTGAAGTTTGTACCAATGGCTCTTCCACCCTGTGTGGCACATCACTGGCAAAGAAAATTCTGCCAATAACTATGCCCAAGGGTACTGAACCATTGACAGGGAAATCATTGACTTAATTTTGGACAGAATTCACAAGTTGGCCAATAACTTCAGAGTTGTTTAAAAAAAAATCTTGGTTTTCCACATCTTTGTTGGAGAAACAAATTCTGGGTTTACCTCCTACTTAGGGAAAGTCTATTAAATGAGGCAAGAAGTACAAGTTCACATTCTCCATTTTCCTAGACCCTATAGCTGTAACCAAATTCTGAGTTCCTATAGCTCCATCCTCACTATGCATACCACCCTGGCACTGAGATTGTGCCCTTCTAGTAGAAATGGGTAGGTAGATAGATAGACAGATAGATAATAAGCAATTTGGGGTCTATTCAAGTAGACACTGAAACCATAAAACTAGAGGTGACCATAATAAAGAAAAAAATAGAAGAAAAAAATTTATATATTGAAAATATGATAACTGACATTTAAAATTTCAGCAGAAGGAAAAAATAAGATAAACATAGGTGAAGACAAAATTACTGTTCTCTAAGACAGAGCAGAGGATATCTCTCAGAATACCTAAACTAGGGTGTGTAAGACCGTATAATGTAAGGGCATTGAATTTTGCCTGTTTCCTATTGTATTCACAGAGCCTAGAGCTCAATATTCACTTAGGATGTCTTCAATAAGTATTTATTGATATATTAATCAATTAATGAATAATTATAAAGCAAAAAGGCAAAAATGATGTAAATTAGTAAGGTAAGGAGACAGGGAGAATCAATACAGGAAGGAAAATATCTGAGAAGAACTCTAGAAAAGAGGACATAAAATGGGAGGAAGAGAAAATTTTTTTAAACTATGTATTTCCTGAGCTGAAGAAAAGTACAATCTCCAGAATGAAAGCGTATACTTTATGCAAAAACATGAATGAAAAGTTAATCCATATGGTTGCAAATCCTAGTATAATTTCAACATAAAAATGGAAAGAATATATTTAAAATATTTAGAAAATAAGTTTAGGTTACCTACAAAGGAAAAAGAATATGGTATCAAGCTTCTCATTAACCATATAGAAGGCGAGGAGACAATAGAACAATGCCTTTAGAATTTCTGAGGGAAATTAGTTTGAAGTTGGAATTCCATATCCAGTCAAAATAACAATCAAATTTAAAGAGAAATTAAAAGCATTTTCAGAACTTCAGGATTAAGAATGATTACCTGCTTGCAGGCATCTTATAAAAAACTTGAGTTTGTATTATGGAAAAGTAAAAAAAAAAATCAAGAAAGTGACGCACATTTGGATTCACTGAAATTATGCAATGTAATCTCCGTGTAATCTGTTCAAATGTAAACAGGAAGTCAGAGAATTCTATTAAAAATTTCCTTAAGAAGATGGATTCCATTCAACATCTGTATTATTAAGATCTTGAATGTTTTTACCAATATGACTAAACTTATGGGGATGTTTTGTTGCAAGTAATAAGAAATACAATTAGGAACTCTTTGGAGAACAAAAAGCTGAATAAGAAACTCATAGACTACATATTGAACACTAAAATATAACATGATTTTGAGCATTAAGAACTTGGAATGTTCTCTTTTGTTTGGCAGTTTCAGTTACGTAGGATTACATCTGCTTTACAATGGGTCCCCTTACAGTACTTTGATTGAAATAATATTTATTTATTTTTAATATTGTTTATGCATAATACTCATCTCATTTACATAATGTTACTGTTTTATGAGGTTGATTTGTGTTCAGTTTTTAAATGAACCATTAGTGAAAACACAAACAATAACATAAAACTTGAAAAAATGAAACAGAATATAAGTTGGCAAAAATCAAACAATGGTATGGCTGACAGAATTTAGGAAACGGAAAGGGCAAAGAGAATTAAAGAAAAACGTTAAGTACACCACTTTCTTTATCTTGTGTAAAGTGAGGCCAATAAGTACTCAGAAATTACATGAATGAAGAAACATTTGTGGAAGAATATTATTTCAAGTCATAAATCTAATACTAGAATAATCATAAATAATATAAATAATAACAGTTGGGCACTAGAAAGGTGAAAAGTGGGAGCTAGTGTGATGATCTAAACTCAATCTATACTGTCTAAAGTTGATAAATGAAGAAATAGAAATAACATATAATTATGGAGTCAGTGATAACCACGGATGAGCTGAAAACAAAAATTCTTTAGGGACTTCCCTGGTGGCGAAGTGGTTAAGAATCCGCCTGCCAATGCAGGGGACACGGGTTCGAGCCCTGGTCCGGGAAGATCCCACATGCCGCGGAGCAACTGAGCCCGTGCGCCACAACTACTGAACCTGTGTTCTAGAGCCCGCAAGCGACAACTACTGAGCCCACGTGCCACAACTAATGAAGCCCGCGCACCCTAGAGCCCATGCTCCGCAACAGAAGAAGCCACCACAATGAGAAGCCTGCGCACAGCAATGAAGAGTAGCCCCCGCTCGCTGCAACTAGAGAAAGACCACGCACAGCAACGAAGACCCAATATAGCCAAAAAAAAAAAAAAAAATTCTTTAAAGTGGTTACAACTGCAGATTGCAGCTAGAAGTGAGGACAGAGGAAGGAAGTTTCATTTTTAAAATTTCCTTCTCAATTATCTTTAGAGATAGAGATAGAGAGATGGAGAAATACAGATATAGAAGTTCCTCTTACTGTTTTCTTTCTTCAAGAAGACAATGATTTCTCTTAAAGTTATCTTCACACCCACAACACCACTTCTTCTCTATTGATCAAATTAATTAGAATAGCAACTCCTCTTAGTTATTATAATCATAATTATTATCCTATCCTTTATTTAATAGCATTCTGAAAACCTTTTATGCACATTCTCTCCATTAATCTACCATTCTATTCTCAGCTATTATCCTCATTCTATATTTGGTGAAACGTTGTTTCAGATCAGTTAAATAATTTCCTCCAATCATTCAACTTTTCAAAAAATGTGTGTGTCAGAAACAGTGATAGGAACAGGGGAGCCAATGGTCATGGACACAGATAGTCAAGTGGGAGCGGCCAACATTAATCACACAAATAAATATACAATTAAGAATGGAGATAAGTGATCCAAAGGAAAGCAACATGGTTTCATGAATCTGTTTCATGAATCCACTTCATCTGCTTTAAATGGTATAAGAGGAAGTTTAAAAGGCAAAGAAAGGAGAGGTGTTTTAGAGAGGAAAATTAGCTTGGGCAATGGTCCTGAGAGACAAGCATTGTCTAGTAAATAAACTACAGCTGCAGTGGCTGGAGCAAACAGCACCAGGGGGGCAGTACTGGCAGAAATGATCAGAGAAGTAGGCTGAGCCAGACTGCAAGATCTGTAGGCCACGTTAAAGACTGCCATTTTTATCCTGAGGACAATAAGAAGCGATTAAAGGACAAGGAGATATAATAGCATCAGATTTGCATCCTAAAATAAAGATTGTGGCTACAGTGTGGAGAAGCCAGAATTTGGAGGGCTGGGGTTTCTGTGCAGATATTGTCTCCAAACCCAGAGCTCTTTCCACCAGAACTAACTTTGAAGAGGTATCTTTCTACTGAACAAATAAATCACTTATTGAAATATTTTTCTTTTAGCACAACTTTCAGAAAATTTTGAAGAGTTGAATACCATTATCATTGTTAAATATTACCCAGAATGCTACCTTGAAAATAGAAGAAAATGAATAAATGCTGGGTGACTAAAGGAACATATTGCTTCTATGTAACTTTTAAAATCACTATGTGAAAAGATGCCACCCATATATCTCTTTGACTTATATTTCCCTTCTGTAGACTATCAGTTATTTCTCTTTGCTCCTCTCCTCTCCCAAATAGGGAAGATGTGTCTTGGATGTTGCCAACAATAGTGAAGAGATTTCTGTAAAGTACAGAGGAACGATTCAGAAAGAAGGGAGGGAGAAGAAAGGGACTCAATTCTCAAATAGTCATTTAATCTAAGGGTTTACATGACTGAAAAGTGTTCCATGCATTGGGGTGATGAGGTGAAAGAAAGAAACAAAATACTAGGGGTGTGAGGATGTAATAACTAGTGAGCATGGAATGAAACAGATAACTAAGTTAACAAAGACATGTAAGAAGATACACAAAGGCACATACAAGGCTCATACAGACAATAAAACGTGCCAACAAGTATGCACCTGTATGCATGGCCACAGATATTTGCACAAACCTGCACATGCAGTAGCCCTACCAGCAGTCAGAATACAGCCATTACACACATGAAACAGCAGGCACCTGGCTGGGTGCAAAAGTAAGCTGGTATTCCCTACAGACGTTCCTGTGTGTATCTGTGTGCAAGGGTGTTTCAGGTGACTATCAATACCCACCGCAAAACTCAGAACATGTGCAAATGACAGGAGGCAGCCGGGGTGTTTTTTCTACTTAGAATGTACTGAAATCCCATCTTCAAATGAAATACAAATGAAATAGCTTTTGTCTTGTTAGTCCCTGATTCATCATGTTACATGTGATTCATTTACATGGAATATCACATTTAGATACCGTTTAATCATTTCAGGAAAAGACCGCAACACATTAATTTGGTGGGAAAATATTTAGGAAGCACCTTACGTGAATATTCTTATACTTGCTTCTCAGCTGATGGTGTCTTGAACACCCAGACACACACTTTTAGTGAACAATGTGCCAGAAACTATTATCCTTGTTTTTACCTTCCCACACATAATTGTATTCCTTCTTCCCCTAAGCTTGGTTTTCAGGGTGTAAAAAGGTTGGAACATAATGTCTATTTCTATTAGCTTTGAAGACAAAGCTAATAAGATGTACTTCCAGCTGAGAAAGTATATTTTAGAAGTTGATGTTCATTGTTCATAATAATGAAATCAAGAAGACTGGATCATTTGAAATGGATTTCCTTAAAGAAATTCTATTTAACAAAGGAAAATTCTTGTACACATTAGTATGTAGGAATCTTTCAGCAAATGAAGCAGTCATACATTTACCAAAGACTTTGACTTTTTCAGGATATTTAATGAAATATTAATAGTATATAAAATTGAGACATATTTTGATTTTTATATACACAAGACTAAATCACGAGTTTAAAATGTTAACTAAATTAACTAATTCTCTATGAACAGGACTCCTATAAACAGTGAGCCCAGATTTGGACGGGATGAAGTCTTTCAGCACTGAGTCTGTGATGGCAGGACCCGACAAAAGAAGAGGTAGAAGGTGCTTCTAGTGCAGGTCGCCAAAGCTCATCTCAGGGACCACACATCTCCCAGAGCAACAAGATCCCCTTGCCTGGGAAACCAAGAAACTACAACAAAAAGGCTTCCTGATTGTTTTACCCGCATAACACACTCTAGGTACTTTATCCTTGGGGGTGGGGTACTTATTGAAAGTAGCTATGTCAATTAGAACTTTCTGATGGTGAAGAAAAACACCAACTCTGATTTACCTAAGAAGAAAGTTCTGAAAGAACTGAACACCCAGGATGGGAAAAGAGCAGGAACCAGGGAAGCAACAGAAATTTCTAGACAATCTTCCCATGTATTCACTGGATGATTTAGACAGACGATCTTTTGAATCTGTGTATTTCCATGCAGGAATAAAATTGTTGGACGTGATACCTGGTTGTCCTTGGGTGTGTCACCTTCCCACTTTTGTAAATCTAAGCAGAGGTGAGTTCAAGGGGTAGGTTACTGTGGATTCCAGAAGAGCCATCTCCCCAGAGAAAGGGAGGAGACTTACCAAAACAGGCTGGAGAAGGAGACAAGCTGTGCCCATGTGACTGTGGTATCCAGCCTCCAAAAGGTCCCCTAATAAACCTCATACCTTATACAGTTTACTGCATTTTGATCAGGGCTGATCTCTGAGACCAGAAGTCTTTGCAACGAAAGTAAAGAAGATTTTTGACTTTCAAGCCAAGGCCATAGAAGTCATTGGAACTTTTTCACTAGTCTCCTAGGTTTTTCACTCTAGACAAGTCCAGCTCCATGCCGTGAGGACACTCAAGTGGCCCTGTGGAGAGCCCCACGTGAAGAGGGACTGAACCCTCCTCCCTTTAACAGTCTCGGGAGCCATGGGAAGGAACCACTGTGGAAACGGATCCTCCAGGTCCTGTCCAGGCTTCAGATGACCTCTACTCTACCCCAGCCAACAACTGACTGCAACCTTATAAAAGGGTCTGAACCAGAGCCTGCCCAGTCAAACAGTTCCAAATCCCTGACCCACAGAAATGGTGAGAGATAATAAACAATTATTGTTCTTTTAAGCCACTAGGATTGGGGTAATTTGTTAGGCAGCAATAGACAACTAACAGAGTGACCTATAGCCACTAAGGAACAACATAAATTTGAGAGGTTTATGAATAAGTCAAACCAGCAGGAAACAGAGCACAGACTTACTTAATCACAAGTCCTTATTAATTACCTATAAAATAAAAAATAATTACCTATAAAAGGTGAGGCAATATTTTGTAATAATTAATGGTACAGGCTTTGAAACTAGACTGCCTAGATTAGTATCCTAACTACTCTACTGTGGGAGTTTCAGCAAATTACTTACCTCTGGGACATAATAGCATTTTCTCTCATTTACAGAATAGGGCTGAGAAAAATGATACTTAACTCAAAGGTTACATGTGAAGATTATATGACATGATTCAATAAAACACTTAGAACTTTGGGTAGCAAACATATAATACTTGTGTAACATGTAATATATAATATGTATATATCATAAAAATACACACACACACACACACACACACACATATATATACACATATATCTATACAGGCATTGACATACATCTATATACTCATTTAATCCTGATAACAACCTTATGAAATAGGTACTATTATATTTGCCATTTTACAGATGAGGAAACTAAAGCACAGCTAGTAAAGTGTAAAGCCGTGCTTCAAATCCAGACAGTTTATTAGCAGTTTGCCCTCTTAACTATTATGATATCAAATCCTCTAATTAATTAGGACATGCTCCATAAATGCTTGGTAATATTGATAAATCATGCTAGTTGATATTGGAAATAATACATCCATCATCTTTTTTTTCTCTTAAGAAGGTTACATTTTAGATGAGAAAATGAGATTAACAGAAAGTCAAAAATTTGTTCGGAGTATTTTGCTTTACGGAAAAGTAATGTTTCATTAAAGAGAATGAGAGTAGCATCGACATATATACACTACCAAATGTAAAATAGCTAGTGGGAAGCAGCAGCATAGCACAGGGAGATCAGCTCAGTGCTTTGCGACGACCTAGAGGGGTGGGATAGGGAGGGTGGGACAGAGGCTCAAGAGGGAGGGGATATGGGGATGTATGTCTGTATATGGCTGATTCACTTTGTTGTGCAACAGAGGCTAGCACAGTATTGTGAAGCAATTATACTCCAATAAAGATATATTTTAAAAAAAGAAGATTAAACTTTTTATTTAAAAAAATTCAAATAAAAAAAGGAGAATTAAGTTAATATTTATAAAGTGACCTCCAAAAACTAGTAATGGGACAATGCTCCACATAAACATGTTCTTGATGGGATAATTATGTACATACATTTGGGGACTCTGATGTAGTGTGCACGAAGCATCCTAAGTGTGTTTTGGAGTTTCAACCTTTCCCTCGCTGTCAGGTTGTTAGCAGCATTTCTCATTGTTTTCCCTGTACAGTCTCATAAGTCTCCTTAACCTGCCCCTGATTGTTCTCGTAATTTGCTTTCCATTGAGAAAAGAAATAACCAAGCATAACAGGTTGAAGAGTGTACTCAGAAATTCCTGTCTTCCCAGAACCTCAGAATGTAACCTTATTTGGTAATAAGATCTTTGCAGTTAAGGTAAAATGAGGTCACACTGGATTAGGGCAGTCCCTAAATCCAATGACTGGTGACCTTATAAGAAGAGGAGAAAACCAGAGATACATATAGAGGCACACGGAAGAACATGTAAAGACAGAGGCAAAGATTGGAGCAGTGCAGCTATAAACCAAGGAATGCCAGAGATTGCTGGGAGCCGCTAGACACTAGGAAGAAACAAGAAAGGATTTTTCACTGGAACCTTCACAGGGAGCATGGCACCGCCAACACCATGATTTCAGACTTCTAGTCTCCAGACTGAGAGGATAAATTTCTGTTATTTTAAGTCACCAAATTAAGTGGTAATTTATTAATGTTGTCCTAGGAAACGAATATACCAACATTATAAAAATTGTGTTAAAAAGGCTCATTAAAATGCAGGCGGGTACTTACATCTCTCAATGTGGGTTAAAAAACCCTTCCTAGGGAAAGCTTGTGTGTCTGGGGGCTTTGAAAATATTTCAGGAGCTGCAGAACCTCAGTTTATTCTCGGCTCCAAGTCAGAAGCAAGAAATTGGAATTATTAAGTTGTCAGGAGAGCAAGGAGACCTGGAAACCAAGGATCCCTGCCTTGACTGGTAATAACTAGTCCCTGAGATTTCTTAAATTCTGGGGGAAAATAACTGTATGATTCCACCTGAGAATCTCATTACTTGAACCAAATACAGGTGATAATCTAAGGTCAGAAGCACAGCAGAGAGAATAGATTGGCCCCAGCTGGAGTCTCTGAGCATCATGCATCACATGAGTCAAAGGTCCACAGAACCACTTTTCACTGGTGAATCGTGTTTATCAGCAACAGCAGGTTAGACTACAGAAGTTAGAGGTGTGCTTTTGTTAACTAAAGAGAAAAGGACACTTCACAATTGATATACCTGGAACAAGCTGTGTCCTATATCTTATTCTTTGTACCTCACTGCTTATTATTAGAAATTTACAAAGAGGAGTAGCAAAGTAGCAAGAAAGTCATTCCTATGGAATTTGGATATAACTTGACTTCTTTTTTATAAAAATAACTAATGTTTCTTGCTTCCTGAAATTCTTCAGTTGGCTTTTGATGATTCACAGAATGTTGGTGTAGCATGAGAACAACAGACTTTTGAACTTATTCCCCAGAATTTAAGCAGAGAAAATCTGAGGAAGATGGCTGTTATGCAAATGATATAATAGATGAAAAGTGCTGGGAATATAGTATAAGTACGTGCTAAAAATTAGTTCCTCCTACAGTTACCCTAAAACCTCTTCTTCTTTATAGTTTCTTTTTCTTTTGCTGCTGTGTGGCTTATGGGATCTTAGTTCACCAACCAGGAACCAGGGATTGAACCCGGGCACTCAGCAGTGAAAGCGCGGAGCCCTAAACAATGGACTGCCAGGGAATTCCCTTTTTTCTTTTCTAGTGTAACAGTCAGAGAAAGATTGCCTTGGCAATTCTAAAGTCTCACAACTACATATTAAAAAAAAAAAAATTCCTAAGTTCTTGTCCATTTCCCTTTGAACTGTGATTAGTGGTACTAATTCTAACAAGTAAGATATAGCACATCATATACTTTAAGGCAATTAGGTGTTCCCTCACTTTACCTTTCTGAAGAAAATAGAGCCTCGCCCCTTTAGAATTTCTTCAGGGCTTATTGTTTTTCATATTCTCCACTAGAAGCACTTTAAATTTTTCACATTTTATATGAGGGCTCAAAAGGAAAAAAGAGGGGACTTCCCTGGTGGCACAGTGGTTAAGAACCTGCCTGCCAATGCAGGGGACACGGTTCGAGCCCTGGTCTAGGAAGATCCCACATGCCGTGGGGCAGTTAAGCCCGTGTGTCACAACTACTGAAGCCCGCACACCTAGAGCCCGTGCTCCACAACAAGAGAAGCCACCGCAATGAGAAGCCTGCACACCGCAACGAGGGGTGGCCCCCACTCGCCGCAACTAGAGAAAGCCCGCATGCAGCAACGAAGACCCAACGCAGCCAAAAATATTTAAATAAATAAATAAATTTATTTAAAAGGAAAAAGGAAACCTACACTGATAGTGATATATCTATCAAAGAGACACAAGAGTTGATTAAAGGAGCTCCCAATGGCCAAAGCTGGAACAATTTGAATGAAATAAAGTAGTATTGGATTATAACCCAACATATAAAATAAATACTTCTGAGTTCATACTGATATAAATGGGGAAGAAGAGACAAATCTCCCATGCAGAAGAATTTCAAATGATTTAGGTAGATACTGTGTCCTCAAGAGGTGGAGTCTAACTCCCCACTCCCGAAGTGTAGGCTGCACTAGTGACTTCTTTTCAACGAAGACAGTATGGAAGGAGGGAAAAAAGTAACTTAGCAGCAGAGAAACCTGACAAACAGTATCTAGCCAAGGTTAACATTGACCACAGCAAACATTCTGATAGCATGTACCCTAGATATGATGTGATGAGAATGGCATTTTACCTCTGTGGTCTTCCTCCCCAAAATGCATAAACTCAGTCTAAGCATGAGAAAAAGATAAGCCTAACTCAAATTGAGGGATATCCTACAAAATACCTGACCAGTACTTTCAAAACTCTCAAGGTCACTGAAAGCAAGAAGAGTCTAAGAAACTGTCACAGTCTAGTGAAGCCTAAAGAGACATGACAACTAAATGCTATCATGTGGTATTGGACAGAATCCTGGCACAGAAATAAATATTAATGTAAGATATGAATAACAAAGGAAACCGGATGAGAGGTATATGGGAACTTTATGTATTATCTTTGCAATTTTTTTGTAAATCTAAAACTACTCTAAAAATTTTTTATTTAACTATATATAGATATATTCTTGGTTTCCATTCCTGGTTTCCTAGTTATTGCTAGCTAACTTCCTCAGGAAGCTCTGGCTCAGCACCTAATTAAACCTCACAAAATCCTTACGAGATAGATGCTATTATTATAGCATTTTTAAAGATAAAATAACAAAACCGGAAAAGTTTAAATAGCTTACCAAAGACCTGCCCAAAAAGTGGCAGAGCTGGAATTGGAAATCAGACAGCCAACTTCTAGAACTTACCATCTTAACCGCTATTCCATACTATTCTATAATAAGACAGTATATAAAGAAAATATAAAGCAATCTATACATACGTTTTTAGAATTGATACATTATTTTAGAAAAGTTAATTATTATAAATTCAACATGGAATAATCTATTGTATTTCCATAAATTCCCACATTAACTTATTAGAAAATAAAAATGCTAATGAACATACTATTTACAGAACATCAAAATTATGAAATATATTGATAGCAAATCTAATAGCAGATATGTAAGACCTATACATACAAAACAATAAAACATTATTGAGAGAAATTAAAGAAGACCTAGGTAAATGTAGAGATTAACATGTTTACTCATGGGAAGACTTGATATTATGAGGATTTCAAATCTCCTCAAACTGCCAAAGAATCAACACAATTACAGTGGAGTGGGCATTTGTGAGTGTAACTTTATAAATTACTCTAAAATTTAAATTTAATGCAATGGTCTTAGAATAGTCAAGATAGAAGGGGAAAGATTTGCTTTAACACATGATGTTAAGATTTATTTTTAAAGCAACATTTAATTAAAACAGTGTGATATTAATGCCAGGATATACCAACAGACAACTGGAGTGATTTAAAAAGAGCCCAGTAAGGGGTCCATGAACATATGGACATTTAATTCAAAATAATGGTAGCATTGTAGAACAATGTGGGAAAGGTAGACTTTTCAATAAATGACCCTGAAACAATTGGATAAAATATGGGAAAAAAACAAAATGTACCTCTACCTCACATCATATATAAACTCTGGTGATCCAGAGTTTGGTAACTGGTGGTGGACATGATTTCCTGGTTGTTCATTTTGCATTTTAGAATAATTCACTGAGCTGTATATTTTTGTTTTTTGTAGTCTTGAACAAAATATATTTTAAATATAAAGATGCAAATTATTTTTTCATTTAAATATATTTTATTTCATGTATTTAAAAGTTTTATAAGAATAAGTCATCCTTGGGACTTCCCTGGTAGCACAGGGGTTAAGAATCTGCCTGCCAATGCAGGGGACATGGGGTCGAGCCCTGGTACGGGAAGATCCCACATGCTGTGGAGCAAATAAGCCTGTGCACCACAACTACTGAGCCTGCGCTCTGGAGCCCGTGAGCCGCAACTACTGAGCCCGTGTGCTACAACTACTGAAGCTGCGTGCCTAGAGCTTGTGCTCCGCAACAAGAGAAGCCATGAAAAAAAAAAAAAAAAGAATAAGTCATCCTTACAATGTTGTTATTTTTTCATTCCTAACTGTCACAGACCACAGAACATAAGACCCTTAGGATCTCACCCCTAGATATACCTAACTTGTAAAATATTTAGTTAAGATGAAAGTAAGATAGAATTTTATACTAGAAAAAAGATACATCTACCAAGGATGACTAGAACTTTCATTACAAATTGCACATGGTTTCCAATAAAGTCTTCCTGAAGAAGGCAAGGCTATAATCACTCTCAGTGCTATAGAGTGTCCCCATTGTGCAATTCGACAAGATGGTAATTAACATGGTCAAAACTATAACTGTCAAGCACGAAAGCAATGCTGAGTGTTTTTCTGACCCAGCTGCTATCAGCATGGGGTAGAAGAAGGGAAAACCTTGCCAAGGAATCAATCACTTCGATCAAAACTGAGCCAACCCTGAGCAGTAGTTCAATAGTTTTATAAGAACAATACAACCTCAACAAATTGCTGCCTAGAAAATTAATACAGAGGGCTCTATTCTGTTTTTCACCTATGGTTTATGTGCATGTGTTCTAAATGCCTGCCAAGAAAGTAGCATTAAGGTGCTTTAGGAAGCAGAAAAGAGGTGAATGGCATCTTTCTGAACACACAAAAGGAATATAACAACCGTCAAAACTAGTTACATTCAGGACCATCCCTTTATTTGTAAAACTTTTTTTTATTAAGTAAGACTTCTCATTTCTAGAAATTAAAAATGAATGTTACTGCAACACCATGTGGACAGTAGTGGGTCATAAATATGGGAGAAGAAATAAGATGCCAGAATTCTCTGGCAGAATTGTAAATGTAGACTAAGAAGACTAGCCAAGACATTGACTGGATTGGGTCATCTTGGGTCACCTAGTGTTACCCAATGGCTGACTCTACAGTGTACAGGGCCCCAAGCAAAAAAACAAACAAACAAACAGGTTTTTGCAGCACCCCCTTTCAATATAAACAATTTGATTAAAAATACATTACAAAAATCCATGGATCTCTGACAGACAGGAAGCAGGACTGGATACAAGAAGAATTTTAACTACAACGCAGGCCTGAGAAAGTCTTGTCCAACTTGGTGGGGAGCTCGAGAGGGAGTATTGGCTCCCACGGGGTTCTATGTCAGGCCAAAATGCCCAGGCCTTAGAGAGCTCACTTATTCAGTCACTAGTTGTGAGCTTCCCTGCAAAGTGTGTGACCTAGAGGGGAACAACTACATTATGACAGAGGACAAGAGAGTTAACATATACGCGGAGCCTAACTATGCAGGTAAAGGTTAGAGTAAATCTGCTCTAGAAAGTCACTACTGCTGGCAGGGTGGCTGTGATCAGAGCTACTATTCACTTGAGCTTGCACTAATGCACAGTCACCCTACAGTATCCATGTCGTTTCTGCAGTGGCTAAACTGATGAATTAACAGGAGTACCACCATCCCTTCATCTTTTAGATCCTAAATCTCTAACCTCCTCCATCCATGCTCCATCTCCTGTGATGTACTATTGTTTTTGATTTACTATCTTGGCTGGGGAGGGGGCATTTCATTTGGCCATTAACCCATATACCACAGACCCAATGTATGATAGTGTCAACTGCCAAGTATGTCAATTCCAATTATATAGTCAGGGGATGGATGAGTGACCATGAGGTGAGTTTGGACCCCTCATAAGCCAGACCTTGATTAGCATTCCATTTTTTACCTGGTCCCATATTTCCCCACTCTAACAGGGGGCCATGGTGACAGAGTATCAAGGTCAACTCAGACCCTATATCAAGGAGCTCTCAAATGCCTGGGTATGCCCCTTTACCTTGTATGTCACTGTGTGAGTTCATGGCCATAGGTAATACTGAAGAACTGGAGGAATAATTATAGCAGGTATTTGAATTGTGTTGCAGCATACTTCCCCCTGGAGGTCTGATAACTTCTTCAGTCAGTGGATTCCTGGTCTGAAAATGAGAATTTTTGTTTGGTGACTGTCTCAGCCTCCTGCTTGTCCATTCTCATTTTCTTTTTGTTATATATTTTAACAGTACTCTTCCTGGATGCCCATATGTTTTTCCCTTTGTGATGCTGTGTTCAAGTAACTGTCGTCCCAACTCTTCGTGTCAAGCTCTCCAGGCTGCCACTCCAGTGACTACAATAATTGAGACTCTGACTTCTAATGGTTAAGCACCACCATCTACCTTCCATTGTTTCAGAATCCTCTCATCACCATGGTCATGAAAGAGCCTAGTTGTTAATGTCTTACCCTACGTTAAGTCCTGGCTACAGGGGAGAGTCACCAGTGAACTTTTTTTTAAATTTTTTATAGCTACTTTATTTATTTATTTATTTATTTTTGGCTGTGTTGGGTCTTCGGTTCGTGCGAGGGCTTTCTCTAGTTGCGGCAAGCGGGGGCCACTCTTCATCGCGGTGCGCGGGCCTTTCACTATCGCGGCCCCTCCCGTTGCGGGGCACAGGCTCCAGACGCGCAGGCTCAGTAGTTGTGGCTCACGGGCCCAGCTGCTCCGTGGCATGTGGGATCTTCCCAGACCAGGGCTCGAACCCGTGTCCCCTGCATTAGCAGGCAGATTCTCAACCACTGCGCCACCAGGGAAGCCCACCAGTGAACTTTTTAAGGGAAGCTAACGCACTCACCAGCACATTCCTTATGGCCTTGGTAAATGGTGTGTCTTTTGAGCCTTCCTGTGGAATATAATCATCTGAAGGGGTTTTTGGCCACATGTAGTATTGATATATCCATTCCACTATTCCTACTCTTCAGAGCCTTAACCTCTTCCCCAACATCTGCATGGCAATTCTGGCATTTCAGCTTCACTCAGCACAGGCCGTCAATTTTTTCATACTTCTAGGTGCCATGCTAATAGCAAGTTCTCACCATCCCCACTCAGATCCATAAATTCTTCTTTATCCAATTTTATGTTAAGGACCATGTTGATCAAACAACCTCAGAATCTTCTCCCATGCAGACTCTCCCCACTCCTGCCAATATATGCCCCTAAATTTAACTGCTCCTTTTTGGTATAGTCCCTTCTTCCATTATCAGACCCAGAGTATATGTGCTAGAGGTATGCTATCCCTTAACCCTAGTTACAGTCCTGAAAGGAATGGCCAGGAGGAGAGATAATAAAAGATCATGGTGGGGAGGGTGGGGGGAGGAGGTAGATGTTGCCTTGTGCTCTGTCTTATAGCAGGCAGAGTCCTAAAGGAGGATGCTTACACCATCTTGGATGAGTCTGGAGAAACAAAACCTTGCAGAGAATTCACCCAGATCTTTCCATCCATTTTTGTCAGGGTCCCAGGTTTTCCTAATCAGGGTCCTAATCTTGCCATAACAGACTTGACTTACTTTTAAAATTTTAACTTTTTACTTTTTTACTTTTAACAAGAAGAGTTGAGGACTTCTTTGTATGCAAAAGAAGATGCCCTTTGGATTCACATCTAGCTTTCTATTGCCTTTTATTTTCTCTCATATCTTTATTGTCTTTCTGAGGAACACCAGTGGAATTCAGCAATACCCATCCAATCCCATTATCTTTATATCTACTATTTTCTCTATACATTTCAAACTTCTCATACATTATCTTCCATTGGCACACCTTCTCAATTCATTACCAGTTAAACAATTATACTTCCACGTATAACCAGTGATGAGGACCTCATTACCAGTCAGGCTGTGAGTGATCAAGCCCCAAAACCCCATCTTATCACCTGCTTTCTTAGATACTCCTGATCCCAACTGTTAGTAGATTAATTCCTTCCAAGTAGACTTTGGAATGTAGTTTGGAGGTTCAAGATAGTAATTAGGGATCAACACTTGTGAAGAGAATGGGGAAAAAAAGGGACCAGACAGAAAACAGAGTAAAACATGATATATCTGATAAAGATATATCATGGCGAACACAATGAACACAGTGAAGAGTGAACACAATGAAGAGCTCTGGGGCAAAGTTTGTCTGCTGTGGTTTCTCACATTGGGCCAGAAAGGACCTGTGTATACCTGCCCTTCTCAGCCATCAAATGCAGATACCTAGGTAGTGCATGACCTTGGTGAAGTTTCCTTTCTGCAACTGAACCCAACCTTAAAGGAACTGAGATATGAAAGTGCTTGGCTGACTGCACTGCCCACAGCTGGGCAACAAGTCCTGCCTTGAACCGGGATTAGGGTGGCATAGACCTCCTTGTCTACAATAATAGATTAAAATTCAGATGTGAGAGTAAATGAGTCCCTAATGTTAAGAGCACAATAATGAATTAAGGAACACAGGGAACTATAGTTAATATTTTGTAATAACCTATAAGGAAAAAGAATATATATATACTGAACCCCTGTGCTGCTGTACACCTGAAACTAACACAACATTGTAAATCAACTATACTTCAATAAAAATAAATTTTAAAAAAACTAGGAAGAGAAGGGACTTCCTTCAACCTGATAAAGGGTATCTATGAGAAATGCACCGCTAACATCACATTTAGTGGCAAAAGTCTGACAACAGTCCACATAAGATCCGGAACAAGAGAAGTATGTCCACTCTCAACACTCTATTGAGCATTGTACCCAAGGTTCATTTCAGGTAAATTAGGCAAGAAAAAGAAATAAAATTCATCCAGATTTGAAAAGAAGGAACAAAATCATCTTGTTTCATAGATAACACTCTCTTATACATAGAAAATCCTAAGGAATCAACCAAAAAACTATTAAAACTAATAAAGGAGTTCAGCAAGATTGCAGGACACAAGACCAATACACTAAAATCAATTGTACAATATTCATATATACTAGCAATAAACAACCTGAAATGAAATTAAGAAAATAATGCTATTTACAATAGCACCAAAAAGAATTAAACACTTAGAAGTAAATTTCACTAAAGAAGTGCAAAACTTGTGCATTAATACATACAAAACATTGTTGAAAGAAATAAAAGAATACCTAAGTAAATTTGTCCCTATTCCCTCATAGATAAAATGGAGACACTAATTGAATCTACCTCAGAGAGTTTGTGAATGTGTCATTAATAAAATAATGCCTACAAAGCACTTGACATAGAATACACTCAATACATATTAGCTACCATAATGATACCACTAAGGGAAACACCAGACAAATGCAGGGTTATATAAGCTTATCTGACAGTCATTTTACTCTATGGACTTGATTGCCTAATGTAATATGTATGATTTACTCTGTGTAACACATGCTATATATCTATTTATGTCTCACTTCTTTTTCATATAATGAAAGTGATTACATTTCTTCTGAGATTTACTTTTAAATCTAATTGGCAAATATATATCATGCTTGTTTTAGAAATGCAGCAGGCTTTTTTTGTTTGTTTTCTTTTACTTTTTTTTTTGAAAAATGTTTGTAGTATGCCCTGCCCTAGAGAGGCGTTATCTTTCAGAAAATCACACAGACAACTAAAAGACATAACAACCCAATGTCAATAATATAACTGCATTGTGGATGTTTGAGGTTTTCTTGGATGGCTAAATGACAAAGAAAAATAAATTTACTAATCTGATTTTCAAGAGGGTAATCATATTTCACACTACAAAAGCAGTATCTTGCTACAGCAAAGCCATAATCAGTCATCATTTTCTTCACCTTTTTATGATGGTCTTTAAAACTCATAAACTCTAATCAAGTAATTTGGGGATTGCTTGGTTTACTTACTGTTAATTACAAGCAAGCCCTTTAATAATTTAAATGTTTCCTGATTTAAAAAAAAATCTGGCATTTAAATAGTAACATTGAAATGTCTGTACTTCTAGCCTTTTTGGAGTGTTTTGTATTTTCAAACACCATAAAATTACAAAGCATAAGTTGGGAAGATATTTGCAGTAAACATGATAAACGACAATCATATCTTCCTGAAGAATGTAGCATTCAGGCAAGAGAAGAATGACAAATGTAAACACGTGAGGAAATGTTCCCCTTAGAACCAAATGTACAGTAAAGTAGAATAACACCACTTTGGCCTAACAATTTGACAAAGATTATAAAGATGTTAATATTTATTGTTCAATAGGATGCAATAAACTGGCTGGAAGAAATTTAAATTGGAATAAGCTTTACAGAGTACTTTGGCTACATATATCAAGAGCCTTAAAAGTTTTCATACCCTTTGATACAGCAATTCAACCTCTAGTAATTTATCCAAAGGAATAAATGGACCATAAGCACAAGGGATAATCATAGCAGATATCTGATAATTTAAATTGTTAAAATTTAAAATTTGTGGTAACCTAAATGTCCAAAATTTGGATACTAAAGTAAATTTAAAGGGGACTGTATTTGATGAAATGCCATGCAATCCAAAAATCACATTTTCCAAGACTAAATGATATGAGTAAATGTTCACACTTCAATTTTAAGTGAAAAAAGCAAAGAACAAAACAAAAACAAAGCTACATACATAGTTTGACCAGCTTTGTATAAGAATTCTCTCTCTTTCCCGAGTAATTTGGGTAGAAATAAATTGTCCTCAAAAGATTATATTTTAGGACTTCACTGGTGGTCCAGTAATTAAGACTCTGCGCTTCCAATGCAGGGGGCGTGGGTTTGATCCACAGTTGGGGAACTAGGATCCCGCATGCCACATGGCACGGCCAAAAAAAATTTTTTTTAAGATTATATTTTTAAATTAGCACAAACTGGATCAGAATATACATATGCAAAAGCCTCTGAAGGGGCAGAAGTGCGCCCATGCCACCAACTGCCACCCGGGAAGAAGGAAGCCCTCCTACCTTCTATCAGAAAGATGTGTCGTTTAGTTGAATATGTTGGTTAAAATGGAGGATTCAAAAATAGATGGATAGATGGACAGACTGACAGATGGACAGACAGATACTCTTGCACCAATCTTTTGATATATTACCAAAACCTAGTCCTTATATAGAGGCCTGCTAACGGTAATTTGGTGCCTTCTTTATGAATAAACCACATACTAAATAAAAGCTCCGTGGTTTCCAGTTATAGGTTTCTTTAAAACTAGAATACAACTTAGAGTCGGTTGTAAGTTGTATAAGTACAACATCTTTTTAAGTGTTTCTCATCCCTTTGTTTTCTAATAATTTACATTTGACTCACCCAATCCTAATTTGACAGCAATTTCTTTTTAGTGACTTCCATTATCATATATCATATATTTTTAGCCTTAAAAAAATACAGTAATGAGACTTCCTTGGTGGTCCAGTGGTTAAGGCTTCACCTTCCAATGCAGGGGGTGCGGGTTCGATCCCTGGTTGGGGAACTAAGATCCCACATGCCTCGTGGCCAAAAAAACATAAAACAGAAGCAATATTGTAACAAATTCAATAAAGACTTTAAAAATGGTCCACCTCAAAAAAATGTAAAAAAAAAATTATCTCTAAAAAAAAAAAAATACAGTAACTCACTTTTTATCTATTTATGTTCCATTTACTTTACAGAAATTTCATTTTAATTTGAGTCACTGTATACCAAAAAATCTAAAATGTGTGGCGTGAGCTTAGTGGTCAGGTCGATGGATAGGAAGGTGAAATAAGAGGAAGGAATAATTACAATTCATTTAATACAGTGCTAAATAGTTGGGAGAAAGAAAAGCAAAACTAAACATATCTCCAAATAGCCAAGTAAACACCAAAAGCCACTGTGGAGCTGAAACTTAACACATGATTAATTCTGAAATATACGGATTATTAGCTACAATACCGAGATTCACAGTAAGAAACCTACAGATACAGATATCCTTTGCTAACAGTATTTATCATTAACTTATAAACAGTTGAAGTATCTCTTCCAAGTTCAGAGAAAAGAATATGGGATATAATTCAGGAAAATTGCTACTTTTTAGAACATGCTGTTTTCGTTTTCTGCATATAATTTCCAATATGGTCATAAATTTTCTCAATAGCATACATAGTGGGAATTAAAAAAACACCATGTGCCCTCTCTTTGTAGCCCCCTTACTGTTCGCCACAGGCTACCGGACCTTTAATCTAGCTGTATATCAATGTAGTGAAAAGCCAAGAAGAGGAGGACAGAAGCAGATGGAAGGGACAGAATGGAATTGTCACAAAGAAGGCTGGCTGAACTTCTTCTACTGCTTTGTAGACCCCAAAGAGAACACTTGTCTGTTCTTGATTGATCAAGGTGGAAGAGCCCAATTTAAGCTAACTACATCATATACCAAATAGCTTCTCAACCCAGGTGCTCAAATGAGATATAAGTGTAACACCAGACATTGATGGGTATAAAATTTTTATAACAAAACTTTTTACAATGAAGATAAATTTATCATAGTTAAAATTGTGTTTTGGTGCTATTTGTGTGGCTTTTTTCATAAACATTGTTCGGACAAAATTCTCCATATGTCTCTCACATTTCTGTATGTCTTATGAGAAGAGTTACTGATAGATCTTTTACTGGGCTATCTTTGGAAGGATGTTTGGATAGCAAAGAGCCATGGAAGATAGATATACTGCCTCTGAAGCAGAGGGCAGACTTGCTTACTGTCCAGTATAATAAAGATAATATCTCCTTTTAGAGCAAAGATTGGACAGGTTTGCTTGCATCCGTTTTACAAAAGATTGAGGTTTACTAAGCTTGAGGTCCCTCAGCTGTGGTGCAAATGCACTACCTGCACAGCACCCACCTGGGCCCACGTCTGCATGGCTCCTGTGGGGCTTGGTGGGAGGTCGGGCAAGGGGTCAATGCAAATTAAGGCTCATGCCGTTTGCCACACATAGAGTCATAAAATCCTTTGTCTCTGACCCAAGAGTTTAATGTCTCCTACCAGTATCCATGAAACTGTAGCAGGCTAACATGTTAGCGTGCAAATAGGATAAAATTTCAGACCCTTCCAAGTTCTTAATAAAGTTCTGAATTTAAAATTAATATTTTGGCAATATAACCTCATCTGCCTTTAAAGAGTGCTCTGTATCGGTAATACTTCCTAATATTGCCAGATGGGCAATGTAAATATACTGATTCACAAGTCTTCTAATTTTAGTGTAGTAGTTTCCCTGGAAAGTAAGCTTCAAAGATTATGGTTTCTTCTCTGAAACATGGCTAGTTGGACCGCCAAAAATAAGAATCCTGATGGAATTTTTCTCTATCATTTTCCAGTAAGAGACTTGGAGTTCCGAGTAATTGTATGTTCACTTTGACAGTTTTGTGAAGTTTTAAATCTCCAGAATTCACAGAAAAAAATTAGCAAAAAGAAGGGTAGTTTGGCCATCGGTATCAGTGTCAACTGCAAAGGGACTGTCACCTTACTCCTACTACTGGCAGCTCTGGTTTCTGATCCCAGTTCAGATCCCTGGCAAGATGTGTAGGGTTTGTTTTAAAAAGTACATTGTCCCAGTCAAGGCACACATGCACTGCTAAGGTTTAAAAGATCATTTGGTGACATTTTTAACTACGGTTTCTCATCTTCCTTGAAGGAGTCAGCTGAAACTGGGGATATGAACATCAGGATTGGGAATGAAACTTGTGGGTTCCCTATCAGGGGCTTTCACAAATCCTTGCACTGCTTCACTGTGAGCCATAAACGTCTCACCTGGTTTCCTGCTACAGCATCCTAATTTATCTTCCTGATTTCACCATTGCCTTCCAGCAATCTAGTCTACAGCCAGTAGACTATACAGTTTATGCAATTTTAAACAAACACTGTACCATGAAACATTCTATAAACAAAATGATTATTTTGAGTACATGTTCTATAACTCTTAAATGGCTCTTAATCAATAAACCTATACAGTATGTTAAATCCATTCAGTTACTTTGACATATATTTGGTGCACATACAAGAAAGGGATATTGCTCAAGGTTAAATATTCTGTGAGGATTTCACTCATAGAGTTTTTATTTACAGCTGAGGTGAGCATTTGTTTATACCTGCTTTCAAAACATTCCAAGGTGAAATCATTGTACCTCTGCTTTCTGATTAAAAATGAGTGAGCCTCAATCGCACATCCATCTAGACGCTGGGTCAAACCCCAGATTATATTTTAACTAGAATGTTGTTATTTCCCACAGGTAGCCTCTGGCCATCTCCATGCAGAGATAGAGGGTTTCTATTAAGACACGTGCTTTTATCGAGCTTCTCAACTTTGTCTTTTAGCCCTTTCAAAACATGAGTTTTGCACTTAACTCAGAAAAACTGCACTCCAAGTACTTGTCAAAGAGTATAACCACAAAATTACTGCTGATCAATAGCTATCACAAACTGAGTTGAACAAAACTATTTACGGATGATTGTCTGAAGAACAGGTGGTCCATTTATTTGTCTACTTTCAAGTATCTCCCTGGATTGGGTCTGATTGTCACAGAACTCTGAAACATTTGGCTTGCTCAAAACCTTATTGTGACAGAAATGCAATTTGGTGTTAGGCTATTATTCTATTTTAAAATAATTTTTTAAAAAATAATAAACTGTATTTCAGAAATAATGATAGCTTATTAAGTGTTGATTATGTGCCAGTCAATATTCTAAGAATCATGAGCACGAGATTTAATTTAATCCTCACAACACATTTGGGTGAACAACGATTGTTTTCCCTGTTTTAACAATGAGGAAGCAGAGCCACAAAGAGATTGAGTAATTTGCTCAAGGTCACTCAGCTTGAAAATGGTGATATGAAAACTTGAGTGCAATTTTCAGAGCCCATTCCCTTAATCATGACAGAAATTACTACTTCTGTAATTACCTTCAGGAGATAGTTAGAAATACGTTTTATTACATTTATATGGTGCCCTCTCTATGAGGACCCATGGAAGGAATAGCTCCTTCATCTCAGTAAATAGAAATATTATTCTCCTTTGGGGCCAGACAGTCTTCCTAATTTTCTAGACATTGTACATTTTATAAATGATAATTTATTCATTTTTGTATTGCTGCTTAAAAGTTTGAACCCATAGTAATTTATATTTGAGAAATTGACAATTTTATAAATACATGTGTTGAGTATTAGAGTCATCACGTTTTCCTTTTGTCTATGGTAAATATATTTATAAACATTATTATATTATGACATATTTATAAATATAAATATATGCATACATATATATGTGTATATATATCTGTAATATATATATATACTATATAGTGTGTATATATATATATATATATATAGAGAGAGAGAGAGAGAGAGAGAGAGAGTGTTAGATAAACCTAGATAACTTCTCAAAGACAGCTAGTTGGTGATTTTCAGGGGATCTAAGTTGCTGGTCTCTAAGTGCTCTTTCTATTGTGTTACCCTATATTATTTCCTGATGGAGAAGGGGAAGACAAAAAAAAAAAAAAGACAGAAAATTAAGACTAAGCATGCCTCCAAAGAGCTGAGTAAACAATTGTGGGTTATTACATGGTTAATTCTGAAAAATTAGGATCATTAACTGCAACTATCTAGACTGCGCGTGTGTGTGTGTGTGTGTGAACATTTGTACAAAAGGAAGGAAGGAAGGAAGGAAGGAAGGGAGAAAGAAATGTATTAAGTCATCTTTTAAATTAAAAAAAATTATATCTCTTTTTACCTCATTTTGTGGTTAAGATCAATCGAGATTTCACTTAAAAAACTGAATCATTTAATATCATGTTTGCCCAGTCCCTCTGCTAAAAGTATCTCTGTTATGCCTAGGTGACCAGAGTTCACTCTGTAAATCCACACTTCCTGTCATTGGAATAGGACCAGGACTGAGCACCTGACACCAAGGTAGCCAATCCATCAGTTCGTACATGACTCATGGTCAGGGGAAATGATAAATTTTGCTAATCAGACTTATCTCCCTCCGCCAGTGGAACAGGGACTATTGAGAGACTTAGTTGGTTAGCAGTGGATCTAAAAGTGAAACACACTTATCATGTGAGTGTGTCAGGATGTAGGAAGCTGTAAGTAGATGAAGAGTGAAGACTGGTGTTAGCAGGGGTTCCTGGGACTTTACTTTTTACCGAGTGATCATAAAGTCCAAGTGGAGTTGTATTGTTCAGTTCTGACCAAATATGGAAGTTACTTGTCAGCTTTGTGTATAGGTCCCCCCCCACACACCTGCCTGGGCCACATACAGGCAGCTGAGGAAAAGCAGAAATATGCAGCACAGAAAAGAGAGGTAGTCGGTCCAGAAAGAGAGAGAGGCAGGCAGAAAGGAAAGGCAGAAAATAGAGAGAGGCCAGTCCAGACTATTTCAATGCCTCACATTTTGCTGAGTGATTCTCCTTAAGTTCTCTGTAATAACTGGCATAACAAAGAAATAGAAAATTGTAATATCTTTCTGGAAAATTCTGATTTACCAGGTTTGGGAATGTACATTAAACTATTAACCTGTATTTGCAAATTATTGTGAATTAGTTTAGAGGATAATTATTTTTCCAATAACAAGAGGCTAATAGAATTCACTGATAGTTAATGGAGGCTTAACCAAGAGCAAAGTTTATCTCAGAGAAGCATGAGATTCCAAGGTAAGATTCCCCAGCAGATCACCATACAGGCAGAAAAGTGCATAGCGGTACTGTGTATCTATCCAAGAGTCCTCAAGAGTAAATAAGAAAAGAAGAGCGAATTCAAGATTTAAACATCATGAAAGAATTGGAACATGAGCTCCAATGCCATAAGCTTCTTTCACCACTTGGTGTCTGCTTCTCTCTCTAGATATTCCTCTTATATGATATTCCTGCAGACAAGCTTCACCTCCTTCACAATCCATGTGATAAAACAAACAACCAATAACCCATGGGTCTCCCATATTGCAATCTTGGAAACAAGGATAAATTGATTCCAGTGTTCACCTACATTCTCAGCGAAGGAACTCAATAGCCCAAATGGGTCAAAGTCTCATCTCTGGTCCAACCAATGGTGACAATGGAAAATAAAATTGTGTAACAATAATATGGCAACTCTCACTGCAACCATTTGAATGGACGGGAAGAGGTTCCTAGAGGAGAGATTTTTAACCAATAACACAATAGCTAGGTAATGAAGGATACAATACAACTAGCAAATATAATTATAGTCAGATATACCCACTCGGTTATCTTTATTTCCAAAGCAATTCAGGCAATCCTTTTCCTCACCCTATACTCACCATGATAAACTCTCTTGAGTTCATTTAAATGCTGTGTAATATATGGAGGTTGCTAATAATATTTGGAGGAATTGATTGCTCTTACTTTATGTTAATGGCAAAGTCAATGAGAAACTATTTTAGAAATAATTTGGCAATATTTATCAAGAACAATTGTTATCATATATGTTTCCTCTTTAAATCTTTATAAAGAAAAAAATAAGAAAAATAAAAGAATAAGAAAATAAAAATGAGAAAAAATAGAAAAATTTTAAAATAAGAAATAAAATAATAATAAATGGGAAAAAAAGCTAAACAATGGTGAACATATCAGTATTATTGGCTCTTTTCCCCACTAACTTTCCACTGTCTCACAAGGAGGCTCAATAATTTCTCCTGTATGTCTCTTTCACATTCTTCTGCCCTTTCTCAGAAGTCTTGGTCTTAGCTGAAGCTTTAATGTCTCACCCTGTACCTCAGGCTTCTGACATATATTTTTACAAAAACATTTACTCTCTAAAAAAGGATTTATAGTACCTTTCTTAATATTATTTGTGGCTACAAAAGATTGATAAAACTTAATTGTCAAATACTACAGAAACAGGCAGTCATGGCCATTAATGAGATTATTTTAAAACTAATGGGAACATGGAATAATTCTCATAAACAGATGCTGGGGTGAAATACTGGGGTGAATTCAAAACCGTATCTTTGAAGTGATTACAACTACTTATAAATGACATAGGTGCACATGAACAATAAACATTGTAAAGGAACAAGGAAAAAAACAAAAAAAACTAATTAAAAATGGTTTAAGAGATGGATTTTTGAGTGAATACATTTCTTTCAGAATTGTTGCTCTTATCATCATTTTCTTTGCATAATAAATACAGTTAAATGAAAAAAATGGTGGAAAAGGAGTTACAAACAAGGCAGAGTAAGTCATTTACCCAGAGCCTTGAGCCACCTTGGGTCGCTTAGATTGGGAGACCTTCAGTGGAGCCTCAGGTCTCTGACACTGGCCCCTCCTACCACACACCCAGCCCGTTTGCTGGTCAGCTGCAAGGGAGGTTTTCATTACAAACTTTGATCATCTTCTGAAGGAACAGAAACTCTTCTAATCACCGCCAGCACATTCTCCCTTTTCTTTCTAATCCTAGAGAAATAATTCCTCTAGACATGCTGTTAGGTTTCTAAACATTTAGAAATGTTCCCTTGTCTACAGGAAATTTGGAGTCATGTACATTATGTGAGCTAAAAAGCACAAAACAATTGCTCAAAGTTCAAGTGAAGAGTAGTGAGAAACCACATTTCTCCAAAATCCCTATTAAATGGTAGTTCCCACATCTGCTCAACAGTTTTGCTGGGTTTAGTTTCCAGTTACTTCTATTTATTCTTTTAAAACCTTCAACAATTTGTGTCCCTTTGAATGCCTTTTTGTGACTTACCAAAGCACTATTTGGAAAAAACGTATAACAATTTTCAGTAATTTATTCCCCCCAATTAGACACAGAATGATAGTGGTCAAATGCCTTGAATTAAGATTCCTGTTTAGTAATGCTTCCGTGAAAACCTCCTTTCCATGCATTTATAGAAAGTAATTTCACCTCCTAAACTCTAGTTTAATACTTCTCCTTGAATACAAAAGCATATACCTTTACAAAAGCTAAACCAAAATGAACCTTGTGTACACTTGTATAACTAAAACATCAAAACCAGAATTTAAACTCTGTCTCCTTAAGATTATATCTGATTCAATCATTTGTCCCCATGATTTTATTTTACTTTATTTTATTTTATCTTGCTTGATTTTTGCTGTTCCTCTTTCAACAGATAATGGAAAAAGGGAGGAAGGGAGGAGAAAGGACACAAGCCTGCACTTACTGAACAGAGAAACAGTACCAAAATAACTGGCTATTGTGTTCTTTGTAGTCAAAGGCCTTTTCCACCTCCACCAAAGGTGATTTAGTTTCAGACTGAGAACAATTTGTCTCTGTTTGCTTTAGAAGATTCTCTTGCTTTAAGTAAGAGGGGCTGCGGGGGAAGGTGGACACTGTCTGTTCTGAATGTTCTTGGGCAAAATTACAGAGTTTAGGTTAAATGAACCTAGGGATACACCCAGCACTGTTCTGCATTTAGCATATTAAACAAAGAGAAAGGAAACACAGGTAATTTTATTACAGCTTCACATGCTTCTCCCTCTGTTTGCCAGTGGTTTTTCTAGTAGCTCTCAAGTTATTTTTAAACTCTAAAAAAATACCAAAGTACTGACACCTTTCCTGAGGACAGGTGAGCCTCTAATGTTTCATAACGTGCCAGTGAATTTACTTGGAACATAGTTTTTTGTTTGTTTTGTTTTTTTGAGTTTTTTTTTGTTTGTTTGTTTGTTTGGTTTGTTTTGGTTTTTTTGGCCATGCAGCTTGTGGGATCTTAGTTCCCCGACCAGGGATCGAACCCGCACGCCCTGCAGTGGAAGCACAGAATCCTAACCACTGGACCACCAGGGAAGTCCCTGGAACATAGTTTTTAGTATAGACTGGTTGTGTTTTGTGATGCTAGGCCATAAAAGTATCCGTAGAAAAACTGATTTGAAAACATACATTCACCCCAATGTTCACTGCAGCACTATTTACTATAGCCAAGACATGGAAGCAACCTAAATGTCTATCAAACGAATGGATAAAGAAGATGTGGTAGAGAAATGCAAATCAAGACTATAATAAGGCATCACCTCACACCAGTCAGAATGGCCATCCTCAAGAAGTCTATAAAAATAAATGCTGGAGAGGGTGTGGAGAAAAAGAAACCCTCCTACACTGTTGGTGGGAATGTAAATTGGTACAGCCACTATGGAGAACAGTACGGAGGTTCCTTAAAAAACTAAACATAGAGCTACTATATTATCCTGCAATCCCACTCCTGGGCATATATCTGAGAAAACCATAATTCGAAAAGATACATGCACCCCAGTGTTCATTGCAGCACAATTTACAACAGCCAAGACATGGAAGCAACCTAAATGTCCATCGACAGATGAGCAGATAAAGAAGATGTGGTGTATACACACACACACACACACACACACACACACACACACACACACACACACTGGAATATTACTCAGCCATAAAAAATAATGAAATAATCCCATTTGCAGCAACATGGATGGACCTAGAGATTATCATACTAAGTGAAGTAAGCCAGAGAAAGACAAATATATATATCATTTATCTGTGGAATCTTAAAAAAAAATGATACAAATGAACTTATATACAAAAAGGAAATAGACCCACAGACATAGAAAACAAACTTATGGTTACCAAATAGGAAAGGGGGGTTAGGGATAAATTCAGAATTTGGGATTAACATATGAACACTACTATATATAAAATAGATAATCAACAAGGCTGTATAGCACAGGGAACTATACTCAATATTTTGTAATAACCTATAAGGGTAAAGAATCTGAAAAAGAATATATATATATCTCTGAATCACTTTGCTATACACCTGAAACTAACACAACATTGTAAATCAACTATATTTCAATAAAAAACCAAATACACAAAAAAGAAAAACCTACGAAAGTAACTATAAATACAATACTTAAAATTTAAAGAAAAAGAAATGCTAACAGATGAGTACATATCTATCTATTAAAAGAGAAAATTTAAAGTTCAAACGAATTTATGAATCATTAATAAAAAGACCTTTATTGGACAAACTTGGACAACTTAGTAAGTGTACCAATAAAATTAAATGGCAGTTTTTGTGTAACTTGTTTATTTATATCTGGAAAATTATAACTTGATTTTGAAACAGTACTCCTGTAAGAACTGTAAGAATTTTTAAGACATGGTAACATTTAATAGCCAGAGAAAGTTATGGAATTGCAGTTATTATAAAGTTGTGATATATTTTGAGAAAAAAAGATTATATATATATAAAATGGAATATTACTCAACCATAAAAAGAATGAAATAATGTCATTTACAGCAACATGGATGGGCCTAGAGATTATCATACTAAGTGAAGTAAGTTACACAGAGAAAGACAAATTTCGTATGATATTACTTACATGTGGAAACTGAAAGAATGATACAAGTGAACTTATTTACAAAACAAAGATAGGCTCACAGACATAGAAAACAAATTCATAGTTACCAAAGAGGGGAGAGAGGGAGGGATAAATTAGGAATTTGGGATTAATGGATATACAAAATAGATAAACAACAGGGACCTATTGTACAGTACGGAACTATATTCAACAGCTATGATATCTTGCAATAACCTAAGGGTAAGCTGGGACGAGGTGAGAGATTAGCATTGACATAAATAGATAGCTAGTGGGAAGCAGCTGAATAGCACAGGGAGATCACCTCAGTGCTTTGTGAACACCTAGAGGGGTGGGATAGGGAGGGTGGGAGGGAGACGCAAGAGGGAGGGTATATGGGGATATATGTATACGTATAGCTGATTCATTTTGTTATACAGCAGAAACTAACACAACATTGTAAAGCAGTTATATCCCAATAAAGATGTTAAAAAAAAGGATAAACTATATCTTGCAATAACCTATAAAAGAATCTGAAAAAGAATACACATATATGTATATATACATATACACATATGTATGTATGTATAACTGAATCACTTTGCTGTATACCTGAAATATTGTAAGACAACTACACTTCAATTTTTAAAAAAATGTCCATAACACAGTCAAATCTCCATTTCTTGGATAACGGAAGCCTTCAGTAGTTGAGGTAGTTAGTCTACAGCTATGCTTCTTTCATAGACATTAATATTGTAGCCCTTTATATGTTGTCTTCTGCCTGGGCAACTACCCATCTCTGAAGCAATCTCTGTGACAAGAGGCACCAAATTACCATGATAGGTTAAAACAATTCTGGAGGGTGTAAAAATATGAATACCCCATACTCCTCTCCCCAGACTGCATGGCTAGTACGTAATGTTCTAGGAAATGAGCTGGGAAAACAACCATAATATGTAATAAATTTTCAATAATTGAATGTATAAAACAACATGTATCACTAAATAAATAATTGTATTTATCTGGGCAATATTTAGCCAATTTATTTTTGAAGATATTTTGGTTTTGAAAATTCTAAACAGACTGTTTCTTTTTTAATTGAGGTAAAATATACAAACATAAAATTTACCATTTTAACCATTTCAGGCATAAAATTAAATGGGATTAAGTACATTCACAATGTTGTATAACCATCACACTATCCATTTACAGAACTTTGTACTTTGTACCCATTTCACAGAAACTCCCCATTTTCCCCTTCTGCCAGCCTCTGGTAACCTCTGTTAGACTTTCTGCCTCTGTGAATTTGCCTATTCTATGCAACTCATATAAGTGGAATAATACAATATTTTTTAAAATCTAGCTTATTTCAAATTGTATGATGTTTTCCAGGTTTGTCCATTCCATTCCTTTATCAGAATTCCATTCCTTTCTAGGCTGAATCATATTCCATTGTATGTATATATCACATTTTGTTTAATCATTTGATGATGGATATTTGGATTGTTTTCACTTTTTGGTTACTGTGAATAATGTTTGCTATGAACATTGGTGGACATGTATCTGTTTTGGTTCCTGCTTGCAATTCTTTTGGGTATGTACATAGAAGTGGAGTTGCTGGATTACATAATAATTTTTGAGGAACAGCCATTTTGTTTTCCATAGTGGCTGCACCACTTTACATTCTTATCAGCAATGTACAAGAGTCTCAGTTGTGGTTTACTTTTTAAATCTCTCCCTCTCTCTCTCTCTCTCTTTCTCTCTCTCTCTCTCTCACACACACACACACACACACACACACACACACACACACACACACTTTCTTTGCCAAGCATTTTTGAACATATGTTATCAGCAAAATGCCAGGTGAGTCAAGAAAAAACAGGCATTGTCAAACATTCTTTGAACAACAACAACAAAATAAGTCCTAATAATACTAAGCAAAGGCTGGCTATTCTGAAATTAAAATTTCATGTTAATTGATTTGTATAAAAGAATGTATTGCTTATCTGTCTAAATTATTTGCGTTTATGGGCTTTCTTTGTTTTATTCTTGTACATATTATTTTTGGATCCTCAGAATTTATAAAAAATTAAGAGTATATCAATAAACATTAATAAGTATGCTTTAATGAACAGAATGCAAACATTGTAACCTATTTTAGTTACAATATGCAACAATACTGGGAGAGACCAAAAACAATATAGTTGTTGTAGCTACAACTATTTTTAAATGTTTACTATGTGGTAAAAACTGGGGTAAGTGCTTAACAGACATTATCTGTAAATTAGATCCTATGATGCCCATGCTAGGAATAAAGAAACTGAGCCTCAAAGGTGCTGTGGGAATTTGCTCAAGGTAAAAGAGTAAGTATGTGGCAGAGCAAAGATTGGTCTTACAAGTTCACTATGGAAAATACCACATTTATTTTGACAGTGTTTGGTAATGCTTAAATACATAATGCTTATTATGAGAGGAAATATTAAATAATTTTCAAGTTTCACCGTAACTCCTGGCAGTAACTGACGGTGCCCAAATGCTTCCACACATAGTTCAGAACAGTCAGAATAGAGTTATAGTGCTATTATTTATCAATTTAGAATGTTATTATCATTTACTTCTGGGAAATCATGTATCTCCCCAGAATATTGTTTATCTATATTTGTTTACTACATGAAAGTTTAATTCTTTCCACTTATGACTATAAAAGCCAGCAGAATTGGAACTAGAAGTGTTAAGCAATTTTAGGAATTTTGGAAAGTTTAGCAAAAATCTATCTTAAAAATTTTTCTGCATATAATGAAACCTTCCTTTGGTTTCACATTTTACTTGGAGTAAATTCCCAAATCCATTACCTATAATCCATGACATCTCTTGGGCCTTATGACCACCACTACTGGCTCACTCACTCTCTTCCAGTTTTACTGGACTCCGTTGTTGCTTTAACACACCAAGCAAACTTCACCTCAGGACACCTGCACTTGCTAATTTCTGTTCAGAATCCTCTTTTTCCTGGTATCTACACGGCTCATTCCTTAGTTACCTTCTGGTATTGATCAAATGTCACCTTCTTGACAACCACCTATAAAACAGCACCACCTAACCCCCCATCTCCACCAGTCACCCTATCTTTACCTTCCTTTATTCTTCTATTACAATTGTTTATTCATCTTTGAAACTGTTGTTCAACAGTCATACCCGGCTGCTGGAAGCACTACGGGCAGGGTGTACAATACCTGTTCAGGGCAGTTCTTGGATAATTTCTCCTATTACCTTATTCCCCCTAACCCCAGGTGATTTATATTGTTTGACAGTTATCACTCTTCCTTGGGGTGGTAGACTTACCAGTTCCCAGTTGGTGTTTCCCCTCAGCACTGGTTTGATTACTTTAAACTGGAGGTGGAATTCTCCAGTAGAGGTTGGCAGAGTTTGACCTTGTAGGATGTCAAGGCCCACTACGCTCTCTGGCATTGGAGAGATAAAAACCTTGTATTCCCATGGGGGAAAACACTCAACTTGCAACATCGAAGGAACCTTACTGACCGTAACCGTTTGTCCTCCATAACCATTGATGGCACTGAGGGGGCCAGGAAAATTCTGAGGGTTACACGGATTAGAGTACATTTGGCTCCAGTATCAACCAGAGCCTTTTGTTTATTGCTGGGGGGCACTGAATAGTGAGCTCAACATGGGGCCCCAATCATTCCCAATGGCCCTCACCTGGAGGCGACCTTGGCCTGCATCCTATACCCAGGGCATGGGAAGCACTCATCCCATGATGCCTCTGCTGGGGTCTGTGGAGCACTAGGGGTAGTTGGGGTAGGTCTGAACTGTTGTTCAGGTTTTAAGGCATTCCACAGGCCAAAAACACAGTGTTGGGTGGCTGGTCTGTCTTTTCAGGTGGGGGCCCTGCAGCAATGAGGTCAAACCACATTTGCTCCCAGTTACCTTTACCAGACACTTTACAGCCAACTGGGATAGCCTTTTGGCTTCTCAAGCTCCCTCTCTGTTTTGGGTCTTTCCCACAGTCCATACCTGTTCCCAGTATTTGTCAGTTTCCCCCAGATCAGCAATGGACTGTCCGACATCATAAACGTCTTGTCCTATGGCTCCTATGGCTAGGCCAGCATGAATATCAGGTCCCATACCAGGTGCTGAGGAGAACTGGAGTATCTTGGCTTTCATTCCTGCAGTGAATGTGGCCCAATCAGGGTCTTCAAAGACAAGGGTGTAGATGGCCTGTCTCATTCCTACCTCCCTAAAAATCTGCTCCTCCTCCATAGGTTTCCAGGCCCTCATTGGGCCAAGCCCCCTGCAGGATAAAATAATCCAATCTATAAGGAAGTGAGTCCCTTAAACCTCCTGACTACCACACAGGTGCTGCTGGTGGGCATCATGTGTGGTGGTGTTGCTCATTTTCTCTGCCTCCTTCCTGGTTAGAGAAATGCCATGGCCCCCAATTCCCATAGCCATACTAGCTATGCCTAGATACGGTCCCTGGCCTTTTGTTGGAACTTGGCCGCCATATCAATAAGCTCAGTGGATGCATACTCTTTCATCGTGAACATTTCCTGAACTGGGGCCTGCCCTGCTGGCTGAGTTGCTATTGCAGTGTTTCTGCTTTCCTCTATATTAGGGGTCAGACAACATGGGGTGCTTCTTCCATTTCACTGTCAATCTCCATAACATCCTCCTCTTCACTCTCATCACTTTCCTAGGGATTCCACCTCTTAGTGTCTCAATCAGGCTTTGTTACAAGTGCTTGGACCTTAATCTGTGGCACCTTGTGCCCTCCTTAGCTTTGCAAAACATCTCACTAAGGTCTCCAACTTATTATCCTGCTTTCCCACCTTGTCTGCCAGCCCTGAAGCTAGCAGAGCAGTGGACAACCATACAACCTTCTCTAACCTCAGCTCTTTTTTTTAACTTTCTAACTCATGCTTCGGCCTCTAGTTGAGCATCAGTGTCTAGCTGACCTGCCCACAGTGGAGGCCAGCCCACTGCACAGCCATTTGTCTCCTTTCTTTTCAGTTCCTCAGTTTTTGGGGCATCCTAGTACTCGCTCTGCAGTCCACAAGCATCTAGCATACAGGCCAGCCCTCCCCCACTTAGAGGTCAATGGCCACCCCCCGATTTCTACTATGGATGCCTCTTTCCCAAGACTCATTTCTTCAGTCCCCTGGCTGGCTCACCAATTGTTGGTTTGCAACCTCAGGAGTTCCCATGGTGAAATTTGAAACTGGCCCCTGTACAGGGAAGGTAAAGAAAGACCCCAGAAAGAGGCAGATCGCTCCAGATTGGCAGGTGGCAGTTTTGATAAGCAAGAGAATTTACATACAAGGCTTGTCCTGGGCAACCTCAAGATGAGTAGAGCTCAGCACATGCCCACAAGCATCTTAAGCGTTTATATAGAGGCCTTGATGGGGTTCAGTCATGTATTCAGTCCAGATGGTCTCAACAACACATTACTCTCTCAGGGTTGCATCCCTAAAGCAGCTCCTAGTATGGGTGAGCTGAGCATACATTCCAAGAACAGGGGAGGGGTTAAGCCTCCAATTGCCTGGATCCAGCTCACAGGTTAACCATCAGTCACATCCTCTCGATGACCTCATTAACAATACATATAATTATTTGATATTATATTTTAATGTTTTAATGTTTATTATTCATGTCATTCCATTTGAATGAGAGACTTAATTTTGTTCACTTATGTATTCTCGTTACTTAGAAATAACTGACTTTCAAAAAATATTTGTTTTTTGAAGAAGGACAGAAAGAAGGAAGTAGGGATGGAGGATGGATAAAAACTATTTCATTGATATCCAGAGAAAGCAAAATATAGTATCCTTAAATCTGGCAATTAGTGGTGCTAACAGATTTTACTGAAGGATTAGATATTTGAATCCAGACTGCTGTCATTTATTTAGGTTTATAAAGTATCATTTAATATTTTCCAGCAAAACTGAGTTTGAAAGATTATTTGAATGAGCAGGAAAGACCATGCAATGGAAGACAAATTAGCAGCATGGGGGGAAGTAAAACAACAGAAAGCAACAGGAGAGGCACATCAGGTGGCCAGAAGTATTTTCAAGAGTCCTGCTACCTTCACCCAACCTCATCATGACAGTGGCAGTATTGAAGGATTTTTTTCAAAGCCTCCCTTAGAGCATAACTATGAACTCCTAACTGGAGGGCCTCTCCAGAAATAGATGGTACCCTAGATTACTGATTTAAATATTCATAGTGGATACAATTTACCAGGCACAAGATAAGGCATAAGCCTTAGTTCTGGATACATAAGAGAGCCCTCCCCTATCCCATTTCCACCACAATGATGCTAAGCTCCACGCGAGGAAAATGTGCTAGGTGAGAGCCATCAGTGTTAACAGTAGAAGTTCACAACTCACCGATAAAAGACTGAAACGTAAGTCACTGTTTGGTGTGTCCTACAACAGTGTAAAGAATCTTTAGCTTGTCTTCAAAATAAGAAATAATTTTTCAAAAGAAAGGCTACAAGCACAACTTTTTGAGTGGCCACATTCAAAATATTGTCCCCTAACCATTCTAATTAAGCCAAGCCTATGGCTGCAGACCAAGAACAAGATGGAACAAGCCTTTGCAGATGGAGCTTCAACTCAGCAGCAGCTCATGCTGAAGTCTGAAGCTCCAGCTTCCTCCCTCTTTCTGAAGAGAACCTTCACTCCTCTTAATGTGCTCAGATATCTATGCAGGATGCCTTGTTACCATTACTCAATGCACGGTCACACAAGCAGACAAAAAGGACGACGTTGTGAAGTTTAGTCTCAAAGATACTCAGAATTCTTCCAGGTGTGCTTTATTTATACTAAAAGTTTTGCTATTTTACCAAACTTAAATCTAAAAGATGCCTAGAATTAATTTTTGTGTATGGTGTAAAGAAGGAGTTAAATCCAATTTTTTCCATATGGATATACAAAAATTTTCCATATGGATAACCACAAGTTCCATGATGCCATCTTCTCTCAAGTCCTACATTACTTATGGACATTGTAAACCTATTTCACAGTAGACAATATTTTCTCTGTATTCAGCAGTGTAGCCAAGCTAATGACATCATGTTTATCTCTAATTTTCTACGGACAGTTAGATAAAGATGAGCTGCAGAAACTCATGATGCTCCCATAGATAAGGGCTATTTGGTAGGAAGCCTATCGTCTGGTTTGATTATTCTATACAGATACTGTTACATCTTAGAACAACGTCTACAATGGCCTGGTTAACTTCTGCTGGACAGGAGAAATTATCACATGTGTAGAACACAGAATTCCAAGTTTTCACAAGCTATGGCAAGAACCAGTTGGATGTGCTAAAACATGGCTTCCAAAGGGATTTTGACAGAAAGGAAGGTGTAGGTACTTCAGGCAAACAGTAGGTATCAAGAGCTGTGTTAGGTTTGTTGACAGAGTAAGGGAAAACAAAATCCAGAAGCTAACAATCCTGAAAATCTATGTACATATTTGAAATCAAGAATATCTTAGCAGATAACTGGCCTTCAACCAGCTGGGGTTCAGGACCATGACTAGATCCTATGAAATAGTTTGTGGGGTGAGGGGATGTTTAACTTTCACTGCTCTTCAAGTTACCTTCTCTGGGCTCCCCACCTCTACTTCTACCCCACTTTAACTCAGGCTGAGACAAAGCCTCCTTCTCTGTACTTCCATGATTCTCTATGGATTCCTTGTCGTAACTCAGCACACCTTATAGTATTAGCTGTTTGTTTCCCCCTCCCCACAGATCACCACTGTAAGCACACACTACACTAGATTATGAGGGCCTTGAGGACATGGCCTATATCGTTTATCTCTGTATCCCAAAGAGCAACACAGTGCTTGGCATGTTAGATACTAGGTCATTATTTTCAGATGGATGGTGTCTTAGTCAGCTAAGGCTCCCATAGCAAAACACCACAGAAGACTGAGTGGCTTAAACAACAGAACTTAATTTTCTCATGGTTCTAGAGGCTGGACGTCCAAGATCAAAGTGTCAGTAGGTTTGTTTTCTTCCCAGGCCTCTCTCCTTGGTTTGAAAATGGTCAACTTTCTCGCTTTGTCCACACACGGTCTGTCCTCTGTAAATGAACATCCCTCGTGTCTCTATGTGTGTCCAAACTTCTCTTCCTAGAAAGACACCAGTCAAGTTGGGTTAGAGCCTACACTAATGGCCTCATTTAAATTAATCATCACTTTAAAGGCTCTATCTAAATACAGTTACATTCTGAGTTACTGGGGGTTAAGGTTTCAACATAAGAATCTTGTGGGGACACAATTCAGCCCATAATAGATGGCATTGTAAGACAATCTACTAGTCCAGAGCCTCAAACACGAGAAAACATGTCAGAACAGAATTCTGTGAACTGAACTTAGTGTAAAAGAGAATCTGGATCTTCAGAAAGTAAACATTTGGAGACTGAAGATCTGGATTCAATTCATGGTTAGCTTATAAACTGCACAAATCACTTGGATAAATCACTTACTCCTTCTGGATCTTGATTTCCAGAAGTCCAAAATTAGGTAGGTAATACTACTTGCTTTATTTCGCAGGGTTGTTATGAAAAAAAATTTAACGTGTAAAATTCTTTTTAGAGTGTGCTACAAACACTAGGTATTCTTGTTATCATTGATCAGAGGCACAGGATCAGGGGACACCTGGCACAGAACTAGTCCTGGAGACTGAAACAGCACCAAGCCTGAAAATGAAGGGTACGCAGTTCATTGAGAGTGAAGCTTTCTTGGCTGCAAGTTGGGAAAGAAAAAGAATCCAGCAGCTCTTGGGCCAGGACTTTTTACTCTTTTGGATCAATCAGCACCAAGTGAATAATTGAAAAAAAATAGGCATTGATAAAATAATAATTCTTTAAGCAAAACTGATAAAAAGCACTTAACCTGACCTAAAAAGCTATAAACTTTCCAGGGTATCAGTTCCCCCTTCACATCACTGAAAAAGAAAATCTTCTAGTGATAGTCACTTCATTCTGCTGTACCACAAAAAAAAATAGTATTTTTGTTTTGCTATCTTGAAATTTGTCTACCATGGAGATGAAAGAGTAAAACTAGTTTCATCCCCTTTCATCTGAAAACTTTAAAATCTGACAGATAGTGACAAGGGCTCTTAGAAAGATAGATAGGACCAGAAGGGAGTATTGAAATAATGCAGAGCCTTCTACCTTAATTTTACAAAGGGAAAAGCTGGGCATAAGAGACTGGATCAGATTCCTGGCCAGTGAAAAATAGAGCCAGAGTAGAACCTAGCTCTCCTGCCTGAGTCCTTTGCCCTTTTCCCAGCCCCGTGTCTCCTCCATCATTCCCTGGGGACTGGGAAAGCATCCAGCCCGTAACTGCCTCAAATTGGTAAAGCATTTTTAAGTCTCCTGAAATACATACATGGCTATTTTGAACATAATTACTATTTAGTTATCTCTGAATGAAATCTCTAGAAAAATCATTGGCTCTGTGGAATCACTTAATTTACAAAGGATGGTATTTTAGTCCCTAGGAACTTTCGTCTAAATTTAGACTTTTCCTGCAGGAATGTTTCTTTAAACTGTAAACCACACACTACAGTTATCCAGTTACATCACTTCATCAAGAAACTGGTTTTTGGGTTCGAGCCCTGATCTGGGAAGATCCCACATGCTGTGGAGCAACTAAGCTCATGTGCCACAGCTACTGAGCCTGTGCTCTAGAGCCCACGAGCCACGACTACTGAAGCCCGTGCGCCTAGAGCCCGTGCTCCACAACAAGAGAAGCCACCGCAATGAGAAGCCCACGCACCGCAACGAAGAGTAGCCCCCGCTTGCCGCAGCTAGAGAAAGCCGGCGCGCAGCAACGAAGACCCAGCGCAGCCAAAAATAAATAAATAAATATATTTATTTTAAAAGAAGTTTTGTCAGCTTTAGTAAAGTTCAATTTTTTATGAAGTTAGAGTTGAGGTAAAATTCACCAATTTTAACTGCTGAATTTGAAGAGTTGGAACCCACATGTGCAGACATCTACCATCACCACCACCATCATCATATAGAAGATTTCTATTACCCCCAATAGTTTTCTCATGGCCCTTGTGGTCAATTCCTTCCCCAGACCCCTAGCCTCAGGAGATCACTGATCTGCTTCCTACCACTATAGTTTTGCTTTTTGTAGAATCTCATATAAATGGAATCATGCAGCATGTCGTATTTTGTTTGGCTTTTTTCACTTAGAATAATGCTTTTGAGATTCATCCATGTTGCTGTGTACAGCAGTACTTCATTACTTCTTACTGCTGAGAAGTATTCCATTGTATAGGTATGCCAAATTTTGTTTCTCCATTCAACAGTTGATGGATATATTTGGGTTGTTTCTAGCTTTTTGGCAGCTATGAATAAAGCTGCTGGGAACATTTGTATGCAAAAAAAAAAAAAAAGAAACTGGTTTTTCAAAATATAGATAAATAGCGACCCCCAGGGGTAAAACTTGTTAGTATCTGCAAACTGAAGAACTGAAATAAAATGAGACTACTCAGGAAAATGTTTTGACTGATAGTAGAATATTAGTTTCAAGTAAACATACCTTTACTAAAATAAAATGAAAGAAACTGGATGATTCTCACCTGCATTTCCATGAAATCTCTCATGAAAATTAGAAAGTTATTGTCTAACTGTGCACAATTAAATACACACTGTTGTTTAATTCTAATTGTAGTGACACATTTTTCACTTTCAGTATATTCTGAAAATCAATTAATTTGAAAATTGATTTAAAAGCTGTAACTATAAACATAAAGTTGTTCTTTTTTTAAATAGTTGGCCTTAAACTACATTTTCATGTTAGTGCTACTTCAGCAAAATCCAGACAGAACACAATCCAATGTCTAGGCTTACAGATTGACAGTATGTGTTTAGTGACTAAGAGATCAGTGGTGAGTGAAATGATTATTCTTTGCTAAATAAACATTGCCACTGCAGAGAACATAAGCTGAGGCTATAAAGACTCCCCAAATCCTTAAATATTATAATGCACATAATTTACTTCATAATATATCATAACTAAATGTAAAAATTTGGTGTATTTTCATACCCTTATCGATTTTACAAAACAGCTCTCAATGTTTCCACTAATAAACCTATAAAACCTAATTCTTCCTGGAGCACTCACTGAAATAATTTCAGGGTCCTTATTTTCACATTTCTACATAAAACACATGGTGGACTTGTTCATGACATCAGCCAAGCCACCACAGATTTGACTGCTTGCTCTTAATTTAGTCCAAGCTTCTATTTTCTAATAAGTCACTTTGTATCTTCTCATTATTTCCATCACCAGCAATAACACTTCATTTCATTCTCAGGTTCACTTTCAACAGAATATAAATTCATTAAATTTGTGTGTGTGTGTGTGTATGTGTGCTCGCACACACATAATTTACAAATATCAAGGATCTTCTGCATTCTATGAAAATTTCTTTGAATTATTGCTAGGCTTTAAAATACACATCAAAAACTGCACATTTACAGATAGATAGTCTCTCTGAAAATCACACCGTACATGCAATCAACAAGTATGAACTCTCATTTAGGGTAACTGAGGTATCAACACACTTTGTAAGGGAACTCTAGGTAATATATACATAAACTGATCTAGAGAAAAGACAAAGCAAGCTATGGCATCAATTGAAATTGAATGCTTAAAATTTTTGCTGTGATGTCTGTAAAACATAGGAAAATGCATTCTGACTTTGATAGTGATTTGTTTACTCTCTTTAGTTCATAAGGACTTCTCAACTGTCCAAGTTATTTTGCTCCATGCAGGAAGGAATAAATCATTTGCATTTAAGGACCTATTTACAAATTAACTGAATTTCATTTTGGAAAATCTGGCAAACAGCTACTTGGAGTTTTTAGTTCTTCGACTTCTGTTTCCAACTAAATGGTTTATGCTTTGAGCTAATAATCATCAGGGTCACTTAGCTTCCCTAGGATGTTAGCATAACAAAAGGATGAATAAAATACATTGATAGCTTATTTAACTCTAATATTCAGAATAAATTATCTTTTTATGTTCTAATTTCTCCTATAGGACCAATATCCAATAAACGAGTCACTGAATCCTAAAACTGGCAAATAGAACCAGAATATACAAATGTGTTACTCTCCCATTTAATCTGAGACTATAACTACTACATACTATTAAAGTGTGTATATTAAATGCTTGTAAAGGTGACATTATATTGACTATAACTTTTTAATTCAGGAGCATTTCTATGCTTAGCAATAACTAAACTCTATATTAATAAGCTGGAGGTCCTGAAACATTCATTAATTATCATGTTTATTAGTTTTCTGTTAGCTAGGTAATACAAATAGTAGTAACATGAGTGGCAATGGTGGTAATGGCAGCAACAGCAGCATATATTTATTGAGCACTATGTGCTCATCATTTTTCTAATGTCTTTATATTAATTACCTTGTCTAACACAATCCTATGAGGTAAAGATGAGAAAAATATGCTTATCGAGGTTATAGGCCATGGTCACATAGGTGTTAAGTGGTAGAAATTACAAGATGGTCATAAAGGTATGTGGTAAAGGTCATGAGACCAAGTCACATAAATGGTAGAGATTATATGTCCAATGTCTATAATAAATAAATGACAGAGGTTAATTATTCAAGGTCAGATGGGTGGTAAGTGGTAGAAATTATGTATTCAAGGTCACATCCGTGGTAAGCAGTAAAGATTAGGTAGTCCAGGTCAGATGGCTGATAAGTGGTAAAGGCTGTATGTCCAAGGTCACATAGGTGGTAAGTGATTAATTGCTCTCCAGTCTCCCTACCCTCACTAGGAAACTGAGGGCTTCGGTCTGGGTGATTGAGAAGGACACTGCTTGTTATCCAAAATTCATTTTTCATTTTCTACATAGTAAGAGAGCTATAGCTGGCATGAGTGCCTACCCAGGACCTTATTTCCCAGTTCCTCTTGTAGCCAGGTGTGGCTTAGTGACTGAGCTCTCACCAATGGAACGTCAGCAGAAGTGACATTTACCCCTTCCCAACCTGGCCTATAAAATCTTGCACTGAGCTCCTGTATTCAAGTTCTCTTCCACAAACTAGAATAAGGAAGTGCCTGAAACCAGCTTCACTCAAGCTGGTAAAGACAATGCCCGAGGGAATCATTAAAAACAAAGTAGAAGGAAGCTGGTACTCCGAAAGATTGCCCAGAGCACAGCTGTAGGCTAACCTAGAATGCTCATCTCAGACTACAGCATGAGGGAAAAAGGAAAGTTATTTTCTTTGAGCCACTAAACTACTGTTAGTTCTATTTATTACAGCACACAAGTCTTACTTTAACTAATACAATGAATTTTCAGATGCCTTAAAGTTCTGAAACTCTTAGGTTTTAATCAGAAAAAAAAATGAAAAGATAAATATTATGCTCATAAATTTAAAAACAAACAGAAATTATGGTTCAATAAAACTAGAATGCCTAGCCCTAGGCTTCTTTTACTAAGATGATTTATAATGCATATCACTTCTGATATTTACTTCCCTAGATTCTAATCACTTTGTCTTCATATCTTTATATCATGGCATTGCTAAATACAACCTTAACATCCTCTATCATAGTCCCTTAGACTTTTAATCCATACCATAATGCTAAGTCAAAACTGTAATAAAGAGATCATGCTATTTTGCTATGGATAAGAAATGGTGCCAGATCAATTTTCTAGCATTGGAAAAACTTTATGCTCAGAATCCATGACTAAACTGAAAAAGATTTTCTTTCTGTTATACCAATCACCTGAATTTTAATGAATATAAAAGAGGGCAAAACGCTGTGAGAATAAATCAATTCATTCTTCACCAGTAAGCAGTATTTGGAATAATTTATAGTATGAAAAATATGTTTGATATTTTCTTGTTGAAAATAGTTCTGTGGAAATTATTCTAGGTTTGGCAAGATAAGAGCAAGTTTCCCAGCATGTCCCACATTGGATGATAGTTGCAGTTCCATCATTAAATCCACAAGTGTTTGAAGGATCCATTAAGTGCACCCATGGATCAGGGTGTCACAAAAATGTGTAAAACATAAAGCTGGAGGACTCACACTTCCTGATTTCAAAACTTATGAAAAAGCTACCATAATCAAAAGAGTGTGGTACCGGCATAAAGACAGACATGTAAACCAATGGAAAAGATAGAAATCCCAGAAATAAACCCTTGCCTATACAATCAAATGATTTTCAACTGGAGAGCCAAGACCATTCAATGGGGAAAGGACAGTCTGTCTCTTCAACAAATGGTGCTGAGGTAACTAGATATCCACATGCAAAAGAATGAAGTTAGACCTTTATCTAACACCATACACAAAAAATAATTCAAAATGTACCTATACATAAGACCTCAAATTATAAAACTCTTAGAAGAAAACATAGGGCAAAAGATTCATAGCACTGGGTTTGGCAATGATTTCTTGGATATGACACCAAAGGCACAGGCAACCAAAGAAAAAAGAGACAAACTGAACTTGATGAAAAATTTAAAATTTTGTGGATCAAAAGACACCATGAACAGAGTAAAAAGGCAACCCACAGAGTGAGAGAAAATACTTGAAAATCATATATCTGATAAGGGATTAAAATCCAGAATAGACAGAGAACTCCTAAAACTCAATAATAAAAAAAAAACATTCAAAACTGGGCAAGGGACTTCTGTAGATATTTCTCCAAAGATATATAAATGACTAATAAGCACATGTAAATATGTTCCACATCACTAAACATTAGGTAAATGCAAATCAAAATTACAGTGAAATTTCACCCCATATATATCACAATGAGACATCACTTCACATCCATTAGGATGACAAATAAATAAATAAATAAACAAACAAATAAATAAATAACCAACAGTGTTGGTGAGGATGTAGAGAAATTGGAATCCTTTTGCACTGTTGGTGGGAATGTAAAATGGTACAGCTGTTGTGGAAAACAGTATGGCAGTTTCACAAAAAGTTAGAAATAGAATTACCATAGGATCCAGCAATTCCACTTCTAGATATCTAACCAAAAGAATTAAAAGCAGAGTCTCAAAGAGATGTTTATGAATCCACGTTCATAGCAACATTATTTACAAGAGCTGAATCTTAGAAGTAACCCAAGTGTCTATTGATGGATGAATGGATAAGCAAAATGTGTTATATACATACAGTGATTTATGATTCAGCCTTATAAAGGAAGGAAATTCTGATATATGCTACAACAGGGATGAACCCTGAGGACATTAAGCCAAGTCAAATAAGCCAATCACAAAAAGACAAATACTATATGACTCCACTTATATGAAGTTCTTATAATAGAGACAAAGTAGAATGATGGTTTCCAGTTGTTGGGGGAGAAGCTACGGGGAGTTACTGTATAACTGATATAGAGTTCCAACTTTCTCCATTGAAGTATTACATGAAGTTTGGTTTGCAAACAGTGATTCTACTGAGTGCATTTTTAATCATTGGAAATCACAAACTTGGCTCACTAAATGCATGAAAATCAACTTCATGAAATATTTCCCATCCCAACATTCCTGATACTATGTCCATTAGCATATATGATCATAAGCATTCCATCATTCCTTTTTTTAAAAAATTTATTTATTTATTTATTTATGGCTGTGTTGGGTCTTCGTTTCTGTGCGAGGGCTTTCTCTAGTTGTGGCAAGCGGGGTCCACTCTTCATCGCGGTGCGTGGGCCTCTCACTATCGCGGCCTCTCTTGTTGCGGAGCACAGGCTCCAGACGCGCAGGCTCAGTAGTTGTGGCTCACGGGCCCAGTTGCTCCGCGGCATGTGGGATCTTCCCAGACCAGGGCTCGAACCCGTGTCCCCTGCATTGGCAGGCAGATTCTCAACCACTGCTCCACCAGGGAAGCCCCATCATTCCTTTTAAGAACATTAAGAACATTAAGTTTATAAGAAAATATTAATAAAAAATATATAAAAAGCATGAAGTTAGAACACAGCATACATAACTTGAAGATTATCTTACTGTCAAAGATCCCAACTTTTAAACTGTCCTTGCGTTCATTCATAGTAGCTAAAATGGTAGGAACCTGTCTACTCTAACCAAAGTAAGCAGTTTCTACATGTCTTTAGTAACGCCATGCTCCTGGACTTCAGCTTTTCCCTAGTGTTTTAGTTATATTATCATCTTCCAAGTTTTTCAAGATCCACAAGGATATACAGCATTACCCACAAGTGCCCTACCCACACACTCCTGCCTACATTCAGACCCACCCCAATGGCTTCCTTGCCTATAGTTATCTGCAATCACTCCAAGAGCACCTGTGGCTTTAGCATTTTGGAAACAGAAAATTAGAGCCTGATTCGTTTCTTCTCAATTACTTCCTCTGTGTCTTTATAGTGTCCTAAGTTTGTAATCATCATTCCTGAAGTTCAGACTATGTTTCAGGCATTGTTCTAGATGATGGAGAAACAAGAACAAATAGCACACTGTTTTTTCCTAAAAGGAACCGACAGTCTGGACTGTATAAGCCAATACATACCATGCAAAGAGTATGGGCAGGATACTATGGGGGCATGAATCAGGGCATAACTAATTATACCAGTGGAGTCTAGAAAAGACTTCATTAAGATGGCACTGCTTGAGGCAAGCACTGAAAGAGAAGAAGTTCATATAGTCAGAGAAGGGGACTAGAGGCCAGAGAAAAGAGAGGCAGGAATCAGGCACTCAAAACATTGAAACAACATGAATAAAAATATGGCGGCTTTAAACAACATGGTACATATTGGAAGAACCAAGGGCTTTGACTTGGGTCGTGAAGAAGTCATAGTGACATACAACTTTAGAGAGAGAATAAAAGAGCCAGTTCACAGAAGGTCTTATATTTCATACTAAGGAGTAAAAATTGTAGTACATATAATTTGCATAATTATGATGTGCCAGGTTCTATTCTAGACTCTACTTGCAAAGTCATTTTTATTCCATTTTAAGCATGAGGAAACTGAAGCACAGAGTGCTTTAGTAACTTGCCCAAGGTCACACAGCCAGAAAGTGAGGGAGCCAGGGAGTCTGACATAATAAATTGGGCTCATAGCCATCAGGGTGACTCCCTTCAGCAGTGTGTGCTTTATTCCATTGAAAATGATGACTATTAAAGGGGTTTAAGTAGAAGAATAACATGACTATTTTAGTAGTAGAAATGAGGTGGGATTAAAATTGAGACAGAAGGCAGTAAAGGAGGAGAAAATGAAATGCAGAGAAATTATATTAAGGCAGTAAAAGCTATAATACTCAGAGAACAATTAAGTGAAGGAGGATATATCAGTTAGCTTTCGTTGCATAATTAACCACACAAAATTTAGTGGCTTAAAATAACAAGCATTTACTTAAATCATAAACTGATGGATTAGCTAGGGCCAGGAAAGTTTGGAAGGACCTTGCTCATGTGTCTCAGTGAACTGAGCTGTAAGAGAGCTCACAGCACATAGCACATGGCAGATCAGCTGTAAGATAGCTTTGCTGATCTTGGCTGGGTTCTCCTACATGTCTGGGGCCTCAGCTGGGATGAATCAATTAATTCATGGTGCATGGTCTTTTGTCCTTCAGCAGGCTAGCCCAGGTCTGTTCTCATGGTGGCAGAACAGAGGTATAGGCGGTATAGGTGAGAATAGCAGTAATGTGCAAGGTTGCTTGACACCTAGGCTTGGAAATAGCACATCTATTAATCAATTAAGTTACAAAGCGTTTCTCCAAAGATTTACAAGGCCTACTCAAATTCAAAGAGAGAAGTAGATCTATCTCTTGATGGGAGGAGCTAAAGTCACATTGTAAATGGTGGGGAGCCTAGAGGGCAGATAATTTTCACCATCTAAAAAAATCTAATTAATGGGAGACAGCAAAAGAAAACATCGGTGATGACTCCCTGGTTTCTTGCCTAAGAAACTGAGGGGATGATGGTGCCATTTACAGAGATGGGGCCAAAAGGGCCCCTCACTGGTGGGTTTTCCCCAGAAAGTGAATAAAAGTTTCCAAGCATGTTTTTCCCAGTGGCGTGAACCAGAAATCTACACAAATAACATAGCAATAGCAACTGAAAGAATGTGGTAGAAATACTCAGCTTAAGACTCAATTAAAAGAAAAAGTTGTTACTGAAAAACTATACATTGTACGATACGACAGTGGAATCTACTGAACTTTTATAACAAACACTGACAGAATGTATGAAAATAAGCTGTGATTTCCTTTGAGGTCTAAAGTCATATAAAGTCCTCCTCACATCTGCCAAATCGATCTTCCTGTGGGAATTCACCACAATGAAACCATTGTCAAGGATGCAACATATCAAAAAATAGGCTTTATATTCACTGAACTCTATGTTTAAACCAAGTTAAATGCCCTTCTAGGGACAGGAAAATTTCAAGTGTGCTATTACAAAAAATAGCAGAGTGGGTTGTAAGAAAGAAAATCTTTGGGATCAGTAGATATGACTGAGCACATTCATTGTCACAAGCTAGGACACACTACACGGCATGACAGAAAGTCAAAGTAGTCGTCATGGCTCACCAACATGCATTTTTTTGCTTAGTTCAAAGGAGACTGTCATACTATCAATGGCTTTTTATAAATGAGCTTCACTTTTTTAATCCAACCTGCTTCTAATTCCTGACTCCAGTGTTTAGTGCAAGTTTCCCATGAGCAAATAAACTCAGTTTTTTCACTCTGCTATTTAAGGCTTTTCCCCAGCCTGCCCCATGCCATGTCTTGACTCAGATTCTCAGTCTTCTCTTAAATTCAGCCCATGCTGGTGTCCAGATGAACTATGTGCTATCCACAAACACGGCCTGTCTTCTTTGGTTTCTTTGCCCTCACTCACCTCTTTACTCTCTGCTGTGCTGCTTCCTTTTTGTCTTGGCTCGTCCAAAATCTTATTTGAACTTTAAGTCATGACTTCAGCACCACAGATTCCAGCAGCTTATTATGATTTTTCTGTTTCCTGGACTTTCAGACCACATTGTACCTCACTCTTTGTCTACCCTGGACACTCTGCTTTCTACTAAAATTTTTATTTGTTGCCAGGGACAGGGGGTGGGAGATGGGGGGAAAAGGTGAAGGTGGTCAAAGGGTACAAACTTCCAGTTATAACATGAACAAGTTCTGGGGATGCAATGTACAGCATGGTGACTATAGTTAACCATCCTCTACTGTATATTTGAAAATTACTGAGAGTAGATTTTAAAAGTTCTCCCCACACACACCCAAATTTTACCTCTGTGTGGGGACAGATGTGTTAACAAACCTTATTGTGGCATCATTTGCAATATATACACGTATCTAATCATTACATTGTACACTCTAAGCCTACACAATGCTATATGTCAATTACATCTCCATAAAGCTGGGGAAAACATTTTTAATAAAAAATAAATACAAAATAAAAGTTTTTATTTGTTTCATCTTTAACTTCCTAGTACCTTTCCTGAGGGCACATGAATTTACTCTTTTTCAAGATGGATTTGCCAAGAAAGTGAGGAGTGAGGTTAGAGCTTTCTCTCTGCCAACAACACAGTTCGGTTTTTATGTGCTTCAAATAATGGTCTACAGACTTCCACAGAATATATAATTTGAAGAAAAAGTTCTGTAAATGCTTTAAGTGTTTGAAAACTACTGTTTATTTGTTTTTGCATCTCTTGCTATTTCTAATGCAACCCTTTTCCCCTGGTGGTGGGTAGAAATCTGTATGAGCTAAAATTAGTATAACGAATAACATTGTTCACTACCTGCCAGAAGGTAACAAGAAAGGGATATCAAGTATGAGACAGTCATGTCCAATTGGCATATATTATTGATAACTGCAAAATCATTTGCAAAAACAAATAAAAGTGGCAAGCCAGCAGAAAAATAAGTACTGTTAAAGAAGGTAATTGCCAGTTATGGGTTCAATCTGGATCACAAAGCATGATCAGAACTTTCTAAAATGATAACTTCTTAAAATAAATAGCAAACTGAGATGTGAGCAAGTATTAAATTGTAGTGTGTATTCACCCCTTAACTCCTTACCTAAACAAACAACCATAATTATATGGTACAATCTTATACCATTTTAGGCCTCTATCTTTGAGTTACCCACTATGGTAGACAAAATAATGTGCCGCTAAAGATGTCCATATCCTAGTCTCCAGGACCTGTGAACATTACATTACATGGCAAGAGAGAGTTAAAGTTGCAGATGGAATTAAGGTTGTTAATCAGCTGAAGTTAAAGTAAGGAAATTATCCTGGATTATCCAGCTGGGCTCAATGTAATTAATCATGACAGTCCCTTAAATGTGGAAGAGCGAAGCAGAAGAGTGAGAGCCAGAAAGATGGCATCATGAGAAAGACTTTGCTGGCTTTGGAGATTAAAGGGGGCCACGAGCCAAGGAATCCAGGAAACGTCTAGAAGCTGGAAAAGGCAAGAAAGTGGATTCTCCCTTGGAACAGCCAGGAAATAAGGCAGTCCTGCTGACACGTTAATTTTAGCCCAGTGAGGCCCACTGGAAACTTCTGACTCCCAGAACGATAAGATAATAAATGTGTGCTCCTTGAAGCTATTAAGTTCGTGGTAATTTTTACAGCAGCAACAGGAAACTAATACACAGAGAAAAATCGTTCCAGCTTTCCCCAGATGCCAAGAAACTGCTCCCTCCTTGTCAAATATCTTTCCTATTTCAATCACCTATCAGTACTCCCAAACTATCTTTATTTGTAAGATGATAATTTTCAATTGATAAGATAGTGATGTTTTCTATAAATTACTTTGTCAAAACAATTACTAGAAAAGATATTAGCAAAGACTTAATGAATATTTAAATACTGATTATACAGCTATTTTAATTAATGTCAGTCAGACATAATTTAGAAGCAAGATATATTTTTAAATCCTCAAATAGCACATAATAATGAGCTATATTTTATTTTTGAGAAGACAAACGTTGTTTGTGTTGTGAGTTGATCTCTTCTTTAAGAACAAACTGCTTAACAAAATTAGGCATTTTTTGTTTGATCTACCAATAATAGGTATATAAGTGAAGCACAGAGAATGAGGAGAATAAAGGTGATATCTCACTTCTAACACAATTTCATCAAAATGGTAAAAATGTGTTTAAATTAAGCCTGGGAAGGTCCAACACAATTGGGAATTGAAGAACTCACATAATGTTCATGGGTATATGGATTGCTTCTGTTTCAAAAATGCTTTCATTTCAGTACCAATTAGAAAATGTGAGACTCATTTTATCTAAACAACAACAACAAAATCATCACCAGATAAGATTTGGCAATGCTGTGAATCCCGCTAAACCTCAGTTTTTTCTTATGATTTTACCAGTCTATTCCCCACACAGGTTAGTTCTAAGGATCACATTAGATAATGTATTTAAAGGATATTGTAACCTACCAAATTACTTTCTTCCCCTCAGTTCCTACTATAAGTCAAACACCAAGCTAGGCAGACAAACAACAATTAGACAATAACTTCAACAATTAATGTACAATGTAAGACACAGAATGCTATGAGGATTCATGGCTAATACAAACTGGAAGGGGGATGGCGAGGTACCTCCAGCCCTAGGGAATCAGACTGCCTACTGTGTGCCAGGCACTATGCATGTTAAATTTTTTATACACATTATACCATTTAACCCTCACAATAATCCGACAAGGTAGTGCTATTGTTTTTCCCTTTTTACTGATGAGAAAGATAAGGCTTAGGTTAATTAACTTTTCCAAAGCCTGTGGAAAATAAGGGATAAAGCCAAAGCTCATTCAGTTAACAAATAATTATTGAGCACCTACTGTGTGAGAGGCGTGATCCAGATGCTGAGATTACAGTAGTGAAGACAGCAGATAAAAATACCTACCATCAAGAAAATTATACTCCAGGGAGGGAAACAGAAAACAAAGAAAATAAAAATTCAGTATATTTTATATATACACACACACACACACACACACACACACACAGTTTAGCAGATAGAAATAAATGAAACACGGAAGTGAAACAGAAGGTGGTAGAGACTGAAATTTTAAGTAAGATGTTCAGGAAGGCCCTATTGTTGAACATGGTAAGTTTGACATGCTTGTTAGGCATAGAGATGTATTTGTCAAGCAGGCAGAGAATACACGAGAGAAGGCAACGTTTGAGTAATTGCTTAAAAATAGTGATGGAGTTGGACGAGCAGATATCTAAGGGGAAGGCATGTAAGGAAGAACAAATAGCAAGTAGAAAGGTCCTGAGATGGGGGCTGATGAGGCTGAAGCTGAGGGAGAGAAGGGAAGAGCAGAAGATGAGATCTGGATGTAATGGTGGAGGGGGCAGATCACACAGGACCTTGTAGTTCACAGTCAGGTCTTTGGTGTTTGTTCCAGATAGGAAAATGGGGTTTTGATCGCAGAAGGATATGTTTTAACAGGATCGCTTTGGCTACTATGCTGAGAACAATCTGAAGAGAGGAAGCAGGGAGACTGGTTAGAAGATGTTTTCAATAATTCAGACAGCAGGAGGTAGTGTTTTGTACAAGTGTGATAACAGTAGAAGAGTGGCAAGTTGTCAGATTCTCAATATATTTGAAAGTAGAGCCAACAGGATTTGCAGATGGATTGAATATGGGGGTGTAAGGGAAAGAGAGGAGACAAAAATGACAGCAAGATTTGAAGCTGGAGCAACCAGAAAGGTAAATAGTCATTAATATTTGGGAGGAAGACGTTTTGTGGTAAATACCAGGAGCTTAGACTTGGATATTGTATGACTGATATTCTTTTTTTTTTTTTTTTTTTTTTTTAATTAATTAATTTATGGCTGTGTTGGGTCTTCGTTTCTGTGCGAGGGCTTTCTCCAATTGCGGCAAGCGGGGGCCACTCTTCATCGCGGTGCGCGGGCCTCTCACTATCGCGGCCTCTCCTGTTGCGGAGCACAGGCTCCAGACGCGCAGGCTCAGTAGTTGTGGCTCACGGGCCCAGTTGCTCCGCGGCATGTGGGATCTCCCCAGACCAGGGCTCGAACCCGTGTCCCCTGCATTGGCAGGCAGATTCTCAACCACTGCGCCACCAGGGAAGCCCATGACTGATATTCTTATCAGACGTTCAAATCAACTAGAAATTGTCAAGTAGGAAGTTGGATATATAGGACTAGAGTTTAGGGAAAAGACTCTGGGGCTGGAGAAATAAATCTGGAAGCCATCTAATTTAATATAAATTAACATATGAACTTAATTCCAGATCTGTTTGATCCTCAAACCTAGCTCCTATTTGTTGGGAGCAATTCTCCATTGCATTTCTGCATGTCTCAGGTTATCTTTTCAAGGATGTTTATACAATAAACATCCTCGGAGACTAAAAGAGTGTCTCTCTCCAGGTTTAAGGACAGATTTGTTTCCTGATGAAGATACTTAAGGTAATGTCTCCTTTGGAAGCAAAGAATAGACAGATTGGCTTGCAGCTTGCAACTCCCTTATAAAACTGGTTTCCTGGGACTTCCCTGGTGGTCTAGTGGTAAAGAATCTGCCTTACAATGCAGGGGACGTGGGTTCGATTCCTGGTCAGGGAATCAAGATCCCACATGCTGCGGGGCAACTAAGCTGGCGCACCACAGCTACTGAGCTCGCACACCTCAACTAGAGAGCCTGTGTGCTGCAAACTACAGAGCCTACGCACTCTGGAACCCGCACGCCACAACTACAGAGCCCATGCACCCTGGAGCCCACGCACCACAACTAGAGAGAGAAGCCCACGCACCACAACGAAGAGCCCACGTGCTGCAACTAAGACCTGATGAGGCCAAAAATAAATTAAATAAATAAATAAATAAATCTTAAAAAAAAAAAACTGGTTTCCTAAGCTCAGCTGTGACCTACATCCAGTATGTTTGCAAGGTCCACCAGGATCCACTCTGCATCGCCCCCATGACATGAGGGAAGAGCAAAGGGGAAGCTCGTGCTGCCTGATGTCTCATGAGTGATAAACATCTCAATCCACTTAAGCTCACTGTTTCCTTACCAACCACATTTATGGAAATGTGGGAAGTCGATCTAGCAGCTGAAGTAGTAGCTGAAGCTTAGGAACTGTCTGATCACTTAACTACTATTGAAGAGGAACCACTGAAAATTTCGTAACAAGGGAAGAGGTGTGATTTGACTTGGAGTTTGAAATTAAAATCTCTCTGATATCAGAGGGAAAGTGGTCCTGGAGAAGAAGAAACAAGAGTGGAAGAAGTTACATCAGTCAGGCTGTTGTTGCAGCAATCCCCGCAAGAACAAAAAAGGCCCAACAGAGGGGTTAACCAAGGGACTGAAAGAAGGAGGCAGACTCAAGAGATATTTAGGAGCTAAAATCAATTGGCCTTCAAGCTGTATCTTTACAACATTAAGTCAGAAAATTTCAAGTGTAAGTATGAAAGTAATTGGGAGTCACTTTCTTACATAAGAAGAACGTAGTCAGGCACAGTTGACACATGCCCGTCAAACTCCAGGTTGACTTCTCCACGTAGTTTTTCTCTTTTTCATGGTCTCAAGCAGCAGCCTTGAGCACTGGATCCTCAAACAGCAATGCCCATAACAGGAAAGAAGGGGAGACCTCCATTGTACAGGCATCTCTGTTTTTTAATCAGAGAGGAAAATTTTTCCTAGAATCCCATTAATCAGATTGGGCCAAATGCCCATGCCTTCAATGCAAGGAAAGTTGAGAGAACAAAATCTGGCTCTTTCAGCCTCTATAGTGGGAGGTAGGTTCTAACAATAGTGAAGAGAAGGTTGGAATTGGCTGTTGGAGAGACAACCAATAGTGTCTCCCAGAGGATCTAATTAGATGTGGAAGCTGAGAAAGAAGGAGAACTCTAAATGATTGCTTAGACACCTGGCTTAGACCATTGTCTGGATGGTACTGTCATTCATGGACGAAGCAATGCGAGAGAAACAGGTTTGGGGTAGGGAGTGATGCGATATCTTTGAACACATTTGAATTTCTAGTTGGAAAGCCCAGAGCTCAGTTTCATAGTGGTCTAGAGCTCAAGACTGAGAGCTAAGCTAGAGTTATATAAGTTTGGGACAATATAACTGAAGTCACAGAGCAAAAGTGTCCAGACACAGTGTGATTACAGAGAGGGTCAAAGAGGGAATCTTGGAAAGAGAGGCCCATTTGACAGACTGAAAAGGAAAGTCCATGAATGTAAAAAGAAAAGAGGAGAGAGCAATATTTTAAGATTGAAGAGAGGCCAATGGTACTAAATGCTTCCCAGAGATCAAATAAGAAGATGAAGATTATAAATGAAAGTAGTTATTAAGTTTTATATAGGAGTAAATATAAATTTCAGTAAATTTCAGCTTTTTAATAGTCCTTACTATATGTTACTGCTATACTATAGAAGGTCAGCCAGAGTGACCTGCTATTCATAAAGAACAACTGGAAAAAACAAAAACCACAGTTTATAAGAAAATCAGCACAGCCTGTCCTATACCAGGTTCCATCATGCCCTCTTGTGTCTAAGTGTAGCATAGCAGCTCCAACTTTAAATTGAAATATTCAGTACAACACGGTGAACATCACACACTCACTATGGGCCAGGTGCTAGGTTGGGTGCTGAGTCCACAGTTGTGGACAAGACCTACAAGGTCCCTATCCTCATGGAGATTATTTAGGACTTACTTTAATTATTACAGAAGTTTACATTCCATTTGAAAACTTCTGTATGAAGATTTAGCATTTCATTATACGGTACAAATAGTTTTATCAGCTAAAAAATATTGCCACTAATTTCTTTAGTCTACAATCTTAAATTATTGATTCAGCTTGCCCATAAACTTTTCTCCTTGACTTCTAGTGGTAAAAATTTCATAATCCATTGATTTAGTTTTATAGCTACTATTTACAAAGATATAATCTTCAATAAAATGATGCTGTGATGTTTAACTCTAAAGCTCTTATTTAATCTTAGTGTTAGTTGTCACTGAGAAGCCTCTGAGGCTATAATTTCATAGTTTATGATCCCAGGAAAATTTTCCTTATTAAATTATAGACAAGAGACAGTGCTTTACTCTATGTTATTAAAATTGAAATTCCCTAAATCTAATTATATATTCTTACCCTCTGCATTTTTATGAATCTTATCTAAAGAAATCTTCTGAAAATCTCAGAGCTGACATAAATTTCTTAAATTTTACTTAGTTTTTGTGGGTTTTGAAAACAAAAGTTCTTGTTTTAATTTAAAGGAGCAGAAACTTAATTGTGATGGCTTACAGATAGATGACAATATGGCCCAGAATGAAACTTTCTATAATAAAAGCAGATATGATAAGATATAAACCATAGTAGGCAGATCTTAAGAGAATTTGATTTCAGTGAAACATTTAAATCAGTAATCATCCATTCTAGCATTCTACCTTTTACACATAGACTATTGTTTCACCCTTAACAATTATCAGGAGGTTGTCCCCTCATTCCTAAGTGTGAGGACCACTGTGTATTTCTCATTTACTCAATTGCCCAACCCCTTTTATTCTTACTATAAGAGTATTCTCTTATTCTACCTCAGTGTTTGGAGGTTGGGGGACCTCTAGTTAAGGTTAGTCTTATGCATGGTGACGTTAACCCCTCCTCCAAGTATATCAAACCCCAAACAACCCTAAATAAACCTAAAATCTAATTTAAAACAAAGAGCCTGCTCTGCAAAGGTAGCTTCAAGTCAAGTTTCCCAGTCTCTCTTTACAACAAAATGACTGACTCAAAACCCCACTTACGGACTTCCCTGGTGGCGCAGTGGTTGAGAATCTGCCTGCCAATGCAGGGGACACGGGTTCAAGCCCTGGTCTGGGAAGATCCCACATGCCACGGAGCAGCTAAGCCCGTGAGCCACAGCTACTGAGCCTGCGCATCTGGAGCCTGTGCTCCACAGCAAGAGAGGCCGCGACAGTGAGAGGCCCACGCACCACGATGAAGAGTGGCCCCCGCTTGCCGCAACTGGAGAAAGCCCTCGCACAGAAATGAAGACCCAACACAGCCCCCCAAAAATAAATAAATAAATAAAAAATTAAAAAAAAAAAAAAAACCCCACTTACATTAAAAATCTAAATCCCGGGCTTCCCTGGTGGCGCAGTGGTTAAGAATCTGCCTGCCAATGCAGGGGACACGGGTTCGAGCCCTGGTTTGGGAAGATCCCACATGCCGCGGAGCAACTAAGCCCATGAGCCACAATTACTGAGCCTGCGCGTCTGGAGCCTGTGCTCCGCAACAAGAGAGGCCGCGACAGTGAGAGGCCCGCGCACCGCGATGAAGAGTGGCCCCCGCTCGCCGCAACTGGAGAAGGCCCTCGCACAGAAACGAAGACTCAACATAGCCAAAAATGAAATAAATAAATTTATTAAAAAAAAAAAAAAATCTAAATCCCCCATTTGCCTTCTCAGACTATGTATCATATTTCTTTTTAAAAATGGATGATATGAGCTTTTTCCACTTTGCCCTGGGAATGCTTTGCCTCATTTTATCGTATATTCAAATATCTGGCTAAAATTATGAATGAAAGCTTATGAAATTTTAGGGCAGCTTTCACTGCCTGCCTTGCCCATGGAGACCAGAGTCATGAGCCAAGGTACCTGATCTGACAAACATTCACTCCTGCATGATTCAAAAGGTAAGGCAACATCTTTGCTTGGGAGTCAAGAAGCCCACCTCAGCAGATATATCCAACATCTGTGAGAGCTTCGCCAACATGTTTGAGTGTGGAAGGATCCGCATATTACTGAATTCTTTCTCCAATGCATTACAACAGATGTGTATCAGTTAGCAACTGCTATAACAATCATGTAAAATAAGCCACCGCCAAGCACAGTCACAATAGATAGAGTGTGGATCTAAGGAGAGATAGAGGATTGAAGCCATTTTTGCAACTAGTATGCTACAAGATGTCTAGTAATGCAATGATGACTATAAAATGATCTCCTTTCTAAATCAAATCTGACCTTCCTTTTGCTTTTATTATACCTCTCAACAAGGAAAACTAAAACACACATTTATGCACACACACAAACTTTCTGGGTGCCCCCTACCAACAGTCATGAGCTCACTCATACCCATCCCCACCTCTACAGTTGCTACTTATAGCAAAGCGTCTTTCAAGATTTAGACTCACTTTTCATGTGAGGGGTTACAAACATTTTCATGTAATGGGACACACAGAGAAAGATCAAATATGTACAGCACACTGAAGTAAACTAAAGGAGTTTTGAGGGCATCTATGTCAGGCTAGTGGAAAATGTTATTAATTTCTTCATATTACATAAGTCAGACAAAAAAATGAACTATAAAGTATTAAGAAAGATATCAAATTTTAATTGGTATAAAACTTCTAAATTAAATCTTTTTATTTTTATTTTCTGAGAAATTTGAACTTGATTCCATGAACATAACATTTTTTTTCTATCAGGTTTTATGCTTGACATGGCAATATGTAATTCTTGATAATGATTTTTCAATGAAGTCTCTGAAAGTTTAATAGTCACTTTTATAGGAAGCAAATAGGTTGTAACAACCGGCAGAAGAAAATTTATTGCTTTTTCACTAGCCACAGCAACTTACTTTTCAGAATTAGACAGAATTTGGGTAATAAGAATTCATTAAATTGTGTTTCGAGGATCCAACCATTCTTTAAATCCAGCTGAGATGGAGTCAGAGGGATCTGATTCACCCTTCTGACTTAAACAACTAAAAGGCTGGACAAAATATGAATGAAACAACATCTCTCAAGACACAAAACATCAGGCAATGAAGGACAGGTATCCCTGAGTGATGAGAAACAAAAAAAGTGAGTCCTACAATTGTCCCAGGTTAATGTCTAGAGAAAGTCTCCACACTGTAGCATAGGGAAAGGAAATGCAGGCAGAGACCCATGGTGTCTCTGTGTTGAGAGATGAGAATCCAGGGAAGCCAGGGTAGCTAGAGTTTGCAAGGCAGAGTACCACAGAGAAGCAAGATGCACACAGAGAGAACTCTAAAGATCTGAAGAGTGTTCCCCTGGAGTATTCAGTTGAGTACTGATCAGCAAACACAGCTAAGGAAACTATCTGAGGCTGAGAGAACCACCTGAAAAGATTAGAGGAAACAGTGTCAGAGGCACTCATAGAGACAGACATAGTTCCTGTTCCCACAATTAGAATAAAACATACCAATCAATCAATTGAAAGAGATCTAGAAATAACACAAATAATAAACTTAGTAGACAAGGACCTTAAAAAGTTATCTTAACTATATTCTATATGTTCAAGAAGCTAAAGAAAAGATTGAAGATGTTAAGTGGAAACATGGACAATAAAAAAAAACTCCCATCAAATTTTTAGAGATGAAAACTACAGTGTTTGAGATGGAAAATACCCTGTATTTTATTAGGTCACAAAACATGTCTTAACAAATTTAAGAAGACTGAAATCACATCAAATATCTTTTCTGACCACAATGGAATGAAACTAGAAATCACAGAAGAAGGAAAATTCACAAATATGTTGAAATTAAACAACACTCTCTTGAATAACAAATAAATCAAACAAGGATGGAACAAAAGCAGTTCTAAGAAGGAAGTTTATAGTGATAAATGCCCACATTAGAAAATAAGAAAAGGGCTCAACCTAACTTTACACCTCAAAGAGCTAGAAAAAGAAAAATAAACCAAACCCAAAGTTATTAGAAGAAGGGAAATAATAAATACTAGAGACAAATAATCAAAAGAGAAAAATAGAAAACTACAGGCCAATACCCCTGATGAACTAAATGCAAAAATCCTCAACAGAATACTAGGAAGCTGAATCCAACAGCATATTAAGAAATCGTACATTATGACAAAGTGGGATTTACCCCTGAGATTCAAGAATGGTGCAACACAGCTCAGTGCTTTGTGACCACCTAGAGGGGTGGGATAGGGAGGGTGGGAAGGAGATGCAAGAGGGAGGAGATATGGGGATATATGTATATGTATAGCTGATTCACTTTGTTATAAAGCAGAAACTAACACACCATTGTAAAGCAATAATACTCCAATAAAGATGCTAAAAAAAAAAAGAATGGTGCAACATATTCCAATCAATTAACATAATATACCACATTAACAGAATACAGGACAAAAATCACATGATTACCATCATAGATACAGAAAAAGCATTTAACAAAATTCAACACACCTTTGTGATAAAAATTATCAACAAACAAGGTATAGAAGTTATTTACCTCAATATGACAAAGAGCATATATAGTAAGCCCAAAGCTAACATCACAGTAAATGGTGAAAAGCTGAAAGCTTTTCTTCTAAGATCAGAAACAAGGCAAGGATGCTTACTCTTGCCACTTTTAAATGTAATATTAGAAGTCCTAGTGAGAGCAATTAGGCAAGAAAAAGAAATAAAGGGCACCCAGAATGTAAAGAAAGAAGTAAATTATCTGTTTGTAGATGACCTAATCCTATATGCAGAAAACTCTAAAGACTCCACAAACAAACTGTTAGGACTAATAAATGAATTCAGTAAAGTTGCAGGGTATATAATCAACAGGTAAAAATCAGTTTTGTTTCTCTACACTAACAAAGAACTATCCATACTGGGAAATTAAGAAAACAATCCCATTCACAATAGTACCAAAAAGAATAAAGTAATTAGGAATAAACTTAATCAAGCAGATGAAAGACTGAAAACTAGAAAACACTGAAAACTACAAAAAACAGATGAAAGAAATTAAAGAATACATAAATAAATGGAAAGACATCCCACGTTAATGGATTGGAAGACTTAATATTGTTAAAATGTCCATACTACCCAAAGCAATCTATAAATTCAATGTTATCCCCATCAAAATCCCAATGGTATTTTTTACAAAAATAGAAAAAAAAACCTATAAGTGATATTAAGCCAGAAAGACCCCAAAGAACAAAAGCAATCTTGAGGAAGAACAACACAGCTGGAGGCATCACACCTCCCAATTGCAAAACATAATGTGAAACTATATACTTAAAACAGTATGGAAATGGCATAAAGATAGACATATAGGCCAATGGAACAGAATAGAGAACCCAAAAATAAACCCAAGTATAAGTGGTCAACTGATCTTTGACAAAGGAGCCAAGAGTACACAATGGAGAAAGAACTGTCTTTTCAACAAATGGTGCTTAGGAAGCTGGATATCCACATGCAAAATCATGAAATGGATACAAAAATCAATTCAAAAAAGATTGAAGACTTAAACATAAGACCTGAATTGTAAAACTCCTAGAAGAAAACATGGGGGAAAAGACTCTTGACATTGGTTTGGCCATGATTTCTTGAAGATAACACCAAAAGCACAGGTAGCAAAGCAAAAATAAACAAGCAACACTACATCAAACCAAAAACCTTCTGCACAGCAAAGGAGACAATCAACAGAATGAAAAGACAACCTACAGAATGGGGGAAAATATTTGCAGACCACATATCTGGTAAGGGGTTAATATCCAAAATATATAAGGAACTCCTACAACTCAATAGCAAAATGACAAATGACTCAAATAATTGGCAAAGTAGTTGAATAGATATTTCTCCAAAGAAGACATAAAAATGACCAAAATGAAAAAGTGCTCAATATCACTAATCATGAGGGACATGCATATCAAAACCACAGTGGCTATCCTGCCACACCAATTAGGATGGCTATCATCCCCTCGACCCCCACAAAGAAGACAACAAATATTGGTGAGGATATAGAGAAATTGGAACCCTTGGACATTGCTGGTAGCTGCTATGGAAAACAGAGTCCTCAAAAAATTAAACAGAACTACCATATGATCCAGCAATTTCACTTCTGGGTATATATCCAAAAGAATTGAAATGAGGATCTCCAAGAGATACCTTCACTCCCATGTTCACTGCAGCACTATTCACAATATTCAAACTATGGAAACAATCCGAATGTTCATCAACAGATGAATGGATAAAAAATAAAATGTGATATACACATACAATGAAATATCATTGATCCTTAAAATGAAGGAAATTCTGCCATATGAGACAACATGGATGAACTAGAAGTACATTACACTGTGATTAAGCCAGTCATAGAAGGACAAATAATGCATGATTCTATGTATATGAGGTATCTAAAATAGCCAAACTCATAGAAGCAGAGAATAGATTGTTGGTTGCCAGAAGCTAGGGGCAAGGGAAAATAGAATTTGTTGTTCAATGTATATAAAGTTTCGGTTATGTAAGATGAACAAGTTCTAGAGATCTGCTGTGTAACATAGTGCCTATTACATTAACAATACTGTACTGCACTCTTAAAATTTTTGTTAAGAGGGTAGATCTCATGTTAACTAAAGGCAAGAGGGAGACATATGAACATTTTTGGAGGTGATGGGTATGTTTATTTCCTAGATTATGATGATGATTTCACAGGTTTATGCATATGCCCAAATTCATCAACTCGTACACTTTAAATATGTGCAGTTTTTGTATACCAATCATACCTCAATAAATCTGTTTTTTCTTAAACTTTAAACATAAAGATGTGAATAAGTTAAAAGAATGGAAAATATATTCCATTCAAACACTAATCAAAAAAATGTTGGAATGATGATACTAATATCAGACAAAGAAGATTACAGAACAAAGAATATTACTCCAGATAAAGAAGATCCTTTCATAATGATAAAGTATTTAATTCATCAAGAGTACATAATAAACCTAAATGTTTACATACCTAATAACAGAGCATCAGAAGACATGAACCAAACACTGATAAAATGGCAACAAAAAATACGCAAATGTCTGTAATTTCAACACTACTCTCTCATTAATTCATAAAATTAGTAACATAAAATCAGTAAAGATATAGGAAATTTGAACACTATCAACCAACTTCACCTAATTTACCTAACAGGGTAATCCACCACAAAATAGAATTCACATCTTTTTTCTAATGAACTTGAAAATATACCATATTCTGGGCCACAAAATTCTTAATATATTTTAAAAGAATTAAGTCATACAAAGGATGTTCTTTGAAGAAAAATGAAGTAAAATAAAAAACAGAAAGCTATCTGGAAAATACCCAAATATTTGGAAACTAAGAATACACTTCTAAATAACCTGTGGGTCAAAAAGAAATCAAAAACTAAATTAGAAAGAATTTTCTGCTGAATGAAAATGAAAAGACAAGATATAAAAATTTGTGGGATGCCACTAAAGCAGTTCTAAGAGGGGAAATATACAGCACTACAAGTATATATGAGAAAATAACAAAGGTTGCAAAACAATAATCTTAGTTTCCACTTAAGAAACTAGAAAAAGAAGTGAAAATTCAACCCAAAGTAAGCAGACCTTGGGAAATAGTAAAGATCAGAGTAGAGATCAATGAAATGGAAAACAGAAAGCAATGCAAAACTCAATCAATCCAAAATTTGGTTCTTTGAAGAGATCAATTAAATTAATAAACATCTTACCACTGTGATTAGGGAGAAAAAAAATGAAGATACAATTTACCAATATCAGAAATGAGAGCGGTGAAATCACTAAGGATTGCACAGATAACAACGGAATGTTACAGTGTTATGCCGATAATTTTGGCAACATAAATTTTAAAAATCCTTGAAAGACAAACTGTCAATGCTCACTCAAAAAGTAATCAAGGGCTTCCCTGGTGGCGCAGTGGTTGGGAATCTGCCTGCCAATGCAGGGGACACAGGTTCGAGCCCTGGTCCAGGAAGGTCCCACATGCCACGGATCAACAAAGCCTGTGCGCCACAACTATTGAGCCTGTGCTCTAGAGCCCACAAGGCACAACTACTGAGCCCACCTGCCACAACTACTGAAGCTCGCGTGCTTAGAGCCTGTGCTCTGCAACAAGAGAAGCCACTGCAATGAGAAGCCCATGCATCACAACGAAGAGTGGCCCCTGCTCCCTGCAACTAGAGAAAGCCCGCGCACAGCACGGAGCAATGAAGACACAACGCAGCCAAAAATAAATAAATAAATAAATAAATTTATTAAAAAAAAAAAGTAATCAATTGAGGACTCCAGCAAAAGTGGCAGGGTAAGGATATCCAAAAATTTATCCCCCCATAAAAACAAAAAGAAAACTGACAAACTATAAAAATCTACATTTCTGAAAACTGTGAAGACTACTGAAAGTCTTTCAGCAACCTGGGAGGCTTTTTCATGAAAGTTGGAGGACTATCAATAAGAACAGTCAGTTTTGTCTGTTTTAACTTACCCGTATCCCATCCCCTGCTCCCAGAACTATGGTAGCCTTGGGAAAAACAAAAAAAAGTTTACATTCCAAGTACTATAGGGAGAAAAACTGGGCTGGAGCACTTTCAAACCCTCATTCCCCAAAACAGCCATTATTATTTTACCTCTCTCTTTAAGACAGAAGAACTTTGGAAGAAGCCACTGAAAGGCTTGTTTTATTTTGTTTAATTCAGAACTCTTGCCTAGTACTAAAGCCACTCTTGGGGAAAGAGTCATTTGTCAAAAACTATCCAGGCAAATGTTTAGTTGCTTCTGACTGAAAGTCCATGACCATGACAAGAAAAACCATGCCCAAGTCAGCTTTATCTCAGCAATGCAAGGTATATTTAATATTCAAAAATCAATCACCATAATTCACCAACAGATTAAAATGGAAAACCACACCATCATTTCAATAGATGCAGGAAGTGTTTGGTGAAACCTAACATTCTTGATAAAAAACAAAATAAAACAAAGCAAAACCAAAAACTCTCAGCGATTAGTGAAATGCCTAGTACTATAGCTGGGGCAGGGAAAATACAAAATGAGCCTAGAGTCTTTTTGTGTCTGGATTTTTGCTGCTATCATACAATCCCCACCCATTCTACTTCCTTATTCCTAAAACACAATCTGCTAGTCTTTTACTGCACTTATAAAGCTTAAGTGGTTCCCCACTGCTTACAACACAAAGTCCAACTTTTATGCATAGCCTTCCAGATTCATTTTCTCTAGTTTTTGAAATACATCCTATCTTAGCCACTTGGTAGTCATTCAGAATTCCATATATATGCCTTTTACTTTCCTGCCTGCATACCTTTGTGCAAACTATTTCCTGGGCTTACAGTATTCCCCTCTGTATTCATTCTGGCAAAATCCAGCTTTCCCTGATCTACTCCTGACCCAACTTCAGTCTATTCTTTACAGGCATACAGGGTAATTTTTGTTTTACATACAAATCTGATCATGGTATACCCTGCTAAAAGCTTTTGTAGCATATAGAAATTACATAGGTCATAAATTCCAATGTGCCATTTCTTATTTTTCTGTAATATCTCTATATAATATACAGCTTTAATGTAACTTTTACTTAAATCTCTCCCTCAAGCCCCATTCTCACGAGAGCAGGAAACTTAAAACAGTTATCTTTCAGGTTCATTTAATTGTTTTAGTGTTTCCTTAGTCATTTCAAATGTAAATTCTGTCGTTTCTATCCCTCTTCCCCACCTTTGACTTAGGATGGCATCTAAGGTGGGGAGGCTATTGGCATCTACATCAGTGAAGGCATCTGTTTTGGGGCCATTTTCTCCTCTCTGACATCCACTTAATGGATAGGTATCTCTTCCTCTGCATTCTGGTCTTCAGTATATATCCCCATTGGTGTCTGCTGAAACATCTTTTGTCCATCTGTGGGAAGCATGCAGTCTTAGCCAGAGGTAACTCCTGGAGGAGACAGTATGTCTCTCACAAAAAGCAAAGCCCTTACCTTGGAAAGCACTCTTTTCCCCAGGCCTGAGGAATGTAAAAGAGATTAGTAAAGCTATCTCAAGCCAGGAGACCTCAGGGAACTGAGAGTCCTGGTTGTTCCCTATGGCTGGGGGCTGTGTGTGAGCCTGGTTAAGGGAAGATAATGTTCAAGGATAGTTGTTGTAAACTTGTTGACGTCTGTGGTAGTGACTGAACTGAGACGATAAGCAATTCCATGGGATTATTGTCTAATAATGAGTTCCTCTTCTGTCTATATAAGATTCAGTAAATTCTAAATAAAGTACCTAGCAACCATCAGTTGTCTTGGTCCTTCTGACCCCATACTCATGGTGCTATTCAGTCCCTTACCCCTCTCCGTTGGTACCTGGAAGATCCCCTGCGGTGGCTGGACCGTCGCATCCATCGGCCTCCATCTGCATGATACATGTTGACTGAAGCACTATTTCAGGCTCTGTATCAGCTACCTTCAGCTCCGTGCCAGCTATCAGGATAATAGGGTATGACTGCTGTTTGATGCTTCTCTTTGTGACCTGTAGTAGGCCAGGGCTGTCATCAGGCATATTTTCCTGTCACCTACCTAGCTACCTCTACTGTACTGCTCTTATGCCACTGTAAATCTGTCACCTTCCCTGGGTGATAGCCTGTTAAAATTTTCCTACCAAACTCTTCATCTAAAACCTTGGTTCAGAGGATCTTTCTGTTAATATTATCAATCCTTGGGGCTTTATCTGGAGGACAAGACACAGGTTCTTTCTATGCTCAGGTCATCCCCAAACATAAAGGAATATCTCAATTAGAGTCTCATGACTGAGACTACTTTCCCTTATTAGAATTTGCTGGGTAATGTCTGTATCCCCGCAAGACTCTTAGTTCACTGACAGCAAAGACTGTGTGTCTGTTTTCCTCATGCTGGTGTCTGACACATAATCAGTAAATATTTATTGAATGGAAAAATGAGTGACTCAGCATACTTGTCCCTGTCCTTGTCAAAAACAATTTTTTTCTGTTTAGTATTAAATATTTTGCTTTTGATGGCAGTAATTTCTTGCTTTAATCTTATACAAAGCATGGCATATGGGCTGCAAGAGGTGAGAAATACCAACTTGGGAGAAAAGGAAGACAGGACATGAAACAGTGCAATCAAAGCAGAATTAACCATCGTCAGCACTTACAGCAGGGACAGAACTTATTTTTCTAGTGTCAGAAACACATGAAGAAGTAAAACCACTGAGAAAGAATACATTTCACAAATATCCCTCTATGCTCCAACAATATTCCCTGCAAGGCTCTTTTTATTATTTGCAGGTCTTTTTGACTACAGTAGATGCACACTAGATTTTTGTTAGATGATATATTATAGTACTGGGGTGGTATTTAAAACTGTCTCTGTAAACTAACTCAAAGCTATAGTGCTAAAAAACTCTGTCCCCTAGTACCAGTTTGTGAGAAATTTTGCTGTTTGAAGTTTTATCTGAGAATGGAACATTCTACTCTTGCCTAAAAAATGTGAGCCCGGGGGGTTCATTTGATCCAGAGAAGCAGGATGGATTTACAACCCAGGTGCAGAACTTCAGATGAGGAATTTGGGATCATAGCATTACACATTTATCTTAACTTTGTAGTGTCCAAGGAAACTTGAGTCTGCCTTTCACCCCATGCTGGTAGTCAGACTGAGTTCCTAACAGAACTCTAAACAGTGTTTCTAACGGGACCTGGTGAGGCCACACGACCCTTCCTTTGAGTGACTGCTGCTTTCTTAACAATAACTTCCCCAGCCCTGCTTCCTTCCATCCACCTCATGAACAAAGATCTATGATACTCAGTTCAAAGCAGATTCTGCTTCCTCTACCCCTTTCCTAGAATCTCAGCACAAGTTCGTATCTCGTCAGAATTTCCTTCTAGAGTTTATGCTTACTGAGCCGCTCCAAGATTTGCCTTTCTGCAGCATGTTAAATTTAACTTTGATGAGCTTATTGATAAAAAGCGCTTAGTTGTCATTGTGCTTGCAAAGTAGACATTCAATAGCTTGGGGTAGAGAGACATGAATTCATATTGCTATAATAAGCAGCAACTAAAGTAATGCTTATGTATGAGCACTGTAGTCCTACATGCTAAATCTCATAAACCCAAAGAATCTACCGCCATTCAACCTCTGAGAGATGAAAAACGAACACAGTCGAGGTGACGGCCCAAGAACTTGAGACTCACGTTAAGTAAAGGCTTCCGGTCTCGCGCAACTCACAAGGACCTCTATGCAGCTCACCCCAGCGAGCCAGAGGCGCGCGCATGCGCAGCACCCGCGCGCATGCGCAGCACCCGCAAGCCGCTCCGCCTTCCCATCAGCGCCTAGATTTACATCCGGGTTCTTAGGCTTCACGCTCCTCTCGCCGGCTGGTGTTTCTCCGGGCTGACTGGCTGTTGGCTGTTCCCGCTGTTCCAGCGTCGGAAGAGCCGGTGGGTCCGCGGGTGAGTCCACGGGAAGGACCAGGAAGGGGAGCCGGGCGGGGACCCGGCTGGTCGTTGCACCCACCGGTGGGCTCTATGCGGAGACGGGGACGCGGGGCGGATGGGGGTCCCGGGAGCCTCGAGGCGGGGGCCGTGGTGTCCCCAGCTTTGTTCCCCTCCAACTTGACTGGTCGTCCTCTTCGGGACGGGGCTTCCCTGGCCCTGCTCTTTGGCGGTCTTCTCCTGGCACTTGTTACAAATTCGTAGTAGTCATCCTCATTTGCATTCGTTAGGGTTTGCGGAGCGACGGGCCCAGCGGCCCGGCAGGTGAGGTGAGTTTGCAGCCCTCGCCTTCCGGGCAGGGACCACAGCCTTCTCTGCTGCTTCTCGCCCCTCGTCGGGACCCTGACCTGGACCCCTGCTCTGAGAGCCCCCTTCTTGGTCGGGCTTCAGGAATCTTTTGAGGTCAGGTGTAGTGTGTTGTAGTGAAAAAGCGCAGAGCAGGGATTCTGGAAGCCAAGGTTCCAGATTCTAGTACAGATTCTAAAATAGTTGTGTAACCCAAGTCGTCTAGAAGTTCCCATCCAGCTTTAAAGTTCTGAGGTTTGTGTTTGGCAGTTCTTTGTCCAAGGGACGCACACCCAAAATGAATCAGCACCAGAGGAAGATGAGGGCAGGGGTGGTGCTGTGTCATTTTTTGAGTGTTGTCGGGTCAAGCTGTCAGAGAATGGTCGACCACAGCAGCAGTTCAGATGTGTGAGGATTGGCAAAAACTGGAAGAAGACACATTTAAAAATCTGAACACATGTGACATTCTACTTTTCTCTGGGTGAGGTGATTCATTTGGGACCTTTGGAACTGAACTCTGGACTCGCGGAAGAGTTTAAGAAAGCAAAACGTGCTTGTACTTGGTCTGAGAGACTTACTTGAACCTCTGTGCAATGAAGTCATCTTGTATGATGTTATTTTCCAAATTTATCCTGATTATAAGAATCACGTGTGATATTTGTAAAAGTGCAGATTCCGTGGACCCCATTTCATATTTTTGAAACACCATGTCCAGGGAAAGGTCCGGGGAATCTTTTTAACAGGCATCCTAAGTGATTCTTCCTTATAAGGCACTTTTGGGAAGCATGTATCTTTCAGTCAGATAGACCCTCCACCACTTAATAGCTTTATAACTTCAGTAATAAACTTGTGAGTTGCAGTTTTCTTTATCTGAAAAATGAGGATAAGTTCTGCCCCAGAGACTATTAAGTGAGTCTAAGCCCTTTGATAGTAGGATCCTTATCTTTGTCATTTTTGTGTCTACAGAGCTTAGTGCTTGACATTTAATAGGCCCTCCCTCACAAGTGTGTTGAACTGAGAAAAGAAATAGCATGCCCCAAAACACAGAAGACACTTGGAAAGCTCTAATGCCATTCCTCCTCCTCACCTTACAGGGGTTTTTTTTTCTCTTTTTATCAGTAGTCATTTTGCTGAATACTCTTATTAGAGAAAAGTATATCTCTTGATGGTTAAAACAGCCAGGAAATGTTTCTGATTCTTTGGTGTAACTTTGAAATTGTTTGTGCCATTAGATTACTAATGAATTTAAATGGAGGCCAAGTCCACCTGTTGGACTGAATTTATGACTTACTGTGTAAATTATTGTCTGTAAATGATATTTATCTCTTGTTATTGTGCCATAACTCTAGATCATGGTGATCGTAAGTTTTTGTTATGCCAGAATCTAAATCATCATGTTCTTAAGGACATATTTAGATTCAGTGTTTTCATTGTAATAAGACCTCCTACTCCCACTAATGGAAAGATTCTGACTTACTTCTGTATGTACGGTTTGTGGGTACAGAATTCAGGACTGCTGAAGCCATTTGTGAAAGGATTGGTGTGGGTAACGAATCCATTTAAATATAAAACTAAGAATTAAAAAATGGGAATTATGGTTGTACAACACATTGTAAATGTTATAAATCTTGGCAGTATAAAATAATACATGTTACAGAAATCGGGGTGGGAGGAAGTGTAAGAATGCAATTTTTACAACTTTCATGGTAGTAGGTCAATCCACGTTGTGTAAAATGGAATCATATAGTTTTTAAATGATGCTGATCTCCTAATATTTGTATAATATTTTTTCTTAACCTGAGAATATTCTTTTAGGAACTGAAATTGCTTTTTGTGAAGAATTTTGTCCCCCAGAGATCAGCAGTTTCTTTAGTTCACTTTATTTTCTTTTGCTTCTGTTTAATGCAGAAAGAATTAAATTCGTTATGCTTTTTGTTAAAAATAGCATGTCTAGTATGATCCCATTGTTAGAAATTATTTCTATACATCCTATTTATATGTGTGCATTAGATAGATACCTGGAATGATGTATACCAAATAGTAATGAGCATTATTTCGGAGTGGCAGGATTTGGGTCGATTTTTTTTTTTTAACTTCTTTGTATCTTTCTGTATTGATTGAAATTTTTTAAAGTGCAGGTATCACTTTTATACAGAAGGGAGGTTTGGTTATTACATCATTCATAGGGAGAGTTCTGGATTTTAGTAAGTAACCCAAAAGGTGCTGAGTAATCATTACTACCATTAATTTGCAATCAATAAACGAGTGCTGCTTTGTTTGCCTTTAGATTTGTTTTATGTTGCTTTATATAGTGTACCTGTAGAGATAGTGCAGTGTGATGTCTTTATGGTAAATTTGCCTTGATAAAAATTTCAGCTTTGTCACTTAGTAACTGTGTGAACTCAGTCGAATTATGTCAGTCCCTCTATTCATCTAAAACTGGATGTTGTATGTACTTCAGAAGGTTGTTGTGAGAATTAATATTTGTACTTAAATGACCTAGCCCACTGCCCAGAACCCAAAGTTCGTTCAAAAGAGAACAGCCATTATTACTATTTTTTTTTTTTTTTTTTAGAAATTCACGTTCTTTTATTTATTTATTTATTTATTTATGACTGTGTTGAGTCTTCGTTTCTGTGCGAGGGCTTTCTCTAGTTGCGGCAAGTGGGGACCACTCTTCATCGCGGTGCGCGGGCCTCTCACCATCGCGGCCTCTCTTGTTGCGGAGCACAGGCTCCAGACGCGCAGGCTCAGTAATTGTGGCTCACGGGCCCAGTTGCTCCGTGGCATGTGGGATCTTCCCAGACCAGGGCTGGAACCCGTGTCCCCTGCATTGGCAGGCAGATTCTCAACCACTGCGCCACCAGGGAAGCCCCCATTATTACTATTTTAAAAGTACAGATTGTATTTGTATACATGCATGTCTTTCTTAAGTACTGTCCTTTTTAAAGTCATCAATGTATTGTACTTCTGTTTGACTGTAAATTACTTAAAGTGCTCTACAATGGAATTTTCTCAGGTTTGAACTTCTTGTCCTGGAAGCTGTGCATCACCATAATGAGGCTTGTAATTCTTGATAACTATGACTTGGCTAGTGAATGGGCAGCCAAATACATCTGTAATCGCATCATTCAATTCAGACCTGGACAGGACAGATATTTTACACTGGGTTTGCCAACAGGTAATGCACCATTTTTTTCCATATTAGGTACTCAAGGCTGTGGGATTGAAGGCTTTTTCTTAGTAAAATATGTTTCCTGTTTGTTTCTTGACATATCACTGATTTAACATATAAAGTCAAATACATAGATACAGACATATCTGGTATCTAAGTTTCATTACTATTTGTTAAAATTCTGTCTCACCTACCACTCCAGAATGGAAAAGGAAATATAGCTCAGGTCATGGTCATGATATTTTTTGTAACTTTTTCTAGTAGTCTTTTGTTTGTATTTAGGGATGTTGCTTTCACTCTTCATGCAGTTTCTTGGGAGATTAGCCTTCTCATTGATCATTAAGAGGTACCTAAAATATGTACAGCTGCCTCTTAATTTTACCTCATATGCCTCATATTATCTTATTAGCCCTTTGCTATTTCTGTGATTATTTTCTATTTTAGAAGTATTACAGGTGAAAAATTGAAGACAGGTATGTCTTCATGACAGAATGAACATAAGCATTAATTATACACTTTATTGGATTTAGTTCTCGGTTAAGGTTTTTCTTAAAAAATAACCAAGTGGTGTCACTGATTCATGGTACTTTGATATTGTTGACTTACATAGGAAAGAGTATTGGACCTGGAATCAGAGCTGCTACTTTCTTGGTGACTGAAGGGCATTTATTCTACACCACAATTCTTGTTTTCCTTACTTTTAAGGAAGATAAGGAAATTAATAGCTTACAATGCTGTTTTGAACCTCAAATAAGAGCAAGTCCCTTGTATACTGTAAACACTATGTAAATTTAAGGTTCTCATAAGTGTGTTTTATTTAAACAGTATTTTTTCCTCTTGCTCCTCCCCCCATACATGTCAACTATAGAAAAGCTACAATCATGATTGTTTTTCACTTGCATAATTTCCATGAAAGATACTGTTAGCTCACCAAGTTGATTTTTTGTTTGTTTGTTGTTTTGCTTTTTGTTTTTCGGTCCATGGCAGTAGGTCTTGGTAAGAATGGCAAAGAGGAATTTTTTTAAATTGTGCACACCAGAAATGGGCCCCCTCAGCACCCACAGTTCTGATATGTGAGCCCCAGTGGTTGAACATGGCCTCTGTATCAGTTTGCCTTCTGTAAACCTGGGCCATGCTCAGACTAGCTGCCTTAATCACTTTGTCTTAATTATGAAGAAATAAACAGTAATTTGAGTATGGGAGCAGAAAGGCTTCAGAGCCATAAATGCCAGCAGTGCTAAACATGTTTTTGTGTATTTTGATATACAATTCTTCTGCTTTATTTTGGATAGTATTACTGCCTAATAATACATCTGCCAAGGGTATATCTCTGGAAAACCTTTGTTAACATTTTCTACTTTTCTCCTTCATTGACCAATGACAGTGTTAATCATGCCCCATCCTTACCTCCCCGCACCCCGTGCTTTTGAAATTTGAACATACATTTCTGTAAACAACATGCTATGTTGTAATTACGCCCCACCAAACACAATTCTGGGGAATATCTGTTCAGTATATATCTTTTTTTTAAATTTATTTTATTTATTTATGTTTTGGCTGCGTTGGGTCTTCGTTGCTGCTGCGTGTGGGCTTTCTCTAGTCGTGGCGAGCGGGGGCTACTCTTGGTTGTTGTACGCGGGCTTCTCATTGCGGTGGCTTCTCTTGTTGCGGAGCACGGGCTCTAGGCGCGCGGGCTTCAGTAGTTGTGGCTCACGGGCTTTAGAGTGCAGGCTCAGTAGTTGTGGCACACGGGCTTAGTTGCTCTGCGGCATGTGGGATCTTCCCGGACCGGGGCTCGAACCCATGTCCCCTGCATTGGCAGGCAGATTCTTAACCACTGCACCACCAGGGAAGCCCTGTTCAGTAATATATTTATTGAAGTGATGTTGACAAGCTTAACATTTAAGGGCCTGCATGCTGTGCACCCAACCTGCCTCCCAGACTTATTCCCACTATTCCTCTACACTGAATCAGGGTAGGCAGGTTACACTGCTTGTAGTTCAAAGAACAGGCCTGAACTTGCTGGCTTTACTTTCACTCATGTTGCTAGCATACTGTATAATAAGAACTTTATGAGCTCTGGAACCAGGCAGAATCTCTTGAATATCTGGCTTCACTTCCGTGTGTGTGATATTTGGCACATTCCTTAATTTTTTTACCCCAACTCTTCCAACTTCAAAATGGGAAAGATAATGCCAATTTCCCAAACTTGTGAGATTTCCGTTAGCTAATGTATGAAGCACCAGCATAGCATCTAGCACATGGTAGGCATACAAGTGTCATCTCTGAACCTCCTCCCCCATCTTTTTTCTATTTTCAATTACAGCTTAACCCATTCTTTGATTATGGGAATTTCCCTTCTTCTTCAAAGACTCAGTTGAAATGCCATCTTTCATCCTTCCTCCAACAAGCAAGACTATAGTGTGTTCTTCTTTGATTCACTGTACTGCTCCGGAATTCTTATAGGTTATTTATATTTTTCCTTGTGTTAATAGTTACTTTGTACTTGTCTATTCGTATTCTGTGAGTTCTTTTAGGGTAGAAACAGTCGTAATCTTTGTCATATGTGAATCATAGTAAGCACTTGCTAAATTAGTTATGTTAGTAAATGAGTATTGCAAAGCAAATATATTAAAATGAAGTTTCTTTTACCAGTTCACCCTGTACCATATCTTCCATTTTTTTTTCTGTTCAGCCACTTTGATTAAAAAGTAGAAAATGAATGTGTTTTTTATTACTATTGTGACAACTTCTTTTTTTATTCATATGTCCTTCAATTACGGAGGGAGTCCTATAACTATTCTCTTGACACTGAAAGATACACACAGAAAATTTGTTATGCTTCTAGAAAAGGAGAAAGAAGAGCATACTTATCCATCTTTTATCCAGGTTTCATGTTAGTGGGCTATAGTTCTTTGAGAAGGAATTGTAAAGTTTGACCACATAAATTTTAAATTATTAATGACAATTTAAAACAATATGTGTGCTTAACTTCAAGAAAACCTATTAGTCTTCTGTTCTGTGAACCTGTCTGTGTGATATTTAGCCACTTCTGTTATTCTGTCATCTTAAATGAGAGTCAGTCTTTTTACTACTCTAGATTTTTTTTGTATTTGTTGTTTTTTTGTTTTTCTGGTGTGTTTTTTTTGCCAGAGACTGCTTAGTTCTGCCATACTTCTCCCTGCCTCTTGAGTAGAAATTTTGTGTTTGGGTGTTTTATTTTGTTTTGTGATGGTGGGTGGACTAGAAACCAGTACTCTGACCAGGATTGTGTGGGCCAGGTTGCTTGTTGTAAGAATGTAGTCAATCTAGTCTTTGAATTTGTAGTTAAAGTGAAAAAATACAGCAAATTTAAAAAACAAAGGGAGGCCATCCTCAAGTGGCTAAATTCATTTATCTTTATTGTGTCGTTTCATGGAGCTTTATCAAGCAGATCTTAATTTTATAAAACATAAAAGAATCACATTTATAAAACAATAACATTAAGAACTCAGATGAAGTATCCAAAGCCAAGATCCCATTTCCTAGAAATCATTTTACTTTATACATTTTAGCTGATATATGCTGAAAATAACACAAAATGAGAAACAGGAGCTCCAGTTAAAAACTTAAAGGATAAGCCTCCTCACTCAATCCTTGCCACTTTCTATTTTGAAAGTAGAGGCAGTGTTTAAATTCAGCTCTGGTTTCCCTTTTGATTTCACTGAATGGTCAATACTTGACCTATTTATGTATCATTTATGCTACAAATCCCGCTCTAAATAAAGTTTTTTCTCTAAAGGTGGGACGTTTATTTTTCTTCTAATTCACATGTGCTTTCTAGAAGTTTCTAATCCTGGAATATACACCATTAATTCCAAATATCCAATGACACAAGAATAATTTTCCAAGCTATAATTTCTGCTGACAGATTCCCAGCTTTATTCAGCAAATTCTAGTTTACTAAAATTTAGGTTACCTTGTAGAGAGACTAATTCAACATATATTTGTTAATTGAATGTGTATTTAAATTAATAATTGTTTGCCTAATAAATTAGAAATATAAAATACCATTAAGTAAGAAGAGAATAAGGTTAATATAAACGTTTTTTTAAATTAGATTTTCAAGTTATGTTAGAAAATGGAATCTTTATCTGTTTTAGGGAGTACACCTTTAGGATGTTATAAAAAACTAATAGAATATCACAAGAATGGAGACCTTTCTTTTAAATATGTGAAGACCTTTAACATGGATGAGTATGTAGGTAAGCTATATTATTTGAATATATTATTTGGATATGTTATATTTTAAATAAAATTAATATATTGAGAATATTAACATTTAAATTTGTTTTGAATGTAATATGAATATATTTCTAGAGTATAATGTATTACCTTGTAGTGGGGTTGGGAGTTTATATAAAAAAAACTATTTTTGTAATGACAGCATGACATAGTAGAAGGACCATGAGACTAGAAATCAGAAGATTTGCATTCGTCTTCAGCTATGGCACTTACCTACCAGTCCTGGCTCCATCAACTTTGAGCCAATTCATTCACATTTCTCATTCTCTCTTTTTCTTTTTTTCTTAAGGCAAAGTCAAAACCAGTATTGTTGTGGGGATAAATTAATTAATATGTATGTAATTAGTAAAATATTTTTTAAATATAAGGCTATTTATATTTGTAGCCTTGAAGCTTTTATAATTTATTGATTGTGACCTTGCTTAACTAGAAAGATCAGTGATACATATAAACTCTGTGTTAAAATTTAAATTTTATAGGTACACATTTTTAACGGTAGCCTGAGCCATTGTCAAAGAACTGTTGTAATTTAGTATACCTTGAATGTAAATAGGAATAACAGAGGAAGAACGTAGATCAAGATTTCAGTTGTGTGGCCATTTAATTTATGTTGAATTTAACACATAAATCAGTTTTATTGGTTAAAATTTTGTATTTGAGAAGGGGAATATAGTGATTACATGCACATGAACTAGACTTCTGTGCTCCAGCCCCTCTATGAGCTCTGTGACCCTGGGAAAGTTAATTTAACTTTTCTCTGTTTCTGTTCATCTATAAAATGAGATTGATAATAGTTATTTCCATAGACGTTGTACACATTAATTGAGTTAATATGTACATGTACAGTGATTAAAATAATGCCTGGCACATAATAAGCATATATTCCATATAAAAATGCTTTTAAATTGAATATGGTATAGAAATGTTACATATTTTAAATAGCATTTATGGCTTAATCAGAAAAGTAAACTTTAGATTTATTTCTGGAAATAGTTACATTTTTATTCATTAACTTTGTATTTAGGACTTCCCAGAAATCATCCTGAAAGCTACCATTCTTACATGTGGAATAACTTTTTTAAGCATATTGATATAGATCCTAATAATGCTCATATCCTTGATGGGAATGCTACAGATTTACAAGCAGAATGTGATGCATTTGAAAAGAAAATAAAAGAAGCTGGAGGAATTGATCTTTTTGTTGGAGGTACGTAAAACATTTTGTCATTAATCATTTATTAATATTTGGATTAGGTGCTATAAAAAAACCCCAAAACTTACCTTCGTGTAATGTAAAGAACATCTGTTGACTGTCTGTAATACCCATTTATTCAGCTATTGATTTCTATTTTACTTTATTTTCATCAAAAAATAATCTTAATGTTGCAAGTGGGAATTGTTTAAATTATGGCTTGAGAAATAGGTCCTAATCCCTGCCTAATTACCTCTTTAGAACTGATAGTTTACCACATCTTAGAAAACGAGTGATATGTTTCTTTTCCTAAATGATACTCTTATTCTTTTACTGTTTCTTTAAAACCCCAACCCAGCTTTCTTATCAAATTACAGCGTTAAATCGCTGAAAGTTTGCATGTGGAACAGGTGGATTTTAACATTTCTCTACTGATCATTCATATTGCTTCATTTCACTAAGAAATGAGTTAAGAATGTAAGATTTTTATCATCAGCCTTTAGTTAATATGAATTAAGCTGTATAATTGTCTTAATAAACTCTAAAGTAAATGTTTAATTAACTAAATTCCACTTGAAATTTATATATATACGTGCACACACAAACATACATATGTGTATGTATATTGTGTATTCATGATCTACCATTGAAAAGAGGTGAAAGAATCTCTTCCTTTGTAATGACAATATGGTTTTCTGCCATCAGTGTGAAGCATATGAATAGTACATCATCTAAACTGAAACCAAATTGTTTTTTGCCAGATTCTTTAGTATTCAACTAAACATACTAAAGCTCCAAATTAACATTAGATATATAGAGATAGATATATCCATTAGATCTAGGTATATCTTATAATTAATTTATTAGAAGACTGCTCAAAATTATATGAATTAGATCTTCAATAGACCTGTACTGAGGTTAATTTATGGTTGAGGTGGCCAGGTATTGTTGAGGTGTTTGGTTGCCTTTGGAGAAAATTGGGTTTTATCGTCAGACAAAAATTAGCATCCTGTTTTGGCCACTTACTATCTGTAAGATCTTAGGAAATGTATTGATTTCAGTAAATTAGTTCAGTATACTAATTCAATATAATTAAGTTATTTGTAAAACAGCATTATATTAACCATTTCAGAATTGATGAGAATTAACCACATTATAACATGTATAAATGCCTTGTGCAGTGCTTGGTATGTAGTTGGTAATCCATTAAGTGTTACTCCACTCTGTCTCTGAGGTGTAGTTTCTGAAGTAATTTTTCCTTAGTTCATTGAATGTCCTGCTCTTTTACTGATTTACCTCTAAGGGTATCCAGCAAGACTGAAGTTTTTCTCTTTGAGGAAATTGTTATCTCTACCTAGCAGAACTAATATCAATTACTTTCTTAAATAGACAGGATGGTTAGACTAGTTTGCTTTTCAAAATAGAAAGTATCTATTTTTTAAATAAAACTTGCTAATATTACTTCACTATTCCTGGAAAACATTTGCATTCCAGTTTTGTCCATATTGCTCAATTCTGAGATAATTACTGTTTGCGCCTACCAATATCAAGGCCAAGGCAGTAGATATTTGAAAATGTTTAAGGAGTGCGCGCTACCCATGCATTCTTTAGATTTTCTAAACTCTACCAAAATCAAGTAGAATTACTGTAAAATAATATACCTAAACTGTTTATCTTAGTTATATCAAGAAATATTTTCACTCATTTACCATTATACAAAAAGATATGGCAATTATTAAAACTTTAGTATTAAAAATGGCTGAATGGATAACATAAATAGTATTTTTTTACTTCTTTATTTGAGGACTTATTTTTTCCTGTTAATTTATTGACCTTACATAAGGATTCTTGTGACAAATCCCTTGGGGTCTCAATGCCAGGAAGTAGAATTTACTTGGGGGAAAAAAAACTGATAAGAACTCTTTAACTCCATTTTGTCCTTTTGCCTACTTTCCAGAAAATATTTTAGCTTAATGTAATGTTTAAGGTTTAATCTCCCTTTACAGAGATTTATAATAAACTTTCTTCTTTCCCCATAGCTTTAAGCCACTTCTTGTTTCTTTGTAGCTAAAGTTTTTTAGTGCATTTCCTCACAATAACCCACCTTAGTTCTACCTTTGAAACTAATGGAGCATAATCATAATTATTTATGTTTATCACTGACTCTTACTACTAAAAAGAACTTTATTTTGTTTTTTAGCCAATTTTTGTCTTAAAATTCCTGTAGTTCTCCCCTTGCAAAAAAATTTAACAGGATTTCCTTTCCTCTTCCAGTAACACCTTCATTGTAGTCGTGGGCTAATCCAGGGTCTGACAGTTTATATTTATTATCCAAGGGACACATAATTGTGTATAGGGAACGGAGGGTTGGCTTATTACATTTTCTTTGAACTTTTCCCTGTTTGGGATACCCTAATATTGGATCTGTCTCATGAAGGAATCTCATTTGATTCTTCGCCTTCGTTGATCTAGGTTGTTATCATTGGATATTCAAGATGAGGCTTGGTATCTGGGTCTTACCACTTACCCTTCTTTTGTTCCAGGGTTTGGTTAATAAAAACACTAAGAACTGAGCCAAATGGGATCAAAATGTCAGCTTTATTAAAGGTAAAGTTGGATTAGAGATTGCAGGTTGGGCTTGAGGCCAGAATGGGGTTTCCTACTCCTCCTCCCTGAATTGGAAATAGTAAGACCAGAGAAGAGCTCCAGAGTATTAATCCACCATTGCTCACTCCTGGGAAATGGAGCAAGAGTTCCCTTCCCTCTGTAGAAAGGAGAAAGGAGGAAATACATACTCAGAAGTTCTTCATCTGATGACAAAATTGTTGGGAGAAAGAATAATGTGTATCATGCAGTTCCTGATCCATACCCAGCAGTAAAGTACACAAACATGGAAATCTATAAATAGACTCTAAAAGCATTATTAACTTTAAAATTATCTAAAGATAATTTGTGTTTAAAAGGTAAAAATAAGGCACTGGGGAAATTTTTAACCCTCTACTTTGGTTACACGATTAGATTCTTTGATTTGCAAGTAAATGTAGTCTACTAATGAGACCAAAAGTGAATTTATTGGAATGATTCTGGGGTAACTTACAGAATTGATATCAGAGTTGGAAAAAACAAGTCTTTAGAAGAACAAGAACCAGGAGCCTCAGATCACTGAAGCAGGGACTCACCTGATCCTCTCCTGCAGTGCTGTCATCAAATGCCTCAGCTCTAGATGCCTTCTTTCTTTCTGTGTTCCTGGTCAAGTTTCAGATTTATAGAGAGAAATTCTGATTGTTTCAGCTTGGCCTAAGTACTTGTCCTTAGATCACAACAGTTCTGCCTAAACGATATGAGATATAGGGTGTTATGATTGGTCTAGCCCCTGTTGTGAGGGGAGCAGAGCAGGGTAGAAGGGGGCAAAAACTATACTGAACGTTCTGAAGAATACCAACCATCCATTCATTTATTCAACCATTATTTACTGAGGGCCTCCTGTGTGTCATGTGTTGTAAATAGTAAGGATACAGTTATGAAGAAGAGAAAGTCTACTTTCATGAAGTTTACCTTCTAGCCCACAGAACTACAGACACAGGAAAGACACACAATCCAGACTCAGAGGTTTTAGGGATGTTTCATAAAGGTGTTGATATCGGGCTTCCCTGGGGCGCAGTGGTTAAGAATCCGCCTGCCAATGCAGGGGACACAGGTTTGAGCCCTGGTCCGGGAAGATCCCACATGCCGTGGAGCAGCTAAGCCCGTGTGCCACAACTACTGAGCCTGTGCTCTGGAGCCTGCATGCCACAACTACTGGCCCCACGCACCACAACTACTGAAGCCTGCACACCTACAGCCTGTGCTCTGCAACAAGAGAAGCCACTGCAATGAGAAGCCTGCACACCACAACGAAGAGAGCCCCCGCTCACCGCAACTAGAGAAAGCCCATGCACAGCAACGAACACCCAACCCAGCCAAAAATAAAATAAAATTAAAAAAAAAAAAAAAGACTGAATAAGAATTAACCATGGTGTTTAGAGTTCATGATTATTTTTAAGAAAATTTTTATAAGGCTTTGTAAAACATTCTGAACATTTTTAAAATATAATTTTATATCAGGAAAAGCTCAATTTTTGATAGTTACTGATAGTAAGGGAATGTATTGACCCTTCTCCATCATGAACCATTCCTGATAATTTCAGCTTTGCTGTACACTTTTGTGTGACCCAAATCACTGGTGAGACCACTAACAGGACCTCCTGTTTTTTCTGGAACTCTTTATTTTCCTGGTTCCATCCTTTCCTCTATAGAGAAATATAAATAAAAATATTTAGGCAGATGTATACTTAAGAGGAAAAGCAGAACAGTTTTACAAATCTAGAGAGATATGCATATCTATGATTTAAAATAGACAAGCATATATATACTTAATAGTGGAAACAAACCATACATATTAACCACATATAGGTCTGGCTTTATGTACTAGATTAAAAATTAATCCTATATTGTTAAAAATTCCTAGACTATTGTGCTTTGGTAGTTCCTATTTGCTTCCTAAGGTTTTCAGTTCTTTCTTCATTCAAAACCAGGTTACTCTTTGTCATATTTTACTTTGTTGTAGCCTGGGAAAAAGTTGTTAGAATTGTGTGTTAAGAGCCAATAAGATACACCTATATATCATTAAATATGCAGAATATAAGTATAACAGGTATTTTGACCCAGAGAACTTGTGGGTTTATTTTTTTGATTGAAGTTGCCAGAAATCTGACTAGCAAGTAGGGTCCATGTATATAAAACTTGATTTACTTATGCCATAGAAAGATTCTTGATTTTATGAAAAGATTTACCTCCAATTTCCTTCAAATAAGAAATGTCATATTCTTATCTATATTTTAGAGGCAGTCCTAGAATATTTCAGCTGGCAGTAGATCTCCTTAAAGCAGAGTTTTCAAATTGTGGCTGTCACACATTATTAGGTCATGAACTCAATATGGTCAGTCACATCCACCATTTCCCTTTTTATGTTTTGTTAATGAAACCAAATGTAATCAAAAGTAGCTTGAATGGCTCCTCGTAAGGGTATTATTTCATGCAATTCTTGTTTTAATTGTATTTATATGTGTACTAGATTGCAGTGTCAAATGTATTTCTTGCAGTAGGTTGCAGTCAAAAAAGTTTGAAGAAAACTACTGCCTTAGATAATATCTTGTCCAATCTAAACATTTTTAAAAGTGAGGAAAGTATACTACAGGGAGGTCCAGTAGTTAACTGCCCCATCTAGACTAGAACCAAGCAAGTTAAAGTGTGAATATAAAGACCACTGGGTTAGGAATCAGAAGATTTAGATTTGAGTTTTGTCTTAGTACTTACTAAATTATTACCTTGAACAAATCATATATTATCCTTTAGCATCAAAGTTTCCTTTTGAGCTTAAAAAAAGGGGGAGATGAGGTAAATAGATATGGTTAATCTGACTGTATCACAAAATGGTTAAATATATGTGTTGAGAGGATGCATGTGAAATTGCTTTATAAAATATTATTATAAAGTGATAACTTAATTTTGCTGTTAGAATCATGCTAGCTCAATGCTAAGCATATGGAAAACATTGAAATACTTGTTGAATCAAATACAGGAACAAATCTTTTACTGCAGCATTAGAAATTCAGCTATCAAATAAAACAAGGTAAGCATGTTTATGACTATTTCTTTGGTCTTTAAATCATGTTGAACTTTGAGAAACCTTATTTACTTATGTATATATGTGTGTGTATATGTATTTCTTTTGAAAGGAATTGGTCCAGATGGTCATATTGCTTTCAATGAGCCAGGATCCAGTTTAGTATCAAGGACAAGAGTAAAGACTCTAGCAATGGACACCATTTTGGCAAATGCTAAATATTTTGATGGAGATTTATCAAAAGTGCCAACTATGGCTCTAACAGTTGGTGTGGGGACAGTGATGGATGCTAGAGAAGTAAGAATTAAATGTTCTTTGATGTTTTTCCTTTGATGTCTATAGACTTTGGAGAAATTGTGGTGTCAAATAAGTGCTATTTTGGGTTAATCCTATTTGCAGTATAAATTGTTGTCTAGCTTTCAGTAATTTCTGTCAGGCTCATTGCCATGTTTAGAATTCAAGTAAATTAAGTCTTTGGAGCTGGAAACTAAAAATTAGGCACCATCTCTTTTGGGGTACTGCTTTACTTGCCTCTTCTTGTTTCACAGTTTGAGGTTCTAAAATCACACTGATCATATAGTCTTGTGACAGGACTGTTGCAACAAAGATGCAGTCGTAATTAACATTAAACTGCTTTTGGAGGCTTAGGATAATTTAGTGTAATGTGATTCTTGAATGTAGGAGGAGAGTTCAGTTGGTTTCCAGTGGAAAAAGAACCCCTTTAGGGCTGGATCTGTTCTAAATTTGGTATGTTTAAGAAGGCAAGAGTTCTCAACAGTAGACTCAAATTTTTTAGTTTTTAATTGGGCTGTCATTTCCTGCCCTGAGAATAACAGACCAAATTATAGTCAGCTCATGATTATAAGTGGTTAAATTATATGGAAACCCAAAACTCCATTCCCTTCTGGCAGCAGGACTGGACAGGTTCAGAGGAAAGAGTACAGACAAGGTATGGTGAATAAGTAACTGATCTTAATGTAAATATATCTAGACTTGAATGCACAAATAGAACTGTCATTCAAAATGGAGTTTTTCATCTAAAGATAATTGGTTTATGAAAAAAGACCCTTTAAAGACTGAAATTTCAAGTAAATAAATAGAAAAAAAATTAGAGCAATCTTAGTTCTAAAATATGAAACTGAAAGTTATGCAAAAAGATTTCTTACATATAACAAAATTAAAGTTACAGTGCAACTCTTATGCTAATTCTTAGAATTAACAGAATTATTCAAACATTGATTTTTTTTCTTTTGATTTTTCCAACAAAATTATATGATGCTATTCACCTCACAGTATTCATTCCCAGCATGACTGTAAAGAAAATTATGGCAAAACTACTTTTATTATTTAGTACTTTTCCCAAGGACTTTAGTGCTTTATTATAGTTGATTTACAATACTGTGTTAGTTTCCAGTGTGCAGCAGAGTGATTCAGTTATATATATATTTTTTCAGATTATTTTTCATTAAGGTTATTACAAGATATTGACTAGTTCCCTGTGCTATATAGTAAATCCTTGTTACTTATCTGTTTTACATATAGAAGTTTGTATCTTTTAGTCCCATACTCCTAACTTACCCCCTTTCCTGTTGGTAGCCATTAGTTTCTTTTCTATGTGAGTTTTTTTCTGTTTTATATAGATTAACTTGTATTGTTTTTTAGACTCCACATATAAGTGATAGCATATAGTATTTGTTTTTTTCCGTATGACTTACTTCACTTAGTACGATATTCTTTAGGTCCGTCCATGTTGCTGCAAATGGCGGTATGTCAGTGTTTTTTATGGCTGAGTAATATTCCATTTTGTGTGTGTGTGTGTGTGTGTGTGTGTGTGTGTGTGTGTGTGTGTGTACGTACCAAATCTTCTTAAACCAATCCTCTGTCGATGGACACTTGGGTTGTTTCCATTGTCTTGGCTATTGTAAATAGTGCTGCTAGATTTTTCATAGCATTCTTTTGAAACAAGTATCACATGATTATACTTAATGACTTTCTTTATCTTCAATTTTAATGGGCTTCATGTGTACAGATTTTCATCTGCCAGTGGTTTTAACTGTGATGTGAGCTGTTCTTCAATGTCATTTTCAATAACTGCAAATATATTTAAAATTTAAATCCATGTGTGGGACAGATGCCACTGTTGAATGGAAAGTAGGTTTGAATGGGAGACAAATCTTTAAGTGGTCAGTCCATCAATAAGTATCTTCACATTTTGGCAACTCAGATAATGAGGACCTTCTGTACACACCCTGGAAGTGACAACCCAGAAGTTATTACAGGTTTCTTAAGACTTGGGAATTGTCCACTAGGTAATGAACCACACAAGTCACTGCCCTCAATTTTCACTCCTTCCTTGCTTTGAGGCCTTACATTGATGTTAATTAATTGTGAAATGTTCTACTTCTCTAGCCCTTGCTTAGCTAAAATGGCACCAGTTTTCAGCTTTCAGAGTTCCATTTTCTGACCATAATCCTTATAATCAAAATTATTTTCTTTTATTCTTTTACCACAGTTGTTTATAGCGCTTCTTGCAGTTTGTAATTGTTTTTATATGTTTCGTTGTTTAATACCTTTCCTCATTAGTTTATAATCTCCAAGTGTTTATGAGTCATGTATATCTAGCACAGTACACTGCCTGTCACATAATAGGTATTCAGTAACTGTTGAGAATAGTTTGAATGAATTACTTTTGCCCATAATTCATTTTGGACAAAGCTGGTTCTATCCACAGCTTGGCTATCTACCTGAACCACCAGATCTGATTTTTATTGACTTTTGGCTGTTTGACGAAAGCCAAATTTACCCTCAAAGGATTAAAATTTGTTTTTACTAAGATATATTTAAAGATAATGCTTTATATTTTAAAGGTAATTTCAAAAGAAAAGACACAAATTGTTTTTAATTACTGTAGCATCTTTAGAATTGCTTATATATAATTACAGTAATTTGAATGTTTATTCTTGTGATGACATAAGGGAAAACCAGTAAAACTTAAAAATCTTTTGATTTTTTTGACTTACTGAATGTCACAGAAGTCACCAGTGATTTCTTAATTGTTAAGATCATCATCTTTTCTACAGGTCTTATCCTACTGGGCCTCTTTTCATCATTTATTCCTATGGACTATTTCTTCCATCATAAACCTTTACCATTATTCTTCTTTCTTTCTGACCATTCTTTCTCAGTATGCTTCCCTGGCTCTTCTTCCTCCATCTGCCTTTTGAATGTTGTTGTTCCCTAGGGTGTCATCTCCTAGCACTGCATATTCACTATGCATACTTCTAGGCAGTGACCTTTTTTGTGTGCGTGTTTTTTGTTATTTTTTAATTAACACATCAATAGCAGTCACACTTTGCAACCCTGTTCTTGGTAGATTTCGTACTATTCTAAAAAGGTCACCTACGCTCAATACAGTGATAACTACCAGTACATATCTTTAGCCAGTTCTTTTTCTGAAGCTGCAGATTTCATATTTCCAATTGACTCCTTATACTTAAACTGTTCAAAATTTAAATTCATCTTTCTATCAAAATTGTCTCCCTCCCTGAGTGAATAGCAACACCCTCCATGAAAATTATCTGAACTTGAAACGTGTGTCATTCTCAGCTTCTTCACATCTAATCAGTCACCACATTCCACCATTTAACTTAGAGATAAATAAGGATCCAGCCCTCCATCGGAACTGCCTTACTTCTGGTCTATATCAGTTTTTTAAGGATTATTGCAAACCCATCCTAAATCATGGCTATCTCCATTCTTTACCTTTCCTGTTCTCTATTACAGCCTGCATTTTTTTTTTTCAAAAACATAGTTATTACTCATGCATGTAATGAAGAGTCTCTGATTCCTGGCTGCTTCATCACAAGGTGATCTTTGGCATAAAATGCTCTGTATTATCAAAATTCAGTTTTCAGCCATTTCATTTCCCTATGCTCAGCCTTACCAAATTTCTAGCTTTTTACTGACCACCCCATAACTGTCTGAAATGTCCCCTTTTCTTTTCTGCTTATCCTTAAGATTTGGTTTCAGATAGGGCTACTCTTAAGCTTTTTCACAATACAAGAAATACTCTCCTTGAGAATAGTGGAGCAGATAGAGTAGAAATAATCACGTATTATCAACATCAGATTATATTCCAAGAGGAATTTTCTTCAATTTCTGATTTTCCAGATATTTCTTCTTAATTCTCAATTAAAGGTTATATATGTCTTATTGTAGTTGTTAAGGATATGGATGCTGGAATCAGACCTCTTGTCTATATAGTAGCCTTACCAAGACCTTGGGCAAGTTACATAATATCTGTGCCTCATTCCTTATCTGTAAAATATGAGTAAGAATAGTATTTATCTCACGCTGTTGATGTGGGTAGTTAAATGAGATAATTCACGAAAAGTGCTTAAGTTCAGTGTTTAACTTTGAAACCACCAAATCACATTTTAAAACTCCTGAAATAAATTAAACTTCAGAAAATGTCCATCATGCAGCAATCACTACATATTCTCATTTAATGTAGTGTGTGTTAAGATAGTTTTAAAAAGCCTTTTCAAGTGCTAGTATAAGGACTTCTGCCAGATTGCATACTAATCACTTAAGGGACCCTGATTCTTGGGTCCTAATTCCAAAGATTCTGAATTAGAAGACAGGATGGAGCAAAGAACTTGAATATTTTGTTGTTTTTTTTCAAACTCCTCTGTAACAGGTATCAGTCTTAAGAAAAAAATATTAATTTCCAGTAAGAAAAACTAATAAACCCATTAATCAGTGCTCTGCTTACCTTATTATATCAAGCATTGCTAATTTTTAAAAAATGCTTTTAATTATAGGTGACGGCATATTAATTCTTCACTGAGCCTAGATCTCTATACTTAAGAACAAGAAGTATCAATAAAAACAGTAGGAATTCATACATATCTTATTTCATTCATGGGCTTTGATATTAATCAAATATAGCTTCAAAATGAAAAGTAATGATCTTGATAAAAGAAATACAGTAATATCTGGTTCATTAATCTTTAATTTCCTCCCTGTTTTAGAAGGTCTAGTTATAAAATGTGAAATACAGAATTTTATGTTGTTCCAGGTATTTTAGAATTACAACCACTTTAACATTCATTTTTTTAAATTATAATGAGGAAAAAAATCATGTTTAAAGATTTATTACATTACATAAACTGCTTAACTTGTAAAAACAAGATTGATTTACTGCTAAAAATGTTAAAGATTAGATTCATTCAGACACCTATACACTCACATTTGCACACGTTCTTTGACTTATCTCATAGGCTATCAGGGATTTGGGACAAAGAGCTTGCATTTTCTGTACCTAAGGATGGTCTCAAGTTATGTGTGTTTAAAGGACAGTTCCTGCATTTAAGTAGATTCTGAACCCTTCTTTAAATCTAGTTTTGTTCCAAAACAGCTTTAGATAGCACCTGTTCAATGAAACAATCTTTAGGCTCATTTCTCTAGATTACTTTTAAAATATATGTTATTTCAGAGTCTTTTGCTTTTCCAAAGTAATATCTATTGCTTATCTGGACTAGAGCAATTTGGTATATCATTCCTGGTTATATAAATTCTTTGTTGATCTGTAACTCTGCTTTTGCAAAACAGCCCTTTTGTTTCTTTTTCTTCATTCTCCCAGGTCTTTTCTTGCACATCAGTATTTAATATGTTAATTATCATAGGCATTATGGTATATTCAATAATACTCCATTACAAGATACTATTTTACTTTGTTCAGCCAGAAGTAGAGATACACTTTGTGCTTGCCTGTTACCTTAAAGAGCAGAAATAAATACCTTGAACTATGAAGAAATATGGAGCTGTTTATTTTTATTTTAACCCTCAGAAAAATATTGGTGCTAAATTCTTTGTTTAAAAAAAATAGAGCTTCTTAGTCATTTGGAACATGTTTTAAGAATTGACAAGTAATGTTCACGATTTTTCAGGTAATGATCCTCATAACAGGTGCACACAAGGCATTTGCTCTCTACAAAGCAATAGAAGAAGGAGTCAATCACATGTGGACTGTTTCAGCTTTCCAGCAACATCCCCGAACTATTTTTGTATGTGATGAAGATGCTACTTTAGAATTAAGAGTTAAAACTGTGAAATACTTTAAAGGTGAGCACTGAAATTTCAAAGCAGACTGGGAGAATGTTCCATTGTAGATGACAATTAAAACTTAGTATGATTGGGGAGTTACATCCTGCATTGTGGCCTAATGAAAACTGGCACTGTGCTGAGGATTAGAAATGTCTCACTTCAGATAATACTAGCTTTCAAAGTAATTTCCTAATATTTTTTCTTGAAGAAAACCTCTTCAATCTATATTTTTAGTAAACAAGATGTTTCTTGAAATCCAAAATTAAATATTTTACTTTCATATTGAATATACAAGATTAAATAGCCCAAAAGGAAATGTATATATGTCCTTTCTAATTTTTTCGTGTTTACCGGTCCCACCCTAACCTCTCAGCTATGTTTAGAATGAAATCAGGGGATAAGATGGGTTGCCCACTATCTCATTTAATCTTCACAATAAATTCTGCTAAATGTCAAACAGTGTGGAATAAACTGCAAGTAAGCAGGAGTTTACCCAGACTTCTGCATATTTATCTTCCTTTTGCTTCTTCCTACAGTCTAGTTCAGTAACTTTTAAACTTTACCATACCATGTATATATATATACACACACACACGTGTATGTATGTGTGTGTGTGTGTATATATATATATATATACACACATATATAAAACCATATATACTTGCTGTGATAGGTGTTTAAGAGATTTTCAAGGACACTTGAATACACTCAGTTTAGAAGCCATTCCCTGCTTGAGTCAACTCCACATATAAATACACACACATAAACAAGCTGTATAAGTAGGTACTCTTTACAAAGCACCTGTATTTATATAGCTGATATGAAAATATTATGTAATTAGTCATATATATAGTTCAGTAATTCACAAAGTATGTGATAAGTGTACTACTGATACTATATGAATAAAAATACGTTTTAAATCTTTTTACTCTAATAAAAGGTGTTAAAGGTTTCCTTAGTGTTAAGCACTTAGATTACTTCCAGTCATTTATATTTTTATCAGTTAAATTACCAGTTTTTTACCAAGTCACAAATATACCAAATTAAACTGAAAATTGTTAGCTTGTTAGTAATTTGACAGATAAAAGCAGAGAATAGCTCAGTTATGGGTTGTGAATAAGAGCCCTTAGATGGCGTTTTACCCATATATTTCCATGTGGTCCAGGTTTCGTCACAAATATTAGATTCCTTGAAAAAGTTAATAGAAGGAATCTTCATTATCCACATATTTTAATAACAGTTTTGAGGAGATTCATTTAACATTGCCATTTTCTAGCACCAGTAATCCCCAGATAAACCCCTATACTTGTCTGATTTTTGTCAGTTTGGTTTTTATCAGAAAATTTTTACATTTTAGTGAAGTAAACATTTAATAAATAGCCAGTAGTTATTTGACCCGGTGCTATTCTAAGCATATTATACTTACTGATTTACTTAAATCTCACAATTCTATGACATGGGTACTCTTATAATCCCATTTATAGGTGAATTAACAGGCTTAGTAGGGATGTTAAAGTCACTTAGAAATTATTTTCCAGTGGAGCTGTATATATTTCTGAAGAGATTCAGGACATCAGCCTCTGTCAGGATGCCTCCTTCAACATGGAGAAAAATGGATTTGCGATATTGTTCTGGGCTATATATAGACCTCATTTTACAGTAAGGTATTTTGATATTAGGTAGAGTGACTGTTCATAAATTTATACATGTTATAAATGTAGTTTTATGTATTTGCCAAATCCTTATTATTATATCACTGCAAGATATACTGGAGGAAATGAATCCCTTAGTTATAATCTGTAATTCTTCAAATACCATTCACATCACTACTCTTTCTTCTGCCATCCCTTTAAAAGTGTCAACAGGAATCTTAAAGGGTTCTAATTATTTAGCTCTTGAAGTCTAGGTTAACTGCATCTAAAACAATAAAAATCATTAGCATATGGAAGTTTATTTCAGTATATATCTTTTGAAAGATATAAGTAAATCACAGGAAAACATTTTAATAATTTGTTTTATTCTAGTTTTTTGTTTTTTTAAAAAATAAAACCTATGTTTTATGTCCTGAGATAATATATTTTCAAGACATCATCATCATGGTGAACATTTTTTTTGTTTTGTTTTATCCTTTTTAGGCCCTACTCCAATAGCTCCAATAGCTTGATAGAGGTTGAATGAATTCAAATTGAACCCAACTATAAAATCTATTATATTTAACTTTTCTTCTTCAAGCAACATCAGAAGTCTATGCATTTTTATCAATACTCATTAGAATTTACTTCTGTTTATGATTTAAGTAGCAATTATTTATTTTTATCACATTCTTGTGTAGAACATTGTCAGTTTTTACCTTTAGTCATAGTAAACTCTTATTATTCAGAAAGCAAGTACTAAAATTTCCAAAATGACTTTTAGTTTGGAACTAGCTTTATGTTATGTACAAGTTACAGCCAGTGTTTAGTTTTAAAAAAACTTTACAAAGAAGTTGGATTTTTAATGTATATCCTGATGTTTTAAGTTGCGTGTTTTTAAGCTCTGATGTATTCTTCTTTCCATGATCAAAGCTTTAAGCGAATGATAGATGAATTATATCAAGTAGAATGATCCTCAAAGAGCTGATACTCTGGAAGAGGTACATCTTCTAAACCACATGGCTGAGATTACCAGTGTCTTTGTTGTCCCCTCTCTTGGGTCTCTCCAATCTCCATTTTGCTGCTTTTTACATACTGGTTGTTAAACTTTTCAGTTAAATATTGTTTTAAATAAGATTGGTTCTATTTAGAGATAATTATCTGGTAAATACTTTTCATTAGCAGATACCTTTTACAGTATAAAAAAATTACCCTTTAATGTTTATTTTTGGTAAATGTAAACTATATTTTCCAGTTAGTGTCATCAGCCAAGAAACATGGGTTACAGTGCCTTCAAGTACATTGTCTCATGTGTTGTTATACCCGAAAGAAGTACAAGTATCCCTGCCTGAAAGTAGTTGGCATTCTTCATAAAACTGGCTCATTAAGTGATTCGAGAAAATAAAATGTAGTTCCATGAAGTTAGGGACTTTAGTTTTGGTTCATTGCAATAGTTCAGCATCTCAAAGGGTACCTACCTAGTACACTGGAGACACTTGGTAAATTCTAGGTAGTTGGGCAGGTAGATGGATGACACATGACATTGATACCATTTCAGTTTAAGTGCTAAATTATGTAAATCACTGTGAAGTCCAAGGGATGTTAAGGGAGAGATTTTTATAGTTAGATAGTAGTTGATGAAAACTTGAATTGAGCTGATGGGACTGAGAGCTGTAGAAGATGGTAACATTTAGATTTGAAGAAAATGCCATAATCAACAGCACAGGTGTAAGGATGAGCTAGTACAGTAGCAGAAAAAGTTCCTCTTAATAGAGAACAAAGTATACCGATAAAATGGGGCTAGCTTATACTTTAAAAACAAAATTAAGAGTGAAAAGGCAAACGAGGGCTTGCATATCAGTGGCCTTTCAAAAGGGTATTGGGGGGGAGGGGTTATTAGCCCTGAGAAAAATATTCTTATGTATTAACATTTTTTGAGCAAAGAACAAATGCCAATAAATCAGTGTGCTTCAAATCCAGCCTCGGAGATATTCTGCATAAAACAGTCTAATGAATGAAGTATTTGTTGGTTTGTCCACATACTCACGGATTTTTATCACAGGCTTTTTGTCCACACTGGTAAGCATGGAAGGGAGGGTTATATAACTTTATGGAACTGTCACTATAGAAACATTCAAGTATCAGAGATTACATTATCTCAGACATATAAACCAAACATCATTATAAGACTTTTATGCACTATGTTGAGTACGTTGCTTTCTTTTTTGAATTTTTGAGCTGAGGTCACTCCATTTTATAAATAAGGCCAGATGGATAAATGGCTGCCATATACCTGAGGTGGAGGCAGAACCGATCAAGTGCCTTTATGCTTAGTTTGGTACTTTTTATACATAATTCTTTCATTTCCTGGGTTAGCTGTGCTCCTTGTTTTGCTTTTTTCAAACTCTTCCCATTACTTATTTTAACCTTTTGACCCTTCTGTCCCTCCAGCTGCATGGAAGGCTTAACTTCAGTCCCTCCACAGTCCTACCTCCAAGATTTTAAATTTATCCTAATCGTTAAGCATCCTTTCCTTTCATGTCTAGCCATTCTGCCAGTGCCCTTGATACTTTTCTGTCTTCAGGACCTTGAACTACAGAATCTTGGTCTCTGCTCCCTCCTTTTCTCCTGCCTCCTTTTTAACAATGTATGTTCTAGATTCATTTTAAGTTAAAAAAAAGCTTCCAGAGACCATCTCACTGAATCTTCACAGATTTTTTTAAAGTACATGTTTCTTGAGCTTCCACCATGTATCATGACCTTTATAGACCCAGGACTTAGAGCAGTAAATTTAAGGTCCTGGACCTCAGTTTCTAGTTGGAGACATGGTAGGAAAAACATTTTCTAAGAGTGAAAATTGCTCTAAAGAAAGTGAAATAGTAATTCATTATAAGGTGACATTTGGGCTGAGACCCAAAAAGCCAAAAGGAGATAATCATGCTTTGCTCAGGGAGAAGAGCATTCCAGGCTGAATGAGACAGCAAATATAAGGACCCTGTACTATATAACCAAGCTTAGCCTTTCTGAGGTAATAGCAACAAAGCCAGGGTTGAGTGTAACACAAAAGGGGGAGAGTGGGGAGGACATGAGATCAGAAGGATAAACAAAGACAACAGAATAAAATCTAAATTATATTCTAAGTGACCAGAGCAATTGGAGAATTTTAAGTAGGGAAACGGTATAATCTAGCTTCTGTTTTTAGAAAAATTGGACAATGGGAAGTGATGAAAGTAGGGTGCTGAGTTGGTAATCAGAAAGTAGTGCCCACCAGTCCTGCTGCTGAATTTAAAAAGGAAAGAGAAAAAAATCAACAGTGAACTTCAGTTGTCTGGCTTTAGCAGCTCATCAAAGGGTAACACGATATACCAGTATTTTTAAAGAAATGGTTTAGAAGGGGAAGATGGGTCTGGATGTTGTTAACAAGTTTGAGGTGCTGATTAGACACTGAAGTGAGCTGTTGAGTTAATTAGCATTCTCTTTCAATTTCATGAGTGAATATTTCTCTCTCCTCCTTTTAAGACTGTTCCACTCCTGGTTTTTCTCCTACTACATGTATACTTTAGTGTTCTTTGCATGTCCCTTTGCTTACCTCTTAATTAAAAGTGGGCCTTCACAGTTTGGATTTTAGAGTGCTTTTGCAGCCTTTCTGACAAAGAACACCTTCTTACTAACAAGTACCCTGTCTCCTCGATCCAGTAATCCCATTTCCTAAGAAAACCACATTATGAGTCCCTTTTCCCAACCTCCATGTTCTTAACAACCTGGTAAATTTAACTGATTTCTTTAACCTCCAAAATATAAAATCTTTAGTTCATTAATTGCGACAATTTATTTCCCCAAAGAAATACGATACATGTGTGTTAAGACATGAGTAACTGGAATATATTTCCCAAGAAGCTTTAATAAAATTAAGGACAGTTTACAAGCATACCAATTATAAGATGAAATTTAAATTTACTTGGAAATTGATATTAAGGTTATCTTATTGTTTTAGTAAACCTCTCTGTGTGGCTTGTAATCAATCCCTATTGTAAATACACATGTCAAAACAGTAGAAAATAATTTGCCAGATGAATGGATAGGGTAATATATTAGAGAACTAATGTAACAACAGTTCTGAGCCCCTTGTTGGAGTCTGTTAGATTAACTGGCAGAGGGTCAAACTCAACAGACTTTTAGATGTAATTAGTATTCAAATTTGTTATTTTGTCATACTCAAGGAAGTTCTAAAGACAAGAACTGCCCCTACTTCTGGTTACTCACAAAGAACCTGTACCCATTCCAGATCCATGGTTTCATAAATAACTAAATTGATATTTGCTAGGTAGTTAAAACTAAACATTCTGAAACATTTCTATTTGCATTTTTCCAATAAATTTAACTATTTTGTATTAGATGGGAGCCAGTATACTTGTATTTTAATATTAAATCTTTTGTTTCCTAAATGAGATATAGTTCAAAATCAGAAATACAACTAGAACTGTGCTTTTTTTCTTTAAGGTTTAATGCATGTGCACAATAAACTTGTGGATCCACTGTACAGTATGAAAGAAGCAAATTGAAGGAGACTGGATCAAAATTCTGCTTGAATGAACAGAACACTTTTATACATAGATAATTTTCAGCTATGCAATATGATAAAACTTGGGGAATTTTTGAATATTGTCATTTTTGAAGTCTAATATCTATATGTTAAACATTCCATATTTACAATGTGTCCATTTTATACTAGGGTTTAGACGTAATTGGCTCTCACAGTTGATCAGCTAGTTGTTACAGAAGCCACAGTCACTCTATAACATAGCACAGAAATGAAATGTCTGCCTGTTTACAAATTTTAAGTCATTTTAAAGGCGACAATTCTGTACATAAAGTACCATTTATATGACTCTAGTGGCATTATTAGATTTTAATTTTTTAATCACAGGAAGACACTCCAAGCCTTTCAGGTATCAAACCACTATCATTGCAAGCCTTTACTTCCGGAATGCTATCTTTATATTCTCTTTGCACAAGCTTTCTGCACGTGGTTGCCTTAGTCATCTTCCTGCAGTAGCATCTGGACATCAAAAGTCCTGCTATAGGGCTTCCCTGGTGGCGCAGTGGTTGAGAATCTGCCTGCCAATGCAGGGGACACGGGTTCGAGCCCTGGTCTGGGAAGATCCCACATGCCGCGGAGCAACTGGGCCCGTGAGCCACAATTGCTGAGCCTGCGTGTCTGGAGCCTGTGCTCCGCAACAAGAGAGGCCGCGATGGTGAGAGGCCCGCGCACCGCGATGAAGAGTGGTCCCCACTTGCCGCAACTAGAGAAAGCCCTCGCACAGAAATGAAGACCCAACACAGCCAAAAATAAATAAATAAATAAAGAACGTGAATTTCTTAAAAAAGTCCTGCTATATATTGTTGGTACAGAAAATTTGAAGAGACGGCAGTGCCTAAAAGTACAGTTTACGTCCTTTTGGAAAATATGTATAAGTGCATGTTTTTTGTGCACCACCTTCTGTAGCACTTTTTTAAACAAATGTGCTCTTATTTTTATTTAATGACTTGGGTTCATGCACTTAATTTAAGTATTTTGGCAATCAGAAGCTTTATACCTAGCAACACACTTAAGGAAATTTTTTTTGAAGAAAATTTTCTGATTATCGTTCAACTTCATAAATGATTAGCTTTATTCCTTACATATATAATGTCTAAAAGGATCATATGATGAAGTATAAAAGAAATTACTGTAAACTGTTTTAGATTGCCATAACAACTTGCATTATTAAATTGCAAAGTATAAAAGTATACTTATAAAAGTATATTGTTTTCTATCTTTAACTCAAATAAAGCTTATAATAAACAAATGTAAGTTACCTAATTTTATTTCCAACAGTGAAATTGAACACATACATCTGAAAGATTCTAACAAATTAACAGTAGCTATGAGCTTGCGTTTACTTTTTATTTGTTGTCATTATGCAATTAGATTTGAATTAAAGGACAAGGTCTCTGTCTATAATTCATTCTTAGTTCTGCTCCTTGGGGAGTGAAATATGCTTCCTTTTCTCTGCATATTTTGCCTTTTATAAGTCCACCTAGTAGAAGCATCACTTACATACCTGCTTAATTGCCTATGTGACTGAAACGTATTTACAGTTCCTTAAAACATTTAAATAGCAAATCTAAAAATAAATAAAAAATAGGACTGTTAGGATAAAATATGCTGCTTTAATTCTAGATAATGAACTTCTAATAGCCTTAAGTATTATAAATGGTTTTTGAACAGTAAGTGAAATCAGTATTATCTCCCAGTCCCACGCCTGGTAATAAAGTATTGGTTAGTGCAAACTACCTTAGAAGGTCATATAGTTTAGTGAAAAAGCTAAAGATTGGTGCACAGTTCAGCTGTTATTTCTGTGCTTTAAATGTGCTAGCTGAAACAGTCTAAAATCTCCTTTCCATCACTGCCCTTTAAGTTTGAAGTCCATATACTCAAGGTCCACAGCAAACTGCTTTCCTGCCACTTTAACTCCCTAACTCAGGAGCTAAGCTGCTGTTAAGCAAAAAACTAAGTCTATTGAAGATATTTCCACAAGAGGCAATAAAGCATGGTAGCTAAGAATTGGAGTTTGGAGAAAGAAACCACTGTTCAAATCCCAGCTGTCAAGAGCTGTGATGTTGTTGGACAATACTGATACACAAGTCTGAGCTGCTTCCCCTGTGAAATGGGATGGTAATGGTGCCTGTACCTCCACTGCCATGTAATTTGAATGAGGGAATTGTCTATAGAGCTCAGCACGGTGGCTGTCACATATTAAACTCAATAAATGGTGGCTATTCTAATACTAATAGTTTATGTTACTTTACCGTACACAAAAATCTTAGTAATATAAGGTCCTCTGGGGGATACACAACTCTCAGTCATGTTTAGGAGAGTGGCCAGGGGAGAGAACTTAAGAGTATGCTAAAAAATCTGGAAAATACTCTGTACTACTATTACTACAAGTAAAACTTTCCTAAAAAGTCAGAGGTTAAAGGGGGAAAAAAAAGTATCCAAACTGTAAGCATACTAATAAGACACAAATACTAAATAGTAGACACAACGTACATATTATGCGCCAGGTACCAACTTGTAACTTTCCCCTGGCAATAATGGTAGAACATCTTGTCTTAGAAATTACATTAAAATGCTTTTCTAGTTTCAAAAATACTGCCATTTTCTAAAATATTGATACTTTTGTCATGAGATCTCATAATTCATCTGTTCTACCAGAGCTAGAAGAAATAGGGAAGACAGTTGATTAATTTACGTAACTAGGACTAAGCCACAGGTTATTTAACCTCCATACACAATTTTAGGTAAATCCCCACTATCTGAATTTATAATTATCTCATAACAACCCTGTATAAAATTTATCACTGATAGTCTTATTCCTAGAAGACATTAACCTCATTCAATTCATTCAAAGTAAAAGACAAAAATCAATGGCTGAATTATTTTATCTTACTGTAATACAATCTGCCCTCTGGTTTGTTTATTGACTGAGTAGACATGCTTTGAAAGTAAGACAACCGTTTACTGGCTATGTGAACTTAAGTAAGTTATTTACTCAGTCTCCTCAATTATGAAATCTAGGCAGTAATTATTAAACTGTCATTAATAACAGCTGCTGCTAATATCAAACATCTATCACTTTGCACAAGTACATTTTAATTCTCAGCATAAGACAGCCCCATCCTTATTTTAATTTATATGCTTATGTAAACTGTCTAGTTTCAAAGTAACATTTGTAAAAATTTTATGAAAAACTAGAGCACATGTCTAGATACTATGTTATTTGAATATTTAATAAGATTCATATATTTCATCTAAATATATCCATCTAACAAGTTGATACTTAAGGTGATTATGAAAATATTTTATCTTGGGCTTGAAACTAGATAGAATCTTAAGTATGGGGCCTTTTAGTGTGAGTAAGGAATATGCTTGAAAAATTAAGATTCACTGAGCACTGACTAGGTGTCATGTAGTCTTCTGAATATTTTAAACATATTTCATTTAATCTTCACAGCCTATGGAGGGAAGTAATAGTATAATCGTGATTTTACTAAAGAGTAAGTAGACAAAGAGAGGGTAATTTGGCCAACGTCACTTTGCCTAGTGAGTGGTGGAAGAGAAATTTGAAACCAGGCAATATGGCTTCAGAATCTATGCTCTTATCCACCCATGACTCTCTTTCAAAGAAAAGCCAAGAGGTTATTTAAAACTGAAAACCTGGAAAATAACAAGCAAATTTTATAATTTTCATTCTGTTGTGTTCAACATATTATAAATTACGAAGAAAAATTAAAAGATACACAATTTTTAATTTATGAAAATTCCTTATATTTTCCCACCAATTATTTATCAGATTGTGTTTTCAGAACTTTTATAAAAGCATCTTTTGGAACTTCAACGTTGCCAACTTTCCTTAGTTTTTTCTTTCCTTCTGTTTGTCTCTTCAAAAGTTTCATTTTTCGGGTAATATCACCACCATACTGAAAAACATTTTTAAAAACTACAAGTCCAAATCACTCCACAGAAAAATAATCCTACAATTACCTAGAGACATCAATACAATTACAAAAACTTTACAATTATTATCCATGAAGTAGACACCTGCAAAGTGTCTTCCTAAGGGTAACTTCCAAAGTTACCTCCAAGCAGATCCTAATTTTACTGTCTTCTCAAAAGAATGATAAAGGCTTTATTTATTTGTTTTTGGAAGGAGATGAAGATCCTCAGGGAAACCCAGTACAACATTATGCATGTCAAGGAAAAGTTACCCATCTCCTTACTGATTCAAGGGCTTGAAATTTTAGATTATATAGCTGTAGTCTAATACAGAGACTCACATAGGCTTAAATGTGTCAGTCCCTATGCTAAGGATTTAGAAAAAGCATTTATCATTTAATTCTCATAAAAACCTAATCTTTTATTTTAATGGACGAAACAGCAAACTTGGCAAAGTAATGCAGGAGAGATGGATTTCAATTTGTTTCAACTCCCATTGTAAGACACAGTCATTGTCTTCAAAATCTGTCCTTATAAATTAAAACAATAAAACATTATCCTGATCATAACTGTTATAAAAATGTTCTTAGATAGTTGCACATAAGGAAAATTTTAAAAAGATGGGAAAATGTGATCAAAATGAGTACGCTATTATTAAAGTCAAGCTGAAATTTACCTATTTAAAAAGAAAACGTGGAGATGAGATAAAGGGTATTATAAAAACCAACAATGGAAACCAATGTATTTATACCCCCTCTGATTCTAAACTTATAGATATATTATTACAAAATAGAACACATGTAGATACGTACGCATTTTGCCAAAACATTTTTCCTATAGGCTTTCACACTGTAAACGAGAAAGTTTTGTGTAAGTACATAACTTATACTATTTAAAAGTACTTATTTTCAAAATCAATCTCCCCTTTAGTAAAGATATTAAGATCAGATCACACCTATATAAAATTGCCGTAAGCAAATAATTAGATAGCTTAAATGCTCTTGTATTTATTTTCATGTATTTGGAATAAAGTAGAAAATTAATTCAACATGAATATCAACACAAACTTTGTTAAGAATAAAAAAAGGTCAAGGCTTGTGGGCAGTCTTGAGGTCAAATTTAAGCATGGTGTGAGCTTGATTACAACAATTATAAAAGGTCATTTCCAGCTCAACCTAAAAATACTACTACTACTACCACTACCAAAAAAACTAAAATGGTTATTATCTCATTACTAACTCTACCGAATGTGGGTCAAGAGTGACTAGGAATATAAAGAACAATATATTTTATAAAACCCATTTCAGGGAAAATTAAATAATTTTAATATAGTCATTTAAGCAGCAATAAACTACTTCTATAATGTATCTGAGAAATTTGGAGGATCAAAATTTGAAAATAGCTCCACTTTCTTGTATTCCATAAGAAGATATAAAAGTCTTCTTTTTCTTTAAGGTATTCTCTACCTCAGCACATTTATGTTTGAATGATTATTTGCTAACTGTTTCAAATTGCATTTTCCTGGATGTTCCCTTATTATAAATAAACTTCACTCTGCCTAATCTCTGGGCAGTTATGAAACACAAAATAACTAAAGCAAAATGGTGTTAGGAAATGAAATTCACTGCAAATACAGGCTTACAATTTATCCCAAGACTACTGCACACCCCTGAAGCCTAACATGATACCATCATTCCTCTCTCACCTTTACAATTTACAACCGGACTAGCTCTGAGGAAGTGATATTAAATGCTTCAAGTAAAAATCATAATTTAGTTTTGTCTTTTGGAAGAATTACCTCCAAAACCTTTTTAATTCCAGTTCCTATTAGTTTATAATCTACTTAAAGGGATAAAACCATAAAAACTTTACAGAAATCCGGTAACCATGAAATTCAGTGGGGTCACTGAATAAAATAAGTGGAAATAAAACTCCTCACAGCATATATACTAATAACTAAATAATTTTCACCCAAAAGTGTCATATAAGTAATTCAAAGTAACAGTCATCACTTCAGTAGAATTAAGAGATTAATGTTTCTTAATGTAAGTAGGAATAAATTTTAGGACAATGTTAAGTTTTTTAATATTCTTTCATTTTCTATGTATATCACTGCTAAAACCAACCAGGGAACAAAAATGAATTTCAACTCACGTTTCTCTTGCAATGATTTTGCTTCCAAGAGCAGCTTGAATTGCTATCTCAAACAGCTGCCTAGGAAGAGAATCCTTCAGACGTTCACATATGGCTTTGCCAGCAGAGTATGCTTTGTCTCTGAGATAGAAAAAATGCAGTTATTCACATATCCTAAATAAGAATATTTAAAGTAGCTTTCTAGTTAATATGCATAGTCAATGTAAAGGCTATTAAGGAGATACAAATGGAACTTGTTTAACATAAGCATCACTTAATCTCTGAATCATATATGACCTTTCTGATTGCAAAACTAACAATCTATTACAGAAAATCTAGCAAAACATACATTAGAGAATAAAAACCATTCCTTGATGGGCTTCCCTCATCCATAGAATACCACTGTAAAACATTCTAGAATGTTTGTTAAACATATATCCATCCTTGTAGTTATTTTTCTGCATACATATTTATATTTAATTGTTTTTTACAGTTTGGATCACAGTGTTTATGATATATTTTACCTTTTTTACTTAATAGACATTTTTTACATCACCAAATATTACTCTACAATATAATTTTAATGGCTTAATAGATTATTATATGGGTGCCCCATAATTTATTTTAACCAATTCACTATTTCTTGAACATACAGGGGATTTCATTTTTCATTATTATAAAAGTTTTAATGAAAATAAAAAACTTTTTGTTCTCAATTCTAAATTTATCATAGTTTAAAAAACATTTTCTTTTACTTTGTCTCATGTGGTAAGGGAAACACTTCTTTCCATGACACTACTATTTTTGGCTATTGTAATTCTGTTCTCCTTTTAACAGTTTGGAAAGAGAAGCATGGAAAAAGAATGGAAGGAAAAACCAGTACATGGAAATTTAATTACCTTTAAGTTTTCAAAATGTAGCTGTCAAATAAAAATGAGCAACCAATAATTAAATGAAAACATGTCAAAAAGTGGGTACTTTCACATTCTGTGATTAGTTTCTATTCAACTTACTTGTGTACAACAGTTACTAGCTCTTCTACAATATTTCCATTCAGTAGAATATCCATTTTTACAAGTTCTGCAGTCTGGTAGCCTGCATCTTCGTAGTCAAAACTAACAAGGAAAAATGTCCAAGTGATAGATAAACATTATATTTCCCAAGAGATTACATATTTTTTCTTTTCAAATATCTTTTTTATACCTCCCGCCATATCCTTCCTAAAAGATCTAACTTTCAAACAAAATGTTACATATAAATTTCAGATGAATGGATCTACATGACCACGGTAAGGAACAAACTTCCTCATCTTTTTGCATTTATGAAATTAGGTACAAAAATCAAGGGGAACATGCTCTACTGAAGGAAGGGGAAAAAACTGTGAAGCCAGGCTAGGAAAATGGATCACTGAAAGAAAATGTCACCTACCCAATGTTCCCTCCTAGCAGCTCGCTGGCTGTAGACAACAGTATATTCTAGTGAGTCATTCTCAGACTCATGAGTTGGGTTTCTTTTTAGTTTTCTATTACCAGTTAAATAAATGCTATGACAGTGCTAAGCAGCCATTAATAAATGAGACTTCTGGACTTCATATATGGCTCTTCAGTGTGAACCTTCACAGGGCTTTTTTGAGAATGAAATGAGTTAATACATGTAAAGCACTTGAACAGCCTAGTACATAAAAAGTGTTAAGAACAGAGCCTAGCTGAGCACAATAAGCATTTAGTAAGTGTCAACTATTTCTATTAACGATATGGTCAAAGCTTAAAGTGCTAATCAGAACAGGTTTAACTTACAAAACTGATGTCTTATGAGAAAGAAAATTTCAATTATGCTTTCATGTCTTTGCAATTATGGACGAGAACATGTGTATTCCTCCTGCCTTAATTTTAAAACAAACCGGTGCCTAGAGTTGCAAATGTTTGGCTTCGAAAGGTTTTCAGCAGGAAGGTCATTAAGTGACACTAATACTCTCTAAAACCTGATTACTGTCTAAAGTGTTGCCAAAATCCTTTCTTTATTCAACAAACATCATTAATCATATACTATATAAAGGTACTATGTTAAGTACTATGCAGAATAAGAGGAGATAAGACATAAGACTTAGTCCCTAGACTTTCTACCTTGTTTACAGCTTTATAATTTTCTATGCTCCAAAATCTTAGAATTTCAATTTTTTAGAATATGAAAAATTATCCACATGCATTTCTGCACGTAAGAATTACCTTAATTTTGGAAGCTGGAATTATTTTTACATAGTTCAAAATAAACCATGTTCTCTCACTTAATGTGAAATATATTTAATTTTCCAAGCTAAAAGATTTTTAAGACCACTTAACTCAGAAAGTGGTACCCAAATGCAAACTAGAATTCACAGACTTTTGTTAAAAGTGTTATAACACTTAGTAATCATTCTTTAATTATAGTAATTGTTTAACAACTTGCTGCCTCAATTCAGTTTATTTTAAATTACATTGTTACTTATTTGCTCAAGCTCTTATCTGAAAGAAGACATAGGAAAAAATTCGGTGATGTATTAGAAAAAATAAATTCTCAATACAAATAAACAAAGAAGATTCCTTTGTATCATGAGTTATGCTGACTCTCTTCACTGAAAAGCTCATTTCACAAAGTAAACTTCCAGGTCACTGTAGCATGTTCTTCAAAACGCTGGGATTTTTCTTTGAATGCTAATTTTAAGTATGAATGCACATTCATGCATGTTTTACAGATGTGAACATTCACTTTTCCATCAACTTCCCCATTATATTTTACATTTCCTTTATATCCTAGTATATGCTATCCAGTAATGCAGGATTTTAGGACACTAAGGGCACCTAGAGTTATTTGCCTTAACAAAAAAATACTCTCACAATGCTATACTCTTCCTTCAGTTTTACCAGGCTGTTCCTCCATGTACTTTTATGGGATAAGATAATGGTTTTCATGATGCAGACCACTTATTCCTGAGAAGACCAAGTTATTGAAGTGTTCACAAATACAGGGGCACACGCAGCATTTTTTACAGACTAAATATGTACTTCTATTTTCCAAATGTACACACATGCTCCTAGGATTACATAACATACAAATACATTTTAAAAGTGTCACTGAGGTCATAGTAGGTTTTTCAAATTATTATAATTTTTAATCGACATACAGGAGTACAACTCTCATGAACAGGGCACTAAAATTGTTGCCATTAAGAGAGGAGTAATAGTTTGATGAATCAAAGAAATTCATTCTTCCATTAAGCAAATTACAAGTACTCTGTTAACACCTGTAAGGTTGCTCCAAGCTTTTCTAACCTTACAGTGTGATTCTCAACCATCTTCAAGATCACTGAGATTAAATAAGTGGAGTATTAGTAAACACTTGCTGGTCAATATTTCAAAAAAATTTGTCCAGGTATCAGAGTTTCCCATTAAATTTTTACCTAGCATATCCAGAAGACAGAGATTTCAAAGAATCATAAAAATCCACCACAATTTCATTCAAAGGGAAGAGATATTTAAGCATTATTCTATTTTGATCAATATACATCATATTCTTCTGAACTGCTCTTCGAGCCTGAAAAGGGAATAAAAAATGTATTGAATGATAACCTATTCAAATAATGGTTTATTTAGTGAATACAGAAAGATGTCAATTATCAACTTTAAAGAGTGGGCAAAATGAAGGAATATTTTTTTAATGGTCTAGTAAAAACATCTGACCAATATTTATAATACAGGAAGAACCATTTTGTATCTCAATTACAATATACTTGCTACCAAAGCTTTTAATCCTTTGTCTTTATCAAACTACTTTGTCTTTTTTAATTATACAGTATTTCATTTAATAAATCAAATTAGCTACAGATAAAGTCAAAGTTCTAATTTCTTATTTTACAAATAAAAGAAATTTAGGCCCAGAGAAATTAAGTGACTAAAGTTAAATTTTTTTGTGACAAGACAATTAAAATTCAAGTCCACTAGTCATCATTTGAGAGTTCTTTTCAATATATGTCAGAATATTCCAAGTATGTACTTTTTAAGGACTATGATTATATCAAATTTGTGGATTAAATCATTTATTACAATGTGGCAAGAACTAAAGCAAACTGAGGAGTACCTTCCAAACAAAGGTCTCTAAAGTATTATAATTATCTTTCAAATGATACTCAATTTCAGATACTCAAAATGGCGAAAGGAAATTATACTTTTAGCTACTCAAGTTAAAAGGGCATCAAATTCCTTTCCTTTAGGCTAAAATAAACTAACACAGATGATCAAAAATTCTGGCTCTATTTTCTTATTTAAAAATCAAAATACTGTAATTATATATATGTATATCTACATGTATAAAGAGGTAAAATATATAAAGATATAGATCTTTATGAAAATTTCTTTTGTTAAATTCAATGTGCACTGCCGAGAGAAACAGTTCAAAACCTAACCTGGGTACCACTGTTTGAGAAGACTAAAGTTTACTTTTGTATCAAACAGTATTACATTTATACCTGGCAAAGCATCATTATTTTTCCAGTATATTCATCTGGTGTGATAATGGTGCCCAAAACAATCGGCTCCAAATATTCTGTTACTTTTGACTTATCAGGGAATTGTGCAGGATTGATGATTGTAATTTCCTTTTCTCTGTATTCCTAAAAATAAGAAAAATCACCAATAGTTAAAAAGAAATCTTAATAATTACAATGTTTTTAAATTTGTTATTTATAATATATATTAGAATTTACTGTTATTGAATGTGTTAGAATAAAAACAAAAGAATTCTTAAAGGTTAGAATATTATCTTAACACACTTTAGATTAAAAACTCTCCAACTGTAATCCTTAACATTAATAACCATCATTAATATATTCTGGTTATTGACATTTACTAAACACATTGTATACACCACTTAGAAAAATATGATGGAAGAATACATTTTAATCTGCCCCTTATAAGGCACTGTAAGTAGTTTCCCAAGTTAATTTTGTTGGAAAATATTTACAGATGCCAAAGTTAATATTTGTTTAAAATGAATAGATTGCCACTTAGACTGAATACAATATTGTCTCTACTGTTAACTTGAAATCTAAAATTTCCTACAACCACGTAGGAGAGAATGCTTTACTTTTCATAAGATGAATTACTTATGACCGAAATTATACTCTTAATCTCTGTGCTGAATTTAGAACAGTATTTTCAGAACTAACTCTACTTTTTACCCTTAGTAACAGACTAGTATTGATAATGTGAAGGTTTTATCAGGTTAAGAAAAATACTGCATAAATTAGTTCTCAAGTAACTTCTCCATCATAAGGTAATTCAAGTTTTATTACTATTAATCAAGAAATATTTAGTTTTAATAGCTATTCAGCTACTGGTGTACTAAAATATTTCTCTTGTATTCTGCACACACATACACACACACATACATTTATTGAGTTTTCCTTTGTATGCTGACTCACAACAGTACCTTTATCAATTTTGCTGATGAAAGAACAGCTTTATATGGAACAGTAGGGGTTGTCAAAATAACAGAAGCATTATATTCTTGCTCAAGTCGCTGGTTGAAAACTTCCATATGCAAAAGTCCAAGAAATCCTAACCTGGGGGAGAAAAAGACAAACTCCAAAATGTTTATGGCCCACGGGCTGTATTTTCTTTGATGAATATACTGCTACTTTGTGGGGGAGGAGTGAATCAAAAGAGTCATTCAATCTATCACATCATAATTAAGTGCTAACATAAATTCATTAAATAAGATAAAATCTTCCATTGGTAAAATAGCTTTAAAACTTACCCACAGAATATGAATCCACAGTGAGAAATAGGCAGACATTGTTTAGTTCATTTTACACTAATATGAACTTATCTTCAGAAATGTTAAAGAGCAATAAACCATTTAAACTTTACTTTTCAATAAAAATGGAACACTACAACATAACTGAATCTTACCTCCAGCCAGCACCCAGGGCAAGGCTACTATCCCGATGAACTGTCACACTGGAATCATTTAGAGTCAGTTTTTCTATAGCACTCTTCAGGTTATTATATTCAGATTGGTCTATAGGATACATTCCTGGGGACACAATGATTTCTAATTATCACATGTGAAACGCTGCCTAGAAAAGCTAATATGCGCTGCTGCCAAGTTTAAAATTAATCACTTAGCTTTTAAATTACTTTCTGTATTTCACTGACCAAAATACTGGTTTGCTAAGAAAACTATAAATATTAAGTTAAATTGGCTTCAAAGTATTTTGCGAGTTTCATAAACTTTGAATTCACCACTACATTCACACTCAAAGTGATGTTTTTGCTTTTGCAAAAAATACAGAGAAAACAAAAAAGAACCATGGGAATTAAGCCTATTAGGAAAATACATTGTGTTTATTTTAAGAAACGAAAGCGCAAGACATCCACAACCAGAAATGAAATTCCATTAGCAGATAAAAAGCAGAGGTAGAAATGAAAACAAGAACTACTGATTCATCAGATTCTCTTTCACCTCAAACCCAAGTCCTCACCTCTTAAGTTCTTCAAAATCCAAATGACTGACTTTGTCTTAACAGGGGCAGGGAGAGTTAAACAACATTTATAATTCCCAATGAGAGATACAAAAGGGAGAAAACAAGGACTGGATACCCAGTACAGAGTAACCAGATGACCTTCAACCAGGTCTTCCTTTTTCAAATGTATGTAATATAATGCAGAAATAAGAGGTTCTGAAGTTATGCATACATGAGGTGACACTCTTCTCTGCCACGTCTACACTAGTATAATACAGTATTAAAGAAAGGCCAGCTAAGGGGAAGGCACTCAGTAAATGTCCACTGATAATTAGTAATAAAAACATCCTAATTAGAAAAGTATTTCAAATATAATGACCTACTCTCTAGTGAAACAAGAAGGAAGTTCATATTACTGTGCTCTTCCAATATATCAGGGGGCTTGTTTAAAAGGTTAATTTTTAAGAAGTCCTAAAAAAAATTTAGGAAATTATCTCCCACATAAAGTTTCACCATACATATGCAATTAACTGGTATGTAAATAGCACAACCACAAAAAAAAAAAAAATTAAGAAAAAACAGAGTAACTTATTTTAACAGGAATTAGCTGCTATTTAAAATGAGTATTTCTAATAATTTTTATTTCAATTTAGAGTAAACTGGGCCTTATCCTTTGAATATGTGCGCTCCTCACCTGCAAATACCATTGGCTTCGCTGATTTAAACCCAGGCAAGGGTTCCACTGGTTGTTTATGTAAATATAATGTATCTCCTATTTGTGCTTCAGTGACATCTTTCATCCCAGCAATCAGATAGCCCACCTGTCCTGCATATCTAAATAAAATTATTATATGGAAATATTTACTGTTTTAATGTTTCATGTGCATACTCACAATTAGCTCTACTCTTCTAGGAAATGATCACACTTTCCAAACAAAACCTCATCAAACTCAAACTAAGTGCTACATATCAATTCTCAACTCTAAGAATCGTCAGCAAAAGAACATCCCATGCCTTAGAATCCATTACCAAGGACCTCTGCAATACAATAAGCCTAGGGACCTTCTTAATGACTCTGCCCACCTCTGCATATTAAACAACAGTGAAACTGATAAATGCAGAAACATAAAACGCTCCTTGTAATATTTATTAGTGAATTATATTACAAATGTCCTTTAAAAAAGAAAAGAACAATTTTAACCAAGCAAAAAAACGTGAACTCTCAACAAATCTGATTATCTGTTTGATGTGCCTCTTGCAGGAAAAGAGCAAATCCAAGATTTCAGAGTTGTAGCTTTTTTTTTTGCTTTTTTTTTTTTCTTTAAAGCAAACTTCCTAAATGATAATTTCCATTTAGGATGAGGTACAAAAATCTTTACTAAAGATGCAGTAATTGTCAATATATATGCGACACAATATAGACAGACTTTGCATAGCATAGGGAATTATAGCCATTATCTTGGAATAACTCTTAATGTATAATCTATAAAAATACTGAATCATAATGCTGTACGCCTGAAACTAATATAATACTGTAAATCAACTATACTTAAGTAAGAATACAGACACATTTTAGAAATATTTGAGTAAAATTACAATAGACTTTATGACTTTCAATTACATAAAAAATGACAAAATAGTGCAGTTTTAGACATAAAACATTAAACTATCAAGTGTGACCTATACAGTCACCTGGTTCATATCTTGAATTTGACAAATGATGAAACAAAGACCTTAGAAAACTATGTGCCCAAGGTAATCTATCTTAGTATCTGGGGTACTGATGGAATAGGCACTCAATAAATATTTGTTTTATATATATAAAGTGAACTCAGAACTCAGTTTTATAATGTACACTACCTTGCTAACCTCACACTCCATAAATTCTTGTTAATCAAAGTTTTACCATGAGTTCCACACTAAAGAAAACAATTATCGAATTTTCTTCACTATTTTATGTTGAAAAATCTAATTACAAAAAAATTAAATGTCAAAAATTGATACCCAGTATGGATATGTTTATGGATGAGAGAACTATCTCTTTCACTGTCTTATCAAGTACATCAATGTTGGACCCAGTCTGCAACCAGAATATAAAATTACTTGTGGCTAGTCAAAAGGAATAAAAAAATACATCAAATTCCTACTGTCCCTCACACATGAGATACTTTGTGAAAGAGGATTCACTATGTAGTTGCATTCAATAATCAGGTTTTGTTTTTTTTCTAAGTTACCAAATTGGGATCATTCTAAGCGCACCAAGTTAAGAAAGGCTGTGACAGAAACACATACAAGTGTCTTTTAATTACTAATGCAGATTACTTACAGTTTGTGAGTTGGCTGCTCATAAGGATTCAGAACTCCTACTTCGTTAACTTCATATGTCTTTTGAGTATGCGCAGATACAATTTTATCTCCTTTGGAAACCACTCCATCAAATAATGCTACATTGGCAATCACACCCCTATACTGGTCAAAGGTGGAGTCAAATACCAAAGCTCTCAAGGGATTTTTGCGATGCACTTCAGGACTATTAAAAATAAGTAAAGAACAAACACTAATAAATTAAAATTAAATAATAAATAAATTAAAATCTTAATATAATGCCTTTTTAACTCAAATATTATGCTTAATTTATTCTAGTACTTGAGAAAGGTTGATTAACAGACAGCCAAAATAAAAGGACCTTTCTATAAGGTATAATGCCTATATTAGTTTTAATTCGACCTCAAGTTTTAAATACATTTTAAATGACTGTTTTTAAATTACTTATGAAACTGATGAAATATATTTGTTCAGGATTAAGAAAAAAACAATAATTACCAATGTATTCAAGTCTATTGCAATAATTGTTAAGAGATCCCTATCATCCTTTTTTCTTTTATTTTTCTATACTGTATTTGCCTTCTATATGTTACTAAAAATAAATTAAAAATTTATTCTCACTAACTGCAAAGAGTACATTTGCCATAGCTACTAAGCTAAAATAGCAGATCAAACTGATGGACCTTGTACTGTTAAACAAATAGTATAAAAAGAGCAAAATACATACGGGGGTATTCTTTTGATGACTGCCTGAAGAACACTTTCAACATTCGTCCCAAGTTTAGCAGAAATCTAAAAATATATATGTGAAACAAACACTGAAAAAGTTAAGACTTCACTTTTCTATTCCTGTGACTGAGCTTTATAATTAGAAGGGAAAAAGAACTCTAAAAGTTATCAATTTGCTTGAAGAACTTGGTAAAAGGAAGCACAAAGCATATAATGTATCAACAACTGCCCTTCCATTACAGTTAGGTGATTCTCTGGTATTAAATTACAAAAGCATTCTGATTATGGTATTGAAAGAACAGTGGACTAAGAGTTCAAAAAAATCTGGGTTATAATCATCACTCCACATGTAATAAATGACTTCAAACAACACACATTTCTTTAAGCTTCAAATTCTTCATCTGATAAATGAACTGATTATTCATATTTTACCTAAACCTCAAGGTTGCTGTGTGAATAAACAATATATGTGGGTATCATACAGGTTAACTGTAGGGCATATTATTACTATTGTTCTCACACTGAAAATACAGGCCAAAAGACTCAAAACACATGTGCATCTGACTCACCTTTGTCATTACCAGTAATTGAACTATCTCTGAAATCTTTATTTCAAACCCAATTCCGTGAATACTTCCTCTTACCCTTTAAAGTCCCTCTAGATCAGAGTTTCTCAACTCGACACTAAGGACATTTTGGGCTGGATAATTCTTTGTTTGGGGTGCTGTTCTCTGAACTGTAAGATGCTTAACAGTATCCATGGATTCTCATCTACCCACAAGATGCCAGTAGCATCCATCCCCCAGTGCGACAACAAAAAAGGACTTCAGACATTGCCAAATGTTTCCTGAGGGGCAAAACTACCACCTAATGAGAACCACTGCTTTAGACTCTAGTACATTCTTTGCAACAATCCTTTAAGATCACAACCTCTAATCCACTGAATAGGCTACTTTTTTTTTTCAGTATCCATTCAGCCCCCTGCCTCTTTTCCCAGCTGAGACTCCAAGGGTCCACTGTTTGTAATCACTCTGTTTAACTACTTTTTATTCTCTATCATAAGCAGTTGGTAAAACCTCAACTGTGACTGCATCCAACTATGTGCCTTTTCTATGCCTATAATCAGAGCAGCTTAACATTGCTGGAGAAAAGTCAAGTAACTGGTCTGGTTGGTTTCTGTAAGTTCATGACCACAGACCTCAATGTGCAGTTAACATTTCCTGGTAGTCCCAGGACACATCCCTTACTAAATTCACATTGTTGCTCACTAAGATAATTCACACCACCTTCCTTTTCAATCTACACATTTTCCCTATGGCCAATTCACTCTCAGATACGTTTGCCTCTTACTTCATTTAAGGAAACAGAAAACATCAAAAACTCCTTTACCCAAACATACAAATCCATCTGCACCTGTATACACAAACTCTTTGCCTTCTCTCTTGTTACAATGTGTATTCTCACCTCTCTGAAAACTCAATCCTTGCATCCTCCTCTTCTGAATCCTACTCTCTAATCCTTCTCAAATTCTTATTCAAAACCCCCTACAAATCGATAATAATGTAGTCTGGCTTCTAGGACCTCTTTTTCTACCTACACTTCCTCCCTAGGAAACGGCATCCATTTCCGTGGCCTCAATACTACATACATGCTAAAGACTCTTAAATATCTTCGACTCAGCCCTCTCCACAAATGCCAGAATTGTAGATTTATTCAATATCTCTACTTGGATGTCTAATAGACATTTCAAACCCACTATGTCCAAAACACAGCTTTTCATTTTCCCACTGTGTCTGTTCCTCCCCGAGTCCTCTCCATATTAACAAATATCATATTCAACCAGTTGCTCAAATCCAAACCCTCCATGATTCTTTATTTCACTTCCCTACACATAACACACCAGCAAAATCTACTGTATCCACAAAACACACATCAAATTTGCCCACTTCCTCAACATCAGCAGCACATACTTAGCCACCACCATTTTGCACCTGGGCTACGACTACAAGCTGGTTTCCCCGTATCTCCTCTTACCCTTTTTTAATCCATTTTCTATAAGACAACCTGAATGATCAGCTTATTTTCCTCTCTTGCTTTAAAATTCTTTCATTATCTTAAAAATTTTAAACGCTTTAGCACAGCAAGAGTCCCAGAATGACTTGATTCCCGCCTAACCCTACAAAGCCATTTCATCTAACTTGCCTTCTTTCTGTCCCTTAAACATGCCAAACCTTGCCAAACATGCCAAGCCTTTACACTTGCTCCTTCCTCTTCCAGAAATGCATTTCTCCCAACTCTTCATTTCTTCAAGTCTCAGTTCATCAGAGAAGAATTCCCTAAGTTACTCTGCATCCCTGCTCCTCTCTGAGAAAAAGACTTTTTTCATTGTTAAGTATGGTAATTCCACCTGGAACAATACACTCTGTTGAATGTACTTCCTTGATAACATCTGTCTCATTCAATAATTACTATACTTACTTCTCTTTTTACTTACTCAGTGAGTGCCTCCCCAAGCAGAATATAAACACGAGACAGAGGTCTTGCCTGTACTGTTCACTGCTGTTGACCCTAGCCGGCACACACCAAATTAAGTATATGAATGAATTTTGTAAAGATTTACTAAAATCTGAACAGTTAATTATACTTCAATATAACATAATCCAAGTCATGATACCATAATTTCAGAACTGCCTTACAATGAGGTCCCTCTTCATAATAAAAACCATTAAATTCTACATATATATCCAAGAAAAAAAATTATTGCTTCTTCTAGTTATTACCAAGTTTATATAATCATCCAGTGTGTTAAAATTAAAAAAACAAACCAAAAAAAACCACTTCATCAGCTGAAACTTGCTTTTTCAAAACTCAAACAGGATTGAAAGTGGAAGCTAAACATTATATTACTGCACTGACAGACTCACTACACAAGCACGTAGCACAGCACAGTTCAGCGATGGCTATTTAACACCCAAAGCACCATTTAAAAGGTAAATTTAAAAATTCAAATTTAAAACAGTATCAACTTTGATATAAATAAAATCTATTTCCAAGAATGATATGTACATATGCCTTGAAATTAGTCTGGCCCTGCTCTTCAAAGAGAATATTTCCATAGAGGCAAAATGGCATACAAGAAATAATACTATAAAGAGTTGCAGGAGGCCTACATTTTAGTCCTGGCACATTAGCTAACTAGATCTATAACCTTAAGAAAGTGATAAAATCTTTGACTCTTAGTCCTTTCAACTGTATCATAAGAGTAATTTCTATCTGTCCTAACCATGTAATAGGGATTTTTGGCAAAGATCAAATGAAATATCAGTAAAAAGAACTTTGTAGAACTGTAAGATAATAATATACTTAGGCCAATTACCTGAGATTTTTGAAAGTAAAACCAAGTCTTCTAAAAAAAAAAAAAAAAGTATTTTACCTTAATGCATTCATCACTTGGAATATCAAACACCTTTTCAATTTGTTTTTCAACCCTTTCAGGATCAGCATTCTTCAGATCTATCTTAAAAAAAAAAATCATTATGTCTTAATATAATTAAATTAAAATGTATTATATATTAGTGGTATTTGGAGATAGATAAAAGCATACCTGCTTTTAAACTAACGGACCCCTTTATGATTTTATTTTCAAAAGTATTAAAATAAGAATAATCTAGAAAAAGGCAATATAATTTTAACAAGCATGGCCACTGAAAATAGGCATACAGCAGAGCAAGCATGAAACTTTAGCTATTCAAGGCAAAAGAGTTCAATAACACCATGTAAACCGATTTTATAAGTTAGATGTAACTTATAACAACAAACTGTCTTACCTATAAGCAACCTTGCTTCTTTTAAACCTAACTTCAATATCAAAAAATAAAACTGAATGCCATGCAGATTTTTAATTAAGACTCTTAATTTATTAATTTTAAAATATAAAAGTTAAGCTTTATCAACAGTGCTCAGTTTAGCACTTAACTGTTAAGTGTCCTGTGTTACATTGTTTCATCCTAGTTCATAAGGTCCTTTTCTTTTCCTTTATATAGTTTAGTCCAACACACTATTGTGCCTGCCCTGCCCTTTACTACAGAAACAGCCCCCCATCACTCCATGTAATTCAGGGAGACTATCTTCTCAACTACATGCCAGGGTATAGGAGTTTGAGTTGCAATTTTATCATATGCAATTCAAAGAAATAAATCCCACCAATATACAACTGACCCTTGAATAACAAAAGTTTCAACCGCACAGGTCCACTTGTATGCAGATTTTTTTTCAATAAATATGTAAAAATACACTTGTAGAACATCATGTGCAAGACTTGTATTGAGTGGATAGCCTATCCCTAGCAAAGGCATAAGATGAGTGATATTTAACATAAAATTAATAATGTGTTGGTTTTCTTACTGTTTTATAACTTTGCTTTCAAAGAATTACATTACCATACAGTATGCCTCTCATAACTGGAGAAACTGCATATCAGCCTATAATTATATATAAGCATATTTTTTTAAATGTAGCAATGTTTCCAATACCATTATGAATGTGACTGTAATACTGTATGCCATAAAAACTTTATAAGGATTCATTCATTAGTGTATATGCTAGGTTTCCATTAAGGAATCACATACAGTATCATACTATAAAGCAATCATATTTCTGCTTCATCATTATCAATGTGTGAATCATTACACCTGCAAATAAATATGAAGTTCTTTTTCACATTATGTTTTAATTTTTTGATGTCTAGTGTCAGTAATACATATAACATCTACAGTATTTTGTATCACCTAAGACAATATTGATGTAAGTACTGAGAGATGATTCACCTTATAAACAGATGACATAAACTTAGGGTATTGATAAATAGAGTACTGTAAATATATTTTCTCCTCCTTATGATTTTCTTAGCATTTTATTTTCTCTAGCTTACTTTATTGTAAGAATATAGTATACAATACATATAACATACAAAGTATGTATTAAGAGACTGTTTAAGCTACTGGTAAGGCTTCGGTCAACAGTAGGCCATTAGTAGTTAAGTTTGTGGGGAGCCAAAAGTTACACGCAGATTTTTGACTTTTCTTTTCCTTTATATAGTTTACAAAGTAAAATAATAAATAGCATTGTTGTGCTAACAAATTACCTTGTTTATGACTGGAATTACCGATAGCTGTGCTTCAAAAGCAAGAAAGAAGTTTGCTACAGTTTGGGCTTGAATACCCTGGAAATACCAAGACACAAGACACTAAGATGATCATTCTACCATTTATGGCAAAAGTTGTAATTCAAGACCATTCCACACATCCTCACCAAAAGCAAAGGTACAAGGCAAACTATGGTATCCATACTTCCATGCATCTGGATCATTCCCTGTGAAAATTTCTTTCAGTTCAGGAAATGTTTTTTAGAGGGCACTGTGTTACGCTTTGGAGACAAAGCAGTAAAACACAGATCCTTAAGGACCTCTAAGCCTCCCAAAGGACTCTTGTGACATTTTGTAAAGCCCAGTATACGTATGTAAGGTAGAGACTGACTCTCCCTGACAGGCTCAGGGAAGATTTAACACAACAACAAAAAAATCTTTGGGTTTTGAATGAAGAGTCTGTGAGAAACTGAAATATATCAAAAGCTTACTTTAAATAGTATATCACAGGTCTTATATTCTCATCTCAATATGTTTTTATGGTTATGTTTATACCAGAGAACTTGGTAATGTTACTGACAATGTTTCTTTAAGCCTAACACTTTACAAATTATTACCTTAAAAACACCCAAAATGACCTCAAAAATAAAGATTTATTTTCAAGTTCTGCTAAAAAATTGAAACCTCAGATTAAGAACTGCTTAAAATTGAGGTTTTTTTGGTAGGATGTATAAATAGCATGACACACTTCAAAAATCTCTTGAACAATTCCTCTGAGCAGCTTAACATTTTTAAAAGGATGAACTAGGCAACTTCACAGACAAGTTTAGTGTAATAAAACTTCAAATTAACAGGACCAAAACATAACTTTAAGTAATAAATCTTATTTTCTTCAAACACAAAAATTCTATTTCCCAAAGCATTTTAAGGAAAACCCTGGAACAACCAAATAGCATATCACATCATGTAATATTAAAGTACCTACCTCATTTGCATCCACCACAAGTAAAACACCCTGGCAAGCTGAGAGTGACCTGGATACTTCATAACTAAAATCAACATGGCCCTGAGAAACAAAAAATATTAATGCCTCTAAATGTTAGAGTTTAAATGTTTCTTAGGGAGGGGCATTATGGTAAATCTATTGACTCCACTGGATAAAAAGTTAACAGGTTTCTTTTTTAGCCTGTGCTTGTGAAACAACTTACACTAACATAAGAACACTGAGAAAACAAAAAGCAAAGTGAGGTGTTTAATGTTCAGTTCAAAAACTGAAAACAGGATTTGTCTGCAGTATTAATACAAGGCTGATCTTAATTAATAATAGAGAAAAAATTGATATTAAACTTACCGGTGTATCGATGAGATTTAAAAGGTACTGCTTTCCTTCATAATCATAGAAGAGAGACGCTGTCTGTGCTTTAACAGTGATTCCTCTTTCTCGTTCCACTTGCAATTTATCAAGAACTCGTTTATTATTTTTTGTTTTATCAATTGCCCCTATAAATAGAAATGTTTATTGATATTTCTATGAGCTTTTAAAAAGAGACAATACTGCATATACAATTAAAACCAAACTTTTAAAAAGCATGGTAAAATTATCAATTATTCATTGCCATTAATTAGGTATAGAACATAAAATGAAAATACCTGTTAGTTCCAGGAGCCTGTCGGCTAAAGTACTTTTGCCATGATCCACATGTGCAATAATACTGAAATTTCTAGTGTTTTCAACAGGGAATCTAGACATATCAATTTTTTCCTAGAAAGGGGAGAGACATACTACATTTATGAGTATAAATTGTGCACAATATGAAACAAGTATACTAAATTAAAGAATGTTCGTTTAGTCTTCTTAGAACAATTTCCTTTATAGCATTTATATTGTTTATATTATTCCTCTGACAGTAAAGAGACGTATGGCTAAAGTCGTATTACAAGCAATGGATTACAACAGGACCATCAAAAACATTGGTTTCACTGTCAAAGGTGACCATATAGCTAAATAAGTCTCATAATATTTCCATCACTCGAGGGCCAATGAGGAACTGAATGTATTTTCATGAATGGAGAACACAAGATACGTAGAACTCCTCTACAGCCTTAGAGCAGCGGTCCCCAACCTTTTTCGCACCAGGGACCAGTTTCATGGAAGACAATTGTTCCATGGATGGGGGGCAGGGGGAGGTTCAGGCGGCCATGCGAGTGATGGGGAGCGATGCGGGGCGGCAGATGAAGCTTCCCCCCGCTGGCCCTCACCTCCCGCTGTGCGGCCCGGTTCCTAACAGGCCTCAGACCAATGCTGCCACTGCCTTGGAGCACCTGGTCTAACAAAATCTCTTGAAACAAAAAAGTTACAGAGAAGCTGAAAGAATAAAAGGAAAAGTTTTCGCCCCCATCACATATTTAATCAACAGTCTACTTAAAAATCTGTGCTCCTAGTAGAGCCTTCAAAAGTTTAATTTAGATGATTTTATTTGACAACTTCTTTGGAGAGAGAGAAGGAAAAAAAAAAAAAGATCACATCAGGAAGAAAAGCCTCTTACTTATCACTTTAATTCTTAAAATATTTTGAAAAGTTAACTTCTGATTTTTAGTTGCATACAGCTTTACTGTTTTACTGAGACTCACTGCAAATTGCTAAAAACTGGTATTTAAGTAGATATGTCAGTTTTTTGTACTCAAACATTTCATTTTTCCAATCAAATTTTTATCTTCTACCAGCAAAAAAAAAAAAAAGTGAAATTACAGTGAAATACACAACTCTCATGAGCTTAAGTTTCCTTTTTTTATAAGTGCTCCAATACAAGGCGCACAATAAGAGTGCAACTACACCTGAAAGAAATTCTGCAAAAAAACTAAACCTGATTTGTTTGCCCCGTGGATTTCCCCCCACACCATTCAATTCGAAAGATATACAGTCCTGCACCATTTTTAAGATCTGGGAATTGCAACATAAATCCATTTTACATTCCACAGGCATTTTAGAAAAGGGTAAAACCTAATAATTATAGTCTTTTTTATCCGCAGTTACTCATAACTTGCGTTCAGTTACTTTACTGCCTAAACTGTATCTCTTCACAGTTATCAGACAGTATAGTTTTTAGAGTCGCTGAAGTCCCACCTCCTCCAACCACAGGAATACAGTCAGAACTGCACAACCCTGCTCCGGCTGAGACAAAACGAAATAATAAAACAAACAGAAGCTACGGCATACCCAGCACTCCTTACAGTGTAGGTACTGGGCTAAAAGGTCTGTGCCTTACACCGTGCAAGCCTCACAAACAGCCATTCGGAGTTTTATGAGCATCTCATTTAACAACGGAAGAAACAGTCACAGAAAGGTCAGGTAACCTGCCCAAGTCCCACCGCTAAAAAGTTGCACGAAAATGGAACGAGCAGCTTCCCCAGTAGGCTTTTAAAATTAAATACATGCTGAGACCAGCACCTCGCATAAACAATAAAAGAGTTCTGATATCACCAGTGAGGAAAGTTAGGGCGTGACTTGCCCAAGGTCACACTGGTGAGCAACGGAGTCAGAAACCCGAGCGGAGTCCGCGCCCTTCACAGAAGCGCAGCCTCCGTTCACAGGTAGTCCTAGGAAGGCCGACACATTCCCAAGTTCGCCAGGAGCCCCCTCCCAAGTTTTAAAACTTGGCTGACGAGAAACTCAGGGGCGGTCACCTTGCGGTCCGCGGAGCTGTAGCTCCTGTCCGGAGGCTTGGACTCGGCTGCAGCTCCCCGGGTCGGCGCAGGGCGAGGCGCGGGCAGCCCCCGACGCACCGCCCGGGTGGCCCAGGCCGCGAGCGCGCATCTGCGCCAGCAGCCCTGACCCGCAAGCGTCCACATCTCCCCGCGCGACAGAATCGTCAGGAGAGGGTCCCGAGAAGCGACGGCGCCATCACCCCCGCCTCCGTTTCCTCCAAGACGCCCCCGCTAGGGGCAGGATTCAAACACGCCTTCGGAAGCAGGGAGGAAGACTTGAGCTGGGAAGCACCACCCAACCAGCGACCGCGACAGGACGCCCAAGACGCTCGGCGACTCGCTGACGTCCGGACGTCGCATGACGTCTTGACGTCAGCGTGCCTCCGCGCGGAGCTGTAAGGAAGTCACGTGAGGGAAGCTCTCGCGGGTAGTGTTACTTGTGCTCTTAGCGAAACCTTGGGGGTTAACCTACCAAATGGCAAAGTACGAGAGTAACTTTTAAAATCTAGAAGTTGAGGTGTATTCTCCATGTTGTCTCCGATATCGCTAAAGAAGCTGAGGTGTATTCTCCATGTTGTCTGCGGTATCGCTAGTATTGAAGTGCATCCGAATGGAAACGGGCAGTAAAATTTATTGCAATAATGTATCCTAGGAAAGTTTGGGCCAGAAGTGAAGGTGGAAAAAAATTACATCCTGACAGCCCTTAATCTCTATCACCTTCGGGTTACCACTTCAACAGTGTTTACCTTGTGGGGCGGGCAGAGCTCTAAGGTGGAAGATAACGGTAAGAGATAATGAGACCTGTATACCACATCTAGTGTCTGTCTCCCACTATCTCCCGTGGACATTTCTGCAATATGCAGGGTTTGGTGCAGAAGAAAAGCAGCGGCTGTATTGAGTTCACCATTGTACTGTTTCTAGTTATTTCTTGGGACTACTGTAAATTAAAACAATACTTGATACATCACTAATTGCTACTGTCATCTTACAGAATGAACTTAATAGCTACCTTGAAATGTATTGAACACAATCGTTTCTAATAGTTCATATAAGTTAGTGTTGCCCAAATTTCAATAATTTGCATATTATCCTCAATGATTTTCACCATGTCCTCATACCGCTATTATATACGTGATATTTTTCTTTAAATCAACTTACCTTTTATACTTGAATGAGTTTATTTTAAAAGAAAAATTTGTATCATTTTCTATAAATGGAAAAAGCACTGTGACCTGTCCTAAATTTCAAAGTAAAAATAAGTGTAATTAATAATAAATGTGATTCAATTCTAAATAAATGTTACCTGATAAAGGCTCAGAATCTCTCTTGATTAAAAATGGGGATGAATAAGCATTAAAGAATTTTAAAACATAGCACCAAACTGAGATAATTCTTCTTGACCTAATCAGCAGTATTGAAGTAAAATTGAAAGGAGAAGAATTTTCTCTGTATGATTCAGTGTCCTTAATGCCATGTCTATGTTCAACCTAAAATTATCTTGGTACCTCCATTAGTCCCACACTTTGGGAATACTGCAATATCTTATGTGGTTGACATTATACTCCCAGACCCAAGATGAAATATGAATTTATTAGAAAAATACTGAGCATGCCTGTCATGTAATGTACTAGATGTGCAAACTCAGACAAATTAAGCAAATTGTCTGAAATTGTATAATAGGTAAATGGAAAAAATCTATATTTGAATTCAGATTAAAAACCAAAGCTCTAACCTCTACAATACCTTTGACAATACCTCTACAATACCTTTTAGTATTCAACCTGGGAAGAAAGGGGAAGTGGAGTCACTATAAGTTTCAAAGTTGAGGTATTGTTTTTCTGGGCCTTGAAGGATAAAAAGTTTTTCTGAAAGAGATAACTGGAGCCTAATCAAGCAGAGGGATCATTGCCAGCATAATTGTACTTACTATGTTCCCAATACTATTCTACACACTTTGTATATATCAACTCAATCCTTACAGAGCCCTCTAATGCAGGTACCTTATGATTGTTTCTATTGTACACGTATCTGAGAAAAATGTGGCCCAGGCTTTTTAAGTAACTGCCTAAAGTCACAGAGTTAGTGATGAAGTGGGCTGTGAGCCCAGGTGGACTGGATCCAGAGTCTACGTCCCTTAACCACTCCATTAAACTCTGCTGAGCGAGGGTAAATGAGTAAAAAGGTATGACATTGAGTTAATGCTCAGAAGAGGAAAATGGCCAAGATTAGAGCCTCGGCATTTTACTTGAGGCAAGGGTTTCTGAAGAGCACACATAATTAAAAACATATAAATGGAGGCTCATTTCCCCGTAGAAGGGAATGTATAATAGGGAAGTTACATTCTTGCATAGTACAGTCATCTTCAACTATTGTATTTATGTTTTTAAACATATTTGAAGGGTCTATTGATTTGCTAGGGCTGCAAGAACAAAGTACAGTAGAGGGGGTGGCATAAACAAAGAAATTTATTTTCTCACGGTTCTGGAAAGCAGAAGTCCAAGATCAAGGTGTCAGCTGTGTTGGTTTTTTCTGAGGCCTTCCTCCTTGGCTTATAGATGACCATCTTCTCCCTGTGTCTCCATATGGTCTTCTCTCAATACCTGTCTGTGTCCTAATCTCCTCTTCTGATAAGGACACCAGTCATATTGGATTTGGGTCCACTCTAATGACCTGTTTTTAAGTTAATTACCTTTTTAAAGACTTTATCTTTAAATATGGTCACATTCTGAGGTGTACTAGGGGTTAAGACTTCAACATGTGAACTTTAAATATCAATTCAGCCCATAAGAGAGGGAATAATAAATTTAAAAATTATATATATAAACAATAATTTTTATCACCTCTAAATTCTGTTTCAAAGTTACTGATATGTTGGAGCATTTTTAACATTAGTAATACCATTAATAAATATTTAATATCAGTTCAATAGTTATCACAGGTACACACACAAGCTTAGGGCAACTTCACATGATGTTAACAAAGGATCTGGATCTCCAGAGTTGTTATTAACAGGATAAAATGGTGCCCCAACATGTCTACAGTGGAAAATACAGCTTGGAATTCACATTTCAGTTAGTTTTTTAAGTCTTCTGTGATTTATTTTTTTGAGTTTCATATTTTTTTTCAAATTGTGCACATAAATTAAGGCTTTATAGATATTTTTATATCAGAAAATAGCAAGTATCTGGGGAAAAGAGAAGAAAAATTGGTTGGTGTTACATATGGAAAGAACAATTTCAGCCAAGTTTCTGAAGGACCTTGGATAGGGTCTTTGCTACTTACCATTTCACTATCATTCCGTGCAGAAGTGATTGTAAGGAAATAACACAGGTTTTCCTTAGGAAGCCTACTATGACAATGGTGTGTAAATGAATTGAAGAGGAAAGTGGATGAAGTAATGAGAGAGAAACAGAGGCAGAGAGAGGAGAGTCTTCTATGTTATAATCTAGGTGAGACACAGTAAGGGCCTGAAGGAGTCACTGGAGTGAATAGGGATGAAGGAGTGATTGGTAGACATTTTGAGATAGAATTAACTGAGTTAATTTGATGTAGAGAGAGAGGGAGGCATCCAAATTTTCTAACTCTGCTAGATTGGAGAATGTAATTGCTGTTTACCAAAATGTGAAGCATAGATATTAAATATCTCACAGGTAGTTGTAAATGGAGCTTGGGAAAAAGTTCAGGGCTAGAGTTTTGGAACCATATATAAAAAGGTAATAAAACAAAAACAGTGGTACTGAGTGAGTTTTTGAGGTCAGAGAGTAGAAAATAAAATAGTTGAGAAAAGCACTTGCCATATCTTAGGGTATCCTTTTGTGAAATAAGAAAAACAAGCCTTACAGTCACAGAATAGCTTGTATGGTGTGTGTTGACATTTTTCAGGAATTTCCTTAAGTATCCAAGAGTACAGTATTAAGCCATGAGGATGCAAACATGAAATAGATATGATTTATTTATATACATTTATAAAGAGCTAACTATCTGTCATATACTCTTCTAAGCATGTTATAAATATTACCTCAATTAATCCTCAAAACAATCCTATGATTAGTATAATTGTCTGTGTTTCACACTTGAAATGTATCAACTGGTCTCTGATTTCCACTCATCACAGGTATTATCTACTGGTTTAAAAAATTCACTAGGACTACAAGGGAAAAAGCAGCATTTTGTTCCATTTTGCACTGTTGAAACTTCTGTGGTGGTCTTGTCAGATGAAAACCAATCCGATTACTTTCTAACTTCATGGGATATAGGTCTTTATGGTTTAAAAAGATCCTTAAAAGCAAAGCTTATTGTCCACAAATTTCTCAATGAGAAATTGATTCAGGGATTTAGAAATAACTAAAATGACTTGTCTTTGGCATTCTTACTCTTACTGTTTGGGGTGTATAGAAACCTGTTTGGCGCCCCAGTTTAAAGTCTTTGACCTGCTGAGATGATGGGGTGCTCCTGCATCAAAGTAAGTCACACACGAATGGCCCAGAGCTTTGGTTCTCAGTCAACTAACTTCCATAACCCCAAGGGAAAGCCCAATGTTCTTTGGACTGTCGTATGTTTGGGAGCACACAGCTTCACTAGGAAGAAGATGAAAGTTATGTCCTCTTCCAAAACTATGTCGGTGAGCAACTGTATTTCATTTAAGAGGACTTCAGTAAGAGTTTCGATGGATTTTGCTATAAAAAATTAAATTACTTATAAGTAATTTAATATGGATGTTGATGTATAATTTTTATCTTCATAAAATGGGGGAAGGCATTAGGATTAGAAGTGTTTAAACTGAAAAAGTATCCAAACCCAACAAGTACAACAGTAGCAAAATAAGAGACAGCAATAAAAGACACATTAGTTCTTACAGTGTTTCTACCAGAAGGTGTACTGTCATTCTGGTCAGAATCACATGGCTTTCACACAAAGTCAGCAGGGTCTTCTTCAAAGGAAAAACTAGGTGCTGATAGGAGAGAAAAATGAAGGTGGATACTGGGGAACAATAAACGTTCATTACAGGTATGAAAGGATTCGTAAACAACCCAGCGAAGTGAATTTCTAAGTGTACAAATGCCAAGGAAAATAGATATTTATTCCTGAAGGGAATTAATTTTTCTGTGACTTCGTCTTAGATAATCACATTAGCATCTAGTTCTTACCTGCTTTATTTTTTGCTTCCCTGACATCTTTTATTCTTTCATTGTGAATCATTACTTGCTGATTAATTTGTCCTCTTCTAATTGCTTTGATTCTTAATGTTAGTTTTAGATTTATTAAACTCTTCACATAAATATTCATTTATTTGAAAGGGAGTTAGTTACCTTAGGGACAGTATCATTTCCAAAATTTTGTGCTTATTTCTCTTTGGCAGTTGTAGAACTTATTTCTTCCTTGCTCCCAATTTCTAAAGAAATTGTCACATCTAGAGTAAAGAATAAGAAGAATAAACTCTTTTAAAGTTGCACTAAGAAGATGAAAAAAGTAAACAACTGTCAAAAAAAAAAAAAAGCCTAGGGGCTCTACTGAAAAGCATCTCTGCAGATTGCAGTAGATTTAAGTTTGCAATAAAATATGTGAGCAGAAATTGTTGGCACATTCAGGCTGTATATCAAACAGCTTTGCATCACAGGTAATATTCTGCCATCAGAAGCTTCTGCTGTGGCTACATTAAGAGTGTAGCCTTTTATTTATTTATTTTTTAAGGTACACTTACCTGCAATATCTCAGTAGTTATAGGAGATGTTTTTATACATCATACAGTCCAAAAACTTCATTCTATTGATGAGAAAACTGAGATCCAAAGAAGCTAATTAAATTGACTGAGGTCAAACAGTGAGGAGAAGGCAGCTTGTGTTACTGGATGCAAGCCTACAAGTTTGCAGAAATGATTGCTAGGGAAATCTCAGAAACGAAACTCAGTGGCTGTCTTAGTGGAGAAACTTGATTCTGTTCTTCCAGAAAAAGATGAGCTGTAGGTTCTCTGGTATCATTTCATTGGATGAATGTAATGTCTCCTATTTCCCTTCTTTGTCAAAATAAATGATTTAGGGAGAAATAGTGTATCTGACATTAAGAGGAGACATTATAATGGGTATGGGTTTGCCTTGCCAGATAAATTATCTGACCTTCTTAGAAAATGAGAGATGCAGAATATGTGCATGGTATTTGTGAAGATGCCTTAACTGGATTCTCTGCTTCCCAGCCTATCACCAGGCTGCAATTAAGCTGTTGAACTAAGATCTCATCTGAACTAGAGTCTCATGGAAAGTCACAACTGCGAAAGGATCCTTTACCAAGATCACTCAGTGATTGTTGGCAGCAGTCAGATCCTGTCTGCTGGACTGAGGACCTCACTTCCTACCTCTCTGTTTACTGGAGATCTCCCAGTTCCAAGCCACCTGGGCCTCTCCCACAAGCCAACTTGCATCATCAAAGTGTGTAAATCAAGAAGGCAATAGATTAGAGTCTCCTAGCAAGATAGAATAACTTAATTACAGCCATAACACCACATCACCTTTGCCATATTTTACCAATTAGAACCAAGTTGCTTGTCCAGACTACACTCAAGGGAAGGTATAGTACAAGGTATGAACACCAAGATGCTGGAACCAATGGGAGCCATGTAAGATGCTGCCTATAACAATTAGAAGACAGCATTTCCAAAAAGGCCTGTTGGTGTAACTATTATTCTATGAGAACCATAGTGTGATATCCACAGCCTAACATTCACAGCCTAAAAACTTGCTTAGCAGATTTCCATACAGAAACACTGATGCAATGGAAAGTAAAAGGAAGATTTGGCAGATGATTTTATTGTATTTAAAGCACATACTTATTTTGGCAATAAATAAATGCCAGAAATCATTTATAACCTACAATTTCTTATTTCTCCAACCAAAAAGTTAAACAATTATTAATGACATTTGAATTGTATTTATTTTTGAGACTTTATTTATTAAGAGTAGTTTTAGGGTCACAACAAAATTGAGAGTTAGGTACAGAGATTTCCCATATCCTCTGTGTGCTGCATATTAATTAATTCTTCCTCCTCCCAACCCCTGGCAATCACTGACTGTTTTTTTTACTGTCTCCTTAGTTTTGCCTTTTCCAAAATATCATGTAGTTGGAAACATACAGGATATAGCATTTTCAGTCTGGCTTCTTTCACTTAGTAATAAGCATGTGATATTTCTATATGTCTTTGCATAGTTTGATCACTTATTTCTTTTTAGCACTGAACAATATTCCATTGTGTGGATACACCACAGTTATTTATCCTCTCACAGACTGAAGAACATCTCGGTTGCTTCCAAGTTTTGGCAGTTACAAATAAAGCTGCTGTAAACATCAATGTGCAGGTTTTGGTGTAGACATAAGTTTTCAACTCCTTTGGGTAAATACCAAGGAGTGTGATGCATCTATTATTTAATAGAAATGTTTGTCTTTAATATTTGCTGTTATCAATTAATTTATCAGTTTTGCTAATTACTATGAGTTATTACTGTTTCTAACTGCATGATCTATATATCACATGATCTATCTATCTATCTATCTATCTATCTATATATATATATATACTAAAACAAGCTCATGTAAGTTATAAAGGCCATTACATGATGTGAGAAATATATTTTAAATGGTCAGTCCTGAAAATCAATTCTGTCAAATGAATTTGGGACTGTATTCATTAGTAGTGTTCTTTGTTAAATGCTGTGAACAAGAATAGTGGATATTCCATTTATCATTGAATCAATTTATCAGTTAATTGGAAGCACAGAGAAGTAAACATAAGTGAAACAGTTTTAATAAACTGCAAATTGGAAATGACTGAGAAAAGAGAAAAGTTAAGATTGATGGGGATTTCACTATGTTATGTGACATTTTAGAGTATGTTACTCTGATAAAATGTTAAGAAATCCTGTTAACACAATTTTTATTCATAATGCATATCCATTAATCTTGACAAAATTCTAAAAAATGATACAAAAATGTTCAGTTACCTTATTTGGTTTTCATTAATTCAACAATTTTCATTGAGCATCCAGGTACTGTGCTATATACTATGATGAAATACAAATGTAAATAAGCTCTAAACTATCGCCCCAGGATGGAATATAAGCCCTGGATATAATTATGTCAAGTGGTAAATTATGGCTGTAATGAGATACGTAAAAGAAAGATTTTCAACTTATAGCAGTAATTGCCTATGATATATTTAGCCTAAATTCTGTGTTTCACCACAAATGCTTCTAACCAACTGAAGCTATTAGGCCCTAATGTATATTGAACTTTCACCAGCTATAGTACAAGTGATATCCTTTTGGCCCTGTGGTTTTCTCTTTAACACTGGGCACAAGTGAAAGACCCTTTCCTGACCAATGTACCATGGGGCTTATTTTTAACTAAACTTGTAGAGACTTACATACCCCTGTGCTTTATCCAGAAAGTAAACACCAATCCTCATCTAACATAACCATCATGAACTCCCACCACTTCCCTAGCTCATAATGCTTCATGCAGTTTCCCCTCAGAAAACTATTCATTGAATTTTTCACAGGTGTGTGTTCTCTTGCTTTGCCAGTCAGTAAATTCTGTGCTCACTTTGATGATCACAATAGTGGTTCTGTTGTTTCCTTCCGAGTTTTGGAAATCAGAGCCAAAACATTGCTCTCTTAAAGCCTAAAATCTGTCTGTAAGAGATGAGATCGTGAATAACCAAAAGCACTTCAAGAAAAAGGAATGGTGTACAGGTCAGAATGGTTGGTATAACAATAAATAGTTTCAGTATAGCTGAAGAAAAACATGCGTCCATCAGAATGAAGATAAACAAGAAACAAAAAAAGAAGAAAGGGTTCAAGAAGCAAAGGTTGACAGTGCCTTTACAGGGTCCACAGCTGTGAGTTCCTTGAACCAAGAACTTTATCTGCTGGCCAGACGTGGAAGCATAGAGAGCTGAAATAAAGTCCCCAGGCTCTGATTCCACCTCACTAACTAATCTTCCAATTATCTTCTGCCTTGCATATAGATTCCTCTGCAACATTCTTGGTCAAATGTACCTTTTCAGTTTTTTTTTTTGTTTTGTTTTGTTTTGTTTTTTATAATTTCACTTATTTATTTATTTATTTATTTTTGGCTGTGTTGGGTCTTCGTTTCTGTGCGCGGGCTTTCTCTAGTTGCGGCAAGTGGGGGCCACTCTTCATCGCGGTGCGTGGGCCTCTCACTATCGCGGCCTCTCTTGTTGCGGAGCACAGGCTCCAGACGTGCAGGCTCCAGACGCGCAGGCTCAGTAGTTGTGGCGCATGGGCTTAGTTGCTCCGTGGCATGTGGGATCTTCCCAGACCAGGGCTCGAACCCGCGTCCCCTGCATTGGCAGGCAGACTCTCAACCACTGCGCCACCAGGGAAGCCCCACCTTTTCAGTTTTGAAGTTAAAGATTTGAAGCCCAGTAATTCTCACCTCTCATGAATGATGTCTCCTCCCTGGTGTGAAAGATTTAGGATTAAGGAGATGACACTAACACACATATGCACTTTTTATAAGCGACTACAAATATACATATTGCAACAAAAAGAACATGTACTAGTTGCAAAGTTTGTGTAAAAATTCTTACTGTCCAAAAATTGTACCAACTTCCACTGAAAAAACAGAGAAGTATCTGCTCAGTGAATATGCTGCCTCCCTTTTTGAGTTTTTTATGGATCAATTTATAACCAACCTCACAATCAATATTTCTTCCCACTACAGTCCCTTTTCTCACTTGGGCCACTCATGTGGTTGCTGTGGAACATTAACATTCCTAAAATCCCTACAGTTTAATTGAGAGGGTCTATAACTGTAGTGTAAGCCCTGACATTTGGGTCTTTTCTTTTCTGTAATGCAAGTGCCTGACTTAAGCTTTGAATGCGGAGGCCTCCACGTCAAAGATGGCTGTCTCAAATAAACACATTGCCAGGCACAGGATTAGTTCAAGAGCCAGGCCATGCCTGATCCCCTCCTTTGTTTCAGAGACCTTAGTTGGTTTTGATAGCTGACCACTTGGGCCACTTGTTTTTTTTCTCCTCCCACACTTTAAAGTCCTTCTCTAATGTTTTAAATTCACCAATAAAAAGTGGGCTCATGACTCCTTAGTCCCCCACCCTTGATCCCAATAAAGGTAGAACCCCAGGCCCACGTTCTCTCTCTCTCTCTCTCTCTCTCTCTCTCTCTCTCTCTCTCTACCTGCTACCTCTCTGTGTGGCCCCAGTTGTGCTATGTAATTTCCAGAACTTGTAAGTAATAAACCTTGTTTCTTTCAAAGTTTCCTGTGATTATTGCTGAGGGCATCTGGCAATATAAGAATGCCAAGGGCCAGTCCAACCAGTCCAACCACAGCATTGGTGTAAAATCTAGATCTCCAAGGGTCTCAGGAATCTTCGTAAGTCATTTCTATGCGTGGGCTGTCCTTGTGCACTTGTTCCTCAATGGTTAAAATCATTTTTCTTGGGAATTCCCTGGTGGTCCAGTGGTCAGGACTCTCTGCCCCACTGCAGGTGGCCAGGGTTCAATCCCTGGTCTGGGAACTAAGATCCCACATGCCGCATGGCGTGGCCAAAAAAACCAAAAAAACATTTTTCTCACTACAGAGTCCTCAGCTTTTTATCATAGAAATTTTGCCCAGATTCCGGCAACCGGTGATTCCACGTATTTTCAGATAGTGGAATACTGATCTTTTTTCTAAACCCCCATAGGTATTCTGCTGGGAATTGTGAAGTAATTTTGTAGCCTAGTGCCATTTTAAACAAGAGACTCCAGATTTTTTAAAAAGAAAATAAAGTTGTATTCAAAATATTATTTTGTTACTCTGCACGCTATTTTCCCCAGCTCATATTTGTGAATGAAAATATAAATACAGCAAAGAAGAGAGTTTTCCTTGATAGGGCTCCTCTGTATCAAGGCAATGTTTGAGTAAACGTCCTATTAAGTTAAAACTCTAAGCTGTAAGTAGTTTGTGGAGTCCTCATGCCAAAAGAAGGTCGTGATATCGTTTTATGAAATAGAATTTGTACATTGACAGTTACATTTAGATATAGGCCATGTCTGATAATTTTTTAAAATTCTGTAACTACATTCACCCAGTGAATATAATAAAATATTCAGTTTAAACTTGGAATATCTTGGAAAAAATCTCAGTAATGGTACAGTTGCAAAGGTATAATTATGGCAGAGCATTGGGAAAGAGTTTGCCCTTCACTGATGAAAGCAATATAGCCAGCATAAGCTTATGTCTTTACTGATTGGTGCCTAAGGGAGTTTAGTCAAAGTAATAAGGGGTATCTTGGCAATAAAGTTCATTCTTAGCCTTTCTGTTATTAGAAATCTTATTTCTTTATTAAAAAATAAGAGATGCATGCTGAAGAAATGTTTTATGTCTATAGTAATCACAACCTGTCTACATGACAATGTAAGTACTCTTCCAACCCACCACCATCTCCTGGGTAAAATGGATTTTTCATACAAATTTGTATACTATCAAAGTAGAGTTTACTAAAAATATTTATGTGTTGAGTGACTGTGAATAATGAACACAAGAGTAAATACAGGCACCTTCTATTGATCCAACTTCTTTTCCACCTAGAAGTTATGGGCCATGAACAAAAAAAAATGGAGTCATTTATGTCAAAATGGAGCTGGGAGACCACTAGGGAAGTGGAACTGACACATGTCCACATCTGGATGCAACATAAACTTTTGATTAGGCCATCCTGAGACCACCTGGGACTTGTTTTCTTTACTCTCTAGAGATGGCAGCTTAGCAACCAACCTGCTGCCAACAAGTGACTGAATGCCTGCGACACCAATCATAGTTCTGTAAAAATAACCTTCTGTGGAAAGTCTTGTAAGTTGCCTTTATAAACTCCTGCCATTTTCCATTTACCTTGGAGCACATTTGAGTTGCTACTCCAATCTATGTCTCCTGAATTGCAATACTTAAAACCTCAAGTAAACTTTCTCTTATTTGCAGCTTTTTGTGTGTTTTTGTTGTTGTTGTTGACAAGTGTAATCATCATAATCATAACAGATAACATTTATTGAGCATTTGCAACTTGCCCCTGCCTGTGTTAATTGTTCCTGTTCAAAATCCTGTTTAATCCTCATATTTTATACACAAATTTATTTATACATGTACATATATACACATATATAAATTACATATATGTATCTACTGATTAACAATTTAGGTATATTATGAAACACAGGGAAAAATAAAATTAAGTTCATGAGATAAAGATAAAATACATAGTAGCTACGAGGTAGGAAAAAATTTTATTCTTGCTTTATGAATGAGGGAGCTGAGGATCCGTGTGGTTAGATAACTTGTGGAGGAATTTATGTAATTCCTAGGAAAATTTTCCTATAAAATTAGTTATATCAGTATGCTAAATTTATATTGTATGTATATTTAATTTATTACACTTTAAAATGATTATTAGAATAATATGGCTACTAAGAATGTACAAATTAACTACTACTCATATCAGTTTTCATAATTTCAGGTGTAAATTATATTTTGCTAACAGTTAGTTGCTATCAAACTGAAAACTTGTACCTGTTCAGTAATAATTCTGCCAGATTCCAATTTTTTCTTCTAAGACAAAAGTGGAAGCTAACAAGAAATAGCCAAATTAAAAGTCAGGGATAATTATGTTGCATTAATGAAAGAAAACCCTGTCATTTTCTTTTCTTTTCTTTTCTTGTCATAGGACACATTGAACTCTTTAAAATTCATGCAACGAAACAGAATTTTATGTCCACTTTCATGTGACTGTGTAACATTCAGGGCTGCAGTTTCAGGCTTATAAAATGGAAGCAGCATGGTCTTTAAAGGGCAGATGATCAGGAACAAATCTTATGTGGTATTAACAAAAGAAGCGTGTAGAGAACACTGAGCAAAATGCATTTTAAAAAGTAATGGAACACAACATGTATTTTTTTCTGCCTTAATAAGAGTAGTAATTTATAGTATAATGCACATTAAATTGCAATACAGACTGCCAAAATAATTACTTGATAAACACTGATAACAAACAACCCATTTGTCTTTCAGCAGAGGTAGAAAATGATGAAATATTTTTCTCTTGGTTCATTGGCAGCTCTGTTCAGCTGAAAATAATTCGTTGGAAATTGTGAATAAATATCGTTTAGTATTTCCAAACAGGTACATCCCAAAACTAGTGTTTCAGACAGCCATTGATAGTCTTTTTGGGGAAACAGTCTGAGTTATGAAAGGAAATGGGGCTGAGTGAGAGAACTGATTTTCCAGATTAGGCTCTGTCACATATTAGATGTGTGACTGTGCAGAAGTCAGCCTCTTGGAGCCTCTATTTTTATATCGAAATATTACAGTCATGGATGTCATAATCATATGTGATTCTTAGAGAGACTGACACAATTGAAATACTGGTTTTTGAGTAGGCGAAATTAATAGTAGTGATTATTCATCCAACCATCTAACCCCTAATCCTTTAATTTAACAAAAATATGTATGCGTAATTGTCAGGTACAGGGCAAATTATTTCAGATACAGCTGTTGATCAACTTACAATCTTTTGACACTTGACAGATCACCAGAGAGAGATTAAGAAATTACAGATGGGGATTCTTCTCCTTATTCCCACCGCAAATTGCAGTCAACCGCCACAAAAGAAACTTTTTCCTGATTTAGCAAATCACTGTCCATTAATGGTATGATTTTTACAGTCTTTATTACATACACTTGTATGACCACCTACTGGATCTGCTACTTTAAAAGGAGTATTTCACTTTATTGAATAGTTACAAACAGAAGTCTAAGTGGGAGAACGCAGGAGCACACACCAGGGTGACAGCCGTTGAGATGGAGAGAATTAGTTAGTGGGAGATATATTTTACAGATAGAATCAATACAATTCACTGAAGGATTAGATGATTTCTGACTTGAATGAGTGGTTCGTAATGCCATCTCCTGAAATGGAGAAGGGAGAGTTGGGTTGGGGAAGGTAGAGATTAAAAAAAAAAAAATCAGTTTGGATTATGTCAAGTTTGAATTGTCTATATGATATGAATAGTTTGGAGCTGAGAAAAAATGCGAGGGCTACATATGTGACTTCAGGAACTCTCTCTATGGAGATGGTCTATAAAGCCAGGGGAATGGATGCGATCACCCCAGAAGAGAGTTTAGAGAGAGGACAGAGAAAAGGGAGAAAAGGATGGCGGGAAAGAGAAAGGGAAAGGAAAGGAAAGTGGCTGTGAGTAGAACATGGTGCCCTTTACCTCTGGTGAGAATCTTTACTCATATTATCCAGTCTTTTTGATCATTCAGAACCCAGAAATAATTATTTAAGTACATGAGCTAAATTAATCAATTGATCAGGCTGACTATTTATAATATCAATTTCAACTCTGTCCTTCAACATACATTATAACAATTGGGTAATTCATTAATGGAAATAAATATTTAAATGTATGTTTTATACAGATACAGCGTTACACGTATAAGAGTAGCTTCAAAGTATCCTGGCCTGTATTAATGGTCCATTAAAGCACTTGTCAGGAGAATGAAGTCATTTGGTCTTCAATGTTTCATGCCTTACAGTTCACTTGAGCCTTAGATTAATTTCATTTTTATATGCCATTTTTGCTTCTCATTTTTCTGCAATTCATTTAATCAAGCTGGTTTTTCATGAAGAAAAACTAAGTTGAAAAGTACAAAACCACAAAGTAAGTTTAAAATTTAACTAAATGCACTAAGATTGAAAATATTATCTTTGGCAAACTCTTCAATGACTTTGTACATCAGAAAAAAGAATGCATTCTGAGTCCTTGCTGTTACAGGGAGGGACTTATGTTCTCACATAAAAAACTTTGAAAGGAGGAATAGAAAGCATGATGATCTAAATTTGGCTACCATATAGCAACTTGGCCTTTCTCCATAATGTTGATATACTAGGATGGGGAAGTTGTCAGGATTCTAGAAATCATCTTCAATAATTATCCCTCTCTTCTCCCTCTTATCTAATAGAAATTAAACCCTATAAAATCTTCTTTCCACATATCTTTTGTACTTGTTTAGTCCTCTCCACCTGCACTGGACCCTCCCCAGTTCAGGCAACTTCATTCACATCATTTCCCTGGAATGAGCTCTCTTCCTTACTTCGGCACCTGCTCTGGTCCTGACCCCTTCAATTCATCCTTCTGTGACTGAAAGTGGAGTCCTGCTGTTCACTGCTCAAAAGCCAATAAAGAGACCTGGTTGATGGAAAGGAAAGTTTGCTTTATTTTGGATGCCGGCAACCGGCATGGTGGTGGGGAGGGGGGGACTCCCGTCCAAAGGCCGATTCCCCCCACCCCCAACCCCTGACAATCAGAGGGAGGGGGCTACATGCAGAAACAGGTCTATTTTGTTCATCCACTTCTGTAATTACAACATCTAGAATACAGTCTGGTATTCAATAGATCCTCAAAAAATGCATGACTCATTATTACCTGACTGGTGACCTGGCAAAAGATACCTCTGATTAAAGAAATTCAAATTCCAAATGTTTTAAAATAATGTGGAAAAATTTACTTTACCATTCTGCCGTTGGCTCCAGTTGAAAGTTCCAAAATGCCACATAATCTATCCTTGAACAGTGGATTTCAGTTACTGAGATCTGGATACATGGGAAGTCTCACGTTCTATAAAGGAAAGTCAGCAAGAAGCAGATCGCAGAGGAACTTGACCTCCAGCCATGATGTTGATATTAAGGACAAAACCACCAGATCCAGATAGGTGTTGGGAGTATTAGCCAGGGTACCTGGGTCAGAACTAGAGAGAAACCTCCTGGAAGTAAACCTCAGATGTAAAGGGAACCAATTCAGGCGGTTTCCTGGGATGGAAATTAATCTGATGCTAAATTATTTGTGGTACCAATTCCAACATGTTGCAGGGGGGTGGTTCCCATGCAGCACCAAGCAATTCTTGGGACACCAGGTGGGTGTCCTACAATTCAACTCAATCTGACAGTATCTACCTAGAGATAGCGTCAGATTCCATAGGTTAAGAGCTCAGTCCCAACAGAATGTCCCCCTCACCCCCATCAGATACCCGTAGCTAGACCAGGTTGTTAGTTGTTACCTGTACTTCTGACCCATGGGCTATAAATCAGAGGTTACCACAATCTTCTCCTTGGATTCAACTTATTTGCAAGAGTGGCTCACAGAGCTCAGAGAAAACAATTTACTTACTAGACTATTAGTTTACTTTGAAAGGGATATAACTCAGGAACAGCCAGATGGAAGAGATTCATAGGGCAAGGTATGGTGAAAGGGTGCAGAGTTTCCATGCCCTCTCCACAAGGGTGCCACTTTCCCAGCACCTCCACATGTTTACCAATCCAGAAGCTCTCCAAACACCATCCTTTTGGGGTTTTATGAAAGCTTCATTATATAATCATGATTGATTAAATCATTGGCCATTGGCAACTGATTCAACATCTAGACCCTCTTCCCTCCTCAGAGGTTAGGATAGGAATGACAGTTCCAACCCTCTAATCACGTTATTGGCTCCATTGGCAGCCAGCCCCCATCCTTAGGTGACGTCCCAAAATCACTTCATTAACATACCGAGACACCTTTGTCACTCTCAACACTTAGAAAATTCCAAGGGTTTTGGGAGCTATGAGTGAGGAACCATGAGCAAAGACCAAATATATATATGAGAAATGTATTTTGGTCAACTGAATGACCAGATATATATTTTTCTTATAAATCACAATATCATACATGCCTTTCAGTGGTCAAGATAGGCTCAAAAATGAGAGAGAACATGCCCTATAAATGAGGAGTGCTCCTAGATCACATTAGTGTATCCATTTGGGGCTGTGATGGAGAAGTAAGAAGTAGGGAAAAATATCAGAGGTAGATCATGGGTAGTCTTCCTAAACGTTGTTTATATAAATTGAATGGTTCAGATTTGGATAAAATTGATAACACTCATTTTCAGATTGTTGCTAAGATTGTCATGCTAAGATCATGTACCATATATTTATTTTTACTACATATTATTAGGAAATCTTGTCTAGGGTGAATATACTCTTATAGGCTAAAAAGCAGAAGGAGTGTTAAGGCCTCTTTATTGTTTGCCTCAAATAAATGACTTTAAATCATTGTTTAAGGGTACATTAGTCACAGAAGGAAACTGAATCCACCATTTACTTTACCAAATTGTCTCTACACCATTCACTGTGTTTATACACTTTAACAAGTATTACAAGATACTGTGTTTGGCTTTTGGCAGGCTTTTTTTTTTTTTTTTTGGCTGTAGCATCTGTTCAGAGTGTCAGAGTACAAATTTAGAAGCTTATATATATAGCCAGCAGGTCATCTTTTCATGAGCTGATTTGTTAAAAATTTCTCAAATAAAGCTACATTTGTTGGAGGATCTTTTGACTAAAATAATATAAAGGTATGTGTTTGATCCTTCTAAAAAATTTGGCATTTAAACAAAATATGAAGCTGGGTTATGTAAGGACTTTAATACCTATAGTCATATTACATAAAACTTTGCATGTTCTGAAAACTTACTGTATTTTCCAGTAAAATTACTCTCTATGCTTTATAATAACATATTTTCATGGACTGAGAAAGTTCTGCTCTTAAATTTTAAATTCTTTAAATTATAAGTTGTTAAAAGATTTAACACTCTCCTAGTCCTGATTTTAGTTTATATAATTCATAGTTACTCTTATACACATTACTAATGAAAAATCTTGATTTATTATATCAGATGTATGAATCTAATTTTAGAAAAGCTTTCTGTATTTTTACTGAGCTGAAAAAAATTTGATATATTTGACAACTGTTACTTGAATATTTCTGATTAATGAGGCCCTTAGAGCTAAGGCTGTTTATGCAGTTTCATTTGAAATTTATTATAAGTAGTATCCCATAGATTTATTATAATTATATGGATTACTGCTAGTGATTTTTAAATTCATTCTTTTGAAATAGAAAGCTTTTCAAAGAAAAAATAAAGGTTAAAGTATTGAGTTGAAAACCATATCTGTCAGGTTGAAAAGATTCTTTACTCCATTCTCTAATTTTCATCCAAAGAGACACTATTACTCACTTTGCTATTGTTTTCTTCCCTCACCTTTTCCTCCTGTCAAGTCTTTCTTTTTCCCTCTGCTATTCTAAGCCGTTAGGTCTATACCAAGATCATGCACTCCTCTTCATTCCCAGAAGTGAATAAAAACTATGTAGATAGTGTATGGAAAGATAGACTCTGTTCCTGTAGCAGAATTGAGCCTTTCTCCCTCTGACTTAGCATAAGCCCAGGTGCAGCAGGCAGGGCAAGAGAAAAGGAAAATGTTTTGAACACCTTTTAGGAATTATAAAGGAGAACTAGGAGATTAGTTTTTAGAGTTTTGTCTATGTTTTGGGGAGAAGAGAGGATGTTAGCACGCTTTAAAGCTCTATGAGAAAATCAAACAAATATTATTATTATTACCTATTTGCTTTCTGGCCTTGCAACAATATATATATATATATATATATATATATATATATATATATATATATATATAAATAGATAGATACACACACACACATATATATGTATATATATATGTATATCTATCTCTCTCTATATATATTCTTAAAGTGGGGAACTAACATTGTTTAAGGGAAAACTTTCTAGATGTATACCAACTTTTAAACTTTTTCTCTTAAACTGCTGAGAATAAGGTATTAGGTGAAGAATGGTTTTTTTCAGATCAGTTAAAGTCAATTTAGTCAAAGTCACAGTCCTAGTGAGTGAAAACTTCACAAAAGTTAGTTGAAGATATAGGTTTTGTAAATGACTTTCTAGCATACATTTCCACACCCTTTCCCCACTCAAAGACTACCTTGTTCTCTAATAGGAATCCTGTCATAATCAGAGCATCTATTTATTATCGTAAATACCTCAAAGGAACTTTCATTGACTCCTAAACTTCTGCATTTTTCACTCTTATTTTTCAGGATGTCGAACTTGGGACAATTTGACTCCGACTTTTACCAATCTAATTATAACATTGATAATCAGGAGCAGAGTTATAATGATTCTAATGCCTATGGAAATCTTTATGGATCTAGAAAGTAAGTACTTGACATTGAGAAAATATGTTCTCATTTTAAGAAGTCATAATATTTTGACAGGGGGTTTCAGGTAGGGAGGTTCCCTTGGGGGAAGCAAAACCTCTCCCCGCTGTATCTCCGTAAAATGCCCAAGAAGAAATGTTAGGAAAGGGCAGAGAAATGAATTCAGTTTTCCATGAATGCCCCTGATCACCTCAGGCCTGTTTATAGGTGAAAGACTTGTCTCCTCTTTTCAAAACATCACTTAACAGGGAGCATGAATACAGGCCCTGGACAGACAGAAAACATTTTCCTTTTACCTGATATTTTCCAGGACACTGCTCAAGAAACCGATTGTATTCAACTTAATAAATATTTATTGAGTGCCTGCTTGTGTGTCAGAAATTAAGAAAGGCACTATAAACCCAAAAATAAAGAAGAAATCCATAATCTTTTCCCTCACAAAATTAAAAAATTTATGTTGGAGAGGGGGACAATTAAATATGCTATTATAATACAGTGTGGCAATTCCTAACTGAAATCGAGATAAACATAATTCAGAATGTGTTAGTTATTTGAGTTGACAATTCAACTTGAGTTGAAAATAAATTTTAAAAATGATTAAGAATTTAATATTTACCCTCTACTAGTGCCCCAAATAGGGCAGTTAGAATGAGAAGGATTTGGTTCAAGTTCTGGCTCTGGCATCTGTTTTTTGTCACATTGGGAAAGAAAACTTCCCCAACTGAGTGTGTTAAACTGAGAAATAAGGATGTTAATAATACCTACTTCGTGAGAATTGTCTGAAGAACAATTGTGGTAATGTGCAGGAAAGTGTGTGTTGAAGTAAAACCATTATAATATATATGTTATTTTTTCATATAACTATAGTTTGCAGAAGCAATGGACACTGTTGCCAAGTCACTTAAACGTGCATTTGGTTACGCAGTTGCTTCTTTAGATGTTCTTTTAGATTAGTGAACTGTGAGAAGGGACAGAGAAATTAAGGGATTTTTCCAAGGTCACACAGCTAATAAAAAATGGGGTTAGGCTAGTCCAAGGTTGTTGGACTAGACTAAGGGGCATATAATTTATTGTAAAATCAAGGCATTTTTGAGAGTAAAATGTGTGCTATTAATAACAATGTTGGTACAATAAGAATAAACTGGATCATCTTAGGCAAACTGGGATGTGTGGTTACTGTGCCATTCCAACAAGTTTAGGACAAATAACCACATAAGAAATACTTCAAATTTATTAATTCTTGAAGTTTATTTTTCGAACACAGATAAGTACCTTGAAAACTCCAGAATAAGGAGGAAAAAACAGAATAAATACAACAGGCAGTGGGGACTCTTCTGTTCCAACTACACCAAAGACAATTTGGACGTTGTTTTTATGGACTGATGACTCCTGCAGACACAGGCAGATAGGCGCCGTTTTCACAAGCTGCATCCTAACTACTCGTGCTGAACCACTGCTCAAAAGCGATAGGGAAAAGCATTGGTAACTAATGTTTTTAAAACTGTAGAAATTAAATATCTGGAATTTTATCTCATTCATGCCCCTAGTCTTTGTTGTCTAGCATTAGTCAAATTGCCATAAGAACTTCTTAAAATGAAAAGCAATCCATACCTCTATCTACCTATCTATCTGAATATTATCACCAGGCAAATTAAATGTGTTTAAAATATTTATAAGAAAAATGGGGGAAAAGGATAAAGCTGTCTAGAATTGGCTCAATCATTGCTGAATCCAACAACAGAAAAAGAACTTAATTTTATTTCATTTATGATTTACAGTTTGGAAGGTCGAGAAAAAACAGAAAAGTGTATGATGGCCCAGGGAGTAGTTTGAGCATGAAGGTATTACAGGATGGTAACTCAAAATATATAATCCACATGAAAGCTATCTAATAGGATTTTTCAGCTCTGTGCTCCTGTTTTATTGAAAGGATCCAGTGGCCTGCTGTTTCTTTTCTCCCTTCTCTTCTCCAGATGGAATAAGCACCTGGGCAGTATCTGCAATCCACATTTTCAGACTAAACGAAACTGAAAAGTCCAATAAGAGAGAGACAAAGCTGTCTCCTTAAGCAGGGACTCAAACCACAGCCTTCTCCCCCCACCCCAGCCCACCCAGTTTTCTTTCTCCATTTGATTGCACATATCAATGTTGACCAGAAATCGAGATGACAAGGAGGTGGAAATTAATATAACCAAGTGAGGGCAAGTTATGATTATATTGCATCAGGTTGATGGCCTGGCCTACTTCAGATGCTTAGCATTTAAATCCAAGTCCTGATTTGGATGTGGTAACATTTAAATTCCAACCCACACGGCAAGTCTCAGGAATTAGAAAAGGGCATATTAGCTGTGGTACTTTTATGAGGTACATAAAACATGGAGTCAGGTCAGTGATTTACAAGTGTGCATCAAATAACTCCAGAAACTTGATCTTTTATTCATACAGCGCATAGTTCAATTAAAATGTACCCCAAATCAGAATAAGATGCTCATCAAACTTGCAAAAGACATAGGAATCCAGTAGCTAGTTATAATCGATTAGTCTCTTTCTCTCTCCCTGTCCCCTGCCCCATTCCCTCCTCCTCAGTATGAGAGCTCATTTTAAAACACTTGTTATGCTCAACGAATGACATAGTAATCTGAAAGCTGGTTGACTGTGCTTATTATGAACGAAGATATTTATATTTTTAAACAAGTTTTCTTATTTTAGGATGAACAAGATGGAGTTTTCTCATTCAAAAAACAACTTAACTATCCAGTCATTCAGATAGGTGTTATTTCCAGTGACTGCAGCCAGTTTTCTAGGCTGTATTTTCCCACTGCAGTTTCCCAACTTTCGAAATGGGAAATCTATTCCAATTATTTAGAGTAAGAAATAGCTGTTTCTGCAGAAAGGTGACGACAAATGGAAAACTCCCTTTGAATGTTTCAGTGGGACTTTAACAGATAGATACTGAATCATCAGCTTTTCTGAATCTCTAGACCTGATCTTCCTTTAGTGTTTCAAACATAGTTAATGGCACTGTCAATGCCACATCATTATGTGTACCCGCTGGTTGAGCCAGGATCTGGGAATGTCATACAAGCCCATTCCCCCAGGGATCAGACTGACAAAGGAAAGGAGCATCAATTGACCCTCATGATGGAAGTCCATATAGTTTTGGAAAAACAAAGCCTCTAATAAAATATGTACCTATTGATTATGTGATGCGACAGAAAACTGACTCTGTGCAACAAACATAATTCTGAAACCACAGAAATTATAACTGAGTCTTCTAACAGCGATCTTCTGTATTTACATTGGAAGGTGAATGTTAAGTCCTGTTGCCTCAGAAACAGTTAAATATTTTTCGCAAGCTGGAGGCCATGCCGTATCTTAACACAATATCATCTAAGTAAAGACAAGCCTCTTCAGGCTGGTTGGAACTGTATAATCCCATGTATAGGTGGTGAAAAGGGGAATATTGAAGAATTAGTGAGCATTCAGAGGGTTTGTATATGGGCCAGGTGTGGCCATCGCTTCATGGCTTAGAGACGGAAAACCAGGCATGAGTGTAGTGGAGATTCTCCTGGTAGGAAAACACAGGGTGGGTGGGATGTTGTCGAAGTCAGTCTAGGTGTTCCAGGGAAACAAAAATGGGAAAAAGCTAGAGATGATCAGCACAGAAGGGATACAAACTCTTGGCTTCCTATTAATGTTGTTTTCTCTGAGGAAGTGGCAGACTGGGAGACAACTATTTGCAAATATAGAAGATGCTGTTCCAGGGTGTGAGGAAGGTGTCTGGAATGCTTCAGTGTCAGTCTCGGGAAGAGAAGAGCATACAGATACTTAGCTAATGCTTATTCATCACTTTTTGTGTGCCCCACGCTAACCTAAGTGCTTTATTTATTTCAGCTAATTTAATTCATCATAACCTTATGAGTTCTATTATTGTCTTCATATTACAGATGAGGAAACTGAGGCACAGAATGTGAAATGATTTGCCTAAGATTATAAAATTGGGATTTGAACCCAGGCAGTCAGACTCCAGGAGTCCTGTTTGCTAAGCACTCTACTTGGTTCAGGATGTATCCTACGATGGGACTAGCATTATAGGCAGAAATATAATACATAGAGTTGGAAAGCAAAGAAGGGAAATATGACCAAGAATGTTGCCAGTCGTTCTAAAGGAGGCTTTTGCACTCACTTCACAGTTGTTTGAAATGATTTTTTACAGGCATAGGAGATGCCTGTTAACAAAGGTAATATTTAAATCCTAGCAGCCAGAGTCCAGTGTTTATTTTGGTCTAATTCAGTTGAAATTTGGAATAATGTGTTGAGTTATAAATCATCAAAATTTCAGTATTTACCTTCTCAAAGAGCTAATTAAGATGCTCTGTAATCAAGGAAATCAAGGACCACTTTTCATGTTCCTTTCCTTCCCTTCCCTTCCCTTCCCCTCCCCTCCCTTCCCTTCCCTTCCCTTCCCTTCCCTTCCCTTCCCTTCCCTTCCCTTCCCTTCCCTTCCCTTTCCGTTTGGTAAAAACAGTTTGAAATGACCAAATATCCTCAGAGATGAGCCCTTTTTTCTTCCTTCCTTTCTCTTCCTGCAAGAAGTTATGTACTAAGATTGTTTTCCAACTTTCTCACACAAGTGGTGAAATAAAAACCAAATAAAAGCACAATCAAGGAAATATTGTAATATGGTGCTTCAACAAAACTAAATTGCACATTTCAAAAGACGGACAGTGAAGCCAACTATGGAAGACTTTTAAGTCAGGTTCTCAAAGATAGTTTGATTGTCAGTAACTGTCTGGGAATAGCCAGAGCTAAAAAGTCTACTCCTTGATGGACAATGGTCAGTTTATGTGTTTATTTTTTTCCTATGAATTGACTACTATTAAAATTTTGATTTTTAAAAATTTTTATTGAAATATAGTTGATTTACAATGTTGTGTTAGTTTCAGGTATACAGCAAAGTGATTCAGTTATACATATATATATATATATATTTTTTTCTTTTGCATTCTCTTCCATTATAGGTTATTACAAGATATTGAGTATAGTTCCCTGTGCTATACAGTAGGTTCTTGTTGATTATCTATTTTAAACATAGTAGTGTGTATATGTTAATTCCAAACTCCTAATTTATCCCTCCCCTTCTTTCCCCTTTAGTAACCATAAGTTTGTTTTCTATGTCTGTGGGTCTATTTCTGTTTTGTAAATAAGTTCATTTGCATCTTTTTTTTTTTTAAGCTTCTACATATAAGCAATAGCATATGATATTTGTCTTTCTCTGTCTGGCTGATTTCACTTAGTATGACTATGATTTTTTACTTGCTGCCTCCATGGATTTATAGGGAATGTCCTGTTTGGTGATGGTCCCTGAAAATCAGTGAAAAAGCAGCATTGTGTAGGGATCAGGGCATTGCTCAGACAGACAGTTTCAGTTCACAGTCCAACACCTGAATGTTACTGTGTGTTATCAGGTAAGTCATTCAGTCTCCATGAACCTGTATTTCTTTTTTGGTAAGATGGGATTAAAACTACGGCTTTTACTTTGCAGAGTTTTAATTACGTGAGAAAATGTGAAGGAGAGTGTCCAGCACATTGTAAATTAACAATACGTTAGTCAATGTGGATCATTCTTCTAGAGAGTTTTCTCACAACTAGTTACTGTTTCTTTTTTTGATTAAATTTAAACGTCAAGCAAGTTAATTCTTTCGCGGGTAAATAGTCATAAACACTAGGAGAAATCATACAAGGAAAATCGTAGTTTCCTTCCTTGATTTGTCATAATATCCCTTTCTTAGATGTGTAAATATCAGTATCTTCCTTTTTCTAGACAACAGGCCAGTGAGCGGCCTCAGCCTGCCTTCGTCCCACCAGAGATGCTCGTGTCATCAAGTTATGCGGGACAATTCTTTCAGCCAGCATCCAACCAGGATTATTATTCACCATCTTCTTACGTTGACAGTTTTGATGAAGAGCCTCCTTTACTAGAAGATAAGTTAAGGAAGTGCTATTAATGTGTGTACAGCTCAGAGAACAATAGCAATAATCAGCTCTTAATGTGCGCTGTCAGCCTGCCGCACACAGTGTTTTATGTGATTATTCCACATATAAACAAGAGTCTGCCAGACCAACACACTTAAGCCTTTGGGAGTTTGTCTCCTGTATGTGTGGGGACAATTGGAAGTAGATACGAGCTGTGCTAGTCTTGCAGTTTTTAAATGTTTCTTCAGTGTTTCTTGAATGTGGACTCCCTGACCATATCCAGACAACAGTGAAGACATCTTTTGGCAGAGTGATTATATCAGAGTAACCACCAGCATATCTTACTATTTTCTGCTATGTTTGCCTGCGAGCAAAGAGGGTAGTTTCTCAATATTCTTTTTTTGTTGTCATGGAGAAAAGACACATTTTTTTCCCTTCCTGGCTCATGTGAGCCCGCACATCTCAGCTAGATACGACTAAGTGGGAAGGAATATGATTCCAGTAAATAGCACTCTTGGTGGCAAGGAAACCTGGGGACCCTTGCAGTTAAAGGTGGCCTCCAAAGATTTCAGGCATCTTCCATCCATTGATTTTTTTTTTTAATCCAGCCAATTTATATCTGCCGCTTTTGTTCTTAAGGAATGTCAACATGATGCTAGAAAACTAAAGTTCAAGGAGATTTAAATTTGGAAGCCAAGGAGAAATATTCACAGGCTAACTGCTCTAACTCTTTTGTATGTAGTCCAGTGAAAAGGGATAGGCTAAAATTCCCAATATTTTACATCAAAAGATCATTGTTTGCTTCTTATGAACACAGACAGCCACCTGATATTAAAACATTCTTCTCTCTTTGCCTTCAAAATTAAGAAAAGAGGAAAGATTTAAACCATTCAGAAAAGCACAGAGATTTATATAATCGATTTGTTGGCTCTTTAGAAGCCAGTTAAGTTTTTGGATCAATTACGCTTAACCAATTCATTCTAATTTGCCTCTGCATCTGATATCTAACACCTGAAAGTTATAAGCTATTCTCATCAAGAATTTTCCTTGACTCCACCAACATCTCTACGTAAAAAAAACTATCAATTGACTAATTATAAAAGTAACCTATATTCAAAATAGAAATTTGGAAAATATAGAAACATATGAATAAAAATATTAAAAAATCACGAAAAATTTTGTCTCTTGAGACATGACTATCATTAATAATTTTTTTTAAAATTTATTTATTTATGGCCGTGTTGGGTCTTCGTTTCTGTGCGAGGGCTTTCTCTAGTTGTGGCAAGTGGGGGCCACTCTTCATCGCGGTGCGCGGGCCTCTCACTATCGCGGCCTCTCTTGTTGCGGAGCACAGGCTCCAGATGCGCAGGCTCAGTAGCTGTGGCTCACGGGCCCAGTTGCTCCGCGGCATGTGGGATCTTCCCAGACCAGGGCTCGAACCCGTGTCCCCTGCATTGGCAGGCAGATTCTCAACCACTGCGCCACCAGGGAAGCCCTATCATTAATAATTTGATGTAATTTCTTCCATCCTTTATTCTGTTTTTCTATGAATATATATATATACACTAAAAAATGAAATGCTATATTTCTTTGACTATGAATATATTGGTAAATACTTAAAAATAAAAGTTGGATCATACTATGGGCATAAAGTTTTGTATTTTTTAAAGTTACTTCATATCATAAGCATTTCTATACATGCATTCTTTAAAATCATTAAATGTTATTTGAAAACATGACATGTAATGGCTTCATAATATTTTACTATATACAAGTACCATAAGTTAAATCTACCATAGAGGTCATTCTTTATAATCAATAATGCTTTGGTGAATATCATAGTAAAAACTTTGACCTGTACAGAATCTGTCCTTAGGATGGAACTATAACATTGGGATTACTGGGTCAAAAGTCATTTACACTGTCAGGCTCAGCTAGAAAAATAATGAGCCAACAGACCTCCATAGTAGAATATGAAATGTCTTTGTTAATTTGATAGGCAAAAAGGCAAAAAATAATACTTTTTATTTCTTGGTTACTAGAAAAGTTAGACATTTTTTTCATATGTTTATTGACAGTTTTATATGTTTTTTTCGTGTTTATTGTTTCACATGTTTTTACTTCTTTCTGTTTTTCAAGTTCTTTGCCAGATTTGCTATTGGAATCTTAAGATATTTCCTTTCCTTTTTTATTTATAGAGATATTTATATGGTAAAGATATTAATTATTGTCTGGAATATGTATTTCAAGCTTTTTTTTCCTAGGTTGTGTTTGCCATCTAATTTGCTTATGGGATATTAGGACATATAGTCATTTTATTAATCATGTTTATGTTTTTAACTCCACAATATTTTTCTTGGTAACTTTTCTTTCCAATTGCTCTTTTGTTTAGAATATATTTCTCCAGCTCTAGATACTGCTTATATCCTCTGGTAGATTCTTAAATTTTTAAATTATCTTTTTGTTTTTCACTTAAATTTTTGATTCATTGAAAATTGTTTTAGGTTAGTACATGAAGTAGAATTTAACTTTGTTGTTTTTCTTTAATGATTAATCAATTTTTCCTGTAACATTTACTGAAAATAATCTTTTCTACTTGTCTCAGATGTCTCCATTCTGATATTCTAAACTCAAATACATTCTCCCATGATGTCTTCTTAAATTTCAAATAGGAAATATACTAGATTTCCCCTCCTACTACATCTCAGAGAAATTCCTAGATTGTTTTGCTTTCTCTTTGTGATTATCCCCACCAAATATATAGTATATTAGAAGAGAGAGTACCTGATATAATTTTGCATTTTGAGTCTATGAAATTTCTAGACTCTGATCCAATATGTTCTTCAGGCTGGGTGACTTTGTGAAAGCCTCAAGCCTCATCTGTCTAAAAGATATAAAAAGACCATAGGCAGGATTTCTAGGATAAGATGATAAAAGACATTTGCTAGTTTTTATTGAGCATACACAAAAACAACCTATAAAATTATGAAGTTATAATAATTAACATCCCTTGCACAAAAATATGCTATTTGAAAGTGTACTCATTTATACCTTAAATACTTTGTTGTCTAGAAGACTTGTTTCATTTAAGAATGATAACCTTTGTTATTTGATCATGTATAATCAATGTTAACAAATGCATCTTGAAGAATAATAGTCAATTCAAATCTGTCAGACTAGAAAAATAACTGTGATATTTGGTATTTACATTTGTAGCATAGCCTGATGTTTATATTTGAAAGGCCAATGCCACAATTTGCATAGAAAACAAAGATATTAATTCATTTATATAATATATATATTGTATACTTTACTACCACTAGATGACAGCAAAACAATAAATTTTGCATTCAAATTTCACAGCAGTTTCATCTTTTTTTATCTTGTAAAATAAGTTGTTATATTAGGGTATCTACAATTGATAAATAGGTATCTCATTTGCATACCTTATAATAAATTTGAAAACAAAATATTATGGCAATGTATTTTGGTAAAAAACACATAAAATATTTTTTCTTATGAAAATATTTAGTAGGTCTTATGTTTGTTCGTTGTTTCATGACTCTATGTTGAAATGTGCAAAAGTTAATTATGCCATCAAATAAATGGCTGATATCAGTAATAATGTCTCATAAAGCATTTTCATCCGGGTTTCTTCAGGAATAATGATTATGCTTTTTGAGGAGAAAGGTATTTTGAATTAAAGCCCACTTTATTGTGGTAAATACTGAAAACAGATTGTTAACGTAAATATATAAATTGAAAATAAAGTTTGAAGACAACATAAGCCTCAGGTGAAATTAATTTAAACTATAGCATTTCTCAATTTTTAAAATCTTCTGCTATTTTAAAAATCACATTGGACATTCTAACCTATTTTAAGTTGGTGAACTACTCATATTCTCCAAAGTGTATGTTCATTAAGAAATATATAAATACACTGTGAAAATAAAAAGGGAAGTTGAAATGTAAATGATTTTCTCACTATTAATTTAATTCAAATTAAATTCAAATTCTTTCTTTTCAAGCTTGGGTTGGCTAGCAATTGTCAACCTGGATGTGAAAAGAGTGAAAGATACACTTTCTATCCTAGTTCGGGCAATGTCTGGCTGACTTTCTAAAAATGTCTAGGCCCCTGTTAGAGCAAGGTCCCTCTATGTCATGGCGATCATTGAAAGTTCATCTGGTATTCTGTGTGTAGAATGTCAGCTTTGCAAGGTGTTTAGGTGGTATACACAACTATAAAAGAAGTTGAATTATACCCTGTCTCTGACCAAAGAGGGTTACTAAATCCTGGGAAGGGAAGTTGAACGGCAGGTACCAATGATTTAGGGAGACAATCCTTCACATGGGAGAATTGGGCTCACTTCAAAAACATACAAACCTTATGAGATTAGATGCACATTGATTCGACCACAGCTATATGATTAAAAGCATGGGTTCTTTTTTTTCTTTTGTACCCTCTTGTTTTGTACCCTATCCCTAGCCCCTGGCAACCACTTTTCTGCTCTGACTCTATGAGTTTGACTTAACAAAATTTTTTTAGACTCCACATACAAGTGATACCATGCAGTATTTGACTTTCTCTGTCTGGCTTATTTTACTTAGAAAAATGCTCTCAAAGGCCATTCATGTTGTTACAAATGGCAGGATTTCCTTGTTTTTTATGACTGAACAGTATTCCAATGTGTATATATATATATATATATATATATATATATATATATATATATATATATATATATATATACACCACAACTTTTTTACACATTCATCCATCAGTGGACACTTCAGTGGTTTCCATGTCTTGGCAGTTGCTGCCTTCAACATGGGGGTGCAGATTTCTCTTTGATATCCTGTTTTTGTTTCCTTCAGATATATTCCCAGAAGTGGCATGGCTGGATCATACAGTAGTTCTATTTTTTAAAAAATTTTGAGGAACCCCCATACTGTTCTCCATAGTGGCTGCACCAATAAACATTCCCACCAAGAGTGCACAGAGGTTCCCTTTTCTCCACATCCTTGCCAACACTTATTTCTTGTCTTTTTGATGTTAGCCATTCTAACAGGTGTGAGATGATATTGTGGTTTTGATTTGCATTTCCCTGATGATTAATGGTGTTAAGCACATTTTCATGTACCTGTTGGCCATTTGTATGTCTTCTTCGGAAAAATTTCTATTCAGTTCTTCTGTCCATTTTTTAATTGGACTATTTTATTTATTTAGTTTTCTATTACTGGCTCTGTGACTTTGGAAAAGTTCATCACTCCAAACCTCAGCCATCTGATGCACAAAGTAGAAATAAAATAACAGTACCAGCCTCAACGCATGTCAGTAAGACCAACACATGTAAATCTTGTAAGGCTTACAGCAAAATTCTGTAAAAATATTCAGTTGAAAAGAATTCCACTCTTTTTAGCTCAAATGTATGTACTTTATAGTAGTTTAGCTCCAGTTTTTCCTAACCTCCACCTCACCTGTATTCAAATTTAAAATGAGAGAAGGAGGGTAATCAGCTTGATTACTGGTTCCTAAGTAGTGACGTTATATTCTCCTTTGTGAATGTCCTTTTTTTCTACTCCAGATGCAGCTTAAAGTTTATCTTTATAGGAGTGGTGAGAAAAGTAACTGATGTGATGTTGGCATTTATTTCTATATTCAGTGGATGTCAAACGGCTGGGTTTTTTTGGGGTTTTTTTCTTTTTAATGAAAAAGATATAAGAGGAGCAGAATCTAGCAGCGGGGTCTGTAAAAGGGCAGTCAGAATTCTTTGAAAAACAAGGCATTGGAGAAATAATTAGAAATTTCTAATTGACTTTAGACTCATGGACACGGAGCCCCACTGCTTTTGGATATTTTATTCTACCATCACCACTCATTAAAGGGAAAGGTTAATTGTCTCAAGAATTTAATCTCTGAATACACAGACTCAACAACACAGAGCACTGACCTTATTAAAATATGTATGCACGCCATGATTGCTTTTACTTGCTGAATGAGCCATTGCCTTTTCTCCTCTGTGGAGTTTCAGGCAGCTAGCATGGTATTGCTCTTCTCATCAGGCAGAGTATAAGTAAAATCCCAGACCTAGGCTAAGTGTCTTTAGATTAGATAACACTGCTAACTGAAGAGTATGCATGTTTGGTTGGACAAGTTTCAAAAGTGTTAGCAATAGAAAATGCAGGAAAAAGAACTATCTCAATGGGCATTAAGATGGGACTTTTGGTTTGTTAGCTACCATTATATTTTGTTTTTACTGTATAACGTCCATTTCCTCATTTTTGGCTGCATTTTAAGCTTATATTTGCTGCAGAAGGCAGGGAAATTTTTCCTTGATGGAATTATTTCTCTAACATATATCTTTCAGCTCATTGTGTGGGAAAAAAAAGTCTTTTGTTTTAAGGTTGCTATATATTACATAGAAATTTAAACTATGAAGGTATAACAATCAGATTAAAGTGCTAAATAAATTAATAATATTTGTTAACTTTAATTAAAGAATATTACTCATGTTTATTTTTCTATATTTATATTATCTCCTCCCCCTTCTTCTTTTTAGAACTTGGAATTAACTTTGATCACATATGGCAAAAAACTTTGACAGTGTTAAACCCACTGAAGCCAGCAGATGGCAGCATTATGAATGAAACAGACCTCACTGGGCCCATCCTGTTCTGTGGGGTGCTAGGAGCTGCCCTACTTCTGGTAATGGACAGAAGCAAGCACCACATCTTTCTTTTTTTTTTCTTTTTTTTAGCTAACATTGGTTTATCTAAGTTTCATGTTTACAGCATTATATTTCTACTTCTGCATACACCACAGCCAAGTAGCAGATTTTAATGCATGTCCTTTCAAATGTCATTTTTGAAGAGGTCTTTGTAAATACGGAAGAAAGTACATCACTTTATGAAGTGAAAATTGTTTGTTTAATTCATAACTACATTTTTTTTTGGTGAGAGAGACATATTTCATGGAACCATAATGACAAAGAGAAACTGCCATCATGTATTACAACAGATAAAAAATGTAAATTTAAATAGAATTTCAAAAATCAGGTCACCAAGACAGATTTTCAACAAAGCAGGAAATCATATAAATGATTTTCTTGTAATTAAGTCTTTTTTGTTGTTTAGAGAAGACTGTCAATCTGAAAAAGTTGGAGGAACACATGGATTTGGGAAACAGAGGGCTGAAATTTTATTTCTTGTTTTCTGTGAGACTTCTGTTGTGACACTGGACAAATCCCCTCTATTTACTCATCATTTTCATTGCTGGGGTGTATCTATCTCTAGACTATTTCAAATATTCTGTTAGGTATGAGATGAGTCTCCTTGTTTCTGGTTAGGCTATTATGAATAAATTGACTTGCAACGATAAGCAGTGATTTGTTTATTCAACCTGTATATTTCCCCTATCATTTTAGTTTTCTGTTTTTTATGAAGGCAATTTTTCCCCTGACATCTCCCTTTGTCTTGTGTATGGGCCTCTTTCATTCTTTAACTCTGGGAGTAATGATATTCAGAGTCATCAAAAAAGAAAAACATATTTCCACCTAGGTTAAGTTTAGAAGATATTCTAGCTTATAGTTTAGAAAAATGATTTCTCCACCCAAAAAAGGGAAGAAAAAGAAGAAATGAGAAAGGTCTATGATTTTGTATTAAGGAGGTAATGACAATACATTAAAAACAGAAGATGAACAAGATAGTCAAGCCAGTCTGACAAGCACAGTTTCATTAGGGCACAAAGAGCTAAACTTGGCAAGAGAGGTAATGTAGGAAATTAAAGATTCTAAGAAAAGTCCTTAAAATAACTATTCATTTCACTTTCCCTTCTTACAGCTATCTACTTCCCTAATGCAGCTATACTTCTCAAAAGTAGCTGTAAAATGTATTTGCAACTAAATGAGTCTTCACTTTTCATTATTAATTACATAATACTAATCGAAATTCTGATAGAAATCTAATTTCTGCATTGTAGTGTGGTCAATAATCACATCATATTTATCCAATACAATAGTACTTAGTTATAGCGTCTTATTTCTTCCTTTGAACTACAGCAAATGCAAATACTCTACAAATCTAACACTATATCAACCAGAGTTTTAATTTAGTCTCTAACATCCCTTCTGTCTTTGTCATAGTAATTTGATAATCTTAGATTAAGCTGCTAAGTAAGACCATGTCAATTAATCAAATTGTCAGAAACAATCAGTTTAATATATTAACTCATCTTTCTTTTTCAGGTAATTTGTAATATAACAGCTGTTTGTTTTTCTGTAGAAAATATTACTATTACCACCTCTTAAAGGAAAGCATTAATCCCATTAAGATCTTTTTTGGGTGCATAATGTTAGTTGGAATTATTTAAATATCCTCTCTTTTGTGTTAAGTGCGAAGCAATACAGGCAAAGAACTCAACTGAAAGTGGAAAAATTGGATCTGCCCCTAACTTTGCCTCCAGGTGTGATCCTGAACCTGTTTTTTTTTCCTATTTCTTGGCCTTCATTTTTTTTCATTTTGAAGATCAAAAAAGAGGTTTATATAAGTGGTTCTTAAGGTTCGTTTCAGTTGTGAAATTTTAGGGAATGTGTAAAAGTGCATATTTTCTCAAACTTTTTAGGCAAATAATTTCACTTCAACTTTACCATTAGATGTGGTTACTTCAGAATTGATTCTGATACATGGAGAACAATAAGGACCGAAAAACTCCACTGGATATTAATAAAGCCAAATTTAACTTAGAGTCCATTTGAGACTGTTAACCCTGCCCTGGATATCTAAGATTAAAATGTAAAAGATGATTTTATGGGCTGGTATATGCATTGTACTAGAGAAAGCAAAACTAAATCCAGAAACAATATTCAAATCTGTTCATTATCTCTGGAGGTGTAAGATCCATAGTCACATACTGATCACTTTTATGATTTATAATGATATAAGGCACAACACCTTTTAGTGGACTTTCTTCATGTTGAAGGAAGCAAACTAAAAAGAACTGCTTCAAACGCTCAACACAAATTTAATTTTACTTATTCTTCCTCTTAAAATTATTTTCACCCCCCAAACCATGAACACAAGCGTTTTAAAGCTATGGCTCCATTTAATTTTTCTAGTAGAGCTAAGAGTGTGATCTGGAAAAGGAACATGCACGGCCAATATAAAAGCATAATCAGAAGAATAAGAAGTATTTCAAGTAAAGATGTAGTAATAAGGGTGGTACAAGGCTGACCTAAAAATTTTTGAATTTAAAAAAAAATTGGGGCTTCCCTGGTGGCGCAGTGGTTGAGAATCTGCCTGCCAATGCAGGGGACACGGGTTCGAGCCCTGGTCTGGGAAGATCCCACATGCCACGGAGCAACTGGGCCCGTGAGCCACAATTACTGAGCCTGCGCTTCTGGAGCCTGTGCTCCGAAACAAGAGAGGCCGCGATAGTGAGAGGCCCACGCACCGCGATGAAGAGTGGTCCCCACTTGCCACAACTAGAGAAAGCCCTCGCACAGAAACGAAGACCCAACACAGCCATAAATAAATTAAAAAAATAAAAATTAAAAAAAAAAAATTGAACATTTATTTTTCATTTCAATTACAAGTCCTTGTTAGAATTTGAAACAACTTAAAAAAATGGGACTGGCCCTGCCAGATGGAATTGTACCTCAAATTAGATAAACTAACAAGAGTTAAGAGATAAGGAGAGAGGTCAGTAACTGATATGGAAAAGGACAATTTTACTACCAAATTAGTTTTATCCACCCTCTATTTACCCCATGCACAAAACTGGTTAGGGGGTCATGGTCCTGCTATGTGTCCTTTGGGGTACAGGGAAGCTGTGTTTCACCATTACAACTATTCCTACCTCAGAATTATCCCACTCAATTAAAATATTAAGTAGAATGTTTCTCTAATACATGAAAGTGATTTGAAATTGTCACTATTTTCCAAGTGGAGCAAACTCACCCAATAGAGCAGTACATAACTGATGTGTTTCTTTTAGCATGTCCATTAGCATTATTGGCATTATTTCACAAAATAGCCAGGAGGACTTATTATGGCTAATGCAGCAGAGAATTCTGCAACATAGCCCAGGGACATTTTGTGAAAGAACTTAGTAGTGATCAACTTCCCCAACTGCAGAGGAAGAAAATTTCAAAATAACCAGACAATTTTAAACATTAAAATGGTCATATTCTCCATTAACTAATTACAAAATAAATATCTCTTTATTCTGTAAGACATAAGGACAGCTATGGAGCAGAAAAAAGGACAGCTAAAAAGCTCTCTCTCTGAATCAACTTACCAGATCCTTTGTTGTTTTCAAATAATTCCCATGAAAACCGGAGTCAGCCTCCTCAATCTTTCTCTAGAAGTTCTAACCAGCTTAATGTATATATAAAAATGACATGCATTCTTTACTGGAGCTTTGGCATCCTCGGGTAGCAAACATTAAAATATCCTCTGTTGAATCAGTAGTAGATTGTGACTTTCCCTGGATGAGTTTAACGGTGCTGGTTCAGGAACAAGTCTCTAGTGCTCTGTGGGTGATGGCTATTTTGATGAATCCTCAGGTCAGTGGTCTATCCTGAACACTACTGACTTCCTTTAACAATACCTCTTTTGTGATTTGCTATCAGTTGGTTTATATAAATCAGTTTTTCATAAAGTCTGTTCAGTTAAGTTGGTAATAGGCATTATGAAAACAAAGGATTCTGGGGTCGGATAAGTTTGGGGTATACTGGCTTAAATAAGGTTAAATAAGTCCCCTTGTTTAGGACTCGTTAGAGCTCCTGCAGGTGTTAAAGACCTAAATTTTAGAGCTGGACTGCCTGGATTCAAAGCTGAGCTCCACCGCTTACCATTATTTTACCTTGGGCAAGTTCCTTAACCTCCCTGCACCTCAGTTTCCTCATGTGTATAATGGGTACAACAATGGTACCAACTAATTATGTTGTGTGGATTAAATAAATTAATATATGTGAAATCTTTAGAATAGGACCGAACATAGTAAATCTGACAGATGTTTGCTAATATTACTAATATGTTTTGCAAATCTCCAAGACTAAATTGGAATTTTTTCATTAACTTATTCATTCACTTAATTGTTCAACAAATATGGGGAGAAAAATATATCCTTACCTATGCCTAGTACCTATTGCCCAGTAGGCAATCTATGATAAAAAATATAAATCTGGAAATATAAGCACGCTTGTGCCATCTCACGTATAGCTCCAGGAGGGCAGGTGGTGGTGTTTGTTTTCATGACCTGAATCCGTATTACAGGCAGTATTTTTTCCAGAACTCCCAGTCTCGAGACTTACGCTACAAAGACATGAACAGCATTGAGGTGATTGATTCGAAAATGCTCTCTGCTTTGTTGACAGTCTGATTTCTTCTTGATGTCTGTTCTATGTTCAAACCGTTTTCTTCCCGTTGTTTCAGGCAGGAAAAGTCCAGTTTGGTTACGTGTATGGCACGAGTGCCATTGGCTGCTTAGGTATTCACGCCTTACTAAACTTGATGAGCTCTTCAGGGGTGTCCTATGGCTGCGTGGCGAGTATTCTGGGTTACTGCCTGCTTCCCATGGTCATCCTGTCCAGCTGTGCCATCTTCTTTTCACTGCAGTAAGTGTCTGTGTGTGCTAATTGACCCCACATGCACGATCGTCGCTAGGGTTTGCCACACCAGTACAACAGTTAGCCCCTTTCTGATCATTTTAGTAGTGGGATTGGGGAAACTGGCTATTACAAGCTACATACAGATTCAGGAAAGTAGGTCGGTTTTGGCTCAGGTGCTGTTCCCATTTCGATGATTTTAAAAAATAAATTAAACCAAGTTATCTTTAAAATTGGCACTTTGTAAGTTGTCACATTGTTCAGTATGAACTATCGTCATGGGTAATATAACCAACAACAGAAAATTCACTTGTTTGGATTACGAAGAGTAAGTGCCTGGTGCACACTGACAAATTGCTTCAGCTCCCAAGCACTCTGCCTTCTAGGAGGGAAGCAAGTGTTCTTTCTCAGCTGGACTCCTTGCACTGCAGAATTCCCAGGAACCCTAATGAGGATATTACTGCTAGAGAACTTTATAGCATATATGCTCAGTCAATTTTTTTTTCTTTTTTCCTTCCTGGGCAGATAGTATTTGCAATTCAAAAATATTAATGAGGATTCAGTAGATATGCTTCTGTCGGGCACTTTCCCAGGGCAGTGCATATCACTACCACTTTGGTTGGGAAGAGTATAAGTAATTACATAGTCCTTTGTCACCTGCCATGCTCCAAATCCAATTAGAAATAAACATTTGCCATCAGTGCTCATTCTTCCACATCCAAAGGAGACACAATTCACATTTTTTTTCTTGGATAATCCAAGTTTTAGGTTATCAACACTACACTGGATAGGATATTACATACAGAATTTGCCAATGCCAGATAAACATTTTAGAAAGACTTCAATGTTTTCGTTTAGATATAATCTCAGATATTTTCTTCATAACATTATTGAGAATGACATAGATGGAAATGCTTTTTTTGTTTTAATATGGTTTCATTTTGAAAGCAATAGTCTTGAGAATAACAGAGCAAACTCTTTATCAGTGAGTGCTTAACACTTAAAAGAGAGGAATACAACAGAAAATGGAAACTGAATGTATAAGTACAATGTGAGTTAGAGGTGTATTTATTGAGTCTTGTCTATGGAAAAATTCCACTTTTTGTATATCCTGTTCCTTAGCAAGCTGTTCTGTTTACTAAGTTGTTTGGTACAGATGTTTGACAAGTTACTACAGAGTTCAGTTTTACAACTTCCATTTTGTCAGATGCTTTTGCCAAAGAATACTATAATGATCAACCATTTAAAAATTCTAGGTTTTAGACATTATTTCCATCAAAGTTTAGCTTTGGGGTATCTTAAATGACTCCAGATTATTAGGGAAAGAAAATAAAAACTACAACTCTTGAATTTTGAGACTCATCAGAGGTCTGGACATTTTTCATTAGATTTTCATTCTGAAATGTAAAGGATGAATTAGAAATCCTTTAAATTATATTAATGGGGAATAAGCTATCTGACCCCTAAGACCATTAAACTGAAATTGCCTTTTTGGGCATATTACTATAACATTCAAATGAATTATATATAATCTCACACTTTTGTTCACCAAAACCTGTAAATTGAATCACTCTAAATTTTATTTCTAATAGATATTAAGTAAACCAACAAATGTAATATTTACTAGAATGTTTTAAAATATTTTTGGTTTGTTTATAATCTAAGGCATTATAAGCTCTATTGTACACTTTTTCACCTGTTTTGCTTTGGTTCAATTATTAAAAGCAGGTATTTCTGTCATTCTCACAAATAATAAACACAATTCTCAATTTCAGATTCAACCAGGATCAAGGGAGGCAGTATAGTTTGACAGTAACTAGAACAATATGTTGGTGGTTAGCAGCTCTTGACCTAATGACCATTTCACTTTGCAATTTTTTTAAGTCGCTTCATTCCCATTTCTTCCTAAAGAACCAACTGTCTCCACAGTTAACTTTTTGAAGACACCAGTTTGAACAAATCCATTTCGATATTATAAAAATCCACACCTCTATTTGCCAAAGTGATCTTCAGCAATGAGGTGGGAGGCCACACACATCTGTGCCTTACTGCTTCATCTGTGCCCTCCCTGAGCCGTGTCAGGCTTTGCTGTCCCAGGCAAAAACCCAGGACGTGGACCTGGGAGCGCTGGGGAGTAGGAACCCCACTGGAATGCGGGTCCAGTCATTTTTCTGCTCATACCGGGGGTAAATTTAAGAAGAAAGTAGGGAAAAGAAATCTGTAGCTGTGAAAGAAGCCTCTAAACATAGTTTATGTAAAAGAATTTCAGAAGTTGGGATTTGAATGTTGACTCATGAGAGTGACAGCAGGTCAATTCTTCTGTTTCCAATAATCTGAGTTTTTACCAACCTATAAAATATTTAGCTTCTAATGGTGAACTTGACTCAAAAATTTTCTAAATAGCTGAGGCCTTTGAGTTCCTATGGTTCCTCACCCTCATTTTACAAATTGAGAAAGTGGTTATAAATATTGTACCAAGGACATTTCAGAGGCAGCTGTGATTCAATAACCTCTTTTTCTCCTGGTGTAAGATAACCATCTCTTTTGCCTTTGCTCTAGGGGCACCTTTGGAACTGTGTTGGCACTGGTCATCATTGGCTGGTGTAGTCTCTCAGCCTCCAAAATTGTCACTTCAGCCTTGGCCATGGAAGGACAGCAGCTTCTCATTGCCTACCCTTGCGCCTTACTTTATGGACTTTTTGCCCTCCTAACAGTTTTCTGAAGATTATTTGAGATGGCATTACAGGATTCTATTTGTTTGTCGCTCATATTATCCTGGAAATGTATTGGCATACACATTTGGTCATATGATTTCTGTTTTATCGCTGTTGAGAGAATAATAAGCAGAGACAAAACAGCACTTAAGGATGGGGCTCTAATAGGCTCTTTGGTTTGAATGATGATTTGCTTTTTGGTTGGTGTATTAAAACAATTTAAAATACTTTAAAATAAAAAGGGATATAGTTGTTGCACTGATGGACCCTGCTTTTCTCAATGGATGTATTTCTGAGAAATTGTAGGTAAATAAAATCATATGCTGACTGGGTAGAGGAGATCTACAGTGAGCCTTTTGAGAAATCTTTATGACAGTTCAAGCTGTGTACAAGTTGTTTAAGTCACACTGTCCAGGACCTTTGGAGAATTTCAGGGGGAGGTGTTATTTAGGGTTTTATTCACCTGAGAGTCAAAGAATCTCCTGCCTTTCCGTTCATTTACTTTCACAACTATTGCTTGGTACCATTTGAACAATGCATTCACTCACCACTTTTTCAAGCCCTAACTGCCTTCTTACTTGGTTTAGATGCCATGGTCCATTACTATAATTTCTCCCTTGAATATGTATATCCTCAGTACCCTTGCCATTTGCTCCCTGAATAGATGAATGTGACTGGAGGAAATGCCACTTGTTTCTATTTTATTATATGACTACATCTTAAATGGCTGCGCAGTACAACCTTTTGAGTCCTATTACATTAACCTACTATTGATAAATTCACTTTCGTACTTTCTGAGACGATAGTTTCACACCATTTCTTCACTGCTCAAATCTCCAATACTCCTTTCCTACTGTTAGTTGATGACCTTTCTTACTTTATTGAAAGAAAGAAACATCTAGAAAAAAAATGTGTCTTCCCATCACCAGATCTATCAACCTACATGCATCTTTATAGATACATGTATATATCTATAAAGACGTGTGTGTATGCATATGTGCGTATATATATATATATATATATATATATATATATACACACACACACACACACACACACACACACATTCCCCCTTTAAAAGCCAGAGAAACGGGCCATAACTGAAGAGTGATATTGAATCAAAGGATTTTTATTTTAAGGTAAGAAACATGGAAAGATATTTATGTGCTGCTATGAATAATAGGTCAAGAGGAAAACACTGGTTATGCAGGTGCAGGGGCTGGATGTGGAGAAGAAAGGAGACGGTGACAAGGGGGAATGTGTGATGGAGTAATTAACAGAGATAACTTTTTATTTGAAAGACCTATCCACACGGCAAGGAAAATATCTAATTACCAAACATCTGCTCTTGTGATTGTCCTGTAAATTACCCTCCTCCCCTTTGAAGCTCCAGACCCTTATCTCATTCCTTAGCTCAAGATGGCATATAGGCCTCAATTGCTCAACTTGTCTTTAGGTCTCATATCTCTGGGGCTCCTGTATGTATGAAATTAAATTTGTTTTCTCCTGTTAATCTATCTTACGTCAATTTAATTATTTGGCCAGCCAAAGAACCTAGAAGGGAAGAAAGAAAAATTTTTCCTCCTGTGCAGTGGGTGTTGATAATTGTAGTAAATAAGACAACCATGGCTGTAGCCCTAATAGAAATTACTTTGGGAGTGGGAAAAAAAATAGACAATAAACAAGTAAACAATAAATAAACAAGATAATTACAGAAGTATGAGAAGAATGCTAAGGAGGAATGTGTAGAAAAGAAGGCAGCACTGTGGTAAATGTTAGACTTCTGTACTTTATAATTCATTAATTAACCTGTTAACAAAGCATGAAGTTTCCTTAAGTTCTTGCTCTTTCTATTTGGACTAAGATGGTCTTCTTACCCTTTGCTTAAGGGAGATGAAGCAAGAATGCTGTTTATTATAGTGATTTCTCTGTGGTATATAGTCCTATTTCTTAGAGGTACATTTACATTATGGATTTAAATTTTTACCTTTTAGAAAGTTTTTTAATTAAAAGAAAATTATAGGCAAATATTGCTCTAAATTCAGGATGTAGGTTGACATTATTTTTCTGTGCATAAAAACAGTTATACCCAAAAAAGTTTTGATTTTTTTACTATGAAAAATTATAACATCTGTATAAAAATCCCCATAAACAAAATACTAAATATTTCATAAGAGTATGAAATAGGAATAAATTCATTTAATAGTTCATAATGGCAGAATTATGAAATACCTAAGAATTAATGTAAAAATAAATATAGATGATCTCTTTAAAAATAATTATGAAATATTAGAGGCACTTTTAAAGAAGACTAGATATGTAGACAGATATCCTATATCACAGGATGAGAAATTTGGACATTGTAAAATATTGTGCCCCAAATAAATGTATAGACTTAATATAATTCCAATTAAAATTCCAGGAGTATTTTTCTTTAAATACTTTAATACAAAGTGACTTTAATGTTAATCTGAAAAAATAGGCAAAGGTGTAACTGTGAAAAATTGAAACAATCCAAAAATATATTACAATAGGCAGTAAGTTAAATCAATTATTATTTATCTCTATGGTTGAATGCTAGGTAACTACATGAAAATATTTTGGAAGAATGATAACATGAGAAAATGTATGCATGAAATTTGCATAATTTTGATATTTACTGAAGACTTACTAGGGGTTGACCTAGATGCTTTACTTTATTGACTCACTTAATCCTCACAATACTTCTATGAAGTGCTCTCATCATCACCTCTGTTTTACAAATGAGGTTACTAGTTACAGATCAGCTAAATCACTTGCCCAAGGTTATTCAGCCAAAAACCAGAATTTGAATCAGGAGAGCTGGATTCCAGTGTCCATAACCACAACATAACCCTCCTGTTACTGAGCAAAAACCTAATTGCATCTTCCCATGGCCGTCAACATGTCTACTACCTCTTCTACTCAGATCATCCTTTTCCCTTGACCTTAGCCAATACTGGACAGAGGCAAAGAGTTTTACCTGCCAGGGAAAAATAATACAATAATAAGATAGAAGAAGAATCCAGAGTATCTAACAGGACTAAAGAGATACCTGCATGACTCCTGGGTCCATTTCTGAACTCTAGTTGAAATAAGCTATGCAGATTCAGATCTAGTTGGCATTTGAATAGAAAAATCTTGCAAAATATAGGCCTTGTCCCTCATTGCAAGTAGTGTTTGCGTTATATGCATTTGTATGGAATGGAGGTATTTTCCTTTGTTAATGGTGATATCTGTTTATGGTCAGTAGGATGCGTTACAGAAAAAATGATAAAGCGAAAGGAAGCACATTTAGGGTACACAACTAGAAATGTATTTTTTTGGTTGAATAGACACTAGCAAACTTTCTCCCTTTCCCTTTCACTCAAACACTTTCAACTTCTTTTATCTGAGAATGAAACATTTTTTTCACTTTTCTGTTTTTACTGGTTGGATGAAAGTTACAGATTATATGTGAAAGGTAAATGGCACATTTGGAGTCAAGAGCTGGCCGTCATTTCTACAAGAATGAATGGGGACGTGTGCTGAAAATAGAAGTCCTGAATTACTGAGACTCAAGTGCTCCAGTTCACAACAGTTTAACTAGGGCAGTGGCCTTTGTGACGTCTGATGACAGATGCCTTTCTACTCTGATCTGGTTCCCAGTAAGGAAAGCCAACTATAAAACCATACTGACAATCTCCTGCTCCACTTTTCCTTAGAGCACGGTGGGGTCTGCTCTGTTTTTCAGTGACATAATGAAGGATCTATAACTTTTCAGATCAGTTTTTATTTCTGAGTGAAAGTCTGGAATGATTTTAAATGAGTGATCTGGGACCCAAATTTCTATGTATGGAGGGAGGGGTAGTTTCCCACCCCACCAACAAGTAATTCTTGGACATCTGCAGGAAGTTTGAGAATTCAACTCAATTCTGACACCATCTACCCAGAGATAGCATCAGATTCCATGGGCTAAAGGTTTAGTCTTACAAGACTGCCCCTTCCGCTACTTCAGATGCCAGCCCCAAGCCCAGGTTCTTACCTGTACTTCTAACCGAGTGGCTATAAATCAGAGGTTCCATGACCCCCTCCTAGGGTTTAATTAATTTACTAGAGTGGCTCACAGAACTCAGAGAAACATCTTACTTACTGGATTACTGGTGTATTATGAAAGAATATGATAAAGGATGCAGATAAATATCCACATGGATGAGATGTGTAGGGCAAAGTATGGTGAAAAGGAGCTTCCATGCTCTCTCCAAGTGTGCCACTCTCTCCAAATCTCCACGTGTTTACCAACTCAGAAGCTCTCTGAATCCCATCCTTTTGGGTGTTTATAGAGTCTTTATTACATAGGCATGGTTGGTTAAATCATTGACTATTGTAGATTGATTCAACTTCCAGCCTCTCTCCCCTCCCCAGAATTGGGAGGGCAGAACTGAAAGCTACACCCTTCTAATTACATGGTTGGTTCTCCTGGCAACCAGCTTAGGTGAGGTCCAAAAGTCACCTAATTAGCATAACAAATTGCACTTATCACTTCCAAAGGTTTTTTTTTTTTTTTTTTTTTTTATTGCACTCATAAATTCCAAAGGTTTCAGGAGCTCTGTGTTAAAAATGGGGATGAAGACCGAATCTATCTATCTATCTTCTGTCTATCTTATAAATCACAATATAGATTTTTTTTTAAAGTTTAAAAAGCCAACCAGACTATACGTGTATAGTTAGGACACTCAAGATGGCTGTTCTCTTGCTTTCTGTACATCCCCTACTCGACCACTGCCTGCTTCACTTACACCCCAATCACATGACTGACCTTCCTACATACTTGCCCCAGGGCCCAGCTAGTAATTGTTCCTATTAAAGGGGCTGTGAGGGATGGGCCCCTCTGCTAGTTTCCCTGGTAACCAATAAGCCAACTTGATGTCAATTCCCACTGTAACTGGCCATCTCCCCTTCCCCCAGGAGCAACAACGGCCACCATGGCCTGCCTGCCGTCCACCTCACACGGTGGGGTGTTGCTCCACGACCTTGCTTCAGACATGAATGCTCCCCCGATTCATTAAACCATTAATGTCTCTATTGCTGACTCTAGGCTCTTTCTTCAGTCTTGGAACTGGTCAAGCACAGGGCTTGTAGGTCTGTGGGGTGCAGTCCACCAGTGGTCCCCAAGCTATCTGGCACCAGGGACCAGTTTCGTGGAAGACAATTTTTCCAGAGACGGGGGTGGGGGGGAGGGGATGGTTCAGGTGGTAATGCCAGCGATGGGGAGCGATGGGGAGAGGCAGATGAAGCTTCACTTTCTCACCCACTGCTCACCTCCTTCTGTGCGGCCCAGTTCCTACCAGGCCCCAGAACAGTAATGGTAACCATGATTATGGTAACCAAATATATATTTTCAGGAAAAAAAAAAGACTTCTTTCATGAAGGTGGAATTCACAGGCTTTTACACTGCGAAGCAGTGAAAATATCATGAACAAGGACTTTGACGTAGGAGAAAGAAAGAGTGGAAGGAAGGAAGGAAGGAAATCCTATGTTTGAAACCGAGCAGGACCCTGTGGGGCTCCTGGGCGTGGAAGCCTTTCTGCCCCTCTGTTTCTTGACTCCAGGCCCCATGACCTTCCCTGAGTTCCAAAGGGCAGATTCTAACCGTTACTAATCTGAGAAGGGAAGAGATGCAGAGACAAGCGAGGGGCAGCCAGGAAACAATAGTGCAAACTTGGGGCAGGATCCTGGTTCCATCTCAAGGGATACACATAAACAATGTCTTTAAGCTCTTTAAGATGTCAGCATTCTTCATACCTGAGAAAGACCACCTGAGGCTACATTAAAGGAAGCAGAGAAACTCATCAATAAGATTACCTGAGACCAGATTAGAGGAGTGGAGGCCCTGCACACACCTTAATCTTATCAGCAACCCCACCCTTGAACTATTGCTATAAAACTCCTCATCAAATCCTCCCAGGTTGGGACCCATAATTTTTCAGGGCAGGAACCTGCTGTGTTCCCCTTTGCCTGGCAAAGCAATAAAGCTATTCTTTTCTGCTTCACCCAAAACTGTCTCCAAGATTTGATTTGGTACCAGTGCACAGAGGCCGAGCTTTCAGCATCAGATTCTAGTCCTGGCTCTACTTGTAAAGAGCTTGGTGACTTTGAGACCATTATGTACCTTTCTGAATCTCATTTTCTTCATGTAAAAAATGAAGTGAGTGATACAGAGTTTGCAAAGTCCTTTTAGGGACTAAATAGGATGCTGCAGATAAATGACCTAGCCTAGTGCCTGGAATATAGTAGTTATTCAATAAATGGAAAGTTACCACAGCTGTAATAGATCCTCTGGGATGAGATTATAAGAAATACTATTTGCTATTCCATATATCATGAATGAAATTATAAGTAAAGAATGATAACCTTAACTGATACACATACTTAGTGGAAAACATTTATTTCAGCATAGTAGTGCAACTGGTGAGGAGATCATGTCAAAGCCAGCTAAACATTTTTTGTATTATTACAAATATTAACACAATTTTATGAATTTGAAAGAGGGTTTTTGCTGAAGTTTCATTATTTGGCTCCCAAGCATCTGAACATCCTTATTATATTGATAGTGTTCTTCATCTCCCAAAGCAGAAAACAAAGTAGGCAGTTGATTCTTGGAAGCTAGTAGCATGTGAACAAAGGTCAGCCAATTAGATCCTCTGGTTCAGTACTTGGAAAGCTGATAAAGTGATACAAGGACAGAGGGACACTTAGAAATACTCATGGAAACAGAAGCAGGGAATATGTAGCTGGGGTTATACCTGCTAGACTAGACTTCCTCTCTGACCAGACCTGAGCTATGTTCTCTGCCTGGCCTCTTTTGAATTATGCTCTTTTCACGAGCTTGGTTCTCTTGCCCTAAAATTGGTTCTATGATCAATCCTATGTCTTTCTTATAAATCCCATTCTCTTTTTATATTAACCAGAGTCGATTTCTGCTGTTTGCAATCAAGAACTCCAAGGAATTAGTAAACTAGTGAGTATTTCCTCTCAGTATTACCAAACCTTTGGAGTATAAATTAGGTTATCATAGTATGGAGGGTTTAAATAAATGTACTCTCTACATTGTCCAAGAAGATGACTGTACTGTATGTAGCTCTCACATGTAGAACACTTAGCACCTAAACTGTCATTGTGGAGGTATCATCACACAAAGCAATACCAAAAAAATGGCACTTGAAACTGAATGTAATCTGAGGAGAGGATTTTGGTAACTAAAGTGTAATTCCCAAACTCTGGGGATAAATTAAGAACATGGATTTTATCTGTCCCACCAGCAAACCTTCTGAGACTGTACTTGATGGTGTGTAATGTAGTAGAGAGGGAGGGGCCATGTTAGAATAGATGCAGAACGTGAAGAGGACCACGTTAAATATTTCCTAGAGGTGGGATGCAGGCAGGGGCAGAAGGAGAGAGAAACAACACCAGCCCAAAGTCCTCCCACTGACCAGTGAAGAGTGCACATCGCCTCAGCCTGTCTTGCCTTTTAAAATGTGGTAACTGGGGGAATCATCCTTACTTAATAAAAAGTGTGGGCCTTGTAGATAAACAGCGATTCTGAACTTCCCTTGGAGGGGTAATTTATTGAATAGGCGAGGTGAGAGAAGCCAGTACAAGTACAAGCAATGTTTTTCTTAGATCAAAAGTGTATTAGAGGAACTTTTATAGAATTCTTTCAAATTCCTTGGATTTTTCTCAGAGTGTGATTGTTTGTGGAGGCCTCAAAATGCTGTTTAGCATTTCTGTGTTTATATTATTCATTTGCCCAGAGAGATTGCTGGAGCAAGTCCAAAAATATATAAAATATGCAAGGATGTTTTTATTCCTAGCATAATTTTTGTAAACACTGACTACAGAAGCATTTATTTTATATCTTTCTGGACATGACACTGGGCTTGTGCTTTTGTAAGGAGTCATTGGGCCTGGTATGATATTTTGCATACCTATAACCTGTACCCTATTTATCTGCCCTGAGTCATAAGTACTACTAAGAAACAATGCTAAATTAAAGCAAGAAATCAAAAATATAAATAACTTCTCCCTGATGAACGATATGCATTAATACTTACTTGATCTTATTAGATATAACACTTCTGGAAAGATTTCCCAGGATAAATTCCCTTCGGCATAAACTCTTTTCAATAAAGCTTCCATCATTTATAAACTTTGATGAAATAGATTCCTTAAATAGCCTTTAGAATTTGCTTAAACATTACATTTTCATATTATTTAAAAATAATGAGAAATTCTATTTACTAATCTTTGTTTTCATAGTTTAATCTTGAGAAGGTGCTTTTTAACTTGAGCAGAATGAACTAATCCAGAATATTTTAAGATTATCATCAGAATCATTCTGGATCATGCACACAGCTTCATAGAACTTCAGAACTAGCAGCCATTTGGTTGTGAAAGGCTTCTCTCTTACATGAGCCAGACATGCCCAGGCCAGGTCACCATACTCTGGGTATAAAGCCAAGAGGTGTGGGTCAATGGAATTTTTTTTTTTAGACTCTTCCACTCTTGCGTTCTACATTTTTTTCCTTCCATGGGTAGAAGGAGAAAAAACATTATGTGTCTATGCAATAGGCATGAAGGAAGTATCTAAGAACTAATATTAATATATAGTGGGCATCTATTATGTTTCAGGGTTTTATGTAGAATGTCTCATTTTACTATCAGAAAAACCAATGAGACATTATGCAAGTACAAAATACAAACCAAGAAAATACAATGCCTATTTCATATGCTCCCATAGCATCGTGTGTCTACCCCTATTTATCTGTCTACACCTTCAGTGGAGTTAAGTATCTTGAGGATACTGATTGTATTACTGATACTGATTACTAGGGTTGCCATCACAAAGTTCCACAGAATGGGTGTCTTCAACAACAGAGATTTATTTTCTTACAGTTCTGAAGGCTACAAGTCCAAGGTCAAGGTGTCAGTAAGTTAAGGTTCTTCTGAGACCTCTCTCCTTGTTTTGCAGGTGGCTGCCTTCTCCCTGTGTCCTCTCGTGTTCTTTCCTTGGTCTGTGTCTTCTATGTTCTAATCTCCTCTTCTTACAAGAACACCAGTCATAATGGATTAGGCCCACCCAAATGACCACATTAATTACCTCTTTAAAGATCCTATACACAAATACTGTCATATTCTGAAGTACTGGAGTTTAGGACTTCATCATATAAATTGGAAGGGGGGGTGGAGAGCACAATTCAGTTCATAACACTCTTAATGTCTAATCAGTTTTATATTCTCACCACAGAGTTAATGCTTGTTTATATCATATCACCTGTTTTTCCAAGTAATTTTGTAATTTCTTCCTCAATCTGCTAAGAACTATTTTCTATACCCCTTATGCCATAGCCTCCACCCTCCCACGTCCACCCCCAGGAAATACGGCTGCTGCCAACAGTTCCTTCCCTCTCTGTACAGTGTCTACATCCTGCCTTGACTCTGGGCTGCTTTGACTGATCTGGCCAGCACATGACACTGTGCCAGTTCTGAGTCCAGCCTCTAAGAGGACTGGCTACTTCTGCTCCCTGGGTTTTGAGGCCTTGAGCCACTGTGTAAGAAGTCCAGGCTCCTGGGTTGCAATAAGACAGCCCACAGAGGAACACAGAGGGGCTAGAAATGTTAGTGAGGAAGACGTCTTGGTTAGAGAGCTCCTACCTGAGAATATGTTGATGGGAACTCTAGCTAGAAGTAGAATCAGCTAACTTTATGCTCCTTTGGCTTCAGTGAAACCCTGTTCCCATTTTACCACCTTGAGGTTGGATAGTTTACCATAACCTTGGAGCAGAGGTTTCAACCCCTGGTCCACGGCCTGTTGGGAACAGGGCCGCACAGCAGGAGGTGAGCGGTGGGCAAGCGGGTGAAGCTTCATCTGCCGCTCCCCATTGCTCCCCATCGCTCTCATTACCGCCTGAACACCCCCCCTCCTGCCCCGCCCCACGGTCTGTGGGTCCGTGGGAAAACTGTCTTCCATGAAACTGGTCCCTGGTGCCAAAAAGGTTGGGGATCACTGCCTTAGAGAATTCCTTTGCATTATCCCAGGACATAGGGTAGGTGATGAGAGCAGTCTTCTCATTCGTCCTTACCCTTATCTAGCTCTGTCCAAAGGGAACTTCAAGCCGCTACTCCAAGCCACTAAACAATTTAATAAGATTAATGTATTTTTAGGCCAAACTCTTGCAACTTTTAACATGAAACCAATTTCACATAATTTGAAATCTATTCACTGGAGCAACCATCCACAGAATGATTCTCAACTATTCTTGAACCTGAAATGCCTGTTAAGGTACAATTGGTACTGTCAACATTCCTTGCACAATTTTAATGAGAAAAAAAATTAAAAGCACACTCCTTCGTGTGGCCAGTCATTAATCACTGCAATGATAGCTGGGAAGTAAATTAACTGATACTATAAACTTTTCCCCTTCAGAAGCTAAGTAATCATAAAGGTACCACAGGAAATGATTTGATTACATCTGAACACATTTTGTAAGGAGTGATGATAATTAAAAATGGTAAAAATCAAAGTTTCTTTTTTTTAATTAAAAAAAGAAACATTCTGAGAACTTCAGACTTGGAGGCAATGCAGTAATTCTCATCTTTCCCCCCTCCCCACCACCGTCACTTCCTCATGCTTCTCAGGCCATGTCTGTACCCTCTTTCTTGTCACGCCCTCCTCCAGGGAACGCCTTTGGATCCACTGAGGACTTGGGGTCCTTACTGTGTCCTGCTGTTTTCTCAAGGGTCCTGCTTATCTGTGTGAATGGCACATCCTGCACTCCATCCTGAGATCCTTGATGACTGCAGCAGCTTTTATTTCTCCTCCATTCCCATCCTACTACCATAGCCACACTCTGGACGTTGCTGTTTTTGAGAATTGATCCGTCTCAAGAGAAAACTTTCATTAGTATTCTCAGTTCCTCAATTCCTTCTTTCCTTTTTCCCCAGTATTCTTTTCCCACCCCCAAGACATTTAACTTTTGTTTCTATCTAGGTCAGATATCATGGTGTCTCACGTTCTCAACTCTCTAAGCCCTTTGCCTTTCTCCCAACTTGTTTTGCTAAACTGCATATAACCTCAGATTAATATAAACTCCTGGTTTCCTAATTTCCTACGTGGTCCGATGGGAGCTGCTGGAAAACTGGAGAATCGTATAACAATATTGATTTGTTTGATTTCAAGTTTATAAACTAAAATATCAAATGGGTTCTCAGAGCACCTCAATTTTTATAAAAGTAAAACATGTTCATTATAGAACTCATGAAAGCAAACAAAAAATAACAGTGTGAGGGGAAAAGACACTTAAAATATCACAGAAAAAAACTGTCATTAAGATTTTGGTGCTTTTCCTTCTAATCTCATTTCTATATAAAAAACAGACAAAATATGCATATTATTTTACAAAATGCCCCTTACTATTACGAAATTCGTCCACGTCATGGAATTTATTTTCAATGCCTAATTTTTAGTAGCTTCATAACGTTCCCCCTTTTAGACACATTGCAATTTATTTTTAACTTTCCTTTATTGCTGGATATTTAGGTTGTTACTGACCAGCAACTCAAACTTTTTTTCTCGAGAGTGAATTTCTAAAGATAGAACCTGGGAGCTAAAGAAAATAAGTTTTGAGGTTCTGCATGTACTTTGACAAATAATCTTTGAGAACATTGAGAACAGATTCCAATAATAGTGGAAGTAAGAATAACTTACTTGGTACCTTGAATAGCTTATATAAAAGTAGCACTGATAGCATTTACAAGCTTTTGTAAGTTTAAATGGCCAAACATTGTGTGTGTCTATTTCATTTCTTTGATTACTGATAAGATTAAATGTTTCACTTTATAAGTTTCTGTTATCTATTATTTTATGAATTTCCTAGTCACATTTTAGAAGTGATCACTTGGACTTTTCCTGGTCATCTCACTCTCCCATTCCTCCCAGTCACTCTGAATTCTCAATGTCCTCTAGCGGTCACCCATTCCAATTTTTATTTCTATACTTGTCTAATTTACAACAATTGAGTCTATCTAGCAATAATATTCCTCCATCCCAACATTTTGTCTTACGCACTGTGTTTGTTTGTTTATTGACAACTCAGAATCATTCTTTCCTTTTGTGTGCTACTTTGTATCACATGGCATAGAAACCTGGCAATTATATTTACCAAAATTCCAAGTAAGATTCCAATAAGTCTTTCATGCAAGGAGTAGCAGGTGGAAGAGAAGCAGAAACCATTATTCCTCCTAAGTGGTGGGCAAACAAGGGCTTTGGCAGAAGGCAAACAGGAGGTTTTTCACCTTCTGGATATTCTCTCACCCATCTTCCAATTTGATGCTACAGGCAAGTGATTTGCATTGGCATTTTCCTACAATTTTCAGATAAACTGAACTCTTGAATGCTAATGGCTTCCCTCAGAGGAGTTCAGCTCCAGGTCAGAATCCTAGCTGACCTTTCAGGCTGATCCCCAGGCAACTACAAGGTTTTGCCCAGCGGGCTTCCTAAGGGGAAGCACTCCACACAGCAGACTTGTTGCACAGCCAGGGCCTTGAAGCTCTCTGTAGGGAGTGACAGTCCAAGGACCCAGGCTCCTCTGGTCCAGCCACACTCATATACATATCAGAGGTCACCTTATCAGGGGCTTTGGGGTCTTCACACTTCAAGGCACTTCCTGCTTCTTATTAGGAACTTTGCTTAAGGCACTTCTCTACTTGACTTTGACCTCTTCCCTGAGTCCCTCCTGCCAGCTCATGGACCCATAAAGAAGGATGAGCTTTTTGTTCTGGACTCCTCAGTGGTGATGTGATCCCTGCCATCCATGCCTGACCCCTGCTGGTGCCACTCCATGGGGAAAAATGGAAACACTGGGGAGCCAATGTCTTGTTTTGTCCCTTGCTTACACTGTCACAGCAAGTGAATAAAGTCTTGACTGTTATTTTCAGTTTGGCTGTTGTCCTAATTGATCTCCTGATTGCTTGACTCTATCCCGACCCCACAAGTCTTTGCTTCTCTGGGATCTAATACCCTGTGTTAAATCCTTTCCCACATTAAATTCTGAGAGTTTTTTCTTTTGCTCCTTCCGAAACTTCACTGATACTCATCATACTTAGTATTTCTTCTTCTTTGTTTTGTTTTGTTTTGTTTTTTTTAGTATTTCTTCTTTCCCTTCCATTTCCCAGGGAGAAATGTTATATTTCCTGCTTAAGGTTAATTGTTCATTTACTCAGGCATTAATTCACCTATTTATTTAAACATATTTATTAAACATCTATACCATGTAATTTTCACTGGTACTGTGTTAGTTCCTGAGAATACAAGATGAAGACTTGGTCTATGCCCTTAAGGAGTTCATTGTCTTAACCTTGAGACACAAGCAGATAGATAATTAATTCAGAAGTAACCACAGGCTGCTATAGGGAAACAGAGGAAGGAAGGTCACTCAATCTAGTCACTAGTGAAGTACTTACAGAGAGGGTGATATCTTGGCCCAGAAAAATAGTACAATAAAAATTTGTTGAATAATGCTGAATAGAAATGGGGTCTTGTCAGATGGAATAAGGCTGAGGAAAATAGGAAAGGGAAAAGCAGGAAAGCTAACATAGCCAAGGGAGGGGGGAGATCGTCAGCCAAGAGAAAGGAATGAGAAGCACTGTCGGGTAGAGACCTGCAGGCAGCTGGGTGTTGTTGGACCATAAAGTGTGAAGCAGGGATGGGGAGAGATGACCCTGGACGTGACGTGGTGGCCAGCAAAGGTAGTGACTTCTGTACTGTAAGAGGGAGTCTGGGCTTACTCTTGAAGGTCATCAGGAGTTATTGAAGAATTTTGTGCAAATAAATTTTTAACTAAAAATAAAATGAGTTTCCTGAGCAATTTTAAGGCACCCATCACAATTAAGATCTTTCTGTAACATGGTGCTGAAACACTCACGAATTCTTGGAGGCTTCTTGGCAACTTCCTGCAAAGAAGTAGGGGCATATGGAGGCATATGAGACAAGACATGTGCAGGGCAGATGGCCAAGGACCTTGCCTTCAGACTCATTGGTAACCAAATAAATTACATTTAACAAATTAAAATAGCAATACTGTCCTACATCTACCCCTAAAATTAGCAAAGATAAAAATGAATGTTAACAGTTGTGTGGGTGTGCGGTGGTAGTGGTGTAAATTATTACAAACTTCTCTAAAAATCAGTTTAACAACATTTGTCAAGAGCCTTAAAATGTTCATATGTTTTGACCCAGTCATTCCACTCTTGTGGATCATAAATGCAGATAATGTTTATCATTACCAACTGGAAGATAAAATGGCAACCACTCATATTGCTGTGAAGAATACTTGAGATAATGCTTAAAGAATGCATGTAACACTGCCAGGATATAGAGGAGTTCAGTAAATGTTAGGAATCATTCTTCTTTTGCATTTTGATTTAAAATGTTCTCAGGCAATAAATAAATGAGTGAGAAAACCACACAGTATGTATTACCTGCCCTGCATGTACCAGGTCTTATGCTAATATGCATAAGCCTAAGTCTCAGTTTACCCTTCCCCCTCCCCGTGTCCTCAACGAAGTAAGAGAGTGGCATGGATATATATATTCCCTACTAAATGTAAAATAGATCGCTAGTGGGAAGCAGCCGCATAGCACAGGGAGATCAGCTCGGTGCTTTGTGACCACCTAGAGGGGTGGGATAGGGAGGGTGGGAGGGAGATGCAAGAAGGAGGGGATATGGGGATATATGTATATGTATAGGTGATTCACTTTGTTACACAGCAGAAACTAACACACCATTGTAAAGCAATTACACTCCAATAAAGATGTTAAAAAAAAAAAAAAAGAACCTAGGTCTCCTATATTCCTTTCAAGTGCCTTCAAGCAATCCCATTTAACTAAACCAAATTCCCCACGCCAAATCAATGCTTCATAATTGGGCTATGGCACCAAACCTGGATTTCTAGAAAAATAGTCTCTATGGCGTCTGAATTCTAAGGCAAGCAGAAAATGCAAGCTAAAAGCACTAACTGTTAATGCTCTTGTTGAGTGTATTTGTCTCTATATTTTTAGTAGGATCGAACAAGCACTGTTGGAAGGTTTAGGGTTCGAAGGGACTGGGTCTGCTGTATATGTTGTTTATTCACATTGCACTATGACCACCAAAAAAAAAAAAAAAAAAATCTTACTTTCATAATTGTAGTAATAAAAAAGTAATGTATATTTATTATTTATGATATCTCTAACAGATGGCTAGGTGTTTTATAAAACATATTTCATCTATGAGGTAGGTACTTTTAGTACCAACAGATAAGGAAAGTAAGGGAATATGTGGATAGGTTGCTCAAAGTTATCCAGCTAAAGAAAATGAAGGAGCTGAATAAGAAATTGTTCTCTGGTGAATGTTTAACGATCAGCTCTCCGGAGGGAGAGGGAAGCCTGGAGCTGTAGCATTTGGGGATTTCTGTGGCATTAATACGCTCATGACGGTTGATTCCAAGCTACAAATGTGGTGCCACTGAGCTGAACACGGATGCCCTGTAACCCATCATTATATCATTGTAGAGCACTTCCACCAGAACCATCAGTTCTCACAAGCCTAGGGGAGCCAGTGCTTATACACTCCTGTATAATAGAAGTCTGACTACAGAGTATGGATATCTAAAAAGTATGCCATATTTTCTCTCTCTGCTACTGGGCTTTAAAGCTGGCACAATTGGTATAACTTGCCAGGTGTTAAGTAAAAGATTGGTTTCTGAACATTCTGTTCTTTTGATGTTCTATCTCTTCAACTTCACAGCAAAAAGGTAAGTTTCTTTCTACCTGGTTGGTAGTCAAAGATTGGATTGTTTTGGAAAGACATTGACTTCCTTTGTGAATTCCCATGTCTTCAGAGAGGAGAATGGGGAATGGATTGATAATTTCCTATAATCATATTGTTAGAAACATATGAGGTCTAGAATACCACATTTTAGAGGATGTAAGATGTAGCTCACCTAACACTTATTCCCAACTTTTTCTCTGTGGGTAGAACCTAAATTTTGTTCTGGTTTTATGTCCACACTTCCCCGTGTGCTTTGGTAAATCCTTATGGGTCTAAGCCAGTTATCAGGTCCCATAAATTTTGCCAGTGATGGATTCTGGTTTAGTCATGTTACCCAAATATGGCCAGGGAGATACAAAGAGATGTCTGAAACCTTCTGAGAAAAGTTTCTGAGTTCTTTAAGCACAAAGACAAAGAAAGATAGTCACTTCTTCTGCCCCCTTCACTGGCATGGGAATACTTGATATCAGGAACCATAGCCATATTACTATGAGGTAAGCTGACTAACTGATTATGGCAAAGTGGGAAGATGGCAAAAACCTAGGTGTTACTGATAACTTTGAGCTGCTAGATTAATAACCCTAGAGGTTCACTTCCTTGGAGCTTCTTGTTCTATGAACTAATAAATCCCCCTATTTGTCATTTGAGCGTGACTTCTGATTCTTGGATCCTTATATCTAGCCCTGTACTATCTTTCCATCCCAGTTTTTTTCAGTCTCTTTTTCTTCTGGATTTTTCATTATATCCTGTCTTATTTAAATTTTGGTAATGGGATACCTTGGCTGAAATTTGACCACAGATTTGGGGAAAGTTTGAGTAATATCTGGGAAAAAATGAAGCCATAAACATTTTCTGCCTTTCAAGAGCTAGAGGCATCAACCATCTTTTAAAACAAATTATCCTTAATAAAGAAAAAAAGGTTAGTAATCAGTATAAGTATTTTATTTATATAACTGTGCAGGCAGGCAGTACCCACCTATAATTCTTGTAAAAAAACTAAAGAAACAAGTCACTTGTATGAAGCCCTTTTAAACTGAAAATTATCTTTCTGTGATGCAAATTGTTTGTTTGGATGAACTGAAGCTCTGCCTTTTTGCCTTGGTAGGTTTTTTTTTTTTGAGGTGGGGGGCTTAATTTGGAACTAAGAGAATTTTCTTTCGACTTTTCCCCTGTGTGGGTATGGAGTGCACTCCATGTATAAAGTGTTGCTTGTTCGTATGGTGACGTTTATCTGTGTGGGCGTGTGATAACAAGGTGCTCACAAAGGAATAAGAAGTCCAGATGCCAAGAAGGACACATGGGCCTGAACTCCACCCCAGTCTACGGAAGGGAGTGTGAAAAAAATGTTCTGACAAGATAACTGCCTGGAATCTTTTCAAGAAAGCCACCCAAACACACAAAAAGGATGAGGACATGTTTTAGATTAATAGAGACTGAAGAAACATGACTATTAAATGCAATGTGGGATCATAAATCAAAATTTTAAAACTTTATGAAGAACACTATTGATACAATTGGCAACATTTAACACAGACTGTCAAATGTCCACTTGTGATAACTGCTGATAACTGCATTGTGATTATGTTGAAGAATGCCCTTGTTCTCACCAGGTATATGCCAGAATGTTTAGAAATGAAGAGTTATATACTGCCTGCAATCAACTGTCAAATGGTTAAAGAAAAAAAATTGTATATAGATAGAAAAAATATGGCAAAATGTTAACAGGTAAATCTAGATGTAGGGTATATTAGTGTCATCGTACTATTTTCTAGCAACTTTTCAGCAGATGATTGGATTTAGAAGATGTGATATATATATATATATATATATATATATATATATATATATGTATAAAGGAATATTACTCAGCCATAAAAAAGAATGAAATACCACCATTTGCCATTTGCAGGAACATAGATGGACCTAGAGAATATTATTCTTAGTGAAACAAGTCAGACAGAGAGACAAGTACTATATGATATCACATATATGGAATCTCAAAAATAATTCAAATGAATGTATATGCAAAACAGAAATAGACCCACAGATATAGAAAACAAACAAACTTGTGGTTACCAAAGGGGAGAGGGAAGCAGGGATGACAAATTAGGGGTATGGGATTAATGGATATAAACTACTATATATAAACTAGATAAGAACAAGGATAGCATGTATAGCATGGGGAATTATACCCATTATCTTGTAATAACCTATAATGGAGTATAATCTGCAAAGATACTGAATCACTATGCTGTACATCTGATACAATATTGTAAATTAATATACTTCAATAAAAAAAGAATGTGTTGAAGAAAAGAAAAAGAGATTATACCAAAAAAAGATTGAGTTTGTGGCACCTCAAACTGGATTAACTGCTGATAATCTACATAAGGTGAATGAATCTGCATTGGGAAAATGGACAATTGAATCGTTTTTTCAAGCGATTATCCAGTTGTAGAGAGAGAATCAGGACACACTATTGATGATGGGAGGGGTGGTATTTCGCCTGAATAGAGCAAATAAGTCCTCTGTAAGTTTTCCTGGAAAAAGCATAAGGTAGGAGAAGAAATAAGAACTTGGAAGGCAGATCTTCAGGTGGGAAGGATAAATGTGGAAGGTATGATCTGACATTTCACAAAAGATGTTAGTACATGCAGGTGTACCTGGGGTAGAATTACACTGGTCCCTGCCACATGAAGTCAGCCTTTAGCCAAGCCTGGAAGTGCTGTGTGAATACTGGGCTTGCGGGCTTGAGAATATCTACATTTGGTATTAAAGCTTCCTTGAAGTCTCATGAAATGTTAAGCTGAGCTCTGCTATGGGAATGTAAGTGTAGACTCTTCACACCCCTCCCAAGCTATGTAGTAACCATAATAGAGGCTTGAAGAAGATCACGTGCTCTCAGAACTACTGGAGGCCATCAAGAAAAGATTTGATGCTGGGGCTCTGTAGATTCTTGAACTGCAGGGACCACCTCTAGTAGAGACTCACTAGAGACAATGGTGAAGAAATCCTTGGCGGGTCATGCTCAAGTTTGCCATCCAACTTGGTGGGGTTTTAGGACCTTGGTGATTTATACCATTATGGCAACATGATTTTAATGATAGTTTTGGTCCAGAGCTAATGACCATATTTAAATAAGTGACATATCTCCCCTGCTTCAGTGTTAGATTCTTTTGTGCAGCAATCATAACTTATTTTTCTTCTTACCTCTTACTGCAATTGTTTTATTACATTGTATCTGGTATGTGTTGACAGATTCTCTCCTTGACCATATTTTAGACAGGATCCTCTGAGTCATCTTCTCAACTAGTCCCAACATTTGGGCTTCCTTGTTTTTCTTTGCATTGCCAAGTTTTAGCAAAAATCCTGCTGTCAGTTTAGCCAGAACCTTTACCCTCCATATCTGATCACCTTCAATAGCTGATCAAATTCCTCATCCCCCACTATCTCCCAGGTAATATCTGATCAGCCTGGCCTGCCTTCAGCAAGAATCCTGTTAAGTTGGTTTAGTCAGAATCCTTCCTTACCCCTGATGTTTCCTCTCAGTAATTTTCCATCCATTGACCACCACCCCAATCCTTGGCTATCAATCCCTACTTGTTCTTGTTGTATTCGGAAATGAGTCTGGTTCTATACTGAGGTCTCTTTTCTTCTATTGCAGTAGTTCCTGAGTAAAATATGTTTTTACTGTTTTAACTGCTGTCCAGTTCTGGGTTTTCTTTAATAGGACTCAATAAACCTATTTTGAGCGGAACTGAATCCACATTACATTTCACAGTAATATCAATTCTGCGATTGTTGTGATTTTAAAGAAAGTTTGTTCCAACAACTTTGACAAAAATTCTTAAAATTTATAGGAAATATTTAAAAAATTCATCTATTAACCTCCACTTTGCAGTAATTACTATCTGTAAACACTATTTTAAATACCATTATATCCTAAGCCATCTTCCCTTCTCTGAAAACAATCAATTCCTGGACTTCCCTGCTATGTGAACAATAATATTTTCTGACTTTTAAGCTATATTGATACTTTCTGACTACCACATTCTGTCTAGGTGTTTCTCTTTCATGCAGAATGTCTACCTATATCCCTGAGTTAGCAAACTGAATGTTGATGGAAACTTCTGAAGCCTGAACGAGAGCTAAAGTGTCTGCATGCATTAGCACACCTTTTAGAGAGTGCATTTCCTGTGTCCTGATGACCCTGTTTACAAGGTATCCCTGTTTTTGAATTATGAATAGTACTTATATGAGAAACTGCTTCCCTAATTTTTGAGCTGCATTTCAGTGGGGCTATTACAAATGTAGGATTTGGCTTGGTCATGTGTGCTGTTTTGTTGAGATGATACAGAGTGCCATCTCCGCCAGAATTTGCAGTTTGGTGTCCATGGTGCTCCCCTGCCAAAGGATTCTCATATCTTCTATACACTGATGATGCCAGATAGTGCTGGTTAGAAGTATACTTTCAATAGTTCATGTATTCATCAAAGTTTTAGTTCTAGATGAAGCAGAGATGGTAATGAGGCCTAATCTCAATGTACATTTGGACTTATACCTACAAACATTAAAACAGCTTGTTTCTGTTCAGTGTTTTTTATTCTATCTGTCTTAAGATGGACTGAGAGGTTCTTAACATAGAATTTTAGGAAATAGATCAATTGATATTAAACTCTTCAATATGCCCCCAAACTGTTATTTTCAGCACAGATTCTGCTCAAATTCCAGAATGGAGAGAATATTCAGTTTGATCTTTTTCTATAATCTAGTTTTATTTTTATGTGATTTTATTCTCCTTGCTAGAAGGTTGTGTTTGTGTGAATTAATAGTGGAACTTGACCAAATTATGTTTATTATCAGAAAAAAGATTATCTGGATTAACATTACCCTATAAACCTCATAAGTAAATCTTAACAACCAAGTGATTTTAAGGCAGATAAAACTACACCAAGCATTTAACTTGGAATACTTGGGAAAAATACTTTATAAACTTCCTTAAACAATTCTTAAAAGGAGCTTTCATGAGGAGAGGGTCCTAGCTTGTGTACAGTTAACTTTCAGTTTCTTTGTTTTTGTCAGTTGAACACTTCCTTCAAATAACACTTTCAAGTGGCTTCTGATTTAATTCATGGATATGAGTTCAACTGTTTAGAACACCAAGTAAACAAAGTCTGTGTGTCTACCTATCTATCTATCATCTATCTATCTATCTATCTATCTATCTATCATCTATCTATCTATCTATCTATCTATCATCTATCTATCTATCTATCATCTATCTATCTATCTATCATCTATCTATCTATCTGTCTGCTATGTTTCATCCTTTTACCAGGTCATATACTGAAGAACTGAGTGAAGTCCCTGAAGGGTTATAAAGCATCATGATATGAAAGCCACATAATGTGATATGAACGACCAATAGCAATTTGTACATATAAAATATAAATGTATGTTTAAATATATATATATATATTTTAAACTTGTTTAAGAAAACATGGGCATGCTGGAAATTTTTTGGAACGTTATTTATGAAGTAAATAAATGTCACCAATGTAATAGATAGATGTAATAGAACCAAGTTACTTTTAATTATGTCATTAAAAAACATATTTTTAAAATGAGAGTATTAATTTGAAATAATGGTAGTTTATTTAAGAGCAAAGGTAACTATACAAATCTTATATGTCAGTTTCAGAATTTGTGTGTTTCTGAGTCTAGTGAAGACAGGACAAGAGAGAATATGGAGAGATCACAATAAATCCAGGCAGACAGCCTATCGACTATACAGTACTATGTATGTGCTGGGGGCTTAAAAGGAAAAACACACAGCTCCTCCCCATAAAAGGCTTACAATCTATGTAATGGATTCTTGCCTATAAATATAGAATGTAATTATTTAGCTGGTTATATGAAATATAACAGTGTATCATGACCTTGCTGCTACCCGTTACTACAGAAAAATCAGGGACACTCTTCTGACTTTCAAGGCCAAATGTGTATTAGTATATTCACCGAGATTGATGCATTAGATAGAATTCAGCAGATGTTCTAGTTATAATCTTTTAGTCGCAGGAAACATAGACTCACTCAAGTTGTCTTAATAATGAGGGATTTATAGTAAGGAAACATTTAGGGCAATTAGAAAGACAGAGACGGAATAGGGTTCCAAGAATGGAAACCATAGTACAGCTGGCCATCATACATATGGAACTTGATCCAAGGCAGCACTAATCATGTCAGCAGCAGAGGTTCATGAATTGTCAGGAGCTTGACAGCAGTGCTGTGTTCTTTGTATGGACTTGTGTAGTCTTTCCACTACTCTGCCTTCTAACTCTACTTCCTCAAAACTTCAGCTTGCTATGACCCTTTGTGACCCCAAACCTAAACTCTTCTTGGCCCCATCTAATCCTCCTGGCTTCTTCTGCTTCTTCTTCTTAACAGCTATACTCTTCAGGGTTAATTGCTTAATTCTTTTTTTTTTTTTTGGTATTTAACACATAAAATTCTTGAGATATAGAATCTTATAGGACTTTTCTATTAGGATGTGTATTGTTTTAATTGATTTTTAAACATTTTAGTATATCAGAGTTAACTGTGATTTTTTATTTTAACATAGTTTTAACAATTTATTATTTGCTTTTAAATTTTGATCAGTGTTTTCTGACATAGTTTAGTCTTAAATTTTTATTTGTCAGATCTGTCTATCTCCTCTTCCTAGATTTTGCTTTTGCTAACAGGCTCAGAACGTTCTCTTCCTCTATAGCATTATGAAATTATTCCTCGTTATCCGTGTTTTTCTGAATCGTAGTCTACAGAGCACCTGTGTGGAATCACCTGGGTTTTTGCTTATTTAAAATGTAGAAACCAGATGCCCCACTCCAGACTTATTTTATTAGATTTTTTTTCAGGGTGAGGCCCAAATAATCTGTATTTTTTTAAAATCAGGAAAAAGGTTGATCCTTTTGCATATTACAATTTGACATAGTTGATATATTTTTCTAGTACTTCATTAAGACTACAAATTGCTTTTAAATAATTATAAAAAAAGATTATTATCTGAAAAAGTCCTATAAAACAGAAGTATATAGAATAAATGTGAAAGTTATCTTCTAATTTCTTCTTTGCAGATAAAGAATATTATTAAAAAGTTTGCTTTGAGTTATTCAGAACATGCTTTCTATCACGGTGAAGTTTTGATTGTCTTACAAATTGGGACTATATGACCTTGTAGACCAAGAATTAATTTGTAAACTTATGTAATAATTTCTTGTTTTAAATTTTATTTAACATCTTTATTGGAGTATAATTGCTTTATAATGGTGTGTTAGTTTCTGCTTTACAACAAAGTGAATCAGCTATACATATACATATACATATATCCCCATATCTCCTCCCTCTTGTGTCTCCCTCCCACCCTCTCTATCCCACCCCTCTAAATGGTCACAAAGCACCAAGCTGATCTCCCTGTGCTATGCGGCTGCTTCCCACTAGCTATTTATTTTACATTTGGTAGTGTATATATGTCAATGTTACCCTCTCACTTCCCCCCAGCTTACCCTTCCCCCTCCCTGTGTACTCAAGCCCATTTTCTACGTCTGCATCTTTATTCCATAATTTCTTATTTTAACAGAGAAATCTAACAAAACATTGAAATATGGTTTCTTTTGTACAATTTAGGATTCCTCCAGCAATAATATAGATTATGCACCATGCTACGTTCAAAGGCTAATAAGGATATTTATATATACTTATATCATATAAAAATTTTAATGTAGTTTACTTTATATTATTTAAAAATTCCAAAGGAAATATTACAAATTATTCATTATAACATGAGCTTAACATAGTAGTAAAGCTATTCATATTTTATTTTCTGTTATGTCAAATTCTTTGCAAATTGTTATAGAGTATAAATTACTTTAAAAAATTCTAGTCTTGTGCAGTTTGGTCTTGATGATAAAATTTTCAAAGACATTGAATGTCCTCAGAAGTGGCAGTTTTACATCAAGTGAAAAAATATATGTTAATCTTGGGTGACAGTTTGTCTTTTGTCATGGCTTCCCAGGTATTGTTGAACTTGACTTTGAAGTTGAGCAGGCTGGGCTGTCTTATTCAACTGTTTGACCATGAAGGAATTTACAGTCGTTAGGTACAGAGCAATGAATTTTTTCTTTAAAGTTGAATATAGGCTTTCATTGAACCCATTTAGTAAATTTTAATTGTACTATTTTAATTGGATTTTGTGATATTGATTTTCTGGTGATGTTCACTGAAATACTTTCTTCTGAAAATCTGTCACCTTGGGACTAACCTTGGTATATGTTAGAATACATGAACCTTTTAGTCCATGGCCTTTCTGACTATTCACTGAGACTATGGAATTTATACAAAAAAGAATCCACCGCCATTGCTCTTTACCAAATGTTTATCTGCTTACAAGTCTAGTTGTGTGACCTAGGTTTTATTTTGTGGACTCTTCTCTTCTGGATCTGTACTTGTTCCCTAGGCAGTCATATCATCCAGCCTCAGAACTTTGGATTCAGCTTCATGCCAATGACTCCCAAATTTCCCAGGCAATTAAGGGCTGAGTAATAATGCTGTATCCCCCTAGGTAGAGTGAAGGACTCCATTGAGAACCCTCCGTGGGAGTATTGTTGAAGAGGCAGAAACTTTCCATGGGAGTTTCTAAATGAAAAGCTTCCAGGATTCTTTTGCCATCTTGTAGGAAGGACTGACTGGGAATAAAATCAACACAGGAAAAACCACTGCTAAGAGGTGGATAAAGATGAATTTTCGATTAATTCATATGAGCACAAAAGCCCAAGCAAGCTTACTCCTGGCCTTTTCAGTAACCTTTTTATTCATACAAGCTAAAATTTACCTTTATTTGCTTAAGCCATTTTCAATTGTGTCTCAATTCTCTGCAAATAAATCAAAGACACAGATAATACTTAAATAGTAATATTAAATGGTAAAAACCCACATAATTTTTAATTTCTAATATTATTTCAGATTGTAAAGCGTATGCAAAGAAAAATGTGAAAATGTAATTCTGAGAGATAGAATTACACGTGTTTTTATTTAGAGACATTAAATTTTCAGATTTTCTACAATAAGCTTCTATTATTTTTATAGTCAGAAAAGCTTTAAATCAAATTGTGTGAAACCTAGCTTTTCCATTATTATGAATGTTGTTATTTCCTCAATAGTATTACTGACAAATATTCTCTGTGCTTGAATATAGTTTTGCTTGCAAATTCAATCTAACAGATTTATTTTTATTTGATGCAAGATTTTGCGTTCATTTTTAAAAGAAGAACATATATCTGGCTAAGAGCTTTATCCCAATAAAAATAAAGCTTCATAAAGATCTTTGTTTCCTATTTTAATCATGTGTTTTTTAAACATATAATTCTCACCTCTAAAATTCTAATTTTTTTCTTCCTTTAGTTGCCTATAGATTATCTTTCTACTGCTTGTTTTGAGATATTCTAGTGCATATACTTTTCCATTTCTCTTTGCCTTTTAGAATGTGACATGAACATACTTTCTTTTAACTGTTGCTTAAAGTGCATTGAGAGCAATATCTTGTGAATATCCACATGAATAGTTGAGATGGAAGTGGAAAGTAATTGCTATTTTAAGTGCTGCTACTACTGTCTCTGTAAAAAAAAAAAAGAGATTTTTTAAGGCTTTGTGTTTTGAAAAAGTTTGCAGAAGACTCAAGTATGATGTGAGTTGGCTCCTATTTTAGCTGATATCTACAATTTATTCCAAATTCTCGTATTAAAATAAACTCCAATATTGAATAAATTTTATATCTAAATAGAGACTTATGATTCATTGTAAATGAGTTGTGTACACTATGTAGGTACTGCAAATTGCAATGTGCATAAATGTACCTGGAACATTAATAAACATAAGGCATTTTTGGATGCTAAAATGCCATATAACTATAGAATTTTTCTTCTTTCTAATGTTGGGAGAAGAGTTTTATTTAGCTTAGAAGTTATTTTCTTCTCCTAAATAACAGAGTGGCCTTCAGAAGTAAAAAGAAAAACTATCTCTGGGAATTCTCAGGCAGCTGCTCAAAAATATTTGACAGAAGTGGATTTGGAAAAGAATCACATCTATGGAAAATTTGCCAACTTACAAATCTGTGTTAGGGTTATAGGAATAGAGTTGAGAAAGTTTCTACATTAAAGTCAGCTTGGATCAATTATAGAAGAGACTGAGAATTCTCTGAGATTTGTATAAAAGCTCTTATAAAAAGGAAGTAATTAGCCTGACATGAACAAATTTGGGAACAGAACAGGGTTAGTGGGTGGTTTAAAAAAAAAAAAAAAAAAAGAAGGTAAAAATAGTAGAAGCATATCTGGACCAGATCTGGGACAGAGAGATTCCCTCGGGGGCACCTAACTAAGAGTTTTATGTCTTAGAGTGGAAGGGCTGATCATTCATACAAGAATCAGACACTAGTCTTAACCGTTTTTAAAAGATTTGCTATTATTGCTATGCTTAAGGCTACATAGTTCATTCTATAATATTTATTCAATTCTTCTCAACTTTTTTTTTTTTTTTTGGCCCAAATTAATAGAGCTTCAGAGATTGGTTAAGCTGACTAGGAAGAAATTAAATTCCACTCAGTTTAGTAGAGCAAATATTTCTGAAAGGCTTAATAAACGTCAGGCATAGGACTCAGTGAGAAAGGCAAATAAGATGCTGCTTCACACCTGAAGGCACCCAGACAGCATAAGGCAGTTAACTAAGTAGCATGAAATGAGATAATATCGACATAAAGTTACTTTATCCAGTCCTCAGTGCTGCAGGGACCAAGGGCTGGGGGACACGTAAGGCTTGCTCAGGAGGTGATGCCACAGCTGAACATTGAAGAAGAGTAAGAGTGTATTCTGCAAATGGGAGAGGTAGACATGATTGGGACTGGAGCAGGGTGAAGGATGGAGGAATATTCTGGAATCAGAGAATGGAATTAGTAAAGGCATGCCAACATCCTGCTGCTCTCAATGAAGGGACCAGATAAACTGCGTGGTTTCTGCGACTGCTTCTTAATGTTTAAAGATGAGGAGTAGTTATTTATCTTGATTCAAGTCATTAATTGCTAATATTAGGTGTTTGCTTTTTAAAAACATGATATTTCTTATACATTAGAAGCCTGGATTCAGTGTAATATTAATGGTTTGTAATAATTTGGTCATATAATCACCTGAAGTTTGAGATTCCAGTGTAATGAGTTTTTCTTATTGTCATAAAACGTGATATTGTTATTTTGTAATTTTGTTATTTTTTTAAAAAGTTGTGCTTCCATGTTGGTGGGAATGTAAATTGATACAGCAACTATGGAGAACAGTATGGAGGTTCCTTAAAAAACTACAAATAGAACTACCATACGACCCAGCAATCCCACTACTGGGCATATACCCTGAGAAAACCATAATTCAAAAAGAGTCATGTACCAAAATGTTCATTGCAGCTCTATTTACAATAGCCAGGACATGGAAGCAACCTAAGTGTCCATTGACAGATGAATGAATAAAGAAGATGTGACACATATATACAATGGAATATTACTCAGCCATAAAAAGAAACGAAATTGAGTTATTTGTAGTGAGGTGGATGGACATAGAGTCTGTCATATAGAGTGAAGTAAGTCAGAAAGAGAAAAACAAATACCATATGCTAACACATATATATGGAATTTAAGAAAAAAAAAAAAGGTCATGAAGAACCTAGGGGTAAGACGGGTATAAAGACACAGACCTACTAGAGAATGGACTTGAGGATATGCAGGGGGAAGGGTAAACTGGGACAAAGTGAGAGAGTGGCATGGACATATATACACTACCAAACGTAAAATAGATAGCTAGTGGGAAGCAGCTGCATAGCACAGGAAGATCAGCTCGGTGCTCTGTGACCACCTAGAGGGGTGGGATAGGGAGGGTGGGAGGTGCAAGAGGGAAGAGATATGGGAACATATGTACATGTATAACTGATTCACTTTGTTATAAAGCAGAAACTAACACACCATTGTAAAGCAATTATACTCCAATAAAGATGTTAAAAAAAAAAAAAGTTGTGCTTCCTATATCTTTGCCCATTTTGTTGTAATATCTAGAGATCTTTGTCAAAGTGTATATGTTTTTAAGTCTTATTGCCTATTTTTTTTAAAAGTAAAGCTGTTGGTTAGACTTTGGAAATAGACATATTTGCAAAAGAGAGATATTAGAAGCTTAAAAAATAAACCAATTGCTCAATAATTATAAATGTTTACCTCTTCTTAATATAATTATGTGCCTTCAAAAGTGTGGAAATATATTCTTGTATCATATAATGTATTTGCTAAAGCAAGTTGAACTCACTCTTTAGAACAGACATGGTAGAGAGAAAAAAAAGGGAATCTGAATAAAATTCTATAACCTGGGTATTTTTGTAATGCTAGTGAGCCAGAAATAATATAACATACTTCTGAGTTTGCCCAACAAATTTCTCAATCCAAGTTTGTCTTTTACTGAACTCTGTTTTTTTTCCCTTTCTTTGCTCTCTTTTTGTAGCCAGCACACAGGGGATAGAACCTTAGCTGTTTTAGAGTTTTGCAGCTTTCTGTGGGTTTCTGTACAGATAAAATAATTTTCCCTGAGTAACACTGTGGAAGAAGAAATCCTCTATGGTACTTAAAAATTAGAATCTAACAGAATTTTAGCTACTGCTTTTATTTCCAATCAGTTTTAAGGACCCAAGTTCTATTTCTTGAAATACTGTAATTTAATTATTTTGGTACTATATAGATCTCCTTTGATTAGCACTGGTCTGTGATTCTTGTAATTCTTTGGAAGAACATTAAACTTAAATATAAATATATTAAAAAAATTTTGGTAAAATGTCCCATGGTCACTGGGACTTTCTTCAGTGATGAAGATTTATGCAAATAATTTTTCCATATAAAAGTGCCTGGATCTACTTCTCTTTGTTTTCCTATCTGCAAGTATATGGACAAAAATTAGTTCATGTATTTTTATAGTTTCCCACCCATGGTTAGATTTGTTCTCTTCCTAAGCCACTTAATGTAACTCCATTACTTCATTTATCTTTGCAGCTATAGCCAAAAGCTCTGAGTGTTTTATTTCCTTACTTTAAATGGATTGGGAGGTTTTCAGTGACAATAAGGTTAGCTTTATTGACTGTATTGTCTAAATTATAATTCTCCCATTGCCTCTTCTGTGGACTAGCCATGGTTGTGTACAAAGGGAGAAAGTAATTGTATTTACTTCAAAAAGAATGAATGTTTTAAATATTTTATTATAGCAGTGTTCCTTCTGAGTTTTATGTAGTTGTTTTCCTCTTCTAGAATTATTTAACTTAGTGTTTTGCAAAAACTAAAGACCCTGACACATAATTTTTTTAACCAGGGTATTACAACTAAATCACTCAACTTTTATTACATATTTTCTTACTCTGTGAGATAAAATTCAGATTAGAACTCAATGAAAAGGACAATTTTATGCTGCTAGGGTATAGAGATTGTTTCTGATAGCAACTTTTTAATGGTCTTTATTTTAAAATAAAAGGAGCTGAATAAAGTTTGGGTTTATAAGTGTTTAAGGAAGAAGAGGTTAGAGGCAAGGAAACTTGGAGAAGGTTGAGGAACAATGCAAGGACAATGCAAAAGGATGCTGGACTGGGAGACTGAGATGGTTCCTGAGTCAGAACAAGGATGGTGGTCCCATAGTCATGAATGGTGGTCATAAAAATGCTGGAGCCTGTAGAGCCAGAGAAGAACTGATGAGGGATAATGTTTCCCTACAAGTTGCTTCAGCCAAGTACCCAGAAACAGCGTTGCCCAGAGGGTCTGTTCCAGCACCAAGGCTTGGAGCAACCTGCCTGGATTGATCAGGCTATTGATCACAATTTTTCCCCAGTTTTATTGTGATATAATTGACAGACAGCACTGTATAAGTTTAAGCACTGTATTGACATATAGCACTGTATTATGTACAGTGTAATGATTTGACTTAGTTATCATGAAACGATGACCACAATAAGTTAGTTAACATTCATCAACTCAGATAGGTACAAAAGAAAAAAAAATTTTTGTTTTCCTTATGATGAGAACTGTAAGGATTTATTCCCAATAACTTCCATATATATCCTATAGCAGTGTTAATTATAGTTATCATATTGTACATTCCATCCCCAGTACTTATTTATCTTATAATTGGTAACCACAAATCTGATGTCTTTTTCTGAGTTTGTTTTGTTTTTTAGATTCCACATATAAGTGAGATCATACAGTGTTTGTCTTTCTCTCTGACTTATTTTACTTAGCATAATGCCCTCAAGGTCCATCCATGATTGTCACAAATGGCAAGATTTCCTTGTTTCTATGGCTGAATAATATTTCTATTTTTAATATTTTTGAGGAATGTTGGTCATATTATTGAAGTATATTGTCCTGGCTAGGCCTTAGTACCTCACCCAAACTTCTTCAATCATTGCATAAATAGCATCAGCATCCTACTGTTAAGTTCTTTGAAACTGAATTTTGGACTGCCTCCTCTGTACATCCCAGGCATTTTAGTTGTCTGTCTTGTTTGTCACTGTATCCTCACTGCCGAGCTTAGGGCATTGAAAAGAGCAGATGTTTAATAAATACTTGTTGAATGAATGAATGAATGAATGAGGGACCCTTTGGAAACCTTGATTGGTGGGAGAAGGCAGAAAATTTCCTATGTATACGCTGAGACATAATGGAAAACTTTAGAAATTTCCAAGTTGTGTGGAGAGGTAAAAGGTCATCCCATTTATAATTTGGGCACGTCACATCCCTTCTCATCCCCTTCTTGGCAGTACAGGTTAACACAGTAACCTTCTGCATCTTCGTGCCTGGACCTTTCTAGAATTACCCTAGAGCCTGCACTCCTCTTTCCTACTGTCTCTTTAATTAAACCTTGAAAAATATCATTATAGAAAATCCTATAAACTAACTTATACTAAGATAAAATAAGTTTACTGTGCTATTTTGTTCAGGTGTTGGAGGGATTAAGTTCTAGTCAAAAAGATGAATTTCAACAGACAAATCTGAGAAAAATACTTGAGCAAAAAGTATGTTCCAGAATCATTAAAAGATACTACTTTTTTAATTTACAAAAATATGGAGTGTTTTCCAGTTATCTATTGTTGTGTAAAAAATCACCCCAAAACATAATGCCTTAAAATAAAATGTTATCTCTCACAGTTCTGTGGGGTTGACTGGGCCCCAGTGGGGTAGTTCTAAGTTAGGTCTCTCACAGGTAAGACTGGAGTCATTAAAGGCTTGACTAAGCTAGATAGTCCAGATGGCTCATTCACAAAGCCGGCAGGTGATGCTGTGTGGTAGCTCAAGACCAGAGCTCCTACACATAGACTCATCTTGTAGTTTGGCCTTCTCACAGCATAATAGCTGAGTTCCAAGAGGGAAAGTCTCAAGAATGAGCATTCTGAGGTGCAGGAAGAAGCTTAACCTCAGAAGTTCCTGAATATCACTCCCACATAATTTTATTAGTCAGACAATAGGATCCGGCCTGATTCAAGAAGAAGGGAATTAGATTCAACTATCTGACGTAGGTGTGACATGCAAATATGAGGAGGAACAGAACTGATATTGGCTGTATTCAGAGACAACCTACCACAGGGGCCATCAGGTATGAATAAGGAACTGAATTTCCCACCAATTCATCACTGGAAGTTACTATCACTTAAATTTGGCAGTGGTTAGAATTACTACCCATTTGCTGATAAATAAAATTTAAAAAAATTCAAAGGCTGTTATTTATTTATTAATTTATCCTTTTAACCAGTATTTATTGCAGATATAAATGATAGAATATAACGTCTAAAAGTTTATAATACAGGGGAAAAAAGAATGAAAAGCCAAATCCCATCACTCAGAAATATTCTCATATCAATTGGTAAACATTCTTCTAGAATTAGCTATCTCTCTCTTTTCTTATTGTTTATATAAATATGTTCACTTTATTTATCTATACATTTATATAATTGCACATCAGTATACTTACATAAACATCCTATTTTATAACCTTTTTTTAAAGGAAATGATGTAATGTGGAATATATTTCCGTGTCAATAAACCTATAGGAGTGTTACACAATGAGGGTTCTTTGGACCTCTTGTGGTTCCATGGTCAGGTTAGCATTTGCAGAAGAAAAATAAATGTAATTAATTTGTTTTCAAACATATTATAAATTTGAACTCTAAGACTGATTATAATTTTCATAGTAACCTTATTATATTCTTAATAAAAATTAATGTTCTCAAGTTTTGTGCATATACTTAAGGACTATGTTGGTCACTGTCTCAACTTACATTAAATTGAGAGTGTAATTCCTAGAGTAATTATATTCATAGCATTTGCATATTAATGTTTACATTTATTAACTTTGTATGCTTCATTGGTTTCCGTTGTATTACAACAGATCAGTGGGTCAAAAGTGGTTCATTGATGGTAAAACAAGTGATGAAAATAACAAAATTACAATTGAGAATAATGAAATAATTTTAAGTCCAGTAACCCAGAGTATTATTGTTGTTGTTTTTAAATTTGTTCAATCTCTCTATAGTCACAGGGAGTATACTTGAGCAAGAGAGTGGGAAAACTCAAAGGAATTGTTCAGAGGGTACAGTGTAAGAAATTGAGATTTTGGAGGTGTTTGGTTTCTGGTGATGCAAAGGTCTGCTGAAGTAAAGAGAAAGGTCATTGTATCTGAGCAGAATGTTGATATCACTGAAAATGGTGCCAGAAATTTGGAGTGAAGAGGAATATTTTCAGTCAGGAGCTAAAATTCAATTTTTTGGAGTAATCCCTCCAGAACAATGCTAAATAACATTAATGATAAGGCAAAAGACTGTTTTAATCCTACCTTTAATTGACATGATATCACCCTTAAATATAGTGCTCGGTTTGAAATATACCTTTTATAATCTTTTATAAAATTATCTATAATTTTAAAACAATAGGCTTTTTTGGCATCTAGTTAAAAGTTCACATCTTTTTTTTTCTCTTTTGATCTTTTCATATTCATTAATATTTGAAATATATTCTCTCAATATCACTTTCTATCTTTCTAACTTACTTTCACTAGTTGTTTGACTCTACAATCTTTTGATCCCCACCAGGACCTATAAAGCATTGATGAAGTCATGTTTTCCGTGCTCCTCATCCCTCTTGTGTTATCAATATCTTCTTTAAATTCCATAGGCAATCATTATAATCACACCCTTGCTTACATGTTCGGCTTCCTTGGTCTCTCTCCATCCATCATACCAGTCTGGTAAAACCCCAACCCAGCTTAAAGTAGATCTCCACATATACATGCAATGATAATAATATTAATAAAACAAGGTTGAAAGAAAATGTTAGTCCTGGAAAACTATGCAGTAAGAGGCCACTTTTGTGAATCTCAAGAACAAACAAAACCAAACAATTACTTTATTACTTAAAAATTCATTCATTAAAAAAAAACAGAGGACTTCCCTGGTGGTGCAGTGGTTAAGAATCCGCCTGCCAATGCAGGGGACACAGGTTCGAGCCCGGGTCCAGGAAGATCCCACATGCCGCGGAGCAACTAGGCCTGTGCGCTACGACCCTGCGAGCCACAACTACTGAGCCCGTGTGCTACAACTACTGAAGCCTGTGTGCCTATGCTCCACAGCAAGAGAAGCCACCGCAATGAGAAGCCTGTGCACTGCAATGAAGAGTAACCCCCGCTTGCTGCAACTAGAAAAAGCCCGCGCGCAACAATGAAGACCCAAAGCCGCCAAAAAATAAAATAAATAAATAAATAAATAAATATTTTTAAAAAAAGACAGAACAAAAGAATTATAAACACAAAACTCAGAATTGTGGTTATTTGGTTGGGGGTGAGTAGGTAGAAGGATATGCTGAGGAAAGAACACATTATTGGTGATGTTCTAGTTCTTTCTTTTTAAACATCTTTATTGAAGTATAATTGCTTTACAACGGTGTGTTAGTTTCTGCTTTATAACAAAGTGAATCAATTATACATATACATATGTTCCCATATCTCTTCCCTCTTGCATCTACCTCCCTCCCACCCTCCCCATCCCACCCCTCTAGGTGGTCACAAAGCACCGAGCTGATCTCCCTGTGCTATGCGGCTGCTTCCCACTAGCTATCTATTTTACATTTGGTAGTGTATATATGTCCATGACACTCTCTCACCCTGTCACACCTCACCCCTCCCCCTCCCCATATCCTCAAGTCCATTCTCTAGTAGGTCTGTGTCTTTATTCCCATCTTGCCACTAGGTTCTTCATGGCCTTTTTTTTTTTCCCTTAGATTCCATATATATGTGTTAGCATACTGTATTTGTTTTTCCCTTTCTGACTTACTTCACTCTGTATGACAGACTCTAACTCCATCCACCTCATTACAAATACCTTCATTTCATTTCTTTTTATGGCTGAGTAATATTCCATTGTATATATGTGCCACATCTTCTTTATCCATTCATCCGATGATGGACACTTAGGTTGCTTCCATGTCCTGGCTATTGTAAATAGAGCTGCAATGAACATTTTGGTACATGACTTCTTTTGAACTATGGTTTTCTCAGGGTATATGCCCAGTAGTGGGATTGCTGGGTCATATGGTAGTTCTATTTGTAGTTTTTTAAGGAACCTCCATACTGTTCTCCATAGTGGCTGTATCAATTTACATTCCCACCAACAGTGCAAGAATGTTCCCTTTCCTCCACACCCTCTCCAGCATTTATTGTTTCTAGATTTTTTGATGATGGCCATTCTGACCGGTGTGAGATGATATCTCATTGTAGTTTTGATTTGCATTTCTCTAATGATTAATGATGTTGAGCATTCTTTCATGTGTCTGTTGGCAATCTGTATATCTTCTTTGGAGAAATGTCTATTTAGGTCTTCTGCCCATTTTTGGATTGGGTTGTTCATTTTTTTGTTATTGAGCTGCATGAGTTGCTTGTAAATCTTGGAGATTAATCCTTTGTCAGTTGCTGCATTTGCAAATATTTTCTCCCATTCTGAGGGTTGTCTTTTCGTCTTGTTTATGGTTTCCTTTGCTGTGCAAAAGCTTTTAAGTTTCATTAGGTCCCATTTGTTTATTTTTGTTTTTATTTCCATTTCTCTAGGAGCTGGGTCAAAAAGAATTTTGCTGTGATTTATGTCATAGAGTGTTCTGCCTATGTTTTCCTCTAAGAGGGTGATGGTTTCTGGCCTTACACTTAGGTCTCTAATCCATTTTAGTTTATTTTTGTGCATGGTGTCAGGGAGTGTTCTAATTTCATACTTTTACATGTATCTGTCCAATTTTCCCAGCACCACTTATTGAAGAGGCTGTCTTTTCTCCACTGTATATGCTTGCCTCCTTTATCAAAGATAAGGTGACCATATGTGCGTGGGTTTATCTCTGGGCTTTCTATCCTGTTCCATTGATCTATATTTCTGTTTTTGTGCCAGTACCAAACTGTCTTGATTACTGTAGCTTTGTAATATAGTCTGAAGTCAGGGAGCCTGATTCCTCCAGCTCCATTTTTCGTTCTCAAGATTGCTTTGGCTATTCGGGGTCTTTTGTGTTTGCATACAAATTGTGAAATTTTTTGTTCTAGTTCTGTGAAAAATGCCAGTGGTAGTTTGATAGGGATTGCATTGAATCTGTAGATTGCTTTGGGTAGTAGGGTCATTTTCACAATGTTGATTCTTCCAATCCAAGAACATGGTATATCTCTCCATCTATTTGTATCATCTTTAATTTCTTTCATCAGTGTCTTATAATTTTCTGCATACAGGTCTTTTGTCTCCTTAGGTAGGTTTATTCCTAGATATTTTATTCTTTTTGTTGCAATGGTAAACGGCAGTGTTTTCTTAATTTCACTTTCAGATTTTTCGTCATTAGTGTATAGAAATGCAAGAGATTTCTGTGCATTAATTTTGTATCCTGCTACTTTACCAAATTCATTGATTAGCTCTAGTAGTTTTCTGGTGCCAGTTTTAGGATTCTCTATGTATAGTATCATGTCATCTGCAAACAGTGACAGCTTTACTTCTTCTTTTCCTATTTGGATTCCTTTTATTTCTTTTTCTTCTCTGATTGCTGTGGCTAACACTTCCAAAACTATGTTGAATAATAGTGGTGAGAGTGGGCAACCTTGTCTTGTTCCTGATCTTAGTGGAAATGGTTTCAGTTTTTCACCATTGAGGACAATGTTGGCTGTGGGTTTGTCATATATGGCCTTTATTATGTTGAGAAAAGTTCCCTCTATGCCTACTTTCTGCAGGGCTTTTATCATAAATCGGTGTTGAATTTTGTCGAAAGCTTTCTCTGCATCTATTGATATGATCATATGGTTTTTCTCCTTCAGTTTGTTAATATGGTGTATCACGTTGATTGATTTGCATATATTGAAGAATCCTTGCATTCCTGGGATAAACCCCACTTGATCATGGTATATGATCCTTTTAATGTGCTGTTGGATTCTGTTTGCTAGTATTTTGTTGAGGATTTTTGCATCTATGTTCATCAGTGATATTGGCCTGTAGTTTTCTTTCTTTGTGACATCTTTGTCTGGTTTTGGTATCAGGGTGATGGTGACCTTGTAGAATGAGTTTGGGAGTGTTCCTCCCTCTGCAATATTTTGGAAGAGTTTGAGAAGGATAGGTGTTAGCTCTTCTCTAAATGTTTGATAGAATTCACCTGTGAAGCCTTCTGGTCCTGGGCTTTTGTTTGTTGGAAGGTTTTTAATCACAGTTTCAAGTTCAGTGCTTGTGATTTGTCTGTTCATATTTTCTATTTCTTCCTGGTTCCGTCTTGGAAGGTTGTGCTTCTCTAAGAATCTGTCCATTTCTTCCAGGTTGTCCATTTTATTGGCATAGAGTTGCTTGTAGTAATCTCTCATGATCTTTTGTATTTCTGCAGGGTCAGTGGTTACTTCTTTTTCATTTCTAATTCTATTGATTTGAGTATTCTCCCTTTTTCTCTTGATGAGTCTGGCTAATGGTTTATCAATTCTGTTTATCTTCTCAAAGAACCAGCTTTAATTTCATTGATCTTTGCTATTGTTTCCTTCATTTCTTTTTCATTTATTTCTGATCTGATCTTTATGATTTCTTTCCTTCTGCTAGCTTTGGGGTTTTTTTGTTCTTCTTTCTCTAATTGCTTCAGGTGCAAGGTTACGTTGTTTATTCGAGATGTTTCCTGTTTCTTGAGGTAGGCTTGTATTGCTATAAACTTCCCTCTTAGCACTGCTTTTGCTGAGTCCCATAGGTTTTGGGTTGTCGTGTCTCCATTGTCATTTGTTTCTAGGTATTTTTTGATTTCCCCTTTGATTTCTTCAGTGATCACTTCGTTATTAAGTAGTGTATTGTGTAGCCTCCATGTGTTTGTATTTTTTACAGATCTTTTCCTGTAATTGATATCTAGTCTCATAGCGTTGTGGTCAGAAAAGATACTTGATTCGATTTCAATTTTCTTAAATTTACCAAGGCTTGATTTGTGACCCAAGATATGATCTATCCTGGAGAACGTTCCATGAGCACTTGAGAAAAATGTGTATTCTGCTGCTTTTGGGTGGAATGTCCTATAAATATCAATTAAGTCCATCTTGTTTAATATATCATTTAAAGCTTGTGTTTCCTTATTTATTTTCATTTTGGATGATCTGTCCATTGGTGAAAGTGGGGTGTTAAAGTCCCCTACTATGATTGTGCTGCTGTCGATTTCCCCTTTTATGGCTGTTAGTATTTGCCTTATGTATTGAGGTGCTCCTATGTTGGGTGCATAAATATTTACAATTGTTATACCTTCCTCTTGGATCGATCCCTTGATCATTATATAGTGTCTTTCTTTGTCTCTTGTAATAGTCTTTATTTTAAAGTCTATTTTGTCTGATATGAGAATTGCTACTCCAGCTTTCTTTTGATTTCCATTTGCATGGAATATTTTTTCCATCCCCTCACTTTCAGTCTGTATGTGTCTCTAGGTCTGAAGTGGGTCTCTTGTAGACAGCATATATATGGGTCTTGTTTTTGTATCCATTCAGCCAGCCTGTGTCTTTTGGTGGGAGCATTTAGTCCATTTACATTCAAGGTAATTATCGATATGTATGTTCCTATTCCCATTTTCTTAAATGTTTTGGGTTTGTTATTGTAGGTGTTTTCCTTGTCTTGTGTTTCTTGCCTAGAGAAGTTCCTTTAGCATTTGTTGTAAAGCTGGTTTGGTAGTGCTGAACTCTCTCAGCTTTTGCTTGTCTGTAAAGGTTTTAATTTCTCCATCAAATCTGAATGAGATCCTTGCTGGGTAGATTAATCTTGGTTGTAGGTTTTTCTCCTTCATCACTTTAAGTATATACTGCCACTCCCTTCTGGCTTGCAGATTTTCTGCTGAAAGATCAGCTGTTAACCTTATGGGTATTCCCTTGTGTGTTATTTGTTGTTTTTCCCTTGCTGCTTTTAATATGTTTTCTTTATATTTAATTTTTGACAGTTTGATTAATATGTGTCTTGGCATGTTTCTCCTTGGGTTTATCCTGTATGGGACTCTCTGTGCTTCCAGGACTTGATTAACTATTTCCTTTCCCATATTAGGGAAGTTTTCAACTATAATCTCTTCAAATATTTTCTCAGTCCCTTTCTTTTTCTCCTCTTCTTCTGGGACCCCTATAATTCGAATGTTGGTGCGTTTAATGTTGTCCCAGAGGTCTCTGAGACTGTCCTCAGTTCTTTTCATTCTTTTTTCTTTATCCTGCTCTGCAGTAGTTATTTCCACCATTTTATCTTCCAGGTCACTTATCCTTTCTTCTGCCTCAGTTATTCTGCTATTGATCCCATCTAGAGTATTTTTAATTTCATTTATTGTGTTTTTCATCATTGCTTGGTTCCTCTTTAGTTCTTCTACGTCCTTGTTAAATGTTTCTTGCATTTTGTCTATTCTATTTCCAAGATTTTGGATCATCCTTACTATCATTATTCTGAATTCTTTTTCAGGTAGACTACCTATTTCCTCTTCATTTGTTAGGTCTGGTGTGTTTTGACCCTGCTCCTTCATCTGCTGTGTGTTTTTCTGTCATCTCATTTTGCTTATATTACTGTGTTTGGGGTCTCCTTTTCACAGGCTGCAGGTTCGTAGTTCCCGTTGTTTTTGGTATCTGTCCCCAGTGGCTAAGGTTGGTTCAGTGGGTTGTGTAGGCTTCCTGCTGGAGGGAACTAGTGCCTGTGTTCTGGTGGATGAGGCTGGATCTTGTCTTTCTGGTGGGCACGTCCACGTCTGGTGGTGTGTTTTGGGGTGTCTGTGGCCTTATTATGATTTTAGGCAGCCTCTCTGCTAATGGATGGGGCTCTGTTCCTGTCTTGCTAGTTGTTTGGCATAGGGTGTCCAGCACTGTAGCTTGCTGGTCATTGAGTGAAGCTGGGTCTTGATGTTGAGATGGAGATCTCTGAGAGATTTTCGCCGTTTGGTATTACGTGGAACTGGGAGGTCTCTTGTGGACCAGTGTCCTGAAGTTGGCTCTCCCACCTCAGAGGCACAGCCCTGATGCCTGGCTGGAGCACCAAGAGCCTTTCATCCACACGGCTCAGAGTAAAAGGGAGAAAAAATAGAAAGAAAGAAAGAAAGAAAGAGGATATAATATAGTGAAGTAAAATAAAGCTATTATAAAGCAAAGCTATACAGACAAAATCTCACCCAGAAGCATATACATATACACTCACCAAAAAAGGAAAAGGGGAAAAATTAATATATCCTGCTCCCAAAGTCCACCTCCTGAATTTGGGATGATTCGTTGTCTATTCAGGTATTCCACAGATGCAGGCACATCAAGTTGTTTGTGGAGTTTTAATCCGCTGCTTCTGAGGCTGCTGGGACAGATTTCCCCTCCTCTTCTCTGTTCGCACAGCTCCTGGGGATCAGCTTTGGATTTGGACCCACCTCTAAGTGTAGGTCGCCTGAGGGCGTCTGTTTCCCGCCCAGACAGAACGGGGTTAAAGGAGCAGCTGCTTCGGGGGCCCTGGCTCACTCAGGCCGGGGGGAGGGAGGGGTACGGAGGAGGCGGGGCGAGCCTGCGGCGTCAGAGGCCGGCGTGACGTTGCACCAGCCTGAGGCGCGCAGTGCGTTCTCCCGGGGGATGTTGTCCCTGGATCACGGGACCCTGGCAGTGGCGGGCTGCACAGGCTCCCAGGAGGGGCGGTGTGGAGAGTGACCTGTGCTCGCACACAGGCTTTTTGGTGGCGGCAGCAGCAGCCTTAGCGTCTCATGCCCGTCTGTGGGGTCCGTGCTAATAGCCGCGGCTCGCGCCCGTCTCTGGAGCTCGTTTAGGCGGCGCTCTGAATCCCCTCTCCTTGCGCTCCGGGAAACAAAGAGGCAAGAAAAAGTCTCTTGCCTCTTCGGCAGCTGCAGACTTTTTCCCGGACTCCCTCCCGGCTAGCTGTGGTGCGCTAACCCCTTCAGGCTGTGTTCACGCTGCCAACCCCAGTCCTCTCCCTGTGATCCGACCAAAGCTGAGCCTCAGCTCCCAGCCCCGCCCGCCCCGGCGGGGGAGCAGACAAGCCTCTCGGGCTGGTGAGTGCTGCTCGGCGCCGAGCCTCTGTGTGGGAGTCTTTCCGCTTTACCCTCCGCACCCCTGTGGCTGAGCTCTCCTCCGCGGCTCCGAAGCTTCCCCCCCTCCGCCACCTGTAGTCTCCGCCCGCGAAGGGGCTTCCTAGTGCGTGGAAACCTTTCCTCCTTCACGGCTCCCTCCCACTGGTGCAGGTCCCGTCCCTATTCTTTTGTCTCTGTTATTTCTTTTTTCTTTTGCCCTACCCAGGTACGTGGGGGGTTTCTTGCCTTTTGGGAGGTCTGACGTTTTCTGCCAGCATTCAGTGGGTGTTCTGTAGGAGTAGTTCCACGTGTAGATGTATTTCTAATGTATCTGTGGGAAGGAAGGTGATCTCCGCGTCTTACTCTTCCGCCATCTTCTCTCGATGTTCTAGTTCTTGATTTAAATAATGGGTTCTTAAACTTTCATTGTTATGCATTATAACGTACATATATCTTACATATTTGCATATACAAAGAGAAAATAAATAATGCAGATGTAGATTTGAGAGAGCTTTGTATGTCCTTGTTAAGAGTTTGGGGATTTATTCTACAGATAATATATAGATTATTTAAGTGTTCTGAGAATGAGTGTGAAATGATAATATATGTGCTTTCAAAATACAGTATTACTCTGTTAGCAGGTTGGAAAATGAGTTTGAAAGGGTAAGAATGGATGCAGAAAGACTGCAGTTTGTTAGAATATCGAAGGGGAAAACTAGAGGGTGACATTGAGGATAGATAGAAGTGGTTGTTATAATTGCACCTTTTTCCATTTGAACCATATTTCTGTTACTGGAATGAAGGACAGTTCAAGGTGTTCCATTAATTTAATACATTGCTGTAACTTATTTATGAATGTTTTATTTAAAACTTTTGCATCTTTATTTACAGAATTAAATGGTTTATAGTTAATTTTGTTTGTATTATTTTTGTGAAATTGTATTATCTTTGTTACGTCACCTTTATTGATTTTTTTTGGAAAAGGAAACATACCTATGATTAGGAACCATTTATGTACTAAGTAAATATGTCTTTTGAAAGGTTTGAAAGACTTCCTTCAGTACTATTTTCAAAGGTAGCCATTTGTCTTCTTAAGTAGGGTTGTCTGATAAAACACAAAATGCCCAGTTAAATTTGAATTTTGAAAAAACAGTGAATAATGCTTTAGTGCAAGTATGGCCTAAATATTGAATGGGAAATTTTTAATTAAAAATTATTTGTTTTTTGAGATTCAAATTAACTCTGCATCTTGTATTTTTATTTGCAAATTCTGTCAGCCTTATTCTTAGATCAATTTTTTAATACATTTAGTCAATAGTCTACTTTATCATTGTGTGGTATCATTAACATGAAATTTATCATTATGGTGTTATTATGCAGAATTCTCATATAAGCAATTCAAGTTTCTTTTAATCTGTACTTATTACACATGGCCCTTTCATATTTTATACAATAATTTTCTAGTTAGTATACCTAGGGTTTTATCTCTATCCCTCTCCCCAAAAACCACTATAACAAATAATTTTCCTTGCTTTTTGGTTTTCTAATTTATTAATTCACTGTTATCATTTGAATTCTACCCTTGCACTTCCTTGGGTTTATTCTCCTTTTTTTAAAATGAGAAATAAATGAGTTCCATATTACATACAGGTTTTTTTGAGCACCAGAAGCACTTTGTTTCTAAAAATGTTGTTGATTAACTCTTTTCCAAAAGGAAAATGATGATACATGGTACCATCTTCAAAATTTCACAAGCTTAATTAGTAACATATGGAAAACACAAGAGTTGTCTTTTTATATTGAATGGAGGGAAATTACACACACATACACACATGGAGTTTTTCTCTTGTTATATCACGTAAAGATACAGTTAAATCTAGTCTTACAGAGAAATTTCTTTATTAAATAATTATTCTAAGCTTTTTGTTTTATATGTTTCCTCATCAAGTTAAAAAAAAAAAAAGCCTTTTATATCATAGGAACACAGAAGAAAGTATTTATGGGCCCAGGGTAAGAATTTTTGCTTTAACTGATTCCCAGTAATCAAAGCTGGGTAAAAATATTTCATAACCTAGCTAAAGAGAGAATTATTTATTTCTACAATTTTATGCTAACTCATAAATGTTTAAGTAATTTATCTTTATTTTTTCTTAATTATTAATGAAACTTTCTAAAGTTATAAATTTTTCTGTAAATAGCATTAACTACAGCCTATGTGTTTTGATGTTTAATATTTTTTTAATGATTATTTTCTAAATAATTTGAAAGCAAGATTTTTAATTCTTCTTGGCCCCAATATTATTTAAATATTTTTTCTTAACATTTTTAAGTGATTGCACATTGGTTGTCTATATCTTTTTTATTTGTAGATTAATTTCACTGTCATCAAAGAATGTTGTTTGCATTCTTTGGGGAATTACTTGATATTTTCTTTGTGGCCAAATAAAGAGTCAGTGTCTGAAATTTTCTATACGCAATTTAAAAAAGTATTTATTTATGTGATACAAGTTTTCCTCTCTATAGAGCTGTTTGAAAGATCTGTTATTCAGATTTCTGTTATTTCCAGGATTATTTTTGCTTACTTGTATCAAAGACTGAAAGACATGTCTTAAAATATCCTACTAGTACTATGTTTTCCTGTTTCCCTTTTTATTTCTAGCAGTTTTTATTCATATATTACAATTGCAAAGTGATTACCCACCTCAATTACTAGATTCTCCTTATTTTGGTATAATTATAGATATATTTCCACCACAAGACCATGAACACTTCCAGGAGAGACACAGTAACCTACTTTTTCACCTCTAGTGACATGGTGCCTGGAAAACAACAGAGAGAAATTTCAGTAGGGGGGTGAATTGTAATATTCTAAGGTCCAAGCTTACAGAGGATGAAAAACCGTGTCCTCTGGAGTTGACACTCTGAGGAGGACATAAGGCACAAAGGATGTTTGCTAAATGATTAATTCTCATCTTACACGTAGTACCAGTTATCAGGGCACAAACACTGTGCATCTATACCAACTCTCTGGAACTCTCCTTTTAAATGATACTCACAAAAATTCTTATTTCATGAAAATAATTATGTAGACTTTCATCAAAGTTTACTATGAGTAAATTTTTAGTAAAGCCTTACAGTTCTTAAATAGCAAGACACTTTGGCCTCTAGGATGGAGGGATGTTCTTTTTAGGAACTGTAACATCAGGATGTATAATTTATCCAGTCTATTTTTATCTATAGCATAAACCGTTCTTTTAGAAATTAAAACAGTTGATATATCGCCATCATTGTAATCATTATTCAATATTTACTGACCATGTGCCAAGATCTGTTAAAAAATTCTATATGCTGAGCATATTAAACAGAGAAAACAGCAGAGCTCAGCTAAATGTTAACTGCTATTCCCCTTTCCTTGGAATCTTACCAAGACTTTAGGAAAAGTCATAATTCATCTTTTTTGTTTCTTTTAACATCTTTATTGGAGTATAATTGCTTTACAATGGTGTGTTAGTTTCTGCTTTATAACAAAGTGAATCAGTTATACATATACATATATCCCCATACCTCTTCCCTCTTGTGTCTCATTCCCACCCTCCCTATCCCACCCCTCTAGGTGGTCACAAAGCACTGAGCTGATCTCCCTGTGCTATGCGGCTGTTTTCCACTAGCTATCTATTTTACATTTGGTAGTGTATATATGTCCATGCCACTCTCTCTTTGTCACAGCTTACCCTTCCCCCTCCCCATATCCTCAAGTCCATTCTCTAGTAGCTCTGCATCTTTATTCCCATCTTGCCCCTAGGTTCTTCATGACCATTTTTTGTTTTGTTTTTTAGATCCCATATATATGTGTTAGCATACAGTATTTGTTTTTCTCTTTCTGACTTACTTCACTCTGTATGACAGACTCTAGGTCCATTCACCTCACTACAAGTAACTCAATTTCGTTTCTTTTTATGGCTGAGTAATATTCCATTGTATATATGTGCCACATCTTCTTTATCCATTCATCTGTTGATGGACACTTAGGTTGCTTCCATGTCCTGGCTATTGTAAATAGAGCTGCAATGAACATTGTGGTACATGACTATTTCTGAATTATGGTTTTCTCAGGGTATATGCCCAGTAGTGGGATTGCTGGGTCGTATGGTAGTTCTATTTGTAGTTTTTTAAGGAACCACCATGCTGTTCTCCATAGTGGCTGTATCAATTTACATTCCCACCAACAGTGCAAGAGGGTTCCCTTTTCTCCACACCCTCTCCAGCGTTTATTGTTTGTGGATTTTTTGATGATGGCCATTCTGACCGGTATAAGATGATATCTCATTGTAGTTTTGATTTGCCTTTCTCTAATGATTAATGATATTGAACATTCTTTCATGTGTTTGTTGGCAATCTGTATATCTTCTTTGGAGAAATGTCTATTTAGGTCTTCTGCCCGTTTTTGGATTGGGTTGTATGCTTTTTTGATATTGAGCTGCAAGAGCTGCTTGTAAATTTTGGAGATTAATCCTTTGTCAGTTGCTGCATTTGCAAATATTTTCTCCCATTCTGAGGGTTGTCTTTTCGTCTTGTTTATGGTTTCCTTTGCTGTGCAAAAGCTTTTAAGTTTCATTAGGTTCTATTTGTTTATTTTTGTTTTTATTTCCATTTCTCTAGGAGGTGGGTCAAAAAGGATCTTGCTGTGATTTATGTCATAGAGTGTTCTGCCTATGTTTTCCTCCAGGAGTTTGATAGTGCCTGGACTTACATTTAGGTCTTTAATCTATTTTGAGTTTATTTTTGTGTATGGTGTTAGGGAGTGTTCTAATTTCATTCTTTTACATGTAGCTGTCCAGTTTTCCCAGCACCACTTACTGAAGAGGCTGTCTTTTCTTCTCTGTATATTCTTGCCTCCTTTATCAAAGATAAGGTGACCATATGTACGTGGGTTTATCTCTGGGCTTTCTATCCTGTTCCATTGATCTATATTTCTGATTTTGTGCCAGTACCATACTGTCTTCATTACTGTAAATTTGTAGTATAATCTGAAGTCAGGGAGCCTGATTCCTCCAGCTCCATTTTTCTTTCTCAGGATTGCTTTGGCTATTCGGGGTCTTTTGTGTTTGCATACAAATTGTGAAATTTTTTGTTCTAGTTCTGTGAAAAATGCCAGTGGTAGTTTGATAGAGATTGCATTGAATCTGTAGATTGCTTTGGGTAGTATAGTCATTTTCAAAATGTTGATTCTTCCAATCCAAGAACATGGCATATCTCTCCATCTGTTTGTATCATGTTTAATTTCTTTCATCAGTGTCTTATAATTTTCTGCATACAGGTCTTTTGTGTCCTTAGGTAGGTTTATTCCTAGGTAGTTTATTCTTTTTGTTGCAATGGTAAAAGGGAGTGTTTTCTTAATTTTACTTTCAGATTTTTCATCTTTAGTGTGTAGGAATGCAAGAGATTTCTGTGCATTAATTTTGTATCCTGCTACTTTACCAAATTTATTGATTAGCTCTAGGAGTTTTCTGGTAGCATCTTTAGGATTCTCTGTATATAGTATTATGTCATCTGCAAACAGTGACAGCTTTACTTCTTCTTTTCCGATTTGGATTCCTTTTATTTCTTTTTCTTCTCTGATTGCTGTGGCTAAAACTTCCACAACTATGTTTAATAATAGTGGTGAGAGTGGACAACCTTGTCTTGTTCCTGATCTTAGTGGAAATGGTTTCAGTTTTTCACCATTGAGGACGATGTTGGCTGTGGGGTTGTCATATATGGCCTTTATTATGTTGAGGTAAGTTCCCTGTATGCCTACTTTCTGGAGGGTTTTTATCATAAATGAGTGTTGAACTTTGTTAAAAGCTTTCTCTGCATCTATTGAGATGATCATATGGTTTTTCTCCTTCAATTTGTTATTATGATGTATCACATTGATTGATTTGTGTATACTGAAGCATCCTTGCATTCCTGGGGTAAACCCCACTTGATCATGGTGTATGATCCTTTTAATGTGCTGTTGGATTCTGTTTGCTAGTATTTTGTTGAGGATTTTTGCATCTATGTTCATCAGTGATATTGGCCTGTAGTTTTCTTTCTTTGTGACATCTTTGTCTGGTTTTGGTATCAGGGTGATGGTGGCCTCATAGAGTGAGTGTCCTCCCTTGCTGTATTTTGGAAGAGTTTGAGAATGATAGGTGTTAGCTCTTCTCTAAATGTTTGATGGAATTCTCCTGTGAAGCCGTCTGGTCCTGGGCTTTTGTTTGTTGGAAGATTTTTAATCACAGTTTCAATTTCAGTGCTTGTGATTGGTCTGTTCATATTTTCTATTTCTTCCTGGTTCAGTCTTGGAAGGTTGTGCTTTTCTAAGAATTTGTCCATTTCTTCCAGGTTGTCCATTTCATTGGCATATAGTTGCTTGTAGTAATCTCTCATGATCCTTTGTATTTCTGCAGTGTCAGTTGTTACTTCTCCTTTTTCATTTCTAATTCTGGTGATTTGAGTCTTCTCCCTTTTTTTCTTGATGAGTCTGGCTAATGGTTTATCAATTTTGTTTATCTTCTCAAAGAAACAGCTTTTAGTTTTATTGATCTTTGCTATCGTTTCCTTCATTTCTTTTTCATTTATTTCTGATCTGATCTTTATGATTTCTTTCCTTCTGCTAACTTTGGGGTTTTTCATAATTCGTCTTTAACAATATATCTGTGCTGTTTAACTAAAACATACTTAAATTACTTGTCTATGATGTAGAAACAGTAAGTTAGGTTCTCCTTGGTAATTAATGAGGAGACTTTTGAACTGGATGAATTTAATATACAATAACTATTCTGGAAACCAAAACTAGCAACAACTTTTTCACACGTCTCTTCCAAGGTAGAGGCAAGATTGACATATCAGTTAAGAGTTCTTTCTGTTGTGTGGGACAGTTTATAGTGGCTTAACAAAAAAGGTTATTTTTTGCACACAACAAGCAGCCTGGAGGTGGGAAGTTTGTATTGGGGAAGTGTCTTCATGATGCTGTTACTCTCCTGGGTTGTTTTATCTTCCTGGTGGTGCACCCTTCTTCGTAGAAGAATATTTTTCTTCATGTTGTCATCTAATCACAAAACGGGTGAGGTGTCCTCAGCACACCATCTGCGTTGCAAGCAAAAAGAAAAAGGAAAGGAAACAGGAAGGGCTGGCACTTATATCAGAAAGAGCAAAGCTTACCTGGAAAGCCTCAACTTCTATCTTATGGCCACAACTGTGTAGCTTGAACACTGCTTAGCTGTAAGGGAGTCTAAGGAGTTGAACGTTTTGAACTGGGCATATTGCCATCATGAATAAAAGTAGGTTTTCTCAGGAGGAAGGAGAAGGGGATGTTTGATACTCACTAGTAGTTTTCTATTGGGACCTTTCTGCTCATGCAGGAGAGATCACTGCCTAGCATAATGTCAATATTTCCATCCATGCCTCGAGAGTTACAGACAGGCAAAGTGGTTGTGAGCTCACAGGGTATCTTTGAGAATTTGAAAAAGGTGGATGTGCTGAGGAAATACAGCCCTATGTTGGAGCACATGCCTTGGTGAATGGAGTGTGACTTACATTTCAGCCTCCACTTACCTGTTTGTCAAGATACCTGTGTGCAGTGAACAACCTGCACAGCTGTATAAAGGGCCACGAGGGACAGGACAGAGGTAAAGTAGAAGGAGGGGATTAGTGACTGATCTTAGCTTCTTTGACAGAGATACGCTAAGTTCTATCTGCTCTGCCCTTCTTTCTTTTGGAATCAAAGGTAACCATGCTCAACAATTACTACAGGTTTACAGAAACTGTGAAGCAGATGTATGAAATATTTTGTAGTCTTAATGAAATTTTCCTGGTAGCTTGTAAACTTTTGATAGCTAATGACAAAAAGGGAAGGAAAATCTACTTCCTGGGGATATATAAGCAAAACCTTAAGTCAGCACAAAGAGCTGTGGGTGAGTAGGTTATTAAACACATGTGAAGAGTTATAATAATTATTATAGAAGCATATGAAAAGTATATCTCCACGAAATAATATTCTCTTGTGCAACGAGAAGGATGTAGCCAACACTGTTGAAAGGGAGAATACTGAGGCTATTATCATCCGTCCTTCACTGTCCTTCTGCTGGATTTAGGATCCTTTTTCCCCTCAGTGTAGAATAATTTAACAATCCCAAAAGGAAGCACACATGATATCTCTCAGCTATTGTTGTATTTATTCCATCTCTCCTGTTTCATGATAAAGACGCTGTTGCCATCATTCTGAATGTGATGGTGTTTGCAGAACATAAGATATGATCCCTCTTTTAATACAATGCTTGCCAATCATCCTTAACTGTTTTCTCTTAAGGTACTTTGTCTTTTAGGCAGGGTTATCAAGAGAAGGCTCAGCTCTTTCTTCGAAGTTGTCAGATCTTATAATACCTCATTACTCCTTGCTCTGTCCTCAATTCAGCTCTGGATATTTTGCCCCCCCCCCTTTTTTTCTTTAAAGAAGTTTAACAGTTAGAATATATTCTGTGTAAAGAAATAGTCTAGTCTTCTAGCTGCCTACTTTATTTTATTTAAATCACCTATTTATTAAAGCATCAGAGGAGAGACTTTAAGAAATCACCTGGCTCAGCCCTTATCCCACTTCCCTCATTTGCCAAACAATTGAAATCTGATAGCCACTTTCCTTGTTAATTTTTTAAATTAATTTTATTTTTGGCTGTGTTAGGTCTTTGTTGCTGTGCATGGGCTTTCTCTAGTTGCAGTGAGCGGGGACTACTCTTCGTTGCAGTGCGCAGGCTTCTCATTGCAGTGGCTTCTCTTGTTGCGGAGCACAGGCTCTAAGCGTGTGGGCTTCAGTAGTTGTAGCACATGGGCTCAGTAGTTGTGGCTCGCGGGCTCTAGAGCGCAGACTCAGTAGTTGTGGTGCATGGGTTTAATTGTTCTGCGGCATGTGGGATCTTCCCAGACCAGGATTCCAACCCGTGTCCCCTGCATTGGCAGGCAGATTCTTAACCACTGCGCCACCAGGGAAGTCCCTTGTTAATGTTTTTACACAGTCCATAAGCTTTCTTGCTATCATTTTGTATTAATCATCCCTGTGTACAAAATTTTCCGTATGTCCATTCACTCATTCATTCATTAATTTCTAGTTTTATTGTATTGTATTCAGAAAGTGCTGTTAGTAGCAATTCTACTTTATGGAACTTACGAATGCGTTCTTTGTGATCTAACATGAGATTGATCTTAGTGAATGTTCCGTATGCACTTGAGATGAGGATATGCTCTTAATTATTAGAATGTAAATTTCAATATATAGTCACATGAAATATGAAATCTACTAGTAGATTTCATATAAAATCTACTTTAGTGATTATGTTGTTATTGTCCATATCTTTCATTATTTTTGGCCCACTTGGTCTGTTTTGACTGAAAGTAGTGTGTAAATTCTCCTAGTGTAAGTTTTTCTCCCAATGTCTCTTTGAATCTCTTGTGTTTCTGCTTTACAAAGTGGTTGCTATATTGTGTGATAGACAGATATCTATAACATTAGGTATTCATAGTGAACTGTGGTTTTCAGTATTAAAAAGTTTCCTTGTCAGGTTTAATGTTTTTTGGCTTGGATTCTGATTTGGTTTACTTGATATAGATATTGAAACTCCAGTTTTCTTATTGTTTCCATTTGACTGGTATAACATTAATTTTTGCTTTATTTTCAGCCTCTCTGAATCACTTTGTTTTAGGTATGTCTCTTGCACACATGTAATTATTGCCTTGTGAGACAAATCGAGATGTTTTTCCTTTACTAGGTAAGTTAAGTCCATTCTCATTTATTGATATGACTGATATTTTTGAACTTGACTGTCACATCATTTTATATTATACATTGCTATATCATGTTGACCTTTTTTCTTTCTCTACATGATGTGTTTCCTTTTCTTTTCTTAAACATTATTTTCTCTTTAATGAAGTTTTATATTTTTGTTCCAGGAGTTTTACACTTTATACTTTTTAATGTCCTTTATCAAGTTTTCTTAATATGACCATTAAGTGTCTGGGTTATTGATATTTAGCGTCAGTTTTTAGTGACACCTATATATTGCCTATCCAACAATCAATAAATTTATTCAACTTTTCTGTTTCCCTCTTCTTTTCTTCCCATTTTTAGTTGCAATATTTCTTTTTCGAAAACATGTAATATTTATATATTATTCTTTCAATATTGTCTCCAACTTTTGTTTTCGTCTTAGATCTGATTTAATAATATATAATTTCTTCACCACCAGTCCTTTTGTTAAAGTTTCTCCGATTATCTCCTGGATGGATGAAGGTCATTCCCTACTATATTTCTCAAGAGGAATGGGTACAACTCAGAGGTACAGAAATCTCCCAGCTCTTGAATGTTTAAAGTTGTTTTTCAATAGCCTTGATACTTGAAGGAGAGATTAGCTGGGTATAAAATCCTTGGTCTACACTTTTTATCCTTGAGTTTCTTGAAAATGCTGTTCCATTGTTGCCATGTTTTGAATGTTGCTTTGAAAGTTTGATGCCAGTCTAATTCCTTATCCCTTGTAAATTCTTTGATGACATTGCCCAGAGGCATTGAGGATTTTTTCATCTTTTAATGTCAAATATTTTAATAGTATACTTCACTGAGTTGATTGCTTTAGGCAAATTTTCCCAGCAACTTGTTAGGCCCTTTCAATATGTAGAGTGAGCTCTTCTTTTATTTCTGGAAATATTTCTTGGATTATATTCTAAACATTAGTTTTGCTCAATTGTTTCATATTGTTTGCTAGAGTCAATAATTATATATCTGTTGAATTTTCTTTGATATCTTCCTGCTTTTTTTCTCTTTCTCTTTCTTCTTCTTTTTATTTGCTTATTTTACTATCTCACTTTCATCCTTTTGATTGCTTTCCTCCTTTTTAAAAATAACTTCTATTAAATTTTCTTTGAGTTTATTCTCCTTTTGGGAATTTTGTAATTTTGTCATCATTTAATATATCATTTTGTCTTTTTCTTCCACATCTTCCTTGAGTTGGATCATTTCTCATTTCATTTATTCATGCTTTTATATATATATTTATTTTTAAACTTTGAGTTTATGATTCAAGGTGTTTTAGTTTCATATCTTCACTTGCTTTTTTAATGCTATTTGATTCAGTGTAGAGTGTTCTGTTACAGTTTTATTGTACTTCTTTGCTTTTTTTGGCGGGGATGGTAGCAGAAATATTTAATTCCCATTTTTTAGTTTATTCTTTTTAGTAGCTTTGTATAATAAATACTGCTTGCCTCTCTATATTTCTTGGACAGGTGTGGTGGTTTGGGATGTTTATGTGATTATAGTTCAAGGACACTTCATGTCAGAGTAAATGATTTCAGTCTCTTTAGTGGATGACTTTTTCTTTTTTGTTCAATTAGGAGAAGTTTGTTTACCTTGAAATTTCTGCTTTACTTCTGTTTTGAGGGATTGTAAAACTTCTCCTCTTGCTTCTTTTACACTTAACCACACAAAAGTGTCTCTCCCTTCCTTTTTACCTTTGTTTCCCCAGAAGTATCACCTTCCCAAGACTGCCTCCTCGTGTATGTTTTTAAATTCCCTTTCTGTAGTCAGTGTTCTGAAGGACCAGAACTCTTCTTCAGTAGTTTTGCATGTAAGGAAGACTTTCCCTTTCTGGGAGATTTTATCTCAATCTTTTGTTCTCTAGCACAGTTTTTCTGGACCTCTGGACCTCTCTGCAAAGACTTGCATCAGGGGCTTGATAAATAGGTATGTTATTTTATTAAATTTACAGGTAATTTTGAGTTTGTTATATGGAAAGAAAGGGAGTTGTGTGGCTCATGTATCTGTATAGTTTTGGAGGATAGCTAGAGAGATTTGGATTTAGACAATTGTGAAGCTACCTGGAGGTCCTCTGTTGTCCCTGGTTTATAGATGAGACAACCAAGACTTGGTGAGTTCAGGTGATTACCACAACCCAGCTTAAATGTCATATGTCCACTTAACCACTATCCATACTGCTTCTGAAATTACAAATATAGTTTAATTTGCAGTGCATCCAACCAACGTATGTTATTCACAGCAATTACCCCAAGAAGCAAAACTGACATGGTAGCAGAATAACATATCAAAGTGGTCAAGCTACTTAGGAAACAGCTTTAAAATGAGACAGTCCAAGCCTTAGGACTTGGGGAGAATAAGTGAGTAAGGTCAGAATGGTCAGATAAACTGTGAAAATATGCAATGTGAAATGGACCAAAGTACACAATGAGAGAAATCCAACTTCAGGATCAATAAAGAAGTAGAAAAAGTCGTGAATTTAGGAAGGTGTCATTTGTTTTCAGGAAGGGAAATCAGCATAAGCATTAGCTTGAGTCCAGGATAAGCACAGTTAGGGAAATAAATTTGTACTTTCCTGAAAGCATAAACCAAATAAAATTAATGTGATATAACCAATCGTTTGAATAATCCTCACCATTATTCTCCTTTAAAAATTAATATTTGCTATTTGTTTGTGTACATGGGATCTTAAACTGAAAATGGCAAGATGTATTTTCAAAGAGTGGTCACTTTCAAATATTTGAGGGATGGAAAAATGAAGCTGTATAGAGCACAGATAATTATCACCTGAAGGCCCAAAAGGAAGTGGATCTGTGAACATGAAGAAAGATAAGTGCCTTTGAAAGAACTAAATGTTCCCAATGATACATTGTGTTTCTATGCTTCATATTGATTCTGAGAAATGGCAGGTCCAATCTGCGGATTTAGGGGGTGCTTAATATGGAATAAGTGAGAGCTCAGCAAGTTTCTCCAGAAACCTTGTTCTTCTCAGATATTCAGAGACAACGGAAACCTACATCTGCCTAATGCCAGCTTGGTATGTTTCTGGCAAGCAGGCCTAAGGTTTTGGTGTTATGGTTATTGTTTGTTACTTTCATATTCTTCTTGGGGGAAATGTGACCTGGTGGAGTAAGCAAACAGCCAGAATTCTGTGACCTTTAGGCTGTCTTGTATTTGAATGCTTTATTTTGTATTAAAAATTGTTTCTTCTATGCATATTTCTAAAATTAATGAATGCCTCATTCATAAAGAAGAGAGATTCAGTTTCTTGGTGGATAAATCTAATTCTAGAGAACATAAGCAATATTTAACATTATATTCTTACTCAAAGGAGGGCACCAGATTTTACTGAGAGATATACAGAAAATGTATTGAAATTTAGGGACAACATTTCCTTGCTATTTATGGTGAAATAAGCTGTTTGCAGCATATAGTCGTCTGCTTCATTTGACATTGTTGATTGCTCTCTCCATCTTGAAGTTCTCCTTTTTTTCATACTTTGATGACTTTTCTCTCTTTTTTCCCTCTCTGGAATAAAATAATGAATTTATTTTTATTTTATATGTTACACTGTATTTTGATAAAATACATTTAACATAGTATTTACCATCTTAACCAATTTAAGTGTACATACAATTCAGTGGTATTAAGTACATATATAATGTTGTGTAACCATCACTACCTTTCCTCTCCAGAACTCTTTTCATCTTTAAAGACTGAAATGCTATACCTGTTAAACAGTAACTCCCCATTTCTCCCTCCTCCCAGCCCTTGGCAACCACCATTTACTTCCTGTATGTATGATTTTGACTACTCTAGGTACCTCATGTAGATGAAATCATACAGTATTTGTCTCTATGTGACTGACTTATTTCACTTAACATAACGTCCTCAAGGTTTATCTATGTTGTAGCATATGTCAGAATTTCCTTCCTTTTTAAGGCCAAATAATATTCCATTGTACAGATGGGTTGGGGGAACAGATAGTTAGGGAGTTTGGGATTGACATGTACACACTACTATATTTAAAATGGATAACCAACAAGGACCTACTGTATAGCACAGGAATTCTGCTCAATAGTATGTTAACAACCTAAATGGGAAAAGAATTTGAAGAAGAATAGATACATATATAGGTGTAACTGAATCACTTTGCTGTACACCTGAAACTATCAAAACATTGTTAATCAACTATACTCAATATAAAATAATAATAAGTTAAAAAAATATTCCATTGTATGCATATACCACATTCTAATCCATTCACCTGTCAGTGGACATTTAGGTTGCTTCCACATTTTAGCTATTAGGGATAATGCTGCAGAACATGGGTGGACAAATGTCTCTTCAGGACTTTGCTTTCTGTTCTTTTGTATATACACCCAGAAATGGAATTGCTGGATCATATGGTAATTTTATTTTTAAGTTTTTGAAGAACTGCCATATTGTTTTCCATGTGACTGTACCACTTTACTTTCCCACCAACAGTGTGTAAGTGTTCCAATTTCTCCACATCCTCCACAAAACTTATTTTCTGTTTTATGATATTTTCTAATATGTGTGAAGTGGTGTCTTACTGTGTTTTTTATTTGCATTTCCCTAATGATTAGTCATACTGAGCAACTTTTTATATGTTCCTTAACCATTTATATATCTTCTTTGGAGAAATGTCTGTTTAAGTCCCTTGCTCATTTTTGAATTGAGTTGTTTGTTGTTGTTGAGATTTAGGAGTTCTCTATATAGCCTTGATATTCCATTTTTTCTCTTTTGTGAGCATTTCTTCCTCCCTCCGTTCTTTAAATGAGTATTTCTCTCTAAGTGTGGTCTGCAAACTATGTAATCAGAATCACTTGGGATATGTGTTTGGGATACACCATCTCTGAATCCACCACTCTATCTATTGAATCAGTCACTAAACTAGGGTCCCTGGATGATACATTTTAACCAGCTTTCTGAGTAGAACTTCACAAATATTAAAATTTGAGAACATTTCCTTACATGTCAGCCCTTTCTAGGGTTTCTTGTCCAGTTCACTGTTCTCAATCTCATGGTTTAAGTACCACCTACTGATATGCTGACAACTTTCAAAGGTATAATTTTCAGTCCTGACCATTTATTTTCATATATCCAGCAGACCCAGACACCTCAAAGCCAATACATGTAAAAGTGAACTTATTATCTTACTCCATAAACCTGCTCCTTCATCTGTAGTCTCCATCGGTAGCACCATCAACTGTCACCTAGTCACTGAAGTTGAAAACTTGAAAGTTAGAAAATTGGAAACAAACTTTATTTCCCGTTCTCTTTCCCCCCTCTCCTCAACCAGTCAATCAATGCATTCAACAGATTTTACTTTCAAGTATTTCCCAAACTTTTTCCTGCTTCCCTGATACAAATATCATAGATACAATTAAGTTCTTCACCATATCTCTGCTGGGCTCTCTCTTCTCTCTTCTTTTTAAACCATCTCCCTTACAGACTTCAGTTTGGCTTATCTAAATGCAAAGTGTATCGGCTCAAGTCCCAGCAGGAAACAATGGTCATCTTCAAAATAAGATTAATTCAAGGAAGCTTTATTCACAAAGAGATTATGTCCACAGGTTTGGGTGTAGGACAACTACAACGGATGGTGTAATAGTCTGGCCAAGCTGTTACCACTTCTACATCCCATGGGATGAGGTGAGGGAGTGGCTACTAGAACACAGAAAAATTAAGTGGGTAGAGCTGGCTGATTTGAAAAAAGCAGAGATCTTTGATTACTCAAGGGACATCCCAGACCAAAGTTTGTTCATATCACACCAGATAAATACCGTGTCCTCAATCCCACCCTCCCTCTAATCTTTGACTGGGGACTCTGTTGGGAAACCCAACTAGATATCAGAAGGCATGAGAACCCCTTGATGTAATCTGTACCAGTTAGTCTCCAAGGCAGAGCACAGAATTGAAACAAGTGGAGAATGGCTCTTAAAGTGTAGTGGAACAATCCAGCACACAAATCTTACAACATAGCTCCATTGCTTATAAATATTTGGACTCCCCCATCTCCTATTAGCCAAATTTCTGTTCTTTAAAATGAAACACAGGGAGGGGGAAGGGTAAGCTGGGACGAAGTGAGAGAGTGGCATGGACATATATACACTACCAAATGTAAAATAGATAGCTAGTGGGAAGCAGCTGCATAGCACAGGGAGATCAGCTCGGTACTTTGTGATCACCTAGAGGGGTGGGATAGGGAGGGTGGGAGAGAGACGCAAGAGGGAGGAGGTATGGGGATGTGTGTATATGTATAGCTGATTCACTTTCTTATAAAGCAGAGGCTAACACACCATTGTGGAGCAATTATACTCCAATAAAGATGTTAAAAAAAATGAAACACAAAATATTTTTATTGCCCCATTGCCTCTTTGTCTGGCAGTCTCTGCCTTGCTTATCATGTTAGAAATGCAAGTTGCTTGTGGTTCCATATTAAGCTCTTAGTATTTCTTACCTCCATGTTTTTGTCGAGGCCTTTCCTTCTAGAGGAAGTGCTCTCTTCCTCTTTCCAACTTCTCCCAAGAACGGCTCAGTCACATCCCTGATTAACATCCCTCTTCTTATTTTTTTACAAACATCCTGGCTTGGCTAGTTAGTGGTTCTCAGTATTGTCTGAATCTAACATTGCTCTTACCTCATTGTTTCATTATTATCTGTTTATGTGTTTGATTCCCCAAACAGACTCTGAATTCCTTGAATAAAGAAATAACATCTTATATATGCTTAGAGTCCCAGGGCTAAGCCCAGTGCCTATTTGTTGAAAGAAAAAAGAATTAGTAATTTCTCCCTGTCTCTTCTCTCTTGCTGTGCATATGCTAATAGTCAAAGAGATCGCTTTCAGATTTCTAAAAATTGGTGTGCATCTAAGTACCTCTCAGTGGGGCTGCAGCCAGCATTAATATTGAAGTGGTAAGTAATGGCCAATTTTGTTTCCTCTGTAATGGAAATTGATGGAGGGAAGGTTCACTGTGGATAATTAGATTGATTTTAGTTTTACCGTTTTTATATCCAGACAGTTCTTAAAAGTGATTGCTGTAATTACAGAAAGACAAGCTGATACAGAGAGCAATTCTTTATTTTTCTCTATCCAATCTAGACTCTCTGTGCTGCTGAAAAGACTCAATTCTTCTTCTCCTCCTCATTCTCTGCATACCATCCTTAAAAGACTTGTATTTTCACTTTAAATTAACATCTTATCAGTGTAGATTGAAACATGGAAGACTGAGGCCATGGTGAGGGCATACAGAATCCTTCAATGTATAAAGTGATTTTCATTTAACATCTATAGGGTATATACCTTGATTATAATATGACATACCAGGAAGTATAGGGCAAACTTCTAGCCTGCATTCCAGAAACTTACAATAAGTTGCCTCTGTAAAAAGGTAGGTGGTTATTAGAGGGGAGACAGCCTTTCATAAATCCTGCTTTTTGCTAGGAAGCATTTTTCCTAAGCAGGTTCTCATTCCTCCTGTTGGCTCTCCTTCCTTCTAAACTCTCTGCCCCTGGGGAGCAAGTGTTGTGCCGATTGTTTTTTAGCTGTGGTGAATTTGGAGCAGATAACTGTACATGTCTCAGAATGGTTTCAGAATATAGGGGAATATTTGTCAGCCATTCGTGATACTTAGAATGGGTAAAGCCTCTCATTCACTATAATGTTTTCAGTCAAATAAAGTGCCAAGGAAATAAATGCTGGCATTGACACCACAATCAATTATTTTTTGTGATGACAGTGTCTAGGTGCTATTTAAAATTTTAGTTCAAAACAGACAATTCTTATTCACCTGTTTTTTTTCTTTGCTATGATGCAAAGCAATAAAAATATGGTTTATGAAGGAACCCATCTCTCATTTATATTGGGCAACAAAACAAATAGGAAAAAAGAAGAACAGGAAGTTCACTTAGAAAATAATAAAAGTATTTCTGTGAATAGAAATGAGAATAAGAAATGACAATGTCAGACACTGTGATATCCTTGAAGATAGAATTTGTATTCTTTGTTGTTCCTGGCAAAATTCTTTGCATATTGCTAATGCTTAGTAAATTTGTGTTGAATTTAACTTAGTTAATTCAAAACATATATTTCTGCAGTTCAAAAATCGTTCATGAGAAAGTCTCAGGAAGGAACATATTAATTTAGGCATCACAGTGTACATTGATATATATGCAAATATATCTCCAAAATCACATGATACCTCATTAAAGCTAATTCTGCTTGGGTTTTAGTGAATCAAAAAGGAAAAAAATTACCATGTTCGCCACCCAAAAACCACAGATTTTCCTCTGTATCAGAAGGTCTTGTAGTTTGATTGGTCTGCCAGTGGAAGGGATTGGAGGCAATGCAGTGCCGTTTTCCTTGCTGACATCCTATAGAAGTTTGTTCGCATGGTCTTGTCATAATTAGTCAGGGGATAAAACAAGTAACGCAAAATTTAGAAATAACATTAGCTTTTAAGAAGGTAAAGTATGATTGTTAGGAGATGGCGTTCGAGATATCCAACAAATAACTCTCTTAAGTTCTGAATCAAATGAGAATTAGATAAAAAATTACTGGAGATAGACACTGGAGTTAAAATTATGTAATTGGTTTCTACCCTGACTCTGCCACTTACTGACTATGTGATCTGGGGACAAGCCTCTTCTGCCTTAATTTTCTTATCTGAATATGGGCATAGTAACACCATCCCAATTAGGGTTTTACAAGGATCGAATGAGGTCATGTATATAAAGCTCTTTGCATGCTCCCTGACAGACAAGCACTCAATAATTGTAGCTATTATTATTAATAAATGATGGAGAGTTAACTTCTAAAAGAGCAATAATTTAAATGGATTATTGAAAGCATTCCAATAACAAAAAGTCAGAATATAACCTAAGATGAAGGTGGGCTATTTTGACATTTCTAAAGATCTTGAAGAGCAAAAATGGGCTATGTTGCAGAAGAGAGCACATGCTCTTTTCAGGCAGGTGAGCAAGTGAGGAAGATAAAGGGACAGGGAGCCATGCATGTCCAATTTTCTTAACCAAAATCCACCTTTTAGGGAATTTACTCCTCCTACCTGGGAGATAAATGAGTGAGGACACAGAGAAAATCCAGAAAGTTATGCTCAGGACCTTCTTCCACATGGAAGGATATATTGGGAATAGGAATTTAAGTCCCCACCTCCAACAATAATGGCCATCACATTTTATTGTAATTATTTGATGTTTACTATTAGAATGTAAGTTTGGTTAAGGGAAGACATCAGTTTGATTGGTTGACTATTCTATTACGAACACCAAATACAGTGAATGACTTATGTTAGGTGCTCAATAGATATCAAGGAATGAGTAAATGAATGAATAAATCCATTCTCTTGGCTTCTATAACTCTGCTGTGTATTGTGTACATCAGGCTTTATAAACCACATCATTAAATATTTCAATAATATTATTTTATTATTGTGCTTCTACTTGTGCAAGAAACTATTGTAGACATTTCACATGTATTAACTCATTCAGCTCCTACTACAATCTTAGAGGTAGTTATCGTCACGATCACTATTTTTGAGATGTGTAAATTAAGACAAAAAGTGGTTAATTTTCCAAGGTCACGTGATAGTAATTACAGAACTAATTATTATGATTCAATACTCACCAAAAACCTGGCTACAGTTTGGCCGCTGTATCTTACAGAGAAAAAATGAGTGGGTCATAGGACAGGATATCTATTCACTTTTTTTTTTTAAATTTTTATTTCATATAGGAGTATATTTGATTAACAATGTTGTGTTTGTTTTGGTTGTACAGCAAAGTGATTTAGTTATACATATACATGTATCTATTCTCTTTCAAATTCTTTTCCCACTTAGGTGATTACAGAATATTGAGCAGAGTTCCCTGTTCTATACAGTAGGTCCTTGTTGGTTATCTTAAATACCTCATTTTTAATTATAAATGAACACACTAACATCACTCTGCAGAGGACTTCCTTGGTGGAAATTTGTCCTCAAGACGCTATAACCTTTTTTATGAGTTATCAAGACCAAATTTCTGGGCCAGTTAAATAAGAAGTTTATTGTGTCTATTTTACAAAGCTGGTGCTAATCTGTGGGGCTTCCTAATGTCCAGCTGGCTGGCTTTTCTCTGGTGACATAGCTATTTCTTTCTAAGTCCCTATGAAACAGCAAATTCACCGAATATTTTAACTTATATGTCTATACAATTGTGTCCTCTCTACTAGACTGCTACATTTGTTACAAGCAGGGACGAGGACCTCATTCAGTCCCTTATGTTGAACTCAGGACAGAGAAATTAATAAACTTCTGTTTGAGTATATGAGGCATCTATATTCTCTACTCTGAAATGGCTGTTTAGAGTTTGGGAATAGTGTCCAGAGTTGGAACATAGTTTAGTTTTAGGAAAATAACATATTGGTTTGACAGGAAATATGTGTACCTTTGACTCCATACTCTAATAAATGGACCAATTACTACATACATAATTTAAAAGACATAGCTGATCTGAAAGTTCATTAATCAAATAACTGATTTTAAGCATTTGTTATGTGCTGAAAGTTTGCTGTAGAGGGACTGAAAACACTTGTAATTTGGACATATAAGTGGAGAAAAATACCTTATAGTTTATAATCAAGGGCTAAGAGCTGGGTAAAGACCATAAAAGCAGTGGGATCACTTGGTTAAAACACCTGACAAAAGTTCCCTAGAAGGAGTTAGACTTTAGTTGTTCCTTAAAGAATTCATGGAATTGGGTAGGTTAAAGAATTCCAAGATGGCTGGAAAACATGAAGAAAGCAGAAAAGCAGGAAAGAGGGTGGTGCATGTGCAGGGGCTATAAGATATGAAGGTGGTGCATGTGGAGGGGCTATAAGATAAAGGATCACGTACATCACATGTAGGCAGTCAGATTTTGCCAAGTGCACTCATAGCTTATGGTATTTATTACCATATCCATTTATGTGATTTCCTTCTATTCATACCATTTGGAGGGGAAAATACTCTTTAACTTACTATTTTTATACTATTTAGAAATACAAAGCATTCTGTAAACTGAGATTATGCTTTTTTGGACATATGGGTGGGAATTGTAGCATAAATAGAACATACATGGATAGAGAAGGCAGTCCTAGGTAGGAATTTTGACCTGGACACTTACTATGTAACCTTGGCTTAGCTGAGTAACCTCTCTGAGCTTCAGCTTCCTCATCTGTTAAATAAGAAAAAAATTATGATAGCTATGCATAGAGTTATAAAGATTAAATGAAATAAAGATTATCAAAAGTCCACTGTTACACTGGCTGTCACATAGTTGCCACTTGATGACTGGTAGCTACTACTATTCTATTGTTTAATAGACAGTAGCATATTGCATTCTGCTGTTTGACATATCCTAAGGAGGGGAGTGCTAATTCACACTGTTTCACCTCTCTACTTTCCCTAATATTTGTTATCCTTCTCCCCACACTTGGGCTGTGAAGATGTTTGGTCTTTCTTCATATGAACTAAAGGTACTTTTTCCAATTCCAAAATATGAAAGTAGGTAAACATTAATCTACCATGAATTATCCAAACCATTTCTTTCTTTCAGGCTTTAGGTCATAAAAAAAACAATAACAATAACAGTGGTAGCAAACATTATTTGGAATCATAAGTCATACAGCATTCTCACCCTGTGTAGCAAGGAATTAGGGAAAAATAAGTTATTCTAAAAGATCTGGATTCAAGTGTTGCTACTTACTGCTCTTGAACTTTGGAGGAGGGATTTTCTAAGTTTAAAATAATAAGAATATCAAAGATTAAAAAGGGTTCTTGGGTGTCTCAATAAATCAGAATCAGGATGTTTAATTCCATTCATTATACCATATTTTAAAACAAGAGTATCACAGAAATAGTGTACATAAAATACAATAAATGTTCAAATGAGCAGATTAACTTGTTTTCCATTAAAAAAATTGGTGAATTTTCTCACAACTAAAAGATGTCATTTTAGGTTACCATTATTTTCACAGTGCCCCAAAAAGACCACCTGTGGTAAGAATCAACATACTTCCTTTAGCTCTTTGCTGGCTTATTAACAGGGTATGAATAGGAGATCTAAGCTCAAAATGTAATATATTTTTCTGTAATAATTAAAACAATGAGTGAAAAGGGGAATGCACTTCCTGTGTCTATATAGTTATGGACTGAATTGTGTCCCCTCAAAATTCACATGTTGAAGCCCTAAGCCTCAGTGTGACTATATTTGGAGATAGGGCCGTTAAGGAGGTGATTCAAGTTAAATGAGATCATAAAGGTGGAGCCCTATCTGATAGGACTGGTGAACTTATAAGAAGAGGAAGAGGCACTAGAGATCTCTCTCTCTCTATGTACACACCAAGGAAAAGAAGAGAGGCCTCACCAGAAATCAACATTGCTGGCACTTTGATCTTGGACTTTTAGCCTCCAGCTATGAGAAAAAAAAATTTCTATTGTTTAAGCCACCTAGTCTCTGGTATTTTTTTATGGCAGCTTGAGCAGGCTAATATATATATATATATATATATATATATATGTTTTAAAGCATCTCTCAGTATAATTTAGTTGTTATATATAATGAGTATCAAATTCTGTTCTTGTAATATCTACTCTAACAGTATATTATAAAATAATGGACATTTTTTTATGCCACAAAGTCTAAATATCTCCGTCTTGCTAAAAGTTAAAATTTTATGTTTTATAAATATAAAAATATTCTTTTCTGGAAGAAAGTGTACAGAATTTGATAGTGCTATGGAGGTTAATGTGTTTTATTAAGCATTCATGGAATTACTTCATTACAATTGTGAATCCATCTAATAATGAATTAGATGACTATTACCATAATTGCCGTATAGCACAATGTTATGTTGATGTTAAATTCTGTCTAGAGTCAGTACATGAGTAAAACATAGTGGCTGTCTTCCTAATGGCACATGATTATAATTATAATAATTTCAATTTGACACATTATCTTTTCACAAATTCATTGCAGAGTATGTATATTATCTTCTTTACTGGAGTTTAGGTAATAAATCCCAAAGCATTACGAGGACCAGTTTGCTTTTGAGAGTTTTGTCTTTGTCTTTTTGAAGGTAAATAGACTGGCAGCCTTCCTAGTAATGTCCAGAAGACAAATGGCAACCATTCTAAGTAAATTTTCTTCATGTTTCTTCAGTATGTGCTTTGTATGAATACAAATAAGATTACTGCCCTTTTAAAGAACAGCATTGCAGTCAGTGATTGGTATTGGGCACACATTTGCATAATCAAATATTAATTTTCCTTTAGCTTTAGAATTATGCCATAAGCATAACTAGGTCCTCAATTAGACTTGCACACTTAAATCTTCTGTTTCCAACCCCAAAGCCCTCTAAGGTTACCTCATTTCTAAGTAGTCTAGGAGCTATCAGGTTGGGGGATTCTGGAGTAAGTAATCCACAGACAAACCCTGTGTTTGTTCTTCATTCTGTTTCTTTGGGTTTCACCTTTAATGTTGTAGGTGCCTCTGTCTTCTTCATGCGCTTCTGTCAAAACACTGAAAGAACACAAATTCCCAAAGGGAAATTGACATTATTTCAGGTATATCTAGGACATAAAAGGAAAGCATTATAACACTGCAAAAATTCTGCCTAGCTCTCAGAATGTCAATGATTTGTGGTGTTTCTTTCAGCGCAACTCAATAACATGTCAGGAACTGAAAATGAAGGCGTACCTGTTGTCCTTTGCATAACCCCATGTCGCCTCTGAGGGGTTCTCTAATAGTTCTCTTCTTTATTCAGGTTCAGCTCCTGTCTCCTCTTCAGGACCTGACAGCTGATTTCCTGCACATATAAAAGAACATCTAGTCACATGTATTAAGGAAAAGAGCTATTACAAGGCCATTGTGTAGGAACATGAAATCAGGCAGTGGTGAAAGTTTGATTTAAACCCGTTTCCAGAGAAAAGATACAAATAAAATACTATTGCATAGGTTCAAGAGGGCAAAAGAAGATTCTTAGAAAAGGACAACAACCGAGGGAATTCTCTGGTGGTCCAGTGGTTAAAACTCCACTCTCCCAATGCAGGGGGCACGGATTTGATCCCTGGTCAGGGAACTAAGAACCCACATGCCACACGGTGCAGCCAAAATAAATAAATAAAAATAAATAAAATATTTTAAAAAAGGACAACAGCGGTTCTTAAGCATTGGTCCTCTGGGGCTGTTTATACAGAACTCTTTGAAATTCTAGGTCCTAAAGATGGGGGTGAAAGATTTAGCCTGACTTCCCCACTCCCTCACACATACCCAAATTCAGCCTGACTTTTTCAGAATGTGCCCTTTGCATTGGTTCCCTCCAACAATAAGAGGCTGGACATAGATCTTGCTTATGTGGTTCCACTTTCAGCTTTTTAACAAGGGTGAAAGCACCAAGTAATGTGAAATATAAGATGCTAAGACAAGCCCAAAAGAAAGCAAGTAAAAAAAAAAAGCAGTGAAGGAAAGTGTAGAGTCTATAACAATATGTCAACCCTCCAACCCATTCCCTCCAACTATCAAGAAAAGGAACATTTTTTAAATAAGTACTTTAGAGTAGGGATTGAAAAACTTTTTCTGTAAAGGACCAGAGAGCAAATATCTTAGGATTTCTAAGCCCTATGCTCTCTATCACAGCTACTAAACTCTGCCATTGTTGTACCAAAGCAGTCATCAATAATAAATTAATGAGCATGGCTAGGTTCCAAAAAAATTTTATTTATGGACACAGAAGTTTGAATTTCATACAATGTACACAGTCACAGAATATTAATCTTCTTTTGACTTTATTCAACCATAAAAATTATTAAATTTTTAGCTCACAGGCTGTACAAAAATAAGTAGCAAGTGGGATTTAGTCCAAGAACACAGAGTACTGACCCCCTCTTTATTGGCTTATTCAATGTAGAGGTAGAATGGCTTCCTATCAGTCACCTCTCTTGAATATGGAGGTCTGGGTAAATGGGTAATGCTTTTAGCTAAATAAAGGCATGTCTTGCTTTTGTGTTAGCAGAGAAGATAGTATTAAGGGGCCCTTAGATGCCAGCATGTGGAGGTCTCTGCTCACTAATTCCATCATTGTTAAACTTGTTAACCTGCACTGCATCATTGTTGAAACTAGAAAAGGCAGCCTCTCTGAGAAGACAGGATAGAAAAAGGCACCAGCTCTGGATAAATTAAATAGAAAAAGGAGACTTCTTTAGACTAATAAAAATAGAAAAGGCCTTTGGGTGGATCCACTGTGCACCCTCTTCCTGTGGGTGCCCTTTATGTGTGGATGACAATGTTTGACAAGCAAAGAAAAGGCAAAATCTCAGTTCCCCTTCACCCTTTCACCATCCTCAGGGGCTCCCCCGCAATGCTAATACGAACTCACTATGTGATGTCACACTGATTTGCTCAATTTTTTTAGATAAGAATGGAATTTTATTGCCTTGAGTGTAAGCACCCGACTGCCCAGTTTTGGGGGCTTTGGGATAGGGAAGAGGGGTGGAGGAGGCCTACTGTTGCATAAAAGGACTTTCAAAGACAGCCTGTTTCTAATAAACTACAACTCACTGCAAGCCTCCACTGAACTGGAGAGTCCACCTTCCCTGCTGCAGGGTCTTCCTGTGTCACTTTGCCCAGCTTCATGAGTATCAGCAAGCAGCAACATCGCTCCACCCGCTTTGCTTTCCCATCAGTCTGCCTAGATCTCTTACTGATCATCAGCTTCCCTCATTTCTATCTTCACTGGGTATGGAAAGACAAGCTTCTTTTTTCCTTTCTTTTCATTTTAGAGAGAGAAGGGAGAAAAGTAGAAGATAAACCCATGGGTGGGGTTTGTCATCTTAAACAGTGGAATGAAACTTTTTTTAAAAAGTTGTCAAAATGATTACAATGGAGGTAGGACTGGACCACTTTGAGAAATATTGCCTAAGTGGATCTGGATCTTCTCTATCTTTCTGTGCCCCTTTCACACCCACAGCACAGGGTTAGGTTTCTGTCTAAGAGTCAGGCTGTGAGCTCTACCATTTATTAGCTCTGAGAGATTGAACTCTGTTCAAAGTAATTTATAACTATTATCTTACTGAAACTTCACAAATGAAATTGGTAATGTTGATGGTTTTCCCCGTTCATAGATGAGGAAATTAAATTTTGTTAAGTTTGGCAAGTTTAAATAAGATACTTACGGTCATTGCACCATATTATGATCAATATCTTACTCTTATACCATAATATTATGTTATCTCATTACTTTGTTATGAGTGTCAATTAGGAAATAAATGGTACTCAATAAATGTGTTAGCTTTTTTTTTTGTCTAGCCTTAATTAAGCCTAAAAGATACGAAACTCTGTAGACAGCCTTAGCTGTTGCCTTCTTCCCTCTTAACCTCTTTCATCTTCTGACTACTTAACTAAACCCTCCACCTCCTCCAAATCTAACCCTTCCATAAAGGCTATTCTAACTAGTCTGGGTTTTATATTTCTTAATTCTCACAATGATCATATTGCCTTTAATCATAGAGGGTTGGCAGTGTTCACTGTTATTTTAAAAAAAGTTTTAGTTTTATTAATAATTTTTTTGCTGTAGAGTCATATATTAAATGTCTGTGTTCTCCTAAGAACACTCAGAAGAGGACTGGGCAGAGATTAAGTATTCAAATATTTATTGACGGACATTTGATTAAGTATAACGTGTATGAGGGTCTTAAATTTAGTTCTGTAGGTGGTGTAGAGAGCAGATGAATGTGTTTCATGTGGCATCAGCTGTCCTAATATAAACCTGAAAAAAGTATATATTATAAATATTTATATAAAATATGTATTACAAGCATACATATAAATATATATAAATATATACATATATTAAAGTAATGAGAATTGAGTTTTACAGTTACCACTCCCTTTTTCCCATTCTTTAGTTTTCACTTTCCTGATCCATTAATACATTCCAAATCCTTTTTTTGTTTTCTGCAGCATCATGGGAAGAGAAAAAGAAAGAGATTATACTTGCTACTTTTCCATCACTTCTTACCCTCTTTTTTTTTTTATAAATTTATTTATTTATTTTTGGCTGCACTGGGTCTTCGTTTCTGCGTGCGGGCTTTCTCTAGTTGTGGCGAGAGGGGGCTACTTTTCATTGCGGTGCGCGGGCTTCTCATTGCAGTGGCTTCTCTTTGTTGCGGAGCACGGGCTCTAGGCTCACGGGCTTCAGTAGTTGTGGCTCGCGGTCTCTAGAGCGCAGGCTCATAGTTGTGGCGCATGGCCTTAGTTGCTCTGTGGCATGTGAGATCTTCCTGGACCAGGGATCGAACCCATGTCCCCTGCATTGGCAGGTGCATTCTTAACCACTGCACCACGAGGGAAGTCCCTCTTACCTTCTTTTTTACCCTTAAGGACAGCTTTGACAATTGGTTCCATTTTTCCATGCTCACCAAAGAAAAAAATTAACAAATAAGAAATATTGCACAATTTAAATCTTTGTTGAGAGCAATGTAAAGGAAAGTTTAGTAAAGGACAATAGTACTAAACACTCAAGAACTAAACATGACCAGAGAGAACATTAATGCTGATTAATGGAATTTTTAGAATGCCTAAGTTTTACATAAAGATCAAAGTAATTTTGCTTATTCAGCAGAACCAGATTCATCTAAATTCGCACCTTAATTAATGGGGCTCCCTAAAAGAAACGAAAAAGAATAAATGGTAATTAAATGCTAATTTTGCACAGTTAAAATTACTGCAGATTACATGCAAATTGGAAAACATAATCAATAATGGATCTTTCTCTGTGAAATTCCTGATGCCTTTGTCTGAGTTTATTTTATGTTGTATTTAGGGAGAATAGTCAGGACTCTGGGCAGAGAGCAGCCTGTCATTTCAGGAACTTGGAGTTCACTGCTGTCAGGGCCAATAGTAACCTTGGTTGATAAGAACTTGAACTGAACAGTAGTAGTGGGAAAAGGGAAAAGGAAATAGATATAAGGATGTTTAGAGGTACAATTAATAAACTTTGCTGGTCAAATGAACAAAAACAAAGTCTTCTCTAAAAGAGAAGTCATGAAACGTGGGTTCTGTAGATGGACTAAGTCTCAATTTAAAATTTTTTTAAAGTAGTTAGTATTATGAGAGAGAACTGAGCCCAGGAAAAGTGACACAAATTTTGTATTTAAAAATCTTCTCACGAGATTTCTGCACAGTCCATGTTGATGTAGCTGATTTTAGTAATTATGTAGCTCTTTTAGAAAAGTCTTCATTTCATCCAATATAGGTGTCTCTTTCTATCCGTTCTCCTCGGAGGTGATGAAGTAAGTACCAAGTACTGTCTTTTGAGCAATAAATGGGTGTTGGTTATTCTCCATTTATTTGTCCTACCAGGTCAGCACCTGACCCTTCTCCCCTCCTCATCCTGCTCTGGGTGGCAGGATTCTGACTTCTGTGGACTGCATCACATAAACTCCCTTGCCCTCTGTTCAGCCAATGGAGACACCAGCTGGAGATTGGTGGATGGGAGATAATGAGGTCACAGTATGCATTTACCCCACCCATTTGTTGGACTGTGGTTTGGTAGTGGCTGTGTTCCTCTACCCAGAGCCACAGCTCCTACTGGGTGAGACCCTCTCCCACCATTGCAGCTCTTGTCAGCTTCAGGGACGGCAACACTGCTTTGCTCTTATGGACTGGAAATGGCAACAGCTTCTGGCTATTGGAGTTTCTAATGCTTCTCTTTCTCTAGCTGGTGCCTTTAACCCTCTGCACAATTCTGTAAACAGTCCCTTTGTTAAACTGTGTCAGTTATCACTTTTATGTGTCCTGCAAGGATCCTGACTATAAAATGATTCATATTCTTGTAGCATTATTAAATCACCTTTTTTCCCTTAAGGTAAATCTAAAAGTAATAGGTTCCATTTTTAAAAAATTCACTGTTAGTTTTATTTTTTTTAGGGGGTGCGGTTTACTCCATTTTCTCCTCCACAAATATCTCTTCTCCCTTTTCCCCTCCCCACCATGAGGGCTTCTGGACCAAGTATAGTCACATTTATGCTTCTGCAGCCTTTTCTATATACTCTTTGCTGACATTTAACCCTCCTATTATAATTAATCATTTATATGCCTTCCTCTTCTCCTTAGAAGTTCCTCTGCCTTGTTTATCATTGTGTTCCCAGATTTGGAAGGTCAGGAAAACTGGTACTCAATAAATGTTTAGTGAATGAGTTAGTATTTGGGGATAAGTTGCCCAAGAGATAGGTCTGTGGCTCAAATGGCATTTTTAGAATAGTTGGATTATCTCATGATAGTGCAACATATAGGTTATGAACATGGTCTCTTTGGCCAGCCTATCTGGTTTGGATCCAGTCTCTATCATTTGCACTAGTAAGTGCCCTTGAAGATGCTTAACGTCTCAGTGCCACAGTTTCTTTATGTGTGAAATGGTGATAATAACTGTGTTTATTTAATAAAGTTGTCGTGTGGATTAAATGAGTTAAAATATGTGACATGCTTAGGACTGTGTCTGTCATATAATAAGGATATATAAATATTTTTGACTATATTTGCTATTTTCATGGATCTAGTATAATGTGTGCCAGTGATGAGAGAGTTAAAAGATCAAATTGATGGTAAGCAAAAAGGATATTTCAGAACTAATTGCAAACTGGAAATAGATACATCATCAGATGCTTAGTACCTCCATTAAGAGTTTTTAAAATACATAAAATTAGTAATGTGGAATCGTTGGTCAAAAACTTAGCCTACTGTTAGGGTCTACGAATCCAGCAGAAGACCTTATCTTTTGCCTGGGCAGTGATTACAAGTCACAAGGCAAGTCTTTTAAAATGACTTCTATTGGCATTCAGTCTCAGGTAGCAATGTGTTATGTTTATTATTGGAGTTTTTACAAGATAGTCATATTTCTTTTCTCGGAGAATTTGGGAACCATCTCACTTTGGTTTCCTAACTGCAGATGATATTCACTAATTTTCTAGGGACTTTTGAAAAATTAAAATAAGAATAGGGACAAGGCATCTGAATCTAAAGCCTTCAGTTATAATCGTATTATTCTGACCACCATTTCTATCATTGTGGTTAGGAGCAAAAATTCTGAAGTCAGACCTTTGGAGTTTAAATCTGCTTCATCTACTAGCTATATCACCTTGGGCCAATTATGTAAATTTGCTCTGTTTCAGTTCCTTTAAGTGTAAAATGGGAATCATAATGTTATCTATTTCATAGGGTTATTACGGGGATTCAGTGAGGTAAGCATGTAAAGCTCTTAGAAAAGGGCCTGGCACAAATTAAGCGCTCAAATTATTAAATTTTTTTTTTTAAATGCTCTGAAATAATTTCACAGCAATTGTTCATTTGAAACAGTAGGGACAATTTATCAGTGAAAAATAAATTTAGTCGTTTTGTTGGTATTGTTTAAGTGTAGTATGTTTTTAGACAAGAATAGAATGACTGTAAATGTGATTTAGATCTACCTCATAGATCAAAGTTTTCCCTAACAGTAACTGAAGTATTTATTTTAACTCTAAGCAAAGATTACAAAAGGATTAAGAGCAAAGAAATTTATTCTCTCAAGGAAATGCTCCATGGCTAGTTATGTGATGGCAATGAAATTTCCATGTTTAGTTTAGTTAACTGAATATATATATATATATATATATATATATATATATATAATGTAATATATATGTGTATTATATAATGTTATATATACATATAAACATGTATATCTACCTACCTATCTACACATATGTTTGTGTGTGTATATACACATATATATGTACAACCTGGCCAGGAGTGCCTTGGGTAATGTTATGAATCTAGCTCCTCCTCGTTCATTGAATTTCTACACTGCCTTCTAATCTACCAGGCTGACTTTAGACCCTGAATTAGTCACAGTCATTTATTGATTTCGATGTTAGAGCTGATAGACTGTTAATGTACAGGTCTTCATCTGAGACTGCTCAAATTTTAGTCTAAACTGTAGAATTTCACCAGTTGGACTTATGGTGCTGTTGTGACGCTGTTTTTTATAATTGTTACTGTGTAAAGCTCTGCCACATACTAGCCTGGTGCCCTTAGGCAAGTGCCTCTCCATCCCCCACCTCCAAAATGAGGGTAATAATGGTACTTAACTTATAAGGATTGAAAAAATAATATTTGTAAAACATTTAGAACATGACTCGGCGCATAGTAAGCATTATATTAACATTTGTAAAATGAAATAAAATAAAGATAAATAAGACACAGTATAGACCATAAAACAATTGTAGGTAGGGAAATGGCAGCGAGTTTTCCAATATTGGGGCTGACTTTAGGTTCTTTTGGTTTGTAAGGTACTGGTTGATTGATGGGGCATGAGAGCAATCTTAAACCATATTTATATGAAAGTGGATTCTGAGCAATTGGTATAGATCAAGGAAACATTTAAGAAGTGATATAGGTGGTACCCTAAAGACAGTGGTCCTATGTGCTTTCAGGGCTGAAAAGTCAATACAGTGTCAGGGATTATAAAAAAGGAATTAAGAACAAAGTAAAAACCTGGGAAGGTGTTCTGGAAATGCAATCTGAAGACTTGATATTGGTCTAGGCTATAAACCTAGAAGCAAACCTTGGTTGTTTCATTTGCAAAATATTTGATTTTTAGTATATATTTTCATATAAGATTGTTGTGAAGATTAAATGAGTGTGGGTATTCATGTATTGTGTTTACTGTAAAATAAACTAACATACCTTTAGTATTCTTGTTTTTAATATAGCCCTGATGTTACAGAACCGTGATGGTTCATATCCTCTAATTTGACAGCTGTAGGGAAAAATTTTATCAACCAAGAGAAGGTACTACTCACGCTACTAGTGAGGAGAAGGGAAAGACCCTTTCTCCTTCTACTACCCCCATTACCAAGGTCTGAAAAAAGCAAAAGAAAAAAATTTTAATTCAAACCTGTAAATTTAACCTGAGGAGATTAAAATATAAGGAAAAATTTGAAGAATATCTCCAAACTTTTGATCTGACCTCTTAGCTACAGTAATGTCATGATAAATTTATTCAAACTTCTAAAAATTTAAAAATTTTCCTATTCTATATTATTGCTTAGGTGATTGAAGTCTATAGTTTGCTCAGCATGACATGATACGAGCATTTCTTTTTACATATCCTAAAAGCATTTTTTAAAATATTCCATCAGTTATTTTTAAAAGTTTAGATTTGAAAAAAGAAATTCTATATCCTTCTTCAATTTTGTAAATTTTAACCAATTTCTGTTGCTAAAAAAGTAGAAAACTTTATTGCATTTGATTATGGGAAAGATGACTCTATGCAAAATTTTAAAGAGGAAAGATAAGACATGGCTTGTCAAAGAGCAGGGGGAAACATTCCATTTTTATAGAGTAATCCTTATAAAATATCCTACCCTCTTAGAAGCTAATACTTATTGAGTAATTACATGGCCAGGCACTGTTCCAACAGCTAAGATTTAACTCATTGAATCCTCCTAAGAATCTGTGTGGTAGGTCTGCTATTATACCCATTTTATACATAAGGAGTCCAAGGCAGCCTCTGTTCAGTGACTTAGCCAGGGTGACACTGCTAGTAACCTGTGGAAGTGGCAGTACATAGAGCACAAATGCAAGTGTTATAAAATATGAAGTCAGTTTAAGAAGGAAATTCTCTTCAATCATACTACAACCTTAAAAATATATATAAAGAACATTTTATATGTATATTCTATTTTGAAGAGAAACATCTATGGAGCAAGAAACTATGATATCTATTTAATAAATGAAAAAACTGAACCTCAGCTGAAACTAAATGGTTCATGGTTACAAGGTAGAAAGCTTAAATGTGATTATTTAACGAGAACTGTGGAGAACTGTTCTTGGCTGTCAGGTTATAGGGTGAGAGACTAAAAAATTTGCTTAGCTCTTCCCACTTCTAGAACAATGTTTCTCCAGTTGGGTTTCATAGATTTCTGGTTGTTGGTAGACATACTTCTGGAGGCTCTCAAGTTATCTTGTTTTCAGTTTGATGGTAATAACAAAATATTAGCCTAAACATACTCCAGGTCATCTGGATGACTACATTATAATCAAATAATACTGGCCATTTCAGTGTTTGTAATGGCCAATATTTTCATAATTGCCATGAGTACCATATACTACTAATCTAATTATTATTATTTTCTTTAACTTTTTAAAATTAAAGTATAGCTGATTTACATTGTTGTGTTAATTTCTGCTATACAGCAAAGTGATTCTGTTATATATATCTCTATCTATCTATCTATCAGTCTAACTATCTATTCTTTTTTATATTCTTTTCCGTTAGGGTTTATCCCAGGAACCTGAATATAGTTCCCTGTGCTATACAATAGGATCTTGTTGTCCATCCATGCTATATGTAATAGTTTGCATCTACTAACCCCAAACTCCCAGTCCATCCCTCCCCCACACCCCTCTCCCTTGACAGCCACAAACCTGTTCTCTATGTCTGTGAGTCTGTTTCTGCTTTGTAGATAAGTTCATTTGTGTCATATTTTAGATTCCACGTATAAGTGATATCATATGGTATTTTACTTCACTTAGTATGATAATCTCTAGTTGCATCCATGTTGCTGCAGATGGCATTATTTAGTTCTTTTTTGCAACTGAGTAGTATTCCATTGTATATATTATATACCAATTAGAAAAGAACAACTGTGAATTTAATACTGAGTTGATTCCATAAAAAATAAAATGATGTCATCCTGCATTAGATAAACAAATTGTTCAGCAGAGAAAATGGTGGAAGATTTGAGCCAACACAAGAAACATGGTAGCACAGGCTTGTCGAACTCAAAAAACAAATGAAAAATGCAGTGGTAACCAGGACCTTATTCATTTTAGGCTGGTGACCTAATTTCAGCACAGCAACTCAACCCGTCCTAAGGATTAGTATAGCATAGTGGACAAGTCCACAGACTATGGAACTGGACATCCTCGCAACAAAACTCAGCTGTTTTACTTACTGGAAGTGTGACTTTGGGAAACTTAGTTGGTCTCTCTGTGTCTCAGTTTTACCACCCAGAAAATGGGAATTGTAATTTTCCCACTTCATGAGGCTTACATTAATATATATGAAGCACATAGAACAATTTCTTCAATATAGTAAACTGTAAGTTTAAATGCAATTATTATAAACAATTAAATTACACTAATTTTAAAAACCATTTTTCTCGAGGTATAATTAACATAGAGTAAAATGTACACACCACTTAAACAATTTTAGAAGTTTTGACTTATGAATACATCTATGGAACCATCACCAAAATCAAGATATCATCTTGATTTTGAATGTACCTATAACCCCCAAAAGTTTCCTCATGATCTTCTGTAATACAACCCCCCTCCTCTTTACCATCCCATTCACAGACAAGCACTACTCTGCTTTCAGTCTATAGATTAGTTTCCATTTTCTAGGATATTTAATAAATGGAATATAGAGTATGCACTCTTTTAGTCTGGCTTCCTTTTCACTCAGAATAATTATTTTAGATTATCCATGTTGTTATCTTTTTATTGCTAAGTACTTTTTAATTGAATGAATACACCATGATTTGATTATTCATTTACCGATCAATGAATATATGGATTGTTTATAGTTTTTGGTTATCAAAAATGAAGCTTCTATGAACACTTGCATATAAGTCTTTGCATGGATATATAAATTCATTTTTCTTGGGTGCAATAAATGGATCACATAGTAGATGTATGTTTAACATTTTACAAAAATACCAAACTATTTTCCAAAATTGTATAATTTCACTTTCCCATCAGTATATGAGAGTTCCAGTTCCTCTACATCTTGCCAGTCTTTGATATGGCCAGTCTCTTTCATTTTAGCCATTCTAATAAGTGTGATAAAAACTTATTGTGGTTTTATTTTGTGTCTCCCTAATGGTGAATGATGTTGAGCATCTTTTCATGTACTTAATTGTCATCTATATACCTTCTTTGTTGGAGTGTCTGTTAAAATCTTTGTCAGTTTTTACTGACTTTTTGCATCTTTATTTTCATAGTTTAAAAAACTGCATTCTGAGTATGTCTTTTATCAGAAATGTGATTCACAAATATTTTCTTTTAGTTTGTGTTTTGTGTTTCCATTCTCTTAACAGTTTTTCAAATTACAGAAGTTCTTAATTTTGATAAAGTCCAATTTATCAATTTTTTGTATGGATCATGCTGCTGATTTTGTATGTAAGAAAAGACACAAAGGTTTTCTCCTAAGTCTTTTTCAAGAAGTTTTCTGGTTTTAGGTTTCACATTATATGGTGTGAGTTATGATAAAATGTCATCCTATTTCTGGCTATCCAATTGTTCCGGCACCATTTGTTGATAAAACTCTTTTCTCATTGAATTACCTTCACATCAATTAGCAAGCTAATTAATCATGAACGTGTAGGTCTATTTCTGAGCTTTCAATTGTATTGCATCGATCTATTTATTTATCTTTATTCCAATACCACACTGTCTCGTTTACTGTGGCTTTATAATAGGTCTTGAAGTCAGGTAGCATAAGTCCTCCAACTTTCTTTCCTTTTTCAAAGCTGTTTGGGTTATCCTAGGTCCTCTCCTTTTCCATATAAATTTTAGAAGTAGTTCACCAGTTTATACAATAAGCTTACTAGGGTTTTATTTGGATTGCATTAAATATATAGATCATTTTGGGGAGCATTATCATCTTAACAGTAATGAGTTTTTCAATCCATGCATATGACACCTCAATTTATTTTGGCTTTCTGTTTTTTTTCAGTAATGCCATATAGGTTTTAGTATATAAGTCTTTCACATATTTTGTCAAACTCAATTCATCCTTAAGTATTTTACATTTTTGTTGCTATTGTAAATAGTCTATTTTTCAAATTCCAACTTTTGGTTGTTCACTGCTAGAATATAGAGACACAATTTATTGTTGTATATTAATCTTTCTTATATCAACCTTATATACTGTCATCCTGTCAAAATTCACATACTAATTCTAGCAGCGTTTGTGTAAATTATATTATATTTTCTACATAGATGATGATAATATCATCTGTGAATAAAGAAAGTTTGATTCTTTCTTTCCAAGCTGGTTGCCTGTTATTTCTTTTTAAAATTTTTACTTCCCTAGCTGGAGCGTTCAGAGCAAAGTTGAATAGAAGTGGTAAGAGCTGACATGTGTACTTTGCTCCTGATCATAGGTGGAAATCATTCAGTTTTTAGTCATTAAGTATGGTACTAGCTGTAGATTTTTTTGTAGATGCCCTTTATCATATTGAGGACTATTCTATTCCTATTTTAGAATAGAATTACCAAATTTTGGAATTTGGAATTTCATATTCTATTCCTATTTTGGTGAGAAATAGGTGATCAATTTTGTCAAATTCTTTTTCTCTCAGTACTGAAATGATGATATGTTTTTTTCTTTTTTAATCCTTTAATATGGTAAATGTATCCCTCAGAGCTCAATCAGAGAAGCAGAATCACTATGTGGTTTTATAAGGGATTTATTATAGGGATTTGACCTATATTGACCTATAATTGTGGATTTGTGTATTTCTCTTTGCAGTTATATCAGTTTTTGCTTCATGTATTTAGAAACTTGGATGTTAGTTGAATAAATGTTTAGAATTATTACGTCTTCTTGAAGAATTGATCCATTTATCATCATTATAGAATTAATCTCTTTATCCCTTGTAGTATTCTTGCTCTAAAATCTTTGATATTAATCGACTTTCTTCTGATTAGTGTTAGCGTGGTATAACTTTCCCATCTCTTTTTTTTTTTTTTTTTTTTAAGAATACAGAATGGAAAGGATGCATGAAAGTGTTTTTTATAGCTACTTTATTTATTTATTTTTGGCTGTGTTGGGTCTTCGGTTCGTGCAAGGGCTTTCTCCAGTTGCGGCAAGCGGGGGCCACTCTTCATCGCGGTGCAGGGACCGCTCTTCATCGCGGTGCGCGGGCCTTTCACTATCGCGGCCCCTCCCGTTGCGGGGCACAGGCTCCAGACGCGCAGGCTCAGTAGTTGTGGCTCACGGGCCCAGCTGCTCCGTGGCATGTGGGATCTTCCCAGACCAGGGCTCGAACCCGTGTCCCCTGCATTAGCAGGCAGATTCTCAACCACTGCGCCACCAGGGAAGCCCTCCCATCTCTTTTTTTAACCTATTTGTGTCATTACATTTAAAATAAGTTTCTTTGGGGACTTCCCTGGTGGTCCAGTGTTGAGAATCTGCCTTCCAATGCAGGGGACGCAGGTTTGATCCCTGGTCGGGGAACTAAAGATCCCACATGCCACAGGGCAGCTAAGCCCACGTGCCACAACTACTGAGCCCATGTGCTGCAACTAGAGAGCCCACGCACCACAACAAAAGATCCCACGTGCTGCAACTAAGACCCAACAAAGCCATAAATAAATAAATAATAATGAAAAATAAAAATTTTTTCTTTTTAAATTTTTATTGGAGTATAGTTGATTTACAATGTTGCGTTCGTTATATAGTTGCGTTATATATCAGTTATATATATACATATATTCACTCTTTTTAAGATTTCCTTCCCATTTAGGTCACCAAGATCTTTGAGTAGAGTTCCCTGTGCTGTATAGTAGGTTTTCATTAGTTATCTATTTTATACACAGTAGTGCATATATGTCAATCTCAATCTCCCAATTTATCCCTCGTCCCTTCCCCCTTGGTAACCCTAGTTTGTTTTCTGTGACTCTATTTCTGTTTTGTAAGTAGGTTCATTTGTACCATTTTTTAAGATTCCACATATAAGTGATATCATATGATATTTGTCTTTCTCTATCTGACTTGCTTCACTCAGTATGACAATCTCTAGGTCCATCCACATTGTTGCAAATGGCATTATTTCATTCTTTTTTATGTCTGAGTAATATTTCATTGTATATATACATATAACATCTTCTATATCCATTCCTCCATCGATGGACATTTAGGTTGCTTCCATGTATTGGCTATTGTAAATAGTGCTGCAATGAACATTGGGGTACATGTATCTTTTCTAATTATAGTTTTCTCCAGATATATGCCCAGGGATGGGATTGCTGGAAAATACTGTATCTCTATTTTTAGATTTTTTAGGAACCTCCATACTGTTCTCCATAGTGGCTATACCAATTTACATTCCCACCAACAGTGTAGGAAGGTTCCCTTTTCTCCACACCATCTCCAGCATTTATTGTTTGTAGATTTTTTGATGATGGCCGTTCTGATTGGTGTGAGATGATACCTCGCTGTAGTTTTGATTTGTATTTCTGATAATTAGTGATGTAAAAAAATTAAAAGAAAATAAGTTTCTTGTAGGCAAGTTAGTTGGGTCTTGTTTTTTTATTCAATCTGACAATCTCTGTCAATTAATTGGGTTATTAAGAGCTTTTACAGTTGGTTCTTGATGTACACAATAGTTATGTTATACAAAGTCATCATGGTCACCGAAGTAGTATCCTAGGCATGTTCCTTGGGCAAATACAAAGTAGACTCCTAGAGTCTCTGGCTATAATTGGTTTGTCAGCCAATCAATATACAACCTCGTTTTATGTGTGTTTCTTTTTAAAGACACCTTATTTAATATATATTGATTCATTCACATTGAACTCCTGGCAACAGTAATATTGCTCATGCCTGAATGAAGCTTAACCAACACACTCGTTGTCATTGTAAGGCACAGCCTTCTTGTGCTTAGGGATACTACACAGAGCCTGAGCACTAAGCTTGGGGGCCAATTAAAATAGTGAATTCACCAACAAAAAGCCCCAAAATGCAAAAATGTGGCACTAAATAGACCAAGAAAAGGACATTTGTTTACAGTATGACAGCTGAAACAAGAAGGCAGAGTGTTGCCTTGTTTAACTTCATCTGAGAACTTGTACGTTGATGACCAGGAAGGTGCAGCAAATATTGATTTTGGGTTACAAGCAAATGCTAGTAAGTAGACAAATCTGCAAATACAGAATCCACAAATAATGAGGATCACCTGTACATTTACTGTGATTATTGATACAGTAAAATTTAAATGCACCATTTTTCTTTTTCTTTTTTCTATTTGTCCATTTTGTTCTTTTCTTTCTTTTCTTTTTCTGCCTTCTTGTTTATCATTCTGTTTTACTTTAATATATTTTCTGGCCTTATTAGATATAGCTGTTGTTTTCTTAAATTAAACTTTGTTTACTGGTAGCCTCAGAATTTATAGTATACACCTTCAATATACAACAACCAATATAATGTGATATTATACAACTTCATATATAGTAAATGTATACTTTCATTTCTATCCGGCCTTTGTATTATTATTGTCATAAATTTTATTCTATGTATATCATAAAGCCCATGGTAAATTGTCATTACATAATCATTTAAATAAATTGAAACGGAAAAGAAAATAGAAGTAGGAAATAAGTTTCTACCCACATAATTACCATTTCCTATGTTCCTTATTCCTTTTCCTAGACATAGGTTTTTATCTGATATCATTTTCCTCCTCCTTTAACATTTTTTTAGTATAGGTCAGCTGCTGAAGAATTCTTCCAGATTTGTATGTCTGAAGACATTTTCCTTTCATGTTTGTTTTTGACAGATATTTTCTGTAGGTAAAAATTCTATGCTGACTTTTTATTCTTTCTGTACCTTAAAGATGTCACCCCATGGCTTTTTAACTTCATTGTTTCCATCAAGAAATCTATTGTCCTTATTTTTCTTTTGTGTGTCATTTTCCTTGGGCTGCTTTCAAGATTTCCACTTTATTTTTTAAGCAATTTTATTATACTGTGACTTGGCATAATTTTCTTTATGTTTCTCTTGCTTGGGGTTCATTGAGCTTCTTGGATCTGTGAATTTATAATCTTTATCAAATTTGGAAAATGTTTGGTTATTATTCAAAAATTTTTTCTCCCTTTGGCAATTACATTTATTCGTATATTAAGCTTTGATATTATCCTACAGTTCACTGATTATTCTTTTTAAACTGTCTTTTACTCTCTGTGTTTCATTGTGGATAGTTTCTACTATTGTCTTCAAGTTCACTAATGTCTCTTCTGCAGTTTATAATCTGTTCATCCCATCAAGTGTGTTTTTAATTTCAAATATTGTAGTTTTCATCTCTAGAAGCTCAATTTGAGTCTTTCTTTACATTTTTGATGTCTCTTCTAAAAGTATTCAATCTTTCTTCTTGCTTCTTGAACATATGGAATATAGTTATATGACTGTTTTAATATCCTTATCTACTAATCCTATCTTTTGTATAATTTCTGGGTTGTTTTTATAAATTTTGTCCTTTATGGTCTTATTTTCCTTCTTCTTTGCATGACTGATAATTTTTGATTGGATGACAGGCACAGCAAATTTTACCTCTTGGATGCTGGATATATTTGTATTCTAGGAATATTTTTGAGTTTGTTCTGAGACAAGTTAGGTATTGGGAAACTGATCCTTTTGGATCTTGCTTTTAAACTTTTTTTTGTGTTGGACCACAGCAAGTTTAGCAAAAGACTTCTGAGTATGCTCTCTTTTACACCATGAATTATATCATTTTCCACGCTGGTTGATAGAAACAGGCACTATCCCTGTTCCTATGTGTATTCCAGAGGTTATTTCCTCTAATCCTTTGGGTGGTTCTTTTCTTCAGCCTTGGATAATTTCCTTACACATTGTGCTGATCACAATTTTCCTGAAGACTTGAAGTAGACTGTCTATATCTCAAGAGTTCTTTCTTTACCAGCTCTTTGCTCTCTGGCATGCTTTCCTGCAAACTCCTGCCCACTTTGGTCTACCCAGACCCTCAGCTCTGTCTCCTCAATTCAGGAAGACGGCCAGGCTCTGCTTGGCTTCCTCCTTCTTCATCACAGCCTGGAAACTTTCTCTGTGTGGAAAGTTTGGGCAATTTCAAAGTTCATTGCGTTTTGTTTCCTATTGCTCAGAGATCACTCTCCTTCACTGTCTGATTTCTAAAGACTTGAGGTGTTTCAGACAAGAGGCTAAATCCTTTCCCAGTTACTTTATCTTAACCAGAAGCATAAGAAGTCTGATACTAATGTTTTAATTGTATTGATATTATGGTTTAGTTTGTCTTTAGCTTATAATTTTAATTTTACAGTTACATAAATACCTATGTGCATAAAGAATATAACACAATTTTAATATTTTTGAGAAAACCTAATATAATAACTGAAGCTATCTATGGAAGTAGGAGGGGGAGAAGAATTTCATTGTTCTTTAAAAGGTGTCCATATATTATTCAAATTCTGAAACACTGTTACAGTTCTAAGCAGAATATGATCTCAGTGTGTTTTAGCTTTGAATGTTTATGTTTTTAAAATGATTCCTTTTCTTTAACTTGTTGCCCTGCTATTTGCCTTAGAATGCCTTCCCATACTCTTTTACTTCTTGCCCGTGTGATATGGATATAGACTTTTCTCTCTCTTGTATATACTATCTCCATCTGCTAAGATTTGTACTTATAGAGGCTGAGCATTAAAAGCCAGACAATATATTAGGTATTGAAAACTGTGGGGTGGTTGATGATACTCAGAACCAGAACAACTTACGCAAATAGTAAACCATGCACAGCAGGAAAGTAGAGATGCCCCAGTGGATACCTCACCCTTAATTTTTCCAACCCCTGATTCCACATCTTTGGTAGATTGTAATGACAATGAAAAATGGGAGGCAGGTAGAGAAAATATTTAATTGTCAGGACTTATACAATTTCTTGTGGAAATTTCTTTCATTGATTTGGGGTTTACAGAATATCTTCTACTTCCAATAGATTGGAATATTCATGTGGACAGTCACTATGTGTATCTTGTTCACCTCTGATTCCAACACTTAGAATAGGGTCCAGAACAAATGCTGAAGAAAAATATGCTGAATATCCTAGAAATAATACTATCAATACAATTTTCTCAGATTAAAGAAATCAAAGTATCTGTGTCTTCACTAATTACTTTTACTTCCCTAAGAGGCCAAGACTAGGGTAAGATGTAAGAAGAGCAAGGTCTTTGTTTCTGCAAAGCACAGCAGTAGGAGCTGGTAGATGTATTAACTGGACTCTGGTCCACTACTGCTGCTTCTATTTTATTAGAAGACCTAGATTATAAGTTCCATGAGAAAAAAAAATGATATGTGTTTTGTTTCTTCCTACATTCTCAGGACCTAGCACATGTGCAACACACATATAATAGACACTCAACAGAAATGAAAGAGAAACTTTTATTTAAGATATAAGATGGTTATGAAACATCCTGTGATTCTGAAGGGATCTGAGGGAGCTGTTCCTTACTGCCTGGTATCAGAGGAGAATAGTGGGATTTAGATATAAAATGAGTAGACCCAAATATAGCTGTGGTATAACAAGGGAAAGGAATCTATCTATGTATCTTTGTATATATGTATGTATATATGTATGTATCTAGTTATCTAGCTAGCTAGCTAGCTATCGTTTTTGCCCTACCCCAAACTTGTTCCTATTTAATGCCATTCAAAGTGCTCTTCTTTATCCTACCCATTCCTTGAACTATATTAAACTGGAATCCTGCTCTTTAAAGTACTGGTTATTCTCCATATTGATTGAAACAGCGACGCTGAATAAGACATTTAAAGGTTTTGATGCCTATGCAGGCCACTCTTATTTTCTTCATTAGGATGGCATTAATATTTGAAATGCTCTAGCTAGAATTTGGTCTGGCCAAGATGCCAAGATGACTTTGGTAGTTGATTAAATTCCAATGATAGTCACAGTGAAGAGAAGAAAAGGAGAATGTAAACAACTCAGTAGTAGAATTTCAGTAGACCAAAGGGCATGTCAAAAGTTACATGAAATTATAAAGGAGAATTGTATGTGGTGGAAAAAATGGGGAGAGTTCCCCCATCTCTATCACAATTCATTCACTCAACAACTATTCGAATGCCTATTATGTGCCAGACACTTCTCAAGGGAATTTTCTGCATCAGTGTACAAATGATTTTTGCTCTCATTATCCCTCTTTACATTCTATCAGGAGTGGGGGTAGGTAGAAGTAAAGACAGAAAATGAACAATAGACATGAAAAATAAATAAATAAATAATGTGGTATGTTACAGGGTGATAGAGGCTTTGAGAAAAGTAGAGAAGGGTTAGGGAGTTTAAGGGATGATAAATGAGGAGACTGCTAATTGCAGTTTTAAATAGGTGACATTTGATCAAAGACTTGAAGGAGCTGAGGAAATCAGCCATACAGATGCCTATAGAAAGGCCTTCTAGGCTGAAACAATAGCTGAAACAAAATCCCAAGGCTGGAATGTCCCTGGAGTGTTTATGTGTCCTGGTGTGGCTTGAACAGAGAGAGAGAAAAGGTGAAGAGAGAGTCAGAGATAAAACAGGGAACCGGATTACATGCAGCCTCCCAGACTTTGGCTTTTAGTCTGAATAAAATGGGGACAACTGTAGGGTTTTGAGCAGAGGAGTGAGCTGATTTTGGCTTTTGAAAATTTACTCTGATGGCTGTGTTAAGAACAGTCCTTATGGTAGGTGGGGCAAATGTAAAAGCAGAAGCACCTTCTACAAGACTTTTGCAGTAGAGAGAGATGATGGTTGTCGTCAGGAGGGTAGCAATGCAGGTGTAAAAATGATCATATTCTAGATATATTTTAAAGATAGATAGAACAGGATTTGCAAATAAAATGAGTCAAGGATGGAGGATATAAAATGAGTGAAGGATGCGTCCGGGTTGTTGGTCTGAGCATTTGAAAGGATGGAGCTTCCATTAACTAAGATGAAATAATATAATAGTTATGTTATAATAATATAATAATTATGTTACCTTTTATTATTTTACAATATATTTCAAAAAAATGCTGTTACAGTTGCCTTAACTGCTCTATATATAAGACCTGGAATCAAAGAACACTGAGAATTAGAACACACAAACATCAAGCTGTAATACCTACTTGTGCTGAACAATTACTATCAAAAGGATGTCGTTTTTTAAATAAGCAGATGTGTGGCAATGCAAAATAAAATACAAACCTGTTAGAACAGTAAACTTTGTTTCAATGGCTATAGAAAGGAGGTGGTTTTGTTTTGTTTTGTTTTTCAACACATCTGGTCTGGCAGCAAGTTGTACTATGCATTTAAAGTAATACATGCCCTGAAAGCTTATATTTTCAGTTGTGTGCATCACCTGAATCAGAGCCCAGGTGAAAAAATATTACTCTCCATACCCTCAACACCCCTCCCTCCATAAGGTCACAATGTTCTTGAACTCAAGATTCTTGTTGGCAAACTAAGATGAAAAACTCTGCCGATAAAGAAAAATTAAATCACTGTTACTACCTAACTAGTCTGTATATCTCTAGTTACCTCCCTTTTTTCTTAATCTTTCTAAAATATAAACCTGACCACATCCTTAGCTAATTAAAATATTACCTTGGATCACTATTTCAAGATAAAGTCCAAGCTTCTTAACCTGATCTCATTTAGCTTTTGAATATTTTTTTCCCTATTTTTTTCTTCTCTGGTCTCCACTCCCATCTCCACACAGGCTATTATCAAGGCATACTTTCTTTCCGTCTCTAAAACATGCAACTTCCATTTCCCACTCATCTTTCAGGTGTCACCTTAGGTGTTACTTCTTCAGGGAAGTTATAATTGTTGAAAACTACAATCCGTCTCCCAAATATACCCATATGTATGAATGTTTTGCCATTATTTAAACAATTTCCATTATACCATTATTGCTTGCTTAATTTTATTCATCATTCACTATAAGCTTCAGAAAGATACAAATGTGACTTATTTCTCACTGTTCCAGTTAGCTATTGCTATGTAACAAAGCATCTCAAAACATAGAACCTTAATACAACCCTAATCACGTATTTTGCTCACAAATCTACAGTATAGGCAGTCTTGGTGGGGAAAGTTTATTTCTGTTCCACGTGATGTCAGCTGGGATGGGTTGTCTCAAGCTAGAGTTGAGAATCTATTTTAAGATGACTTATGAATGTTTCAGGCACACTGGAGCTGGATGTCCATTCCTCTCCACTTGGGTCTCTTCAGAAGGTTATTGATTCTGAGAACAAGCTGTCCAAAAGATTCAGGCAGAAACTGTAATATCTTTCATAGCCTGACATCAGAAGTTATACAGTCTCACTTTCACCAAAATATAAGTTTGCCCAGATCCAAAAGGAGGAAACATAGATACCCAATTCTTTATGGGAAGAATGGCAAAGTCACATTTTAACAAGAGTATGTAGAATGGGAGCCATTGCTGCAGCCATTTATTGAATGTACAATCTAATCTGGCAGCCTCACTGTTGTGTCTTTGTGACACAGCAAATCACCTGGCATATATTAGAGGCTCAACAAATATCTTTGGAATAATTAAAATGTCTTTCTTAATAGCTTCCTTTTCCAGCCACTATAAGATACTTCCCTTCTTTATGGATGGCTCAGTATGTTCATTGTATTTTGGCTTTGTTTTACTTCTGAGGAACACACTATGCATAGGGAGTAGGTCCACGTAACTAATTCTATGTTTCGCCTGGATAGAACCTTTATTTCTTCCATTGGAACCATTTAATCTGTAAAATGCTTACAAGGACAAGAGTTTCCAATATTTCTTACTTATTCCTCATTAAGATATTACCACATTTCTTTGGAAAATGTTGCATAAAACAGAAACCATTATTGTGCTAAGCAATATAATTTTATGGAAACCAATTGACCAATTTTTGCATTTGGCTTTCTTATAAAATTTTGGACTGGACATTAATGTTCAGCTATTACAGTAACAAAACTAATACACATATTGATTTGTAAAGTGCCTTTCTTCTGCAAAGCCCAAAGTCTTTACTTAAAATATTTTTGTATTTTTTAAGTAATAAATTAAGAGACTTCTTTGCCATTCCTGGAATTGTAGCTATTATAATTAAACAGAAATTACATTACTAAGCTCTCCAGAAAATATTGTTTCAAATTTGTGATCATTTTTTCCCTTTGACTACATCTACACATATATAAATAGATTCTCAATATACCATAACGGATAAAAATCCAATACTTCCACTTCCTAAAGATTTGGAAGATGGGCAATGACATTTACTGAATGCCGTGGAACTCTATACTGTGTGATTCACAAACACTCAAACCTCTAAGTCACAGAGAGGTTGTAACTTGCTCAATGTTTATCTGATGCTATAGTCTTTTTTCGACTATAAAGAAGTTATTTTGTCTCTAAACCATACTTAAAAGTCCTTAACAATTCTACTTATAGTTGCTTATTTTGACAGAGGGACTAGTCATATAATACCTGTTTTCCTGATACCATGTGACTTAAGATAGAAGACTTCAATATTTGCCAGGAAGCTTTTCTCAGTTTCCCTAAACAAAGATAATCCTTTCCTTATCAATACTCCCATAATGACCTGGGGTCTATTTTTACCATAATGTTTTCATTTTATGTAAGAAATATTTTTAAAAAATCCATCTTTCAAATCAAGCAAAGAGCTCAGTAAAAGAAACTAGATCCTCTTCACAGTTCTTTTCATAACACAACACAAAGCTAGGTGTATAATGTTTCCATACCTCTGTTTATGTAACAGGCTTTTCTTACAGTGCCAGAATTCATACCTTGATTCTCTGTTCTCTAACTCAGATTCCTCTGGAACTAAAGTTGGGACTTGTTCTTCCAGTCTTTTTAAGAGGAGTCCTACCTCTTAACTCTAGACTCTGATTACATTCTTTTCCTTGTAGCCAGATTTCCCAGTAGGATTTCTGTCAGTGGTCTTCTTCATCATCCCATCTACCCCTTTCCCAACCACTGTACCAACTATAAGTATCAACCTGCACCTTCTCCTACTGTCTGATCTTTGGAACTTCCCTGATGGTTTGTTCACCCCAGCAGGTCCACCTGGTTTCTCTGTCCCCACCATCTTTGATGAGGATCAGTCTGCCTCTCTTCTAGCTGCTTCTTTGAGACCCATTAGCTTATAACATGGTCTTTTATGGCAGACAAACAAAAATCATGTGACTTTAAATCTTAGCATATAGAACAGTACTTTTTAAAATTTAAAAATTTTTTTATTTTTTTAAATTTATTTATTTTTGGCTGCATTGGGTCTTTGTTTCTGTGTGCGGGCTTCTTATTGCGATGGCTTCTCTTGTTGTGGAGCACAGGCTCTAGGGGTGTGGGCTTTAGTAGCTGTGGCATGTGTGCTCAGTAGTTGTGGCACACGGGCTTAGTTGCTCCGCAGCATGTGGGATCTTCCCGGACCAGGACTCGAACCCGTCCCCTGCATTGGCAGGCGGATTCTTAACCGCTGCGCCACCAGGGAAGTCCCAGAACAGTACTTTCATATAAGTGCCCACTAAGTGAGTGCATTGAATAAATGCTTTTCCAAGTTTAAAAAAGCTTTCATAGCAGTCATTTTGAGAATATCCCCCCCCAAAAAAGCTTTAAAAAGTTGAAAATACAAGGTGAAAATAATTTACAGTTACCCTTCACATTGAAAAAGTACTTGTGAGATGATTGCTATTTGCCACTCAGAGGGAGAGGTTGGCACCAAATCTCTGTTCAGAAAAAGCCACTCATTTTTATTGCTTCACCCCAAGATCATTGTAATACTGATGCACAGACCCATTATCTCTAAAGCAAGTATAAGCAACCATCTCTGGCAAGACCAAGACACTGCTTGCAAAAGATGCCGACATGCAGAGTTAGGTAGCTGTAACAATGCTAAAAGATGCCCTTTAGTTTTGCCCTTGGGCTGAGTGCCCCAAAACATTTACAGTTTTCTTAAGACCAATGCCAATTTGCACAGATGAGTCGAGGCTAAGATTGGTGGGCCGAATGAAGCCAGGCCAGCCTTCTGCCCTGGGAGCACCAGCTCCAAAGCCTGAAGGGGCCCCATCATTGAGAAACTCTGGCGAAAAGGGAGGGATACACAGAATGTCGAAGAGAGAAAATAGGCTGCCAGTGAGGAAGCATTCTATTTATCAGCACTTTGAGTATCAGAAAATGTCAAATTCCTATATTCTACAGTAGTCTCAGAAGGCTCTGCCTGCAGACAATGTTTTATAGTTTATCCAATCCCAGACTCTAACCTAGCATGAGTTATCTCTGTCTGATGTCTTTCACCTTCTTGGACACTCTCCGCTAGCCTCACTGGCCTCCTTTGCTTCCTTGGACAAGCCAAATTTATTCCTTCCCCAGAAGCTTTGTACTGGCCCTTCTGCTCTTACTTCCTTGAGGACTCAGCTCAAATATGACCAGAGAGGTCTACTTTACTCCTGATCTAAATAACCTTCTACCCCTCCTCACTCTCATCCTCCTCGCTGTACTTTACTTTTCTTTAATTTCCTATATACAGTTTGGTATATGTTACATATGCATGTATTTGTTTATAATCTATCTCTCCCCACAAGGATTTAAATTCCATGAGAGCAGAGATTTTGATTTCATTGAATGCTATAGTCCCAGACCATAGAACAATAGCTGGCACAGAGTAGGTGCCCATTACATATTTGTTGCATGGATAAATTTTAAATGTGTTGCCTCACTGTGTAATACATTCCACTTTGTTATTCCAGATTTCCACTGAAGTCTGCTAACCATGTTAAATACATGTCTGTGTGTTTTGGAGGACAAATCAAGGAAAAGAGGTGATTTCCTCCTTTAGACTGGCACAGAGCAGAGTGAAATGAGTAGCTCCAAGGGGATGAGACATGAACTGGATCAAGATTTCCATTGATATTGGAATTTTTAGCTAGAGATAACTATAAATATGTAAGCATCTCCCAAACTCATAGAAACCTTTGAAAGGCTAGGATACAGGGTTAGGAATTCAATCTCATTTTATTTAAACTCTAAAAGGTAAGGTGACCTCAGTTGACATTTACATTATAATTAATGATGCTGGTTGCTCCATATTATTTGTTTTATGTTCTGTGGTTTGGATTTGGGGGTGGGTGGCGCTGGGGAAGGGGGAATCAACTAGTGAACAGGAAGTCTCACTACCATCTGTTCTGCTTCTTCATTGCTGGGCTTGTACAGTGGTTTGTTTTATTCTACTTAAAAGAAAGTATCAAATATCAAAGATGACTGTCTGCTAATTTCAGTGATGTAGTACTCCTTCTTAAACATCAGTCATTCCTGTGAAAAAATGCTTATTCTGCCTCTCCAGCTGTGATGTGACCTTCTTACAGATGCAGAACTCTGCAAAGGGCTGAGCCCTGCTAGTGGCACATGAGCATTTTCCCTTGCTTCGCTGACACATGTAATATCCTGGACCTAAGGTTTTCAGGGATGAAATCTCTTAAGTCACTCGTAAGGGAAGTTAAGCTTACCCCCCAAATTTTCTGGCAATCATTTGCAAGCAGTTACTGCCTTGCCACCTGAGACATTATAAAATCAAACTGCTTGGGCTTCATGTGTTTCTCTCTGGAAGAAGAAATTGTTTTTACAGTTTTTTCTAAGCTAATGTTTTCTAGTCTCTTCAATACTTTGCACATTAATGGAAATAAGATCTCAAAACAATGACTAAGATGAGGTATGAAATGTTATACTTCTCTCTAGATCCCCATCAAGCCTTAAAACTCTTTAGTCTTGACATTCAAAGAACTGTGACAAACTATTTAAAATAGATAAATTAAACATCTTACAAATCCAGGGAGTTATTCTAAATGGTTGGAACTTTAATAATAAGTGGTAAAAAATGGGAACTTGAGCTATCACAGGAAATAGCATGTATGAAAAACAGGAGGAGTACAGGGCAATAAGTCTACTGAAATATTCAAGAGGAGGTTTACTATAGGCCTTTACTCAATAGTTCTTTGAGCACAATCCGAAGACTGATTCTTTACGACCTGGGAATCTCCATATTTGTCAAAGCAGAAGTAAGTCAAATCTCCAAAACTTGATATTAAATCACCATCAACCAACCACTTGTAGTTCAAACCATAGATGTCCATGGAATACTTTTTTCGGTTTAGAACTTAGAGTCTGCTCAAGCAAGTGATTTTTCCTGCTTCCGACAGAACCAGAATTCTATTTAGAGGTAAGCGCTTCCTGTATCTTTTTAGATGAAAAGAATATAGAGCTTCTATGTAAGTTTAACACTTAAGAGTCACAGTTGGAAATGGAATGCTTTCATTGGCTGTTGTCATAACTAGTGTAATCTTTACAAAAGAACTCAGAGTCAGTTCACTGAACACTCTTCATGTGGAAAACGTGATTTCTTGACTCATCCCTCAAGTGGCTGGCAAACATCTTGGCATGTTACAGATGAGTGCTTTGTTTCTCTAAGTGGAGATGAAGGTTGGTCACATCCTCATCAGAAACAGCATGCCTGTGTGGATTGGAAAAGCTGACCCTGACATATTCTCTATCGTATATCAAGCAGGGATGGTGAGAAGGTCATGGGGACACCTTCATTATCAGGTATCAGTGTGTCAGGGTCAGAAAAAAGTTGAGCAGAGATCAAGATTTCCATTATGTGTAGAGAACAAATGTATGGGCACCAAGGGGGGAAAGCAGGGTGTGGGGAGGTGATGGTGGGATGAATTGGGAGATTGGGATTGACATATATACACTAATATGTATAAAATAGATGACTGATAAGAACCTGCTGTATAAAAAACAAATAAATAAAATAAAAATTGGAAAAAAATGAAAGACTTCCATTATGCCCCTCTGACCCCAGATGTAGCAAGATCAGTCAGCAATGACCTGCCCAGTTGCCAACACTTCTTTCTCACCTCCTCTATCTTTCTCCTTATCTCCTTCTTCCCAACCCAGAGTCTTTCAATAATCTTCAACAACATCTTCAACAATAGAACTTTGAGCCCTTTAGTGTCCTGAATACATTGAGAGAGAGAGTCCCCAATTAAAACAATCATCAACTTGTTCAGAATTGGTTCCCGATATCGCTCCTTTTTTAGTAACACAGTGGAAATTTGGCAAAGGACAAACTATCCCATTCCTGGATTACTCAGTTTGAAACTTTCCTACATGCTGGTATTGGCTTTTTGACAAAACGTTTTTCCCCATAGTTACTGATTCTGGAAGAAGACTGAACAGAAGAAGGAAAAGGAAATAAAAAGAATTAAACTTAGCCAGAGGCTTGGGGGCAGGGAGGGGGTACAGACCAGAACTGGAAACAAGCATTGAGACATTTAGATCATTTACAGAAAACTCTTTGAAACTGCCACAGAGGACACAAAAGTAATGGAGCATATTCCGTTTTCCTTGTTATCTTTTTGTGTGTATTCTGCTGTTATTTAATGAAAGAATCTCAAGACAACCCTCCCGTCTCCTTATCCTGTAAGTGTCTACAGTGAGACACGCTCCTGCTTACCATGTGGGCCCAGGGATTGGTGGTCAACACTGCCAAATAACCCAGCTTCATTTTATGAGTCATTTTGGAAAAAGAAATTGGCAGGGGGATTTTAGGAAGAGGGAAAAATAAACACAGCATAAAACCAGAGATACGCATTGACGTCCCTTGAGTATCAATTGTGGAGTTTTTAATGTCAGAGTAAATTGCTCCTGTGAAGTAGATATGACATGTGAAAGAAACAGGGAGCCGTTTGGTCGTCCCTTCTGAGAGCCCCCCTGTTCTGCCTTTAGCTGCCCTGAGAAGGAAGGCCCATTTAACAGGAATTGATGTCTCTTTAGTCCTAGTTGTTAAGACACCCCCTCCACTCCCCGGCTTGGGGACCCGCCTGGGTACTGATTTATCACTTTGTTGTTTTCACAAGCTTATTCTTTTTTATTTTTGATCCCTCAATCCAGTATGATTTTAGCAGGTAATTCCCACGTCTCTTTTAAGGTATGCTTAATCGTAGACTTTTAAGACAGGGCTGTTCTCCTTTCTATGACTGGGTGGAATATACTTCTCAAATATGTGCTTAATCTCAGAGTTTGCTGAGAAGTGTGAGGGTTTACCTGCCCCACTAAATAAAGCCTTACAACACTCACGAGGGATTAAAAAGCAGAGTGAGTCCTGTTTCTACCTCCATCTCCCCTGCTGGGGACTAAATCCGTTCCCTGCTTATCTGAGGAGGAATGCCCTTTTTCTCATTATGCCCCATATTTCAGAGCATTCCTTTTTATTCCCAAAGGCAAAAGTTATGAAATTCTAAGGGAGAAAATGATTATTGTATATTTATTCCTGAATTCCTCTTAGATTTTACTCTTATCAAGCAATAAATATTCTATAAAAACTGCCATAAAAATGAGAAAACTTGTGAGCACTTTCAGTATATGTTTTTGCAAAAGAGAGATATGAGTTTCCTTTCACTGTCTAAATAGCAGGATTACAAAAAGACAAGGTAAGAACATCAGTAGGTTCCTATATCACACACTGTTTAGCATAGGTGCCTCTGGGGAGAAGGGATGGGCTGTGGGAATTTCTAGTTATTTTAGTCTTTTTCTGGTTCAGGATCCAGAGAGGATATGGGCCAGGATTTTTGCTAACAGTTATAATGTGAGAGAGTTTTTCTAGGTGCTAGAGATCAATATGTAGGAGAAAGGAGATATGGGGTGATAACAAAAGGAATCGTGGTGGAAGGAACATTGATTTTGTGCTCACACTCGCCCATCTTTTACCAAGGAGACCTCGGGAAAGTAACATTTTGGACCATAATTTTCTAATTTATAAAATTGGCACAGTAAAAATTACAAAAGAATTGTTCTGAAGACTGCAAATTATTTATGTAAAGCACTGGCATATAATTGGTATTTAGTAAATTGTTACCATTATTATGATATGGTCCTTGAATTCTAGGAAACTACTATTAATTTAGGAAAGGAGATGATAAATCCAAGATAAGATGGCTTATTCAAAATATTATATACTGAATTCCCATGAGTGGAAGAAATGCTTGCTTCTTCTCCAGCAAGAGGACACTGGAAAGTACTAGTTGGGAGATTTTCTAAGAAGAGTCAGGACCTAACTATGGTTTGACTTTACACCATCACGAGATGGAAACTGAGACTAGGGTAATGGGAGGTAAATATTTGAAGACAGGAGCAGGAATCCAGCATGGCAATGGGTTTGGGTAGGAAAAAAACACCAAAATCGGCAAAAGCACTTTTGAAGGTTTTCAAATTTCAATTTGAACTCAGAGAGCATAATCTTGCAGGATTATCTATACCTTGCAGGTATTTATTAAGTCAATGTTTACTAAAATCCTACTATATGTCTAGCTTTACATTAGATTAGAGTGGTGAATAATGATGACATGATCCCTATTCTCTGGAGTTTACAGTCTAGTGGGGATGTCAGCAACAACAAAAACAAAAAAATCAGGAAAAGAAACAGAAAATATATAACAGAATGAGTGCTTTTATTGTTAAATAAATCTATCTACCTACCTATCTATATATTTCTTGATATATTTAAGAAAAAATATCAAACATCCCCTCTAGATGGATGGTCTGGTAAGGGCTTTTTGAGGAGGCCAATTTTTACCTGAGATTTGAAAGATAAGAAGAATACCACACGCAAAGCATAAGAAAGAAGAGTTTTGAGGAGGAGGAAACGGGAAAAAGAAGACAAAAAGACAAAACCAAAAATGACTATAAAAACGGAAACACAAAGTCTGAAGGCACTTGCTGCACAAGGATGGTCCAGAGATGAGTAGCATTAATATCACCTGGGACCTTGTTAGCAAGGCAGAATCTTGGGTACCACTTCAGATGTACTGAATCTGAATCTGCGTTTTTAAAAGATGCCCAGGTGATTCATATGCATATTTAAGTTTAGAAACAGACGTAAAATTAACTTTTGAGTAAGCCAAATGGAGGTCTTTGGCTGAGTTGAGAAAGGCTATTTCAGTGTAGTGGGGTAGAAACCAGATGGGAATAGGCTGAAGAATGGTTAGGATTAAGGAGTGAACACAGCATGTAAATAATTCATTATGGAAGTGTGATTTGGAATGAGATGAGAACAGAAGATAGAGGCAGTAGCTAAAGGGAATACAGGGTTAAGAGAGAAGTTGCTTAAGATGAAGGGTGTGCATTTGTGTGCATAAAGGTTACATCTAGATGAGAGGGAGAGTGATGACGAGAATATAGAGAGATTTTCTAAGGGTAAGGTCCTTGAGAAAGCAGGATAAAGCAAGGAAGCAAATGGCAAAATTAGCCTGTGATGGGAGTAGTGACACTTCCCATACTGGAGCAAAAGGGAGGGTGGAAAGGATGTGTGCCCTGTGGATTTATTGATGAGAATATGAGCAGCTACTGGCACACTAATTGTCTTTCGTCAATGAAGCATAAGGCATGAACATCAGCTGTAAACAAGGGGAAAACAAGGGTAGGGGTTTGAAAAATGAGAAGTTAATGAACTAATCTCTGCAGAAGAACAAGCTGAAAGAGAAAACAATGATGGGTTTACTGGTAGTGGTAACTAGACAGTGATCAGTACCTATTTAAATTTAGCAATCCAAACATACAGTGGAATCTGCCCCATTACATGATTTTTTTTTCCCTAGCTGTGCTCACACTATGGGCACAGGTGTAGGGAAAGCAGATGGTTAGGTTCACGTAGGTTGGGGTTAATAATCAGAAGTCATCCTTTAACACTGCAACGTGTCTAAATCCAGTTCTTGGCAACTGTTTCAGTCTACAGAAGTTAGAGGTTAGATGAAGATATTTAGCTCAAATTAGAATAACATGGTGCCAATTATTCACTTCCAATGTGCTCAGTTTTGCATACATTTCCTGGGAACTTCATTAGCAATGCTATGGCTTAGCTATTAACAGCCCCGCTTTACTGCTGAAACTGAATATAAAGAAGGTTCAGTTAACCTTAAGTAAATTATAATGCCAAGAGTCAAATTAAGATCTACTTATTAAGATCTTAACTCCCACCACCAGTCATGCCATTATGATAATGAAAGGAGTTTTTTTAAAAGGGAAAAATGAGGAGATTGGGGATTTTTGTTTGTTTTTCTTTTTTCTTTATCTTTTTGATTCAAAGCAAAAAAAATATTGGTTTTCATTGGACGGGGTTTTCTTTTCCCCCCCAGGGGTGTTATGAAATTGAGTGAAACATGACAGGTGCTCTCTCTATTCATCTGAATACAATCAGCAAATAAATATGCACTCCTGGAGATCTTGCCCTCCTACATTTCCTTACCACTGTGTGAGAAGTTTGAGAGGAGTTTGAGAGAAGTTTGAAGTTTCGCCTAAGCACCATGCATGGACTAGGGTGTGGAAGATCCTTATAAGGTTTTGAGAAGTCTACAAAGGATTGATATTGACTCGATACTTCTTCCCTTGCAAAATATGAAGGATATGGCATTTATTTTGACGATTTAAGTTACAGAAATGTTAAACAATAAGATTCCAAAATAAGTATCAGACAAAGAAATTAGATAACAAACTCAAATGCTTACAGAAGCCTGGAGCAAGACATAAAGGAGTGAAGAGGGTCAGGCAGAAGATAGCGGAGGGAAGCATGGAGACTGGTACAAACTGAGAGTTACTCATTGGTTTAATCCAATTGATGGCACACAGGAATTCCAGCTCAGTGTTGCAAAATCCTCCTGTTATCCAATAGAAGACAGCCTAAAATTTTGTGAAATATAAACATTTTAAAACATTTATTGGCAAAACCAAACATATCAGCCAACATGGTGCTAAAAGATAAACTGAGGCATATTAAAATTTTTGAGTTCATTTGAGCAAAAGTCAATTCAAACTGGGTAGCACCAAACCCAAGTGGATAGGAGGGCTCCTCTGACAGGAGCCAGGAGAAAAACTTAAAGAGAGAAAGTGGGGAACCTAAGCAAGAAAATGATTTGATTAGCTATTGCTTAAAGGCTCGTTGATTGTGATTGGTTTTCCTTAGTGAAGGCATGGGGACACCTCAGTCTAATGACCTCCTTGTTTAATTAAGTTAGCAATGGTTAGGCCCATGGGACTCCAGTTTGCCAGTTCTGATAGAGATACTTTTAAATCTGTGTCAAAGATCACAGATTTCCAAATACCAATGTTAATTACCGACGTTAGCAAGCCAGACACCCCAGACACATTTTTAAAACCTCTTTTAAATGGCTCATTTGAGAAATATGATCTACTAGGTATAATTATAGTTAGACATCTTTAAAAAAATTTTTTTTTAATTTTTTGGCCATGCTACATGGCATGTGGGATCTTAGGTCCCCAATCTTATTTCCCCAACCGGGGATGGAACCCACGCACCCTGCATTGGAAGTTTGTAGTCTTAACCACTGAACCGCCAGGGAAGTCCCTATAGTTAGACGTCTTTTAATTTGTTTTGTAATTTAGAGAAGTCACCCGAGAGAAAGAACTGTCTTCAAACCTGATGTAAGAGAAAGTGAGAAAAATATGCTTTCCTTGTACAAGTCATGAGCTTCTCTTGAATGAGTGGGTTACCAGCACATAGGCAAAAAAGAAAAAAATAGCTCCATTATGAAAAACGTATGGAATATCTTTATTCAGCAGTGGTTCTCATTTATGAACCAAAGGTCCACAAACTTAATCAATTTATCGTAATGGACTTGCCAGGGGTAGTCAACAAGAGCATTATAAGCACAGCAGGTAAGTTTTCCAACAATAATGATATTATGCTTCTTTCTGCATAAAGCATAATTTTAGTACCTTTGTATTTCAGTTAACCTTATAAAGATACAAAAGTCACAGTGACAAAAATCACAGCCTATTAGCTAAGATTCAAATATGAACTTGTCTAATTTCATGTCAGGAGCACTGAAAATATGAATAAGGTTCTAACCTAAGTGGATTCTTGCTATTCCCTAAATATGCCCCTAACTTTTGTGACTCCACGTTTGGTGTTGGATTTCTTTCCTCTTACCTTGGCCCAGGATGCCTGTCAGAATTCTCTCTGCCAGGCCCAGGCTCAAAACAGCTTTCCTCTTCGTTGATCCTAGTGAATGAAGGTCTCATCTCTATACGTATCCACTGTAAATTCAGGTACGCTTAGGTAGGTTGGTGCAGGTAAGAAATATGGATTGCAGACATTCTTTTTTTGGTAGAATGGAAGGAGACTCATGGGAGAAAGAAACTGACCAAACACATTGGGTTTGATGGCTAATCTACAGAGCTAAGACTTCCAAGCAGTTTGGAACAATGACAGTCCTTTAATCTCTCATGTTGTATCCCTGACAGTGACAGGGCGACAGAGATTAGCAGCCCTAAAGAGCAAGGGGAGGGGGGCGGCAGAGTCAAGACGGAGGTGTGTACAGCCCTGAGACTACCAATCTGTGTCTTGACTAGGCCCATCTGGAAGCTAATGCCAAATTCCTGAAAGGGGGGAGTAATAAAAAAGATGAATTGAGTGGAAGAACTTTTGCTGATCTGATATGAGGAGCTGCATCCTAAGAGAATGTGATTTTATGAGAGTCCTGTGGTCTTAAAACAGAATTAGTCATTTCTGTGAATATAATCTTTCAATAGCTGAATTGCATTATTTACTTTGTTTAAATGTGTAGTTAACCAAGAACTCTGTGGTGGGCTAACCTCCAGAAACCGTGACTATGTTACCTTACATGCCAAATAGACTTGGCAGATGTGGTTATCCACAGAACGACTGGTCTCCCTCCTTCGTGCCTGCCCTTTTAGGTTCTATTTTCCATACAGCAGCTTTAGTATTCTTTTACAATGTACATCTGATCTTGTTACTGCCCTCCTTGAATCTCCCCCAAGGGCATTCCTTTACACATAGAGTAAATTCCGAAATCCAGACTTTGACTTACTAGGCTCTATGTGATCTGGCCCCGAAACTCTCTCTCCAGCCTTTCTCCTACTTCTCTGCTCTTTTTTTCCTATGCTCCAATCACCTGGGCTTCCTTAATGTTCTATGAACATGGCGCACGTACACCTTCTTTAGAACCTTTGTAATTGCTGTTCAATTTGCATGGGATAATTTTCCCTCTGATAACCATAGGGCTTGCCTTTGGGTTTCTTCCCAACCAACAGCACCACCCTACCTAAAATAGCCTAACACCATTCATTTTATCCCTACCCTACCCCTACCTTACTTTACTTCATAACACTTACTGCTATCAGCCAACATATTACATCTTAATTTGCTTATTTGATTGCCTTCTGTCTTTTCCACTGTCTTTCCACTGTTTGTTTTATTCATTGCTGTGCCTCTTACACCTCAAACACTGCCTGCCCCATACTATGGTAGGCATTCAGTTAATATTTGTAGTAAATAAATTGTGAACAGGCTAATCTTTTAATTAATTTAAATTTAAATAGCCACATGTGACTAGTGGCTACCAAATTACACAATGCTTTGTTAGACAGTCTACCTACTTGTTATGTTATTGTCTGTTGTCCCATTATACAGGAATATAAGAGCCCTGAATACATAGACTTTTGTCTGTTTCTTCACTAACATATATCAAGTACCTAGGACAGTGTCTGGCATGTAGAAGGCACTCTGTGAGTATTTGAAGAGTGAATGAATGAAATGGGACTAGTGTTTTATTTCTGTTTCATGTATAATTAACCCTGCCACTTCTCCAGGTCTTGGCTTTCCTGGATTTAAATTTGAGGGGAGGGAATTGAACTCGAATCTCATGAAAATCTTTTCTGCACTTACATGATATAATTCTATCTCTTCTGAATGATATTTTTAGCAATATTTTATCAGCTGTTTTGGCCTTAGATGAATGAAACATCTAGCAGATATCCAGATAATTGAAGTCCCCAACCACTAATAACTTCTGCTCCAGTTTTGCCCTCTATATTAGGCAAGTAACCAACATACCCTGTCTGACCCTGACCAGACAGTCCAGAATGTGTCTCTTTCCTTTCACACTCATCCACTTGCTCTCAACCTCCCTTTGCCCTCAGCCTTGTGAATTTTATACAAGTATCTCCTTGGCACATAGTTCTAAATCCCACTATTTTTTTTTAAATAGGTCTATCTTTCCATTTCCCTGGCAATCATGTGTCTTACCACCAGGACATGGTTATTTTTGTGGGACCAAAACTGCTTGTTTTTATTAAAATTCATTACAACTAAAGACATCTGAAGCTCTATATTTCTCTCTTTCCTGTGTTCTTTTAAGGATTTTTAGTCACTACCACTATTGTTCTTTTTTTCCTGTAATCACATCTATTTTTCATTACAGAGGTTTTTTTGTTTGTTTGTTTGGAAGTTTATTTGGAACTTTTCCTCCCTCTTATCCATTTGTTTGGAATTCACTGGGCCAAATTATGATGCCCTAAGTGAAAATGTTACATTCAGTCTTCATGATATCATCATTGACCTAATTTTCTTATATCAATCATGATAAAGAAACTAGTGTCCTTCAACAAGTTGTTCTTAATTTTATATTCATACATTCTGCCAAATTCTCTTCCAAACTGACAGTATTCAATTGAGAAGAAAAGAAAAAACTTTTGTATTATTCTCTTTCCTATGAAGGCTTCAGCATCAGTGGAGATGGAGTTCATGTTTATTTTGGCTGAATTATCCAATCCTACATGAACTAAAAGGAACAGAGTAATGTCAGGAGATTTGAGTTTTGGTAGTCTTTCCATATGGCTCTGGTCACACTCAGAATGTGGCATCTTTTGCTGGCTTGCATGACTCTTAGCATCCCATGTCCTCCTCTCAGGATTATTAAAAAGATGCATTACAGCTGATTGTGTATATGAATCTTCTTTATTGTTGTATTAGATGTGGAATCAGAAGGACTGGATTTATACTGTCTAAGAGCAGGTCATAACTTCTATTTAGCTAACATGGTCCTGAATGTATTTTCTTCTTTTTCTCTTTTTATCACATTGTCCTACTTTCAGCCTCTTGACTCCAGCTTTAATTCCCCTTCACCACCTTAAATTTCTTTGACTTTCTGGCTTCCTTCCCAGATCTTTTTTTCTGTCTAGAATCTTGTCTATTGTTTCTAGAAAGGCAGAGCCTATGAAAGAATTCTTCCATCATTTATGTTTTTTTGTAATTCAGACATCAACTTGCATCAGTAAGAAACAGAACTAGTGACTTCTTTAAGCAAGAAGTCAAACACATTACTCTCAGGAAGGTCACACATGAACTTTTGGTGTCTTAGTTTGAACTATAGTTTTTTCTAACTTTCCCATGAAATTCCACTACAAATCCTGCCTCTGTCACACATTTTGCTTCTGGGGTTCTTGGGTTAACCTGACCTGGAGGTCTTCATGGTCATTTTCCACAATCCCTCCATAAGCTATATTGTTATATCTGTGGTTCTCAAACTTGAGGGTCCATCAGACTCACCAAGAGGTTTGTTATGAAAGAGTTTCTAAATCAGTAGGTATGGGTTGAAAATTTACATTTCTAAAAAGCTCCCAGGTGATGTTATGTTACTGGTCAAAGACTTCACTTTGAGAGTCACTGAATTACGGAATCTAGAACTCAGTAGCACACCAGGCAATTGATGGCACTGACTGTATTACAAAGTGCGGGAAAATCAGCAGCACTTCTTAATGACTGCTGGCTGACTCAGTGGATACTTTGCTGCCCTAGAATCCAAATTTCTTTGAGGATTGTAGGTAGTTCCTATAACTGCATTCTTATTTTTCCTACAATCTGATACATTTAGTGGGTCATTATAAAAATTTCTTCCTTAGCTCAGGCACTGATTCTTCTCCACGGAGTACAGAGGAGGCAAATATATCCCACTGAGGAAAAGTCTCAGTCCTCTCCGGCTCTTCTATATATTTGGAGCACCACCCCCTATCCCACACCATAGTTAACTTTGTTTACAGCTAGGAGTCAGCCTTGTTCCCTCCAGCAAACAAAATAGCAAGCTCACGAACTGACCTCTTACATTCATTTCAAAATATCCTACTCACTTTTCCTCCAGATTGCAGGATTAACTACTGACAGCTTAAGGTATATGTATGTGTCTGGTGACTTCGGCTATGTACTAATGCTGGCAAACTCAAGCAGTTTTTACGTAATTTGCATTCTAGAAAACTACACAGAGAATTCCATCATGGGCCTGACTTAACTGATAAATCCCCAGGATGGTAAGACTAAGACATGGCTAGAAGTCCACCTGAGAGCTCCCTGCAGAAACTAGCACCCTGCGAATGGAGGAATATCCTATTCAGAGATCAAGATGAGCTTTAAAAACTTGAAAAACAATTTGCAAACCTTTTAAACAACAGCATCAACTTACCTAGTGGAAATAGTAAATCTATATTTTCACAAGTCTGTTTATTTTTACTTTGATTAAACTGAAAGCAGTTTTTAAAAAATTGGGGAATCAGCCATAATTAGTAAAAGGGCTACAGTCATCTGTTTTCTCTATTTTGCTTTTACTGCCCTTCTCCATTGGAGTAATAATGAAAGTTGCTAACAATGCTTGAGCATTTATTATTAGCAAAGATTTTTGCTAAGAAATTTGGACATTTTATTATAGAATCCTTACAAAAATCCTATGAGATAGATCCCATCCATGTTTTGCAGGTGAAAAATTTGAGACAAATTAAGTAACTTGCCCAAGGTCTCAAGCTATTAAACAGCATCAAAATAGGGATTTGTACCTGGTTGGACTCCCAACCCAACCTTTAATCATTTTGCTGTGAACACCACAGTAGTGTCCCTGACCACTCTGTCCATTTCCTGGCTCTACTTCTAGACTCTCCTAGGGTTCTCACATGGCAAGAGCCAAAACATGTGGAGCAGTGCTGAGTCCTCCCTGTAGTAGAAGCCATGGTAGGAACCAGGATTACCCAATATGTCTGGCTCTTTTCCCTAAACGTAAGGCTTTCATGGTTTATTCATGTTGTCATACATATTAGTACTTCATTCCTTTATATGGTTGAGTAATATTCCATTGTTTATATTGGGTTGGCCAAAAAGTTCGTTTGAGTTTTTCCCTAAGATATTATGGAAAAACCTGAACAAATTTTTTGGCTAACCCAATATATAGCATATTTTGTTTATTCACACATCAGTTGATGGACATTCAGGTTACTTCTATATTTTGATCACTATGAATAATGCTGCTATGAACATGTTTATTGTGTGCCTGAGAAGAAGTTGTTGGATGATGTGTTCTATATGTGTCTGTTAGATCTAGTTGGTTTATAGTGTTGTTCAAGTATTCTGTTTCTTTGCTGATCTTCTGTCTAGTTGTTCTATCCATTACTGACAGTGGCATATTGAAGTCTCCAACTATTATTTTTGAATCATCTAGTCCTACTTTCAATTCTTTTTCAGCTTTGCTTCATGTATTTTGAGGATCTGCTGTTAGATGCATATATGTTTATAACTGGTATAAATTATTCATAAATTGAGCATTTTATCACTATAAAATGTTCTTCATCTCTACTAATAACTTTTGCCTTAAAGTCTATTTTGTCTGATATTAGTATAGGTACTCCAGCTCTCTTTTGGTTCTCATTTGCATGGAATAACTTTTTCTATCTTACATTTTCAATATTTTTGTGTCTTCGAATCTAAAGTGTTTCTGTTTTATACAGCATAGAGTTGAATCATGCTATGTTCTTTTTCTATCCTATCAATCTATGCCTTTTAATTGAATAGTTTCATCTATTTACATCTAATGTAATTACTGATTAGGTAGGATTTATGCTTGCTATTTGTTTTCTATATGTCCTATATCCTTTTGTGTCTCATTTATTCCATTCCTGCCCTTTTATGGTGTTCTACTATATGATTTTAATTGCTTTGTCATGTCTTTCACTATATTTTTTTGAATTATTTTCTTAGTGGTTGGGCTTGGAATTACCATTAAGCACTTTATTTATAACAATATAGTCCTGATTAATAGCAGCCTAGTATGAATGATATATAAAACTCTTCTCTTATATATAACTTTGTTTTCCTGCCTCCTTTATGCTGCTATTTTCACAAATTATATTTTCATATGTCGTGTGTCCATCAACTGAGATTTACAATGATTGCATTATGCAATTGTATTTTAAATAATGTAGGATAAAAAAACAAAAAATATATTAATTCTGTTTTATAAATTTACCTATGTCTTACCTATGTAGTTACCTTTAGTAGTACTCTCTATTTCTTCATTTGGATGTGAGTTATTGCTTAAAATCCTTTCATTTCAGCTTGAAGGACCACTTTTATTATTTCTTGTAAGGCAAGTCAAATAACAATAAATTATCTCAATATTTAAAAATCTGGAAATATCTTAAATTTTCATTCCTTTTTTAAAGGTTGCTTTGATTGACAGTTTTTTCCTTCAAGGATTTTGAATATATCATGCTATTGTCTTCTGGCCCCCATAGTTTTTGGCAAGAAATCAGCTTATTTAGGATATCTTGTATATGATAAGTCACTTTGCTTGCTGCTTTCAAGATTCTCTCATTGTCTGGTTTCAAAAGCTGGTTTATGATGTGTCTAGATATGAATCTCTTTTAGTTTACCATGCTTGGTTTGTTGAGCATCTTGAATGTATAGATAAATTTTTTAACCTGATTAATTAATAAAATCTCTGGATTGATTTAATGCTGAGGTTGAATCCAGTGTATTTTTTGCTGCTGCTATTTGTTATTATTAAGACTTTATTTTGTTAGAGGGGTTTTAAGTTCACCTAAATTAAGAGGAAGTATAGAGATTTCCCATATACTTCCTGTCCCCACACAAGCATAGCATACCCCATTATCAATATCCCCCACCAGAGTAGTATGTTTGTTACAACTGATGACCTACATTGACACATCACTATCATCCAAAGTCCAGAGTTTACATTACAGTTCATTCTTGGTATTGTATATTCTATGAGTTGGGACAAATGTCTGACATGTATCCTTCATTGTGGGGTCATACAGAATATTTTCTCTGCCTTAAAAATCCTCTGTCTGGGGGGCTCTTCAAGATGGTGGAGGAGTAAGACGTGGAGATCACCTTCCTCCCCACAAATACATCAAGAATACGACTACATGTGGAACAACTCTGACAGAACACCTACTGAATGCTAGCAGAAGACCTCAGACTTCCCAAAAGGCAAGAAAATCCCCACATACCTGGGTAGGGCAAAAGAAAAGAGAAAAAACAGAGACAAAAGAATAGGGACAGGACCTGCACCTCTGGGAGGGAGCTGTGAAGGAGGAAAAGTTTCCACACACTAGGAAGCCCCTTCACTGGTGGAGACGGGGGGTGGCAGTGGGGAAGTTTTGGAGCCACAGAGGAGAGTGCAGCAACAGGGGTGCAGAGGGCAAAGCAGAGAGATTCCCACACAGAAGATTGGTGCTGACCAGCACTCAGCAGCCTGAGAGGCTTGTCTGCTCACCTTCTGGGGCTGGTGGGGCCTGGGAGCTGAGGCTCAGGCTTCAGAAGTCAAATCCCAGGGAGAGGACTGGGGTTGGCTGTGTGAACACAGCCTCAAGGGGGCTAGTGCACCACAGCTAGCCGGGAGGGAGTCTGGGAAAAAGTCTGGACCTACCTAAGAGGCAAGAGACCACTGTTTCAGGGTGTGCAAGGAGAGGGGACGTCTTCCCTGTCTGCCCACAGAAGGCAGAGCACTGCCTAAACGAGCTCAGGAGATGGGCGTGAGCCACGGCTATCAACTTGGAACACAGAGATGGGCATGAAACACTAATGCTGCTGCTGCAGCCACCAAGAATCCTGTGTGCAAGCACAGGTCACAATCCACACGCCCACCCCGCCCTCCCCCCACCCCCACCCAGAGCCTATGCAGCACACCACTGCCAGGGTGCCATGATCCAGGGACAACTTCCCTGGGAGAACACATGGTGCGCCTCAGGCTGTTGCAAAGTCAGGCTGACCTCTGCCACTGCCGGCTCGCCCTGCATTCCAATTATAACTACCGTAACCCTCCCTCCCCGCTGGCATGAGTAAATAGAGCCCCCTAATCAGCTGCTGCTTTAACCCCATCCTGTCTGGTCAGGAACAGATGCCTGAGGGTGACCTACATGCAGAGGTGGGGCCAAAACCAAAGGTGAACCACAGGAGCTGTGGGAACAAAGAAGAGAAAGGCAAATTTCTCCTTGCAGCTTCAGGAGCAGTGGATTAAATCCCCACAATGAACTTGATGTACCCTGCATCTGTGGAATACCTGAATAGACAACGGATCATCCCAAAATTGAGGTGGTGGACCTTGGGAGCAACTGTAGACTTGGGATTTGCTGTCTGCGACTGACTTGTTTCTGATTTTTATGTTTATCTTAGCATAGTTTTTAGTGCTTCTTATCATTAGTGGATTTGTTTATTGGCTTGGTTGCTCTCTTCTTTTTCTTAATTACCTTTAAAAAATTTTTTTTATTTTAATAATTTTAAAAATTTCTTTATTTTAATAATTTTATTATTTTTTTATTTATTATAATTTTTTCTCCCTTTTCTTCTGAGCCGTGTGGCTGACAGTGTCTTGGTGCTCCAGCCTGATGGCAGGCCTGAGCCTCTGAGGTGGGAGAGCCGAGTTCAGGACATTGGACCACCAGAGACCTCCCAGCCCCATGTAATATCAATTGGCAAGAGCTCTCCCAGAGATCTCCATCTCAAGCTAAGACCCAGCTCCACCCAACGGCCAGCAAGCTCCAGTGCTGGACGCCCCATGCCAAACAACTAGCAAGACAGGAACACAACCCCGCTCATTAGCAGACAGGCTGGCTAAAACCATAATAAGGTCACAGACACCCCAAAACACACCACCAGACATGGCCTTGCCCACCAGAAAGACAAGATCCAGCCCCACCCACCAGAACACAGGCACCAGTCCTCTCCACCAGGAAGCCTACACAAGCCACTGAACCAACCTTACCCACTGGGGTCAGACACCAAAAACAATGGGAACTACGAACCTGCAGTCTGCAAAAAGGAGACCCCAAACACAGTAAGTTAAAAAAAATGAGAAGACAGAGAAACACACAGCAGATGAAGGAACAAGGTAAAAACCCACCAGACCAAACAAACGAAGAGGAAATAGGCAGTCTACATGAAAAAGAATTCAGAGTAATGATAGTAAACATGATCCAAAATCTTGGAAATAGAATGGAGAAAATACAAGAAACGTTTAACAAGGACCTAGAAGAACTAAAGAGCAAACAAACAATGATGAACAACACAATAAATGAAATTTAAAATTCTCTAGAAGGAATCAAAAGCAGAATACTGAGGTAGAAGAATGGATAAGTGACCTGGAAGATAAAATAGTTGAAATAACTATGGCAGAGAAGAATAAAGAAAAAAGAATGAAAAGAAAGTAGGACAGTATCAGAGACTTCTGGGACAACATTAAACACACTGACATTCAAATTATAGGGGTCCCAGAAGAAGAAGAGGAAAAGAAAGGGTCTGAGAAAATATTTGAAGAGATTATAGTTGAATACTTCCCTAACATGGGAAAGGAAATAGTAAACCAAGTCCAGGAAGCGCAGAGAGTCCCATACAGGATAAATCCAAGGAGAAACATGCCAAGTCACATATTAATCAAACTATCAAAAATTAAATACAAAGAAAAAATATTAAAAGCAGCAAGGGAAAAGCAACAAATAACATACAAGGGAATCCCCATAAGGTTAACAGCTGATCTTTCAGCAGAAACTCTACAAGCCAGAAGGGAGTGGCAGGACATATTTCAAGTGATGAAAGGGAAGAACCTACAACCAAGATTACTCTACTCAGCAAGGATCACATTCAGATTCGATGGAGAAATTAAAACCTTTACAAACAAGCAAAAGTTAAGAGAATTCAGCACCACCAAACCAGCTTTACAACAAATGTTAAAGGAACTTCTCTAGGCAGGAAACACAAGAGAAGGAAAAGACCTACAAAAACAAACTCAAAACAATTAAGAAAACGGTAATAGGAACATACATATAAATAATTACCTTAAATGTAAAGGGATTAAATCCTCCAACCAAAAGACATAGACTGGTGAATGGATACAATAACAAGACCTGTATATATGCTGTCTACAAGAGATGCACTTCAGACCTAGGGACACGTAAAGACTGAAAGTGAGGGGATGGAAAAAATATTCCATGCAAATGGAAATCAAAAGAAAGCTGAAGTAGCAAGTCTCATATCAGAGAAAAGACTTTAAAATAAAGACTATTACAAGAGACAAGGAAGGACACTACATAATGGTCAAGGGATCAATCCAAGAAGAAGATATAACAATTGTAGATATTTTTGCACCCCACATAGAAACACCTCAACACATAAGGCAAATGCTAACAGCCATAAAAGGGGAAATTGGCAGTAACACAATAATAGTAGGGGACTTTAACACCCCACTTTCACCAATGGACAGATCATCCAAAATGAAAATAAATAAGGAAACACAAGCTTTAAATGACACATTAAACAAGATGGATTTAATTGATATTTATAGGACATTTCATCCCAAAACAACAGAATGCACTTTCTTCTCTAATGCTCATGAAACATTCTCCAGGATAGATCATATCTTGGATGACTTTGATATTACCAAATCAAGCCTTGGTAAATTTAAGAAAATTGAAAGCGTATCAAGTCTCTTTTCCGACCACAACGCTATGAGACTAGATATCAATTACAAGAAAAAACTGTAAAAAATACAAACACATGGAGGCTAAACAATATGCTACTAAATAACCAAGAGATCACTGAAGAAATCGAAGAGGAAATCAAAAAATACCTAGAAAGAAATGAAAATGAAAATACGATGACCCAAAACCTATTGGGTGCAGCAAAAGCAGTTCTAAGAGGGAAGTTTATAGCAATACAATCCTACCTCAAAAAGCAAGAAAAATCTCAAATAAACAACTTAAACTTACACCTAAAGCAATTAGCAAAAGAAGAACAAAAAAACCCCAAAATTAGCAGAAGGAAAGAAATCATAAAGACCAGATCAGAAATAAATGAAAAAGAAATGAAGGAAACAATAGCAAAGATCAATAAAACTAAAAGCTGGTTCTTTGAGAAGATAAACAAAATTGATAAACACCTAGCCAGACTCATCAAGAAAAAAAGAGAGAAGACTCAAATCAACAGAATTAGAAATGAAAAAGGAGAGGTAACAACTGACACTGCAGAAATACAAAGGGTCATGAGAGACTACTACAATCAACTATATGCTAGTAAAATGGACAACCTGGAAGAAATGGACAAATTCTTAGAAAAGCACAACCTTCCAAGACTGAACCAGGAAGAAATAGAAAATATAAACAGACCAATCACAAGCACTGAAATTGAAACTGTGATTAAAAATCTTCTGAAAAACAAAAGCCCAGGACCAGATGGCTTCATAGGCGAATTCTAGCAAATATTTAGAGAGGAGCTAACACCTATCCTTCTCAAATCTTCCAAAATATAGCAGAGGGAGGAACACTCCCAAACTCATTCTATGAGGTCACCATCTCCCTGATACCAAAACCAGACAATGATGTCACAAAGAAAACTATAGGCCAATATCACTGATGAACATACATGTAAAAAATCTCAACACAATATTAGCAAACAGAATCCAAAAACACATTAAAAGGATCATACACCACAATCAAGTGGGGTTTATCCCAGGAATGAAAAGATTCTTCATATATGCAAATAAATCATTGTGATACACCATATTAACAAATTGAAGGATAAAAACCATATGATCATCTCAGTAGATGCAGAAAAAGCTTTTGACAAAATTCAACACCTATTTACATCCACTATGGAAAACAGTATGGAGCTTTCCTTAAAAAACTAAAAATAAAACTACCATATGACCCAACAATCCCACTACTGGGCATATACCCTGAGAAAACCATAATTCAGAAAGAGTCATGTACCACAATGTTCATTGACGCTCTATTTACAATAGCCAGTACATGGAATCAACTTGTGTCCATCGACAGATGAATGGATAAAGAAGACGTGGTAGATATATACAATAGAATATTACTCAGCCATAAAAAGAGACGAAATTGAGTTATTTGTAGTGAGGTGGATGGACCTAGAGTCTGTCAGACAGAGTGAAGCAAGTCAGAAAGAGAAAAACAGATACCATATTCTAACACACATACATGGAATCTAAAAAAAAAAAAAAGGTTCTGATGAACCTAGGGGCAGGACAGGAATAAAGATGCAGACATAGAGAATGGACTTGAGGACACGGGGAGGGGGAAGTGTAAGTTGGGACTAAGTGAGATAGTAGCATTGATATAGATACACTACCAAATGTAAAATAGATAGCTAGTGGGAAGCAGCCGCAGAGCACAGGGAGATCAGCTCGGTGCTTTGTGATCATTTAGAAGGGTGGGATAGGGAGGGTGAGAGGGAGATGCAAGAAGGAGGGGATATGGAGATATATGAATATATATAACTGATTCACTTTGTTATATAGCAGAAACTAACACAACATTTTAAAGAAATAATACTCCAATAAAGATGTTAAAAAAAAAAATCCTCTGTTTTCCCACTCTTCATCCCATTCCACCTTCCAACCTGACCTCTGATCTTTTTACTACCTCCATAGTTTTGCCTTTTCCCGAAAGTCATACAGTTGGAAATATATAGGATGTAGCCTTTTCAAGTTGTCTTCTTTCACTTAGTAATGCACATTTAAGTTTACTCCATTTCTTTTCATGGCTTGATTGCACATTTCTTGTAGTGTTGAATAGTATTTCATTGTTTGGATGTTACACAGTTTATTTATCCATTCACCTACTGAAAGGCATTTGGTTGCTTCCAAGTTTTGGCAATTATGAATAAAGCTGTGACAAATATCCATGTGCAGGTTTTTGTATGGACATAAGTCTTCAACTCCTTTGGGTAAATACCAAGGAGCACAATTGCTACATCATATGGTAAGAGTATGCTTAGTTTTGTAAGAAATTGCCAATCTGTCTTCTAAGTAGCTGTACGATTTTGTATTCTCACCAGCAATGAATGAGAGTTTCTGTTGCTCCACATCCTTGTCAGTCTTTCAGACTTTGGCCATTCTAACAGGTGTACAGTGGTATCTCATGCTGTTTTAATTTACGTTTTCTTGATGATATGTCATGTAGGACATCTTTTCATATGCTTGTTTGCCATCTGCATATGTTCTTTGGTGAAGTGTCTGTTAAAATCTTTGACCCATTTTAAAATCATGTTGTTTGTTTTCTTATTATTGAGTTTTAAGAGTTCTTTGTTATTTTGGATAACAGTCCTATATCATATGTGTGTTTTGCAAATATTTTTTCTCTGTTTGTGACTTGTTCTCATATTCTCTTGACATTGTCTTTCAGAGAGCAGAAGTTTTTAATTTTAATGAAGTCCAGCTTATTAATTATTTCTTTCATGAATTGTGCATTCAGTGCTGTATCTAAGAAGTTATCACAATAGTAAGGTCATATAGGTTATCTACCCTATGTTATCTTCTAAGAGTTTTACAGTTTTGTAATTTCATTTAAGTCTATAATCTATTTTGAGTTAATTTTTGTGAGGTGTAATTTCTGCATCTAGATTCATTTTTTTGCATGTGGATATTCGGTTCCAGAATTTGCTGGAAAGACAATCTTTGCTCCATTGTATTACTTTTGCTCTTTTGTCAAAGATCAGTTGACTATATGTGGGTCTATTACTGGGGTCTCTATTCTGTCCCATTGATATTTGTCTATTCTTTTGTCAATACCATGCAGTCTTGGTTACTGTAGCTTAATACTAAGTCTTGAAGTCGGGTAGCATCAGCCCTCCAACTTCATTTTCTTTCAATAGATGAATTTTTAAACTTAATTTGAGAAGTTTTTAGCCATTATATCTTCAGATATTCTTTCTGATCCTTTCTCTCTCTCTCTCCTCTCCTTCTGAAATTCCCATTATTTGTATGCTGGTAAACTTGATAGTGTCCCACAAATCTCTTAAGATCTGTTCATTTTTTTTTACTTTTTTATACTTCTGTTCCTCAGATTGGATAATATCAATTGACCTGTCTTTAAGTTTGCTGCTTCTTTTTTTTTAATCTAATTGAATTTTCTGTTTATCCTCTATAGTAAATTTTTTATTTAAGTTGTACTTTTCAACTTTAGAATTTTTATTTGGTTTCTTTTTATAATTTCTATCTCTTTATTAATAGTCTATTCATTAAATATTAGAATGAGACATAATTGTAATATTTCCCCTTAGTTATAATAGTTCCCTTTAGACATGGCTACTTTAGGTTTTTGAACATATTTAAAATAGCCGATTTAAAATATTTTTCTAGTAATTCTGAGATCTGAACTTTGCCTTAGAGTGTATAGGTCATACTATGTTATTTCTTTGCATGTTTTCTAATTTTATGCTGAAAACTGATTTCAAATAATATAATTTTGAAACTCTGAAAATCAGATTCTCCCCCTTCCCAGGGTTTGTTATTGCTGCTTTCTGCTTTGGTTGTCATTTGTTTATTGACTTTTCTGACCTAATGTTGTAAATTCTGTATCTTTGTTGTATGTTGTCACTGAAGTCTCTAGTCATTTAGTTTAGGGTCAGCTAATGATTGGACAGAGATTTCTTTACATGTCTGGAATCAATAAATCTCCCATTTTTCTGAGGGTTCTATGTGTGTATTGGGATCTGCCTTCTGCACTCAAGTCAGTTAGATTACAAATCTGCCTTAGCCTTTATTTCCTAATTTCAGAGCCTCAATATCAATCAGAGGTGAGAGTGTAGGGACTTCTCAGATCTTTCCTAAGTATGCACAAGGCTCTACACTTGAATGTGGCATTCTAAACTCACAGGAATATGTTGGAGCTTTTTAAAAGCCCCTATGGCCATCTCATTTCTCAACTTTTCCTTGTAAACTTTTTGCTTAGCATATCGGTTGCTCCAACTCTTATCTGTTGCTTCAAGCAATAGCGATGTTAAAATATTCAACAAATGGCCTCTGGGAAAAAGCTTTCAGCACAGAGCAAGTTCAGCTGAGGTCAATAAAGGCAAGCCTTTCAAGGGGGGTCTTCTAGGGAACCACTAATTGGGGTAAATAATGAATCCTATTTGGGAATGAGGCCTTGAAATAGTTCCAACACTTTTCTTCTCAGCCTGGTACTGGGAATGCTGGATATTATTTTTAAGGTTGCTGTAATGCTGGGGAGTGATGGGAGGGAATAGGACTAGGGTAGGAGAAAATGCCACAAATCTCATTGTTCTTATTGAGATTCAGCTGGACTTTTGCAAGCTTTTGGTTAATTTCCAGAGTTGTGAAAAATTGATTCTGATATTCTTTTCCAGTTATTTTATTGCTTTTATGGAGGGGGAAAGTTTCAGACATCTTCACTCCACCATTTTCACTGATGTCACCCCTTAGAACATTGCTTCTTAAACTTTGGTTGTTGTTGGTGGTGTTATTCTGGAGGTTTTTTTTGTGTATCTCATAAAAGCTATGAATACAATAGTGAAAAAAAATCCATGTATGCACTCATACTGCTTTGAACAGCATACTACTGGGTTCATTAATACACTGAGTCCTACCACGGATCCCTCACCAGAAAATTTTGAGGTTAAGAACCCCTGTTATAGAGTCTCTTCTTCCTGAGCTGACATCAAACTCTACTACAGAGAACCCCAGGACAGATAATTCCAGAAACATCACCTAAATATCAAATTTAGTAGGTAAATTTAATAAATAAATTCAATTTTAGTGCCTGCCAATGTCCTAATCTGGAAAATAATACTTCCTAAGATTGTTGTGAAGATTGCATGAGAAAATGAATATATTATGGCTTAGAGTAATACCTGACAGAATAAACACTTCATAAATTCTAACCATTACTAACATTATTCCCTTCTCCCTCTTTTCCTTCTCTTATTCCTTCCTTACTTCCATGAGGAAGTTTCTTTGAAGGGCACCACATTTGTGCTCAAATTTTTAGGGTCTTTTGGAAATATATAATTTACTAACATATTAACATTATTTTGTTGGAGGAAGTATTTGAACATTCATCACCACTATAAAGCAGGAAGGGTTATTTAACCATAAGATGGCCTCAGTTGGAAAGGTGCCAAGTCTAAACATAAATGCAGAAATGTGAAAAAGTAAAGAATTAAGAATAATGTGACAAAATGCTGTACAACTGGAGGCAAGGTTGTAAAAGTTTGATTTCTATAACTTTTTAAATGTGTCTCATTTTCTCAGATATCTGTTAGGTAAAATCCAGATCCAATATTGTTACGTAAAGCACATTTCCATTAAAAAAAAATCTTATGAGAGTTTATTGTTAATATGAAATCTTTTTTTCCATGCAAAGGAGCAAAGTGTTAGACAAGCAAAAAAGAAGTGATATAAATTAAAAACTCAAATTCAATTTATGCTCTTAAAAACTATGGCTTCTCAAGTCTATTCATAATTGCTGCTGGGGTTTCATTACAGGGTAGATGAATCTTCATGGATAACCTAGTATGGGATAAATCATAAATGAAATGAATCGAAGTTTAATTTAAAAGTAGCATCTGGGAAACATCTGCTTATTTACTGTGAAGTACCGACACTGTACAGAGACCAACATGTGGAACCCTTTAGAATTGATCATCTATTAACTAGTAACTACTGGACAGATACTTAACATGTATTATACATGTATCTCAGGAATACTGGGTGTGTTTCAGAAAGTTAATGAGACTAAAGGAGACAGTGGGTGGAGGGAATAACACTCTCTGCATTTCTTCCCCCCTTAGTACCTCTCTGCCATCTGGGGGTCCCAGATTGCTGTATTGGGAGGTCTCTGATGCCCAAGGAATAGATAATGAGCAGTGAAGATGTTGGATCAAATCATGCTTTAAAACTCTGAGGATATATGTATATGTATAGCTGATTCACTTTGTTATAAAGCAGAAACTAACACACCATTGTAAAGTAATTATACTCCAATAAAGATGTTAAAAGAAAAAAAAACCTCACTTTATTTTCCAAGGTCAACTTACAAAAAGGACAACCGTGAACAACATACCACAGTGACAATGACATTTTTTGATTGCTAAAACTTGCTAAAATGTTAGGGAATGACAGATACTTTATATGTAAATGCATTTAACTCCCTTGACTATTAAGAACCTTAGCTATTATATTCAAATTTCTAGATTTTGTTTTCATGTACTGAACTTGCTGATCTTTTCTTGTTTGTTTAGTGAAGGGCACGGGAGAGATAGAATTTTAAAAAGTTATAATTCACATTTCTTTCTGTCTGGGTTATTCCAAACTTTAGATTTTAAGTCTGAATATAGAGAAGCTGGGAAACTATGTTAAGAATCAAGGGCAGGTTCAATTTAGACATATATAGATTTTGGGACTTTATAAAATACTCCTGATTACTTCTGTAATATGTGATTCAGATAATTTCTCTCTTTTTTTTGCTCTTTTTAAGTTAAACCCACATTGAGGGTGGGCTAGTTCATCTATGGCTTTTGAAAACTTGTCTAGGTGGTTTTATAATTAGACCCTTCCAGGTAGCAGGAAATTTTGCTTTGACTTCCCATTTAACAGCTGTGTTCCCAGCTGGGTCTGTTTGTTATAAATGAAAATGGCTCTTTAAATTTACATTCTCTGCATGACCAAGCTTGGCATCTGATGCAGCTTCTGGATGATGCCAAAGATAAGCACCAAAGGGTGTCAGGTTGAACCGCTGGATCATAGTGTGTAAAATAGCATTATCAGCCACAATTGTATATTTCTGTTAAAGCCAAGTGATGTGACCAATGGATCTTTGAAAAATGAATTGCTTCCAGTCTTTGAATGTTTTTGTAATATGACTGAGATGAATCCTTATGATATGTCTATGGAGCATAGTGAAATGTGAAATATGCAAGAATATAGGTAATGGCAATATGGGGCACTTGTTGACCCAAATGATGATATTATTTTGCTTCTGACCATGGGCTTATGGAGGAAGTGAATAATTTCTTCAAATAGTACCCATCAAACATCACAGAATGGAATGATGTATTCTTAGTTCTTGTTTTTAGAGTTGTTTTCCTTCACAATTTGCTGATTTTGCCTTCCTTATTGAAATCAACGGTATGTACAGATTTTCCACTGGACAAGACCCTGAAGGGTGTATACCAATTTAATGAAAATCCACAAAGTTTTATCAGTACAAAAAGGCTAAAAACAGGTAAAGTTGCTTTGTTTTTTCTAAGCAGCATTTTCAGTTAATATCTACGGGAGAGTGCTGGGGGAAATGAAATTACAAAATTCTATAGAAATAGAAACATATATTTTGACTTCCCTAAAAGTGGTTTAAATTATTATCTTTTATTATTTTCAAAAGCTTCATCCGTGAAAATCAATTTATGTGCAATTAAATGTGACTTTTTCCCATCACTTTGGAGAAGATTATTAACTTGGGGTACATCCTTAAGCACACTAATATTATAAAAAAATGCATATGTGTATTTTTTAAATGTGTATATGTATTGTGAACTTTTCTGGGGAGAAAGTTCCTTAGTTTTAGTTTATTTATTTATTTTTTAGATTTTTGAAGCAGTCCAAAAATGATTGAGAACCATACTTATTTAGTATATTTTTTTCTAAATCATTTTGGTAACGTTTTAAATTGAATGAAGTATGGTCAACCTGAAAAGTTTGTCATTTCACCTCTACCTGGCAGTCTATAATCACAATGTACCACACGAAAAAACCACTTCCCACTCATTTGCTCTCCTTATGACTTCATCAGTTTTCATCATTCATTATTCTGTTTTGCACTATCTGGTGAAATTTTGAGTATTGCATACACCTAATAGAAATAAAGTGAGACATAATTCAAGTTATGTCATAACTTGAATTGACATAATTGACATATTGACTTGACATATTGACTTGACATAATTCAAGTCAATTCCTTTCAGTGAATTAAGTGGCCATTGTTTTTGAGCAGGAATTCTTGGCTTAATAACTAATAAGGCAGTTTTTCATTTTTAAATTTTTGTTATCACAGATGTTGTACAGATGGATGGTAAAGTTTGGAAATATTAGGATCTCCAGCAAAAGCTAGTGTTTATTTAAAATAGAAACTTTTTAAAACATATCAAAAGAGATGAAATTTTAGGTCATGTGACTATGTTTCTGTGCATTTATCTTTCAGCATTGAGATCAGATCCTTAGAGACATGAGCTCATTTTTTCCTGGCTTAATCTAGGCAAATAAAATTAGTACTTACAGTTCAACTTTCTTTCCATTTACATTCATTGAAATTCTAGCACAAGGCTCCATTTAAAACTTAGCATCTGCATACTTTAGTTAAGATCCTTAAAACGCCACTATTGATTTATAATACTTCATCAAAATGATTTTTGTGTCAGAATATAATGCCATTATATCTGTCACAAAAATTGGTTCTGCTCATACATAGGAAATAAGAGGAAAAAGTAAATTATTCAGTCAAATCTTTTTTCCCCAGCATTTTGAGAAGTGTTAGTAAGAAAATTCCACCTATGTTAAAGTTAATTCTTGCTGCCTTATTTAGGGTTCCTTGCATTAGTAATTTATATTTTTGATAACTGGTCATGTGCCACCTTACATGCAGTTTCTCATTTAATTCTCATCACATATACAAGAGGTTGGAGTTGTGGTTATTTTTATTTCACAGGTGAAGAAATTGACACTTGCCCCAAACTACGCAGATGATGAGCAGTTAGGGCAGACTGATGGTGACAGACTACAGGCCCTTCACTACAACATTATACAGTTGATCTGCAATATTCCTGGATTCTATGTTCTTGAATTCAACTACTTGCTAAAATTTATTTCTAACTCCCAAACCAATACCTGCTGCACTTTTGTGGTCATTTGCAGACATGTGCAGAGCAGCCAAATATTTGAGTCACTAGACATGCACATTCCCAGCTGATGTCCAACAAGGCAATACTCCGTCATCGTTGGGGCTTTCATACTGTAAGCAAGTATTCTTCTCATGGTCTACTTAGTGCCACATTTTTTGCATTTTGGTAATTTTTGTTGGGGATTTCTCCGTTTAAAATGGCACTCAAGCAGAAGAGCTGAAGTGCTGTCTTGCTTTCCAAAAGGCAAAAAGGCTTTCATAAGCATTATAGAGAAAATATGTGTGTTTAGATAAGCATCGTTTAGGCATGAGTTATAGTGCTGTTTTCTGTGAGTTCAATGTTAATGAATGAACCATATATATGAAATAAAGTGTCTTTAAACAGCACACACATAAAACATGATTATGTATTATTGATCAGTTGACAAAAGTGTGACAAGAGGTTCATGGGAATTTAACCCTGTATTTCTTTTGGGAACAACTGTTCAGTATTGGTTAATTTATTGTTCACAGCAACTGTATAGAACAAAATTATCATGAATAGTGAGAGTCAACTGTACTGCCCTTCAACAATAAGTACTCTTTATTGAAGACTTAGTAGTTTACATTCATCGTTTAGTTTCATTTTCCTCCAAGTCAAGCTACAGATGAGACATTGAGGTATGATTGGCACTCTGCTACTGGGTGATTGTATGATATTTGAATCAGGTTGTCTGCAGAGCTGGCTCTCTTTACTATTGTGGCGCAAAGGCTGGTCATTAATCCACTTTGTTAAAACTTCTGAATAAGGGTACTAATCTGTATATCTTAAACAGTTTGTAGAAGTTCTGGGCAGCATGTGATTCTATAAAACAAACCAACCCCACCAGAATAAAACAGTAAGACTCTAAAATAATAGCTCTTCAGCAATGCTAGAGTAGTCCTATGTATTTTCAGAATATGTGGCTATTTCTGTGCAATAATTTTGGAAAGACTTAAAAATTCCTTTGCCGTCCTGATTGCTTTCATTCCACAGTCTTCTTTTTTACTTTGAAATTCTATGATACGAAATTCATTGCATAGGGTAAAAACCTTCCTGTTTCTCTTCTAATACAAACCACTGGGGTGATAAAACACTAGGTAGTTCAAATAGCAATGTTCCTTCTAATCTGGGGAAATACGAATGCAGGCAGCATAGAACATTTCAGGGCCAAGCTGGGTTGGGTGCTACAGAGCAAGAGAGGCTTTTCCTGTAAGGTTCCTTGGACTGGAGGGTAGCAAGTGAAGGTGCTAGAGGTGAAAGAGATAGTTGAAGGGCTAAAGATCTGTTTTATCTAAGACCTGCCTCTACCTTGGGTTGACTGATTAATTGGAGTGTTGACCCTTCTGTCCTACTCTCACTTGCGTAATCACCCAAAATAGTTTCTAGAGCTGTGTTTCTCAAGTTATGATACTTGACCTACCTGCATCTGAAATACCTAAGATATGAAGAATGCATATTTGTGAGCCCACACCTACAAAATTATCATCTCTGTGGATGAGCCCTGAACTCTTAGGTGAGAAATTTGCAGGGGAGCAGGGAACAGGGTAACATAGTGAGAAAAAGTAGTATAGTGACAAAAAGAAGTAAACTGAAAGAAGGAATGCTTGAATTGAGTCCAGGATTCATCTTATTAGCTGTATAACCTGGAGCAAGCCACTTAATTCCTCACTGAGGCTCAGCTGCTATATCTCTAAAATTGAGGGTAGTAGCAAAAACAACACCAATGGCTCTATTAGGGTCTAAATAAAATCAGGCATGTAAAAATGCTTTGTAAGAATAAAATTCTTCATTAATAAAATAATGTGATATTATTCCTTTCTAAGATGGTGATAAAATAACTAAAGTTTTTAAAATAAATTAGAGAGAATTTATATTTGAAGTTTGCATTATGCAAGGAAGAAACATGGCACAGTATGGAATATATGTTGAAGAGTCACACTCTCCTCAAGTATTTTTCTCTCTCACCTGCTACAGATGCTAAAATCATATCATTATAGAGAATTTTTATTCTAACCTCCTTTAGAATGCAAATACTTCTTGGGAGGGGGAATGCTTTGTACCTAAACTATTACTAATATTTCATACCTGGGGATGCCAGGACCAAGAAAGAGTACCTTAAGGGGTGAAAGGGCCTTCAATGTGACCTACAAAAAGACAAATTTTGCCTACTTCAAACTTGGTCTCTTTGTTAATTCAGTGATCAGAACACACACACACACACACACACACACACACGCACGCACACACACACACATACACACATACCCCTGTGGTGGAAGTTGGAAAGAGGTAATTAGTAGAGCATTAGAGAAAATGGCCAAATCAACTCTGTAATTAAGCCAGAGCAGAGGAGGAAAAGGAAGTATTACAGTCTATGCCAAGATATGCAAAAACTCTTTGTATAACTTTGGATGTCATAATATAGGAGACGATAGGGATAATATCAGAGAAGCAAAGTTGTGTTGTTTGTATGCACTTCCTTTCTTTGCCAGCTGCCTTAACCATGACTAACAGTGGTGAGAATCTGGCTTTAAAATACTTGGCATTTGTTTCAGTTCCTTTCTCTCCTGTGTTTGCAATGTTCTTACCTACAGTCATCTCTCGTCACCTGTGACCCACCAGCACTTCCCCTGTCAATAGCTCATGACTATCCTGCTTACCCACCACCTCTCAGAGAGGTATTTGGCAACTCTATCAGAGAGAAGCAACAATTGCCTGCCTTTATGCAGTTAAAACAGTTTATTCATGCCTCTAGAAAAGCACTTAAAGATTGCATTACATTATATTTTTCTCATACATATCTTTCTCTATCTTTATAATGTCAGCTCTTAGAGGTCTGCAAAATCATCTCTTCAGTTGTGCATTCCCAGAATTTAACAGAGAGGGTCAGCACAAGGCAGGTTTTCACAATAGGATTGCTGAAAGAATTAATATTACGATTAATACAATTTTTAGTTTGTCAATTTCTTTATAACTAGTAACTTTTTGTAGTCAGTTATTACCAGACTCTTTGATTTTTCTTTCCAGCTTATCAGCTATTGATATCCTTTATTACATATATGCTAGTTATTCCACTTTTCATTCTAGCTTATAGTTATGACTGCAGCATACTATTTTGCTTCATATGAAGAACTCTCTAATTCTGGCTTGATATTTTTCACATCCTCCCATTATTGAGCTTACATTCCCTTATTTAATGTCAATAATTTCTAACTTAATTTGTTTTATTGGAACTCTATTAGAGATTTCTTTTTAACTAGTTTTTTATCACTTTTTTCTGAGTCTTCAATCTTCTAATAAAATTATTTCTAAGCACCAAATAAATCTTCCTTCTATCAAAAAAAGTTTAATCACCTTGAACAAATTCCATTTTATCCTCATGTATCATCTGGTTCATCCTGACAGAATGATATTCTTATACTGTTCAAAAACACCATGGTGGTATAAGAAATATAATACTCATGTTTTGAAGATTTAACAAATAAAACTTCATTATAGAAAATTAGTAGCAAATGAATGTTTTGCAATTCTGAAGGAATTTTTTGTAAAGTTAATCATCTCCAATATTAGCTCTTTATTCACTCATTGAAAATACATTTTTTAGGCACCTAGCCATGTATAATACATAGACTTCTTTTAGGTAGATGGAAGAGCTTTTAAAAAATCCTTATTCAAATGGATCTCTCTTAAAGTATTAGAGGTTTAAAAGTAACTCAGTTTAGTGTTATCATTGATGTTTGTAATGTCATGCTGGATATTACTTAATTCAGAGAATTTCTCTGAGCAAGTGTATTTAGTTTCATTTTAAAATTATCATTTTTTAAAATCAGTTTTCTTTCCACATTTTTATCTTCATAGAACTTTCATTTACCCTGGGAAAAGCCACATTTCGCCTTCCTATATAAAACCTTTAAAGTTTTATTTCTCCAGATTCAAACTCAAAGATTGATAGACCCTAGAATCCTTTTTGTTTCAAATGCTCTATCACAGAAGGATTTAGCCCCAGCATTGATTCAGGAGAAATCTCAATTAGATTGTCCATGCATATACATGAGAGAAGGTTTCTTCTGAACACCAACACTTCCCTTTGTAACTTACCAGTATTCTGAGGTATTGCAAGGAGAGTAGGGGGGTGGAGAGGTTCTCTATGCAGGACAGGCTTGGAGCAAAATCCTGGGGCACAATCTGGCATCATTCCTGCCATGACCAACAGACAATATGATAGTAGCTCTTGAATGAAAGTCCTCCCAGTCCCAACAGGAGGGACAGATAGACATTTCTAACACTCAGACATTTAAAGGCTTCAGGTCTGAGTCCCAGGACAACAGTCTCCAATAACAGAACAAATAAAAATTAGAGTAGTTATTTTATTAAAATCCATCTGAAATTGCTCTGTGAAGCATCAGCTACATTTATGTAGGAAGTTTTGGCAATGATGGGCGCAGACATTGGTGCTCTTGACTTAGGCATTGATTAACTCAAGCTGTTTTTTTGGAATGAGGTATATTATAAATGAATTAATAAAAAATTACAAAAAAGGCAGCCAAAAAAGTCAACCTCTGAGCCTAGGAGTGGACATCAGTGACATCAGCATTTGAGTCAAGCACCTTCAGTGCATATCTGTGATTAAGTTTTTGTTTTTGCCATTAGTTGCTATAGGAGATATCATCACAGCTAGTAAGTGCTGAAAGAGAAGAAAATAGTAACACTAGGAAATTGTTGAGGAGGATTAGTCCATAGGGTTCACTTAAGAGTTTACACTTCCCTCATTTCTCCACCCCAGGGACCCTCAGTAATAATTTGGTAAGCATTTAGGAAAGGGTCAGGAGTTTAAAGAGTAGGTGGGATAGAGTCAGATAAACGCATATATTTTTATTTATTTAGTTCTTATTTTCATATATTTTGGTAAAATACCTCTAACATAACATTCACTATAAGTAACATTTTGTACATTCTCAAGGTTATGCAACCATCACCACTCTCTAATTCCAGAACATTACATCACTTCAAAAGGGAGACTCTTTTAAATACTCTTCATCCCCCTCTCCTCCTAGCTTGTGGCAATCATTAATCTCTTTTCTGTACCTATGGAGTTGCCTGTTCTTGATATTTCATATAATTGAAGCATATGTGGCCTCTTGTGACTGGTTTCTTTCACTTAGCATAGTGTTTCAAGGTTCATCCATATTGTAGCATGTATCAGTATTTCATTCCTTTTTGTGCGGGAAAAATATTCTATTGTATAGATACACCATATTTTGTTTATCCATTCATCAGCTGATGGACATTTGAGTTGTTTCCACTGTTCAGCCCTTTTGAATAGTGCTGTTATGAATATTCTGGCACACATTTTTGCTTGAACACCTGATTTCAGTTCTATCCAGGAGTGGAATTGCTGGGTTATGTGGTAATTGTATGTTTAACTTATTGAGGAATCACCAAACCATTTTCCACAGTGGATGCATCATTTTATATTCCCAAAAGCAATGCACAAGGATTCCAATTTAATTTGTAATTAAACAAAAGGAAAAATAGTTGCAGTGTGAAAGATATCTAAAAGTTATTCAAGAATATTATGAACTGCTAAATGCTGATAATTTGAAATCTTAAGTTAATAGATATTTTTAACAATATAATACTCCAAAATTGACACTGAAACAGAAAATTTGTATAGATTAATAACTACACTAAATCCTTGCCCTGAAAAAGATGGTTTTATAAATGAATTCTACCACACTTCCAAAAAATATATGTCTATTTTACACAATTTATTTCTTGTAGCAGAAAAGACATACAACTCATATTTTGATGTGAGTGTAACTTTGATATCTGCATCAGTCAGGGTCCCAGCAGGAAGTGGTTGGCACACTCACACTGGGGAATGGAAGAGATTTTAATGAAGGGACTCTTTATAACGGTTTGGGCTGACTTGAGGAAAACCAACGGAGAATAGTTTTGCATTCAGGCTTATAATAAAAGAAGCCAATATCACTCTTTGACCAAAAGGGGTAATTTGAGAGAATTATTTACAAAATCCAGAGTGGAGCTGGGACCTTTGGTAGAAGGATGCATCAAACTGCAATCTAACAGAAAGGACATTGGGGGAGTAAATACCCAGACTTCACTCATATCCTGCCCTTGAATCTCCTGCCAGAAGGAGATCGTTGACAACGATACCAGAAGCCAGAGGGCAGAGGAGCCCATTGATGGAAACCATTCAGTCATGTTTCATGATACAGAGCAGGGAGAAAATAGAGAATAAGTTCACAAGGACAAATGAAAAAACATGTAGCAGAATGTCAAAACTAGATGAAGACACTGAGAAAATGAATGTGTAATTCGATTTCTTTTTTGAACATACACTATACTTTTCTAAGTATTAATTAGCCAACAAAATAAGCAGCACATTTTTAAAAACACACCGTGAATCAAAGAGGATTTATCTCAGGAATGCAAGGACAGTCAACGTCAGAACATGTAAAAACATAATTTATCACACTAATGGATGGAGGGGAAACATTATATGATCATCTCAATATACATAGAAAAAACTTCTGATAATGCTCATAATTCATTTCAGATTTTTAAAAAAGTGTTCTTTAAAATGTAGGAATAAAAGGAAATCTCCTTAATCAGATAAAATCTATCTTTCCTCACCTCTCCTGATACCCATCCCCAATTGCAATATAAAGCAAAACGAACAAAATAAAAAACACAAACCAATACCAAATGTTATATTTAATGAAGGAATTTCAAAGGCTTCCTTTTAATATTAGGAACTAGGCAAAAACTCTGATATACTACTGCTTAACATAGTACTGGAAGTGCTGTCCAATTAAATACAAAGGAAAAAAACATGTTTGTGAATTAAAAGGAAGAAGACAAATGTTCAGTATTTGTAATTAATTGACTATTTGCAAAGAAAACCCCATATAATTAGCAAACTGTTAGACCTATTAAGATAACAAGATCAATATGCAAAAATCATTAGCATTTCTTTGCAATAGCAATAAACATGAAGAAATTGAAATAGAAAATAGGATACTGTTTACAATCACAATAAAGACTATGAAGCTTTTAGAAATTAAGCCTCAATTCCTGAAGTAAAAAAGTTCAGAATTCATTCCCAATGTCTTGTTTCCTTTTGCTTCCTACATATAATTCACCATTGTCTGAAATAGTTCCCAAATCTCTCTGCTTCTCTTCACCTCTATACTATCACTTATGTTCAAGCAACCATCATGTTTAGATTTCTGTTCAGTGAAGTCACTGGAGACAAAATTAACAGCTGATAGACTGGGAGAAAATATTTGCAACATTAAAAAAGTCAACTTTTAATTTTAGAAAAGTTTTGTATTTACCGGAAAGTTGCAGTGATAGTACAAAGATTTTATACATACTCTCTAGACAATCCCCTTTATCGTTAACATCTTATATTTGTATGATTCCTTTGTCACAACTAATGAATCCACACTGATATATCATTTATTAAAATTTATAGTAAATTTCCATTTACTTTATTCACATTTTCTTAGTTTTTAATCTATTATCATTTTTATGTTCCAGAATATTGAAAGTTATTCTTACATTAATTCATAATAAAAATATAAATTAAAAACCTGTGGATGTCATTTTATAGTCATTTAATTGGCAAAAATGAGGAAATTGGGTAGCTCATGGCTGTTAAAGGTGACAGGATTTGGGAATCTTGTACTCTATTTTTGAGACTGTAATTTAGTGAAGTCCATTTTAGAGAGCAAACTGGCAGTATTTTAGTAAAACTGAGTAAGTACCTACTCACTCTGGGACATATATACCCAAGAGACTTGCCTTCAGGTACACAAAGAGACATTCATGAGGCTATTTATGGTAGTAATGTATGAGTAAGAAGTTGGAGGCAACCCATATGTTTATCATATATGAATGGGTAAATGACATGTAGTTATGCATATCATAGAATATTAATCAGAAGTAAAAACCTAGATTTGCATATAGCAACATATACTGCATGTCAAAAACAATGTTGAATGGAAAAACTAAGACACAGAACACAATTTACACCACCATGCCATTTATATACTATTAAAAGTATATATGAAAAACAATACTATTTTTTTACAAATATACATAGAAATAGATAAACATATAGAAATTGATCTAAACACCATTCATTAAATACAAACTCTGATGCTTCAGGGGTGGGGTTAACTCGGACAAAGGGTAAAGAGGAAAAACAAGTAAATAATAATAAATTTTAAATATGCAGAACATAATATGTTGATATTTTGTTATAAGCTGAGAAGATCAATTTAGTTCTAGAGGGTCAAAAACAATCTCAGCAACACCTCAATCAAAGTACAACACCAACCAACCAACCAACCACCATCATGACCACCAGCAGCCAAGTTGTAAGGTATAAATAAAACCATTTGTTATGTTGTTAGCTTTTAAAATGGAAACATTTATGTTAATAATTATCAAAATCATTTAATAATCCAACAAATATTTTTCAGCTTTCAAAGTAATATGAAAGTAATTATCATAGTAGTAATTTTTTTTTTTTTTTTATTCAGACCCCAGCTTCTCCTTTCACTAGCTGTTTGAGTTTGGGCAGATTACTTAACCTCTCTGGGCTTATTCTCCCATCCATATATAACTGGGGGGATACTAGTACCACATTGTGGCAATTATGAGAGAAAATACACCGGGCCTTAACATCCCATCAAGCACTGTTGGTTACTGAAGTCGGTAACAATAATTTAAATGATTTGATGATGACAAAATCATTGGCCTTTGGTAGTTGACTGGACTCAATTAAAGAATATAAAATACATATCTAAATAAGATGTAGGAGCTTTTAAAATAATTTTATCACATCAGTATGAGACTTAGAGTCGCATATAACAGCATTTCTGAAACTCACATTACCAGCATATTATTTTATGCCATTTTTTACTGTTGCCAGCTTTTTAATTTAAAATTTACTTCTCTTAGACTAAAATCATCAGTTTAAAAATGCTAGGGAGAGTTTGTTATTATATATTCCATCCAGTTTCTAATGCTTGATTGTCTTTTAAAATACAATTTGGCATTATTTATAGTATCCTTGTCTGTGAAGAATAACTGAAAATAATTTCTGTAGATACTGCTGAAATTTGAACTTGTGCTCCTTTTTCATTTCCCTTCTCTGTGAAACTTGTCAGATTTAACATTATTCTTAGATTCAAACTATTATTTAATTTATCATTACCATGCAGCTTCATTTTTATATGCAAAAGCTTACACAACTGAAGAGTTCTCCTTGAATGTACTGGCCCTCCTATTCTATTACTACAGTGAGATAAAGTTAAGAAATAAGCAAAAAAATTCCCTCAACATTGATTTTTATTCTTTAACTTATATGACTTCCTTCTAGTGTAATGTCTAAATTTTATTCAAATACAAAAATGTAGTTCTTAATCTAGTTTATTGTTTACGTATACTTTTTTCAGGTAATAATATACCCTGGAAATCTTTCCATAGTTGTACATGGAGATATTCTCTTTTCCTTTGTACAACCACATTGTAATTAATTATGTGAATGTACTATTATTTATTCAACCTGTCCCCAAATAATGGACATTTAGAAGGGAAAGGTGGTCAGTATACATTTTCTAACTTCCAGGCATTACAGCTCCCTCTTCCATTGTCTTTGTGAATTGTTCAAACATAAGGCCTAGGGATATACTAGTTTGTGGCCCTTCCTAACACTCTGGACCTTCCTTTTCATTGCATTGCATTGGCCAAAAAGCTCATTCGGGTTTTTCCGTAACATCTTACGAAAAACCTGAATGAACTTTTTGGCCAACCCAATATCAATTGTCCCTGTTTTGCTAATTTTGGATTCTATTCCAAGTGGGCTCTCCTTTCATCCTGAAGGGCGCCTACCCTGGTCCACCAGCCTACTCTAGCTCTCTAAACCTCACTGCAGGCCCCGCGCACTCCTCTGAAACTTGGAGAATGTGGAAACCTGCCTGATTTCAGTTGTTCTCCTGAAGTTTGCTGCTCTTTCTGGGGAGCACTGGCTGGGATTCAGGGTTTTTCCTGTTCTTACATCTGTGAGCTGCCTCACTACTGTCCTCCGTCACAAATGTTGATACTACACATGTGGTACAGCTGTAGAGTTTGTCACCAGATTTAGCAACAAGAAAGAGTTGCAGGTTTAGCCAATAAAAATTCAGGACACCCAGTTAAATTTGAATTTTAGATTAACAATGTATAGTTTTTAGTATAATTATGTCTCATGTAATATTTTGGACACACTTGTACTAAAAAGTTACTCAAGTTTAACTAAATGTCTTATATTTTATCTGGCAACTTAGCTCAGGTTTTTTTTTTTTTTTTTAGTCCCTGTGGATAGACTCAGGGAGATATAAAAGCAACGTCTCCACAGTAGTCATCAACACAGAATTCCTATTTTGTTTGTTTTAAAGTTTTTATTTTGGCTACATCTTCTAGTTACTAATTGATCCCTTTTGTTTATTCACTTTTCATTTCTTTGAATGAATATATTATTAATACATTGTGCAATAACATTAGGTGTGTTTTCCATGGATATTTATACCTAGAGATGTTTTGTGGACTGGATGTTTGTGGCCCCAAAATTCATATGTTGAGATGCTAATCCCAATGTGATCATCTTAGGAGGTGGGGCCTTTGAGAGGAGATTAAGTCATGAGATTGGAGCCCTCATGATTGGGATTATAGGAGATCCCAGAGAGCTCTCTTGCTCCATCCACCACAGAGGACACAGAGAGAAGACTGTCTTTGAACCGGGAAGTGGGTTCTCACCAGACACAGAATCTACCAGCACCTTGATTTTGGACTTCCCAGCCCCCAGAACTGTGAGAAATAAATGTTGTTTAAGCCACCCAGTCTGTGGTTTTCTGCTATAGCAGCCCAGATTGACTAAGACAAGATGCATCAGTTATAAATTCATCTAGCTCTGCTTCATATACGTGGGGTCAGGGTATTGATTCAGTTGGTGGTAAGGGCTTTTGATAGGTCACTAATTTACAGTAAAACACAGCTTATTTTGAAGTAATATCTCCAGTTCAATAAATGATATAATGCTTTAAAGGAAGAAAGGAGAGGAGATATTAAGGTAACATTTAAAAAAGAAAGAACCATCTTAGTAGGAAAGAACTAGAGTTCCAACTATATCAAGCAGCGCTAATTATCTGTTCATAAATGTTACAAGGGCAAGGGACCAAAGAGAAGAGGACACAGCATTTTCAGCTCATAAGAGGAGAAAGGGATTAAGAGTTTTAACTAAAGAGGCAACAGATATGTCAACAGTTAAGAAAATGGGAAAGGGATTTTAAAGGTCACAATAGTCTTGGGATATCGATTGATAAACACACACATACATACATGAGTATGTGTGCAAGAGGAAATGTGGCACCCCCCAAAGTGCTAATTTTCTAGGCAAAAAGTGCTAATATCCAGATGACCCCTGTCCCAAAATGAAAATTACCTCCCATATTTAGGTAGGAAGCGTGCTCTCATTGTAGAACACTTGAAAACATCAGACCTTTCTATCTCACAGATAGTCAATACAAACAAGGGCCAAGATTACAGACAAACGGGCATAAAAGCAGCAAACAACAGAAAATGTACAGAGACAACTGCACATAAAATGGTAGCTATGATGGAAAGGAGCCCAGTATGGAGGGTGGAAGACAGTATGATTCTAAGATTCTTGAAGGGAAAAAACAAAGGAACTACATGAGACTAATAATATTGTACAGTTTTAATGAAGAAGGAATGAATTTAAAATCCTCAAGGCACACCTGGACTAACTACCAGCCCACAATGTGCCCTGCCACCGCAGGGGGTCACGCAACACAGGAAGAAAGGAAGGAGTCCAAGAAGGAAAGCGAAGGCACTTGTGGGCTGACTTTGACTTTACAGCTTAGCATTTCAATAGCCACCATTAGCACTACCGTTTAACATCCTCTTTTTAGTATGTTTATAAATAAGGAAAAGAAGCCAAACTAAATAACACATATTATTCTATAAAGTGGGTTTTTTTTTGTCCCTGTAGTTTAAATATAAGTTTTAAAGTGTTGAACTGCAACTGGAATAGAGAATGCTGAAAAATAATTTCTCTAATAGCTAACAGTGCTTCCTATTAGTTTTGATGATAACTTAGGTAGGCTCTAGATATTTTTAAGGCTTTTGCAGACTTCTTGAAATATTTTCAGTCTAAGATAAAAATAAATTATATCAAACATCCCTTTTAGGAAGGGGAGGGTTTGCACACAAAAAGTAATAGTTTGGAATTCTCTAAACTCTTGCCTTTACTGCACTGATTATCAAAGATACTATTGAAAGAGAAGGGACATTAAATGCTTGTAAAAATCATGCACACTGCAGATAGAAATTTGAATTATAAGTGACAAGAGGTAGATCATTAACCATCTACAGTGTCACTTTATGACCAAGTTGAAAACCAATCTAAAAATAATCAAAGTACACTGGAGGAGTAACTACCTACAGAAGGAATAACAATTGAGATTTCAGATGGGAAGGTAAGGAGGTTACTTGTTGATATTGCTTTTGTTTTTGTACTTGAAAAAAATATGTATCTTAAGCATCACCTTTGTGTGATAGGAAAACTTCTGTAATAATGAATACATTTATAACAATAGGTTAAAAATATTAGAACACACAGATAATTATGCCCACAGAATATATAATACTTTTGTTAGATTCAGCTGCACTAACCACATGTGGCTTTAAGGCCCTTGAAATGTGGTTCGTCCAAATTGAGACGTGCTGTAAATGTAAAATACACATGAGGTTTCAAAGACTTAATATGGAAAAAATGTAAAATAGCTCAGTAATATTTTATATTGATTACGTGTAAAAATAATGTTTTCGATAAAACGAGCTAAATAAAATATACTATTAAAATTAATTTCACCTGTGTAGTAGAGAATTTAACCTTACTTAAAAAAAAGTCTGGTGCTTGCCAGCAGCTCCCATTGCCTGGGAGGTAATCTTTAAGCCCTTGGAATGTCCTCTTGATAAGGGTGTCTGTTTACCTAGAAGTCTTGGGCACCAGCAGACCATATTATGGTCTGTATGTATGAAGGGGGTTTGAGTCAAATGGTATCAGCTCAAACTTGGGAGGAGCTGGAGACTGAGGTTAACCATGTGGGCAGTCAACCATGTATGTCTATGTGACGGAGCTCCAATAAAGACTCTGGATACCATGTCTTAGGTGAGCGTCCCTGGTTGGCAATACTCCATGCATGTTGCCCACATCGATGCTGGGGAAGTTAGCACTGTCCATGACTCTCCTGGGAGAAGACAACTGGAAGCTCCATGGGTGGAACTTTCCTGGACTCTGCCCTTGCAACTCTTTCCTTGGCTGATTTTAACTCATATCCTTTCCCTGTAATAAACCCTAACCATGAGTATAAAGGCTTTCAGTGAGGTCTATGAGCCCTTCTAGCAAATTACCAAACCTGAGAGTGGTCTTATAGATCCTGAAATTGCAATTGGTGTCAGAGGTGTGGTGGTCTTGAAGACCCCCCTTGCAGTTGGTGTTAGAAGGATGAACTTCTGGACTGCTCCTGAGCTTTGTACCTGTACCTCTTTACTTTGTTTAACGTGGCTACTAGAACTTTTAAAAGTATCCATGTCTCACATTTGTGGCTTGCATTGTATTTCTTTTGGACAGGGCTGGGATAGAATTGGTGTCTAGCAGGAAAGGTGGAATAAGACAGCATGAGGTACCACAGCTAAATGTAGGGAACAATTATTTAAATGGCTGTTAGTTATTTAAGGACACACTTTTGTTTGGATTCTAATCATCTGGGTGAAACAGAGTGTTATAGATGTAGTGAGTTTGATCCATGAAAATGTTCAGAAAAAAACTTCAGCGAGTTGCAAGGAAAGTAGTCAAAGAGGCTGCTGTAACTTTATATAAATCCTTCTTTCTGTTTATAAACAAAATACAAAATTACACAAAACAAATAAACAAACCAACTTTTCAAATGAGCCAGAAATTAGGGTTAGTATAAAGAAGTGATTACTTGTCACTGCAGCTAAACAGCCTGGTTACTAACCTCACCTCCACCATTTGCCAGATATGAGAAAGTAGGCAAGTTATCTAATCTTCCTGTGCCTCAACTTAATTCTAACTAATGGTAGAGGTAATACAGTACCTATCTCATGGGATTCTTGTGAGGACTAAATGGTTTACTATAAAACAGGGCTTACAACATTGCTGGCCCATAGTATGCAGGAATAAGTGTACGGGAATTGTTGCTGTCAGGTACAGGAAGACTTGCACAGATGGTGTCACAATCTACCTGATCATCACCAATTCTCTTCTTTAACTCAGGCCTTACCTCCAGTGAATCATTAAGGACTATTGATTTTGTTGATGAAGGTCTTCCAAATCTGTCTCTTGCACTCAGATCTCTCTGCACAGAACTAGTTCATGTCTTTCTCTTTGCTTGCCTGGATCATTTCAAATTTCTTAAATGGTCTTGAAAAGTCCTCCTGTTTCTTCCCCTGTCTTCTTTTTACCAGTAGGATGATTACATAACTCTTTTCCATAAAATACTCTGATACAGCCCCATAATTTGCACAATAAACACAAAACTACTTAATTTGGCATTCCAGCCTATCTTTGGCCCCATTATTTCCATTTACTTCCTCGCATTTCTATGGGTTGACTCACATTCTTTTAAAAACAGCAAGTATTTCTTTTCTTACTAACCCCTCATCTGGGAATATTACTTTTTTTTTTTTGCCCCAAATCCTCCATTTGTCTTCCACCTTGGCCTTCCCTGTCATCAAAATCTGGCCAGAGTTCTCTTTCTTGACTTGTTGTTCCCTTAGCATTTTGTTTACATTGCTATTCTAGCACTTTCACATTGGATTATTTGTCTGCTCTGGATAGATCCCTTTTGTCCTTCCAGGTCCACTTTTCATCCTTCTATAGTCTGCTGTGTGGCTCCAGAATGTTGACCCACATGGAATAAACAGTGGGTTCCCTTGCTCTTTTGCTTTTGGTTGGGTTTAACTAGGTGATAATCACTGGCAACAAACAAACAAATAAAGTAAAATAATAAAAAGTATAAGATTGGAGTGTTTATTTTTCCCTTGCTTCCTTTCTGCTGAATTGCTCTGGGTTGATGCCTCTCTACCAAAGGTCATAGCCCCTGTCAAATAGCCCTCTCCAGATAGCTCTGTCTCTGAGGTTCCAGTAACTGCTCCTTCTCCTTGCCCTTCAGACTTAGACATGGCAATGACCTTCTGTTCTTAATGGTCCAAGTGCTTCCTTTGTTACATTTCTTAAACTTTATGCACACCAACTCTTATAAGTTACACAAGAATGTGTACCATCAGTTTTGTGCTTAGACCCCACGTGACACAGTGCTTAAAATGCTCTTTGAGAAAGGTGATTAAATGAGAAATTCTAGGTTGAAAGTATTGAGTAGGAAATAATTCAGAATATAAATTATGAATTTTATTACTTTTCCTTTTACTGATAAAAGAAATAATTTACATTTTGTTCTTACTCATTTCCTTTTCTTCAAGGCATTTAAAGCATATTTGATATGTTACTTCATTAATCCTGACCAAGATCTATCAGGCATCAGAACAGAGTATTAACTTGAGACAGGATGTAAAACCTAAGTAAGAGATGTGAGGCAGGAAGCAGAAACCAGCATCTTAGTTTAACGGGGATCAAGGTCTGTATTAAGATACAGGATTTTAAGTACCAATGTAAGAAAAATGACAAATCATCTAAAAAACAGTTAGAACCAGAGAATAGACTCAAGAAGAATGCTGACCAAACCTGAGATTATGCATTGTTTCCAAGGACATCTGGGTGCTTGTCACACAGAAGGCATTGTATAAATATTTATTGAAAGAATTGGAAATGAAATAATAAAAGAATGCCAGATGAGGAAGCATTTACTGCTCTTCTATTAAGAATCTTTATCCAGCTGTCAGATCTTACTATGTGCCACTGAAGGTACAGGAAGGGACAAACTCACATTTATTGATTGTTTAGTGTATCCTAGACATAATCCTGGGTACATTTAATCCTTAATAAAATTCAAGTAGCAAATATTAAAATTTCAATTTTTATATGGTGATATTGAGGATCCAAAAGAATGAGTAAGTAGCCCAAAGTGAATAATCTAGAAGCTGGACTTATTTTTCCAAATGCCATGCAAATCTTAAATTGGTGGCAAGTCCATGGCTAATAAGGAAATCTTTTCATTCTTATCCCCAGGCTAGTATACACATTTCCAGACATGACTGATTTCAGATAAGCAGGAAATGGAGTGAAATAAGAAAAATGGCTACAGTATATCCTTTTATTTTGCTCCTGAATGCTGGTTCCTTTAGGGGTCAAAGGGCAACATAAGATTTTACTTGGAATTTAGTCTAGAAATCTAAACAAACTCTAGTTTGCTTCCAAACCTGCTGGAAGATTGCTTGGATCATTTCTTGGGTTCTTTGGGTGATTATCATTCCTTTTATTCACATTCTGTTCAAGGAAGACTAGTTCTACCTCTCTGCCAAGGCTAAACCCTTCATCACTTCTCTTGATTCCATCTTTCTTTAGGCTCTGTTCCACTAAGCAGCCTCTCTTTTTTAACATTCTCACTTTTTCCCACAAGCTGCTTTCTTGTAGCCAACAGGCATCCTTATTTTCCTTGTCCCCAAAGAGCTTTATTTTAATCCTGATACTATAATCTCAGTTATTTTCATCATAGCCACATTTTGTGAATGATTTCTGCCTATAGTCTTTCTCTTGACCAACTTTATATCCTTTTCTAATCAGATTTTAATCTTAACACCGAAGTAACACAAAACCTGGATTCAAATCCAAATCCAAACTCTAATAGCTATTAGCTGTGTGTTCTTGGGTGACTAACTTACTATGCATGAATCTCTATTTCTTATTTTGTAAAACAGGAATAATATTACCAACATTCCCTATAGAATTGCTTTTACTAAGTTATACATTAATGTTTCATCCTTAGCTCTTAGTGAGGATAAGTAAATTTGCTACTAACCTTAATCTGCTATTACATTTATATCAGGTATGTTATTTGTGATATTGACCATTATTATATACTCAAGCTGCCTTACAAATAGAAAAGTTTAACAAATCAATATGTTTTCCCAAGGGTTTTTTCTTTTTTTTTTTTCAGTCATATAACTGATCACTTTTGCTCCCTCTAGGAAGCTCTTATTCCATATGAGCCAAATTTGGGTCAACTTTACTAACCTAGGATACTATGAAATAGGTAATTATGTTCTAATTTTCTTATTGGTCTCAATATTGTATGCTATATTTTCCCTACCCTGATTTCTTCTATTCATATTTTTCTACAAGCCACCTGGTGAAACATGTCAGAGTAAGGATTTGTAGACAAAAAATTGAATAAGTAGGTGAGTAGATAGGTAGATCAGTGAGACAAGTATTGTTACTAGTAACTAGTCCTGGTTTTGTTCATACTATCATTTAGACTTGAAATACTATCTTCTGTCATCCAAACCTATGAAAATTATGTCTATCTTGCACAGCCAATCTATTCTACCCTCTACCTACTCTTTTTAACATTTTCTAATCTTTGGACTAGAAGTGCTCTCTTTCTGCTGACCCTCACATCACTTTGTGTGTTCTTCTGTGGCAACATTAATCTCATTCCTCCGTGTAACTCAATCTCTGGTTATTCTGGGTCTTTTCTAATTCTCCTGTCCCATGTTGTAAGTTTTTAATGACAAGGGTACATGTTCTAGTCATTTCTATAACCCACAGTGCACTTAGCCGAACATGTAATTGATATTCAACAAATACTCATTGAATTTTATTAAAATTAATTTGATGTGAACTTAGATTTTAAAGCTACCTCAAAATTTGTTCAAACTATGTGTATAACCCAAACATAAATACCATCTATTTTTGGATATTTGGACCAAAAAATAATGTTTTCCTTTTATTAATTTCCCCAAGACTAGGCAGAAAAATTTTAAATTCTGGTTTCATAGATGGCCATGTACCAAGTCATATTATATTTACTGCCTTTCTAATCTTTGAGTAAATAAATAACATGATTAGTATGGAATAAAGTGAGAGTAACATGCGTGATAGAAAAAATGAGCAAAGTGAGCGTAGCCAGACAAAGAGCCAGTACTTTTGTAGGGAGCAGAGTAAACTTTGGAGCACAGAGATTGAAATTTAGACTGTGGAGCTGTATCCATTGTATAATGATCAGAGTAGAGAGAATTGTTGAAAAACTCGGTAAGAAGTAAATTTTTAAGTGTTCACAGATGTATTCGTGTTTACTAGGTCAGCATCTAAAAGATGAAAAGAGATGATCCACTGAGGGAGCATGAAGACTTGCAGATGTTGTAAAGGATGTAAAAAGAAAGAGGCGGGGCGGGGTGGTGGTTCTGGATTAATTAGAGCAAAGGCAAATTGCCTGAAGGAATTTATTAGAGCAGAATAAATGACCAAAATGAAAAAAATGGAGATTCTTATTAAAAGTGAAGGAAACGCCTGGCTGACCTTTCATGCTTTTAAATATTGGCTTCAGATTTCAGACAACCATACTACTGAGTTGGCTGCTTGGGCGTTTGTGTATGCCTCTTCGTGTTTGTGGGTCCCCATACATCACAATTAGGTATGCAAAGTCTATAAAATGTGTGCTACAGTGAAATGCTAGGGCTCTATTTACAGAGCTTTCTCTATATAAGTAACATAAAGGGTATAATGATACGTGGTTTTTAGAGCTTTGTGGCAGATTTTGCTTTGCAGAAATGGCCATGATATTTTTGGTCCCACATGCTCTTCCAGAATGTTTTCACTCTCCCTTCAAGCAGTAGAGTCCATATTTTCTCCCCTTAAAACTGGAAAGGCCTTTGTGGCTGCCTTGCTGAATAAAATATGATAGAAGTGAGACTTTGTGACTTCTTAGGTTAGGTTATAAAACATGATACAGCTTCTGCTTGGCGCCCTCTTCTTGGATTGTGCAACTTTGGAACCCTGAGCCACCATGATGGAGAGACGATATGCACAGAACACATAGAAAGAAACAGAGAGAGAGAGAACAAAAAGCCCCACCTATTCCAGCCCTTGGATGGTTGAGCCTTCAGAGCTCAGGCACTGGGTGATTCCAGTCCCAGCCACTTGTCTGACTGCAACCTGTAGAGGCCTGAGCAAGAACCACCCAGCTGAGTCCAGAATCACAAAGATAGGGATAAAGTGATTATTGTTTATGCCACTAAGTTTTGGGGTGGTTTTGTGCAGCAATAGATCATCAGAAAGTTTCCCCAAATATATCAGGATGTGTATATCTGACCATCTAGGAAAGTGAAGAGGAAAGATACTTGCTCTGGGTCACTTAGTAAATCTCTGTCATTGGTAGGGCTGGGATTAAAATTCAATTAACTGGGATTAAAATTCAATTCTATCTGGCTCTTGTTCAGACGTCTGGTCCTCTTCAGTTATGAGAGAGGGGAAACACAATACACCCTAACATTCACTGGCATGAAAAGTTATAACACTTAATGTACTTTAAAGCTAGATTTTTAGAAAGCTCTTTACTGAATAACATAGTGTACTATAATAGGTGTTCATTAGTTCAATTTACACCTTATATTAGAATGTTCTCCTAAATTGAAGCATTGTGCTTTAATTGTATTTTTAAAGTCTAATTTGACTGATGTACTTCTTAAAGTAGAGTCTGGAGATATACAAATATCAATATTTTCCTGTTTAGCAGTACACAGAAAAATAAAACAGTACCACAAATTTCTGTGGGTAGTCTCACTGTTAATTAGTCATGCTGTAGATGAATAACTCACCATCATCATTTTAATCATCCTGTATGCAGAACACTGAATTGGAAATGAAACAACTGGAGAATAGACCCTGTTTGCAAAGAGTTTGTTATCTAGGTAGAGATGCTAAACAGACACACATGAAGGATAATACAGAATACATTCAAGCCAAATATAAACAAACTGTCTTTTGTACTAGCTACATTTAAGTGCTGAGGGAACCAAGAGTAAAGTGGTAGACAGAACTTTTTTTCTGGAAAATTATAAAGATCTAGCACACTTAAATATGCATGTTTAAAACTCAAGTTATGAATTACACATTTCTAAATATTTAAGCATTGAGTGACATGGTGCTAGATTCATTGTCCTTGTTCCTGAAAACTATTAAATTGAACCATATTAAATTGCCGATTTTTGACAGTTTTTACAAAACTGGCTATTTCATGTGGTTCAGCCTCATCTATCAGTTTGGTGAAGATACTGTCCCAGGCTCAGGCACTTAGCCCCTGCCAAGGACTTTAATCATTTGACATATCTTCCAGTCATCCTTTTAAAAAATCCCAATGAGAAGAGAAGCAATTTTCTAGAAAATATATACTATATTGTAGTATATCAAACTATCAGCATTCCCATCCACACCGCGTTCATAATTTTTAATAGTAGATTACGTGGTGACATTTATTTTAAAATTTTAATTGCTTCTTTTTAGATTTAAGATAGTTATCAAGCATTTTACTAACTGGGAACCTTAGAATGAAGGATTAAGTTCACAAATGCAACTCAGCCTGTGTCCCCACTGCAGAAAAGCATCACACGAGAGGTAAAGAATTTACAATAACACTATTTTGCTTCAATAGTAACTTTCTTTGAGGAGCATCAAGTGCCTTACAGTCATTATTTAAATAATCCTCTTGACAAACCTAGGAGGTAGGACAAAAACTTTAAAAGTGTAGGAAATACGTGAATTCCTGTTATGATTAGTTTTTTTAGTAATGGAGTCAAACTCATCAGTTAATAGCCAGTCATTGGTTAAAATAATAATTTCAGGAAAGTTTGTAATTTGGGGGCATTTCCAAGGGAAAATCTGACAACAGAAGTTAACATTACCCTGTCATATGTTTCAGAATCTTCTTCTAATCAGTGAAACTTTTTTTTAAATTGCAGCACAGAATTGATAAAACTTATATTACGCATATAATATATATGCATAACCAGTTTTAGGCACCTGGTTTATGTTATCTAAAGAGGCTCAGATTCCATCCTGGATCAGGATATTATCCCCACTGCCCAGCCTAAAATTTTTATCCAGAATGTCCTAAGGCTATGTTGCCTTTTCCTTCCAAGGTTTGAGGAGCTAATCAGTGTTTCAAGGAGGCAGCCAACTGGGCAAGATGAAATACAAGGCCATCTGTTGCTAAACTACTCCCAACACACATACATTCCCACACACATACTATATATTAAATTACATAGCCACAGCCAAAAACATGACTTTACATGATGTAAGTTAATATGAAAATGGCTGACAAATTATTTTTTTCATAAATATCTACTGAGCACTTTTTATTTAACAGGCATTAAAGTAAGTGCTTAGGTATACTGAATCATGATCTACACAAAATTTCATTAGTTTCTTTGGGTATTAACTTAATAGAGTTTTACCAACTGTCACCCTAAACTTTAGTGGTGCTCCTATAATTTATAATATAGACCAAGAACTCATATGAATTTACAGTAAGGTACCTAAATTGCTGGAATATGCTATATAACAAATGCATCAAACACTGATATTCTGAGTTTCCTAAATACTTCATTTGCAAAGTTTTTTTGTTTCACAGAATCATTGAAATTCTCAAAACTGATAGGTGACATTTTTGGGGTGAGCTAGTTTTTATACTCTGCTTTCTAAGTTTTCCCAGCAATTGTTGAATTTGAAGATGGTCCTTCTCATCTTATATTGTCTTGTACCTACCCATGTTGACCCTGTTCTGGCAGCAATGCTTATACCTCTTACCTTGCAAGAAGCCATTGGCCCTTGGGTTGGCCTGCTTTTCACAATATTGATGTGTGTAGCAAAACTTGCCCATATTTTACCTTTATGGGAGTGTGATGGGTGTGAAAGGGAAACCAAAATTCTTCCACTGATAGAGTATATATTATTTTCTTTCTTCTTTTTTAGAGATTTTTCTCTTTTTTTGGCTTTTGCTTCATGGTCCCCATTCCATGTGTTAATGATTCTACTCAAGTGTTGAATTCCAGACTCATCTCATTACAGGTCCTGTAATAAAATCTTTAAAAAGACATGTTATCTTACCTAATCCTCAAAACAAGTAGGTATATTAGTCGCAAATGCTCTAGAGCTATGGTGAACATTAGAGTAACCACTAGCCACGTGTGGCTATTGTGCAGATGAAATATGGACAGTTCAAAATGAGATGTGCTGTAAGTGTAAAATACATGCCATAGTTTGAAGACCCAGGATGGAAAAAAATATAAATTATGTCATTCATACATTTTTGTATTGATTACATATGGAAATGATAATATTTTGGATACATTGGGCTAACTAAATGATATTATTAAAATAAGTTCACCTATTTCATTTTTCACTTTTTTAATGTGGTTATTTGAACATTTAAAATTAGAAATGTGGTTCACATATTTTTATAGGGCATCACTGCTCTAAAAACTTCCAGGCTCTTTCTCTACAGGAAAGAATCTCAGGCTTTTTGCTTACAATTACAAATACTTGAAGATTTTTTTTTTTTGGGAGGGGTGGGTGTAAAACTTTCAATTGCCTTGAACAAGATAAACAGATACCAGGTGGGTTCCTGAAAATTAGAAGTGCAGCTGGCCTTGTACACGAACAAGCTAAAAGGGGTAATTAGACCACAGTAAAAAGACGGAATAAAGTTAAAAAACGAAAGAAAAGAACAGGACCTAGGTAAATTAAATCAATGGAATTATATCAATGTCTAGGATGATAAAGTGCAACAAGAGAGGAACAACCATGGCTACAGACAGGGAAGGACATGCTGGGGGTAGTGTGGGAATGTTCATGATGGAGGGGCCGTGCTACTGCATGTTACCCTAGGGGTGAGACGATTGGAAGAAAGGTAGGTAGAGCTACTGTAACCAGTTATCTGCTTTGGAATCCCAGATCTTTCTAGTTAGGGTGTGGCTCTGCTCTCCGTCCTCAGAACAACGGTGTGAAACAGACAGTAAATACAGTGAACTCCATCAAACTGGAATGGCCATGTTACTGGACGCATGATCGCAGTAAGAAGTCTCTGGTCTTTATTATTTCCACTATACCCATGAGGACACTAAGGTTTAGGGCAGTTAAGTCACTTGCTCAAATCACAAAGCCAGGAAGAGACAAAGGTAGATTTTTTTAAGCCAGTTCTACCTGACTTTAAATCTCACTGTTACCTTCTGTGTTCTTCCTCCCCTGTCAAAGAGGATATAGCTCCTGCCTTTAAGTAACTCTCAGACTAGTGAAGAAATATTTAATTTGTTATTTTAAATTACAAATTAGTTATTACAACTTGGACTTTATCCTTTTTGGTTAGTTTGCTGTACCCTTAGAGACAGTTTTGACTGTATTATTTAAAACTTCTGGGAATGTGAAGTGACCTAGTGTAGTTTGTAGGCAGAGAAGTTTGATGTCTTGTCTTTGCACAGCAACAGAAGAGCTTAAGGACCCACCTTTGTGATCACATTGGCCTAGGGAACATTAATGGTGTCTGTGGCTTAGAACAAGATGGTTCTAATTATAGTATTTGGCGTTAATTCCTCAGTTCACCAAAATGATTGCTCCAATAGTGTCTATCTCTTTCTTGCTTTCCCTTCTCCTTTAGATTTGATTTTGTTTTAATCAGATTCTGTTCTCACTTTTCCTGATTTTAACTGTGAAGGACTGAGTCTTATTCATCTCTGCAATATCATTGCTTAGCCCAGTGTCTAGCAGTTAGTTGATGCTTTGTCATCCATTTGTGATGTGAACACATTTCTATGCAGTAAAGATTCAAGAAATAGAAATTGACTATCTTTTAAGGGCTAGGCACGATGCTGGGGATAGAATAGTGCATATGGTTGTACGCCATACTTACAATCTGATGGGAAACAATGACATACTAGTGCGACAAACCCTGCCCTTGTGTAAGCATAGGGTGCTGTGGAAACACCTGGACTGGTAAAAATCTGAAAGATTTCCAGAGGAAGTACTATTTAAGCTGAAACATCAGGGAAACAGTAAGCAAGGAGAAAGGATTAGGGGACTGGTGGAAAAGGAAAGGCATTCCTAGCCAAGAGAACAACAGGTAAAGACATTCTGGACCTGCAATTTTAGTTTGGAGTTTGGTTGGAGGGTATAGTGGGGGGAGGAAGTGAGAGTAAGAGGAGTATGGGAATGGAAGGGATTAAGGAAAAATATTCAATCACTGTTGAAAGAATTATTTTAAAAAGCAATACATCACACAGAGAAATTCACTAAGAATTTCTAAGATGATTCGTTTAGAGTACACGCTTTAGACCATTTTGTCTCATGAGCATACTTTATGTAATTAAAAAGAATAAAATGGATTTCAACCTGATAACACTGGAGACCTTATATTCATATACACTTATGCATATGCATTATACATCCACTTCATTATGATTCTATGGTCTATAACATACTTATCATTAGGGACACTTACCTCATGATAAACGGGCTTCATTAGTAGTGGTTCAAGGCTTTATTATTTATTAATCTATAGAGATTATAAATCTTCTATTAATTCATTTTTCAGAAACTATTATTTTACATTTCAGATGCTTTCTGATGGTAGCCTTTAAGTGAAGAAGGCTAAAATCAATTCTACTTCTTAATCAGTTTATAAATTTGGGGGGAGGCAATAGGCTTGAATATGAGGATTGCATGAAGATGCATAATGCACACCAGGTTTTAAGTCTTAGAACTTTGGTAAATATATTGTATTCTTTCATTAGTTCATTTTCAGTCTCAGGTAATCTAACTTCAAAACTGATATAACATTTTCTGGGGATGTGGCTTATAAGGATCAATGAATTAAATATAGTTTTTAATACTCCAAGTAACAATTTATTAATTATTTATAAAAATTAGAGGTTACAACTGTTATCTCAAATCCAGTACTTTTGTGTGTGTGTGTGTGTGTGTGTATGTGTGTGTGTGTGTATGTGTATGTGTGGTAGATTCAAAGAGAAAGAATCCTAAGTAGGCATTTAGAATTTTTAAAAAGATGTGAAAATCTGTACATTATTTTATTTGTTAATGGATAAGGTTCATCTATAATACTATAATTTTTGAAGCAAACTACTTGTATAGCAGTGTAGTCTTTTCACCTTTGTACTTTATAAATCAATGATTCTTTATGTTTCTGAACACAAAAAGATGTCCCAGGATGAATAGCCACAAGAAGGGAGATTCCTCATTTGCAACTCTCTCCTCATTATCACAAATAATGCTGATCTTACAGCCTGTACCTGTGCTGTGTACAAATGGAAATTAAAGTGAGCTTAAATTCATATAATTTTCATTTGTGACCTGACTCTTACGGTTAGATTACTAATAAAACATAAGCGATTTCTCTTGCCCTGAAAGCTGAAAGGGAAGTGAAGAGATTAATCAGAGGATAGAGCAGGATCGGAAACTAGGAGCAAATAGAGTAAGTTCCCTACCTGGCTTTGTCCCTCCCTCCAACAATATTTATTAAGCATCTACTATGAATCAAATACTGAAGGGATGAAAGGAGAGAACCGTCAGGTTACCACAATCCTTTATTAGTTTTGTGAACTGAAAAACAGGTTTCAGTTTTAAAAATTCTTTAACTATTGGTAGCACATGCAGTTAAATATGCAATCACGACATCTGAATGCAACTGAGGTTCCGGCATTTCGCCCTTCACTTCAAAAACTATGCTAAAACCACTACAAGAGATTCACCCCCCACGTAGTTTTTTTGGCACTTAAAGTCCTCACGCCAACATTTGTAGTAATTTCAGATTGGCACCCTAGCATTTTTGTTATAACCCAACCCCCTACCCCACTTCCCACCTTAATGCAAGATAAAAAAAAAAAAATATTTTTACTGGGCCAACAAGGGCAAGGGAGGAAGGGAGGGACGGACGGACGGAAGGGGGCAATGAAATGGATGAAGGAGAGATGCTGTCCTTTTTCCCGTTTGATTTCGGTTCCCTGCCCTCTTCTTCCCATCTCGCCGCTCGCTGTCAAGTAACATCACCTCCAGGCTCGGCCCTCGGTCCTTCCCCCTAGCGTCGGAGCCCCGCAGCCGGAGGCTGGCACCTATCTCTTTAAATGACAGCTGTAGCTCGGGTCCCAGTCCCGGGCTTGACGTCAGCGCCGCCTCCCCGGCTGCGAGGAGTAGTTTGCGCCACCGTCCGCGCTCGAGGCTCGCGGCGCGCTCGCAAGCTGCTGGGGCGGCGAGTTTTCTTTGCTCCGGCCCCTCCTCCCGCCCTCCCCGCCGAGAGCCGAGCGGCAGCTTAAGAGCCTCCCGCAAGTCTCTCACACTTCCCCGCCGTCGCCCCCAAAGGAGCAGCCGCTCCTCCTCGCCCCGCCGCCGCCGCCGCCGCCGCCGCCGCCGCCGCGGCGCCCGCAGAGCTCCTCTCCTGCACATCGCTCCCTCGATGGAGCCCGGGCGCCGCCGCCGCCGCCGCTGCCCCGAGCCCTGAACCGGGCCTCCTCGGCCGGAGAAACGTGCCGCCCGGCCCGAGGGCGCATCAGCGGCACGCCACCGGGGGTGCAGGGCGCGGGTTTCGGGAAGGAGAAAGTGCGGCTCTCCAGGGTCACTTGCCCAGCGGCGGGGCGGACCATGGCTTTGAAGGACACGGGCAGCGGCGGCGGCACCATCCTGCCCATTAGCGAGATGGTCTCCTCGTCCAGCTCGCCCGGCGCGTCGGCAGCCGCCGCCCCGGGGCCCTGCGTGCCCTCGCCCTTCCCCGAGGTGGTAGAGCTGAACGTAGGGGGCCAGGTCTATGTGACCAAGCACTCGACGCTGCTCAGCGTCCCGGACAGCACTCTGGCCAGTATGTTCTCGCCCTCTAGCCCCCGGGGCGGCGCCCGACGCCGGGGCGAGCTGCCCAGGGACAGCCGGGCGCGCTTCTTCATCGACCGGGACGGCTTCCTCTTCAGGTACGTGCTGGATTATCTGCGGGACAAGCAGCTCGCGCTGCCGGAGCACTTCCCCGAGAAGGAGCGCCTCCTGCGCGAGGCCGAGTACTTCCAGCTCACCGACCTGGTCAAGCTGCTGTCGCCCAAGGTCACCAAGCAGAACTCGCTCAACGACGAGGGCTGCCAGAGCGACCTGGAGGACAACGTCTCGCAGGGCAGCAGCGAGGCGCTGCTGCGCGGGGCGGCGGCCGCAGCGCCCTCGGGTCCCGGAGCGCACGGGGCTGGCGGCGCACCGGACAAGCGCTCCGGCTTCCTCACGCTCGGCTACCGAGGCTCCTACACCACGGTGCGTGACAACCAGGCGGACGCCAAGTTCCGGCGCGTGGCGCGCATCATGGTGTGCGGACGCATCGCGCTGGCCAAGGAGGTCTTCGGTGACACGCTCAATGAGAGCCGCGACCCCGACCGGCCGCCCGAGAAGTACACGTCCCGCTTCTACCTCAAGTTCACCTACTTGGAGCAGGCGTTCGATCGCCTGTCTGAGGCCGGCTTCCACATGGTGGCGTGTAACTCCTCGGGCACCGCCGCCTTCGTCAACCAGTACCGCGAAGACAAGATCTGGAGCAGCTACACGGAGTACATCTTCTTCCGTAAGTTCGCGCTCTCCGAATTTCCCAGTTCTCCCCGCCCCCTCGCCGACCCGCGGCGGGTTCCAGCGCGTCCGGTGTCGTTGTGTGCCTCCCCTATCGCGGCAGACACGATTTATGGTTTCGTGCCTTGCGATCTCCCTTTTGGCTCCTCTTTCAGCAACTCAGGAGCACGCAATTGCCAAGCAGTCCTCTTTCTTAACTTTATTCATCTTGCCCTCTCGCCCCGCCCAGCTCTTGGAGCCTCTGGACTCCTTTCTACTACCGAGGGCCGGGAAAAGACAGGGGCACAAGGCTGGGCGCGTAGGTCCCCTTCCTTCCCTCTGTCTCCGTGGGACTCCCGGGGGTCAACTTATGTGGGTCCCAGTCGTGTCCCTCCAGGGGGCGGGTTGGCATCAAGGTACCGCGGCTCACGCCGGGTTTACCTCCGGTTGGTGCGGGTCGGCGCTGGAGCATTCATTCAATTATGGGTGGTTTCGGAAAGGGGCAACAAGAGAAGTGGCGATTGTGCCTCCAAAGCCCCTCAAGGGCCCGGGGGGAAAGAGGTTTCCATTGACCCATAGAAACCTCAGATTTCTCTCGCGCCAGCTGTCTTCTGTAACTGTTAGGGGTTTTGGACAGAGAAGGGTGGAGGGAACGGGCTTTGGTGGTCTGAGTGCTGTCAGAGTTGGACATGAGGAAGGGAAGTGGTGTATACGCGCCTGTGGGTTCGCGCGCGTGTGTGTGATTGTGTTCCCTTTCTGGGCGCCTTCAGTGCGAATGAGGGATTGAATCCACTTTCCCAGGGGGAATAAATGCAGTGATTTTCTGAACTGAGAGAACGAGGGAGAGGATTGGAAAGCATCTGGCGCAATGCTTTTTGTAGCGCACTTCGGCGGGGGCGGTGGGGGGGGTTCTGTGGGTCATGTTCAAGAACTCCACCGACTAGCACTGGGGCTTGGGGGATGGGGAACCGGGGCAGGGACAGTTCTCAGTGACGTTTATAAAATGAGGAGGGCCGCAACTAGAGAGCTATGTGGACAAATGGAAAGCCATCTGGGATGGGGGTAGGAACATCATTTGGCAAATGTTTTTTCTTTCTCAAGACACAAGAAAATTGAAACCTTGCCTGTAGTGTTAGGGAGAGTAGCATTGACAGCCTGTGTATAAGTCCAGCTTTAATTGTATTTATTTATTAAGTAATTCACTAACTGTTTGGGATCCAGGCAATTTTTTGCACTTTATTTTGACTGGGGAAGTGGAAAGGACCTCTCTTTGCACAGGCACGAGATTGATTGGAAGTTGCTCATTGTTTGTGTATTCTAGTAACCTTGGAGGTAAGGGTGACAAAACACAGCACACTTAGTGTTAGATTGTCTTTTTTAATAGTGCTGGTTTTCCTAAGAAAACCATTTCAACAGAAAAGCAAAGAAAGTGTCCATTGAAGTGGTAGATAAAAATCTAATTTTCTTAGAGAAAGAAAAATATTATATCACTTATATGTGGAACCTAAAAAATAATACAAATTAATCTATATACAAAACAGAAACAGACTCACAGACATAGAAAAAAAGGTTACAGTTACCAAAGGGGAAAGGGGGGAGGAATAAATTAGGAGTTTGGGATTAACAGATACAAACTACTATATATAAAATAGATAAGCAAAAATGATTTACTGTACAGCACAGGCAACTATATTCAATATCTTGTAATAACCTGTAATGGAAAATAATCTGAAAAATATATATATAACTGAATCACTTTTCTGTGCACCTGAAACTAACACAATAATATAAATCAATTATATTTCAATAAAAAATCTAATAAGATTTTTTATTCTTAATTATATGAAAGTATTATTTGTTACACAGTAAAAAGATCAATAGTCAGAAAAGCCACCCAAAGGAAGGGACGTTTATTGACACTTCACATCTTAAACATTTATGTCATTTCAACATAGATATGTTTCCAAGCATTTCAGAAGATGAGAGGAAATGAACTTTTGACTTTTTTTAGTGATTTTTAGTGGTTAGTGATTTTTGTTAGAGAAGATGTAAGCATAAGTGTTCTGCAGTTAAGGTTCTTGAATTTTGGAATGTTTCGCAGTTCTGGTCTTTCTTTTTCCCCTAGAAACTTGCGGACTTGAAAATGTCCGTTACTTTGATTATGAAGAAATAATACAGGTTGTCTTTAAATTATGAAAAATGCTCATAAAATAGTGTATTGAAGTTGGAAACTCAGCCAATTTAAGTCATAAGATGATTTGAGAGATGCTTAGAATTCAGGATATTTCACTTCTGGAGCTAGAAGAAGTGAAAGAAAATAAAATATATATATTATGAATAATGACTTGCAGAGTATTCACATAACAAATGAGTTCTGAGATTCATTGATAAAAGTCCCAGAAATCTAAGGAAACAACTCAAAGCCTTTTTCATTGATTATCCTGTGGGGGAAAATACAAAATTCCAGATTAAATATGGTTCTTTTGAAGTGGTATTCCAGTTGACCAACCAAATATGGTTGCCATTTTTTATTTGTGATATAAGATTTATCTCGAACACTGTTATATATACATCTACTTAATGTTTTGTATAGCTTGCAGCACATTTTCACAAATTATTTTGTATGGGATTCCATTTAACATTGGTGAATGAAAATTCATTGTATTTCCATCCTATTTAGTGAAGGTAATAATGTTAACTATTCAGAATGTAGTTATCTTGTTTAGCAGTCTCTATTTTTAAAAGACTACCAGTGTTATTCATAAAAACAAAATCATTAGATGAACTTGTTTGTCCACCATTTCAGATGCAGAGTGGGCCTTATTATCTTTTATTTCTCCTTTGACACAGTTCTTTCAAAACATTTTTTTTAATGTATAACATGTATCAGTCATTTTAACACCTTTTAAAGGTGAACTTAGTAGTTTGAAGCCGCTCTGAAAATTGTAGAATTGGTTTATACACTAGAGCATCAATTTCAGCTCTTCACTCCCCCACCTCTGCACCCAGCTTCACCCCTGAGTTTCTGTAGAGATGGGAGGAGAGTGGCAAATGGTTCAGTAATCCCAGACACTGCTATTTGCCAAATGCGTGATCTTGACTAAATTATTTTAGTTTCCTCACCTGTGCAATGGAGATTATTATAGTACAAATTTTATAGAATTTGAGAATACATGTAAAGTGCTTAGACCAGTGCTTGACCTATAATAAAAGCTTAAAAAATGTTAGCTGTTAACAATTATAGTAAAGACTTTTTGTTGTCAGTATTAAATTTAAATTTTGTTTTTAGTAAGTATAGTTGATTTAGTTGTAAAGTTAATTAGAAAATTATTTTGCAATTAAATGGTAGCATAATAAACTTTCAGAAGTTTGAAACTGCCAATTTAATAACCAAATTCTTCCCTGGAACTTGGATTTTTCAGGCCAAGTTCGAGTCCCCTAGGTTTGCCAATCACACTCCAGTTAGTTCTTTTGGATCAACTCCAACAGAACCCTTTTCTGATTCAGGGCCAAGAAGTGTTTTAATACTCTCCATTAGGAGTTGAAACTTTGGCAATATTTTCTCACAGACACTGAGCTAGATTCATATCTTCTTAAGTACTTGTATCCACATCATTGGGTTCTAATACTCAAGGTTATATACAGGCTATTAAAGATTTAATATCAGCTTCATTTGGCTACATGGACACTTTGATCTATTATCAGTCATAACTCATAATTTTATCAAGACTTTAGACTCTGCAACATATACTAGTACTATTAAATTCCATATTACTCTACTAGTACTGAAGATGGATTGTCCTTTCTTGAAGGAAAACAGTGATTTATTGTGTTTTCTGGTTTTTGGGGGGTGTCTGTTAAGTGTAATTGTGGCTCTTTTTAGCAATATCTCAGAGACGAAAAAAGGCATTTTGTGTTGGCATCGTATTACATAGACAATAGCTATCTGCTTGGAATGTGATATGTAGACTACCCATAATTAAAATGAGCATCATATATACCCTTTATTTCTCACAAACAGTGTGTTTACAGAAAGGTAGTACTGATTCACTGCTCTTCTCTTATAGTGCTTTGAGTTTTGCATTCTGTGTTGGTTGAATAATATGTGGTGTGAAAGTATACATTTGTCTAGGTGCATTTGATATTCCTTAAATTTGGTACAGCCTTTTTTGTTGTGATGTATGAGAGTGCCAGATATAGGACCTAATGCTATTACTGAACTGGACTGTGAATTCTAATCTGTCTTAATGGAGTTTTATATACACTCTTTCAAATATATTCTGATTTATTTCACTGTGTTGGGTTGAAGAAAGCTAGTTGAGTTGAAAATATTCCAACAGCTATTCAATCCTGTGTTAGCAGGCCTGTTGCATTAAAAGCTTTCTAAGAAACGTCTTTAAAAAGTCATTCTATTTAGATGCATACCTTTAAAATTATATATTATTTTCTAGTCCAAAAATACTTCTACTTTTATCACCGAACACTGTTTTATGGAAAATAACTTTGTTCCTTCTTATTTTTTTTTAAAAATTGGTTCTTTTCTTCTTGGAGACTTACTAGTTATTTTTATAATTATCATGGAAAAATTTCTTCTGCAGCCACATGGTTGAACGACTTTTGAATCGACGCGGAACAGATAACTTTGTAAAACACCAAGATTCTTATTTCATGCAAATACAATATTTGCAGTAATAAAGCAGACAGAAAATGACAAAAACCTTGGAGTGCAAAATGTTTGGAAGCCATGCCATGGCATTGGTTACTGTTTAAGGGCGTTAAACTTTTATGTCTGGCATAGTACTGTTTCTAAATTTGATCTTTTAAAATAGTGTTATGGCTTTAGTTTTCTCTGCCACCCTTTCTACAGCTTTGTGTGGGTCAATCCTCAAGCATATAATAAAGCAAAAAGACAATGGCACTACAAGCCTTATTTGGCAAGTTCTTTCTCTTTTGTAGCTTAGAGTAGAAGAACTCACAATGAGTGTGTTTGTGTGCCTTAGTTAAAAAGAAAAAAAAATCTCTTTGGAAAAAGAGAAATAATATGTATGAAATTAGCAACAATTATTACCTATTGTTATAAGTTATTGGGTCAATTAGTTTAAAATGTGAAAATGATTGTCAGCTTATTCAAATGCAGCCCTTTTTTGATAATGGAAGTAATATGTGCAGTTTTAGGAATTTTATAAAAGAGAAGTAAAATTAAAAAAAATTGCCACCAGTAACTGCTAATAAAATCTTGACTCATTTCCTTCCAGTCTTTGTTCTAATCCTATGAAGCTGACAGACATACTTTTTGAAAGTTATGGTGATACTATGTAGATGGTTTATATGCCATCTTTACTTTGGCTTTATACATTTAATGCAGTTATACATTTAGTGACATTTCCCACAAGACATTGAATTTTTTATTGACATCTTAGATAAAAGTATAATACATGTCCTTTGCCACAGACAGTATTATAAATAAATATTGGTGTTGAATATTTTCCCTGTAAGCTTAGAAAAGAGTTGATTTTTTCAAAGTACAGTATGTGTAATAAAAAGAACATTTACTATGTACCTAGTTTTGTGATAAATGTTTTATAGCCATTACTTTTACTTTTTTAACATTCCATCAGCTTGGCATTAGTTCCCTAATACTTCAGTTAGGAAACTATGATTTGGAGAAGTTAAGTTAACATCCTTAGGTCATAGAGCTGGTATGCGGCTGAGCTGGAACTAGAATAGTTCTGCCTTACTGCGAAGCCCTTACTCTTAAATATTTAAAAGTAATGCCTGTTTCATGCAATCAATTTTGCAAATATATTTCAATGTCTACGAGTACGTAGAACTTAGCTCTCTAAGCAAAAATGGGTAGTGTGAGCTGTATATGAATGAACCCAATTTTTCTTAATCTATTTTAAATTTCCTTAAGAATACAGTAAATGCAGTTGACCCTTGAACAACTGCGAGGGTCTATCTATAAGCAGATTTTTTTTCGAATAATACGTATTGAGGTTGGTTGAATCTGAGGATGCAGAACCTCCAATACAAGGACCAACTGTAAAGTTATAAGCAGATTTTCTACTGAGCAGGGGTGGGCACCCCCTAGCCCCCACATTGTTCAAGAGTCAATTGTATACGTTTTATGTCTTTACTTGATGAAAGGGTTAACTTTTAATGATTAAGGCTACCACATTCATGGATATTTTTTAAATTCAAGAAAATAAACCATTTGACTCAGTTTACCACTCTTTTGGGGGAACAAGTAGTATCTACAGGTTTGATAGACTGACCAAATTTAAACAGTGTTAAGGTAGTCTTCTGCAGAAAATTCATTTTACCTTGTGTAATATAACACGTTTTATGTATGTTCTTAGAAGGTGACAAAATGAAGAAGGTATTTTGGTTGAAATCAATTTTGTTAATTACATATAGTTTATTGGCCCTAAATATTGGTTAATGCCTTTAAATTATATACTTGCTATAATTAGGTCCAAAAAGGTATCAAATATCTCCTGGGTATTGGGATTATTGGCTTTTGGTGTTTTTGAAGGCTTAAAGTATTGTGGAAGTATATCTATACATTTGAAGTAATTGGAAAGTAGTGCTTTAGGTAACCCTTCAATCTATGTTTCATTATAGTTATTGTTTTTAAAGCCTCTTTTGAATTAACTTCAGGGTATCGTCAGCACTTAGCAGCCACAATCCTGCAAGACAAGCTGGCAGCTTCTCTAATGGAGATGATTCTAAAAGGCTTTGCGAGGACTTACCTAAAGATGAGAATAACTTTATTCACAGGTTTTCAAAGTCACTCCCATAGGTAAGTTAACTATAAGTTCTAAGGGTAATGGTGAACCTCCAGCTGCTGACTTGAATGTAAGGTGTCCTGTGCCTAGCATCTGTATACTTCTCATCATTCGTTTCTGCGAGGGATCATGTCATGAAACCTAATTATCCTGTAAGGTTAGTTGTATTTTGCACTTTCAAAAGCAAAATATATGAGTGTTTTATACTGAGTTTATACTGTTTACAAGTTTATTTCTTAACTCATTGGTTTTTTAGTGCACTCCCGGTACCATAGTCATGTCGTAACTGAGTGACCCCTTGCTGTAGAATCCTTCTGCATTTAGCTCCCACACTTCCCTGTCTCTTCCTAGTATGCTACGTATAAGGCCTTCATTGCATTTCCTAAGCATGTAACTATCTCTCTCTTTTTTCTTTCTTGTTGTATCCTATTTTTTTCCTAGCTTTATTGAGATATAATTGACATATAACATTTTGTAAGTTAACATGTTGATTTGATACACGTGTATATTGCAATTTGATTACCACTATAGTGTTAGCTAACACTTCCATCTCCTCACATAGTTACTAGTTCTTTTTTTGTGGTGGGAACATTTAAGATGTACTCTCTTAGCAACTTTCAAGTATATAGTACAGTATTTTTGGCTATAATCACAATGCGGTGAGTTAGATCCCCAGAACTGATTCATCTGATAACTGGAAGTTTGTACCCTTTGACCAACATCTCCTCATTTCCTCCACCCCCCTCAGCCCCCTGGTAACTACCATTTTACTCTGTTTCTATGAGTTTGGCTTTTTTTAAGATTCCACTTATAAGTGATATCATACAGCATTTGTCTTTCTCTGTCTGGCTTTTTTTTCACCAACATACTGCCCCATGGTCCATCCATCTTCTTCCTTCTTTATTATGGCTGACTATTAGTCCATTGTATATATACACCACATCTTTAGTCATTCATTCTCTGACAGACACTTGGGCTGTTTCCATATCTTGGCTATTGTGGATAATGCTGCAATAAACATGGGAGTACAGATATCTTTTAGACATCCTGTTTTTATTTCCTTTGGATATATATCCAGAAGTGGGATTGCTGGATCATATAATTATCTCTTTTCATATTGACCTTCCACACTGGCCTACTTTCTCCTTGTGAGTTGGCACCAAGTCTCACTTTTGTCTTTTCATCCCCCAGTTCAGTGGCTACTGTCACATTAAGAACTCAGTAAATATTTCTTTTTTGAATGAAAGTATAAATTAACAAATGAACCAGCGATGTTGCAGATTCTACCAACGTAGTTACTGAATTGAGATTTAGTTTCACTTCAATTTAAATTGCACCTATTGAGCAATTACCAGGCTATAGCTTGCGACAAGACATGCTAATGTGAATGACAGAGACCTTGCGTTTAAGGTGATCACAGTAAGCTTTATGTAATACTGAATTATGTTATAGAGGGGTTATTTGGTGTATTAAGAGGCAGAGTAATGGCATGAGAAGCTGTTGCACAGGCACCTATAAAGGATGAAAATAACTGAAATGTTAACTAAAACACGGGACAGCTTCAAATAATGTTATAAATGAAGTTGTTAGGATGGTAAAAATACACACAGACACACACACACAATTATTTATTTATTTATACTTAAATGATTGGTAGAGTAGAAGGTACAAGCCATCAAAAATTAGCTGACCTTTTTTTTTTAAAAATTAAATTAAATTAAATTAAATTTTATTTATTTTTGGCTGTGTTGGGTCTTCGTTTCTGTGCGAGGGCTTTCTCTAGTTGTGGCAAGCGGGGGCCACTCTTCATCGCGGTGCGCGGGCCTCTCACTATCGAGGCCTCTCTTGTTGCGGAACACAGGCTCCAGATGCGCAGGCTCAGTAGTTGTGGCTCACGGGCCCAATTGCTCCGCGGCATGTGGGATCTTCCCAGACCAGGGCTCGAACCCGTGTCCCCTGCATTGGCAGGCGGATTCTTAACCACTGCGCCACCAGGGAAGCCCCCCCTTTTTTTTTTAACGTATGAAAGATGTCAGGCAGATGCTCTGAGCTGCAGCCTACCTGCAACCACTTGCCTTTCAGAACATCTTAGAATGTGTAGTGACTGCTGCCTCCAGGCATGGTCAGGGCCTGCCGTGGTGTAACGTAAGTTCAGGAAGTATCTGGCTGTACTGGTAGGTGTTTGCAAACGTGAGGATCCAGTGAACTCTTTTGTTATCTCTACTCCTAGTTTTTAAAAGGTATCTTGAAATACACTTGAGGTATTGCTGTTTCATGATCCATATTACAATATCAGTTTTACTTATTAACCTTGTGTCAAGGTAGTTCATAAAAACAAATCAACTTTGCTCGCAATAACAGCACATAGCTTCATTCACCAGCTAAACTTAGTTCAGTGCTTGTTCAGCAGTTGGAATGTAAACGTGGAATGTAATTTCTACCATATTTTAATCATTGTCTTATTAAATCCTACTTACATGGGGGAAAATGAGTTAAATACAACAAAAGAATAAAAATATATACATAGTGTTGATTTCCAGCTCACCAGAATGGTAAGTGATTTCACCGTTCAGTTATGCTAGTTCCATTTCTTGCACCAGTTATAATAACAAAACCCTTGAGCATAGATGGAATCCACAGTATATTGCCATTTCCTTTCATCTTGTATAATTAGACGTGTCTAATTTCTGATACAAGGAGACTAGGGAGAGGAATACTGTGCTTAGAAAGAGACAATACCAGAATCTCTTGGTCCCCACTCCCAACAAGCAAAAAGCTTGAACACTATGAATGATTTTCTACTTTTTAGTCAGATTCCTTGAAAAATTCTGGCTCTAGCTTTGAGAGCTTGGAAAAATAATTTAATCTCCCTCCTGAAGGAAAAGTGAGGGAAACAGTAATACTCATCTCGTAGGTTTATTATGAGGATTAAATGAAGTAATCCATATAAAACACTTAGAAGTGAAACCAATTCAAGTAGTATTTGTTAAAAACGTTTTAAGTCCAGGAAATGATACCCAATATTCATTCTCTTTCCTTTCACTACTGCTACGGAAATTTGTAGGAATTATCAAAAGATAAACATTTAGAAACCAAAGTTAAATTCCTTCCCATCTCAAAATATTTTGGACACGCTTAAGCATGGTGGGATAATAATGAAAATTATTTATAGGTTAATGGCATAATTCAGAATGCACTCTCAAATTAGTATATTTCTTTTTTCCCTTAAAAACGGTAAAACAAAACCCAAAACCAAGTAGCTTAAAGATCTGTGTCGATTCTATTCTTCAAAATTGGCATACTTCAGGACAAACACTATTTTTAAAGAAGTATTTAACGAGAAAAAAAGTTTTAAGAACCATTCTAATATAAGTCAAATTCCATTACAGTACATATAAAAATGAAAACAATGAAATATTTAAAATGTCGACCTAAAGACCCACTAAATTATTTTGTTGATTTCATTACATTTTCACCATAAAATATTTAATGCAAGAAATGTTTTCACAGGAACTGTCAATACAGTAGTGCACCTTAAGGTTAAGGAACTTAATGAAATTTAGACAAGAGATAAATTACAGGTTTGCTTCAGTTTTCCACAACCTTCTTGTCTCCTCTATTTTCTACTCCCCCACCCCACTCTAGTCTGGACACTAAGGGATGAGTGGGGCACTTAGGAGAAGATGGGAGCCACAGTCTTCCTGGAAGTCAGGGTCCATGCTCAGAATCTTCTTTCCTTCCACGCCCAAAACAGACAAGAGTTCATTCAGATTGGCCCTCTTCCAGTCAGGAAAATTTTCTAAAGTGTTATAAACCATCCGGCTAGAGGGAAGAAGAAAGGAAAGGAAAGATAAAAGAAAAGGAAAGAAACAGAAATGAAGAAAGGAGAGAAGAAAGAAAAAGAAGTTCCTATGTTGTCATCTCAGTGTTCACTGAAGAATTTAGGATAAGAAATAGTTTATAAATGTGGGAAATCAATATATATTAAAGGTAGCTTTTTTTAATTAAAGAAAAGAAAAAAGAAAAAAAAACACTTAGAAGACTATCAGACAGGTAAATTAATTGCTCAATATATGTTAGTTAGTGTCACTAACTTAATATCCTCAAAACATATATCTATCTATATATTCCCACTTCTCTACATTATCAATTCATAGTACCAAATTTCTTTTTTTTTTTTGAGGAAATTGATAGCAATACCTATTCAGAATTGCTCTGAAAAGGTCCCATTATCATTAGTGAAATTAAAAAAAACTTGACCTACTAAGTATAAAATTAATTGTAACATATTATTAAAATAAGTTTATTCTAGTTTGTTCTTCATTGTCTAGGAAAAAAATGAATTCTTCCAGATCTAGCGCTGGTCACTGGTCAGTTTTGACACAATTAACAGGAATACTGGTATTCAGCAGTTATTGTTTCAAACGATGGGGTGTATTGAGGCAGAGCACCTCTTAATCACATTCTATATTTATATTTCTGTTGAAGGCTTTTAGCTTTGATTTTCAGCAGTTTTATGCAAGAGAACACATTGTCACGGGGCCAGGGACTCAAACATTGCTTAGAGTTTGGGCATTTGGCCAAAAAATTTCAGGCTAGGTTTTGGATTAAATACTTATCTCCACAATTTTAGGAAAACTATGTTAGCTTTCAACTCAATCAGCTCCTATTGAAACTACTCTACACATTTTGAGTATGCTTTTTAGTTGCTAAAAGTCCAGATATTTGAAGAAAGCATAGAGAGCTAAGGGAGATGCTGGCAGCCATTCAGAGATAATTCTCCAATATTTTGACCTCTTCCTTCTGGTTGGCAAAGGCTGCATCTCTTTGCAGGTAGAGGGTAAGGACTCATTCATATAATTCTAAAGTGACTTCTGTTTTTGTCAAGGAAAAGTTGCTACCGTGGCAACTTTATAGTGAGTGGCAGGAGGAAGCAAGCATGGTGATTACAAATTATTGGTGTAATCTATATGGTGATTTTGGGGATGAATCTTCTAATGTTGCTCCTGACTTTTAGAAGAAAAAAGAAAGAGTTGGCAATAGAAGTCTTCGGACTATCATCTTAACCTTCATTAGTATGCATATTTGTTTTATTTTGTGCTAACTTTCCTTTTCTGTGCTTCATTTTTCATGTAGAAAATGGTAGAAGTTGATCTTTTTTTTTCATATTACCTCCATGGAATTCCATAAGTAATATGTTCCAAGTAATCTGTGCTGAATAAAAATAGGATATTGTTCTTGTTCTAGTGTGTCAGATTGTCATTTCTTTTCTTAAAAAAATTATTATTTATTTATTTATTTGGCTGTGTTTGGTCTTCGTTTCTGTGCGAGGGCTTTCTCTGGTTGCGGCAAACGGGGACCACTCTTCATCGCGGTGCGCGGGCCTGTTACTATCACGGCCTCTCTTGTTGCGGAGCACAGGCTCCAGACGCGCAGGCTCAGTAGTTGTGGCTCACAGGCTCAGTTGCTCCACGGCATGTGGGATCTTCCCAGACCAGGGCTCGATCCCGTGTCCCCTACATTAGCAGGCAGACTCCCAACCACTGCGCCACCAGGGAAGCCCAGATTGTCATTTCTTAAAGAGAATGTGTTGAGTATATTGATGTTAACAAAACATTTATTTAGGGTGAAACCTTTTCATGTACTATCTTATTTAACGTATAGCTGATTCACTTTGTTATACAGCAGAAACTAACACAACAGTGTAAAGCAATTATATTCCAATAAAGATGTTAAAAAAATTTTTTTTAAACAAAAGCAATAGGAGTGGGATTGGTAGATGCAAACTATTACATTTAGCATGGATAAACAACAACGTCCTAATGTATAGCACAGGGAACTATACTCAATATCCTGTGATAAACCAAAATAGAAAATAATTTAATGATGTTTAAAGAAACATTCAGAAATATAAAGACTACCAAACTAAGAGAAATCCAGATTAGATTAATTTTAAGCTACTGAGTCATATGTCTTATTTAGTTTATTTATATTCATTCATGCATTCATAATCAGTATTATATACAAAGCAGCCTGTTAGGTGCTGAAGATGTGGTGGTAAACAATGACGAACACATTTCCTGCCTTTCATGATCAGGACCATGACATACAGATGTGCGGTTTGCACATTGCTTAACTCTAGATTTCATTTACTGGGTCTAGTTGTATAGCAATACAATAGGTTGTGTATTGTAGATGTGCAATGCACCACTTGTGAGCCTTTGAGTAATGGTCCTACTCATGGCCAAAGACCAATGGCCAAAGTTAGTTAGTTATATCTCTAACTTATGACCACAGGAATCTAGGCATGAGTGTGTGTGTGTGTGTGTGTGTGTGTGTGTGTGTGTGAATGCACATGAGTGTGTTTAGGGAGAGCATCAGTATGACTCCATGACCACTGCTGGCAATTAAAAAACTTTTGCCCTCTGAATTGTGGTTGAATAATGACCAGTTTGTTTTAGAAAAATGTGACACTATTATTAATCTTGACCTTTTGTTGAAATTGCCTATTTAGATATAAACTCAGTATTGAAAATGAAAATTTTTCTGGTTTCTACAACATACCTCACTCCCTTTTTGAGAAATTTTATCTCTTGAAGTCTATTCAGGAGTCTAGATTTTGCTATACTACTTATATAGATGTTGCCTATTCTCCATGAAGAAATCCTAAAGTCAAATTAAAATGAAGACTTCTGCTGGTTACCTTTGATAGGTATTCTATAACTGAGATTAAATTTGAATTTGAAGTGGTTATGAGGTATTCCTTCTTATTTCAGTTAAGCAGACATGTGATGGGTTGATTTAGCATGTTTCACAGACAGTGGTAAAAAGATATATATTTGCTCTGTAGCAAGAAATATGGAACTTGTTAACAATTCTTAATGTTGATGGGAAATGGAACCATGAATAAATATGCTAGGAAGTCCAGCATTGAAATTTCTGTAGCGTTGTATAATCATTTACATCTCTTCTGCTGGACTGATGTGTTTCTAAGGCATGCAAGAACCATTAAAATATTTCAGCTTTCGCTTTCTGTGTTAGCATGTTTGGATTGTAAAGTAAACTTAGTTATTTCAAGCTGTCTGTTTTATAGCTCACACTATCAAGCCATATTTATCATTATTATAATTTGGTACTTAGCATTCATACTGTGAAGCTCAGTTTTACCCAGTATTTGGTAAAACTAAAAAAAGGGATAACAGATTTACTTCACAGTTTTAGTATAAACACCAGGGTCTAAAGACTAATGGCTATAATTTTTGTTAAACTGTACACAATATTTTATGAACTGAAATTGTGCCCCCCCCAAAGATATTTTGATGCCCTAACCCCCAGTACTTCAGAATGTGACCTTATATGGAAACAGGGTCTTTACAGAGGTAATTAATTTAGAATGAGGTCATGAGAGTGGGCCTAATCCGATATGACTGGTGTCCTTATAAAAAGGAGAAATTTTGGTCGTAGAGATGTAGATGCACATGCACACCAAGAGAACACCACGTGAGCATGAAGGTGGAGATCACACTGATGCATCTACAAGAAAAGGAATGCTAAAGATTATCAGCAAACCAACAGAAGTGAGGAGAGAAGCATGGAACAGATTTTTTCTCATATCACTCAGGGAGAACCAAACCTTCCAACACCTTGACTTTGGACATCTAGCTGTGAGAACTGTGAGGTAATACATTTTTCTTGTTTAAGCCACCCAGTTTCTGGTACTTTGTTATGGCAGCTCTAGCAAAGTACAAAAGTCGTTTCAAACTCTTTATCTTGGAACAAATCTGGGAAAAGCTTGAAAGACAATGTTTTTAAAACTCCCTGAATTTTTCACAGGTCTTAGTTGCAGACGACAGACTCCATTCTAGATAATTTAGAGTGGAAATCACTTATTAAGTATAATGTCGATAGCTCACAGATTACTTGGGAGGTCTGAGCTTCCAGGAATGACTCCTAGAAACCATAGAATAGGGCTCCTAAGTGTGGTGTACAGTGTATACATTGTATGAAGTCCGAATGTGATTCCTTGTGGACTGGTCACCTATGAGTTAATATATTAATAGGTAAGTTATTTGCCCTCAGTGCATTCAATAAACACTGTCAAATAGGAGTAGGATGACTTCAGTGAAAGATTTTGTTCCAAAAATGGGAAAATAGGAAACACACAGCACCACAGGTCTGTAGCAAATCCCACCTTGCAGACAGCAGAGACTCCCTTTACTGGCAACAGAAAAAATTCCTTGTTAAACCTACCTGGCAGCACTTGGTTCTGTCATTGAGTAAAATTCCCTTCCTTGCAGGTTGCTTTAGGGTTAAATAGCCTAGGCTACGGATGGCTAGTCTTACAGTTTCTTTGGCAAAAGAATTTCTTCAAAATTGTACTGCACTTCTGGTCAGTTTCATGAGTGAATTAAGAGCAACAAAAATCTTGTGTAGTGTCATTTTTAGGCCTGAAGACTTTATTTTGTGGCCTCTGTGAATCACTCGCTTCCCCCTCTCTTAAATTGATGGTCTACGTGGATGGTGCCAGCTTTGTCAGTGGGGCAGGCAACCTTGTGTGAAAGAGTACCTCCTGCTAAGGCTGCAATTTTGTAGTTAGATTTTGTTGTTAATGTTGCCTTTTAAACACAACTTTTTATATTATGAGAATTTACAACATAATGAAAAAAAAAGAATTGTTAAAAAAAAATCCTCCCCTATATTCATCTCCTAGATTCAACAATAATCAAAATATCACTTCATCTCTGAATTTTTTGTTAAAGCATCTTAAAGTCAACCCAAAATATTATTTCACCCCTACATATTTTAGTATCTAAAACAAAAATGGCTATTTTCTTATATAACCACCCTCCATTATCAACTCTAACAAGGCAAATAATATTTTGTATAATATCTGATCGATAATCCATAATCCTGTTTCCAAGATTGTCTCAAAAAATTTTTGTAGTTGTTTCTTTTTTAACTTGATTGTTTATTTTTATGTGCCTTCTCTCTTAATGTAGGATAGTTCCTCCTCTGTCTATTTCTCATTCTAGTTTTCTATCCTTGTCTATATCTCTTTACATGTAGTGGCATCAATTTGTTTACAGAAATAGGGTCTGTTGTCCTGATTGTGCCTGCTTTCTTTCTTCTGATATTATTTAAATTGTTCTTTTGTTCTTATATGTTCTGTAAGTGAACTTAAGTCAACCTTGATTAGATTCTGCTGCTGCTTTTTTGGAGGGCAAGACTATTTTTATAATAATTAAATGGTAGAGATGAGTGGTCTCAGTCCTATTTCTTCATTATAAGTTCCCATCAAATGTTTACCTAATAGTTTTATCATTGATGACCATTGCCTGATGCAGATATTACATTACGGGTTGCAAAATCATGATTTTCCAATTTTATCATTTCTTTCACATTTGTTGTGTGGAGTTTTGTAATGAAGAACTTTCTCTCATGAGTTACTTAAAATATAGTTCATTGAGGAAAGACAGGGCAAATGCATAAATCTTATTTCTTGCCGTTTTGACAGTAAGGAGTTGGTTCCCTTGTAACTTGCAATGGTACTCAGTAAGTTGCTGCTATTGTTTGGTATTTTGGTGCTTTCCTTCCTACTTCCCTGTTATGGCAGTCATCATCTTTGTTCTTCTCCCCTTCTTCCTCCTCTCTGCTGCTGCTGCTTTTCTCAATGTCTCTGTCTCTCTCAAGTGTAGTTGTGAAATCATGGATATTTTATATGTTTCAGCATTTCAGTCAATTGCATGTATTATTTTGGATGCTCAAACTGTTTGGTCTTTGACCAGGGAGAGACTATGTGCTCTTTTGACACAGCCCATTAAGTCCTTGGTAGGTTACTTGGTATTATGCAGCTACAACTTTTAACTGCCTAGGTTTGTGGTATAGAAATAGCTGGATTTGTCAACTTTATACATGTCCAAATTGTAGGACTCTCCTTCAACTCCTCTTTCAGGGAAAGGGAGAAAAGAGTGCCTCCTTTAGAAGAGCTGGGCTCTCTTCTATATCTTCTGGAAGGTTTGCTAGGTGGGTCTTTCTTATAAGATGGTACTGAAAGAGGCAGGAAACCAACACTACACACTAATATTTTGAAATTTCCTAGCATTTTATCTCATGCTATAGCTTTAGTTGGCATATGTCTACCTTCTAAGGTACAGCAGATCATAATTTGACCATATGGTCACTGTCACATAATATTGTTGTCTGTGTTTTCATCTCTAACATCCTTATCCTGTGGCCAACCACTGGACTGCTTCCCTGCTACATTAAACCAGTGCCCTACTTTAGGTTTGTTATCACAGCAAGAGCCACATTCTCTAGTCTAAGTTATATTCATTAGTTGCATAAAACTAAATGAACTCTAGTTAGTTTAAGCTGAAAGGGATTTATTAAGGAGGTACATATCTCATAGAATCATAGGAAGGAATGAAGAAATAGACCCTAGGAAGGAGGATGTTAAAGCACTCTGGAGAACTGGCCCCTGATGGGGCTGCTGCCTTTGTCACAAACAGGAGACTCAGAATAGGAATCGCCCAGCATAGCCACAGATGACTTCCCCTGCAAAACCGTCATGCTCCCTGCCTCCTCTGAATTCTGAATGAAAGTCGGTAGGAGGACAACTGATTCATGCAACACGGGTTACATCCAGAAGCCCATCTCAGTGGAATCAGGAAATTTGGTTTTCAGCTATCTAGCCTCTTCCTGCTAGTAAACAGCAGGCCCATGCCCTGTATTCTGCACACCCTGTGCCTCATTTAACTTCAAGAAGAACATCCCCAAAAGACAATAATTTTTATTAAAATGCCTGCAAATATATTCATAGTCATACACATCTCATTTCTACAAAGACATCATTGTATAAATCCCCTTATGGGAATTCTTTTATGTACTAATGTGTGTATACTAGAAATGAGACTAGTAATTTTAATGACATCATTTCAGTGCAAGGTATCAATGAGGAACAATATAGGAAGTAGGATCTCAGCCTGGATAATAAAAAAATTACCTGAGGAATATATATATATACATATATATATGTATATAGTGGAAGTATGTACCTGTATATATATACTAGAAGTATGTCGTTTCAAAATATGCATGTTAGAGTCTAGGATAAATGAAAATCTGCTAAATTGTTAGACCTCTATAGTTGTAGTAATGCTGAAGTGTATATGGATTCTGGCAAAGATTAGAGAAAATCAGAGGATCTTGGCTAACCTTTTGCTTCTATCACTTTCTACTTATTGATTTCACGAAAATCACTTAAATACTTTGAGATTATTTCCCCATCTCTCATCTTAAGAATGATTTGAGCATGGATGAGATGATACATGTCAGGTGTTTTTAACGCCTCAGTTGAATTATCATATACAAATTGAACCAATAGTAACAACATATAAATTGCTTTGAGGAAGAAGCTGGTTAAGATGCTATCTCATTCTCTGTCACAGGTAAGATAGAAGCTGAGGGTTCTACCCCAGCTGTGTGCCAGATGAATATCTTTTGTCTGGCGAGGGAATGTGAGTTTAAGTCACTGAAGTGCAAGATATAGGGCAGATGTAAAAGAAGTACAGGCAACAGTAATGCCTGTGCAATGTAATAAATGATCCCACAAAAGCCCGTGAATGACAGCAATTACTAGTTAACTTTAAATCCCCAGAGAAATTCACTGCTAAACCTGATGCAGATTTTTTTGCCAATCAAGTTAAGGGTATAATTTCACATTAGATCTACTCTCCCTTCCTTATGGAATGAAATCTCACACTGTGTCTGACACTCTAATTCTTGATTGAAGTAGTAAGGGGTGGTATGTACTAGTTTGGTTTTTTAAGTGAAATTAAAACTGGTGATTTCTTTAGTTAGAGAGGGTGACTTTTTAAATTAGATTTACTTTCCATGCCTTACTCAGTGAAGCCTCACACTGTGCCTGGCACCAAATTGTCATTTAGCAAATGTTTGTTGATTTAATTAGGGAAGCTGTGTAATGGGTGAGGAGAGACATATTATGACTGAGTTTAAGGAGGAGGGCTCTGGAGTAAACCAGGGCTACAGTCATATCCTAACCTTTTTCATTAATAACTGTGTGACTCTGGGTAAGTCATGTATTGTATCCAAGCCATGGTTTCCTCTTTTGTAAATTATCAGAATAACAGTACATATTTCAGAGCGTGCTCTGAGGATTAAATTGTATAATGCAAATAAAAAACTCGGCACAGCATCTTATTCAAAGTCAAGGTTTTCTAAAGTGAACTATTTTACTTATTATTTACAAAGAACAGTGGCAATACAGAGGATGTGATTATTGCCTGAACTGAATGTGGGGGTTCAGGGAAGGCATTGAAGAAAAGATGACATTGCAAAGTATTGGCTGAACGTGGGTATCCATGTGAGAGCTTGGGGGCTTTGCTAGGCATGGAGTGTTAGAGAATAGGTTGGTCTGGCTGGATATCAGGGAACGTGTTGGGGGAAAAAATCTGGAAATGTAAGTGGGGGAAAGCTGATGAAGTACATTTTATATTGGCCAAAGGATTTTGAACCAGAAAAGGATATGGTTAAATGTGCATTTTCAAGAAGCATCTATGGCAGCAGAGTGAGACATGTACTTGGGGAAACTGAAGTTACTTGGTTTGTTGGTAGTTATGGGAAAGGTTCAGGCCAGAGATAAGCTGATGTGCTCCAGTAGAGATAGGAAGTAAGGGATATATTCTGGTGCTATGTAGGTGGTATAGTCAATTGAACTTTGGGAAGAAGGAACTAAAGCATCTGGCAGCCGACCAATGATTCATTTATTCCCTTCACAGGAGGATACCTTGGGAGAAAGAAAAGAAGGCAGGTGACTTGGTCTATTCTCCTTGTCAACTGGCTCTCCAAGTAAACAGATGAATGCTGTTTATAGGAAGAAGAGATCTTATTTAGTGAACGTCTTTTCCAGATGACCCTGGTTAAAGGATGACTTACAGTAAATAAGTACAGAATCTATAAGGCATGGATCCCTGGAGGATACCATGTGAGCTATTCATTCCTCTGGATATATAACATGTAGAAGTTTTATAACGTATATGTCTTTGTCTGTGTGGGGAACCCCATAAAACTTCCCTTGAATCCCTCATTGATCATTCTGGGCCAGAGAGTGAATGTCCTGTGTGGGAAGGAAGGAACTAGGGAGTCATGTGGGATGTCCCAGACCACTCCTGGTTTCATCTGTGCCTCACTTCTTTAAATTGTTGGTGACACTTGATACTCTGATCTGTTTCATGGGCATCCAATGTGACCATCTGATCTTGTGTGTTAGTTCAAACAATTTGACCTATTGGATGTAGGGAATAGGGAGAAAGAGATATAGAGGATGACTCCAGTTGGTGATGGCTGTAACTGAGAGAAGGCATACTGGGTGAGTGAGGCCCTGCCCCCATCCCTAAGGAGAGGGTGATAAGGTCAGTTTTAGATCTGTTAAATTTGAGATATCTGTGTAATTTTCAGGTGGATATGTCCCAAAATGCAGGTACTGGATATCACATGAATGATCAGAAAGAGATCATGGAGAGAAAGACTGTGCTGAAGCTGTTGAAGGAATAGGTAAATAAAGAGGAGCCCGTGAATGACATTGAGAAAGGCCAGTGGGACATTGGAAGTGTCAGAAGAGAGAAGTGGTTGTGGAATTTATGGGCAAAACAAGTTTTAAGCACAAAGAAGTGAGTTTTAAGCAGAACAGTGTAAATGCTGCAGGGTTGACCATCGATTAAGACTGAAAACATCAATTAGATTTACCAATTAGGAGCTCATTAGTGATTTTAGAGATAATTAAAGAAAATTATAAATTTGTAGTGGTAACGAATTGCATGACGGGGATGGTCTCTGATGTGGATGCAGAAGTAGAGAGGGTAGATAATGGGATTCATCCAGGCTTGTGGATTTTAGTGTGGGTGCTCTGAAGAGCAGAGCAGAGCTAGTTAAGAATACTGATAGGGGGCTTCCCTAGTGGCTCCGTGGTTAAGAATCCGCCTGCCAATGCAGGGGACATGGGTTCAAGACCTGGGCCGGGAAGATCCCACATGCTGTGGAGCAACTGAGCCCGTGCGCCACAGCTACTGAGGCCCTCACGCCTAGAGCCCGTGCTCCACAACGAGAGAAGCCACCACAATGAGAAGCCCGCGCACTGCAATGAAAACCCAATACAGCCAAAAATAAAAACAAATAAATAAATAAATTTATTAAAAAAAAAAAAAGAAAGAATACTGATAAATGAGTAGTTGGTACAACTAGTTGCTTCCTCCAGGGTGGGTAAAGAAATCAGTAAAGTTGTGATAGTCTAAGGAACTTGTAGTAGTAGAACCTCGGATGTTGCTCAAACTTCAATATTTGTTTCATACTGACTTAGAATCTCTGGGTGCCTAAGCATATTCTTCTTTAAGCAGCTTTCCAGATTACTGTTTAAGAATTTCCCTAATTATAAACAAGTGGGTACTGAGAAAAATTAAGGACTTGCTAGAATATTAAGTTAAAAAATAGGACAGAGATCTGTATGCATAGAATGCTGATAATTATATTTAAAAAGATGCAAGTCAATGTTCAGGCATTTAAAAAGCCTGGAAGGCTTTAAGATAACTTAGTTATTTCTAGATTGTAGGATTTTAAAATAACTTTTATTTTTGTAAACCTTTTATTTTCAGCTTATATTTTTATAATTAAAAATAAATTACAATTATTAAAAATTGGTAGCTAATAAATGATTTATTTCTATGTACTAGATTATAGATACAGGTAGGATACTGTCTTAAAGAAAATGTCTTAATAAAGATAGAAGGAAGAAAGAACATTAAAGACATTTCATACCTGAATAAGGTATAGAGGGAAAGATACCGAGAGAAACATGGAGTAAAAGCAGAGCTTTGTGTGTGAAAAACAAATTCCATGTACATCATAATTTTGATGAGGGTGGCCTATCCTCTAACACTCTTAAGACTACAGATATTCAGACTCTCAGCTTCTACCCACTTTTTTGATCAAGACCTAAACTGTCCAAGTGTCATGGAAAAAAACTTACAGATCACTTTGTAGAATCAGTACAGTGATGTGGAGGGAACATCAGTCTGAAAGAAGCCTGAGGTCAAGAATCCAGCTGTGTTCGGAAAATCTCGAAGGTCATCTTAGAGAAGTGGCTGAAATCTGCCATGGATTACTAGTCACCTAGGCATATATCTGTCTACAGCTATCCTGACAGAAAATGAGTACATGAGGGCAGAATATTCCTTGGAAGACTTAAACCAAGGAATTTTTTTTGTGTTAGGTTTTTGACAAAGCTGGTGTTATACACAGTATTGTCAGAACCAAGTGAGTGTGTCAAATTCATAAATGTTTATTAAGTAATTATTAGAAGCTGGACTGTTTAGCGAGGAATATCAAAATGTATAAATCATAAATATCATCCTTAACTTCAGGGACCAACAATATAGGTGGTATTTTTATACAAAACAAATGAGATCTTTATCCTGAAGATAATGGCGAATATTAAAGGTATTGAGGCCAAAGAAAGCAGGAAGGGTGTAAATTATAGCAACACAGGCCTTTGGGAGGTGACTGCAAGAGTCCAGGCATGAGATGGGCCTAGCTTGAACTGAGCTGATGACAACTTGAATGGAGAAGAGGGGATGGATATGAAACACATTGTGAAGAAATAATCATTCGGGCTGTGGACTGCTTATTGAGTCTAAGGGAGGTACGGGGTAGAGTCAAAGGTGACTCTCATGCTTCAGTACTTGGTACCTAGAAGAACTCACAGGACTACGGAAGATGAGAGGAAGGACAGATTTAGGGGCAGGAGGAAAATAATGAGTCTAGTTCATTTTAATCAAGATGGTCATTATAGTCATAACCATATCTGTAAGAGTTTGTACTTCTGCCCTGTTCAAAACATGCCTTCACGGAAAGAGGATTACCAATAAACGTCCTATATAGAAAGATCACTGGGGGAGACAAAAAGTTTGGGACAAATTTTGTATTTTTCTGGTCGCTAACTCAGGACAACAAAGGTAAACCATATGCTGTATAGGCATAGTTGCTCCATCTTCAAAACTATTAATTCAGAATCTCATAGATTATAACATCCTCTCCTGCCACCTTGTGTCATCATTCTCAATTATAACCTTTTCCTCTCCATTCATTAGCCTTCTTTAGTTCACTGCCCTCATTATCTATTTAGGTTACAGGTTTGTAATTGCAGTGACTCTCCTGGAAATATCCTAAATACTCTTGTTCTTCCGTCCTTTTTTGTTTTTTCCTAACCCCTTTGGCAGCATTGAGTGGACCCAACTAACATCTTTTCCCTGCTATAACCAAGTAACAAAGAACTTCCAGAGAAAACCACACAACAGAGAAGGTCATTTCTACTAAAAATCCATGAACACCAGTTTTAAATAAACCATCAGCACTGCCTGGCAAATCTCCCATGCTTCTCTGGTAAACCCTTCTAATCATCACAGTACATTTTTATTATAACTTTTCTTTAAACCTCCAATTACCTCACCTATTCTTGATCATCACTCTTAGCAAATGTCCTTACCTGTTTCTTTATAGAGAAAAATGGAAGCCATTGCATTCATTCATCTTCCTGCTCATTCATGTTTCTGCTGCCAATCATGCAAACCATCCACAACTGAAACCATCTTATCTCCCTTACCTGCTGATAGAGGAACTATCTCTTCTGTCCTGGGACAGTTCTTCCACACTCTATGCTCTGGGTCCTATCACTGCCATTCCATTCCATCCTTCCATTACTAGGAATATTGCATTAATTATTATTACCTTTAGTTTTTGGCATTCAACCTCTCTCTCTCAACTGTATCCTTCCCATTGGCTTTCAAACTTGCTAGAGTTCTTTCCATGCAAACAATAATGAAATGTCCCCAAAGTTATTTCTTATTTTTATCCAACTACCCCATTACATAGCTGAATTTTTTGAATGTTATTCCTTATATCTAGCCAATTACCACTTTACACAACTGAACTTTTTGAGAGAACGGTCTGTATTTTGATGCCAATATTTCCATTTTTACAATTTGTGCTTACATCTCAGTACACTCAAATAAGACTTTTTGTCCTCAACATGCCTTTAAAACAGCCCCTTTAAAGGTCTCCAGTTTTCCATCCATGCCATTCAATTCAGTAGCTATCTATCTTTTCTTCCACCTCTTATCAGCATTTGCCATTGTTGACTGTTCTGTCTTGGAACACCTTCTCTTGGCTTCTGTGCATCTGGCCGTTCAGCTTATGCCTAAGGGACTGAGGGAATAAAATCTAATGTCTGACCCTCTATCCAAACCTTGTGCAAAAGCATGGGCCAGTGTCAGACCCAGAGGAAAGAGGAGATGTTTTTCTATTCACCAATTTATAAGGTATACTTTTAGGTTTCTGAAGTTAACCACACAACAGTATGATTATCTCTTTGGCTGTTCCTTTTGTTTCATTTGTAAGGTCATCATTCTTTACCTAGCATTTAAATATAAGAGTTACTTAAGTTTTGTTCTGTGTCCTTTCTTACCATTCCCTTGTCACTGGGAGCTCTCATCACCATGATGTATATGCTGATTTATGCTCATGTATATGCTAATGGCTCCCAAATTTATGTCCACAGCATAAACTTTTCCTTTGAGTGCCATACCTACTGGTAACCCAGCTTCTATTCAGCGTTTCCATGCAAATATGTGAGTGACATGCCTGACTTACTATGTCCGAGTTAACAAGTCCAAAATTCATAATCTCTCTCCTCTCCCACTTCTACCAATACCTATTTCAGTTTCAATGGTGTCTTTTTCAGTCAGTGGCCATTTCATGCATTCTGTTACAGAAGCCAGAAATCTAGTATTCTTCCTTGACATATATCTCTGCTTGTTTTTCGTTTAGAGTTAAAAGGAACTGTAGGTATTTGCTAGTTTACAAGTATTTAATCTGAGGTGCAGGGACCCCTTGCAGATCTGTGAATCCTCGAACGTTTGATTCACAATTTTCTGTGCATAAACATCTGAGCATTTTTAGGAAAGAGATACCTAGTACTCATGAGATTCTCAGAAGGGTCCAGAATCCAAGAAAATATTGATAAGACTAATCAATATTTTGATTAACTTCCTCACTCATGGATGAGGAAACTGAAACCCAGAGAGGTTAAGTGACTTTGGCAGAATCATACTTCTGGCTAGAGCCAAAGAAGGAACTTGAACCCAGGCCCCTGACTTCCAGGCCAGTCACTACTCTTTTCCCATTAACACATTTAATGGTCAAAGTCAAATTATTTTCAGTAGAGATCATCACTTCTTATCCTAAATGAAACTGCACTGATAGTAATGTAAGCCTGAATGTACTTGTTCTTTGCTGTGCATCAGCATAGGAAAATTCCCTGTTTATAATTTATTTCAAACTCAAATAGGTTATGTTTATATGCAAAATAAAAACATTTGGTATTTTCATCAAATTTTATATTTGTATTTTAAAAAGGTATGATAAAATGAGCTTCTTTTTAACTTGTTTGTACAAATTAATTTCCATTATGTTTCATGTGCCCTGATCTGCCTCTGACTTATGATTATAATATCACCCAGCCCAATTCCCTAGGCCTATTTTACTGTTCGAAGTAACAATTAGGCCTCTACTACTATCACAGGATGTCAAAAATAACAAGGGAATCATTAAACAAGATTATTTCTTTTATTAACTTCATAGTTTTACTTTTTATATTAAGGATTTTTTTAACCATCTGGAGTACTCTTTTGTATGTGGTATTTAAAGGTAGGGGTACAGTTTTATTCATTTTCTGTTATCTACCACACAGAAAATTACTTTCCTTATTACTGCAAAGAAATTTATCCTCTCCCCGTTCACTTATGTTACCACATTACTCATCAGTTTGATTTGTGATATGATCTTACTTGTATATTATCTTTTATGCTTCAGACGGTCTCTGAGTCTCTCTGTTTTGTTCCATTTGTTTAGTTTTGTTCATAGCATACTATTTTTATTATGGTGGTTTTATGTATTCTTCCTTAAATTGATTCCTACTTTTTAGATTTTCTTTTTCTATGATTTCTATTATGAAGGGTATTTTATTTCTCATATATAGCTGGTTATTTGGTTATTTCTAGTGTAGAGAAATGTTCGTGATTTTTAGAAATTGATCTTGTATTTGATAAAACTCTTTTTGTTCATTTTAATAGTTTGTCTAATTCTATCATTTTTTCTGTTGTAGACCATCATATTACCTAAAGGATAGTTTTATTGCTCCCCTTCCAATCTTTGTACTTTTATATCTCTGTCTTTTTTTAGAGCACTTGCCAGGATTTATAGTACTATCCAAAGCATATATAATCTTGCAGTTTCTTGGACCTCTTGCAATTCTGTAAGTCCCCCAAAATGCAATATACAATTTTTTATAAATGCCTATCTTGATTGTAAAAAAAGTGTCTAAAATTTTCCCTTAAATGAAGTTTTTAAGCATAATATTTGCTTTAGTATTTAGTTCATAACCATAATCAATTTTAGTCTATTTTCTTCTATTCCTAGTTTTCTAGGAGTAGATTTGTTTTTTAATCATAAATACATTTTAGGTTTTATCCAATCCATTTTCCTCCATCTCTTGAAATAATTATATGCTTTCTTTATTATATGTTTATATAATGACATGGTGAATTATATTGCTGCATTTTTTTTTGTACTAAAATTTTCTCCCAATGCTGGGATAAATCCTACTTAGTCATATTGAATTTTATTTTAATATACCTTTTCATTTGGCTAATATTTATTTTTGGCATTTGCACTGTTTGTAATTGAATAGGCCTATAATTTTCTTTTTGCACAATCTTTATCTAATTTTGGAATAAAAATTACACCAGCCTCAAAAAATGGAAACCTTTCTTTCTTTCTGCTTTTCCTTGAAAGATAAGAATTATCTGTTCTTTGATAGTTTGGTAGAGTGCACCTAAAAATCAGCAAGACCAGGGGATTTTGTGGAGGAAGAGAAGTTGCCTTTTTAATTTCTTTAATACTTACTAATCTATTCAAGATTTTTATTTCCTTTCATATTAATTTCACATTTTGTATCTTTCCAGAAATAAATGTTTTGTCTGCGTTTGCAAATTTGGTACCATATGGGAGCTCATAATATTCTTTTACCAATTTAATATCCTTTCATGTCTATAGTTATTCCTTCCTCACTTCTGTTTTTCTATTTATATCTTCTCCCTGTCCCTGTCTTTGTCTCCCCCATCCTTCTCCCTCTCTCTCTCTCTCTTCCTCTCTTTCTCTCCCTCCTTCTCACTCCCAAAACTAATTGCCAGAGTCTATTTATCTATTAATGTCCTAAAAGCTTTTACTTTTTTGTTTTTCCTCATTTTTTGGGTGGATTTGTTCCCTATGTATTGATTTCTGTTAGTGTCTTTATTATTTTCTTCTTCCTTATTTCTCTGGGTTTGTTATGTTGCCCTTTTTTCCCACTTTCCAAGTTCAAGGATTGGCTCATTTTTTCCAACCCTTTTTCTTTCTTGATGAATGTACTTAAAATAAATCTTCATTTAAATGATACTTTAAAGTGTCATATACATGTTTATATGCATTATTCAGTTTATATTCTTTCATTTCTCTTTTCTTTTTTAGTATATGTTATTTAGCATTGTTTTACTTGGTTCTAGACACATATTTTCATTTCCTCTTTTGTATTGGTCGCTTGTATTGCTTTGGGTCAGATAACTTTGATACAGATATATTGTTACTCCTGTCTGGCAAATAGTGTGGGACAGACAGTGATTCTTTTAAGACAATGGTTAGGAGAGGCAAGAGCAGGGTCCCTCCCAAAATTATCCTCTGATTCTGTGCCTAGCCATGCTCTGCCACAACAGTTTTCTCACAGTTTTTATTTTTTTTTAAATTTTTTTATTTTTTAAATTTAACATCTTTTTTGGATTCTCATAGTTTTTACATTGGTTCCTCAGATCTATGGTTCTCTCTGTCTTTTGTCCTAAGGGTGAATTTTAGGGGAAGAAGCAGCAGCCTGTGCTAGTTTGCCATCTTCTCAGGAACTAGAAGCTACTAGTATTTTCTATTCATTGACTATTTCAGCATTCAATAACTATTGATTAAGCAATGACAACGTCCAGAATAGTTCTAGGTGCTGAGCATTAAGTGGTGAAAAAGACACGCTAACCTCCTTACACTTTCATTGATAAAACCTTATTGCTTCCAAGCCAAAATGAAATATATCTATACATTTATAAATGCAAAACTAACTGATTGGTCACATTAATGTAAGCATAAATATGTGATAGTGTCCAGAGAAGCAGAGGACTGGCTGACTGCAGTATTTGCTGCTCCATTTCCTTTTGTTCTGTCAGATGCAGATAGGCCAAAATTGGTAAATCACATTTAATTATGGAAATAATCCATGATGTTATGTGGGAACTTTTTCTTCCATTTTAACATTTTTCAAAAATCAGAATGTTTAGGCTCCCTGAGTGTATTTGTTTGCTGGGGCTGCCATAGCAAAGTACCAGACTGGGTGGCTTAAACAACAGAAATTTATTTTCAATTTATTTTCAGTTCTGGAAGCTAGAAGTCTGAGATCAAGGTGTTGGCAGCGTTGGTTTCTTCCAAGGCCTCTCTCCTTGGCTTGTTGATGGCTGGCTTCTTCTAGTTTCTTCATATGGTCTTCCCCCTGATATGTCTGTGTCCTAATCTCCTCTTCTAATAAGGACACCAGTCTGATATGATAAACACCCTATTTATTTTTTTTTACTTTAATTATCTCTTCAAAAACCTTATCTCCAAATATAGTTACATTCTGAGGTATTGGTTTGGACTTCATCATATGAATTTTTGGGGGATACAATTCAGTCGATAACTATGGGAAGTATGTAACAATGAAGTGTTTCTTAATATTATTATAACAAATGTTACTGGTAGATATTCTCTATGATTAAATTAGTAGAACTAGATATTTCCATAAGTTAACTTTGGAGTTGATTTTTTGGAGTAGTTAAAATAATGTGACTATGTGTTTAAGCTTTTCAGGGCTAACGTTAGAAGAAATTACTAAACTTATTTTTGATGGACAAACCTGAATTACAGAGGGACAACCTCACACAATTATGTCAGACAGGATTGCTTTCAACTGATATTTCCTGAACAGTATTTAAGAGTCTTTAACTTTTTTTGTAAGTGTTATTCTCTTCCAAATTTCCCATTCTTTTGTACTAATTTTTGCTTGTAAGCATACAGGCAAAATTGATTGACAAAGAAGAGAGAATGGCTACTTACATTGTGTGTATATGTGGAAGTCTATCGAATTATGTAGAAAAGCAGGGTCATGTAGTGGAAAGAACCCTGAGAATGATGGGCTGGGAGTGAGGACAGTTAAGTAAGACTCTAGGAGCTTCTACTACATGTTGAGATAAGTATAGGTAAATGGCCAGACCGGTGGATGACCAGGGGAAGGGTTGGGGGAGTTGGTGGGAAACCCAGGAGAGTCTCCTTAAGGCCATAGATATGTCTTTAGAAAAGACTGGTCAACCCATACTGGTTAATAGAGTCTTCCTGGATCTGAAAGGTGGACAATGTTTATTGCATAAAATCAAACTAGAACCCATTTGGCTGGTTTAAAGATGGGTTGTGTTAGAAAAAGCCTATAGAGACTATCTACTCAGTACTACTTTATTGGGTATAGTTCAGTATGACATTATGATATCATTTATATATTATTTTTATCATCAGCACCTGAAAGTGTGTAAGCTCTCTCTGAATGAATTTAACTATTAAATTAAGCCACAAGGATTATTCAGAAGTCTCATTAAATACTTATGGAAGAAATCAAACTTTTCTTTAGGATAAAACTTCAGAATGTGTAGAAGGTGTATGGATCTGCTGATTAAAGTGCTCTTCTTTTTATGTTGTAAGCAGCTCACCTTCTGTTCATGACTCAGTGGGATTAAAAAAGCTTATAATTTCTCCATCACTGTTGACTCATATAAATAATAATCTCATGGTACATTTATTACTTACTTGTTTTCCCTGCTAACTTTCTACCGTCTCTTATCTTTAGAATTCTTGTTTTGCCTTTAAAGGGAGATGAAGTTCATTGTCTCTTGCGGACCATTCTCAAGAACTTTTTACAGCTTAAATTAACAGAGGAATTGGGTCAGTTTTTATTAAGCAGATAAGACTTGTAGACATTCTCTGGAATCACAGCTGTGTCAGTTAATGAACTGCAGAGAAGCTCTTGTTTCACTGATGTCTTGACAATTCACAAAATAATTAACAGCATAGCTGTTTTACTAATGGAATATTTTGTGTTCAGAGTGTTGTGATAGCAGACTTCAAAAATTGCTAAAGAGTGGAAAAGCATGTACCCTGATCTGTGTAATGGGTATTCACTGAAGAAACAGTGTAAATGTGCCAACTTTACTAATTCAGGTCAGGGTATCTCAACTTTAGTCCTTTTGACATTTTGGGTCCAGTACTTCTTGTGTAGACTGTTTAGTAGAATTCCTGGCCTCTATCTAATAGATGCCACTAGCGTACCCTACCTGTTCCACTCTCCCAGTTGTGACCATTAAAAATGTCCCCAGACACTGCCAAATATCCTCGGGCGGGGGGCAAAATTGCTCTCGCTGAGAACCACTGGCTTAGATCAATGTTCAAATTTACCCTAGAAACTGAAGCAGTCAACTTTCCAGTTGGTAAAATAGAGTTGTGGAAGGGTTGGTCTCTTTCCTAGTCAGACACAGCAGCAACAACAATGACAATAACAACAACGACAGCTACGGCCCTTGGGCTAAGGAGATGGAAAGGAACATTTGCTGGACACAAACCAAGTACCAGGGACTATCCTAGGCCCTTTATGTTGTTTCATTTATTCCTCCTCAAAGCCCTATGAAGAGAACATCATTGTTCTCATTCTACTCCCCTTTGAACTGAGGCTCAAGGTGATTAAGCTACCTGCCCAGCGTCAAATACCTGATAGGTGATGCAGTTAGGATGAAACCTAGTCAGACCCATCTCCAAACAAAAATTTGGAGGGAGCTCCTTTAAACTGTACCTATTCTCCAAAGTTTAAGAATATTCTTTCTTGGCCATGAGGTTGGTCCTGTCTTCTCACCCCCCTCCTTTGTACCCAGATTGAAAATCACACTGATTCATGTATCTCAAAGGTAGTCACTCCAACAATTGATAATGGAGAAAAAAATTTCTTATTACAAGCACATTAATTCCTAAATTACAAGACCTTCTTTCTAATAACAAAGTTTGATAGACTTAACTTTAGTACTTTTATTGTTTTCTTGGAGAGAGGGGTTATGGCTAATAACCCAACCAGATGACTAACAAGTAGATAGAAAAACTAACGAGGGGTAAAATTCTAAGTTAAAGATATAAATGTCAAGTTTGAGATTTCTATTTTATCGCTAAGAAACACAGTGTATTACACTAAGCGTAGACATTTAGAAAGATATTGCTAAGTAACAACAATAATAATGAATGGCACATATTTTAAGAACAGTTAATTAATGCCCATGCTCAGATTATGTAATTGCTGTTAAGCACAGAATAATTTATATAAAGAAAAAAAGGGGATCCATAGTTAAAATTGGAAACCATAAACATCATTATGAACAAGCCATTGTGACATTTTTTCCCATATTATAAGAATTCTGGGCTTTCTCCCAATAGTAGCTACATTAAACACCGAAACATCTGAAACAGATGTTGCATGTTTTTTCCATAATTTCCAAGGATTTTATGTATTTCAAATGGTAGGTAGGGAGGGATAGAAAGTCATTTAATACCCCTATCATGCATATGTTTTATTATACTTTTGTGAATCTGCTTGGATAGGTGCTCTCCAAAGTCTAATCTTGAGAAATTTGTTCCATTCTTTGGAAAGACATATATATTAAATGTCATACTTAGTAAATATTATAAAACCAGAGGGTATGAAAAAACATTTGCTCTCAGGAAAACCCACTTATGCTATATCTGTTGTCTGAATTAACAAAACAATAAAATGAAAAAAAAGAAAACAATTTTAAAAATGTCTTCAGGAAGGGGTTCTATAAGTACCTTGCCTTTCTGTTGGAAATTCACTGCCTATCATTTTTTCCCCCATCCTCTCCTAAAAAGCAGCTTATATTTGTCTCTGAGTCATCCTAGAGACTGAAGACCACTAACCTTACTCTATTTTAAACGATTTAATTGTAGTTCTTTAGAGCCTTCATTTTCTGACTTCTTTTAATTAGGTTCCTGACAGTCTTATAATTTCTCCTTATAACTCTTTAAAATATTACCTGGATTGTTAGGAATTATTATTTTATTTCATGAGAAAGACTTTCTCAGGATTTTCCTGATCTTTTCTCTGAATACCTGGGGAGAAGCCCAGGAAGAGGATGCAAACTCTCTCTGTATTTGCAGTTCCTGAGGGCTTTACTCTGTTGCCAGGGCACACTCAGTCTCAAGCAACTGACCACACATCCAGCTCAGGGGCGCCAAACCATGGTCGCTGTGAATTTTTTTCTAAATAAGCTTCTACTGGGATACATCCATGCTCATTCATTTACCTATTAGCTAAGTCTGTTTTTTACATAGCTGAGTATTTGTGATCCAGTCTGTGTGGCCTCCAAAGCTGAAAATATTTACTATCTGGCCCCATGAAGAAAAAGTTTGCTGACCCTTGATCTCTTCTTATCAGTGTCCAGATGTATCTCGGCCAATTAAATCACTGTTCACCTCTGGTCTCTTCTTGCAGGCACCTGACTCTTCTTATATATTTTGGGCCCCTTGGTTGCCCTGTGACCTTAGCAATTCAATTAAGTTCAAGTTGTCAACTTGCTGTTTGTTTATTGCTATAGACTGAATATTTGCATGCCCTTAAAATTTTTGTATTAAATCCTAATGCACAATGTGATGGTATTAGGAGCTGGGGACCTTTGGGAGGTGATTAGGTTATAAAGGTGGAGATCTCATGAATGGGATTAGTGCCCTTATAAAAGAGACCCAAGGGAGCTCCCTTGCCCCTTGTAGCATGCGAGGACACAGTGGTGTCTGTGAACCAGGAAGCAGATCCTTATCAGATATTGAATCTGTCAGAACCTTGATCTTGGACTTCCCAGCCTCCACACCTGCGAGAAATAAATTTCTGTTGGCTATAAGCCACCCAGTCTATGGTATTCCATTATTGCAGCCCAAATGAACTAAGACATCCATAATATCATTTTTGTTTAAAGCTGGGAGTGAAGGTTTTTCAGCTCTCTGTGTCTCCAAGTGATACCCAAAAGTTGTCATCTTCCCTCCCCTCCTTTTTTTTTTTTTTCCACTTACAATTAATTTATCTCTTAAAGAGTCTGGGTAGTTTGGTAGATTTTCCAACAGTCTGCTTTTTTTTTTTTTTTTTTTTTTGAGTAACATTAAATAATATGGCACCTTGCTTTCTGAGATTTCCTGGTTTGGTTCCTAAACTCTCTTTTCTGAGTTTTCTCATTTCCTCCTCCCTCTTGTCTCTATTCTACTGTATTTTGATGCCATTCCCCATAGTTCTTCCTTGGTGTGGAGCTCTGTTCAGGAAGGCAGCTTGGAAGGTCCTTGTTTAGAAGTCATAGGCATTAAACTAGTCCAGCTCCGTCAGCCCTCACCATGGGACACTATTGGAGTGGGGAAAACCCCTTCTATTCAGTTGCGGTTCTTAAAACTTTTCAGTGGCACTTTTCAGCGACTACCCAGTGGCTACTTTGGGATTCTTTTGTTCTCAGGTCTTCAGTGGCGCTGTTGATTCCCTCTGTTTCTTTTCACGAAGTGGTGATACCTAGCAGGGCTTGTGGCTGTTAGTGATTTGAAACCACTCATGTTTACTTTGAGGCTTTGCAGAGCATCTTGTCACTTATCTTTGGTAAATGTTGTCCATGAGCTCTTAGTTTTGCAGTGTAGTGCCTTTCTATGTTTTTATATGGAGAGTCAGAGGATTCAAAATTATGTTTCCATGGTTGCCACCATTTTTGCAGAATTCCTGACTCAATTTTTTTGATTAGTTAAGTTTATTTGAATGTAGTATGTTACAATATTTGAGAATAATAATAATAAAATAATTTGAGTTTTTATTAAACACGGTCACATTTGGGTACATGCAAGGTGGTTGTCAGGTGAACAAACTGGTAGTGCATGCATTTAAAAATTATAATAATGATAACTGCTCTTTTCTGATCATTTTCTGTGTGCATTGTCTGAATTAACCTTAGGACATACATAGTATTTGTTTTTACCATTTTACAGATAAGGGGACTGAGGCTTGAAGAGGTTAAGCATGATTTGCACAAGGTAACACAACTAGTAATTGGGGAGCTGGAATTCTAACAAAGCAAGTCTGAGTGCAAAGGCCATGCCTGGACCACTGTAATACACTTGCAGTTGTTCAGCAAGGCCTATTTTTATTCCTTTCTCTTCTTTCCATTTCCTTACCCCCTGCCTTAATCTTCTGTAAAAGCTTCTAAAAATACCCCCCTGATCCTTGCACAGCTTCCTCCTTGCCTGCTGACATCAATCTGATTCCTTGCTTAATTGTAAGAATCCAAAATGAAAAACGTTAAAACATCTGTTATAAGTTCTAATTGGTCAGAAAGATATATGAATGAATGGATAATGTTACAGTCCACATTTTATTCCCCAGAAGAAATTTCAACTATTCCACCATTATTGGTTCATGCTTATTCTTTCCCGCTTCCAATGACTGCCCATTACAAATCCTGTGTACTAGCCACATCAATCTGGTCACTTTCTGTAGTGTTGCCATTTAGTTTCATCCACTCACACTGTTGCCATCTCTTCATGGATGTCCTTTTTCCGTTGCCATCCTTTAAAGCCAGATGCTTAGGTGGCCAGTTCTATGAAGCGTTCCCTAGTTTCCGCCAGTGCAGAGGCAGAATTTATGGTTCCTTAATGGTCCTCGCAGAGTCATTGGAAAGGATCTTTATCATAACATTCATTCCTCAGAGCATGTTTAGGTGAGTTTTTGTGAACCTGTCTGATCTCCTAGACTCTGAGTTGACCAAGGAGTGGGGTATACTTTACTCATCTTCGTAACTCCAGAGTCTCGACAGTGCCTGGAACACAGCAGTTACTTAAATCAGTTTTATTAGATGAACCCAATTAGTATCAGTGAGCTTATATTGCTAGTTATAAGTCTAACTTCTTGATTAGAAAACAAATACTTAACAATTGCATACTTACTTTGCCTTTCTGTTATTACTTATCTAATAACATATGTTCGAAACTGTACTTAAATCAGCATGGCTAGACAGGCAGACAGCAGTTGTTTATACTTATATTTGCCACAAAATTAACTTTTTTTCTTGCTTGGCAGTTCTCTGAGAATTATCTGAGTGTGAATAGTATTTCTTCATGTGGCTCATCATGCCCAGAAAATTAAATATTTTTAATTAACATTTATAATCAGCTTTTCCTATTCTTGGGTCTAGTGGTTTATATTCATTTAAACAAATTGAATTTTAAAGATAAATTAAACACTGCCTTTGCAAAGCCTTATTCAGATTGATTTTTTTCTCCAACCTCACATGCTTTATCAACCTACATTTCCATCATTCATTTATTCATTCACTCATTTAATACATCACAGATATATTGAAAGCTAATACCTGTCATCTCTAGATAGGTCTAGTATTTGCCCAAGTCAGGGGTAACGGACCTTTCTGGAAAACACTCTGCTTTGATTTTTTAAATTACAATGAGACAGAAATTTCAGGACATCAAGAGACATAAACTAGACAAAATGGTTTTACTATTCATTTATTTTCTGATCAAATTCAATCTTAAACAATATTCAGATATTAGTTGAACTATTTCTGGTCCTCTGCCTAAAGGTGAAATTATTCACTTGTCCTAGTGGGTCTAGGTTCCAAGTTATCATTATTCTCTTAAATAACTATTGCAAAGGGGTGATTTCTGGCTCCATCATCTCAGGGGAGAAGTTATGGGTCTTTGGATGACGTTCAAGCATAATTTTCTTACCTCAGTTTTGATGCTTCAGAGAAAATTTATCTCTATTTTTAAATAGAAATATGGAGCAAAAAAATTCTAGGTAACTAGAGGGTATTTGGTGTTCTCCTTCCTTATTGCAGTATGCAGTCTCTAGTTTTGGAAAATGGCACACAGACCTTAAGGCAGCTTGTTTAGGACAGCAGTTACAATATATACAGTCTGCTAATGCCTCCAGCTTCCCACAAGAAGGGAGACTTGTTTCGAGTGGGTGTTGTTGGTGTGTTTTTCAGGCTTCACGGAGGAGATTTTTCTCAAGGATCTGCCATAGACAGGGATACAAATCCAAGTAATGCCTGATTCTTTATCCCAGGTAGGATATACTGTAACTAGGAAAACATATTGCCAGTGATTATAAAACAGTGTGGCAAGTTCTTTTGAGTTAGTAATTTACTAGAATAGATAGTATTATTTTATTTTAAAATAATTTTCAAGGCTAAGGTTTCACCAAAGACAACTTGTAGATAAAGTGCTCTCCTAGAGTAATAGCCGATGAGCTATATAATTTGGTCATATTTTTAAATAAGCTTTGCTTTCTAATTTCTGTGGGAGATCTGAATTAGATTCTGAAAACAAGCTAGGAAAGACCAGTAGAGACATCATTCAAGAATTTCAAAAATCTAGCTCTTGGGGACAATTTGCTGTGAGTAAAAAGCCATAAGTAGCCCCCAATAGCATTGTTATATTACAGTGATTATAGTTCAGAGCTTGGGGCTTTGCAGTCAGACACACGGGGATTCAACTTCTGTATCCTTATTGTGTGACCTTGGACAAGTTACTTAGCTATTCTAAGTATCGTTTCTTTACTGTGCAAAGCTTCAGAAATTATCTTGAGGATTAAAGAGATTATGGTTTTAACAGTTCATGGTACAGTGCCTGGCACATAGTAAGCCCTCAAAATATATTTACTATAATATTTGTAGTTACTGCAATAATTCCCCAGAATTATTTAAATATTTGTTTAATTATCTAATTATTAAATATTGAATATTTTAAAATATTTCAAATAATTTACAGTATATCTATTCAAGTAAGTGTCAAAATTAAAAAGTGAGATAAAAGTGTTAATGAAGGAATCATGGCAGGACACCCAGACCTCTGAAAGAATGGTCATAAATCTAATCCTCAGCTATGGGCAGTGGGCAGGAGGGCAGGTAATTTGTTGAGATGCATCTTTTTAAATGGACTCAAAAGGATCAGGAGATGCTTCTACTTTTGGCTCATTTATAGTGGAGACAATGCCATTTTTATAGTACAATTCACTACTCTGAGCACTTTCTTCTTATTTTATATCCTAGATGCCAGTTTGGTCACTAGAAGTTTTCATGAGGAGCACTGAAGCAGATCAAAGAGAATTGCACTGTTTTGGGAATTTTTTTATCCAAGTTGCTTAAAAACCCATTAAAGTCTCTTGACCAAAAAGAGTATACCTTTCCAATAACTAGTGCACTTCAGAGTCTTTCTCCTTTGGTCATGCTGAATAAAAAAATCTTTCTGATATTTTGTTCTTTTTCAGTATGTTTTCAGTACTCTATGAAGTCCACCATATTAGTTATTTATTGCTGCTGTAACAAATTACCACAAACATAGTGGCTTAAAACAACATACGTTTTACAGTGCTGGAGGTCAGAAGTCTGGAAAGGGTCCATCAGGCTAAAATTTAAGTGTCAGCAGGGCTGTGTTTCTTCAGGAGGCTCTAGTGGACAATCTGTTTCCTTGCTTCTTCCAGCTTCTAGAAGCCTGCCTGTATTGCTTAGTTCCTGGACCCCTTCCATCTTCAAAGCCATCAGAGTAATATTTCAAATCTATGTCTCTGGTTCTCCTGCCACTCTCTTTCACTTATAATGACTCAGGGTACACCTGGGTAATACTTATCTCCCCATCTCAAGATCCTTAACTTAATCACATGTGCAAGATCTCTTTTGCCAAGTAAAGTGACATACTCACAGGTTCTGAGGATTGGGGGCTGCACAGTTTACAGGGCATTATTCTGCCTACCGCAGCCATCTAGATAGTCTTTCTGTGGGTGTTGTAACACTGTTGATCAGATAATTACATTTTTCACATTTAACAATGGTGCAGTTAGATTTCCAGACTGCTCTTTAAGCACTGATTTAGGATAAATCTGGTCCTTTAGGCAGGTTTCTATAATAGCTCATTTTATTCCTTATGTGTTAAATTTACTGGCTCAACTCTTACAGGCTAATGTTAATTGACGTTCAAGTTCTTCTTAGTTACCTACTAGAAGTCGCAAGGATGTAGGTCATATATTTAGAAATTTCTACCTGTAGGGGTGAGGATTTCTTTTCCAAAGTTTATCTTTTAAAGTTACAAGTTTCATCCCTCCAAAAACTAAAAATAGAACTACCATATGATCCAGCAATTCCACTGCTGGGTATATATCCAGAAAAAAAACCCACCACTAATTTGAAAAGATGCAAACACCCAGGTGTTCATAGCAGCACTATTTACCATAGCCAAGATATGGAAGCAACCCCGTGTCCATCAATAGATGAATGGGTAATGAAGTTGTATATATATAAGGTGGAGTATTACTCAGCTATAAAAAGGAATGAAATTCTCACAGATATAGAAAACAAACTAGTGGTTACTATTGAGGAGAAGGAATAGGCGAGGGGAAATACAGGGGTAGGGGATTAAGAGGTACAAACAACTATGTACAAAATAGATAAGCAACGAGGATATATTGTATGGCACAGGGGATTATAGCCATTGTCTTGTAGTAACTTTCAATGGAGTATAAATCTCTAAAAATACTGAATCACTCTGCTGTATACCTGAAACTAATGTAATATTGTAAATCAACTATACTTCAATAAAGAAAAATGCAGTTAAAAGTTTCAGTTACTTGGGAAATTTATTTCCATGGAATTACTGTTTTCCTAAGGATGCTAATTCAGTTAAATATTAATGTATCATAATAGTAGTTTTTAAAATTTTAATAATTACTTTAATCTGACTTTTTTAGATGTGCTTATGCTTTTCACTGTCAGTTTAGGTAAATTATACAATGAATTTTCCTTTTTGAGGGCCTTCCATATATTGATGCTATCTATATGTCTGCATTGACTTGATGAGATGTAATAGGTACTGTTATTATAGGATTTACCGTATTAAACAGCAAAATATAAGGACAGAATAAGAATCTTTTACCTGGGAGTGACTTCTAGATGGAATACAGGCAATATTTTATTGTGCTGTCTATTCATTTTATAGGTTCTGAACTAATGACTAAATTGCAGTAGCAGGAAAGCATGATCATGACAAGGTGAAGATAACTGGGAGAAAGGACTGAGAAGAAAGAAGGGTATTTTTGTGCTTTGGACCAGCCCTCCAAATAAATAAAAATTACCTACATGAAATCTCAGGCAAATAGCTTTACATCATATTAAATAATTTAACTAATTGACAATGCAGCTAGAAAAATGATAGCATTAATTTTAAATTGTATTTTGAGTGGCATCATTGTAAGTGCTTCCTTTTTCATTGTGTTATGTACTTGGGGGCTGTTCTGTCCAATTAAATGTTCTTAAAATGTGTAATCTTAGGCCAAGGTCTGCCTCCAAGTCTATCAAAAAAGCAAATGTTATAGGAATTCCTCTCATAGAAGGCAAATTTTCAAAGGTATATGTCTTGATGCTGTCTTCTAATATATGTATTGCTTTTAGAAGTTGTACTAAGTCTTCTGAACCATTAAGCTAATGCACTTGGTATCTTATGGATACCAAGTTTGAAAAATTATAACTTGGGAACCTATTTATAGTATCCTTTTTTTAAAATAAATGTGATACATTTGATTATGTTTTTTGCAATCTACTTTTTAAAATGTTGACAGTTTTATTTTTTTTAATTTATTTTTTATATAGCAAGTTCTTATTAGTTATCTATTTTATACATATTAGTGTATATATGTTAATCCCAAACTTCCAATTTATCCCACCACCACTCCCCGCCCACTTTCCCCCCTTGCTGTCCATACGTTTGTTCTCTACATCTGTGTCTCTATTTCTGCCTTGCAAACCAGTTCATCTGTATGAATTTTCTAGATTCCACATATATGTGTTAATATACGATATTTGTTTTTCTCTTTCTGACTTACTTCACTCTGTATGACAGTCTCTAGGTCCATCCACGTCTCTACAAATGACCCAGTTTCGTTCCTTTTTATGGCTCAGTAGTACTCCATTGTATATATGTACACCATCTTCTTTATCCATTTGTCTGTCGATGGGCATTTAGGTTGCTTCCATGACCTGGCTATTGTAAATAGTGCTGCAATGAACATTGGGGTGCATGTGTCTTTTTGAATTATGGTTTTCTCTGGGTATATGCCCAGTAGTGGGATTGCTGGGTCATATGGTAATTCTATTTTTAGTTTTTTAAGAAACCTCCTTACTGTTCTCCATAGTGTCTGTATCAATTTACATTCCCACCAACAGTGCAAGAGGGTTCCCTTTTTTCCACACCCTCTCCAGCATTTGTTGTTTGTAGATTTTCTGATGATTCGCATTCTAACTGGTGTTAGGTGATACCTCATTGTAGTTTTGACTTGCATTTCTCTAATAATTAGTGATGTTGAGAAGCTTTTCATGTGCCTCTTGGCCATCTGTATGTCTTCTTTGGAGAGATCTCTATTTAGGTCTTCTGCCCATTTTTTGATTGGGTTGTTTGTTTTTTTTAATAGTGAGCTTCATGAGCTGGTTATGTAGTTTTGAGATTAATCCTTTGTCCATTGATTCGTTTGCAAATATTTTCTCCCATTCTGAGGGTTGTCTTTTCATCTTGTTTATGGTTTCCTTTGTTGTGCAAAAGCTTTTAAGTTTCATTAGGTCCAATTTATTTATTTTTGTTTTTATTTCCATTACTCTAGGAGGTGGATCAAAAAAGATCTTTCTGTGATTTATGTTATGTTTTCCTCTAAGACTTTTATAGTGTCCCATCTTACATTTAAGTCTTTAATCCATTTGGAGTTTATTTTCGTGTATGGTGTTAGGAAGTGTTCTAATTTCATTCTTTTACAGGTAGCTGCCTAGTTTTCTCAGCACCACTTATTGAAGAGACTGTCTTTTCTCCATTGTATATCCTTGCCTCCTTTGTCATAGATTAGTTGACCATAGGTGCTTGGGTTTATCTCTGGGCTTTCTATCCTGTTCCATTGATCTATAGTTCTGGTTTTGTGCCAGTACCATACTGTCTTGATTACTGTAGCTTTGTAGTATAGTCTGAAGTCTGGGAGCCTGATTCCTCCAGCTCCGTTTTTCTTTCTCAAGATTGCTTTGGCTATTCAGGGTCTTTTGTGTTTCCATACAAATTGTGAAATTTTTTGTTCTAGTTCTGTGAAAAATGCCAGCGGTAGTTTGATAGAGATTGCATTGAATCTGTAGTCATTGCTTTGGGTAGTATAGTCATTTTCACAATGTTGATTCTTCTAATCCAAGAACATGGTATATCTCTCCTTCTGTTTATATCATCTTTAATTTCTTTCATCAGTGTCTTATAGTTTTCTGCATACAGGTCTTTTTTCTCCTTAGGTTTATTCCTAGGTGTTTTATTCTTTTTATTGCAATGGTAAATGGGAGTGTTTCCTTAATTTCTCTTTCAGATTTTTTGTTGTTAGTGTATAGGAATGCAAGAGATTTCTGTGTATTAATTTTGTATCCTGCAACTTTACCAAATTCATTAATTAGCTCTAGTAGTTTTCTGGTGACATCTTTAGGGTTACCTATGTATAGTATCATGTCATCTGCAAACAGTGACAGTTTTACTTCTTTCCCAATTTGGATTCCTTTTATTTCTTTTTCTCCTCTGATTGCCATAGCTAGGACTTCCAAAACTATTTTGAATAATACTGGCAAGGGTGGACATCCTTGTCTTGTTCCTGATCTTAGAGGAAATGCTTTCAGTTTTTCACCATTGAGAATGATGTTTGCTGTGGGTTTGTCATATATAGCCTTTATTATGTTGAGGTAGGTTCCCTCTGTGCCCACTTTCTGGAGAGTTTTTATCATACATGGGTGTTGAATTTTGTCAAAAGCTATTTCTGCATCTATTGAGAATATCACATGGTTTTTATCCTTCAGTTTGTTAATGTGGTGTATCACATTGATTAGTTTGCGTATATTGAAGAATCTTTGCATCCCTGGGATAAATCCCACTTGATCATGGTGTATGATCCTTTTAATGTGTTGTTGGATTCTGTTTGCTAGTATTTTGTTGAGGATTTTTGCATCTATATTCATCAGTGATATTGGTCTGTAATTTTCTCTTTTTTTTTATTTTCAAAATTCTATTTATTTATTTATTTTGGTTGCGTTGGGTCTTTGTTGTTGCGCATGGGCTTTCTCTAGTTGCAGAGAGCAGGGGCTACTTTTCGTTGCGGTTTGCGGGCTTCTCATTGTGGTGGCTTCTCTTGTTACAGAGCATGGACTCTAGACGCGTGAGCTTCAGTAGTTGTGGCTCCTGGGCTCTAGAGCACAGGCTCAGTAGTTGTGGCATGTGAGCTTAGTGCTCCATGGCATGTGGGGTCTTCCCAGACCAGGGCTCGAACCTGTGTCTCCCGCATTGACAGGTAGATTCTCAACCACTGTGCCACCAGGGAAGCCCTGTAATTTTCTTTTTTTGTAGTATCTCTGTCTGGTTTTGGTATCAGGGTGATGGTAGCCTCCTAGAATGAGTTTGGGAGTGTTCCCTCCTCTGCAATTTTTTGGAAGAGTTTGAGAAGGATGGGTGTTAGCTCTTCTCTAAATGTTTGATATAATTCACCTGTGAAGCCATCTGGTTCTGGACTTTTGTTTGTTGGAAGATTTTTAATCACAGTTTCAATTTCATTACTTGTGATCAGTCTGTTCATATTTTCTATTTCTTTCTGGTTCAGTCTTGGAAGGTTATACCTTTCTAAGAATTTGTCCATTTCTTCCAGGTTGTCCATTTTATTGGCATAGAGTTGCTTTTAGTAGTCTCTTATGATGCTTTGTATTCCTGCAGTGTCCGTTGTAACTTCTCCTTTTTCACTTCTAATTTTATTGGTTTGAGTCCTCTGCCTCTTTTTCTTGACGAGTCTGCTAAAGATTTGTCAATTTTTTTCATCTTCTCAAAGAACCAGGTTTTAGTTTTATTGACCTTTGCTATTGTTTTCTTTGTTTCTATTTCATTTATTTCTGCTCTGATCTTTATGGCTTCTTTCCTTCTACTAACTTTGGATTTTGTTTGTTCTTCTTTCTCTAGTTCCTTTAGATGTAAGGTTAGATTGTTTATTTGAGATTTTTCTTGTTTCTTGAGGTAGGATTGTAATGCTCTAAACTTCCCTCTTAGAACTGCTTTTGCTGCATCCCATAGGTTTTGGATCACTGTATTTTCATTGTCATTTGTCTCTGGGTATTTTTTGATTTCCTCTTGGATTTCTTCAGTGATCTCTTGGTTATTTAATAATGTAATGTTTAGCCTCCATGTGTTTCTGTTTTTTACGTTTTTTTCCCTGTAATTTATTTCTAATCTCATAGTGTTGTGGTCAGAAAAGATGCTTGATATGATTTTAATTTTCTTAAATTTACCGAGGCTTGATTTGTTACCCAAGATGTGATCTATCCTGGAGAATGTTCTGTGTGCACTTGAGAAGAAAATGAAATCTGCTGTTTTCAGATGGAATGTCCTATAAATATCAATTAAATCTATCTGGTCTGTTGTGTCATTTAAAGCTTGTGTTTCCTTTTTAATTTTCTGTCTGGATGATCTGTCCATTGGTGTAAGTGAGGTGTTAAAGTCCCCCACTATTATTGTGTTACTGTCGATTTCCTCTTTCATAGTTGTTAGCATTTGCCTTATGGATTGAGGTGCTCCTCTGTTGGGTGCCTACATATTTATAATTGTTATATCTTCTTCTTGGATAGATCCCTTTATCATTATGTAGTGTCCTTCCTTGTCTCTTGTAACATTCTTTATTTTAAAGTCTATTTTATCTGATGTGAATATTTCTACTCCAGCTTTCTTTTGATTTCCATTTGCATGGAATATCTTTTTCCATCCCCTCACTTTCAGTCTGTATGTGTCCATAGGTCTGAAGTGGGTCTCTTGCAGACAGCATATATTTGGGTCTTGTTTTTGTATCCATTCAGCAAGCCTGTGTCTTTTGGTTGGAGCATTTAATCCATTCACGTTTAAGGTAACTATTGATATGTATGTTCCTATGACCATTTTCTTAATTGTTATGGGTTTGTTTTTGTAGGTCCTTTTCGTCTCTTGTGTTTCCCACTTAGAGACGTCCCTTTTAGCATTTGTTGTAGAGCTGGTTTGGTGGTGCTGAATTCTCTTAGCTTTTGCTTGTCTGTAAAGCTTTTGATTTCTCCCTGGAATGTGAATGAGATCCTTGCCGGGTAGAGTAATCTTGGTTGTAGGTTCTTCCCTTTCATCACTTTAAATATGTCATGCCACTCTCTTCTGGCTTGTAGAGTTTCTGCTGAGAAATCAGCTGTTAACCTTATGGGAGTTCCCTTGTATGTTATTTGTCGTTTTTCCCTTGTTGCTTTCAGTAATTTTTCTTTGTCTTTAATTTTTGTCAGTTTCATTACTGTGTATCTCGGCGTGTTTCTCCTTGGGTTTATCCTGCTTGGGACTCTCTGCACTCCCTGCACTTGGGTGGCTATTTCCTTTCCCATGTTAGGGAAGTTTTCGACTATAGTCTCTTCAAATATTTTCTTGGGTCCTTCCTGTGTCTCTTCTCCTTCTGGGGCTCCTATAATGTGAATATTGCTGTGTTTAATGTTGTCCCAGAGGTCTCTTAGGCTGTCTTCATTTCTTTTCATTCTTTTTTCTTTTTTCTGTTCCATGGCCATGAATTCCATCATTCTGTCTTCCAGGTCACTTATCCGTTCTTCTGCCTCAGTTATTCTGCTATTGATTCCTTCTAGTGTATTTTTCATTTCAGTTATTGTATTGTTCATCTCTGGTTTTTTGTTCTTTAGTTCTTCTAGGTTTTTGTTAAAATTTTTGCATTTTCTTGATCTTAGCCTCCATTCTTTTTTTGAGGTCCTGGATCATCTTCACCATCATTATTGTGAATTCTTTTTCTGGAAGGTTGCCTATCTCCACTTCATTTAGTTGTTTTTCTGGGGTTTTATCTTGTTCCTTCATCTGGTACAAAGTCCTCTGCCTTTTTATTTTGTCTGTCTTTCTGTGAGTGTGTTTTTCGTTCAGCAGACTACAGAATTGTGGTTCTTCTTGCTTCTGCTACCTGCCCTCTATAGTATCCATTCTTTCTTCACTAGAATCACACGTTTTCAGTGACTTTGGACTTCTCTGAGATAACATGAGGTCTGGGCTGGAGAGATAACTTGATGGTATGAAGTAGCTAATGTAATAATATGTCTTGATTGCTTCCTATATATTGTGTTTCCCACTTAATCATCATAATAATCCTGTAAGGAATGAGCTGGAAACCCCACTTTCCAGATAAGAAAATTGATGTTTAGACAGATGTTCAAATACTTACTTTAGTTTTTTAAAAAATTAATATAAACAAGTAGATCTCTTCTCATCCACATGACTCTCTGCTCTCAAGTTTCTTTCCAAATTATCTACTCTCTCCAATTATTCCACAGTGCTTTACTCTAAATATTCTATATTTTATCCCATGTTCAAGGTATCAATATTTTGTGTTCTTGTAACCCATGCATATTGGTTTCCTTAGGGTTGCTGTAAGGAAGTGCCATATACTGGGTGACTTAAGAGAATGGAAATTTATTATCTTACAATTCTGGAGAAGTTCAAAATCTAGGTATCTGCAGGGCCATGCTCCACTAAGACATTTAGTAGACTCCTGCCTTGCCTGTTTGTTGGTGGCTGTTGGTGGCTATCAGTCTGTTGCTTGGCTTGCAACTGCAGCCTCTGTCATTACATGGCATTTTCCCAGTGTGTCTGTGTTTTCACATGGTATTCTCCTTCCTGTGTCTCTCCTCCTCTTATAAGGACACCAGTCATATCAGAATAAGGCCCTACCCTACTCCAGTATGACCTCATCTGAACTAATTACATGGGTTACAACTCTAGTTTCAAATAAGGTAATATTCTGAAGACCTGGGGGTTGGAATTTCAACATACCTTCTTTGGGGGACACAATTCAACCCATAACACCATGAGTACTATATTTGGAAAAACAGAATTATTTTTATGAATTGTGTTTTTTTGGCATTACATCCTCAACTTTGTATCAAAGGACTAATGATTGTATGAAAACAATTATTGTACTTTTTATAAATAAGCTGTTTTCTAAGTTTGTCCCAAGAAAAACTAGTTTTTCAAGATACTCTAAGAAAAGTGGAGTGCATGATCAAATAATGGTGAGATTAACTGAATGTTAGTCTACATTTTATGTACCCTTCTTGGAGACCTAGTGCCCCTTAAGATATTAAGGTCATTCAAAAGTCCTGTGTGAAATATATTGAACCTAACCTTAAGTTCTCCAAATGTGTTAGATGCCGGAAACTCTTAATTATGTTAACACAGTACTTTGTACAGCTGTTTTGGAAAATGACCAATCAGGGAATCACAACATATATACTATTGTCCCTTTTCATTAGGAATATGGAAAGATTAATTTACGTTTGTATGCTTCAGTTTTCTCAACTGTAAAATAAGAATAATAATTACAGTTATAGCATAAAAATGATTTAGACTATTTAGTAAGATAAAACAGGCAAAGAGTATGACCCAATATTAGACCATAAAAAGTATTCAATGCATGTTTATCATTAATGTGATTTAGTGTTATATTTAGTCAATATTTGTCACTAGGCATTAATCCAGAGTGATGTTGAGATCCATCAAACAAGAGGACCATATTTATTAGCTTGAACACAATTTCTATATAATTCACAGAATAAAGAGAACATACTTTTTATTCTCAGAGTATTTAAGTACTTTAGCTTTTTACAGCAATATCTCAAGAAAAAAGATTATATTAGAATCTATGTAATATGTATAATAATGGAGGAAATTATGCAATATATTTTACGGAGAGTTTTTTGGAGGATGAGTAAAATTAAGAAGGTTCTTCATTCAGAATACTAGTCATTGTACTCTTAAAAAGTTAAGTGAAGCCCCTGGAGCAATTGAAAAATATAAGGCTGAGAGAACTTGTAATAAAAGCCTCGGAATGCTGTGTTTTCTCCTTTTGTCCTTTATGTCAGGTATTTAGTTGCCAATTTCTTTTTTTCTGTTTCCTAGGTGCTCTCTTCTATCACTTATTTCAACCCTTACTCTTTTAAAATACACCATAAACTGGAAAGCTGATAATGAGAGTCATTCAATTCTTTCCAAAATAATAAAGATGGCTGAAAGCTTTTTTTTTCTTCTGCAGATTTTTGAGTATATTTTTCTACATGGTTGAAATTGCTAGCTTCATAATCTCTACCAAGTTGGTAAAATGTTACTGTATTATGTCCCTTAAAATGATTATTTTTGTGTAAGCTAAAGATAAGCACCCAGCTACCACTTCACTATTATTTCTTAGTTTCTGAATGTCCCTCTTACCCCATCAGTTCCTTATAATCTCTCCAAGTGGGTGCTTGCTACCACCATGCCTCTTACAGCTAGACCACTTGAGTCACCAGCTTGTCCTCCTGCCCATTAGAGGATATGGACTGCTCTGCCAGCACAACTTTATACTGTATGACAGTTCTGTCTTGGAAGAGCTGCAGACTATGCTTGGGGTCTCCCTTGGATATTTAAAAATGTCACTTTCTTCTTTGTCAATCATTTCACTCAGAAGAATCATAATTCTAAAAGGATGGCTAGAAATTTTCTATTCAGGTCTTTCTAAATTCAAAAATCTTCACACTCATTTCTTAACCATTAAATATATTAAATTTTGTCTGGCTGTTTGTGGATATGTCATTTGAGGGAATTATTATTTATTTATTTTTTTGTTAATAAAGAATTCTAGTTAAAAGAAGGATATACACCAGGTATATATTATCAGTTTTCAAAGGGCTCATAGAACCAGAATGTATGGCAGTAATAAAAGTTTGCTACAGATATTTCTTTTTTGTTTAATAAATGTTTAGGCATCATTTGGTGAGTCCAGGTCATAATTTTAAGAATACTTTACTATTATATTTAGAAATATGGATTAGTATTTAATAATCTGCCAAGTAAAATCATTTGTCCTTGCTAGTACTTTACATACACTGTTTCATTTAATCTTTCATTGGCCATAGGAATTTGGCTTTATTATCTCATGTATTGCATATAATGAAGCCAAGGTTCAAGGATTTAACTTGTTCTTCCCAGTGGATAGATGACAGGGCTGGGATTTCATCTCACAGTCACCTGAAACCTCAGAGTAAATGTTTCCTACTCTACCGTACTGCTTCTAATGACACAGGATAAAGAAAAATCAGAGAAGAGGTGAGACCAGATTAACTCTTGAAGTATGAGAATTTGGTAGGCAGTGTGAGAAAGTAGGTAACAGACTAGAAAGCTTAAAATTGTTAGAGTAGGTGGTAAATAATTATTGAAGGATTTGATCCAGGGTGATGGAATGTCATGGTGAAAATAGTGAATTAAAAAAAAATTAATGTGATGTCTATGTCAGGGTAACTAGAAAGAGGTAGTGTTTGAACATTAAAATGAATTAGGAGTTTATTGTAGTAATTGAGATGAGAATGATGAAAACTTTGCCTAAGTTAATAAAAGAGGAGATTTTGGAAGGCAGTGTCTTTAGAACTTATTTGGGGATGAAAGAGATGAAAGAGAAAATGAAGATGCTGAAATTTGTGTTTTAAATAATTGAAAGAATTTTGATAATATTGATTGAAGTAAGGAAGCAATGTAAAGCAGTACTTTGCTGAGGAAGAAAAAGTAATGTATTTAGAGAATTGTGGGTTGATGGTTGGACAATACAGTGGAATCTCTAGTGGACTATAGATGGAACTGAACTCAAGTGTTGGCTGAGGATTAAGAAGACAAATTTGATAGTCTTCTATATGCATTTAACATCCAAGATTTGTGTTCTCATATTTATTTAGTTGTTATGCTTAATTCAAACATTTAAATACCCAACTTGAGCTCTTAAAATTAACCTGAGAACAGAAACATTTGTAAATACAATATGTAAATTTGAGGATAAAAATAATGTGACAAGAAGCACAGATGGGATGCACTTGAATCACTTGAATTTTTTTCAAAAATTTTACTTCAACTTTTTTTCTTTTTGGTCAAATCTGTCATTCCCATAGATATTTATTCTCCTAAATCCTTTTCTTACATTTGATATTTTATAGATCATGTTTGAGTTAAGTAAAGAGAAGAGCCATATCTTTCAGTGCATAAAATTATACTTTGAAGTTAACTATCCAGACTATATTTTGGTCTTGAAAGATATCCAGTATATCCTTTGCATGCTATGCTGACTACCAAATATTTGTCCATTTTCTATCTTAACCTCAGAACTGATATCCACTGTATTTTCACCTCCTCATCCTTGGATGCTATCCCAGTGTGGGGAGAGGAAGAGGGCATCCAGAATATAATGAAGAAAGCAGAAATGTCTCAATCTAGAGGAGGTGTATTATATTTTTCTATTGACTGTAACTTTACAAAGAAGTGCAAAATATAAGTTGATCTCAAAGAAAGCAGGGCTGCCAAAATATCATGCTAATCTTCTAGCGTAACCACCCATTTCTTCTACTCTTGTTTAGTTCCCTCTAAAACTTGTTAGGAGAATGGCTCAGAGTATAAAGATACTCTTTGGAATGAGAAGAACTGTACTATTGGTTGTTCTCTGGAGGAAACTGGGCAAGCTCTTCAAAATACTCATAACTAGGTGCAGCGGCCGAGTCAGGAGTGGCTGCAGAGAGTTTGGTGCGATGTCTCACACCATTTTGCTGGTAAAGCCTACCAAGAGGCCAGAAGGCAGAATTTATGCTGACTATGAATCTGTGAATGAATGCATGGAAGGTGTTTGTAAAATGTATGAAGAATATCTGAAGAGAATGAATCCCAACAGCCGCTCTATCACATATGATATGAGTCAGTTGTTTGATTTTATTGATGACCTGGCAGACCTCAGCTGCCTTGTTTACTGAGCTGATACCCAGACATACCAGCCTTATAACAAAGACTGGATTAAAGAGAAGATCCAGGTGCTCCTTTGTCAACAGGCCCAACAGGCCAGGAAAGAGTTGAGTCTGGAAGCATTAGGGGGACAGGGGTGGGCTTGGAACACAGCTGTGTACAGTGTGCTGTAGTGGAAGTTTTGTATTATAGTAATCCTGTTTCCATTTTGGTGCACTCCAGTCAGGATTGAATGTATTAGATGAAATGTGAGGCTCTTGTTCAATCTGAAACCACCTTTCCCCCCTGCCCCCTCCTTTTTTTTTACTTAAACATTTTTATGATGATTTAGATGGAAGTTGGTTTTTGTCAGTTAATGTTGGTTCCAATCCTTGAAACTGTTCCTATCTGCTTTATAACATTCACTGTACTAACCCTTCTTTACATTGGGGTGGAGGGTGGTGATGCGGTTTAGTTATGTCCTCAAGACAAAGTCTTAGTGAAAAACAAATAAATGTTCTTTAGCTAAAAAAAATACTCATAACTAGAAGGATGATTGGTTAATTCATCCCCAAGTTAACATTGACCACCATTAAGAAACTTTTTGGTTTTTAGCTTGGGTTAAGAGAAGAATGGATAATACTTTTTTCTTGCTATGTGGGGCTATTTGAGTAGAGTTCCAGAGGACAAAACAAGAAAATTAGAAGAGTGACACTAATTATGACCATGCCCTATTCTACTCTTGCTTGATTTTAACGACCTGGCTAATCAGATCTTTTACCCTTAGTAGGAGCACATTTTGCAATTATTTTTTGACCTAAGACCAGGCATGAGTGTTTTAAATCCTTTTTCTGCTATTGTTTTGGTTGGAACAAAGCTGGTAAATATGATCATTAATATTAGATCCTAGAAGGTAGAAATCCAGACCTAAGTTAAGAAGCTCATGAAATTTAAATTTTGAAAAATAGAATTGCGGTTATTTACTTTGAACTGTACTTTCTTTAGGCTTTTCAAAGCAGCTTTGTCCTAAGGAACCCAAAATATTTTACTTCAAACCTTGCCATATGAAGGTGAACCGTGATTATTATGAAACAAGAGAGGCATTTAGCACCTGAAATCTGACCTGAATTCTTCTTACTTGTTTAAAGTGAGATTGCTTGACAAGCTTCATTACTTTTATGTGACTTTAAACATGAAATTAAACATAAAATGGTAGAAACTTGAATGAGTGTGAGTTAGGAGATTTCTTGAAATGCAAAATATGAGGATTTTATGAATCAGCTTCCCGATTTTTCTCTCTCGCTACTGCCCTGCTTGTCTGTCAAACAGGCCAGCTCTTGAGGTCATTCAGTCTATTTCCTCTTCTGGATTCTATCTCCTTAGACCTAAGGCAAAACTTAGATCATACTCAAGGGCATGCTGATGATCCAGGAGAAGCTCTATACAGGTTTACACAATTAGTACCTCATTAAAGAATGATGTATAGACTATAATATAGAAATGTAAAATGTCATACTTCTTTGTCCTCTTGGCAAGGGCAGGCTCATGTAGATACTGCTGGTGTCACTAGGCAACATTTCCTTCATTGGTATTTAAACTTTTTTCTACTTATGACTTTTATATATAGAGGTAGGAACAAGACATGAAATATAATAACACGGCAAGGAATTTAATGTCTGGATTTAAGGACAGTTGTATATTAGGAAAAACACACTTTATGTATGGCCTTCTAGGAAACAATTTCAATATATGACATTTCAGAGATGCCCATTTCTTTGCAAAATGCAGATATCTTGTATTGAAATGGAAACTACATCATTTTTCAACATCAACAAAATGATTTCTATTTTAGAGATTAATCAATTGAACCCATAAAGATATTGAATCTATGAGATGGGAATGGATCCTCTTTTTTGTAATGACCGAATCCAGTGCAATATGGAGGGCAAGCAGCTCTCTTGAAGGAATACAAAGCAAATTATGAATAAAAAATTCAGTACAAAAGTGAATGTATCTTTCACATGAGAAAATAAATTGCAACAAATTGCACATTTAAAAAAGATGACAAATGCTGAAAACATCCCAAAATCCGAAGTGAGAGAGTGGCATGGACATTGGTGGTTACACTACCAAATGTAAAATAGATAGCTAGTGGGAAGCAGCTGCATAGCACAGGGAGATCAGCTTGGTGCTTTGTGACCACCTAGAGGGGTGGGATAGGGAGGGTGGGAGAGAGACGCAAGAGGGAAGAGATATGGGGATATATGTGTATGTATAGCTGATTCACTTTGTTATAAAGCAGAAACCAACACACCATTGTAAAGTAATTATACTCCAATAAAGATGTTAAAAAATTGTTAATTGTTTACAAAAGTTACTTTTTTATTACATTTTATGGCTTCATACTCTTAGTGTCTGTTATGGGCTGAATTGTGTTCCCCCAAAATTAGTGTGTTGAGACCCTCACCCCTAGTATCTCAGAATGAAGATAGGGCCTTCGAGTTAAAATGAGGCCTGTAGGGTGGACCCTAATCAAATCTGATTGGTATCCTTTGAAGAAGAGGAGATCAGGACACACAGAGGGACACCAGGAATGTGTGCTCACAGAGAAAGGACCATGTGAAGACTCAGTCACAAGGTTGCCATCTGCAAGGCAAGGAGGGAGGCCCAAGGAAACACCAAACCTGCTGACACCTTGATTTTGGACTTCCAGCCTCTAGAACCACAAGAAGATAAATTTCTTTTGTTTAATCCACCCAGTCTGTGATATTTACTGTAGCAGCCCTAGCAAACTAATAGAATGCCTCTACCTTCTACCTACTAAAAGGGTTTTGTAATATTTTCTATAGGAAAAATGAGAGAAAATTCAGCTTTTCCTCTTGTATGACTGAAATATATTTTTTTATCATTGAGATGCATAAACCATGTGACTTTACACACAGATGTACTCACATTATGATCAGCAAACAGAGTAATTCTGATAAATTCTATTTTGCTCAACTCGAAACCTGCCAAAATATGCTTTTATGCTTACATATGCTCATTGTTGAGTATCTTGACAAGAGATATCTTCCGTTTTAACTGTGTGTTGATAAATTTTCCATTTTCATTTTTACATTAAAGTGTTGATAAGTGAAAGAATTTCTCACAGATTAGCTTCTGGCTCCATTCATTGACAATCTTGTTTCTCCTTCACTGACCACATACTTTTAATAGTGGGTGGCAAAGGACACAATTATATCATGATATAATCTTCAGTCTATGCCTTTGTGTTTCAAAGCTGAGTAAGTTGTGCTGGTGGACAGTAGAAGTGTTCTTAGAAGCCATTTGTACTCTGGAATGGGTAATATTATGGAAGCTACTTAAAATTTCAGTATATCAGACAGCATGCATTCCTAATTCAAATTCCCCTTAGCCAGATTCCTGAAGTGCTCACAAACACTTCAGTGTGACAGAAATCAACATAGGAAAAGACAGCAATTAGAATCAATTGCAGTTAAAATATCTTTTGCAAATTTTATGAAGATCTAAGTGTAAATCCATTGCTAGGGTTCCTCCTAGGGCCTGGGAGGGATCCTTGAAGCTTAAGCTTTAGTAGCTTCTGGGTAAGCTGGCTTCTGTGACTCAAGAGTTTTGCTTAAATTCACACAGCGGTTAATGGTGGCACTATTGAGGTCTCTTTCTCTATGTAGTTTTCTTTTTCTTTTCTAAAGCATGGATTTATGCATTTTTATTCTTTCTACTATATTTAAATGTCATATGACAATTTCAATTAAATAGTAATTAAATACTGACATTCTGTTAAGGATTCTAATGCCAAGAGGAAGTAGAGTCTTGGAATATTTGCATTAATAGATTATTGTTTATATTCATTACTCTGTTGAGCTAAGGTCTGTGCTTAAAAGAGAAAATAAGCATTTGAAGTTGACAGGCTTAAATTCAGAGATACTAAAATGAAAAGTCAGATAGCAGCATGACTAAAATCTAAGAAGTTAACAATGTAACTCCCTGAATTAGCCTTTATTTTGTTGTTGTTCTCTGGTTAAATCTTTCTCACTGTATATTCAAGTGCCAGGTGTACTTTACCTTTGTAAATTCAATTTTTGACCTAGAAAATAGATTTTCATTCAAAACTTTAGGATTTTTTTTTTGTAATTTGGGAGCTTGATATAACTAAGGGAATCTTTGTTGGATTACCTTATGCTTCATCATATATTTCAGTTTGTGGAAATTCATGGTCCTTTGTATAAAATTATTTTGGGAGAGCTATGCTGCTCCTGGCAGTGTAAAAAACAGGTTCATTTATTCAATACCATAATAATGTTGCAGCTTCTGGAGGGAGCAGTGTAGGTATTTTGAGGCTTAGAGAGAATATTAAGGAAATGGCAATAAGAGGGGATGCCTAAATAGAGTAGTAACTGCTGCCATTAGTTAAGATTTAGTGTGTACTGTGTCCTGTGTTAAATGTTTTACATGTATTAACTCACTTACTCCTTAACATAACTACAACATAAGCAATATTTCCTTCTCATTTGATAGATGAGGAGATAAGGCTCAGAGAGGTAAAGTAACTTGCACAAACGTGGCTTATACCCACAGGATTCTGACTTGAAAGTCCAAATATCTAACCTTTGGCCTATACTGCCCCACTTTCTTTGGCAGTGAGTCAGTGACAGCTGTAAGAAGATGCACACAAGTGGAACACACTGAAAAAAACAAGGATGAAAACTTCAGTCATTCTAGAGAGTTCTAAAGGATTCTTGCTTCTGATATGGTGATTAGAGGAAAAATACTGAAAGTGTGAATTGTAAAGTCTTGTTTGAAAGCTCTCAGCACCCTAAGTCTGCAGCATTTATTTATCATACCAAACTGCATCTTAAGAAACTCATGATCAAAACAAAATCATGAAATTTATCCATATTGAACTGAAACAAAATAGCCGTATAGTGAATTCCCATGAGATTGATTGAGCTTGCAGAATTGAAGGTGCTAAAAGAGCTGCTTTTTAAATCTTTTTTTTGAAGTATACTTGATATACAATATTATTTTAGTTTCAGGTGTACAGCATAGAGATTCGGTATTTTCATATATTATACTCCATATAAAGTCATTACAGAACAATGACTATAATTCCCTGTGCTGTACAAGGATAAAAATATATCCTTGTTTTTTATCTATTTTATGCATAGTAGTTTCTATCTCCTGATCCCCTACTCCTATTTTGCCCCTTCTTCTTCCCTCTCCCCTCTGGTAAGCACTAGTTTGTTATCTATATCTGTGAGTCTGTTTCTGTTTTGCTATGTACATTCATATGCTTTATTTTTCAGATTACACATATAAGTGATATCATACGGTATTTGTCTTTCTCTGACTTATTTCACTAAGCATAATATTCTCAAGGTCCATCCACATTGCTGCAAATGGCAGAATTTCATTCTTTTTTATGGCTAATATTCCATTGTATATATATATACCACATCTTATTTATCCATTTGTTTGATGGGTTGCTTCCATGTCTTGGCTATTGTACATAGTGCTGCTATGGACATAGGGGTACATGTATATTTTTGAATTAGTGTTTTTGTTCTTTCTGGATGTATACCCAGCAGTGGAATTGCTGGATCATATGGTAGTTCTATTTTTAATTTTTTGAGGGACCTCCATACTGTTTTCCACAGTGGCTGCACTAATTTACAATCCCACCAACAGTGCACTAGGGTTCTCTTTTCTCTACATATTCACCAACATTTGTTATTTGTGGGCTTTTTGGTGATAGCCATTTTGACAGGTGTGAGGTGATATCTTATTGTGGTTTTGATTTGCATTTCTCTAATAATTAGCAATGTGAGCATTTTCTCATGTGCCTGTTAGCCATCTGTTTGTCTTCTTTGGAAAAATGTCTATTTAGGTCTCTGTCAAATTTTTAATCAGTTTATTTGTTTTTTATTGTTGAGTTGTATGAGCTGCTTATATATTTTGGATAGTAAATATTATACTATTATACATTTGGATAGTAAATAGATCACTTGCAAATATTTTCCATAGGTTGTCCTTTCATTTTGTCTATGGTTTCCTTTGCTGTGCAAAATCTTTTAAGTTTAATTAGGTCCCATTTGTTTATTTTTACTTTTATTTCTTTTGTCCTAGGAGACAGATCCAAAAAAAAGTCCTATGATTTATATCAAAGAGTGTTCTGCACATGTTCTCTTCTAGGAGTTTTATGGTTTCAGGTGTTACATTTAGGTCTTTAAACAATTTTGAGTTTATTTTTGTACATGGTGTGAGGAAATGTTCTAATCTCATTCTTTTGCATTCTCTGTCTTTTATCCATTATATATTCTTGCCTCCTTTGTCATAGATTAATTGACCATCAGTGTGTGGGTTTATTTCCGGGCTTTCTAGCCTGTTCCTTTCATCTATGTGTATGTTTTTGTACCAGTACCATTCTGTTTTATTACTGTAGCTTTGTAATAGAGTCTGCAGTCAGGGAGCTTGGTACCTCCAGCTTTGTTTTTCCTCACGATTACTTTGGCAATTTGGGGTTTTTTATGGTTCCATATAAATTTTAGGATTGTTCTTATTCTGTGGAAAATGTCATGGGTGTTTTGATAGGGATTGCATTAAATATATAGACTGCTTTGGGTAGTATGAACATTTAAACGTTAATTATTCCAATCCAAGAACATGAGATATCTTCCCTTTCTTTTCATCATCTTCAATACCTTTCATCAGTGTTTTACAGCTTTCAGAGAATAGGTCTTTCACCTCCTTGGTTAAGTTTATTCCCAAATATTTTTTTGGATACAACTTTAAATAAGATTTTTTTTTTTACTTTTGCTTTCTTATATTTCATTATTAGTGTATAGATATGCAAGAGATTTCTATATATTAATGTTGTATCCTGCTGCCCTGTTGAAATCATTTAATAGTTCTACTAGTTTTGTGTGGAGACTTTAGGGTTCTCTATATAGAGTATCATGTCATCTACGAATAGTGACTGTTTTAATTTTTACCTTCCAAATTGGATACATTATTTTCTTTTTCTTGTCTGATTACTGTGACTAGGACTTCCAATACTATTATATATTAAAAAGAAGTGGAGAGAGGAGCAGACATCCTTGTCTTGTTCCTGATTTTAGAGGAAAGGCTTTCAGCTTTCACCACTGAGTATGATGTTAGTTGTGGGTATGTCATAAATGACTTTATTATTTTACAGTGTGTTCCCCTTTCATGCCAACTTTGATGAGAGTTTTTATCATAAATTGATACTGAATTTTGTCCATTGCTTTTCCCGCATCTATTGGTATGATCATGTGATTTTTATCTTTTTTGTTGTTGTTGTTTATGTGGTGTATCACACTGATTGATTTGCAAATATTCAACCATCCTTGTGTCCCTGGAATAAATCCCACTTGATCATGGTGTATTATCCTTCTCATATACTGTTGAGTTCAGTTTGCTAATATTTTGTTGAGAATTTTTACAACTATATTTATCAAGATATTGGCCTGAAATTTTCTTTTTTTGTGGTGTCTTTGTCTGGTTTTGGTATCAGGGTAATGGTGGCCTTGTAAAATGAATTTGGGAGTGTTCTGTCCACTTCAAGTTTTTGGAAATATTTTGAGAAGGATAGGTATTTTTTCTTCTTTATATTTTTGGTAGAATTTCTATGTGAAACTGGCTGGTCCTGCACTTTTGTTTGCTGGAAGTTTTTTTTATTATAAATTCAATTTTACTTCTAGTGATTGGTCTGTTCAAGTTGTCTGTTTCTTCCTGATTCAGTCTTGGCATGTTGTATGTTTCTATAAATTTGTCCATTTCTTCTAGATTGTCCAATTTGTTCACATATAACTGTCTCTAGTATTCTTTCTTATTAATTTTTGTATCTCTCTTGCATCAGTTTTTGTTTCTCTTTTTTCATTTATTTTGTTTAGTGGCTCCTCTATCTTTTCTTCATTATAAACCTAACTAAAGGTTTTGTATACCTTTTCAAAGAACCAGCTCTTGGTTTCACTGAATTTTTTTTTTTTTTTTGGTCTGTATTATTTCCTCTCTAATCTCTATTTTTATTGTTTCTTGAGGAAGGTCTATATCACTTTAAACTTCCTTCTTAGAACTGCTTTTGCTGCATCCCATAGATTTTGGTGTGTTGTGTTTCCATTTTCATTTGTCTTAAGGTATTTTCTGATTTCCTCTTTGACTTCTTTATTGACCCATTGGTTTTTAAGTAGCATGTTTAGTCTCTATATGTGCTTCTCCCACTTTTCTTTCTGTAATTGATTTGTAGTTTCATACCTTTGTGGTTGAAAGAAATGCTTGTCATGATTTCTGTCCTCTTAAATTCGTTGAGACTTGTTTTGTGCCCTAGCATGTGATCTGTCCTGGAGAATGTTCCATGTGCACCTGAAAATAATGTGGATTCGGCTGTTTTTGGATGGAATGTCCTCTAGATCTCTTTTAAGTCCTACTGGTCTATTGTGTCATTTAAGATACTGTTGCCTTATTGATTTTGTGTCTGGATGATCTGTCCATTGATGTCAGTGATGCATTAAAGCCCCATACTATTATTGTGTTATCGTCAGTTTCTCCCTTTATGTCTGTTAATATTTGCTTTCTATATTTAGGTGCTCCTGTATTGGGTGCATATATGTTAATGAGTATAATGTCCTCTTCTTGTACTGTTTCCTTTATCATTATGTAATGCCCTTCTTTGTCTTTGTTATAACCTTTGTTTCAAAGTCTTTTTTTTTGGTCTGATATGAGTATTGCTACCCCCGCTTTATTGTTGTTCCCATTTGCATGAAATATCTTTTTCCATCCTCTCACTTTCAATCTATGTGTATCTTTAGCTCTGAAGTGAGTTTCTTGTAGGCAGCAAATAGATGGGTCTTATTTTTTTAACGAATCAGCCACTCTGTGTCTTTTGATCAGAGCATTTAGCTTATTAGCATTTAAAGTAATTATTGATAGGTAGGTACTTATTTCCATTTTATTAATTGTTTTCTAGTTGTTTTTGTAGTTATTCTCTGTTCATTTCTTTTTATTTTTATATTTCTTTCTTTGTGTTTTGATGATTTTCTTTAGTAGTATGCTTGTGTTCCTTTCTTTTTAGTTTTTGTGTATCTATTCTAGATTTTTTATATGTCATTACCATGGAGTTCATATATGTTGACCTATAACTATATCTTCTTGTTTTAAACTGGTAGTCATTTAAGTTCAAATACAGTCTAAAAGCTCTATATTTATTGCTCTCCTCCCCCACCTTTTGTGTTTTTGACATCCTATTTTACATATACATGTTTATCCCTTAACTGTTTATTGTGATTTTAGTTGCTTTTACAATTTTTGTCTTTTAATCTTTGTTCTAGCTTATTTAAGTGTTTGATCCTTAGCCCTTACAATATATTTGCATTTTCTAGTGGGATTTTACCTTTCTTATAGATGCTTACTTCTTTTCCACTTAGAGAATACCTTTTAACATTTCTTTTAGGTGTGGTTTAGTATTGATGAACTCTTTTGGTTTTTGCTTGTTTGAGAACTTCTTTATCTCTCCTTTGAATCTAAGTGATAATCTTGTTGGGTAGAATACTTTAGGTTGCATATTTTTCCCTTTCAGCCCTTTGAATATATCTTTCCACCTCTTCTGACCTGCAAAGTTTCTGTTGGGTAGAATACCTTAGGTTGCATATTTTTCCCTTTCAGCCCTTTGAATATATCTTTCCATCCCTTCTGGCTTGCAAAGTTTCTGCACAAAAATCAGCTGATAGCTTTATGGAGGTTCTCTCATACATGACTCTTTGTTTTTCTTTTGCTGCCTTTAGAATTCTCTCTTTATCTTTAACTTTTGCTATTTTAATTATGATATATCTTGGTGTGGGTCTGTTTGGGTTCATCTTGTTTGGGACACTCTGTGCTTCCTGTACGTGAATATCTGTTTCCTTCTTTAGGTTTTGGAAGTTTTCAGCCATAATTTTATCAAATACAATTTCAAGCCCCTTATCCCTCTCCTCTCCTTCTGGAACTCCTATCATGCAGATGTTGGTATGCATGATGTTATCCCCCAAATATCTTAAGTTGTTTTCATTTAAAAAAAAAATTTCTTTTTGCTCTTCTGATTGAGTGAGTTTTCATTATTCTATCTTCCAGATCACTGTGTTCTTTGGTATCACTTGGTCTGCTATTCATTCCTTCTAGTGTGTTTTTTATGTCAGTTATTGAATCTTCATTTCTGATTGGGTTTCTTTTATATTTTCTTGTCCCTTGTTAAAATTCTCACTCACTGTGTTCATCTATTCTTTTCCCAATTCAGTTAGCATTCTTATTTACTAATGTTTTGAATTTTTTATCTGATAAATTGTTTATCTGTTTCATTATTTTTTCAGGGGTTTTCCCTTGCTCTTTCAGTTGAGACCAGTTCTTCTGCTTTCTCAGTTTGCTTAATGTCTCTATCTCTATGAATTTCGGTGAAACAATTACCTATTGCAGTATTGAAGTGATGTCCTTATGTGCAAGCATTCTTGCATGGACCATGTGTGCTCAGTGCTTTTGGTTGGAGGGCCCAATTTGACATGGAAGCAAGTCACTTCTTTCCTCAGGGTATGCTAGCAGTTATCACCTTAGTAGGAAGTGGACTGGAGATGGAGGGGCTAGGGCTGGAGCCAGGTGTGAGGCAGGGCTTCCCCTCTGCTCATTGGTCATCACTGCTCTTTTGGGGGTGGGGTCAGATCCCAAGTTGCTGGGGCAGAGGTCCTGAGGGTTGGGTCTGAGCTGGCTCTGCTCCTTTTAAATGTGTGCTTTCCCCTCCCCTCCACCATGACCCTAGCCCCAGAGGGGAGCAGTGCTGAAGCAAGAAGGGTACATGCAGGCTAAAAGAGCTGCTTTTTGATGTCTGTTTTTTTTCTCCTTTTCTCTCCAGTCTGAGCATAGTAACAGCATTCTAGAGAAGATGGAAACTAGGAGACAGGAATATCATGGTTTTTGCCTGACATCACTATCTCACTGAAGCAGTGGGAAAGTATGTGAAATTCTATACTTCAAACACTAAACATTTGCTATGGGGAGGCAATACAGGCCATTATTTTACAGAGGAATTTTGAAGGACTTTTACAGAGACTTATTATCAGAAATTAAATATGACTGAGCCTGCTTTCTCCTAGTAATAAAATAATGCAGATTTATTTGAACAGAGAAAGGCAATTGAAATGTCAGGTACACAATTCTAAAATGTTCTGTGAACAGTAGAGTTGGTATCAATAGTAAATTATCTAGTCTCTAACTAGTGTGAGGTATCTTTTTATCACATAAAATAATGCGAAATTAAAGAATGATAGTGGGAAATTCAAGGTTGTTTCAGTGGCCAGCTGAAAATGTGATGAGTTGGCTTATCTAAAAAGACTATATTTATTTTCAATACCACCTAGAGTAGATGCTCAGTTAACAGATTTATCTCCATTACAGTTGGATAGAGGTAAAGATACTCCTAGTTACGTTTGGGACTTTTTCCTCTGTTGTGTGATTAATGCTATCCAACCTTAATGAGACCCTTACTATGACTTGATTGCTTTTTTTCATCTTTTGAGGATATCTTTGACATTTAACAGAGTATGTTCTCCCAATTTTACTTTTTCCTCAAGTCCCCAAGCCATACACTCACTGTTGCTTTATTTGATACTCTTTATCCTGCTGAGGGACCATCACTTATGGATTGTACTAGCTTTTTCTAATCCAATAAAAATGGCCATTGATCTCTTCTTTCCTTGACCCTTTGCCCAGGGCAACTCTTTCACCTCTGATTTAGATCCCATCCCCTTCTGCCTTCTCTCTGATCTTGCTCACATCCTTAGTTTCTCCCTTGTTCCACTGGCTCTTTGCCTTTACCTGCATTGAAACCAGAATTTCCACATTCCAACAATTTTTTTTTCACCATTATTACTTCCATATGAGTGGTCTGTCTTCACTGACTTTTCTCGTATTCCCTTCACTTACAAAATTGAGTTTCCTGAATTCTCTCACTAATCAATTATTTTTCACTCCCCCACAATCTGGCTTCTGCCTTTTCAATATTTTATTGAAACTGTTCTCATCTAATGGACAAATGGAATAACCTCCATGTTGTGCCTGTAATGTTTGGCAGTATTGCTCAGTTCCCCCCACCCTCCCCAGAACTCTCTCCGTCTTTGGCTTCTGTGACATAGTCCTGTCTTGGTTATCTTCATAGTACCCAAACTTGCTCATTCCTTTTCCTTCTCCTCTGTACCAAATGTATGAAGTCATTCTTGAAGGTTTTATTATCAAATCTCTTTCTAATTTGTTTGTTGATTTAAAATTAAATCCAATCTCCTAACCACAGACCCCAGGAATCTGCCTGTTCTGGTCCTGGCTTACTTTCTGACCTCAACTCATACTTCTCTTCTTTGGCATCAATATACTCCAGTCACTCTGGCCTTTCTGCGGTTCCAAGAACCACACATGCTGTTTCCTCCATTTGTGCTTAGTATTTACTATACCTTGCTCTTCACACGCGTGGCTCTTTTTTCAGGTGTAATTTTAAATGACTACCTTATAAAGAATAGGTCTGCTTTCTTGCTGCCCAGTGAAATCAGCTATAAAAAAAGATAAGCTTGTACTAGGTGTCCTCTAAAGGTTGTTTTGGATCTTTAATTTGGTGATAGACATAAATGACCTAAGATGATAGAGTTGAAAGGCTGCTATAATGGCCATAGAACAAAATACCTTCAAATATTCCCTTCGTCAACTTTGTGTCCTCGACAGCTAGAATATAGTTGATGCACAGTGGATGCTTAATGAATAAATCAGTTATCATTGTGTGACTTAGGATAAGTCACCTCTCTTTGTACTTCATCTTTCATGTTTGTTCTTCAGTTTTGCTCTTTTATTTCTGGTGAGAAGTGACATAGAGAATCTAATCCTTTCAGGAACGGAAGTAACAAGTGTTAAAGAGGACACATTAACTCAGACAACTGGGCACGATTTTCTTTCATGTCTGATTTAAGGGACTGCAATAGTTGACTTTTTAAACTTACTTCCAAGGAATAACTTTTAGGCAATAAGGAAAACAGATAAAAGACTTTGACCTCTAAAGGCATATAGCTATGTATATTCTAGTTATTTACCTGACATATGTTATTTTAAATATTTTCTTATGACTGTCTTATAAAGTAAAGTAAAATACCTTTCTGAGTTTCATTGTTTGAACCCAAGAATAAATATTTCAATTTTCTATCAGTGATTTTCCTACAGGAACAAGCTGTAAAATGAGTTCATCGTATTAAAAAAATACATCTAAGCAAAAAGAAATTTAGTTTCTGTTTTAAATATACATTTAACTGTAATTCATTATGCTACAACTGCTTTGTAACCACAAATAAATTAATTCTATGTGATAGATACCATGACTGCAAAGAATTGTGCTGGAAAAAACAGTTCAAAATTCTTATAATATTTCCTCACATAGTAAAAACATTTGCCAGTGTATTTTAATTTTAATAAATTAGCAACAATAAATCCTAACTTCTTTTTTCTAAAGAATGATTTCATTCTTTTTATAAGAAAAAGATACAAGCTCATTATTAAAAAAATAGATAAGCAATACAGAAACATTTAAGAATAATAATGAAATAGTTATTCAAATGTAACCTCCCAGAAAATACTATTACCAATATTATGCAGATGACGCTCTAGTTATCTCTTTATATAAGACTTGTAGTAACTTATTTTGAGCCATAACATAAGCTCCTATTTACCAACTGAATGTTGTGTTCTGTGTATATATATTATATTTATAGGCATATGTGTGAGTGCATACACACATACACACACACACACAAACTTTCTATGTACATATATATCAATGTGCATAAATATATGTATATGTATTTTAAATGTATATATAAATATTAGAGAAATGGGCTTAATATGTGCATATGTGCTACTTACAGTCAAGATACTTACAAATTAATAAAAATAGTTTCACTAATTGGCATGTGATCTATAAAAGGGACTACTGATTTTTAACATTTTTGTGGTTTCCATTTTTATGTAAACTGATTCATTTAGATTTGTTATGCTATCTTTATTTTATTTCCAATTAATGGCAGTTCATAATCTGACTAACAGAACTTAAAAAACTCTGGCTTAAACAAATTAAGGGGTTCTTTTTCATTTGTGAGAGAGAGTCTCGATGGAGGCAGTCTAGAATGTTATGGAGGCCCTATTGTGTCACCAGAATTCAGACCCCTCTGAGCTTTCTCAAACTCTCTTCTTAGAGTCTGATACTGTTCAAGTTTGCAAATTGGCTGCTGGAGTTCAGCCACCAGCTTTGCATTTCGATCTGTAAGTAAAAGGAAGATGAAGGGCAAAATGGGACACATCAGCTGAATCGGTTGTTTTCTTTTGAGGAACTTTCTTAAAACTCCTTCCACCAATTTACATTGCATGGGTTTGAAATGTGTCGTGAGGTCATTCCTGGATGCTAAGGGAGGTGATTCTCTTAATAAAGAAGAAGTGGAGAAAAGGTAGTGAGTATGCTAGTAGTGGACTCTGTCACAGATATTTCCCTAATAGTTTCTGGCAAAGATCAACTTGATTTTTTTCTTAGGTGGTGATCCAATTATTCTTTTCGTTGGTTTTATATATTTCTTCAGAAGTTTCATGTTATGAGCAGATCGATAAAAAAAAGTTGATGTGGTTGTTTTAGCTTTTTGTGAGCTGATTTTGAGGATAAACAAAGTTGCAAGTATCTTTTAATCTGAAGCACTTAAAAAACCTCCCTTGTAGTTCTTGAGGCAGACACTGTAGTTGGATGACACAATGCCTCTTTCCCTTTGCCTACACTTCTTCCTGTCTTTTCTATAGAGTTTGGAAAGCTGAACACTGTTTCCCCATCTCTCTTGCTTGTAGGGCTGGAAAGCTTGCACAGTTCTGGCCACTAGACATAGGAAGAAGTTTGCTAGGAATGTGCCCAAGAAAGCTTTGCTTTCTCACTATAAAAGGGAAAACCAGGGGCTGACATTACTCCTTTCTCCTCATTTTGCCATAAGCACAGCTCTGATGTTGGAAACCTGAGCAGCCATCTTGAGAACATGAGGGACCATGAATGAAGGAAAAGCCTAGGTAACCACAGAGTTGAGCCCTAACATGGTTGAGTCACTGGACCAAGGCCTATGTTAGAACCTAAAAGCCTTGTTATATGAGAAAATATTTGTCACTGTAAGATTTTCTGTATTTTCTGGTAAACACTCAATTTATGCAGTATCCATTTCCTCACTGACTCAAATTAAGGTTCTTTTTCCTTCCTTCCTTTCTTTCTTTCTTTCTTTCTTTCTTTCTTTCTTTCTTTCTTTCTTTCTTTCTTTCTTTCCTTTTTTTTTCTTTCCTTCCTTCCTTCCTTCCTTATTTATTTATTTATTTATTTATGACTGTGTTGGGTCTTCATTTCTGTGTGAGGGCTTTCTCTAGTGTGGCAAGCGGGGGGCCACTCTTCATCGCGGTGCGTGGGCCTCTCACTATCGCGGGCTCTCTTGTTGTGGAGCACAGGCTCCAGACGCTCAGGCTCAGTAATTGTGGCTCACGGTCCCAGTTGCTCCGCGACATGTGGGATCTTCCCAGACCAGGGCTTGAACCCGTGTCCCCTGCATTGGCAGGCAGATTCTCAACCACTGCGCCACCAGGGAAACCCGGTTCTTTTGTTTTTGAGACTTTGGCTTGGTTTGGAGTTGTAATCAAAAGCCCCTAGGGGGAATGCTTCATCTGTCTATACCTTGCATAAGATACATAAAAGTGTGTACTCAAGTTACCTGATTTGAACTCTGTGTGGTTTTATGTTGTCAGAGAGACTTGAGTTTGAAGCCAGGATTTAATCTTGAGGAACTAAATTTAAAATAGGAATAATAATGACTACATCATGGTTATTTTGTGACATTAAATACCATAATATGGGAGTACATATTACACAAACCTTGGCTTTCTCTTGGAGTACTTCAACAAAGACAGGATTTATCTTTTCCTTCCTGAGTTTAAGTTTTCTTTGAGACACATTAGTTTTGCATTGGGATCATGGAATTGGGCAACTCAAAGAAGACGAGTACTCACATCCCACTTCTATTAATTGTGAACTTGGGCTCGTTATTTGATCTTTCTGACCCTCTGTTTCTTCGCCTTCATTAAAGGGCATAGTAGCACTTATCCTCAACTAAATTAGACGATGCACGTGAAAACTCCTAGTCCTTGGCATGCTATTGGACAATCAGTAGATGTTACTTTTTCCTCTGATTCATTTGTGTTTGCTACTTATAATTATGTTTTAGAGTGAATGTTCCATATTTTAAAATAAAGATTACTTTTGGTACTTTCTAATGACTTAAGAGAAAATAAAGCAGTGACAATAAACTAAACGCACTGAATGGTCGGGAAATATGTTCTCTTGAACTCTATATTCTCATTGACCAAAACCATGTTACATAGATTATCAAATTCAAAGTAATTGGAGAGCTATAAACATAACACTGGCATATGAAATACCATTACATTAATAATTCTTTAAGATACTTTAATGTTCTGCCAGTTACCATCCAGAAACTCCATTGTTCATGAAGGGTAGTTTTCTAAGAATGCTCATTTGAATTTTATGACTGATTTTTTTAAATTGAGTTTTAAAATAGGCTTTTTTTCATGGTATTTTTTTCAGTGACCATCAGTAGCTACTCTGTTTTGAAAAGATAGTACATTTACTAACATTATTGGCATAATTTTAATCTCCTAATTCTTTTGTTTAATTACATACTTTTAGCCACACTGGTGTGTGAATAACCATGGTATAGTTTTAGAAATGTTTTGACACTAATTTATAAGGAATATATTATTGCAAGACCAAATCTGTATTCTTCTTTGAACTTTCTTTATAACTTTAGGAAAAGAGTGTAACCTTTGTTTTTGTCCCAACCATGTCTTACTGAAATCTGATCCTCCTTTTGACAAGCCAGCAAAGCTATAGTTTGCTATTATAATGCTCCTAAAAATACCATACTCATTTAAAGCCACAGAACTGTGCTCACTACAATTAATGCTTAAATATGGAAGGAGTATAACTCTTCCACTGTCACAATATTGCATCTTTCCCACATTGTGTGGCATAAATATTTCCAGCAGGAATTGGAGTTTAGGGTCAGCACTTTTCCCAACTATGACTTAGCAGTGATCAGTATTCTTGCTTTGTAGGCTGGGAGAAAAGTGCTTCTTTGTCCTTATCTGTTCTGACAATTTGATATATTTAGGTTTATCTCATGAATATCATTTGGTGATATTTTTGGTGTTTAGTAAAAATAGATGTTTTTCAGCTGTACAGAGCTATAGTTTATAATAAACTTTATATTGCAATGTTCAAGGAAGAAATTATGATGAATTGAGACCATTCTCTGCCTGAAAACCAAATCTCACCATGTTATACTTTTCCTCATTTAACCTTGGAGGGGAAGTTGTATCCACCATTTGGGATTATCTCACCTGACTATTCTTAGCTCCAGAAGTTTACATCAGCAGCTTGATGAAAAATACTTAGTAAGCATCTTTTTTTAATGGTACTTTATATGAGTGAATCAGCCTCTAACCTTTGGATGCTCATGAATATTGGCAGGGAAACCAAGATGGTTTGGAGCAATGCAAAGTCCTTTCCAAGCACACCCAAACCATTTAACTAAGATTTGACTACGATGTTGTGAGTAATCTGACTCAGTAATAGTTGAAACAATATGATGACAATTAAAATCCCAGCCCAGAAGCTCAACTTGTGATTTTTCAGGATTCAAAAGATACAGTCAATTAATGTGTTATTTAATATATATTTAAAGCCTTGTTTTACAGAAGACCACGTACATCACTGTAGAAAGCTCCTATAACACTGCCAAGATAGGAAAGGGCCACACGATATACCCACTCAGAGGACCAACTCTCTTTCCTTCCATAAACCTTAATGTCCTTTCTTAGGACCAACTTAAAATAAGGAAGAGGTTTATTTAAGTTTTAGGGACAGTACAAACTTATGGATCTGATTCTGTGATTAATGGAATGAGCACTAATCTAAATAGTAAGATCTATGTGGGTTGAAGAAAGGCAAATAGGGTTGCTGGACCAAAAATTTGTTCTCAACCTGTCTGCCAAAGTTTCTGAAATTTTCACAGTTGGCAAGACTCTTGTAAGAGTCTTCATTTCAGCTTGTACTGAGATTTGGCATAGGCCTTGAAATTTAGGCTACACGTGCTGTTTGGTTTTAGCATCAGGCTCAGGAAGATTAATTTGCTGAATGCCATTTCTGTGTCATTTCTGGCAACCTTGAACTTGTGTGGAATTACTTGGATTACCATCATATGATGGTACACCTAATCAGTTTAACAGTAATACAAAGTATGCCATTTGTTTTGATTATGAAAATCTGAACATATGTTTAAGTTTTTAATTGCAGTAAAATATACATAACATAAAATTTACTGTCTTAACCATTAAGTGTACAGTTCAGTAATGTTAAGTACACTCTCATTGTTGTACAACTACCTTAGTCCATTTGGGCTGCTATAACAAAATATCATAGGCTGAGTGGCTAATAAATAACAGAAATTTATTTCTCGCAGTTCTGGAGGCTGGGAAGTACAAGATCAAACCACAGGCAGATTCAGTGTCTTATGAGGACCCACTTCCTGGTTCATAGACTGCCTTTGTGCCTTTGTGCTCTGTCCTACATGGTGAAAGGAGCAAGATGGCTCTCCTGGTCCTCTTTTAGAAGGGCACTAATCCATTCATGTGGGCTCCACCATTATGACCTAATTATGCTTCCCAAAGTCCTACCTCCTAATATTATCACATTGAGCATCAGGTTTCAACATAAGAATTTCAGATCATAGCAGCAACCAATCTCCAGAACGCTTTTCATCTTGCAAAACTGAAACTCCATACTCATTAAACAACTCCTTATCTTCTCTTCCCCTTGTCTCTGGCAACCACCATTGTACTTTTGTCTCAAAGAATTTGACTACTCTGGGTACCTCATGTAAATAGAATGACAGTATTTGCAGGTTTTTTTTTTGAATGGCTTATTTCATTTAGCATAATGTCCTCAAGGTTCATCCATATTGTAGCATGTGTTAGAATTTCCTTCCTTTTTTAGGTTTAATTATATTACATTATATGTGTATACCACATTTTATTTATCCATTCTTCTGTGACTGGACACTTGGGTTGCTTTACATTTTAGCTATTGTGAATAATGCTGCTATGAACATGGGTGTAAAAATATCTCTTTGAAAAACTCACTGCTTTGAATTCTTTTGTACACCCAGAAGTGGAATTGCTGAATCATATGGTAATTCTATTTTTAAATTTTTGATGAACTGCTATATTGTTTTCTATAGCCACTGCATCATTTTACATTGTAATCTAACAATACACAGGGTTCCAATTTCTCCACATCCTTGCCAATGGTTGTTATTTTCTGTTTTCTTTTTCTTTTAATATAGTAGCCATCCTAATGTGTGTGATGTAGTATCTTATTATAGTTTTGATTTGCATTTCTCTAATGACTATTGATGTTGAGCATTTTTTTCTTCTGCTTGTTGGCCATTTATATATCTTCTTTGGAGAAATGTCTTTTCAAGTCCTTTGCCCATTTTTAATCAGGTTGTTTGTTTTTCTGTTGTTGAGTTATAAGAGTTCTTTATATATTTTGGATATTAACTCCTTATTAGATATATGGTATGTAAATATTATTTCCTATTCTGTGGGTTGCCTTTTTATTTTGTTGATTGTGTCTTGATGCACAGAAGTTTTAAAGTTTGATGAAGTCCAGCTTATTTATTTTTTGTTTTTGTTGTTGCCTGTGATTTTAGTGTCATATCCATGAAATCATTGCCAAATTCCATGTCATGAAGCTTTTCCTCTATGTTTTCCTCTAAGAGTTTTATAGTTTTCGCTCTTATATTTAGGTCTTTGATCAATTATGTGTTAATCTTTGCATATGATGTAATACAAGTGTTCAACTTAATTCTCATTCTTGCATTCTTTATTAATTGTTTTGCATATGAATATAGATATCCAGTTTTCTTCATTCTTTATTCTTTTGCATATGGATATCTAGTTTTCTCAATACTATTTGTTGAAAAGACTGTCCTCTCTCCATTGTATAATCTTGGCACATTTGTCAAAAAGCACTTGACCATATGGGTTTATTTCTGAGCTCTCTATTATATTCCATCGTTCTATATATCTTTCTTTATGCCGTTACCACTCTGTTTTGATTACTGTAGCTTTGTAATAAGTTTTAAAATTGGGACGTGTGAGACTTCCAACTTTTTTCTTTTTCAAAATTGCTTTGACTATTCAGAATTTCTTAAGATTCCGTATGAATTTAAGATGGAATTGTCTATTTCTACAAAAAATGACATTGGGATTTTGATAGAGATTGCATTAATCTGTAGATCACTTTGGGTAGTATTGACATCTTAATAATATTAAGTCTTCCAATCATACACACATGATGTGTCTTCTTTAATTTCTTTTAGTGTTTTGTAGTTTCCAGTGTTCAAGTCTTTTGCCTTGTTGGTTAAACTTATTGCTAAGTATTTTATTCCTTTTGGTCTATTGTAAATTGAATTGTTTTCTTAATTTCCCTTTCAGATTATTCATTGCTAGTGTGTAGAAATGCAATTGCTTTTTGAGTGTTGATTTTGTATCATGCAACATTGCTGAATTCATTATTTGTTCTAAGAGGTTTTTTTGTAGCTGAACGTTCATTTTTAAAAACAGGTATACATTTTAGAGCTAACTTAGAGTGAAAAGTCTCATGTGATTTATACTTTGAAGTATAAGTGTATATTAGTATAACCATAAAATGCTACAATAAGGCAAATTGTGAAGGTTTCTAATTTTATTAACAAAAATATGTATTAAAAATTTCCAAATAAATTTGGAAGTACATTGAAATATAATTCTATTAGGAGTAATTGCATTAATTAATTAGCTTAGGAAGACATTATATTCTTTTTGAACCCACAAATGTTTATATAATTTTAAAAATAGTAAAAGGCAGAATATAGAGATTTCAATATATGTGATTTCATAATTCTAATTTTTAAAAAATTAAATGTGAAGATTTCACTTTGAAAGTCTTTACATCTTTTAAGCAAATATGACAAAGAATTTCAACTTTGCACTTCAACATTTCACAAGGCGGGAAGCCTTCCAAATCACATAGAAGATTTGTGATTAATTCTCTTCAATCCAGACATTATAGGGAATATAAAAAGGTATGAAGAAAAGAACACAGTTATAGAGAAAATTGAGGTATGCTCTAAATATCTTTTTTTCTTTTTTTTTTTTTGTCACTGCAAAGTGAGAATCTGTTTAGGATTACAGATGTGAAGTTGGGTGATCACAGGAGCAATGTGGTAACTCTCTATGCTAAGAAATTATCCTTCCTGGATTATAATGTTGAACTTTTAAATTTTACCATTAAAAATTTTAGTAATAAAATTATATTAATAACTAAATTGCTTAATAAAACCTCAGATTTATTACTGTATCACATACATTCACTATAGAGTTAAAATATTCATTTTGGTCTTTTTAAATCTGGACCAAATATAGATTTTTAACAGCCCTCATTCAGCATTGGCCAAATTTTGCAGTTGGTTTACTTCTATCTTATGTGAATAGGTGTGTTTAACTGTGTTACAGAAGTGAGCTCCAAGACTAGAAGCCAGAGTATCTAAATTTGATGATGTGGTTGTTGAACATTAAAAGAAAGGGGGTGCTATGATGAAGGTTGAGGATGGTGTATGTGATGTGTCCCATGATAGAACAATAAAAGGGAAAAGGTAAATTTTATTTACTTTACAGTTTGTCTAGGACTGGTCCTTAGGCTCACAACAATTGATACATTCAGGTACATTCAAGTATGACACTTTAGGAAACAAAACAATATATGCTAGGAAATTTGTTCCTTTGTCAGACAATGCTAAATTTATCATTCATATACAAGATAAATGTGATGTATTATAATAGGTTTTATTTAATTGAAAGGAAATGCCTAGCTACATCAGGGAATTACAAAATGAACTAATAAAAATTTTAGACTTGGAATTTAAAATTTAAGTCAAGTTCTGTGTAAATGCTAGATTTCCGTAGTGTATGTGATGGTCATGCAATAAAAATTGTAGCAATATAAAAATTAATGTAATTTTACATGGCAACAATACATAATTCCATTACCTAGCTTAATATGGTGTTTTAATCAAATTAGATAGCTGATATCCTTTGCAGTGTCCTATCTCACAGAGGACATTTTACAATAAAATATGAAGAACATGGTGTTTTGATTCTTAACCAATTTATCCATTACGTGGTGTCAACACTCTTTTATCCCTAGCATGAATGCATGTGTAAGCATGCACACAGATATATACAGAAGGCAGACAGACCACACACACACACACACCTGCTTTTATTCCACTTTGAAGCTTCTATTTTAGTTTTTATGGACTAATCACATGATTTATGTAGGATCTGTCAAAGACCTAACATAAAAAGTGTTAATGTTTAGTCCTCATGTGAAACCTAACAGTAGGTCTCAACAGTTTATCGAGTATAATCCCAAGGTGTGCTCATTTCAGAAGATTAGGGACAGTTCTAAACAATTTGATGTAATTTGATCTTTTTATTTTCATTTAAATTGCATGGCCAAAGAGTAGGTGACTTTTACATTCACAAAGAGTATTATTTTGGTCATTTATACCAATCATTGAGTGCTCCCCCACCAAGATATCTATGTCCTAATCCTTCCCAAAGATGTCCACATCCTAACCCTTCAAAGATGGTCCATGTCCTAATCCTAGGGACCTGAAAGTATGTTACTTTGGATGAAGTTTGCACATGCAATCAAGTTAAGGATTTTGAAATGGGAAGATTATCTTGGATTGTCCAGGTGGGTCCAATGTAATCACAAGGGTCCTTATAAGAGGCAAGAGTTTCAGAGTTAAAAAAAGATATTGGACAATACTGTGCTGCTGGTGGTGAAGATGAAAGATGGGGCCATGAGCTAAGTAATGCAGGCAGCCCCTAGAAGTTAGAAAAGGCAAGGAAACAGATTCTCCCCTAAAGCTTCTAGAAAGAACCAGCCTTGCTGACACCTTGATTTTAGTCCACAAAAACTGATTTTGAACTTCTTGCTTCTAGAACCATAAGATAATAAACTTGTGTTGTTTTAAGCTGTCAAATTTGTGATGATTTGCAGTCTGAGGAGATTAACAGCAGCTGTAGGAAACTAATTCAACCTCAAAATATTTATGTGAATACCTTTGTGATTGCTTTATTAGTAAAAAAATAATCATTACATTGTTCACTGCAGACACTAATAGTTAATTCAAAACCATTTTAAATCAAGGATACGTGAACATTATTATCCTAACACTTGTTCATTCATTGTTGTATACACAGACACGTGTGTGTGTCTGTTTGTTCTGTGTTATATATATAAAGAAGGGTGTTTGATTATAATTGTTATCTGCATGTGGTCTGTGGTAGGAAGCCTCTAAGATGGTACCCCATTGATCCTGCTTCCTGGTATTCATGCTCTTGTGTAATACCCTTTCCTAGAGTGTGGGCTGGACCTAGTGACTCCCTTCTAATGAATAGAATGCAGTAAAAGTGATGGGGTATCACTTCTAGGGTTAGGTTATAAAAGGACAATGACTTTCATCTTAGGTGTTCACTCTTGAGCTCTTACTCATTCTCCCTGAGAGAAGCCAACTGCTGTGTTGTAAGCTGCCCTATGGAGGTCTCACATGGTAAGGAACTGATGGAAATGGAAATCTCTGTCCAAAGCTATAGCTATGATGAACTGAGGTTATAGGTCCAATAGATATCAAGAAACCTGCCATGTGAGTGATCTCAGAAGCATATTTTCTCCTAGTCAAGACTCCAAATGAGGTCACAGCTCCAGTGGACAGTTCGGTTGCAACCTTATGAGAGATCTTGAGCTAAAGCATCCACCTAAGCTGTGCCTGCATTACTAACCCATAGAACTAAAAGATAACAAATGTTGTTATTTTAAGTTACTGTGTTGTGGGGTAATTTTTCAAACAGCAATAGATAATAAATAGGTGGCCTTCCATGACTTGGGACTTCTCACACCCTAATATAACTCAGATGTGAAATATAGACTGTTCCCACATACATTTCATTGTATTTTTTTAATTCCAAGGAGAAATAGATATGACTACGTTTATTCTTAGTTATTGCTCTAGAGCAGTGGCATGAACTTTATTTCAGTAATATTATTATTTCTTAATAATATGGCAAGTAATAGATTCAGCTCACAAAGAGAATCCCATCTTACAAATAGTTGACTTTATACATAGGAGATCTCAGTTATAAAGCATTTCACAGTCTATAGAGGAAAGCAGATATCTATGCAGCTAACTTGCCTAAATATTCCAAATAGAATTATGAAGAGTTCTCTGGGAAGGTAGAGTAAGAAGTGATTTAAGTTTTCTGATCCTGGGGCTCAAAAAAGCTTCATAGGAGGAAGGGGAAAGGGAAAAAAGAAGACATAACGTAGCACAAGCAAGGTTATGGATCCTTGAGTTAGCAAGTCTACACTGCTTCCATCAGGGCCTGTCTGATCATGTGACTTCCTTCCATGTCACCATATTACCTATAGGGTAATGAGCTGAGGATAAAAAGTATAAAACCCTTTATGACCTTTCTCCTTCCTTCCTTCTACAGCAGGACTGTCTTGATACTCAAGCAACAGCAACTCTTGTCAGCCCTGTTTGGCTGGACCCACTCTGGTCTTTCTCCAGACAATTCTTCCCCACAGCATATGTTGTCTGTGGGCCCAAGGATTGGTGCCCACTCTGGAGCTGCACCTCCTTCTTTCAGACCATGAGTGAGGTACTCAGGGCCCCATAATTTCCCTTGAAATTGAACTTAAGCCTGCTTCCAAGGTATCCCCAGGCCTCCTCAATATGCCTGCCCTTCCAAGAGTAGGCTCTTTGTCAATGTGCTTTCCTGTTGGCATGAGGGATGACCACTGTTCCAGTGAGCATGGATGGAACTTGATCACACAAGCTGGAGTGTCCCAATTCATGTGTGTGAGAATCCCCTCACATTAAGGGAAGGAGCTAAGGGTAGGGAGAGGGGTGGGACTGACCAAAGTATGGCGGCTGTCTCCCACACACCACCAGGCTCTGATGTGAAACCTCAAGAAATACAAGAACTCTAGATTTCATTCTGGCCTTCATGTTGTTAAAACTATCTATTTGTAAACGTAGGAGGCTAGCATATTCTATTTAGCATTGGGTTATCTTGACTTACACATTTTAAATATTTAGACATATGGTATGCAGGCTTCATTTATATTTTTACTCTGGGTCCTGCAAATGTTAGTGTCAAGTCTTTTCTCCAAGATTATTTCCCCCTGTTTTTCACTCATTCCGCGTGCTCCAGACATATCTAGTGCCTTACAGATTTCTCAGTCTTCTATGCTACTTGATGCTTTTGCATGTATTACCTCCTCTCCCAAGAATACCCTTTTCAACTTTTTCATCTAAGAACCTGACACATATTCTTGAAGACCCAGAACGAAAGTTATTTCCAACTTCCCCTGGTCACAGTGAACCATTTACCGATTGGTGCTCCCTTTGTTCCTTTTAGTGTTTGTTCATTTTTGTTCCTTTTAGTGGATGAGCTAGAGAATGCCAGGGAATATGAGAGGAGAGCTTCAATCTTACCTCAGGAGTGAAGGCATTTGGACCTTTTTCTACAGCCTCTAGTTCTGCTAAAATATAGGCAACATTCTTCTTCTTTTTTTAATTTTGATTTTTTTGTTCATCATGGATTTTTTTTGCATCAATTTGTATTTTTATTTACTTATTTATTTTTTGGCCATGCCATGCGGCATGCAGGATCTTAGTACCTCCACCAGGGATTGAACCCGTGCCCCCTGCAGTGGAAGCGCAGAGTCTTAACCACTGGACCACCAGGGAAGTGCCCAAAATTCTTCTTATGCATGCCAGCACTCCTTTTCATGTTGACTATTCTTTCTCCTCCAGGAGCACCTTTGTATACTTTTTTGCATTAGTCTTCACTTAGAATTTGGGCCTCCCCCTCCGTGTATAGTAAAAACCCGTGTGATCGTCTAGAAAGTTATAGATACTCTAGGCTAACACATATTGAGCATTATATATACATGAAAGACTGGTTTTGAGGATTGCCCCAGTTCTTCTGAGAAGACTGTAATCTTCACTTATCTTGCTGTATAGCTGTCTGAACTATTTTGTGTTATTTCTAAAGGATAGTACTTTGGGGGAAATAGATGTAGATATTTTTAATCAAGCCTGACCTTTCAGTGCAGCAAATGAGGTGTGTGAAATTTCATAGTTTCTAATCCAAGGGTTTTATAATATCTTGGACTATTGACTGGATATCTGAAATGTGAGTGAGAGAGGGAGAAAGAATAAGAGAGAAGGAAAAGAGACTGGGGCCTGGGAAGAAGGAATGAAGGAGGCAGGAAGAGCAGGAAGAATGAGATGGGAGGAAAAAGTCTGGTCCATAATGTTTTTCCATTCCTTTATTCAACACATATTTATTATCAGTTTTGGGCCAGGAATGATGTTAGTCCTGGGCAAACACTAATGATTTAAATAATAAAAAAATAGCTAAACTTGTATAGTACTTACTATGGGTCAAGCCCTAGAATAAATGCTTTAAAATATGATATTATTTTATCTTCATAACAACCCTATGAAATAAATACTGTTATGTTTCCCATTTTACAAATGAGGAAACTGAGGAATAAACAGGTTAAGTACATACAATCATAGAGCTACTGAGTGACAGAGCTGGGATTTGATCCCAAGTCGCCCTGCTCTGGAGCCCTTGCTTTTAACTACAACCTTGTACTGAGCCTTCTTGAGGGTCTATAGTCCATGGGCACCGGAAGTGTAGTAAAGGGCAGGGACAATGGATAGACATGTGTTGGGATGAAGAGCATAAGAAGATAAGGAAGCCGGCAGGAAAGACTTCTCTCCCAGGGTTCCAGAGTTAGCAAAGGATTCCAGAGAAGGTGAGGTTTATGCCTGCTGATAGTGGAAGTCAGCCACATGAGGGGAGGAAGAAGAAAGCTCAAGGAAGGGTGAGCTCCATTGGTAAAGGGAAAGATTTTGCATGTACTTTATATAAAATAAATAGTATTTGCAACTGATACATCATTCTATATTATTGCATAGAGAAGCATCCCTACATATTTTATGAGCTGCTAAAACCTATCATATGGATGGACTTACAAAACCACTGATAAAGCTGGGATTTTAATTATAGTTGTGCTGTAACGAAGGATAATATGGAGTTATTTCTCTGCACCAAGCATGAACCTTGTCATAGTGTCCCAAGTTTTTAAAATAATTGAAGCAGTGTCTCTGAAATGCAGCCTGATTTTGAGAAGCATAAATGAAGACACAAATCTGTGCCTGGAAAGGCATCCTGTTATTGATTTTAAGACCTTTCCTTTCTGACACAGTGAAGGATGTTTATTAAGCAGAAACTCACTGGATCTGGAAGTGAGTAAAGTGACTGATGGAAAAAATGCCCCAGGCTTCTTTTCATAGAAATGAATAATCCTTTAAAAGATGTTCTCTTTTTATTGTTCCTGAATGCTTTACCTCCCTTCCCTCCCCTTCAAAGTCCACCCGTCTGTGTAATATGACTGTGTTCTGGTATCACCTCCTCCACAAAGCTGCCTTCATCCCTCCTGCCCTAGCTGATCCTGTGACCTTCCTCCATGCTTGTACCCGTACCCTCACTGTAGCTTTAGTATCATCAGTGCATCTGCCTCATGTACTTATAATTCTTAGTACCTCTGTTTGTCTTTCACTGGACTATGAGGCCCTTGAGAGTAGGGACTTTATTATATTCATTCTAATGGACTGCATGACATACTGTACTTATTAAAAGTCTGAATCATCTAACACTACTAAAATATTATCAAGTGGGGAATAATGCTATTTCGATCAGAAAAAGAAAATGCGTGTCTCCCTAGAAATACAAAGATTGTCCCCAATGTTCACCAATTGTTCCTTTTTTTTAACCATTTCATTGTCAAGATTGACCTCAAATAGAGGAGCAGCAGAATGTAGCTATAAGCACCACCTAAGTTATCTGGAGCAGAAATTGAGAAAATCAGGCAGGAAAACAAAGCTAAAACAAAATTTTAATACTGGTCAAGAAACGAATCAAAGAATAAGAAAGGGAAGAAAGCAGATTCTTTTGGATAAACAACAACTTAGATTATACTCATTTCATTTCATTATCATAACGAACTTGGGATGTTACCAGTTTTACAATGTAACTACTAAGGCACAGCAGAGTTGTAACTCAGAGTAATACTAACAAGAGAGAACCACCTTAAGAGTATGGAATTTGTAGTCACACTTGTTTGTATGTGTGTGTTCGGGATTGGGATCACAGAATATATAGGTTTGTATTCTGCTCTCTTCATATCATATTTTGTTGGGAGCAATCCCCAGTTCTCTTAATATCCCTTGAAAATATACTTTTATGACTGCCTGTATTCCATTCAATTATCAGTCCATTCATTCATCAACCACTCATTGAATATTACTGTGTGCCAAGCAGTGGACTGTACTCCAGGGATACACAAGGCAAGAGATATAAAGTTCCTGCTCTCATGTAATTATTTCAAAGATGTAATTTGTGTGGCCACTACTGTTGGTTGGCTAACTCAGCTTTCATTTCCACTTCCTTCTCTCTGCTTCCAGGAATTGAGGCCGGAAAAGAAATACTTGGCTTTCTCACTTGTCTTCCAGTTAGGGAAGGCATGTAACCTATGTAAGGCCTATGGGATTTAAAGAGAAGTCTCTTCCTGGGTTTCTGGGAAGGTTTTGCTTTTTTGATAAAAAGGACTGATATGTTGAGATTTTTGACCACTATCCCCTTCTTTCTACCTTGAAAGGTGATATCTGAGCTATGTCTGACGCCTTTCAACTATGAGAATGCAGGCAATATTCTAAGGATCAGAAATATAGAAAAATCCTGGTGGCATTGTTGAGCACCAAAAGCAGTGTGAACCACTACTTACCATAGACTTATTAAGTGAGGAAAATTAACTCATATTATCAAGTCTGCATTATCAAGTCAGATTTTCTGTGATTTGCAGCTACATAGAGTCCTATTGTTACCTATTATTCAGCCAACCTGCTGTTTCGGTGTCTTTAGATTATTTTTCACTTTTTCCAGTTTTTAAATTATGCTATAATAAATAATATCATATGCAAAATATTGAGCCCATTTCTAATTATTCTGATACGATTAATTTCTTGATGTATAATTTTTGAGTATAAGGGTATGACTTTGGATGCATTTTGGCCATATTTACATCTTGAAGGTTTAAAACATTTTATAATCCCAAATATCTGATAGCATCCAATTCAAATGACTGGTATTTCTTAACTGTACATTTTCAACTCATTGTATCTTTTCAATGGTAGTAAAGGTATATTTGAGTGCATAAAATAACCCCATCAGCTCTCTATGAGAAAGCAGGATTAAGAGAGAAATAGTAGAACACTAATGCCCAGGAGCCTTTTTAAAAAAGAGAATGTTTCCCTGTGTATACACTGTAGGTGAAAAGAGAACCCAATCTTTATTTCTAAGATGCAGAAACAGAAAGAACTGCAGTGTCAGGAGACGCTTGTTCTCATCTAACTTGTGTTTTCTTCATTACTCTGAAATATCTGGGTAATTTTTAACCCAGAAAATGTGTTGAGGATTTGTGTAAATTCCAGGGAAATTCCAGTCAGTAGGTATGATATTGTTTATTAAAATAAACAAACAAAAAACCTGCAAGTACTCAGAAAAGAAATGCCCATAAAAGTAACTGTGCTCATCTGTTATCGTCTCTATCCCTTTTACTAAAAAAAAAGTGGTTATCTACTAAGTTCAGCAAAACTCAAAAAACTTCACATCTTCACATGTAGACGTGCTCTGCAGTTTGCAAACTCCTTCACATAAAATGTGTAAATCCTGCCAGCAGGTCGGTATGGTTATTTTTTCTTAAATGTACTGTTATCTTGTTTTGAACTATGAGCATATATTGAACTAGTCATTATGCTCAGCTCTCCTACATAGAAGGCAAAAAACCTTTTCGTCTGGACTTGTTTTCTTGAACGCTAAACATGACCTAATTAGAAGTATAGGTAATCTTCACAGAGCTTAAAAATAATCTCTCTCCAATCAATGACAGAAGACTATGCTAAGGGAATAAATACTTCTCCCTCTTCAATGCATTTCTAGTCTAGTATAGAGTTCTCTTATGCCAGTAAATGCTCCACTTTCCCCCTCTTAACCAGAAAGGAATATTTTCATTTTATGTCTTCCTTACACTGGTGTACAGTCAGCTCCTACTTGAGTAGAAAACCTGGACGACCAGCTTGCATGTAACTTTGCAAAAAAAGGACAGAAGGAGCTGAGCAGTGTCTATGCTGGTGACTCACTGAAGTCCAGTCAAGTGTAAAATCAAGTTAGAAGCAGCCCAGCCCAGATACTGAAATGTGCCAGAAGGTAAGATTTCTAGAAAGTGTGTTTCCTTAATGATTATGAAGCTTTAATCCTTTCTCAAAATATCATCATTTGCCCTTCATAGCTAACTATGACTCTGGGTTTATGTTGTTTTCTCTGGAGCCAGTGATTTTGAAAATACTGTTGGGGTAAATAGGCGTCTAACAGGGTTTATTGTTTGCTGTCTCTAAGCTTTACCTCTTTACCTTTTAGTTTACACAACAGCTCTTCTACTCAAAAAACCTGTTCCCCTTCTGGCTGCCAAAATCCATATTTATCTTTCTGCTGCTAATTCCAACAGTCAAGGGATCTAAAGCATAGCTTGTTCTATCCATATTTATAGGGTTTCTTTCATACACTAAAGGTAGTCCTCCACTTAATCTCACCAAAAATTAATTTTATGATTGGACATCCTGCTGTTACTTTAGTGTCACTGAGTTTTAGTAGTCATTGGCTAAATTACAGAGTATGGCTCATGCCGAATCCGATTTGCCTTTAGGAAAGATACAAACCAGACACTGATGAAACTGTTCAAGAAACTCTAGGTGATGTCTGTGAAACCCTGATTTTATCTTTAATCTCAAAGACTGGACATGAATGCCCATATCAGAGGATTTCAGCTGAAAGCTGTCTTGATAAAGCAACCAAAAGATTTTCTGAAGAAAAGATTTTTTTCCTACTTTGTCAGTTCATTTTCCCCCCTTGGGTCTCTATCATAATTTAAGATAGCAACCTATGGTATTAGCTTTAAAGATTGTATGAAATCTTGAATATCTTTGGATGGTTTCTGTCATTTCATTTGCTGTATTTTATACACCCAATAGCTGGAAAGGTATTTAAAAGATTATCCGCCTTAGATCATCAAACTTATAGCCAGTAAAAAAGAAACACCACGATCATTTTTTTCTGTAGCCATCTCAGAGATTTTCAGTAATGCTAATTTAGTTAGTTGAATAGATTGTAGCATTATTTCTAATTTCAAGTATGCTGAGCCCCTTCCACGCCCCTGCAAAAACAGTTGAATATTGAGAGAAAATATATTTTACTGGTATTTAAAAATATTTCTTAAATTTTTTTCTTTTTAGGAGTATTCTAAAAATACTTCTTTATAAGGTCAGTGATAGTCTGTTCATACGATTCCTTGTTGTAAACTTAATGTACAGTGTAAACATTGCAGCCTGATGTGCTAAACTGGATTCACTAATGAGGGATGAACCTCTAAGAATTCTGTTAGCTTTGATATTGATTGATTGATTCATTTATTTATTCATTCAGTGAATGATTTATTGAGTTCCTTCTGGGTATCAAGCTGTGGGCTGGCAATGCAATAGTAAGCAAAAATAGATATGTTCCCTGTACTCTTGGAGCTTGCTGTGAAGTAGGGGAGAGAGGCATTAATCAGACTTATCATACATTACAGCTGTGATAAAAGCAACAGAAGAAGTACATGATATTATGTGATAGCATAATGGGAGATTTCACCTAGTCAGGGAGGTCAAGGAGGCCTTTGGTGAGGGCCATGCTTGAACTGACAAGTGGAGAAGCAGGAGTTAAGGAGGGGAAGGGGACAAGTTAAGTAGGGGAAGAGTTAAGTAGGGGAAGAGGACAAAGTGCCTGTGGTAGAAGGGAGCCGTGCAAGTCTGAGGGGCTGAAGGAAGACAGGGATGGCTGGAGTGTAGAATAGAATGTAGCTCATTGTGAGGCTGGAGCGGGTAGGGAAGAGCCATCAAACAGGGTCCTAAAGTGTTTTATCTTTATCTTAAGAGCAATGGGAATTCATTAAAGGATTTTAAAATAGGTGATTCAGAGAGCAGGGTAAGACACATTATAATATGATAACAATTCTTATTCTAAAAAGACCACTCAGGTGGAAAGAAATGAGAGTGTGGAAAGAAATGGAGAATGGGGAGTGTATACCCACCATGTGGTTAGGGCTTTCTAGGACTTTACAAATGACCAAAGGGCAGTAAAAGGAAGACTGGGTTACTTAACCGGGTTTCCAGAAATTGATCATGATTGTTTGTAATTCCAAATCCCGTTACAATGAATTATGGATACAAGTTTATTATGATGGTAACTATTAGTCAGTGTTGTAAGCTAATCCATACAGCCAAGTCTCCCCTCATGCAAGTCTTCCTAAATAAGCTCTCTGGTTTTGTTTTTGTTTGTTTGCTTGCTTGCCTAATTGCTTTAATTATTTTTTTCCTACATCCACATTTTTAAGAAGTTAAGATATAAAAATAAAAACAAAGATTCCTTCTTAGCCCTCCCTCTTTGTACACACACACACACACACACACACACACATGCACAATGAAACACATATAAATGTATACATGCAGGCAGCCTGTATATAATTTTATATAAATTGTATTAGAAGTATAATTTTACAAATTGCTTTTCAAACTCAATTTTTAAGCAAGACATTTCCTTGTCAATGAGACATATAGCAGCTCCACTTTGATAGTAACCTATTGTAGGGAGTGACCAGAATTTAAAAATTTTCTTTTTGATGAACATGTGTGCTACTTCCAATTTTTCCTATTATGCAAGACTGAATGAGTATCCTAGGAAATAAATCTTTTTATCTTTGATTATCTTCTTAGGATAAATTTCCAGATGAAATTACTGGATCAGTTGGTATAAACATTTAAAATGTCAATATGTTTATGGATTCTCTGCCCTCCAAAAAGTTTGAAACAATTTAATCTTTATCAGTTTTGGAAATAATGTCCATTTTACTATGTCTTTGTCAAGGCTGGATAGATGCATTTTTATTCAGATTATTATTTTTTGCCTTTCTGATAGGTTACAGATGATACATTTTACAGTTTTCATTGACTATTTTAAAATTAATGTTATTTTTCTCAACAGCTCTGTATCACGTTTTGGTGTATTAATTTCATTTTTAGGAATTCATTTGATATCATTAAATATCCTTAAAATATTTTAGTGCTTAATATAACATATCCTTTTCTTTTTAGACTTTGGAGTCATCTCTTGTAGTTCAGGGATAGTATCTGGTGGAACCAGGTAAAATTAACATTATAAAGACACATTTTCCTTGATGCCATTATGCAAAGCCCTATTTTTCTAAAGACTAAATGGTTCACAGATATTTTTCCTAATCTTTTAAAAATTAATAGACTCTATTTTTTAGAACAGTTATAGGTTTACAGAAAAAATGTATAGAAAATACAGAGTTCCCATATGCCCACAACCCTTCCCGCAGTTTCCCCTATTATTAATATCTTGCATGAGTGTGGTACATTTGTCACAGTTGATGAGCCGATATTGATGCATTATTATTTACTACAGTCCATAGATCATATTGTGTTATACTTTCTATGGATTTGGGAAAATGTATGATGTCCTGTATCTATATTAAATGTGCATGTGGAATAGTTTTACTGCCCTAAACATCCCTATGCTCCACTTGTTCATCTCTCCTCCCTTCCCTCACTTCTTTCCCTGAACCCCTGGAAGCTATTGACATTTTTACTGTCTTTATAGTTTTGTCTTTTCCAGAATGTCATATAGTTGGAATCATATAGTATGCAGCCTTTGCAGATTGGGTTCTTTCACTTAGCACTGTGTATTTAAGGTTACTCCATGTCTTTCAGTGGCGTGATAGCTTACTTTTTCTTATTGCTGAATACTATTCCAAATCAGAGTTTGTTTACCTATTATTATAGCTACTTCCATGATTTTTGGAAATTATGAACAAAGTTTCTGTAAACATTCATGTGCATGCTTTTGTGTGGACATGTTTTCAACACATGTGGGTAAAGCATAATTGCTGGATCATATGGTAAGACTATGATTAGCTTTGTAAGATGCTGTTAGACTGTCTTCCAGAATGGCTCTACCATTTTTTCTCACAACCAATAAATGAGAGTTCCTGTTGCTCTACATCCTCACTAGCATTTGTAGTTGTCAGTGTTTTCTAATTTTGCCATTCTAATAGATGTATAGTAGTATCACATTGTTTTAATTTGTAATTTCCTATGATATATGTTGAGCAAATTTTCATTTGCTTATTTGCCATCTGCACATCTTTTTTAATGTGGTATCTGTTCAAAATTTTTACCATTTTTTAATTGGGTTGTTTGTTTCTTATTGTTGAATTTTCAGAGTTCTTTGTATATTTTGGATACAAGTCTTTTATCCAATATATGTTTTGCAAATATTTTCTATGGCTTGTCTTTTCATTCTCTCATCAGTGTCTTTCACCGAGCAGATGTTTTTAATTTTAATAAAGTCAAGTTTATCAATTTTTCTTTTATCATTAGTGTTTTTGTTTTTGTATCTAAAAAGTCATCTCCAAAACCAAGGTCATCTAAATTTTCTCCTATGTTATTTTCTAGGAATTTCATAGTTTTGTGTTTTACTTTTAGGTCTATGATCCATTTTGAGCTGATTTTTGTGAAAGGTGTCAGGGCTGGGTTTATATTCACTTTTTTTTGGTGTAGATGTCCAGTTGTTCAAGCACCACAGATGTTTTTTTGTCCATGCTTGGAACCCTGAAACATCCCTGTGTTATTGATACTAAGATATAAATGTGGCTATAGATTTATAGATCTGAATATTTGCTACTTCTGAATGGTCTGCTTGAAAGCCACTGAAGTGACTTCTACTTACTCTAAGACTCTTTAAGATGAATTCACTGGCAGAAACACTTCCATAATGCCCCATTATAATAGAACTGGTATGTTGTTTAATAACACACAAAGGACTATTCAAAAGTTGGTACAAAATTATAGGTGTTGCCTAGAGGAGAAATTATGTTTTCTAACATCTCCCCTCTCTGCCCTGGTCCTTCTTACTGCTTCTCATCTTACTTAAGTCTGTGACCTTTGTCTTTGTTGGTTGGCAGTGAACTTCATTCACTGATGCCAGAGGCAGAGAGTTTTCAGTAGATGCCCAAGCTCCTGATGCATACTCCTGGAGACTAGCTCTAGTCTCAGTATTAAAATGTGCAGGAATATATCAAAGACATGTTTTTAAATGTCCCTCTTTAACCTCGGGATAAATAACTTGGAAATATTTCTTTTAGTTCCTAAGCTTTGATATGACTTACAATGGAATAAAAAGATGTCAAAGTTTCAGTTCCTTTTAATGTTTCTCTTTTAATAGTTCTGTGATTTGATACCGCGGTGACAGGCATCAAGGAAATACTTAGAATTAATGATGCTTTCAGTTGATTTGAAAAAAGAATGTATTTTTAATTCCTCTAGCTTCTTGATTAGATTACCATCTTGCATACAAGCTCATTTCTGGTGTAAATGAATTGAAAATATCGATTTCAAGAATTATTTTATTCCATATAACACCATGCTTATTTTTGTCTAGTTTTACCAGATTATTTTAACCCAAATTACAGAAACAAAAAAAGTAAGCAGATTGTTTAAATATTATAAATACATCTTATAACACTTTTGGTATTTAGAGAATTATGTTTGGAATTGAGGAGCTATTTCTTAGTATTTAAATATCTGCTGTTTCTTAATTTTGGGGGGTCTTAACTGGGTTAATGTTTTAAAGAATTTTTTTAAAAATTCACCTTTAACATAGAAAGAAATAGTCACTTGAAGTTATTGTGGTATTCCTTTACAATTCAGTGAAGAAAGTGTGTAGATTCTTCGCAGTATCATTTGAAATATTTCTTTTCCATTACTTTCCTACTACAATTACTGCAGGTTTCCATTTCATCTCACCTGGAGTATTTTTTTTTAAACATATTTATTGGAGTATAATTGCTTTACAATGGTGTGTTAGTTTCTGCTTTATAACAAAGTGAATCATATATATATATATATATATATATCCCCCTCTCTCCTCCCTGTTGCGTCTCCCTCCCACCCTCCCTATCCCGCTCCTCCATGTGGACACAAAGGACTGAGCTGATCTCCCTGTGCTACGTGGCTGCTTCCCACTAGCTATCTATTTTACATCTGGTAGTGTATATATGACAATGGCACTCTGCAATGAGGTATCACCTCACACCGGTCAGAATGGCCATCATCAAAAAATCTACAAACAATAAGTACTGGAGAGGGTGTGGAGAAAAGGGAACCCTCTTGCACTGTTGGTGGGAATGTAAATTGATACAGCCACTATGGAGAACAGTATGGAGGTTCCTTAAAAAACTAAAAATAGAACTACCATACGACCCAGCAATACCACTACTGGGGATATACCCTGAGAAAATCACCTGGACTATTTTTATAACAACTTCATGATGTCTCTGACTTCAGTCTTTCCCTTCACTGTTTTGCCCCATACTCTACCCACTCTTGGATCTTCCACAAACACTATACTGCTCATATTATTATAGTAACTTCTGCATTGTGACCTAGAAAAGAGTATGGGTTTTGCAATAAAGACCACTTATTATTTCTGCAATTTTGGACACAGTCTTTAAGTTTTAGTGTCCTTAATTATAAAATGGGGCTTTTTCAACAAACTCGTAAAAGTTGGAGTTATGATTAAATGAAAATAATGCTTATTTTATTAATACTTCTCATCTGTCTATTGAAGAAAGTCCAAAATTCTTAACTTGGCATACAAAATCAACCAGAGTTTGAGCTCAGACCACCTGTCAACACATTAACTCATCCGTACATGGCCAACATTTTAGCCAAAGCCCATTCAGAACTCCTATGTTCCATCCTTGGCTTCTCTCTTCCTGTACCTCCACCTCTTTTATATTTCTGCTGCCTGGAATTTCTTTCCTCTATCTTCATCACTTATTGAAATGCTACCAATTCATTAATGCAACCTGAGAAGGCATCTTCAAATTCCTGATCAAATGTAACCAGCCTAAGATGAATGACCCTTTTTTCCCTGATATTTGTAGGACACTGATTTTTACTTTCTTATGACACCTAACACTTACTGCTTTGAATAGTAGTTACTTGTATAAAGGTCTTTTCTAAGAGACCTTAAGGTACACAATAGAAAGGCCAGTGTTATAGTCATGCAAGCTCATGGCACTTAGAACTGTATCAGACACAAAGTTTTCAATAACCATTTGGTGAATTAAGGTATCATTTACCTTTTTAATATCCATAATCGTCCCATTATTTCAGGATTATCTCTCATAGAGATATTTTTTTCTCATTAAAACATTAAAAATGGACAAAATTTGGGATAATTTTTTTCCTGTGTTGGCTCAAGAGGACTTCTTAGACGATTTCAGCAATGCAGAGTGCATATCACTTTGAGTATATTTATTATTATTATTATCTAGAAAATTAGCTCAAGTTGGCTATAACAGCAGAAATGTCCCCTGATATATCAAAGTTTGACAAATCTATCCCATTAAGGAGAGAACCGAAGGCATTTTTAGTTGATACTTTGTATTTTTAGAATATCTAGTTTATTTCTGACCCCAAACCATCAGAACACATAAGATTCTATTGTATTACTAAATGAGTGTCCTTTTGTTCAGAAGAGCATGTTAAAAAATGCCCCAGATAATCACATAATATCTCATTATACACCATAAGAGTAAAAAAAGCTTCTTAACCTGTCTAATACATTTTCCGTATTTTCAGGCAAGTTTTACCTAAACCATTTCTGACAGGAAGACAACTCTTCTAGTCTTAATTATCCCAAGGGAAGATGATTTCATAGCCTCCCTTATAAAATAAGGATCTTCACAAAAGAATGTGATAAATGAACCCTAGAGCTATTGCAGTGATAGATGAATTATGTCAGTGAAAAACTTGGAATGAGTAAAATCAAGGAAGAAAAATCTCACTTTGCGTGAGATCAGGTAAGCGTAAAGCATTTATGAAGGCTTTTAATGATGTCTCTAAGGAAAATTCTGCTTTGAGATGGAGAGTCAGGAGATGATAATGGACTTTGATGGAAGGGGAGAGGAAAAGAAAAGGGCGTCTGAGAAAACCGAAGAAGAAATATTGGGAATTTAACGGAACAAAGCCATGTGGAAAGAAATATACCCATAAGTCAATGAAGTATAAAAAGCGCAGAAGGACCCCAAATAGGAGGCTTTTCTAGATTGCATCTTTAAGACATACTTAATGTCTGTCAATATGAAGTTTAAAAAAACTGTTTGCTCTGCATTTATACTGACTTGTTAATCTTTAAAAAAATTTTAAGACTTTAAATACTAAATTTTTATTATTGCTTTCCTAAAAGGATCCCTCAAGGATTTCTGTTTCCACTTTGGTTAGTTTTTAACAAATGAATTAAATGCAAGGATTCCCTTTCCATTCTGTCCCCTTGATAGTCCTGGCTGTTTGAGAAAGAATACTCAATTCATTTAATAAAGAAAACACTTGTTCGTTGGTCTACCTCTTCAGACTTCCAGGAGCTGTAAGAATAATTAAAACCATCCAGAGTATCGTTGTTGTGTTCCTTATGGCAGCTTCGATTCTATTGACGGCATCTAACTTTTCTTTAAGAATTTTATGAAATTGTCCATGAAAGATAACTGTATAGTTCTGGATGGCACTGGTAGAAAGAGAGTCACAAGCAGTAAGTGCAAAAAGCATAACAGGGAGCAGGGCTTTTAATGATTTATCTTTTCTTTAAGGCCAGGAATAGATAAACCAAATAAAAATTTTGTAGCTTCTTAGAGAATTTAGATGGTGTGTATGAAGCAATCTGGATAATCTACTTTTTCATTATACTACATTTACAATTTATATGTTCCAAACATTCCTTTTTGTGAATAAAATATTTTATTATAAAATAAAACATATTTAGGTGTTGGTTTACTAAGGGTAAATAGTTTTGCTCCTGTATATATACTTTTAATGCAATAATTTACTGTGCTTTAACCCTGCTGGAATAATGCATTATTCCTTATTTTTTAAAATGTCACATGTACATCTATTCATTGTGCAACACAAAATTAGAATAAAAATGTATGATTTTGTTAAGCTGTACCATCTCAAAAATATTTAGGGGAGAGCTACATGCAGATTTTTAATAATAAATTTCTTCTCAGTTCTCAGGCTGTTCTTATCTGATCTCAAACTGATCAATGTTGAATTTATTCAAAATGGTCTTTGTTGCTAGAAATTTTGTTTAAAACTAGAGAAAAGATAAATGCTCTACGTGGGTTTAAACTTTTAATTAAACCTCTCAAACAGCAAGAGCCAAATAACAGAGTTCAATAACTAAAGAAACCAATGATATTTGTGTAAAATGAGTTAACTGTGTTGAGGGTTTTGAATATTATATTACCTCAGTGTAAGAGAAAGTATGTAAGAAACAGTTCCACTAGTATCTCCTACATATTTTATTTCCTTCTCGGTCTCTGAGGTGTGCTACCCGTCCAGTCTACGAATAATTGATGACTTGGATGATCAATAAATTTTGTAAATGATATATTCAAAACTTATCTAATTTTATTCCTATTACAAACTTTATCCTGCCATTAATTTCAATAAAATATCAATAGAGTAATAACATCTTATAATTTGATATGTTAGGGAAAGCCAGTTAGTAGAAGAGGGAACAATGTATTAAAATCTTGCTAAATACATGAATCCAGGCAGGAAAAAAATAATAAACTAATAAAACAAAACAAAATTCCCAGTGCTCTTTTATTAGTATATGTGGGGCTTTTGCTTTATAAAAATTATCATTTGGAGAGTAACGTTTGTTTTTATTTCTTTTTCTTTTTTTAATTTTGAATTTCTATTGCTATGACATATATTCTGAAAAACCTCTAAAGCAAAATTATACACTTTATTTCTATTGCAAAGCCAACACCTGTGCAACCACATGCAGGACAGGAAATAGATCTTTGCCCTCTTAATCACCGTCTGTGCCTTAGCGTCCCAAGTTAATTTTTATGCTAACTTTGTTACTAATTTAATGTTATTAATTTCCTTGCTTTTCTTTATAGTTTTGACTATGAAATGCACATCCTTAACCATGTTTAGTTCACCATTTGTTGGAGAAATGGAATCACGCACTATGCATCCTTTCATGCCTAGCTTCTTTCTCCCTACATGGTATTTGTGATTTTTAGCCATGTTGTGTGTAGCTGTACTTTGTTCATTTACATTGCTGTATTGTCTTTTTTGTGTGGCTCTTTTACACTTTTAAAATCCATTCTACTGTTCATGGACATTTGAATTGTTTCTAGTTTTTATCTTCATGACTCTTGGGTGTATACTTAAGTGTGGAATTGCTAGGAATGTGTAACTTCAGGTCTAGTGGGTATTGCTAAACTGTTTCCCACGTGGTATAACTATGCACTCCCATTTGATGTTTCCCCATTAATTCACATCCTTACCAACCTTTGTTATTTCTTAGGTTTTAAAATTCTAGTTACTCTGATGGACGTGTTGTAGTATCTTAGGGTACTTTTAATTTGCATAGCTGACCAATTAGGTTGAGTTCTATTTGGCCATTTGTGAAGGTTTTGCTTAAATCTCTTGCCATATTTTTCTATTGTGTTATCTTTTTTTCCTCTCTATGGATTTGTATGATTAATACACACACACACACACACACACACACACACACACACTCAGACACAGTATAAAAATCCTGTGTTGGTTATATTTGTTGTAAATATCTTCTCCCAGTGTGTAGTTTACCTTTTTGTTTTCTTAATGCTGTCTGCTGGAAACAAAAATAATTAATTCTTATGTGATCCAGTTGGCCTGTCTTTTTCTCCATAGTTATTGCTTATTATGCCCTGTTTAAGAAATCTTTCCCTGCCCTATCATGAAGATACTTTCTTGTATTGTATTCTAGAAGCTTTATTGTTTTACCTCTCACATTTTGCTAAATAGTTTACCTGGAATTGATTTTTATGTATTATGTGAGATAGATGACAAGTTTCATTTTATTCCATGTGGATACTAAATTGTCCTAGAATTGTTTATTGAAAGAGACTGTCCTTTCCCCACTGTATAAAGTGCTAACTTTGTTAAAAATCAATTGTCCATATGTGCATACATGTGGTAATGAACTCTCCATTTTGTTCCATTTGTTTTTCTCTTGTCTGTCATTGTGCCCATACAACGTTGTTTTAATAATTGTATTTTTATAATAACTCCTGATATCCCATAGAGCAAGTCTTTTTGCCTTGTTCTTCCTCAGTAGTGTCTTAGCTATTCTTGGCTCTTTGCACTTCCACATTTAGTAGCAACTTGTCAAGTTACAAGGATACAAACACACACATATCACACAAAGTTGTGATTTTTTTTTTTTTTTTTTTTGTATTTCATTCAATCCTTAGAGAAATTTGGGGAGAATTAAAATCTTAAAATTTTGAGGCTTCAAATCGATGAACATGATGTATCTCTCCAGTTTTTTAGATCTTTTGTGTTTTCTCTCAATAAAATGTCATATTTTTTTGTGAAGAGACCTCATGTCTTTTATGAGATTTAATCCTAGTATTTGATTGGTTTTCCTACTGTCATAAATAGCATGTTTTTCAAACTACTATGTATCTAGAACCCTTGTAAAACTATGTCTCTGGCATCCGTGTAAATCTTTCTAAAATTATTTTATATCAGGGTTAGTAATGCTCACTGTGTACCTCAATTCAGTACAAAAACTTTGTCATTGCCCTCTGATAATCTATGGATTTTGGTTGCCAGCAACAGAAACTGATTTTGGCTAATTTATGCAAAGGAGAACTTAAAAGAGAATACAGGTGAGAGAAGAGATATCTGGGTTTCTGGGAATCTGTTTTGAAAACAAGTGAGAACCAAGGCAATGCCAAAGTCCTAGGAGTATGAACTGAAGTTTGAAAGCATGTTTCCTCTGTGACAACTTTTCTGTTCTTGCTTATTCTTGCATCTTTTCCTCAAGTGTAATATTCATAGCACAGAACATTTAATTTACCAAACTTAGATCACTTCCTGACTCTCCTTATGTAAAGAGAGGGAAAATTGTGTCTTTGGGCTTTTTCAGTAGAAGATGGTTCCTGAAAATTTTATTTGCAACAATGCTACACACAATGGGAAAAAGAGCAGAGTATAATTCCTTAAGGAAAACTGAATGCTTTTAAGAGAGGACATGAATACTGGAGAGAAAATCTAACAAATAGTAACTCCTCCTTAGAGGAAGGTCATAGATGACAGTCTGGTGCCCATCAGGCAGTTCTCTCTAAAGTTTAGTAGCAAATGCTTTGCTAAATATGGATATACTGTAACAGGATTTCTGGAGCCACCATATTCTTTTCTCTCTCTCTCTCTCATGTATATATATTCCACTATTATCCCTTATTGATTTTAATCTGTCAAATATATATACATAGTGTATATTCTATTATCCCTTATTGGTTTTAATTTGTCAAAACATGATAATTTATTAAAAAAAGGTTTAGTGAAACAGAAGATTAGAGAACTAGGAGTCAAGTCTTGGTATACCTATTTTTAATATTTTTCCATAGAAACTGTATTATTATGTGAATGAAGGACTAAATGTTATAATGGTAGGTTAATCTACTGTACTTCAAAGAGACTTCAGAGATCTTTTCATTCAAACTAAAGAAGGAACTTGGCCTACATATCTCTGGAATTTAATTGCATACTATCCATTGGAAAGCTTCCCAGGATGAAGAATGGTATTCTTTGAAACAACCTTCTTCATTATGGACAACACTATAGTCCCTTTCTATATCAATTCTTTAAGAATTCATGACTCTACTTATTTTTCTCTACTTTTTTTTTCTAAATGTCATTTTTTATTCTAAAAATAATACATGATTCTTTAAAAAATCATGCAGGTAGGAGAGAATTGTATGAAATAAAAAGTGAAAGCTTAGAAGTTTTTTATACTGCTAAAGTAATTCTTCCTCTGTGCTATTTCCACACATCTGACTAAGTTCAGCCTCTGGAGCAAGAGAATGTGTGTCTGTCTACTCTTTCTTCATGTGACAACACTGCAGGTGTCTGAACACAACTAACTTGACCTCATTAAGTGTTTGTTTTTTTTTCTTTCTTACTGTGCCATCTATTTTCAATTGTTAAATGTTTTAGGTATGTACAAGACATCTTTAAAAGAGAAAATGAAATTGCTTAATATGCTTCCATAGTAATATTTGTATGACATTTGTGCAATTTGAATTTATTTCTAAAATTCAGGGCAACACTGAATCTACGGACTTGACATTCTGAATTATGTTTTAGCCATTACTGAATTTTTACATAAAACCTCAATATGAATGCCTGTCAGGAGAGTATACAGAAATGGCATTTTTGTTTTGTGAATAGGGATTTGATAGAAACATCATTTTGTCATCAAAATGTTATGTGTCTATAATGTTAAGAATTTCTAGAAAATGGAACTGGTAATCATAACCCTCCTTCTGATAAAATAAAAGTCAAAGAAAGCATTACTTTAATTTGTAAAATCACTGCATTGAAAGATTTTTAAAGTGCCCATGTCAGTACGTGCATCATCTTGCTAATGAATAAAAGTATCATTTCAAGGTCACGTGCATGTAATCTAGTTTCCATCCAAAGAATTGCTAATAAATATTATCAAGTTTTCTAAGAAAGAGGTTCTTATTGAGAGGACTTAACAGAGCAATAGAATGCAGAAAAAAATTAACTTAAGTGCATAGTTGTGTCATTGAGATATATTTAGTAATATTTCCCCCAACTTGTATAATTTAAAAGAAAATGATTATAATATATAATTACTCAGCAATGTGTTTTTTTAAAACAGTAATGTATGTTTGTATTAATAGATCTATTTTTTTAAAAAAAACTACTTATTTCATAGCTTAGATGTTCTAAAAATTAATTTATCCATACCCCTTTTAATGAGTATATAAGTTTTAAAATTACTTATAACAAATAATGTTGTAAAGCACTTCTTTGAAAATGTATGTGAATATTTCTGTAATAGATCCCTTAACTGGAATTGCTGGGTTCTGAGTATGTGATTTCAATTTTTGACATAATATGTAAAATTGCTGTCTAATGGCGTGATTTCCACTCACATCAAGCATGTCGTTTTGGAGCACTAACCTCACATTCTCCCCAACACTGAATAATAATCACAATTATTTTTTGGACAAATTGATATCCAAAAATGACATCTCATTTTAATTTTCAATTTTTTAAGTAGGTTGTAATTTGGGACCATTTGAATATATCTTCCTGGGAATATCCTTTCCTCTTTTTTAAAATTGAAATATAGTTGATGTACAATATTATGTTAGTTTCTGGTGTACTACATAGTGATTTGACATTTACATACATTATGAAATGATCACCACAAGTCTAATAACCATCTGTTCTGATACAAATTTATATTATTGACCATATTCTTTCTGCTGTAAATGACATTCCCTGGCTTATTTATTTTATAACTGTAGGTTTGTACCTTTTAATAATCTTCACCTACTTTGTCCATTCCCCCACCCCCCTCATTTTGGCAACCACGTGTTTGTTCTCTATATCTATGGTTCTGTTTTGTTTTGTTTGTTTTGTTTTTTAGATTCCATATATAAGGAGATAATAAGAAATTTGTTTTTCTGTGTGTGACTTGTTTCAATTAGTATAATACACTCTAGATCCGTCCATGTTGTCCCAAATGGCAAGATTTCATCTTTTATGGCTGAGTAATATTCCATTGTATATGTATATACTGCAGTTTCTTTGTCTATTCATCTATCAATGGACACTTAGGTTTCTTCCATATCTTGACTATTGTAAATAATGCTGAAACGAACATTAGGGTGAGTATATCTTTTTGAATAGGTGCTTTTGTTTTCTTTGGGTAAATACCTAGAAATGAAATTTCTGGATCATATGGCAATTATATTTATAATTTTTTGAGGAACCTACATGCTGTTTTCCATAGTGGCTCCACCAACAGTGCATGAGGATTCCCTTTTACCCACATTCTCACCAAAACTTATTTGTTGTCTTTTAGGTGATAGCCATTCTGATGGGTGTGAGGTGCTATCTCATTGTGGTTTTAATTTGCATTTCCCTGAAAATTAGTAATGTTGAGCATAATTTCATGGATCTTTTGGCCATGTGTATGTCTTCTTTGGAAAAATGTCTAGTCATCTGCTCATTTTTTAAATTGTTTGTTTTGATGTTGAGTTTTATGCATTCTTTGTATATTAACCCCTTATCAGACTTATCATTTGCAAATATCTTCTCCCATTCAGTAGGCTGATTTTTCACTTCATTGATGGTTTGCTTCACTGTGTAAATGTGTTTTAGATTGATAGGTGCCATGTGTTTATTTTTGCTTTTGTTTCCCTTGCCTGAGGAGACAGATCCAAAAAAAAAAAAAAATTGCTAAGATTGATGACAAAGAGTATACTGCTTATGTTTTCTTCTAGGAGTTTTTTAGTTTCAGGCCTTACTTTTAAGTATTTAAACATAGTATTGGATGTTTATTTTGATTTTATTTTTATATATGATGTAAAAAAGTAGTCCAGTTACATTCTTTTGCATTTGTACCATTTTCACCATTTACTGAAGAGGCTCTCTTTTCCTCATTGTGTATTCTTGCCTCCTTTGTCACAGATTAACTGACCAGATAAGTGTGAATTTATTTACAGGCTGTCTATTCTGTTCCATTGATCTATGTGTCTGTTTTTGTGCCGGTAATATACTGTAGCTTTGTAGTATAGTTTGAAGTAAGGGGACATTATACCTCCACCTTTCTTCCTCAAGGTTGCTTTGGCTATTTGGAGTCTTTTGTGTTTCTGTACAGATTTCAGAATTTATTTGTTCTAGTTCTGTGAAAAATGTCATTGGTATTTTGATACAGATTGCATTGAATCTGTAGATTGCCTTGGGGAGTACGGTCATTTTAAGAATATTAATTCTTTCAATCCATGCACATAGTATATCTTCACATATGTTTATATAATCTTCAGTTTATTTCATCAGTATCTTATACTTTTCAGAGTACATGTATTTTTATCTCCTTGGTTAGATTTATTCCTTGGTATTTTATTTCTTTCAATGCAGTTGTAAATGGGACTGTTTTCTTAATTTCTCCTTCTGATAGCTGGTTGTTAAAGTAGAGAAATACAATAGATTTCTGTATATTAATCTTATATTCTGCAACTTTACTTAATTCATTTATTAGTTCTAGTAGTCTTTTGGTGGTATCTTTAAGATTTTCTCTACATTGTATCATGTTATCTGCAAATAGAGGCAGTTTTACTTCTTCCTTTCCAATTTGAATTCCTTTTATTTTTCTTATCTGATTGCTGTGGCAAGGACATCCGATACTATGTTGAATAAAAGTAGTGAGAGGGTATTCTTGTCTTGTTCCTTGATCTTAGAGGAAATGCTTTCAGGTTTTCACTGTAGAGTATGATGTTGGCTGTGGGCTTGTCATATATGGCCTTTATTATGTTGAGGTATGTTCCCTCTATATCACTTTGTTGACAGTTTTTATCATGAATGAATGCTGAAGTTTTTCTAAAGCTTTTTCTATATCTATTGAGGTGATTGTATGATTTTTATTCTTCTATTTCTTATTGTGGTGTATCACATTTATTGATTTGTGGTGTATCACATCCTTGCATCACTGGGATATATCCCACTCGAACTTGGTGTATGATCCTTTTAATATATTGTTGAATTTTGTTTGCTAGTATTTTGTTGAGGATTTTTTGCATCTATGTTCGTCAGTGATATTGGCCTGTAATTTTCTTTTTTTGTGGTGTCTTTGTCTGGTTTTGGTGTCAAGGTGATGATGACCTCATAGAATCAGTTCAGAGGCATTCCTTCCTTCCTGTTCAATTTTTCAGAATAGTTTGAGAAATATGGGCATTAACTCTTCATTAAATGTTTGGTAGAATTCACCTATGAAGCTATCTGGTCCTGGACTTTTGAATTTGGGTGTTTTTTAAAAATTATTGATTCAATTTCTTTAATGGTAATCATTTTGTTCATATTTTCTATTTCTTCCTGATTCAGTCTTCGGAGATTATGTTCCCAGGAATTTATCCATTTCTTCTAGGCTGTCCATTTTTATTGGCATATAATTGCTGACAGTAATCTCTTAGCATTCTTTGTGTTTCTGTGTTGTGGGTTGTAACTTCTTTTCTTTCACTTCTGATTTTATTAATTTGAACCCTCTTTTTTTTTTTCTTAATGAGTCTGCTTAAAGTTTATCAATTTTGTCTATCTTTTAAAAAATCCAGCTCTTAGCTTTGTTGATCTTTTCTGTTTTTTTTTCAGTCTCTATTTCATTTATTTCCAATCTGATCTCTACTTTTTCTTTTCTTCTACTGACTTTGTTTTTTTTTGGGGGGGGTGTGGGGGTGGTTGTTGTTCTTCTTTATCTACTTCCTTTAGAAGTAAGGTTGGATTGTTTATTTGTTCCCTGAGGTAAGCTTGTATCACTATAACCTTTCCTCTTAGAACCACTTTTGCTGTGTCCCAGATTTTGGATGGTTGTGTTTCTATTCTCATTTGTCTCAGGTGTTTTTTTTTAAATTTCCTCTTTGATTTCTTCAGTGACCCATTGGTTGTTGAGTAGTATATTGTTTAGCCTCTACATGTTTGTGATTTCTGTAGTTTTTTCTTGTAGTTGATTTCTTGTCTCATACCTTTGTGGAAAGATGCTTGATATTATTTTAGTCTTTTTAAATTTATTGAGTCTTTTATTGTGGCCTAGCATGTGATCTATCCTGGAGAATGTTTCATGTGCATTTGAAAACAATGTGTTTTCTGCTGCTTTTGCTGGAACGTGCTATATATATCTATTAAGTCCATTGGTCTAATGTGTCATTTAAGGCCAGTGTTGCCTTATTGATTTTCTGTATATTTGATCGTCTATTGATGTAAGTAGGGTGTTAAAGTCCCATAACATTATTGCATTATTGTTAATTTCTCCAATTATATTGTTAATATTTGCTTTATGTATTTAAATGCTCCTATGCTGGGTACATATACATTGACAATTGCTATATCTTCTTGTTGGAAAAATCTTTTTATCATTATATAATGTCTTTCTTTGTCTCTTGTTAAATTTTCATTTTAAAGTCAATTTGTCTGACATGAGTATTGCTACCTCAGCTTTCTTTTTGTTTCCATTCCATGGAATACCTTTCTCCATCACCTCATTTTCAGTCTGTGTGTATCTTTATATCTGAAGTGTGTCTCTTGTAGGCAACATATAGATGGGTTTTGTTTTCATCCATTCAACTACTCTTTGTCTTTTAATTGGAGCATTTAGTCTACTTACATTTAAAGTAATTATTGATAGGCATTTGCTTATGCCATTTTGTTGACTGTTTTCTGGTTGTTTTACAGCTCATTTTTGTTCCTTTTTTCTTCTCTTGAGATTTGATGACCATCTTTAGCATTATGTGATTGTTTTAAGTTGCTCTCTTAAGTTCAAACACATTCTTATAACCCTACAATTTTATTCCTCATCCCCATATTTAATGTTTTTGACATCATATTTACATGTTTTTGTTTTGTGTATCCCTTAAATACTTGTTGTGCATATAGATGATTCTACTACTTTTGTCTTTTAATCTTTCTACTAGCTTTATAATTGGTTGATCTACTACTTTTATTGTATGTTTGCCTTTACCAGTGACATTTTCCCTTTCATAATTTTTATGTTTCTAGTTATGGCCTTTTTCTTTTCTGCTGAAAGAAATCCTTCTAACATTTCTCATAATGCCAGTTCAGTGGTGCTGAACTCTTTTTTCTTTTTTCTTTTATTTTTTTTGTCTGTAAAACTCTTTATCTCTTCTTCAAGTCTGAATGATAGCTTTGCCAGGTAGAGTATTCTTGCTTGTAGATTTCCTTTCTTCAGTGAATATATCATGCCTCTTCCTTCTGGCCTGCAATGTTCTGCTGAAAAGTCAGCTGATTATCCTATGGCAGTTTTCTTATATGCAACTAGTTGCTTTTCTCTGGCTGCCTTTATGGTACTTCCTTTATCTTTAATTTTTGTCATTTTATTTATAATGTGTCTTGATGTAGACCTCTTTGGTTCATCTTATTTGGAACTCTTTATGCTACTTGAATCTGGATGCCTGTTTCCTTTCCCAGGTTTGGAAAGTTTTCAGCTATCATTTTATCAAATAAGTCTCTGCTCGTTTATCTCTCTTTTCTCCTTCTTGACTGGTATAGTGCAAATATTAGTATGCTTTACGTTGTCCCAGAGATCTCTTAAATTATCCTCATTTCTTTTACATTTTTTTTTTTTCTTTTTGTCTGTTCAGCTTGGGTGACTGTCTTCCAGTTCACTGATCTGTTCCTTTATATCATCTAATTTACTGTTGAATCCTTTTAGTGTATTTTTAAATTTTAGTTATTGTATTTTAGTTATTGTATTTAATTTTAGTTATTGTATTTCTCTCTGTTTAGTTCTTCATTATATTTTCTAACTCTTTGTTGATATTCTCACTGTGTTCATCCACTCTTCTCCTGAATTTGTTGAGCATCTTTATGATCATTATCTTGAACTCTTTATTGGAAGGATTGCTTATCTCCCCTTAGTTTAGTTCTTTTTCTGAGGTTTTGCTCCTTTGTTTGGAATGTATTTCTCTGTATCCTCATTTTACCTAATTATCTGAGTTTATTTTTATGTATTAGGTAAGTCAGTTACATTTCCTGATCTTGGAGAAGTGTCTGTATTTAGGACATGTCCTGTGAGGCCCAGCAGCATGCTTTCTTCTGGTCAACAGAGCTATATGCTCTAGGGGTGCACCCTATCTGGGCAGAGTGCCACCTTCTATTGTGACATTACTGGCTACTATGGGCATGCTGGTCAGTGTGGCTGGCCCCTGGTTATCTGTGAGGCCCTTCTTTTTGTGGTGGCTGCAGGCCTGCTATAGGGTGTGCGGCTGTGTCCCCTCATGGTTGGCTGTGCAGACCAAGGAGCTGCAAGGTTGGTGCTGGCCCTCTGGAGGGCAGGACTGTGTCCCTGAGTGTCTGGCTGCCCAGGCTGAGGAGCTTTGGGGCTGATGCTGGACTGCTGGTAGATAGCACTGGGTCCCCAGATGGCTTGTTGTGAGGACTGGGGTGCCACAGTGCTGGGGCAGGCCTGCTGGTTGATGGGTAAGCCCTTGATACTAATAGGCTAGAGGGAGGGCTGACTCTTAAATGGCACTTGCCAACATCAATGACCTCCTGGTAGAATTAGCTCCCACAGTGGTTGTCGCCAGCATCTCTGTCCACAGCAGAGTCCCAGTTGCCTGCTGCCTCTCTGGGAGGATCGCCCAGGTCAGCAAGTGTGTTTGACCCAGGCTTCTTTCAAATTACTGCCTTTCTGCTGGGAATTGTAGCATGTGAGATTTTGTGTACACCCTTTAAGAGAGGAGTCTCTGTTTCCTATAACCCTCCAACTTGACCAAATGTAAGCCCTGTTGCTTTTTAAAATCAGACATTCCAGAAGCTTGTCTTTCCATTTCAGGGCCTCTGAGCTTGGAAGCCCAACGTTGGGGCTTGAACCTCTTGCTCCTTGGGGAGTACCTCTGCAATTGTGCTATTCCTCCGGTATGTGGTTTGTGGACTCGAGGATTTGGGTCCTGATTATACTGCATCTCCCCTACTCTTACCTGCCTTGTGTGGTTCCTTCTTTATATCTTTAGTTGTGGAAAATCTTTTCTACTAGTCTTCAGGTCATTCTCATAAATAGCTGCTCTGTAAGTAGTTGTAATTTTGGTGTGTTCATGGGAGAGGTGAGTTCAGGGTCTTCCTTTGCCACCATTTTGATTATATACTCCTTTTCTCATTTTTAATTGGGTTGTCTTTTTATTATTGACTTATTGGAACCCTTTTAAAATTAGGGTTCTTATGCTTTGTCTATCACCTATGATGCAAATACTTATTCCAGTGTGGTATTTAGTCTTTAACTTTGTTTATGGAGCTATTTTTATAGAATGATTTTTTTTCTATTTTTAATCTTTTGATCTTTATAGCTCATCATTTTCTGTCATGGTTAGGGCAACCTTTTCTACCCTATGAATATAAACTACCATTCAATATTTCTCTTATTGAAAATGTTTCTTTTTAACTGGATGCCAAAAATAGGAAAAAATACAACATAATAATTGCTAATATATATTACTTGGTGCTTACTCTGTGACCAGCAATTTCCTAAGGTTTTCACATTTCTCATTTATTTAATCTTCAAAGCTATCTGATAAAGTAGGCTTTTATTACTTGGTTGATAAGGGCACTGAAGCACAGAGAGATTAAGAAATTTATCAGAGGTCACTCAGCAGGTAGGTTGTGAGACAGGAATCAACCCTCCACAGTCTGCCTCTTGAACCTGTTCAGTAAACCATAATTAATTATTCACTAATACCAATAGGTTTACTTAAGAATGATATTTTAATATCTCTTTATTTCTAGCACTATGTTGAAGTCTGTAGCAAATATGGTAAAATTTAAGTGCTTCTTCCTTTAATATGAAATGCAGAATGAAGGAAGTTGTACATTAACTTGAGAAAGCAAAAGGAAACAAAACATTATATCATGCAAGTAGAAAACAAATTGTATACTTCAGAAATTAGAAACTCTTGGTGATAAAATTCACAGGTTCTAGAGCAGGAAGATTTTAGTTTTGGAAGTCCTCCTTACCTCTCTCTGAAACATCAAAAATATGTTGAATCAAAGGGTAGCTTTGGAGGAACAGAGGTCACTCTGTTTTTGATAGAAAAACAAAACAACAAAAACCTCTTCTCAAGAAAAAAGACAGTAACTCAATCTTACACACCATAGGGATCATCTGAAACAATCACTTTATTTTATCAAAGAAGAAAAAGAGATTCATAGAGGAAAGTGATGTGAAAATGTCATTCGGTAGTGGTTCTGGGAACAGAACGCAGTTCGCCGGCTTCTAAATCAGTATACTTTCCACTACCTCCAGTTATTCTACTGCATATCCATTATACTGTAACGGCCTTGAAAGAAATAATTTTTAAACTGCTAATTAAGCAGTGACCTTACCTTGATATTTTAAGTAACATGTTTATGTTCATATTCAATTACAAGAAGTGTATAGCTTCAAGAGAGGGGAAGAAAACCCAGCCCTGACCTTGTGAAGTCCTTCCTCTATGGGTTTGGTAGAAATTTCCAACTCAGTTTCACCTTCTATATTTAGATACTTTAATAGCATTCAAGGTTACCATAAGAAAATATTTCCAGCAGTATTTCTTTTACCTCACATTTTTTTTACTATACTATGAAATAGAAACAAACAAATAGAATAGGTGAAATCTGGAACATCTAATTAAAGAATATCTATATATTTAGAGAATATCTGACTATTATGCCAGATATAATTAGTCCTTAACTTTCATATTTCCTTTTATTTTGATAATACCAGAGTATAGCATTTATTCAAACAGAAAGTAAATGTATAAAATAAAATAAAATATCTACTTAAAAGTATATACAGAAGTTGATTTTTTTTTTCTCTTTCAATTTTAGGTAAGTTACAGAATGGCGACCATTATGTGTAATGCTCCTACTTATTTCCTCTGAATGATATATCCAACTCTGGTGATTCCTTTGAGCAGAGTTTCTCATGGACTGTTACTTATATTCTTTGTTCCTTTTTGTTGGGGAATTAGCTTTAGGAGGCACATAGTCTGCCATTAAATAGTGGTGTTAACTGACCCCCTACTCAGTCTTAAATATTCTTGTAATAGACTTCAGTCTTGTAATAGACTTTTCTGTATTGAGAGACAATGTAGTTATTTTATGGAATTATCTGTGCCTTGGATTAATCTTAATCAACAGAGGAAGAATGCTGCTTGCATTCATTCATTGAAATATGTATTCCTCTTTCTCTGTGCCAGTGGTTTGGTAATGATGGAGGAGAGGAGAGAGAAGGAGAAAGGGTAGACTGGGGAAGAAAGAACAATGGTTGAATCCAGAGCTTTGTGTCTGGGGTCAGGTTGCCTGAGTTCCACCACTTTACTAGTGTGACATTTGTCAAATTATTTAATCTCTTTGTTTCTCACTTTCCTCTTCTTTAAAAGGGGGACAGAATGGCATGTTAGAGGAAGAGATATGGATTAATTCATGTAATATAACTGTTGACTATTTTATATCTTTGTTTTGAAGATTATTTTTTGTTTTAAATATCTTTTTGCAGTAATTACCTTTAAATTGAGTTCTGTGAAAAATGGCATGACATCTTACAAAGGAGGATTGTCTATAAAAAGAATATTTAATAATTTTATGTTGCTTAGATTTTCAAAATATTGTTCTGAACATGGAATTATTGAGTCTTATGACAGTTTTAGGTCAGAGTCATCACAGTCATTAATATCCTCATACAAACTAAGTTTCTTATTCCAAGTACACAAATAGCAAGCAGCTGAGATGGAATGAAATATGGATTACATAAATTTTAGTACACTGCTCTTTTCATTTGATACTGCCTTGCCTAGGATCTAGGCACCTGATAGGAGGTAGAAAAAACAGGGCTTTAAGAACATGCGATGAGATCTATGGATAGAAGAAATTACTTTTTTATAACTGTCAATTAATAAGGCTTAGTCTTTCCTTTCTGTTTTATTTTACCATAAAAGAAGAAACAATGCACAGAAATATAAGGAGAGAGGATAAGGATACATCCATCATTCTAAACTCACAGCAGACTTCTTGGGATCTTCAGGATCTTAGTAAATTTTAGGTAAAGTAGGTAAATATTAAAGTTGAGTAAGAGGTCGTAAAAAAAAAGAGACGACGCAAAGTTAAACACTCTTAAGCTGTAGTTGAAACCTGAAGACTATGTAAGATTCAGACTAAGTTAAAAGGATGTATATATACTACTTAAGCATGAGGGACAAAGCCTAGTTGGGATGAAGAATTTGCATATTGTGTATCTACATATCATGTGTTTGTGTAAATATGTTCCAAGTTTAGATAGTGATAATTTTGCAAATGATTTCTGATGATAATACTCAAATTTTGTATAACTTTTGCTGTAAATTGTATTGATTACTTTCTATACTTCCGTGAATTTTATTTAATGATTACATTTTACTCTTACAGTAGCTTTGTTCATTTACTAAACATTTTAAGTAACTACACTGCACCATATAGAAAGCAAAGATAAATAAGTTGCATTTTTAGCTGGAGATTAATATTATGGAATGGAGAAGTTTGCTAATCTGGATTTCTCAATTGATTGTGTCCATGTCCTCAATATGCAGACCAAATAAGTTTCATTAAGACACTGGATGGTAATTTATTCTATTTATATAGATACTCTATTTGTGTAGAAGTCATATGTTGACAACTCTAACAATCTAAACAAATTCACTAAGAAATAAATGAAAACAATTTCTTAAGGGAAAACACTGCAAAGTCCATAGCGGATTACAATAGAATTAGAAAACCCACTATGGCAGAGAATATTTTTTAAAATATGTGTAAAGTTATGTTGTCTAATTTAGTAAATTTGACATCACAAGATACTAACAGCATGGATTAGGGTTACTTAAAGTGGAAACACTGTATCATGGTTCCTAGTAAGGAAGAAGACACAAGAAGCAACATGCCCAGCAATAAAGCAAATGTCTTCATCGATCTCACTTAAGTACTGAAGGCATGACCTTATAACTGCATATTTTAGTAACCAATATTTTTGATGACTATATTATCAGAGAAAGGATACATAGCACTTTGGTGTTCCCTGTTTTAAAAGACACGGGAAAGCATATATGTTTCAAGAATTTTCTCAATAATAATTAATAAGTTTAAAATAATATTTTGTTACATAAAGCGTAAACTTTATCTGGAAACAGCATTTTCATTAGAACTAGTAGTTACTGAATTCTTCTCAATTGACTCAGTTTTCATAAAGTTTTCTACTCCAGTTTTTAGTTTTAATAGAACAATTATGCAAATAAAGTGTCAAGGCAGCTAAAACTATTATTTATTGCCTACTTGCTAATTCCTGTGCTTTTTTCACTTTCCCAAAATCAAGTCAACTTTTAAAAAAGAATCACATTTCATGGCAATTACTTTTCACTCGTCCTGCCTTCCAGAGGAGATACAAATACTTACTGTACTATGCCTGAGCTATTCAGGGTATTTGCAAAGCCACTGCCCTCGTGGGGCTTATAATATCGAATATATCTATGATACTGTAAGGATGTGCTAAGTAAAACAACACAGCATAGTGCTTACAAGTAGTGTAGCTTGTAGACAACTTGTTTTAATTTGCATGAACACTTAGAAAAGTAAGTAGCACATACTAAGTGCTCAGTAAGTTGATAAAATAAGAGTATACTATAATGGTTCAGAAGAAGGAGGTTACATCTATATTCTTTAGGCTCAATGAAAAATACAGAATCTGAGATGGACACGAAAGATGTGATTTTGACAAGTGGAGAAGGCTACACTCTGGAAGAGGCAGCTGTTTCAGATGGAGAGAGCCATAGCTCACAGATGGGACTGTGTGTCATATTTAGGGAAGAGTGATCCAGTTTCACTGGTATGGAAAATAAGCATGAAGGAATAGGATCGAACTATCTAGAAATGTTATGTTGGGGTCAGAGAGTGGAAGGGCTGCTAGAACAATCTGAGAAGTTTTTTACTTAATTTAGAAATTACAAAAAAAATACATGAAGCCTAGAAGCTGATATGATTAAAATTTTATCTTAGAAAATTAATATATTTAGTTTGTTTTTTTAAAAAGAGATTGGAGGAAAAGAGACATGTTGTATGTTATTGAAAAAAAAACAACTAGCAAACAAAGTAGGTTAGTGATAATAAGAATGGGAAAGAAGGAGTCATGGATGGATTTTAGAAAATTAACTTTTGTTTAAATTGAGTATCTACTAGATTTTTTCTAATGTTGGTTGCAGGGTGAGCAATAACAATGCTTTGGAATAACCCAAAGCAGGTTTTCCAACCATGACACCATACCTGGGGCTAAAGTAGCTGTGTCTCAGTAAACAATAGAATACTGGATAAAATAAGTTGAGCAAATGTTTTTGAACATTGGAAAATGGGAAATGCAAGACTGTGATCACAGAGAGAAGAGGAAAAAAAAATGAGGAGAGCCTTATGATCACTTTGGCTTTTTCCCTGAAAACATTTTCCTAACCATGGTGTAACGAGGAAGAGCCAAGGCAGAGTTCAGTGGTCTCTCTGAGTTGAGGTGAGAGAAACAGAGATTGAGGAGGCCTGAACTGCTGGAATTTACAAGGCAGGAGGGAGCTATGAGGAAAAAGAGCTCTAAAAATCTGAATAGTGGTATCATTGAGTCTATTGGTGAATACTAAGCCAGCCAGGTGTAGAAGGAAATTCCATGAAGCTGATTAGGGAATAAGTAGGGAGCTTTAATGTGATCAGTTTTCAGAGATCACACAGGGCTAGGGGATGTTTTAGTTCCAACAGGCTGGAGTAGGGAGAACTGTTTGAACACCTGGGACATTCATAAGAGACCACATAAGATCACACCTTAGAAACAAATGTAAATTTAGCTTAGAATAAAGGCTACACAAGACCCTCCCCCTCTCCCCAATAAAAAATCAACACACACACAAAACCTAAAACAAGTCTAAAAAGGATCAAGCTGGTCTGCGCATGACTGCTTGTCAGAAGAAAAGTCAGATACCTTTTTGAAAAATTCAACACAATTCAGTACTCAATAACAACATTCACAATGTCCAGAAACCAAAACCAAAAAAAATGAGATATGCAAAACCAATGTAACCCCTAATCTCTTTAGGAAAAAATATGATAATAGAAATGAATGCAGAAATTACAGAGATGATGAAAATAGCAGAAAATAGTTTAAATCATTTGTTATAAACATGCTGAAGATTTAAAGAAAACCATGAACAGAATAATAATAGAAATAGAAGATATGAAAGAATTAAATGGAAGTGACAGCTGAAATATAAAATATCTAAATTGAAAATTCAATGGATTGGATTAATAGCAGTTAATCTGATGCCTTTCTAATCTTTTCATTAGAGAATTTCCTGTCCCTGTCTATCAAGGGAGCTATGCCTTTTCTAACCATCATCACATATGTCACCCACTTAACCACAAGTCAGCATCTTGCTGCTTCAGAGGTAATGAGTTCATTGATGAATGTGTGAGATGTCAGTGTAAGCTGAAAAAAATGTTGAGTAAGGCTAAGAAGGCCTTCATTTTTAGGAAGCTGGCTTCATTTTAATGAATCCTGGCCTATATCCAGGGTGGTATTCCAAGATAAGTGAGCAAAAATTTTAGGATTCATGGAATGAAAAGAGAATGTCTATGTCCTTGGTAATGACCAGGCAAGAAGTTTTTCAGATCCCTAGGCCCATTTTCTTCCTTAAAATACATAAACTATTTTATCGTTTTCTTCTATTTAGACTATGCCTGTATAAGCAAAGATGAATGGACATTTACTGGAGCTTGAATTTGCCTGAATAAATGGAAGCTAAAATGTTTAATAAAGAATAAATGAATATTCATCTCAGATAGCTCTCATGGGTGCCAGCCCTCTGTACTCAGTAGTTTTCTAGGTAGAGAGATAATATAAAGTTACTGAAAGGTCAGGTTCATGATTTCAAGGATGTTATGATCTCTTTGTCCTATTATAGCATATTGATACTTTACATTAATGATATTTCCTGGATCATCTCATTGTTAAAGTAATAAAACCTCATTTTTTACACCACCCTAACCAAAGGAAATACTGTGTGGGCCTTCAATGCATGAAATTAAAGAAAAAAGGCAGTTGGGATGGGAGGGAGTATAAGCCTGAAACACTTGAAACTCAGAACTCAGTGTCTCACTCACTTCAGAAAATTCCACAGAGGTCTAGGGTTCTTGCTGAGATCCCCAGACTTCCTCTGCACTTTATGGTCCAGAATCACACAACTTGAAAATCAGTGACAAAGGTAATTTTTCAGCAGTCTATATTATTTTTTTCTGAAGAAATATAGCCAAAATAATATGGAAATCTTACTTGGTTTTGATACTAACTAAATGTGTTTGGGTACTTTTAATGTACAAAAATCCTTTTCTTTAATAACTAAAAATCAACTAATTTCAGTCCTCTGGTGAAAATATCAGATCATCTAACCCATAATATTGTTCTCAGACCATCATTTTTTTTTTTTTTTTTATAAATTTATTTATTTATTTTTAGCTGTGTTGGGTCTTCGTTTCTGTGCGAGGGCTTTCTCTAGTTGCGGCAAGTGAGGGCCACTCTTCATCGCGGTGCGCGGGCCTCTCACTATCGCAGCCTCTCTTGTTGCGGAGCACAGGCTCCAGACACGCAGGCTCAGTAGTTGAGGCTCACGGGCCCAGTTGCTCCGCGACATGTGGGATCTTCCCAGACCAGGGCTCGAACCCGTGTCCCCTGCATTGGCAAGCAGATTCTCAACCACTGCACCACCAGGGAAGCCCCCAGACCATCGTTTATGAATGCATGGCACAGTTATTTACTGATAGCCAGGAGATTTTCTAAGTGCTGATGGTAAAACAGTGAATAACACAAAGTCTATGTCCTCATTAAATTTGCATTCCCAGAAAAACAGAAATTTTGACCATTTTAAAGAGTCAATATGTAAATTATGTCAGGTAATTAATAAGTATGTGAGGAAAAGCACAGAAAGAGAATAAAGTCAGTGGGGGAAAATTCTTTCTTAAATAGGGGGTCAGGGAAGCTGAGGAGCTATACTTGGACAGAGATCTGAATGAAATTGAGGTATTGGGTGAATTAGAATCTACCCTGTGAGTGTTCCAGAGAGCCAACATGGAGTTCATTGGTGAATGTGATAATGCTTGTATTCATGAAATGGGGACAGAAGTTTGATTGCAGTGGATAAGAGGATGGGAAGAGAGGAGGTATTGACAGTTCTTTCAAGGACTTCGAATTAGGGCAGAAAATCAAGATTTGTTAAATAACTGATGGAAAGGATGGTCTAGTTTTTCTGATTTCATTATAATGTCATTTTACCTTGATGACATTTCATAGATTAGTGGCTATCAGATTTTTTTCTAAACAATGAAAATTTTTTACTCACTTTGCCAACATATATCTTTTGTGGTGCCATCATACGTAAACAGATATCCTTAGAATATTACTAAATACTGTTACGAAGTTGTTAGACTACATACAACCAGATGATGTTATATTGAAATATTTATTGAGCATCTACTAGTGCAAAAGCTGTGTATGCATGTATTTATGTATAATATGTGTGCATATACTGACCTTGACCTCATGATCCACTTATTCTAGGAATAAATGAAAACATATGAGTGCAGAAATAAAGAGTACATTGCAGACCATGCAGTTTCCCCCAAATTTGATTGTTTTGTTTTGTTTTTGTTTTGGTCTAAATTATGGAGCTGCATCTGCCTGGGGTTATCAGAAGTGTTGGACTGTAAGACTTCAGATGATGGGTAGGATTTTAATAGCTGAGAAGGTACTGTGGAAATGGTATGGTGCAGAGAAAGAGTTTAAAAAAGGGTCAGAGGTAAGGCATTAGACAAGAAAGCATGAGTCATATTCAAGGCATAGTAAATGATCTGATAGGATACTTACAGTACAGTTGGATACAGAGAGGAGAAATAAACAGTAAAGGGAATGAAAACATGTTGTGTTTTTTATGCCCTAAAATTATCTCAATAAACTTTCAAAAATCCAACCCACATATTCCTATTTTACTAGTGAGGAAATTAAGATGGAAAAAAAGTTGTATTCCTACTGAGTGGTGGATAGAATCATATCTCTCTTGCTCCGGAGTGTCTTTTCTACTGGACTTCACTGTCTCTTAGGTAAGTCCGTAAAGAATCATTGGGCCCAGATTGTGGTTAACCTTTGATACTGAGTTAAATAATTTCAACTTCATTTATTGAAAAATAAATACATAATAAATAATATTAAATAATATCGAAGTCTTTTTGAATAAACATTGGTACAATCAGAGTTGTGCTTTGGAAAATTAATCTGATGGCTGAGTCTAGAACTGATTGGAATGGAGAAATCGGATTAGAACACACCAAGTCTAAGTCAAATGTATTCATGTAAGCTGAAGTTATTAAGAGTATGGCAGCCATGGAGATGTGCTGCTTGGCTCTCCCTTTCAGAAACAACCTACTGGTCAGCTGCAAGTTGTACAGCTAGTGGACAGATTCCTGCTGTTTAGTGCTTTCAGAATTCACATTGGTTTTGGACCGAGGTCATGCTTTCCCTGAGCATTTCTGTACCAGCAATGACTGAGCATGTCAGGGGCCCTAGAGTCTGGCCATTTCTGCCCAATGCAGGACTCCTGTAATGGGAAGTCCTTGCTCCAGAGCTCCCCACTGGGTTAAGCAAGACTTTGTTAGATCTTTACTGTGGCTTGAGGCTCTCTCTGCCAATCCTGCTTCTCTCCTTCCCCGAAGTCCTTGTCTTAAACATTTTTCAGATCTGTATCACAGTCTGAAGGATTTCCCCACCCGATCTTCCTTCTTCACCTTTTTAATCTTTCACAGGTATTATCCACAACAAATCTCATGTGCTCCTATCTCTATCTCAAAAATGTTCATCTAGGGATAATTAAAGTGTGAAAATCCAGAAGTGAAGACAAATGCTAGAGCTGATGCTGGATGATGAGGATAATTTGACCTTTGCATAACTTAAGTTTTTCTAGCATCTAATCCAGAAATACAGTTTATAAGTGTGCAGTTTCTAGAACTGCCAATGTATCCAAAGAGGTAGAATCTAAGAAAGAGAGAAAAAGTCAGAAGAAAAAGGAGGCTTAAGGATAGTAAGAGGAGAACCCTGCCAACAGAGAAGTGAGTTTCAGTGAGGACGAGGGAATCAATACCGTAAACACTGCCAAGCTTCCAAGGAGGGTCAGCACAGCAGAAAGGTCATGTTACCTGGTTTTTGTTTCTGAAATGTGACTCTGTTCTTCAATGTGAGCATAAATGTCTATAAGCAACAAGGACCAAGAGGGGTCACTAATCTCCTAGAACCTTAGGTCTAGAACTTAACCTTAAGGAAATACCACTTCCCCAATGAAGCAATAGATATTTTTTATAAGTATTTTTGATAAGGAATTGATATAAGAATCATAATCAACTGTTGTTAAGACATACATATTCATTATTAGAATGAATACTATTGATCACAAGAATAGAAACTTTGAAGATACACACGCACACATTTCATTTGCATTTGTCTTCGTGGTTCTACCTAGTTTGCATTCATTTTCCACCCTGGTTGAAGCAAATGGAAGTAAACATAATATCTCCTTAGTTGGTTTACACCTTTATTTTCTAGAGTGTGTCTTTCAGATTGGTGTTACACATGTCATCTGCATTATTGCAGTTAGTTAAAACTATGTTAAGAAAAGGGAAGTAGAAAAATAGGGCTTTGAATAATGGCTTTACTTGTCTAATATTTAGCCCAATTAACTGTGTCATTTTCTTTAGTCATTTTCACAGCTGACCTACAGTCTTTATTATGCAAAGTTGTGTGCTTCTTAATGTAATACAGTCACTTTAATTATGGTCTTAACTCTGTCCTTCTACGTTGTTTGAATCTAGACATACTCATTAGGAAGAAGTGGTGTATTTCCAAGTAAAACTGGGCTGTAATTCCTGTACCTGCTGTGGGTATTCAGAGAACAGTTCTCCAACTGTGATATTAATATTACATTATTTATCATGAAGGAAACTTGCCAACTTATCTTAAGTGAAAGGCCAAGATTATGCCCTACAGGGATAATAATGGCATTTTTTTTTTTTTTTTGTATAAAAGTATTGATCTAATTATTTCTTTACTGGTACCAGGAGAAATATGTGGCTGCCTGCATTACCATTAGCATGATTCTGGCTTATACACATAATATTATTATATTTAAAACTAATTTTAAAAATCATATCGCTGAAGAGTTTTATATAAAGTTCTTTTATTGATCATGAATGTCAGAGTGTTGATAATGCTGATGTATTTTTATCTAATATAATTTTCTCATTAATTCTACTAAGGACAAGTACAAAAATTGGGACATATAAAATACCTTACTTATTAATCATTTACTAAAGATTTTAGTGCTAACTAAGCATGTTTAGTTGAAAAAGCTCAGGAATACTGCATTAAACATTGGGGAATTAATAGGAGCAAACAAAGAGATTTCTCCAGGATCGGATCTTGAAGATGGAAGTTAGAAAGTCTCCACTGGCCAGTAACCTTCTGCTGTTGTCTTCAGGAGTACCTTCTGATCCTAGTGCTTTAGTTGCCACCAATCAGCACTGAGAAGAAGCTGAGTCACTTGCCATCCTCTCTGCTTTATGCAGCCATTGGTGATATTGAAGAACTGGCCTGAGCCATCTGTGGTCCAAAGCCTTTGTTCCAGCCATGATTGTTATGGGCCTTGATCAGAGGAATTTAGATGGCCCTTCCTTCATTAGATGTACCTAATGATGATGTTACCATGTTTAATAAGGTTTGATTGAATCTTTAAAATAATATGAACAGTTGCTCATTTCCACTGGTTGACATTACGTTCACTTTAAGAAGAGCTAGAATTACATCTTTATTCACAGCATTTGAGCAGGAGCCTCCACTTGGACATCCCCAATCACAACATTGCTGTATTTAATGTTGTGGGCTATAGAATCATCCTAGATAATGTGTTCTGAGGACTCTAAATCTGAAGAACCCTAGAGAGCAATTTGGTCCACTGGTTTTATTTCCTCATTTCCTGCTGAACTCATGAGAGATTCAGTCCAGGTTTTAGTAATCTTGTTCTTTCCCTTCAAATATGTTCTTCGCTTTTTGTGTTTATGGGTTTATAAAACCAAGGTTACAATCCCAGCCCCTCCTACTAAACATTGAAGAGGTCTATTTCTTTTAATTAAAAGGTTGTATATTTTGTTAAGAAGAGCACAAGCTCAATGAGAGTCCCGGTTTATGGTGACTTGGAGAACTAAGGAGGGCTGGCCAGCATTACAGGTTTCTTTCTGTGCCACTCCTACACAGTCATTTGTGTTCCAATATCCAGTTTATTTCATGCAGCCAAGAGGTGGTGTGACATTTGTATCTGTATACATTTTTGGTTTGACGTATTTTCATTCTTTCTCTGGAACTTGAGGTCTATCACTAAAAATGACCTCTGGTCACTTGCTTATTAATTAGTTCAGTCGTGTGATATAGTTACTCTGGGTGATTAACAAGCCACCAGTAGGAAGCTGACGAAATCAGTTAGTGGCTGGACCTAAGATATAGAGAAGGTGTGTGACTGGTTGAATTTGTCACTTTTATTAGCACCACAAGGAGGTTTGGGAGTTGGAATTTAAAATGGCTACAGAATGTAATGGATGTAGGGATATAAAATTTGCCCATTCCTGTAGTTTGCTCTGACACCTCCTCAGTAAATATCTGTGGAATGAGGACCAGAGCTTCTGGTTACAGGTATCAGTTAAGACCCTGGACAGAATGATATTGCAATCCTAAAGTCATTTTGACAAAACCAAGTCTTTGAGGTATATAAATGTGTATATAATCATTTGAAAAAGAGCTTGCAAGCTACCATAGAATTCTCAAGTGGGGTCTTATTGAGATCTGAGTCTGCTCAGCTATTCAAATGCAGATCTAGCTAATGTTCGTAACTTTTCTTTAATATGGTAGCAAAGTGTTAATATTAAAGCACTGTCACGTAGTTTATGAGCTCCTCAATTTGACATCTCCACTAGTAGGATATAAGCATCTCAAATTATTCTTATTTCTTTCATTGTCTTTGCCTTGGCTCCCAGTATTCAGCCTTTTGAATATATTTTTGAAAGTTTACTCTTGATACACAATTGCTAAAAAGTCTATTTTGTTTTTTATCTAGGTAACATATAAATCAGTTTTAATTTTAGTAACACATAGTGTGTCTTCTCTCCAATCCTCTGCTTTGTGGAGAATCTGGTACTTGAGAGTACAGTCTAGTCTAGTTGTGGTGATAAGAAAGAAGCAAACAAACAACAAAACCCCAAACCAAAACCAAACAAGCAAAAAACATGAAACCCTTTTGACCATAGGAGAGTATGCTTGTGTTTCGGGCATAATAAAAAGGTGAAAACTTGATCAGTATGTACACTAAATACATAAAATTTTCTATTTCTTACAGTAAATTAAACTGATCCTGATGATGCTAGGTCTCTAATGTTTTGTGAACTCTATATGGTAAATTAGGGGTATATAAATGGTCACTTAGATAGCTAGGACCAATGGTATGTTTTTGTTTAAACTATTCATATTGGTTGAATATACCTCTAGAATTTATCACCTAATTGTTAGTTCTCTATTTTACTTTGTATAAATCTAACCAGAGAGTACTTTTGAAACCATTTCCTTAGGGCATTTTATTCTAATCTGCCAAGAACATGTTTGAGAAAATTTCCAATTTTCTTTACTATGTTTGAATGTATCTGATATTCATTTGTCTTTTGCATATAATACTCATGAAAATTCTTTATATTAAAAATAGGGGTTTTTGAATGTTAAAAATAATTTCTATTGTAAATTAGAAATTAAAGGCTAATTTATTGTTCTTAGTACTTAATAAAATATTCTCAAACTAAATACTGGATTACTGGAAATGAATAAAACATAATGTAAAGAAAGTAGAAACTGTCTAAACTCTCCAGGCCTGAGAAACATGCCGAAGTAGTTTCAATTACAGTGTGTCCTGAAAGATATAGTAAAGACAGTGACATTTTTTCATGGAACTCAATGAAAGAACACAGAAACAAGTAAGAAGGGAATAATATTAATCTATTTGTCTATTCTTTTCCATTACCACATTCTTGATTACTGTAGCTTTATAGTAATCTTGAAGTTGAGTAGTTTCAGTCCTCCAACGTTTTCTTCTCCTTCAATACTTTATTGGGTATTCTGTGTTTTTTGTCTCTTTTGATAAGCTTTAGAATCATTTGTGTGTACCCACAGAATAACTTGCTGGAGTTCAGTTCTTTTATTGCTGAATAGTATTCCATTGCTTGAACATGCCACAATTTGTTTTTTTAAATAAATTTATTTATTTATTTATTTTGGCTGCATTGGGTCTTTGTTGCTGCGCATGGGCTTTCTCTGGTTGTGGCAAGTGGGGGCTACTCTTTGTTGCGGTGCACAGGCTTCTCGTTGCGGTAGCTTCTCTTGTTGTGGAGCACGGACTCTAGGCACACGGGCTTCAGTAGTTGCAGCACGTGGGCTCAGTAGTTGTGGCTCACGGGCTCTAGAGCGCAGGCTCAGTAGTTGTGGCGCACGGGCTTAGTTGCTCTGCGGCATGTGGGATCTTCCCGGACCAGGGCTTGAACCCGTGTCCCCTGTGTTGGCAGGTGGATTCTTAACCACTGTGCCACCAGGGAAGCCCTGCCACAATTTTTTAATACATTGATCTTTAGGTGGACTTTTAGGTTGCCTCCAACTTTTGCTTGTTATGAATAAAGTTGCTAACATTCTTATATATTTCTTTATGCAGACATGTTTTATTTCACTTTTGTAAATCTAGAAGTAGAATTATTGTATCAAATGCTGAGTTATTTAATTTTATAAAAGTGCAAAACGTGTTTCCCAAGTGGCTGTACCATTTTCACTCTCATCAGCAATATAGAGAGCTCCAGTTTCTCGATGTCCTTTCAAAATTTTGGTGCTGTCAGTCTTTAAATTTAGCTAGTTTAGTGAGTTTGTGTGGTATCCTGTGGTTTATTTTATATTTCCCTGATGACTAATGATATTGAACACCCTTTATGTAATTATCAACCGTCTGTGTGTTTTATTTTTGAAGTGTCTTTTCAAGTTGTTTTTCCATTAGGTTTTGTCTTTTATTTATTTGAATAATGCTTTTATATTTTGTACAAATATTTCATCAGGCAATTATGAAACAATTATTGGATGTTTAATTTCCAAGTATTTGGCAATTATCTGAAATATATTTGTTATTGGTTTTTAATTTAATACTGTGATCAGAGCCCTCTATTTTATATGACTTAAATTCTTTCAAAGTACTGGTCTCTCTTAGAATATGCTCCTTCTCAATATTTTGTTGTAATGTTCTAAATTGTCAATTATTTTAAGTTGGTTGATAGTGATTTTAAAATATTATATATCCCTGTGGATTTTTTGTCTCCTTGTTTTATCAATTACTGAGCAAGGAGGTTTACATCCTTCAACTATAATTGTGGAACTATTTCTCACTTCAGTTGTATCATTTTGTTTTATGTATTTTGAAGCTCCATTTTTAGGTGCATATGTATTTGGAATTTCATCTTCCTAATGAATTGATCCTTTTATCATTAGAATTATATCTGTTTCTTTTTTTTTTAACATCTTTATTGGTGTATAATTGCTTTACAATCGTGTGTTAGTTTCTGCTTTATAACAAAGTGAATCAGTTATACATATACATATATCCCCATATCTCTTCCCTCTTGCATCTCCCGCCCTCCTACCCTCCCTATCCCACCCCTCTAGGTGGTCACAAAGCTAAAAAAATAAATAAATAAATAATAGTCATATCTGTTTATTTTCGATGGTACTCCTTAACTGGAGATTACTTTTTCTGATAAACCTCTACAATTTTCTAAGAATTAGTGTTATCAAGCTGTATCTTTGGCCATCTACCTACTTTTAAGCAATCTAAGTGTTTACGTTTAATATGTGATGAAGATAGCATATACTTAGTTTTTGGTTTTTTATCCACCCTGATAATTGTTCCTTTTAATTAAAGTATTAATAAGTTTATGATTAATGTAATGATTGATATAGTTGTTTGTAAGCCTATTTTGCTGGGGTTTTATCCTATTTGTGTCATTTGATTTTTGTATCTCTGACCCTTCAATCCTGTTGTCTCCTGAGTAGCTTTCAGCATTCCATAATATATACTCTGTTGGATTTTTTTTTCACTTTAAACAAATTTTTTTATTGGAGTACAGTTGATTTACAATGTTGTGTTAGCTTCTGCTGTACAGCAAAGTGAAAGTTATACATATACATATATCCACTCTTTTTTAGATTCTTTTCTTATATAGATCATTACAGAGTATTGAGTAGAGTTCCCTGTGCCATACAGTAGGTCCTTATTAGTTATGTATTTTATATATAGTAGTGTGTATATGTCAATTCCAATCTCCCAATTTATCCCTCCCACCCCCTTTCCCCCCGGTATCCCTAAGTTTAATTTTTTACATCTGTGACTCTATTTCTGTTTTGTAAACATTGCCTTTTTATATATTTTTAATTTACATAGTAAAATTTATTCTTTTTGGTTTACAGTTATGTAGGTTTTAAAAAAGAGTGGAATTGTGTCTATCACCATAATCAATATATAGAACATATATAGAATGTTCTATTAACTCCCTTTATAAACAACCATTCCTCCCATACCCATCCCCAGTTAAGCATTGATCTGTTCTCTATTGCTGTAGTTCTGAATTTTTCAGAATATGATATAACTGAAATATATAGTATATAGCCTTTTGAGTCTGACTCTTTCACTTTGAAAAATGCATCTGAGAGTCATATTGTTGCATGTATTGATAGCTCATGCCTTTTTATTGCCGAGTACTATCAGAGTTTGTTTAGTCATTCCTTGGGTAAAATACAGTAGGGCTGTTAACAACTTTTGGTGGTTATGAATAAGCAGACTATAGATATTCATGTACAGATTTCTTTGTTAATATAAATTTTCATTTCTTTTGGATAAACACCTGGGCAATATGCACAGTACCTATAAGAGTGGGTGACACATAGCTTGCTCTCAAGAAATATTTTTATAAGAAATTGCAGAATATTTCTCTTTAATTTGACTTCTTATTTGTATCGTTTCATTCTTACTTGTAAACGTCAATGTTTGAACTGTTCTGTGATATTTTTATTTATTAAAAAAGTTCATATGCTGCTATATTTTGCAAACTATAGAGGGTATTAATTATTCTGTGAAAGTTCTGGTTCTGGGTCTTTGAGAAATACAGTAAAATAATTGGAGCAGAGATCCTCCAAAACATGCAAATGACACAAAGCCAAATTTGCCAACTACATTAATGGGTAATATATAACATTTATCATAGTATTAAAATCACAAGGTTTGTTACCAGAGATTAGGGTTTGAGTTTCATCTCTCCCTTTTACTATCTGAGTGACTTTAGGGAATTTAATTTATTTCTCTAAACCTCAGTTTGTTTATCTGTAAGATAGGGATAAAAATCAAATCTACCATAAGGGCTTTCTGAGGGTTAAGTAAGATAATATTAGTCACGTATTTAGGATAACACTTCACATTCTGTGTACATAAGTTATTGTTAGTAGTAGTGGTAATTATACTTTTTAGATTATATTATTTGATGATACTTAGTAAATAATTAGTATAAATGCTTTATGATCAGTTAGTGCTCTGATAGTACTTGACAGAACATGAGAATTTTACGATTGTCCTTTTTTCTTCCAAATGACTTTTAACATTTTCTCTAAGTATATGATTCTGTATTAGTTTTCTATTGTTGCCATAACAAATTATCACAGATTTAGTGGCTTAGACAACATAAATATATTACAGGCCCACAGATCAGAAGCTCAGTAAGGGTTTCACAGAGCTAAAATCAAGGTGTTGGCAGGCCTGCAGTCCTTTCTGGTGGCTCTAAAAGAGAATCCATTTATTGCTCCTTTGGGTTTTTGGCAGAGTTAAGTTTCTTATGGTTGTAGAACCAAGGACCTCATTTTCTCTTTGGCTGTAAACTGAGGGCCATTTCCAGCTTCTAGAGACGGCTGGCATTCATTGGCTTGTAGCCCCCTTTCTCAGTGTTTAAGGCCTGCAACAGTGGACTGAGTCCTCACATTGGGTCTTTCTGATCCACTCTTCTACTGTCTTCAACTTTAAGAACCCATTTGATTAGATTGGGCCCACCCAGATAATCCAGCATCATCTTCACAACTCTAGGCCCTTAAACCTATCATATTAGCAAAGTCCCTTGTTCTCAATGAAGGTAGCATAGACACAGGATCTGAGGGTTAGGTGGGTCTAGGACTTTTTTTTTTTTTTTTAATCTTTTTGCAGGGGGAGAAGTATTCTTCCTACCACAGATTCTAAGAACTTCTTTATGAAATCTCTGTTAGTTCAGGACCCACATATAAGACATAGCACCTCAAAGATGATAGACTTTGCTTCTTAATATCCATTACAACTTGAAGTGCTAATTGATGCCCTTTAGAGGCATTAGAGGAACCAATAATTTTCTGACCTTTGTTATATCAAATGTTGGCTGAGCCGTTGTTACTGTGTAGTGAGAGGTGGGGGAGAAAAAAGAACAGATATGGGATTGAACTAACAAAATAAGAAGAAACAGATATGTATAACGAATGCCAAAGCATTTGATTTGTGTGTGTGTGATCTTATTATAGCTACTTAATCGTTTTTTCTCTTTCTGTAGATTTGGGTAAAATGATTCAAACACACACATACTCTTTGAGTTGATCCAGTTTTCACCCTGATTGAAATACTGGTACTTTTAAAACAGTTTTTTCTCTTGTTCTTAAATGTTTGGGTATTTTGTTAGGGATCCTAAACACTCTGGAATAATCATTAATACAACCTTTAAAATTCCTTTTGCAATTTGAGGGATCCTTCCACTATACACCCAACACGAATCCCCAAAGTTCTTCTTGTGTATGTATTGATAGGTTGTGTTTCTTCTTTCCTCAATAAATAAAACATGAATTATAGTAAATATACTTCAAATTAAAAAAAAAATAACCTTTGAAAATTTTAAAGAAGACTGTATCACAACTAGTAATCACTTTCTTAGCTATACATTTCTACATTATATTTGGTCTTAAAACAATCCCGCTAGGTAAATTGGGCAGGTAATATCTCCCTTTTGGAGATAAAGTCAATGAGGTTCAATGTTACCCAGCATTTAAACTATAGACTCTGGATTTTAACCTGTTTCCTTGCCTTCAAAATCTAAATTTCCCTGCCATGCAAGGGAGTTGAAAATAGGAAAAAAATCCCATTTTTCCTCCTTTAAATTCAGAATGTGCTTCCCTATTCAAAAAAGGCCTCAGATAGCTATTTCTCTGCTTTGTTTTCTTGTGCGTATTTAAGGTCTTATGAAGAGAGATTTTTCTATTATAAGTAAAAATTATTTGCTTAACCATCTTCTCTGCAATTCCTTGCACTAAAAATCCAATTCAAAATATATTCTTTAAAAAATCCCTCTGATTAGTTCTGTCATAGTTAGATTAATTAATCTGTAATTTGCTTTCCTTTATAATTTATTATTAGTTATATTGAACATTTTAGAGGTTTGTGTTACTTACGTGTGTTTCTTCTTTATGACATTTTAGTTCAGATCCTTTCCTAAATTAATTCATATTTTGGCATCATTACTCTAAATATTTTCCCTTTTGTCATTTTATTGAATTGGTTTTCAATTATCATTTCTTCAATCCTTTTTAAAAATAAAAACTCTTCTCTCATTTAGAGATTTATGTACCATTTATTTTAAGTTTCTTTTGATATACAGAGTGGACATATAATTTTTTTTAACATCTTTATTGGGGTATAATTGCTTTACAATGTTGTGTTAGTTTCTGCTGTATAAAAAAGTGAATCAGCTATATGTCTACAGATATCCCCATATCCCCTCCCTCTTGCATCTCCCTCCCACCCTCCCTATCCCACCCCTCTAGGTGGTCACAAAGCACGAAGCTGATCTCCCTGTGCAATGCAGCTGCTTCCCACTAGCTATCTATTTTACATTTGGTAGTGTATATATGTCAGTGCTACTCTCTCACTTCATCCCAGCGTACCCTTCCCCCTCCCCAAGTCCTCAAGTCCATTCTCTACGTCCGCATCTTTATTCCTGTCCTGCCCCTAGGTTCATCAGAAACATTGTTTTTCTTTTTTAGATTCCATATATATGTGTTAGCATATTTCTTTTTCTCTTTCTGACTTACTTCACTCTGTATGACAGTCTCTAGGTCCATCCACCTCACTACAAATAACAATTTCGTTTCTTTTTATGGCTGAGTAATATTCCATTGTATATATGTGCCACATCTTCTTTGTCCATTCATCGATTAAAGGACACTTATGTTGCTTCCATGTCCTAGCTATTGTAAATAGTGCTGCAATGAACATTGTGGTACATGACTCTTTTTGAATTATGGTTTTCTCAGGGTATATGCCCAGTAGTGGGATTGCTGGGTCATATGGTAGTTCTATTTTTAGTCTTTTAAGGAACCTCCATACTGTTCTCCATAGAGAACAATTTACATTGTTCAATCTGTATCAATTTACATTCCCACCAACAGTGCAAGAGGGTTCTATTTTCTCCTCACCTCTCCAGCATTTATTGTTTGTAGATTTTTTCATGATGGCCATTCTGACTGGTGTGAGGTGATACCTCATTGTAGTTTTGATTTGCATTTCTCTAATGATTAGTGATGTTGAGCATCCTTTCATGTGTTTGTTGGCACTCTGTATATCTTCTTTGGAGGATTGTCTATTTAGGTCTTCTGCCCATTTTTGGATTGGGTTGTTTGTTTTTTTGATATTGAGCTGCATGAGCTGCTCGTATATTTTGGAGATTAATCCTTTGTCAGTTGCTTCATTTGCAAATATTTTCTCCCATTCTGAGGGTTGTCTTTTTGTCTTGTTTATGGTTTCCTTTGCTGTGCAAAAGCTTTTAAGTTTCATTAGGTCCTATTTGTTTACTTTTATTTTTATTTCCATTTCTCTAGGAGGTGGGTCAAAAAGGATCTTGTGATTTTTCTCAAAGAGTGTTCTTCCTAGGTTTTTCTCTAAGGGTTTTACAGTGTCTGGCCTTACATTTAGGTCTTTAATCCATTTTGAGTTTATTTTTGTGTATGATGTTAGGAAGTGTTCTAATTTCATTCTTTTACATGTAGCTGTCTAGTTTTCCCAGCACCAATTATTGAAGAGGCTGCCTTTTCTCCATTGTATAGTCTTGCCTCCTTTATCAAAGATAAGGTGACCATATGTGCGTGGGTTTATCTCTGGGCTTTCTATCCTGTTCCAATGATCTATAGTTCTGTTTTTGTACCAGTAGCATACTGTCTTGATTACTATAGCTTTGTAGTATAGTCTGAAGTCAGGGAGCCTGATTATTTCAGCTCCATTTTTCTTTCTCAAGATTGCTTTGGCACTTCGGGGTTTTTTGTGTTTCCATACAAATTGTGAAATTTTTTTGTTCTAGTTCTGTGAAAAATGCCATTGGTAGTTTGATAGGGATTGCATTGAAACTGTAGATTGCTTTGGATAGTAGAGTCATTTTCACAATGTTGATTCTTCCAATCCAAAAACATGGTATATCTCTCCATCTGTTTGTATCATCTTTAATTTCTTTCATCAGTGTCTTATAGTTTGCTGCTTACAGGTCTTTTTTCCCCTTAGGTAGTTTTATTCCTAGGTATTTTATTCTTTTTGTTGCAATGGTAAATGGGAGTGTTTTCTTAATTTCTCTTTCATATTTTTCATCATTAGTGTATAGGAATGCAAGAGATTTCTGTGCATTAATTTTGTATCCTGCTACTTTACTCAATTCATTGATTAACTCTAGTAGTTTTCTGGTAGCATCTTTAGGATATTCTATGTATAGTATCATGCCATCTGCAAACAGTGACAGTTTTACTTCTTTTCCCATTTGGATTCCTTTTATTTCTTTTTCTTTTCTGATTGCTTTGGCTAAAACTTCCAAAACTGTTGAATAATAGTGGTGAGAGTGGACAACCTTGTCTTGTTCCTGGTCTTAGAGGAAATGGTTTCAGATTTTCACCATTGAGAATGATGTTTGCTGTGGGTTTGTCATATATGGCCTTTATTATGTTGAGGTAAGTTCCCTCTATGCCTACTTTCTGGAGAGTTTTTATCATAAATGGGTGTTGAATTTTGTTGAAAGCTTTTTCTGCATCTATTGAGATTATCATGTGGTTTTTCTCCTTCAATTTGTTAATATGGTGTATCACATTGATTGATTTGCGTATATTGAAGAATCCTTGCATTCCTGGGATAAACCCTTCTTGATCATGGTGTATGATCCTTTTAATGTGTTGTTGGATTCTGTTTGCTAGTATTTTGTTGAGGATTCTTGCATGTATTTCATCAGTCATATTGGTGTGTAGTTTTCTTTTTTTGTGACATCTTTGTCTGGTTTTGGTATCAGGGTGATGGTGGCCTCATAGAATGAGTTTGGGAGTGTTCCTCCCTCTGCTATGTTTTGGAAGAGTTTGAGAAGGATAGGTGTTAGCTCTTCTCTAAATGTTTGATAGAATTTGCCTGTCTAGCCATCTGTTCCTGGGCACTTGTTTGTTGGAAGATTTTTAATCACAATCTCAATTTCAGTGCTTGTGATTGGCCTGTTTATATTTTCTGTTTCTTCCTGGTTCAGTCTCAGAAGGTTGTGCTTTTCTAAGAATTTGTCTAGTTTTCCATTTTGTTAGCATATAGTCACTTGTAATAATCCCTCATGATTCTTTGTATTTCTGCAGTGTCAGTTGTTACTTCTCCTTTTTCATTTCTAATTCTATTCATATGAGTCTTCTCCCTTTTTTTCTTGGTGAGTCTGGTAGTGGCTTATCAATTTTGTTTATCTTCTCAAAGAACCAGCTTTTAGTTTTATTGATCTTTGCTATCGTTTCCTTCATTTCTTTTTCATTTATTTCTGATCTGATCTTTATGATTTCTTTCCTTGTGTTAACTTTGCGTTTTTTTGGTTCTTCTTTCTCTAATTGCTTTAGATGTAAGGTTAGGTTGTTTATTTGAGACGTTTCTTGTTTCTTGAGGTAGGAGTGTATTGCTATAAACTTCCCTCTTAGAACTCCTTTTGCTGCATCCCATAGGTTTTGGGTCATCGTATTTTCATTGTCATTGGTTTCTAGGTATTTTTTGATTTCCTCTTTGGAAAGAGGAAATGTATTGTAGTGTATTGTTTAGCCTCATGTGTTTGTATTTTTACAGATTTTTTCCTGTAATTGATATCTAGTCTCATAGCATTGTTGTCAGAAAAGATACTTGATCTGATTTCAATTTTCTTAAATTTACCGAGGCTTGATTTATGGCCCAAGATATGATCTATCCTGGAAAATGTTCCATGAGCACTTGAGAAGAAAGTGTATTCTGTTGTTTTTGGATGGAATGTCCTATAAATATCAATTAAGTACATCTTGTTTAATGTGTCATTTAAAGCTTGTGTTTCCTTATTTATTTTCATTTTGGATGATCTGTCCATTGGTGAAAGTGGGGTGTTAAAGTCCCCTACTATTATTGTGTTACTGTCAATTTCCCCTTTTATGGCTGTTAGCATTTGCCCTATGTGTTAAGGTGCTCCTATGTTGGGGGCATAAATATTTACAATTATTATATCTTCTTCTTGGATTGACCCCTTGATCATTATGTAGTGTCCTTCTTTGTCTCTTGTAACAGTCTTTATTTATTAATTAATTAATTAATTTATTTATTTATTTATTTATGGCTGTGTTGGGTCTTCGTTTCTGTGCAAGGGCTTTCTCTAGTTGTGGCAGACGGGAGCCACTCTTCATCGCGGTGCGCGGGCCCCTCACTGTCGTGGCCTCTCTCATTGCGGGGCACAGGCTCCAGACGCGCAGGCTCAGCAATTGTGGCTCACGGGCCCAGTCGCTCCGCAGCATGTGGGATCCTCCCAGACCAGGGCTCAAACCCGTGTCCCCTGCATTGGCAGGCAGACTCTCAACCACTGCACCACCAGGGAAGCCCTAGTCTTTATTTTAAAGTCTATTTTGTCTGATATGAGAATTGCTACTTCAGCTTTGTTTTGATTTCCATTTGCATGGAATATATTTTTCCATCTCCTCACTTTCAGTCTGTGTTTTTCCGTAGTTGTGCGGTGGGTCTCTTGTAGACGGCATATGTACGGGTCTTCTTTTTGTATCCTTTCAGGCAGTCTATGTCTTTTGATTGGAGCATTTAATCCATTTACATTTAAGGTAATTAATGATATGTATGTTCCCATTACCATTTTCTTAATTGTTTTGGGTTTGTTTTTGTAGGTCTTTTCCTTCTCTTGTGTTTCCCTCCTAGAGAAGTTCCTTTAGCATTTGTTGTAAAGCTGGTTTTGTGGTGCTGAATTTTCTTAACTTTTGCTTGTCTGTAAAGGTTTTAATTTCTCCATTGAATCTGAACGAGATCCTTGCTGGGTAGAGTAATCTTGGTTGTAAGTTTTCCCTTTCATCACTTTAAATATGTCCTGCCACTCCCTTCGGGCTTGCAGAGTTTCTGCTGAAAGATCAGCTTGGACATATAATTTTATTCTTTTTTTTTTTTTAACAAGTGCTCATCAGTTCTTTTTATATCTCCTAATTAACTTATGTAGATTTCTCCAAGTAGATGTCACACATTTATTGCTTGGGATATTTTAATTTTATGATGTTATGACTGTTTATATATTATATCTTCTTTTACTGCTGTAACAGAATGTTTTTATTTTTTCTCTTTTATCTTCTCAGCCATTTGAATATGTTGTATCTCTAATTTTTCAGATGATATTTTGTAAATAGTCATACTTTCTCTTACAATTATAATTTTTATTTATGTTTCATGTTTTGTTGTTGTTTTATAGCCCAGAAACAACAACAGTTTGGGGGTATTGATTTTGGTGTGTGTGCCTTCATTGACTCACCATAAATGAAAATAAATAAAATGCTCTCTATTTGAGTATGACATGATTCTTGACTTTAAGGAAGTATGTTTTGTTACTGATTGTGTAATTGAGTAATAATGAAAATTACCAGGTAAATTTTCAATTCTATGAAGATGATATTTTTTCTTGTTTGTTTTATTGATATGTTAGTTTATTAGAGAGTCTAATATTAAGCCATTTCATATTTATGAGATGAATCCTTATTGGTATTTTTCATTACTGTTTTAATATTCAATTCACTAATATTTTATTCAAAAATTTAAAATTTTCTTTTATAAATCTTGAGTAATTTCTTCTTTTGTGTTCAGAGGTCCTTTTAGGTTATAATCCTCTCATTGAATCAGGAGATGCTTTCCTTCTTTTCCATTCTCTAAAAGACTATAATTTTTCTTGTATCCATATCTATATTGCACATGTAATAGGTACTGTCTGGTCTGGAAAGCATAACAAATTCACTAATAATTCTCAGTTCACTAATAAAACTGTCATTCTTGCAGAAGATCCTTTCTTATTTTTAAAATGTCTTCTGTGACTAATGGTCTTTTCATGGTTTTCAGAATTTATGTTTGCTTATGTGTTCTTGTTAAATATTTCACTAAAATAATTTTCCATTTCATTGAGATAATCAACTGTTAGCATAGACTGGTACATAATATCATATTTTTCAAATATCAATATTTCATATGTGTTATATGTACATTTTTATTATTAACTTTATTTGTGCTTTCTAGATAGAGCATTAAAAAATCTTTTGCCAGAACCAATTATTGTACTTAGTTGTCCATTTGAATACTTTTGTTATCTAAAACCTTATTTTCATGGTATTATCCCTTGTCTAATGAAAAATAAATCATTTTTCTAATTTGCCTATTATGTGTTAGTGTTTAAAATTTTTTGATATATGTTATCCTCATTTTGGTTGTATTCTAGGTAATCTGCAGTTGTATGTTTGGATTTCACTTTGATTATAAAGCAATTGAGCAAAGTGTTTCAGAATTTCCAATGTGTATTTATTTATTTCATGCCCCCAGTTCCAAATATTTATGGTTTTCATTTTGATGTTTTATTCCTTTGTGATCAGACTGTATACGTTAGAGTATATTCTGAATTTTTAAAATTCTTATGTTTAAGAATTTTCTCATATTATTGTATATTCTCCTCAAACCTATATTTTAAAAGGTTGCATATTATTACATCATATGGTTGATTGAAATTTTTTCCATAAGTTTACAATTCAAACCTTATGGCTCTCATTAATGTAGTTAATGCCTTGGTAAATATCCTTGTAAATAAAACTTTGTGCCCATATCTCATTATTTTCTTAGGATAAACTTCTAGAACTTGTATTACTAGGTAAAATTGTCATGAACATGAACATTTAATACAAAAAAAGAAAAAAAAAAAACCTGGTGAGGATTTTGTTTGAATATGTCCAATTTAATTTCTTCTTATACTATGCTGTGGTTAGAAAATATGTCCTGTACAATTTCTACTTTGGAATTTATTGAAGGTTTCTTGGTGGCTTAGTGCAACAAAATGTATGCTTCATGATGAAGTGAATTTTCCCTTTTGTTCTTTGCTCTATCCCAGTTACTAGAAGAGTGCCTGGCATGTAGTAGACACCTAATGTATTGAGTGACTTTTTTAAAATGTTCAGTGGCTTATTGGAATAAAAAGTATAATATCTCTCTGTAGAGTGCTAAGTTCAATACACTGTAGCTATTAACTCAACTGTATTAATTCTATTCTTCAAATTCTGTCCTTATTTCTGCCTTCTTAATTGACAATAAATTGGTAGTGCTATTTAGAGTTGCATTTTGTTCAGTTTTTCTCATACTTCTAATAGTCTTTGCACCATATATTTTGATGATACCTTTTTAGTGTATAAAGGATTATGAATATTATATCTTTCTATGCATATTAATTTTTAAATATGTAAAGTGATCGGCCTTCTTTCCTTTAATTTCTTTGGCAATTAATAATATAGCCATTACTCCTTTTTACATTTGGATTTGCCTTATGTTTTTGCATTTCATTTTTAAAACTTTTCTGTCAAAAGACTGTCCATCTTCATATCATCAGTCTCGTTCACCTCCATACATCACATCTTTAGCTCAGCTGCTATATTATCTTTACTTTCTAATCTCTTACATATTATCAGATAAAGTGATCATTTAATAAATGTGTGGAGAAATGGATGAGTGATGGGGTCAGTTTCGAGTAGTCATCACGGTCTTCCTTGAAGGACTGTCAGTTATGTATTGTCCTTAAGTATTAATTGAAGACTTGACCTTAGTTACACCCAGCTTGTGCTCAGCTCTACCTTTGACAATTGAACTACTGCTGTGCATCACTGGGAGGATATGGGTAAAGCACAGTATTTGAGAAGTATTGAGTTATGTCTTTAATACAGTAGCACAGGTTTTTATCCAGAATTTCCAATAAAAGGCTTCCCTTAATTTACTGGTGACTTATTTAAGCACATGATATTTTCTATACAGTCTGCTGTTCTATATAATTAGAGTCATAATATTCATTTTAGGACTCACATCTTTCCTGGTCTCTGTATTAGATTTCCTGTCTTTATCTTCAATATCAATGAAGAGATACAGTATCTTCCAAGGTCTAATAAATTACCCACATGTTCTATGAGGTACTCATTCCACTGTCTCCATATGGGTAAAATGAGAAAGCTTCAGTGGATTCAGCTGGTTATTTGGGCCATTTAACAACAACAACAACAACAACGAAGAATGGCATTGTTCTCTATTCAGGTGTGCAAATAGTTGAAAATATGGCTGGCATATTGAAATGAATCCGTCATTGCATTTCGTCTCAGTGTTTGTCTATCAAGTGGTTCTCTACTGGAGATGATTTTGCTTCCTAAGGGATATTTGACAACATCTGAAGACATTTTCGGTTGTAGCAACTGGGGAAGTTTAGAAAGTATGTAGAGGGTAAAGACCAGGGATGCCAGTAAACATCCTATAGTTCACAGGATAACATCCCTCAACAAAGAATTATCCAACCCCAAATGTCAATAATGCCAAGGAAGAGAATCGCTGGTGTCTCATATAAAACAAAAGGCATTTTTGAAAGAGTGATATGAATGTGGAATATGTGTGTTTTGTGGTCTGATAAAAATATAATCATTCAAGGTGGAATTAGTATGATGGATTTGTCTTTTCCTAACTACTGAGATTTTTTTAAAGAGAAAGATGAATACAGTAAGAAAGAATCTTCTCTTTTATTTATACTTGTCTTGCCTACTTCATAAGTGGCAAAAGCAAGTGAGAGAATGAGAAACTGTGGAAGTTCTTTGTAAGAAGTAAAATAGTACATAAATATAAGGTATAAAGGCATTCAAGTCAATAACCATTTGTTAAGCACTTATGCTGTGTGATTCCACTGAGAATAAAACTGTTGACTAATATTCCATTCTCTTCTGTGTTGAAAGACTGAAATTCATTGACTTGTGATGAATAACTTTTAGAAATGGAGATAATTGATTTCAAACAATGTTTAAGGTATTTGTATAATAGCCATGTGTGACAGATAAGCCTGAAGTTACTGGACCATGTTTCTCTCATCTTCATTCCAACAGAGCAGATCCACTGTCATCTGTTAGAAATGTGCTGTACAGACTGTGTTTGAAAAAGTCGACTGTTAAGAAGACTAGTTCGAAAAACACTAGTTGATCTACTCCAAGTCCTTCTAGAACAGTATGGAGGTTCCTTAAAAAACTAAAAATAGAACTACCATATGACCCAGCAATCCCACTACTGGGCATATACCCTGAGAAAACCATAATTCCAAAGGACACATGTACCCCAATGTTCATTGCAGCACTATTTACAATAGCCAGGACATGCAAACAACCTAAATGTCCAATGACAGATGAATGGATAAAGAAGATGTGGTACATATATACAATGGAATATTACTCAGCCTTAAAAAGGAACGAAATTGGGTCATTTGTAGAGATGTCAATGGACCTAGAGTCTGTCATACAGAGTGAAGTAAGTCAGAAAGAGAAAAACAAATATCGCATATTAATGCATATATGTGGACTCTATAAAAATGGTACAGATGAACCTATCTGCAGGGCAGGGACAGAGACGCAGATGTAGAGAATGGACATGTGGACACAGGGTGGGAAGGGAAGGGTGGGACGAACTGGGAGATTAGGATTGACATATATACACTACCATGCGTAAAATAGATATCTAGTGGAAACATGCAATAAAGCACAGGAAGCTCAGCTCGGTGCTCTGTGAAGACCTAGATGGGCAGGATAGGGGGGTGGGAGGGAGGTCCAAGAGGGAAGGAATATAGGTGTACATATAGCTGATTCACTTCATTGTATAGCAGAAACTAACACAACACTGTAAAGCAATTATACTCCAAAAAAAAAGAATATTGAAATTTAGAAGATGTGGCTTACTGGAGATTGTGTAGCTAGAAATTAATTGAACAGTCAGTGAAATTTAGGTCTTCTGACACCTTAGAGTGTTTCTTTTCGCATATTGCATTAAATTTTATACCTGTCAAAGCGTGATGATCTGAGAGAAATTTGGCCTGTGTTTTACTTGACGGTATCCATTAGTTTCTGTGGAGTAACTGTATAATTACTCCTTATCATTTGTGACTTGTTTCAGGCTTTTGAAAAATCGGTCTCAGAATGAAACAGTTATTTGCATGGACTCTTGTAGGGTTGCCTTTTCTCTTTCCATCTCTCTCTCTCTCTGTCTTTCTGTCTGTCTGTCTTTCTCTCTCTCTCTCTCTGTATATATATATTTCTGTAGTTTGCTTCTGTAAATTGCTATCTCCAAATCAACAAGGAAGATGAAAGATGAACAGTGAATTTTTCTACTCAAAAATGGCAGTGAGTTTTTCTGGCAGATTGATTTGAATACACATCTTGTCACATTAACTGTATTAAGAGCAATATGATTATCCAATCATTAAGACTCTACCATCTATTTTCTCTCACTGAATCCAAATCATTTTCTCAGTGCTTTATAACAGAATGAAGAATATTATATTAAGTGGATATATTTTTTTAAAAGAAAATAATTGTAAAATACTATGTTAAAGTGTGTAGGAGCTAATTTTATTCCTATCATCATTGAATTAAAATATCTTCAACATTGGGTGTGTCTGTAGGTAATTAATATTCTGGTTCTCCATTTTTCTTGACATTATTAGAGGATGTAAAATTAAGAATATGTATTTAATTTGTATATATTAATGTATTAAGAGCTCTGACAATTAGAGCTATTCTTTCCATCAAAAATCTATTGCTGAGCCTAGAAGAAGCAGATAGCTACAAAAATGTAATTTTTTTCATATTTTATTTTTTCACGGACTTTCTTTAGAAGTCATGTGAGACTAACAAGCCTTCTCAGTTTATAATGTACCTGGGATTAAGAACAATGTCTCCAAAGATGAAAAATATTTAACAGGTATAATCCACAAAAGTGAAAGTTCTCCTGTCTTATCACAAAGCATCTATGAGGTGATGAGGTTGGGGTTGGAGGGGGCAGTGTTACAATGTCCTCTCTGCTTTGGGAGAATGTTGTTGCTAAAGCTCTCTGTTCTCTGGCTCAAACAGGAAAGTGATTGAAGCTCTGAATCAGCATCATCAACACATTGTCTTTGTCATCATCTCAGTCATCATCATCATCACACAACCAATCCCACATGAAACTGAGTCCTACATTTACTATGTACCAGTGCGTTGCATATATTACCTTATTTAGCATTCACATTTCTGGTGTGAATTTCTGGTAGCCATTTTTCATACCTGCTATATAGACAGATTCACCAAGGTTCAGAGTATGAGTTGGGTAATTTAACTCAAGTTTACACCTCTGGTAACTGTCAGACTCTAATTTATACCCAGGTCTCTTTGGTTTTCAATTCTAATTTTTTTCCATAATACATACCGCAATTAACTACTTACTTTTAATCATAAAAGCTACTGCAAAGATGGGCTGGAGTCTCTGCAAAATAGATAATATTCTGATGTTGATAGATACAGATATTGATACTGATAACACCCATGATAACAAATGCCGATGAAAACTAGAGTAGGAAGCTAAATCCTAGAGATATCAAATTTCTAAAAATTCATAAGGTAAGAAGAGAAATTGATATATTTGAGAAAGGCAGAGTTAAATAAAACATAGGAATGATCTAGTGATAGTGTTATAGAAAAATAAAGACAGCTTTGACCTGAAGGTTCAAGCAAATAGTCAAGAGTGGGTAAAATTTTTATAAGTGAAATATCTGCCTGAGGTTTGACCCACATTTGTAAATTTTGCAGAAAATTCTAACAGCATATCACTGGTGGCTGGAAGATTAACCAAAAGATCCACATAACTGCTATGATTCAGGCATATCTAATCTGAAATGTGAGGCTTTCAGTTACATTGAAAAGTAGAATGACGATAGAAAAAGCCAACAGGGTCATGTGCGTTTTTTTCTGAATTGTTCAGGCTTTTCTATATAGAATATAAAGTAGGTGTGGTGGCCAGATTGTGAGATATTGAACCATAAGGTTTCATGATATATTTCTCATGGTATTGGGAAATTCCAGTACGTGGAAGCTGCGATGGTCTTAAATGAAAAGTCAGAGTTATACTCACTATAGTCTCCTCTAAGCTAAAGTCTATGAGGTCAAATTTAGAATGGACATTTAAATTTTATGTGGTAAAGCTTATTCCAAGATATTTAGAAGGTAATTTATTTGGATTATTAAAACTGATTTCCAGGTTTAGTGCATGCTACTCCATGAATGTTTCCCTACATGACCTGTACAAAACACATTTTGATTTTAATTACATTTTAAAATCTACCTTCCTTCTTCACTGGCTGTCACCACCTACCTGTATTGGCATTATAACATTGAAGAGCAAAAACTAGTGATTTGAGTCCTTTGTATCTTCAGAAAATTATGTAATAGACTGTTATAAATATTTCATTTAGAACAGGCTCTCTACATTCTCAACTCACTTTTTTATGGCTTCTTTTTTACTGAAATATAGTTGACTGTATTTGTTATTGAGTAATTATGTTAGTTTCAGGTATACTACATAATAATTTGACATTTGCATACATTAGAAGTGATCACCATAAATCTAGTAACCATCTTGCCCATACAAAGTTATTACAATATTATTAACCATATTCCTTATGCTGTATATTACATCCCCATGACTTATTCATTATATAATTGGAGGTTTGTACCTCTTAATCCTCTTCACCTATTTTGTCCCACCTCACCCCCCTACCCTCTGGCAAGCATCTGTTGGTTCTCTGTATCTATGAGACTGTTTTCATTTTGCTTTGTTTTTTTTTTAGATTTCACATTTAAGTGAAATCATGCAGTATTTGTCTTTCTCTGTGACTTATTTCACTTGGTATAATACCCTCTAGGTCCAATCATGTTGTCCCAAAGGACAAGATCTCATTCTTTTTTTATGGCTAAGTAATATTCCATTGTGTATATATACGACATTTTCTTCATCCATTCATCTATGATGGACACTTTAGGTTGCTTCCATATCTTGGCTATTTTAAATAATTCTGCAATGAACATTGATGTGTGTATATTTTTTGAATTAGTGTTAGTGTTTTCTTTGGGTAAATATCACTTCTGTTTTTCATCCAAAAAATATATATTAATTGTTTACATTCTAGTACAAAAGTTTGTGTTGGGTGCTTCTGTTTTAAATCTGATTGGAAAGGAAAAGCTCAGGGTTAATTGTATCTGATTGGAATTTAGAACATGAGAATAATGGATATGTTGTAAATTTACAGTTTGTAAATTGTAAAGTTCTATAGATATGTAATTTGATATCTATAGAACTTTACAATTCTATAGAACTTTACATATCTATAGAACTTTACAATTTACAAACTGCTCTCACAGTTGTTAAACTTCATTCTTTTAACACTTTTCAAAGTTTAATATGTACAGGAAACACGTGGGGATTTTGTTAAGATGGCAGTTCTGATTCAGCAAGTCTGGGCTTTAGTTTCTGCATTTCCTACAAGGTCCTGGGTGATACCAGTGATGCTGGTTCACTTCCAGTAATGAGGCAGTTTTCCCACTTGTCCCTCCTTTGCTGCCGGTGAGGTAACTGAGACTGGACAGGTTAAATGACTAAACCACAGTCACACGGTGGACCTGGTCAAGCCAGGAGCAGTTCATGAGAGGCCTGATTCAGACCAGTACCAGTTCCACCTCATGACGGAACTGAAATTGTGCTTCAGAGAGACCCTCTAAAAAGAGTTAGGAGAGAACATAATACAAACTTATTAAGAAACATATAAAATGGGAGAGGTGACTTTTTCTCAAAGTTTTCAGAATACTACCCACAAAACTTCATCTTTGCCAGAAATGCAATTAATTTGTGAATGACATTTTTTTTTTGGAAATCTACACGTTTTAAATAAGACAGATTTTAGAAGAAAAAATAGCAAAATTGTTTTCTGTCTTGAAAAACAAAAAGTAGAGAATTTATCCTTAAAACTATTGAAACCCATTAATTAGCATAAGACCTTAAAGTAATATTTATTTCTCTGATGTAATGTTCCAAAAGGAGCACTCTGGTTCTTATGGTACCTACGCAATATCCAAACAATTAACAAGATTTTAAGAGAGATATTTTAGTGTCAATATGTAGATGGAAAAACAAAAGCCCTGGGACTGTGACTTGTACAATATATCAACTAAGTGGCTATAGAATGGGGACCAGAACCCAGTTCTCTTTTTTCTCTACTCCTTAGCTGCCAGGGAGTGATGGGTGAACTCAGTTTCTACTGACAGTCAGTAATGAAGTAAATCTCAGAGCTGTCTGAAGATTAATGGATTTTCTAAAGTAACTTGCGGGTAGTTAAGATTAGACTGAATAAAAGCTGGAACTATTTCCCCTAGCTGAGTTCAGCCACATCTATTATTTGTTGAAGCTTAAAAGCAACTCTCAGGATGGCACTGATTATTTAGCAGCTTGATTCTCATGGTCTTTGCTAGCACAGAATAGTTAATGGAAAATCATCTAAATTTATTTTTAATGAGTACTTACTATGCACAATAATATCGATATATTTTATGGATGCCTTTCATGTGAAAATTGCTAGAAGCTAAGAGAAGAATCATGTAGTAGGGCCAAATCATTGGATTTACCAGAGTATATATTAACAAAGTGGTCATGCAATTCTCAGTTGTGCAAAGATCTCTCTCTAATTCAGATATATTTGTTGGAGTCAGAATAAGACATTTAGTAGATGTTAGGAACAATCCTTTAAAGATAAGTCAATTACAACATGGTTGCCATTGTCATCAACAAATTTAGCAACCATGTGGTTTATTTTTATGTTGATGCTTTGTGCAGAGTGCCTTCTACAACCAATAAATCTAATTATTATGTATTTGTATTTGAAAATGAAGACAATACATAGGACAGTTAAATATTAGTAAAACTATTAAATTATTACTTGATATAAGATAGTGGCATTACTTTATTTTCCTATAAAAGAAGTATCCCTGAAGGAGTGTATAAATTGCCAATGAGCTTTTAAAATTAATATTTTAAAACTTAAAGTTACAAACTTTGGGGATTATAAATTGCTTAGAATAGTGTCTGAAGCAAAGCAAGTGTTCAGGAAATGATTACAGTTTGTAATGAATCATTAAATCTTCACAATGCCTATATGAGTTAGGACCTACTTTATTTGCCACTCCCCAACCCTGGCCCCATTCAACACATGAGGCTATCAAGGCATAGATATGCTGAGTAACTGCCCAAGATTGCACAGCTAAACAACTAAGTAGTGGTGAAGCTGGCATGTGAGTACAGAAAGTCTATCTCCAGAGACTGTGTTTTCTTAATTCCTACCTCTGTAAGCATTTAAATAAAATAATACTAATTATAATATTAATGATAATAATAAGTAACTTTATCTCAGACTCTTGTGTTCTTTCTGAGCCTTGATTATTTCACTGTATCCTTAGGGTTTGCTCTCAGCTCAAATATTTATAAAATCTCTTGCAACCAGAGCTACTGTGGAGCACAGTATGCAAACATTCTTTATCAACTTTGTGTATTAATTAGGAAATATTTTATTTGCCAGAAAAAGTAAAACAGAGACCTATACTTACAAGAAAATAGAAATGGTGAGGCTGAACTTAATGTGCTTAATACTTTACTTGGAAAAAATATTGGATTCTGAAACTAATGTATATAAAAAACTGATATAAACCAGACTAAATTTTAAATTGTTTTTTGATGAATTGCCCAAACTGTTAGAGGTAAATCACAGCAAAAATTGTGCTTGTGATTTCACTTCATATGGAGGTTGAACTTCTTCCTATAAAAAATAAGAAAGTCTTTTGACCCCTGACTTCGTATGCTTCACTTGTTTGAACTGCACTTTTATTTTCTCACAAATTAAAACCATATCTTTCAGCAAAGAGCCCATTAAAGGAACAAATCTTCCTTGAAAATGCTCTGAAACAGTCTTCATTTTCATTCTTGTGTAATTTTATTTCCAAACTGAGAGCCAACTGGAGCATGTCAGAAACAGCTGATGAGTAGATGAAGTAATGACTTCTTACATAACAAGGTTAGTTTTCTCATTTGGAAGAATAAAGGGATGAAGAATATGAGGTGGTTAATTTCACTGTCAGAATACTTGTTACTCATGCATGGGAATCTTTCTGGAAAACAGCTTGCTTTAAAATGTTCAGATATTAGAAAGACAGGTGTATCATCCATGGCCATCCGTAGTAAATAACAAGTAGGGAGAAAAGTAACTAGACAAACAAATAGGGCATAAAGCTGAGGAGGAAAGGCACAACCTGTTTTATACAAAAAAAATAAGATTAGCTAAAATGTGAAAAATAAAATGGTGCTTAAGTTTTAAATTGTTTAGACAAATACAGTGAAGAGCGAAGGCAATTATCTTGGTAATTCAGGCCCCAAACCCTGTGAGTAAGTAAAATATATGGGAATAGGCCTGAGGTTTTTATATTCTGAGGGATTTAAGTAATCACTTTCATCAAATCAGACTGGTTTAATCATAATTCTAAACCCATAGAGGTTAAAGACATATGACACAAGGTAGAATCCTGTTTTTTTAGAAAAAATTAATCTAGGTGGTAGACAGCTACTGAAACACACACACACACGTGCGCACGCACACACACACACAATCATGTTTAATCATAGTGTGATTGGTGCTATGCTGTTGTTCCTGAGGGTAAAAATGACCCAAAATATGAAGTGTCGAATGTTAAAAATATACAAAAGGCTCATCACACATAGAATATGCCCACTTTACTCAATGAATCTAACAAGCAAAACCCCAGAACAATATAAAGTTGTGAACATAACAGAAGAAGCGATGGCATACAAGGGATATGCATTTCAAAGTGAATACTTCAGAGCACATCTCCTGCCTGGCCATTTGCACAATGGTTGCCTTGTTCACATTTGGTTTTCCTGTATATTTAGAGATTCTATTTTGAGAAGTTATGCATTGAGTCTAGATTTTTCCCACCTCACCACTGTTTGAAGCAGATGAAATGTATATCTTATATCTCTACAAGTTTCTTTCTGCCCTGTTTTGGATGTCTTGTGCCATATAACACTGGATTGATTATATACTGCATGAATTAAGGAGATGAAGATACACCTCCTTCTGTAGGGCTATTCATAAATATTTCTTAAGTATAGGGAGAGATTAAGATTTAAGTCAGCTGCTAATAACATTTTCAGGTGTGGGGCAAGAATGTATACTATATGTATGAATATTTTAAATTGTATATCAAATTAGTAAATTATTAAATAAAACAGGTTTTACCTTTGTACCTTGACTAATATATTTTCATAAAAACCTAGAATGCCAGGTTTCAATTTATAATTATTAGATGCCTCAGAGTTCTATTCTAGAAGATGGCAGTGCTAGGATAGCTTGCCCTCACACCCTCCCCGCTACAGTTTTTGAACTATTCTCTTTACCTTGAATTCCTCCTGTATATTCAGAGGCCTTACATACACATATCTGAGGTATCTCAGCTTATATATCCAAACTCTTTGCAACCCTCCAAAGAGGCAATTGTGGCTAGAGATCTGCATTGGCTATATTCAAACAGACAATTGTATTTAAAGGTCTTTCTTCCAGAATTGTAGAAATTTAGTTAAGCAACACTTGGAAATTCTTGCCTTAACCACGATCGTTCCTTCCATCCTACTTTTTCTCATGCCTATGTAATCTGATTTTTTAAAGCAATTTTGTATGATAGCTTGGCAGAGGTATCACTGGATGGAGAAAATCAAGTTCAGGGATGTCAAGTGAGTTGCCTAAAATCACAGTTAGTATTGTAAAGCCAGCCTCAGATTGGACCATTCAGATTCCACATCCTTACACTTAAAAAGAGAATAAATTGGTAAACTGTTAAGCAGTCACACATTCAGAAATGTTAACAATTCTTAGGTTAAGAAAATAATATATTTACCAAAAGTCTCCAAGGGGAAACCAGTATCAATATTGGACATTAGCAGAAGAATCTTTATTCTTAAAATACTATTGGGGACAATTATCCAGCCTAAGGGGCAATTGAAGGAATAGTTAATTAAGCAAACTTTGAAAGATATTTTATGATGAATGTTTATTAGTCAATTTTAAGATTGCACACTAGGTATCGTCTACTACATATATTTTTTGTCAATATTTTATGACTATGCTGAAATGTCTCAGGAGCACTTGGGAAAAAATGAGAATGAAATTGTTTTCTGAGAGTTAAACTTTGAAGTCAACACATACTAGATCAGCTCAGAGACATACAAAGTTGCCCTAAAGAGAAATACCAACTTCTTGAATTATAAGACTAAATTTAATTTAATTTAATATAGTAAAATATGAAAAGAAAGAATATGCCCTTAAGAAAGGATTTAGTCAGAAAATGAAGTATAGAAAAGAGAGGGTCCCAGAATTGATTTGACTGTGTCAATTTGAATATGGTCTAGAGAAGAAGCTGCCTTTTTCAACAAACTTTGAATATTCCTATCATTGGACAAGCCATCCCTAAAGTGAATATGTATACATCAGGCTGTCTTATCCTTCCATTACATTGTTGTCTCATTTATCTATCTCTCTTCATTTTAACTCAGTATTCTCTAGACCTTCTCTGATAAAGATTTTGTCTCCTATATAGAACAGTCTCTATAGGTGATTATGCCTGCTGGGGTGATATAGATCATGTGATGATGATTTTTTGTTGTTGTTATATATCAATCAGGAGACATTCTAGTGTGTATAAAGGGACTATTAATTCTTCTCTCAGACTTCTTTCTTATGAACAGAACACTGATATTTTTTACAATATTCCCAACAAGCAAAAAACACATTTTCCAGTCTCTCTTGAAGGATGCTAAGGCTGGGAAAACAGAAAAATCAAAGGATTTTAGGACAATGGTAATATGGAGTTGTCACACCTTTCCTGAACTACTACTTACCTCTGAGCACTTTGCTATGTGAAAAAATAAAGTAAAACCGCTATATCCTTTAGACAAGCCACTGTAGAGTCTCTGTTGCCTGCACTCAAATACAAACCTGAGTGACGCAGTAAATCTTACAGTAAGCCTTTGGAAGACTGTTGTCATAAAGATGAGGATGGCAGATTGATTAATTAAATCAGCAAAAGATAATCAAGTACATACTGTATACAAGGTTCATGGTGGGCAATTGTGCATAAAACAGCCTTGATCCTGATCTAATCGCTCATACAGTAAAAATGGGGGTTAAAGAGAAGATAGAAAGTGAGAATAAAAAGTACAAGTAAAACGGGTATTATGATAACTACTTTGAAGGAAATCTGTACAGAGTGAAGTGATAGGCAAAACAAGGTAGGAAGTGTTTACCCAGGGAGGTTGATGAAAGCTGCTGTGTGCAAATGGCACTTTTGGAACACAAATGGAACAAACGGAGCACGGGCATTGCAAGGAACAGATTCTAGGCATGAAGAACAGCATGTGCAGATCCATCTGGAAATGCCATGTTGTGAGGCCCCTGGTTCCACTATCAGGGTTCTCCTGTCACTCTAATCTTGTCCTTTAGCTTGCCTTCTTAAAATTGTCTTAAACAAGGTACATTAGAAAAGAGGAGGTATTGATGGGCTTTTCTTAGAATCAGGAATAATGGATTTTGTTTCATTTCTCTCTCTTCCATTCTTCCAATCACCACTGCATAGGGATTTATTATAGATTCAGTAACCTTGTCTCCATTTTCTCACACACAACTGCTGCTTTACTGTTGTGCATCCAGTCTTTCAATTGCAAAACCTTTCCTGAAAATGAATTCTAGCAGAGTTTTCTAAGGCTGTAATTATGCTTCCAAAATAAAAATGCTTTATTGGGTGAGGTCTATTTTTCAGTGATTCTCTCTACACCACCAAAATGTATGAAGCTTTATTTCATAATATTTACAGGGAAAAGGTACCAGTGACTAGGCAGAGCTATATATCTGAATCATAACATGTATTCTTATAATTTAAGGCAATACCAGAATCTAAAGTGGATTTCTACTGAAGAAAATTCTGAAATATCCTTTTCTAAGTGCCCTTAAAAAAACCTAGTTGCAAATAAAAAATTCCCTCCAGATCTGGAGTGCCCAAACATTTTCACAAAGGGATCATTTTCTTTATGTGAAATTGTGTATGAAAGGATAGACATAAAATATAGGAGTGGATAAGGGTAACTTGCTGCAGGACTTGATGCCCTATGGGAACAGGGCATAGGAGTGTCATTCTCTACTGGTCCACTTCTCATTGGAAATATCATTGAGACACATGAAGAATACAGGATTGATTTTACAAACAGCTATACTTTTCAAATTTCAGGTCCATCAGTTTTTGGCATTGTGTAAACCTTTGCAAGTTACTGTTCTTATACTTGATTTTTCTCATCTCTGAGAGGAATTAAATAATAGGTCTTCAGTTTGAAGTGAGAATTTAACTAGAAATTTATCTATAAGAAGATCATGGCACAGGAGTGCATTATCTCTATTATTTTAAGTTTAAAAATTGACTCTGTTGTCACAGCATCTTTCCCTGCAACTCTCTCACTCCATGTTTTTACACTATCATGCATTTTTAACCACAGAAGTATGCAGTCCCTAAATCCTCTACATCTTCTCCATATCAGTCACCTCCTATTTTTACTTCCTTCCTATTCATCTTAAGCATCATGGTCAAATTTCAGTTAGTGTTTTGCAAATCTCCCAGTTCTTTACTGGGTAAAACCCTGACTCTAAATAAATCTAGCTGTGTGCTTCTTCTGAACCCTTATTCAGAGTGCTGAAAGCTGTTATAGAAAATTACAAACTGAAGCTTGTACTAAAAGAGTGGTACCCACCCTCAGTTGGATCCTTAATATACTTCCTCAATAGTTCAGTGTTATTTGAGTTCTTCTCTCCTCATTATCTATGGCAGCTATTCCAACCCTCTCTGAATTTCCTGGGCTGGCTAACACATAACACACATTCCCAGCTGGTTCCTCACATAGAAAATAAAAGCAATAAGGATGAAAACCTTTGTGACTTACTGCTATTGATTTCTAGACTGTATCCACACCTGCCCTTCCCTCCTCTCCTTCTGTCTACCATCTTATCTAAAGTGAATTCTTCCATCTCTACCCAGGATTCTACTCTTTTCTGCCTGTTCAAGGACACATTTCATAAATTATACCCCCTCCTTTCCTTTTTCTTTCTTCAAATAAAATGTCTTTCTGTTTCAAAGTTTTTTTCACTGGATTTTAAATATGATGTATTCACTTTAATCTTAAAAAGGAAAAGCAACCATAAACATAAACCATAACCATAAAGAAGCAAACATGAGTCCACAATTTAATCATACTTTCCTGGTTACACACTGACCTATATCTCTCCTCTCCCTTACAATCAAACGCCAGGAAGTTGTATGTGTATCTGTTTCTTCAAATCTCAGTTATTCCCCAAGCTACTGCTCTCTGCCTTCTTCCCCCACTATTCTACTTAACCTACTATCTACAAGGTAACCAATGGCCTCCTTGTTTCTATGTCTAGAGCCACTTTCCCCCCACATCTCACTTGAATTCTCAGCAGTATTTAGCAATATTGATTATTACTTCTTGTAAAACTTTCTTCTTTGGAGTTTCATGTACCAGATGACAGCTTGAGCACCAGAATCTAGCTCACTTATTTCAAAAGTTTTTATAAATCAGTCAGAAATTTCACAAAAACGGAAGCTAAAATACAGTTACAATAATAACAAGAAATAGTTTATGTCAGTAATGAATCAGAAATTTCATAAAGTTGGGATATAGAAAGCAGATAGCATAAGATAAATGTAGAATATCCTGTAGATATCAGGGATAAGCAAGGACTTCCCAAGGAAGTCCAGAGATGCTCCAGGTTCAGAGTCAACAAATTCAAAGACCACTGGGAATCAACCAGATAATTTATTAAGTAAACACCTTTAGAATACCTGAGACAGATGACTTTCTTCCCCCTTCCTATTGTAAACTAAGTATCTAACAACTGGTGTTTTTAACATAAAGATAAGTACTGAAATTTCTTTCTTAAACACAGAAAGTGATCTACCTGAGCAGTTACTAGTGTTCATTGAGGATGAGAAAGAAGGATCATGGAGCTTAAGGATACCCTAGACAAGGAGTTGCCAAACTTTTCTTAACAAAAGACTTGATAGTAAGTCAAGTCTTTCAGGCCATATAATCTTCTGTTGCAACTACTCAATTCTGTCTTGGCATGAAAGCAACCATAAATAGTACCTAAACCAATGAGCATGGCTGAGTTCCATTAAAATCGTGTTACTTATGTCAACCTCTGCTCTAGATCCACAAAAAACCAAGGAGAGACATGAAAAGAAATATAGTTTCATCCAGTAGCAAAAAGACTGTCTCCACTGCCAAATTGCTTACTCCTTCCTCTGGCAATGTAGATGTCTGACGTCCTGTTTCTTATCTGTGCAGCCTATAGGAAGATTACCTGTTGACATGCCCAAATATTTATACTGACAATTGCAGTTGATCTTCCAGTTGAAGATAGCTATCACCTAGAAGAGACATATATAACTGGTGAGAAAAAAATTTTAGCCACATATACTAGCTAAGATAATATTTCACTTATACTTATGAATGAACATGTGACATCTGAAAAAAAATCAACATCACCAAAGAGAAGAGAAGAACCAAGATAAACTAAAAGAAAAATCAGCTCTGGAGGATAAGAGATAATTCAGAGAATGAAAGAAAACTTAAAGAAACATGTAATTGTCCTTATTAAGATTTAGGTGTAAATTAAACTATTCGAATGATTACTTATAAATTATAAAAATGACTGTGGAAATAAAAAAAGACAAAGTCTGAGTGGTAAAAACGGACATAGTTAAGGTGTACTGGTGGAAGAAATTATCTTAAAAAAGAGCAACAGATCATCCGGGAAAAAAATCAGGAAATCTGACAGAATTTAGACAAAAAAGAAACAGATGAAAATTATGAGGATAATTGAGAAAAGTAAATCAGAAAAGCCCAGTGCATGTCTAAAAGGAGTTTTAGAGGGAGAATAGAGGGACACTGATTTGCCTTATCTGATGTTCTGAAGACATGGGTAAAAACAAGTTTTTAATTACTAAGCGAGATGAATGAAAAGAACCGAAAGAGCAAAACTTTAGAATATCAGGGTTAAAGAGAAAATCCTAAACTCATCCAAAAAGAAATGAAACAAAGCAATTATGTTAATATATGTTGATTTCAAAGAATTGGCATTCAGAAAGACATCAGACTTCTCATGAGCAACATCGGAACCTAGAACAATGGCTTTCTAAGTCTGAGGGAAAATGTTTTGAACCTAGAGTTCTGTATCTGAATATATTATTGATCAAATGTGAAGTTAAAATACACACTTTTGCAGGAGTAGAATGACTCAGAAATTTCACTATACATATTTACTTTGTGAAAAACAAAATCACTTGAGGAAGTATTCCAGGAAATAAAAAGAAAAACCTCCACCCAAAACAGGGGCAGGGAGGGCAATATGGAATACAAAGTCTTATAAAGAAGCTGGAAAGGCAGCTACAAACAATAGTTTAAATAACATAATCTTACATCACTATGAGTTCGATCCCACTTTTTGAGTCTATGGTATATAAAGTTTACATAATCATATATTAAATTCTGTACAGTGGTTAAACATTTTTATTATTAAGCTATAGAAATAAAGAAAATTACTTTTAGAATTTATATTTACAGAAGAGAATGCAAAAGTTATGAACCTAAAATAATTTATGCCAACATTTTTTGAGAAATGGAAGAAAAGCTAAGTAGCTAATTTTCTCTTTTTGTAATTCAAGGGAAAATAAATAATATTAAAAATAATAAGTAACTCAAGAAAGATAGATTACAATCTGTTACATAAATAAATAAAAAATGCAAACCCTAGAATAAATTAAAATTATTAACTAACAGAGATTTAGATGTAGAGGGGAAGAGAAATGAGAGGTTGCAAAAATTTCCTAAATTTTTCATCTTTTATAGGTGAGGAGTAATAGAAATCTAAAGTTGGTGAATTATATAATACAATTTTAAATGTAGTACTTGACAACAACCTCCAGATAGCCTAAAAAACTAACAGGGGTTGATTCTGGAGTAGAGAAGGAAGATTTTAAGTTTTTAGTTTTATTTTTTATTACTTTTTTCATAGTGTCCTTGAATTATTTCTATTATAAGCATTTAAATATAAAATTGAAATGATTTACTCATGATATATTCATACAATGGAATATGATGTCATTAAAAAGAATAGCATACATCTCTATGAACTGATAGTGAAATATATCCACAATCTAATAAATAAAATAAGTTACAAAATATAGAATACAATCCCTAGTGTATAAATATGGGTATAGGTGTATGTATTTTTATATACATATATATATATATGTGTGTGTGTATATATATATATACACATATATATATGTACATATATATGAATGTCTGGTGAATGTCTGGTGTAATGAATGTCTGGTGTAACGCACACCAAAGTGTTACTAAAGACTTCTGAGGATTGAGATTGCATTGGTGAAGGAAACGGGACTTACTTCTTACTTAATGCACACTTCACTGCTTGGATCAGATGATAAGGAACATATAACTTATGTAATTAAGAAAATAAAAGCTATTACTTGACTTCCACGACATTGCATTTTTTCTTACTACTTTTCTGTCCATTCTTTCTCAGACTGCTTCATATCTCAGCTATATTCTGCTGGTTACAAATCTGAATTAACAACCCAGATATCTTCTGGAACTTCAGCCTAATATATCTTAACTACCACCAGCTGCATCTACTTGTATATCTCACATCATCTGAGACACACATTTCCAAAATAGAATGTACAATCTCTGTGCTTTACCTCACCAACCCAAAGCAACTGGTACTGTTGTCTAGTTTGCCTTTCTTTATTATGAATAAGAACTCCATCCCACCGGGTGCCCAAGCTAGACCTTGGGATGACATCACTAATTCTCCATCTTCATGACTGACTATATCCAGTCAAACACTAGATCCTATCCATTTAATCTTCTGCTCTCTTGAATTTATAAATTTTTCTTTCTTCTACAACCCAGTTTGATTTAGGCCAAAATGCATACCATATTTTGTATGACCATTTTTATCTCGCCATTGGTTTATTTCGTCAGCCTTATCTATCTCTTATGACTCCTTCCTTGCTCGTTCTGTTTCGTGAAGGAGAAGCTACCTTTATTTCCCTAACTTTGGCAGGTTTCCTTGCAGGCTTTTGCAGGTGTTGTTTCTATATTGGAATTTCTTTCCTCACATCTCTGCCAGGCGAACACCTGATATACTTTTCAGGTCAGAAATTAGATGTCTGTTCCAAAGGATCCTGTGTCTATCCCTCTTTGTCTCATAGGTATTTATTTATCTACATCTCCTAGTAAGGTATCATTATATCTTCATTACCTAAACCAGTGCCTGGTAAACTATAAACAATAATAATTTTGTATTAAATGGATTAATCAATGATATATGTCATTCTTCTAGACAGAATCTGACTTACAGATGGAACAAATAAATGACAAACCAACTCATTGCTAAGGATTAACAAGGAGGAGAAAATTTTCATTGAGGAGTTTATTGTGAGCCAGGAAATACTGTTGCTTCAAATTAAACAAAGTACCAAATTAGAGACCAATTTCATTTAAGATTATACGTACCCTACCCAGGCCAAATGACTGACCTGCTTCAGGATATTTGTAGCCCAGGGGCCACATGACCACATGGCGATCATGTTTATTATGACCTGCTGTAACTCTAGAGAGATATCTCTGTCTGTTGGTGTGCTCACTTAAATGCTTTTTAACTCACATGCACCAAATGGTGCTCACCCCACATTTGATGCCACTGATGCACAGAGATTTGGGGAGCACACACTAAGAAGGTGTTACTGTTCACTGATTGGAGCTCGTGGGCAGGTCATAGATACATATGTCTCCAGTTTTCTTAGAATTCTGCAGAAAGTACGCTTGGGCTAGGCATAGCCGTGCACACCACAGCACTGTGTTACGAGAAAGTGACCCGCCATCCTGCTGCTCTCATTTTATGTGAGATGAGTCTGAAAGTGACCTCAAAACTGGGAGAAAACAGTCTGAGTTTGGATATATAGTCTGAAACAGAATATCAGAGAGTGAGAATGCCAGCTGCCTGCCAAGTGGAGGCTTTGGGTAAAATGAAGATTTTGCACATCACCCCTTGTTGGGAGAGGAGGAAAACCCTGGTCCCAGCTGGCTCATTACCAGGCAAATTCAGGAGAGTATCTGGATCATTCACTGAACAAACCTGTTTGTCTTCCCACAAACATTATTGCATATACAGAATAGCAACAATAAGCAAAAGAATCAAATAATGAGTTCTATGCTGTGTGTGTACAGAAACACATATTTATGCATAAAGAAAGTTGTGAAGGAATGCATAGCAAACTTCAGTCTTAAAGGTGGCAGAGGATACGGTATAAGAATGCTTTCTTCATGCATCTATGTAAATTTTTTTTCTTTTATTTTTTTATTGGAGTATAATTGTTTTACAATGTTGTGTTAGTTTCTGCTGCACAACAAAGTGAATCAGCTATATGTATACCTATATCCCCTCCCTCATGGACTTCCCTCCCAACCCCCCATACATCCATCCACCTAGGTCATCACAGAGCACTGAGCTGTACTCCCTGTGCTATACAGCAGGTTCCCACTAGCTATCAGTTTTACACATGGTAGTGTATATATGTCAATCCTAATCTCCCAATTCATCCCACCCTCCCATTCCCCCTCTGTGTCCACATGTCCATTCTCTACGTCTGCGTCTCTATTCCTGCCCTGCAAATAGCTTTATCTGTACCATTTTTCTAGATTCCACATAAATGTGTTAATATATGATATTTGTTTTTCTCTTTCTGACTTACTTCACTCTGTATGACAGACTCTAGGTCCATCCACATCTACAAATGTCCCAATTTCGTTCCTTTTTAAGGCTGAGTAATATTCCATTGTATATATGTACCACATCTTCTTTATCCATTCATCTGTTGATGGACATTTAGGTTGCTTCCATGTCCTGGCTATTGTAAATAGTGCTGAAATGAACATTGGGTACATGTATCTTTTTGAATTATGGTTTTCTGAGGATATATGCCCAGTAGTGGGGTTGCTGGGTCATGTGGTAATTCTATTTTTAGTTGTTTTAGGGAACCACCATACTATTCTCCATAGTGGCTGTGTCGATTTACATTCCCACCAGTAGTGCAAGAGGGTTCCTTTTTCTCCACACCCTCCCCATCATTTATTGTTTGTAGATTTTTTGATGATGGCCATTCTGACTGGTGTGAGGTGATACCTCATTGCAGTTTCGATTTGCATTTCTCTAGTAATTAGTGATGTTGAGCATCTTTTCATGTGCCTCTTGGCCATCTGTATGTCTTCTTTGGAGAAATGTCTATTTACGCCTTCTGCCCATTTTTTGATTGGGTTGTTTGTTTGTTTTTTATATTCAGCTGCATGAGCTGTTTGTATATTTTGGAGATTAATCCTTCATCAGTTGCTTCATTTGCAAATATTTTCTTCCATTCTGAGGGTTGTCTTTTCATCTTGTTTATGGTTTCCTTTGCTGTGCAAAAGCTTTTAAGTTTAACTTTACTTTCTAGGTGCATCAAAATGCATGTAGGAGTTAGTTCTGTAGTCATATATAGTTGTGTCTTCTCTATTGCTATTTTTTTTTTAGATTTTATACCTTAGATAATTTTCATTTACTATTACATTAAAAAATGAGTGAACCATTGAAAGGAGAAAAAGACATAATCAATATTAATCATATGTATTTAATGTACCCTAAAAAAATAACCAATCATTGATCTCCAGTGATTCAAGTCCTGACTTGAATGGCCTTTCTGTTTGCAAATGCAATTAGAAAGTCTAGTCAGTTCAATTTAATAGTCCCATCAAGTGAGTTATCTGGCTTAGAACCCCTCCACACTTGTTGAGAACCTAAATGTATATTGAAAAACAAAGATAAATAAAATACCCCCTCCACTCTCAAAGAGCTCCCAAAGAGCAAAATATGTCATTTGAAAAATCTCTAGAGAACATTTTCCAACATTTAACTACTTCAAAATCTGAAAATATACCTCTCCCCACAGTCACATTTTATCTAACTTTAAAAATTACAAATCAAGACACCTGAAATTCAAAAGAGAAGTGGATTTTGGAACTGAGAGGGGAAAGTGATAAGGAATAATTATGACCCTTTATCTCTGATAGGATCCGTGTGGGCACTCTGGTTATAACCACAGGTCTCCTTCAGTTTCTTCACTTAGATCAGCCCAGTTAAGTATCCTTTGTGATGATGACATGAGATTACATAATGACAATGAGGAAACCAAGAAGAATAAAAATATAGTATTCAGCTTTTAAAATTCAAGTTAGGGGTTTAGAGATGCAAATAAATTATTTTGGTCTTTTGTTTTGCAGATTCTGAATTACTTGCATTACAGTTTCATACTATAAAGCACATTCGTTTTTGTATCCCCTCCTTTTGGATTTGCTTGGTAATGCCATGGTTTGTTGAATGTTAAATACTGTATGTTTTCACTTGGGTCCCAGCATTGTAATGACAGGCTTTCCATCTGACTGGCAAAGGGGATGGTGTTCCTAGTGTACATTGCGATGGACACACTATGGTATTTGTTGGTGACTCTTGGATTTCAAAATCTAACTTCCTTAAAATAAAGCTAAAGTGGGTAGCTTTATTTGCTATATGTAAATATGGTTTGAGGTTGAATGAGCAATTTTCATTTTCATTTGACTGATTTGGATGCAACGTATAGACAGGAAGATTATCTACCTTTGTGGTGAAAGAAGCTCCTCCTATTAACATGGAAAATGATTTGGAGATTGCTGATAACACTATGTAAGATAGGAAAGTAATGGAGAGAAAGGGAGTTTATTGTAGATATTGTCTTTATTGTCATTTAAGATGTGAATATAAAATAATTTTGAAAATTTTGGAGGAGGAAAATGATGGAGAAAGGATATTTGAACTAAAGGCTATTCATGTCTATAATTTAAAAGATTGGTTGGAACATTATTTATGGAAGAATATGAAGGCCTAACTGGATCTTAGAAAATTATTTACCTTAAGAGAAATCACCAAGCCTGAAATTCAGACCTATATGAAAATAATATAAAGGAGAGAGAAATCGGGGGTGTAGACGTGTGTGAAAGATGAGTATAGAGCAGCTCTGTTTTGGAAAACTGATGGTGTGATCTATACATAACATTTCATTCAGTGGGGAGGAAATGGGTTTCTCAGAGCTAATCATTTCTACTGAATCCAGGAAATAGTTGACTTACGTATAATTATACACACAGACACACACAAGCAAAAATAAAAATTCCTTACAACATCAAGACTGATCAAATCAAATGATTTTCAGAAATTAAAATAGGATTTAAAATTGAAACGTGTCTTAATCACATTTGCAGTGTCTCTGCACAATGGTGGTAACTAATTATGTTGGGTTCCTTATGAATCTGATCAGTGTTCCTTATAGTACAATTAAAGGGAGATTAGTAACTGAAACATTTCAGAGTTTAAATTTTTATGATAAAAAAAGCCTATGATAGTGAGGTAGCTTGTTTCTTTTCCCTGAAAGTGTTTAACCTGCAATAACAATGGTTTAGACCATACCAGGAGACATTAGACATTTGCTTGCTGAATATGTGTTAACCATTTGTATTTTTATTCTCATTTTTAGTATTTTGATTATTTCACAAAACACCCTGGTGCCTTTCTTATTGTAGCACTAAAAATCGCTCAGTACAACACCTCATTACACTTAGTGTTTCTTGGTCTAGAAATTACGTACTAAGAAATTATGTACTGTTTCTATATTCAAAGCTAGGTTGTTCACAAAGTCTCCATTGTACAAGCAGCAACTATACTATCAATCTATTTATTTCATTGGGCTACAAATAATTGAGTTTCAAGTTGATCTCTAAAATGTCAAGTGTTTGTAAGTGGTACATATAAACAAAAAAGATTGTATTTATTCTCATTTGGATTTAATTTAGTAATACCAGGCCCCATGCTTTTAAAAAGAATATTCTTTTGTTTTTGTTTTTTCTTTTAAAGGATCTCTTCAAGGGCTTAGAAGTCTCCAAATGATATAAATCCTATGATCAGATTGCCTTCAAAGATTCAATACTCTGTTAAGCAACTGTTCTTCACATTATTATTATTTTAATATATGAAATTATTGGATAACTATATTTTAAAAATCAAATGTTGAGAATTGGGAAAAAGAGATTATGGGAATAGTCTTGTGAAATGTATTATCTAACTTTCTGAAAGTCATAATTAGCTCCATTTTATCTCAGCCTTACAATTCTGATAGTATGAATTGCTGAATATTTTATGATAATTATATACAGCTGAAAGATTTTACTGGGTTTCCAGAATATTGTCAATGCTCAGAATAATACAATTTGTAAGGTATATATCTTCCTAAGAGACTTCATATTCTGTGAAATATTACTTTTAAATCATTGTAACTAACATAGTTTTGAAATTGAAATTAATTTAGGACTTCAGACACCTGCTTTTAAATGTAAGACTTAGAATTCTTCAGTTTTGTTTGTCAAAGATGAGTCAAGGTAATGTACGTTATTTGTCTGGTATTTGATTAAGATCATTATTCAATACAATTATGTTCTTTAGGTGCTCTATATTAATAATTGCCACTCCTGCTCAGACTAGGATTAATGTGCTATTTTGGGGCAGTGATTCAACATTTATCTCTTCATATTTTATTTAAGAAAACTTTTAGTGTTGTAGTGAATGTTATTTGATAGTCTGCATTTTTTGTTATTGATTAGTATATTACTTTACGTTTAAATTGCAATCCACGTTTGATTATTTTTATCTTTCACTTTGTAAGGAAGAGGCCCTAAGCATTACACAAGATATGAGCATAAATGTAAGCATATTTACTTTCCTTTAATAGTATATTTAATCCTTGTAAACATTACAACCTTCTCAAAACATGCATCCATAATTTCAAACTAAACTACATACATAATGAAATATTGTAATATCAAATCATATGTATATTGAACAAAGAATGGATCAAATTCCATATTGTTTTTCCTACTTACTCCTTTTCAATTTACGTATTACTCTTTCTGCTAGGTTATGATTAGTATACAATCTATTAAACCAGAAAAATGAGATTTAGGTAATCTTCTTAATGAACTGTCTGAATATGGAACATGTTCTACTTTTTTAGAGGAAAAGAAGAGGTTTTGTTGTAATTTAATCTCTACCGTGGGCATAGATTAAGCGCTTAACTAGCACTTGCCGATTGATTGATTGATTAAATGATTGATTGTACTACACTAATATCAGTTTGAAAACTTTGTTGCCATATCCAGACATGAGACATCGCATACACTTAAATGTTCTCTTTTTTCATCTTGACCTGTAGAAGGTTTTATTTAATTTATAAATGTAGATCACTGAATTATATATAAAGGAGCACCTGCATATAATAGGACAATTTTGTATCTACATATAATAGCAATTATATATGAAAAACATACAAGGGATGTATTTCAGTATATAGAAATAAGCAATAGTGACTGTAACAGTTGGCTGTATCCGCATGTTTGTAAGTTGCTTAGGGAAGTGATATTAACTTTTTGTAATTAATAAATCTGTCTTCTGTCTGGGTCTCTTTAAACTATTATACACTGAACTTCTACACTATTTTAATATTATGATATTTGACTAAAGATTTTAATTTAGGTACATGGATTTATGAGTGATAAGACTATGCATTGTGAAAATATTTATGTACACTCTGTGGCCTATTTAATGATAATTTCTACTTTGCTCATCATGCCAGTTGATATAACGAAAAGCAGCTTGAATCAGAATGTTTTCTCTTAGGGTTAGAAATTTAATTATGCAATTAATTGGAAACTAAGTTACAGTGGAAATAATCTTGTGTTATACCCAGTGTTCTATTATTTTTTTATATAAAGGTTCACATTGTGTTTGTAATCTGACATCACAATGATGGTATATTGACCTTCAATAAGTATGTGTCATTAGACAAAACATTGAAAATATATACATCTAGTATTGCACTATTTTCTAAAAATGATATTCCTCTTGAAAATAATAATGCGTAAACAAGTATAGGATGACTCCACAATGTGAAAGTGTTTGGGCATTTCCCATAATATAACAGATCAGTTTTAAACAACAGATATAGATGAGCTGGCTTAATTCTAACTCTGTAAATTTGATTAATTCTGGGCACGATTGCAAAGAAAGTACGTGATCATCATTACTAGAACCTGAACATGGGCTTGGAAGGCCTCTTGAGTTCCTCCTAATCTGATTTTCCACTTAGACTAATAGCCCTTCTACAATATCCCTAACAAACATTCACCAGATTGTGGTGAAATTCTTTAGGGATGAGGAACTTCATCAACTAGCTTTGATTGGATCAATCAAATCAACTAGCTTTGATTGGATAACTCTTAATAAAAATATCCTTCCTTGTATTGAATCCAATTTTGTTCCTTTATAACTTTTTATTACTGTTCTTGTTTTTGGCTGTTTTGGTTACATAATTCATTATGTATTTGAAGACAGCTGTCAAGCCACTCTCTCCAGTTGAAATGTCTCTGGTATCTTTAACCATTCTTTATATCTTTTGGTTTTTCAGACACCCTAGGCATTCTGGTGCTTGCCTTCTACTGAAGATAATCCAGTTTGTTAATTAGAGGCTTATCTTTTCCCTTTCTTTTCTTCCTTTTTTAATGATCTGTGGCAGAGAGTGCTAGTTACCTATTAAAATCCATTTTTTCTTCTTTACTAACAGAACACCAGTTTTATTGGAGACAAATTTAGTAAAAATTCATAATTTCTTAGCTCCCCAAGATGGCCATTCACATATTTTCTGGCCAATCATATTTAAGTACAAAATGTTGGCTACATTCTCCCTAAAAATGCCTTTACAGGGGTACTGACTCACATTGATGGACCGTTTCTTTTACCTTTCTCCTTTCTGACTGTAATTCAGAAAAAAAGAGGTGGATCCATCATCTTGTGCTAATGAGGCAACAAGCACTCGCTAAGAGTGGCTGAACAGGAACATTGAAGGTCAGTAGATCTCAGGTTGAAATGGAGCAGGGCCCTGTGGTCCTTCCCCGCCATGTTCTCCACCTGCCTTTTGTCTGTGGAGAAACTTTAGCCAAAGAATAAGTTTAATCAGAGAAGTGAGAAAATATAGAAGCGAAGGATAACAGTCCAACAAGACTAAATAATAATAGTTTAGTCATTAAGCAAAGTCAAGGGCCTTAAGTTCTCAAGGGCTAAAGATAATATTCTGAGCCGTATCCTGTGAGCTGTCCTGTAGACACTGAAACTCCCACTAGGTGGTAGAAGTTACCTGCCTGATGACCAGACTGTAGCCATGACATAAGCTGCCACAATTCCGAGAATTGGCCTCAAAGATATGGGAACAAACCGACCCTGGAACTGAAGATTAATTGTACTTAAAACAATCAAGAAGATGCTGATCAGACCACCACATGACCAATTTCAAGGTGACTGTCAGAGCTGAGTGTGCTGTTTCTGCCTGTAGCCCCTCCCTCTGCCTATGAAAGCTCTTGCCCACGGGTTGGGGGGGTGTCGGCCTTTGGACACAAGTCTGCCCTCCCATCCACCCCACCCCTCATTGCTGGCATCCAAGATAAGCGAACTTTCCTTTCCACCAACCTTGCCTCTTTATTGGCTTTTGAGCAGCGAGCAGCCAAACCCCATGTTACATCATTTACAAGATGACACTGTAGAACTGGCATACCACCTTTGAATTGCCTATCTCTAAATTGCTCTTGTGAGAGAAAAAGAATTCACTAACTTGTTTAAGCTACTGTTAGGGTTTTTGTTACATATAGCCAAACTGAATGTCTAATACATTTTTAAAAAATATAGCTCTGGAACTAAGGTAATGCTGAAGACATAGCCTAATTTGGTGATCATGCCAAGATGGGGGCATGGTACTTCTAAGGGTGCATATATAATTTTAAGTGATACAGTACACTATGTGCTTAGGTTACATTTATTGTCCTTTATAATTCTCAGGTCATTTTTTTTTTTTTTACATGAACTACGATTCAGCTTTGTCTTCTACTATACAGATATGATTTTTAAAATTTAAAGTACAAGATGTGCCACAGAGGGAATACACAGAGCTTTTGGAGTCAAACAGAACAAAATTTTGGGCCTATTTTTCTTAAATTCTTTGCCTCTCATTTCATTTTTTTTTTTTTTAATTGAAGTATAGATGATTTACAATATTGGGTTAGATGCCCCTCATTTTTTTGTCATCTATAAAATAGGGTTGTAACCATCGCTTCATTAGCTTTTTGTGAGATTAAAAAACACAACAACAACAACAAAAACATAGTACTGTGAACAGCACATAGTAGGCCATTTCATAGAAAACAAGCATTTATTGGTCTTGAGTCAGGTCTTGACTCAGCCTACCCAGACCTTTGGCAATCTTAATTCCATTCTCTGTTATGTTAATTTCTCCCAACAGTGTATGTCCTGATCATTTGATGTGAATATTACACATGATTCTTCATGTAGATATGATAGTAGGTGAATAATGAATAATACATAGCAATGTTCTTAAAATTTAATGTGCCTGTGAATTACCTGGTCATCTTGTTAAAGTGCAGTTTCTGATGCATAGGTTTAGGGTGGGCCTGAGATTCTGCATTTTTAACAAGCTTCCAGGTAATAGTGGTCCATGGATTACACTTTGAATAATAGGAATATGGATAACTTTATGATTTGGGCCTCCATATTACAATTTGTGAAAACACAGAAACTGATTTTTTAAAATTTTTTATATTGACATATGATCTGTGCAGCTGGCAAAGCATGAACTAACATGAATATGTTTAAAGTATATTAGATTCTTAAGGAACCTACATACTGTTCTCCATAGTGGCTGTATCAATTTACATTCCCACCAACAATGTAGGAGGGTTCCCTTTTCTCCACGCCCTCTCCAGCCTTTGTTGTTTGTAGATTTTCTGATGCCCATTCTAACTGGTGTGAGGTGATACCTCATTGTAGTTTTGATTTGCATTTCTCTAATAATTAGTGATGTTGAACATCTTTCCATGTGCCTGTTGGCCATCTGTATGTCTTCTTTGGAGAAATGTATATTTAGGTCTTCTACCCATTTTTTGATTGGGTTGTTTGTTTTTCTGATATTGAGCTGCATGAGCTGTTTGTAAATTTTGGAGATTAATCCCTTGTTGGTCACATCGTTTGCAAATATTTTCTCCCATTCTGTGGGCTGTCTTTTTGTTTTGCTTATGTTTTCCTTTGCTGTGCAAAAGCTTTTGAGTTTAATGGGTCCCATTTGTTTATTTTTGTTTTTATTTGCATTACTCTGGGAGACGGATAGAAAAAGATATTGTCGCGATTTATGTCAAAGAGTGTTCTGCCTATGTTTTCCTCTAAGAGTTTTATAGTGTCCAGTTTTACATTTAGGTCTTTAATCCATTTTGAGTTTATATTTGTGTATGGTGTTAAAGAATGTTCTAGTTTCATTTTTTTACATGTGGCTGTCCAGTTTTCCCAGTACCATTTATTGAAGAGACTGTGTTTTCTCCATCGTATAGTCTTTCCTCCTTTGTCATAGATTAATTGACCGTAGGTGCGTGGGTTTATTTCTGGGCTTTCTATCTTGTTCCATTGATCTATATTTCTGTTTTTGTGCCAGTATGATACTGTTTTGATGACTGTAGCTTTGTAGTACAGTCTGAAGTCAGGGAGCCTGATTCCTCCAGATCCATTTTTCTTTCTCAAGAGTGCTTTGGCTATTTGTGGTCTTTTGTGTCTCCTTACAAATTTTAAGATTTTTTGTTCTATTTCTGTGAAAAACGCTGTTGGTAATTTGATAGGAATTGCATTGAATCTATAGATTGCCTTGGTTAGTATAGTCATTTTGACAATATTCATTCTTCCAATCCAAGAACATGTTATATCTCTCCATCTGTTTGTGTCATTTTTGAATTCTCTCATCAGCATCTTACAGTTTTCGGAGTACAGGTCTTTTGCCTCCTTGCATAGGTTTATTCCTAGGTATTTTCCTCTTTTTGATGCGATGGTAAATGGGATTGTTTCTTTAATTTCTCTTTCTGATCTTTTGCTGTTAGTGTATAGAAATGCAACAGATTTCTGTGTATTAATTTTGTATCCTGTAACTTTACCAAATTAACGGATGAGCTCTAGTAGTTTTCTGTTGCATCTTTAGGATTTTCCAGATATACTATCGTGTCATCTGCAAGCAGTGACAGTTTTACTTCTTTTCCAATTTAGATTCTCTTTATTTCTTTTTCTTCTCTGATTGCCATGACTAGGATTTCCAAAACTATGTTGAATTAAAGTGGTGAGAGTGGACATCCTGTCTTGTTCCTGATCTTAGAGGAAATGCTTTCAGCTTTTCACCATTGAGTATGATGTTAGCTGTAGGTTTGTCATGTATGGCCTTTATTATGTTGAGGTATGTTCCCTCTATGCCCACTTTCTGGAGAGTTATTATCATAAATGGGTGTTGAATTTTGTCAAAAGCTTTTTCTGCATCCGTTGAGATGATCATATGGTTTTTATTCTTCAGTTTGTTGATGTGGTGTATCACACTGATTGATTTGTGGATATTGAAAAATCCTTGCATCCCTGGGATAAATCCCACTTGGTCATGGTGTATGATCCATTTAATGCACTGTTGGATTTGGTTTGCTAGTATTTTATTGAGGAGTTCTGCATCTATGTTCATCAATGATATTGGCCTGTAATTTTCTTTTTTTTGTGGTATTTTTTCTGGTTTTGGTATCAGGGTGATGGTGGCCTCATAGAATGAGTTCAGGGATTTTTCTTCTTCTGCAATTTTTTTGAAATAGTTTCAGAAGGATGGGTGTTAACTCGTAAATGAATAGATACACGTATATATATATATAACTGAATTACTTTGCTGTACACCTGAAATTAACACAACATTGTTCATCAATTATACTCCTATATATATATAAAAGTATATTAGAAAAAGCCAAAGGCTTTGGATTTGGGGAAACATGTATTTTAATACCCAACTTACTATTCATGTAATCTTTGGCAAGTTATTTAACAGGAAAGTGAAGATATAATATTTGGCTTATCTAAATATTAAATAATAGTATCATACCAAGAAGCAGATAGCATGATACCTATTGCATATTAGAGACTTAGCAACTATTATTTTCTCTCCTTTTAAACTAACATTTTATCTATTATATCTTCATTTTCTACTTACAATTTGTTGGTTTTATATTTATTATTTCATTCCTTCCACTTTCTTTTAGTTTATTCTTATATTCTTTATCTACCACTTAAGTTGAATACCTAGTGCATTAATTTTTAACCTTTTTTCTTTTCTAATATAAACATTTTATTTTAGAATTTCCCTCTAAATAATTTTGATATGCAACATTTTTATTCAACTTTAAGTATTAAGTATTTTCTAATTTCTATCCTTAGATATTTGACAAATGATTTATTTAGAAATGTTTTTATTGGTTTTAATTTCTAAACATTAAATTTTTTTGTTATTAATTACTAATTTAATTGCTTCAGGGTCAGAAAATGTAGGATTTTTTTGATAGTAAATATTTGAAAGTTTTTGATATAATAAATAAAAGGTCAGTTTTTATACATGTCTAATGTATACTTGAAAACATTCATATTTTTCATTTTGGGGTAAAGAGCTATAAGCATGCATGAATATATTCAATTAGTCATATTAATTGCATTATTCAAATCATCTATAGACTTGCTGATTCACTGAATTGTTTTCATCTGCTTGATCTCTTCTTAGTTTAGGGAAATATAAAATTACCCAGTGCGATAATTGGTTTGTAACTCTGTCATTTTTTTGTTTATATATTTTGATAATATGTTATTAAGTGCATATGAGTTTAGATTACCCTAGTGAATTTAATTGTTTCATTATCATGAAGTGATTCTATTCAATATTTATCTTTGATAATGCCTTTTATTTTTAAAAAAATTTAATATGAATTTGGCTGCACCCTCTTGGTTTCACATATCTGATACACTTCTTCAAATATTCTTTTATTTTCTGTATTTATGTGTCATTAAATTTAGGAATTTTTTGTGGTTAGTAATTCACCAGATTTTACTACTCAGAATTATAATTTGTGTCTTTTAACTTGAGAATTTATTCCATCTATAATTAACTTGATATTTTATATACTTTGATTATTTTGTATCACATATCTTATTAATTTTATCCATGCCATATAGTTTCTTTCTACTCCTTCCTTTGTATTAAGTAAGCATTAATTTTTATGAATTCATTTTTTTCTTCTAGACTATAATATACATACTTTATTCTCTTCTTTTAGGGTACATTCTAGTTATTTTAATATGATATTTATGTACTTGAATAAAGCATGTGATCTATCAATTTCTTTATTCTATTCTCAAACAATAAAATAATCATACAACATTTTAGCTTAAAACATTTCCCACCAGGTGTATTTGCTATTGATTCCAGAATTTTTTAGAATTTTTTTTTTGGTGTTCATTATACTCTACAATTAAGATATTGTTAATATTGTTTTACATAGTCAATGTTTGTTTAGATGAAGCAACATGTTTAGCAGTGTCTTTTGTCAAGATTCAATGTGACTTCATACATGTTACATTATTGATTTGTAACCTGAATTTGTGTTTGTCTTGCAGCCAAGATTTTGGAGGACTATACTCTTTCTGCTAACAATTTGCTAATTTAAAGAACTTTTGCTTTCTTTTGGCCTATTTAAGAAAATTTTAAAAACATTTAGGAGATGTTGATAATCTTAGCAGTGTAGAATTAGTTTGAACTGAGCATTTAAAAAACATACCATAAAAGTGTTTAGTTTTTTCCCCAGTTATCACCTATGATAGTATTTTCCCTTGTTGAAATCAGATTGTGAAACTGATTACTCTTCTGCAATCCTTTAGTAGACTCTTTCAAAGTTTTCATTTAAAAAGAGCTGGTAGGGGCGCGGCGCCCCGCCGCGCGTCGGGACCGGGGTCCGGTGCGGAGAGCCCTTCGTCCTGGGACACGGGGTGCGGCCGGAAAGGCGGCCGCCCCCTCGCCCGTCACGCACCGCACGTTCGTGGGGAACCTGGTGCTAAACCATTCGTAGACGACCTGCTTCTGGGTCGGGGTTTCGTACGTAGCAGAGCAGCTCCCTCGCTGCGATCTATTGAAAGTCAGCCCTCGACACAAGGGTTTGTTAAAAAATAAAACAAAAAAGAAAAACAAAAACAAAAACAAAAATTAATAAATAAAAAGAGCTGGTAATACAGAAAATAATTTTCTCATAAAATATGTGAATATAATTTTTTTCTGATAGCATGATTGGAATTAGATCCATTTTGGAAGTTTCTTTACTTTTATTATTATCTTATATTACTAGCAATAAAAATCATGAATAGGAAACTGAAACAGAAACGATGTCTCTAATAAATACCAGGCCTTTAGAGTACTATAATCTTTTCTAATTTATGCATAAGTGGCAAGACCTAATTATAATGTAAAACGATGTTACTCTACACCTCTATAGGTCATTTTAGAAAATTCTGAATTTCTGTTACATATTAAAAATAGATGAGTCAGTTGTTTTCAAAAAAATACCCACTAAATTTTTGTGCGAGAAGAAAGGAACACACTCCAGTTTGCTGTCTCACTTCAGACTTTTAAAGGAAATAATCACATCATCATGTGAGAATGTTGCTACATGAAAGACTTGATGGGCAGCAAAACATGAGGACATGCCTGGTTCTTAAAGAGAAATAAGGAGGAATTTCTCTTGGAAAATGAGACTGAGAGGCCTCTTGCAAACATCTGTTTCAGTGTTAGGTAAGAATTTTTGCAGTGCTCATCTTTAGGTGATGCAGTTATTAGCCATTTGATATCCTTTCATACTTTTCTGGTCTTTATAAATGCCCACAAGCATGTGTTTGTTCACATCTGTAATGGGGAAAATGACACCTAACTAACGTACGTTAAAATAAATTTCAGCGATGTTTACATCTTTAACCTCGCTGCATGGCAGTTTTCAAAGAGGCTTAGAATAATAAGTAAATTAGTTAGCTTTTATTGCCATTCAAAATTTGGAATTTTGGAATTTTTACAACTATATGTGTTTTATCATGTTTTCACCTTAGTAGGCTGTCCATTTACATGAGATAAATGGCTTTTTCAAAAGGTCCATTCACTTGTTACTTTATTTGCTATCATTTTATAAATATTTATTTCATGTCTAACTTCGGTGTTGTATTGTGTTCTTCTGGATCCAATGAGGGTTATTCAGACCAGAAATGTCACCTGTCTTTAAGAAGGTAGCATTTTATCACTTGGATACAGACCCAGGGGGTATGAACTCCAAACTGATAGTCATTCTCAATACTTTAAAAAAAGTTCAGTCAGTTGAGGAAGTTTGTTTCACATTGGGGCTGTCAGGATGACTGTCAGGAAGCAAGTTCTAGGGAAATTCTCCAGGGAGCTATTTCCTACTGTTTCTGTGGAGCTGTCAGCTCTTCCCCTGAGGTGATTTTAATATATATTTATACCTTATTGCTGCTAAAACAAAACAAATGTAGGCAAAGTCAGTGATGGTTGTGATGCTTTTTACCCTAATTTATTTTTGTTAATTTTGTTTTATAAAAAATAAAGGAGATGGCAGGTCATCAGAGAAGGAGTTCTGTGAAAAAAAGGTAGAGACTTTGCCATTTCCCTGCAGGGATCTGGGTCCACTCTGGGTGATATATATAACTGAACATAGCATCTTCTAATTCCAAAGCAGAAGAAGCCCTGACAGACTATTTGTGGGAAACAAAGAGGTCTTCAGCCTCAGTGGACGTGGAAGGACTACTATAAATCTCCATCTGAGCACAGAGAATGAGAAATGTTAGACCCAGCATCATTTTATTATTCCTGCAGCATCTTCGTGTATATTTCTTGTATACACATCTTCTTGTATGTATTTTCCATTATAACTCTCATTCCACACGTCTTCTTGACATTGATGTACTCTATACCAGACACAGTGCTCTTTGTGACAGGAAAGAGATAACTTAAGATGGTTCTCTACTGCTACTAGTTCAGTCTAATGGCAGACTCACATATGGATACACCAGTTACATTATAAAGGGATGAGGGATGTTGAACCTACCAGGACCGACCTCTAATTGCCAGATGTAAAAAATATTCCGTAAACAATCATAGGTTTTTCTTTGGAATTACTCAGATGTGTTTAAAAGGCATTGCACAAGTGCTGTGTTCCATGGAAGTCTCAAATGGACTTTTCTTATGTTTACATATATATGATAAATATATTCCCTTGGGCTATAAGGAGTCTAAGACATATCATATTCCTATTAGGATATGGAAAACTTTGTCTAGGAAGAAGCAGGTATAGTGTTCTGTTTATACGTTATTAATAAATACGATATTTATTCAGGATGCTTTATGGTAGCCATATAGGAGGGTCATTTTTATTTTTATTAAAACTTTATAATTTTAGAGCAGTTTCAGGTTCACAGCAAAGTTTAGGGAAGGGTACAGAGATTTCACACATAACCCTTGCCCCAACACATGCATAGCCTCCCTCATTATCAACATTCTTCACCAGAGAGGTATATTTGTAGCAATTGAACCTACATTGACACATAATAATCACCCGTAGTCCACTCTTGGTGTTGTAGATTCTTTTTAGGCATTTCGAAAAATGTATAATGGTACGTAGCCAAAATTACGGCATCATTCAGAATATTTTCACTTCCCTAAAAATCCTCTACCTATTCATCTCTTCCCCTTCGTAAATCCCTGGCAGCACTCATCTTTTACTGTCTCCAGAGTTTTACCTATTCCAGACTGTCATGTAGTTGGAATCACACAGTACATAGCCTTTTCAGATTGGCTTCTTTCACTTAGTAGTATGCATTTAAGCTTCCACCATGTCTTTTCATAGCTTGATAGTTCATTTCTTTTTAGCGCTGAATAGTATATTTCATTGGTGGGATGTACCAGTTTATTGATACATTCACCTTGGTTGCTTCCAAGTTTTAGCAATTATAAATAAAGCTGCTGTAAACACCTGTGTGCAGGTTTTTGTGTAGACATAAGTTTTCAGTTTCTTTGGGTAAATACCAAGGAATGTAATTGCTAGATCATTCAGTAAGAGTATGTGTAATTTTGTAAGGAATCACCAGACTGCGATGGCTGTACCATTTTGCATCCCCACTAACAATGAATGAGAGTTCCTGTTTCTCCACATCTTCACCAGCATTTGGTGTTGTCAGTGTTCCAGATTTTGGCCATTGTAATAGGGGACATTATTTTTCAAATAGGTTTTAAAATACAAGGAAATGGTAAATTAGTGTTTTCCCTCAAAAATAGAAAACATACATATATACTATTTTTCACCGATCCTAGAGTGATATTTAATTAATAGTTTACCAAAGGAAAAATACATAATAGTACTATAATAAATGTAGATAGCTATTTAAATAGAAAAAATACGCATCTTAGAAATAGGGAACCATGTTATGCACAAAAAGGTTTTTTTTTTTTTTGCGTGGAAAAATTGAAATTTTAGATGGCAATTCTATTTTTACAAGTTTGTAAAGAATAGTACTATTTGGGCCATTTTATTTTAACTTGTTCCATTTACTGAGTGTACCTATTTGTGGAATACTTTTGTTTTTCTTATATTATTTTAAATTGTTTTTCTAAACTTAGTACATTGCATTGATAGCATGCTTTCTATGTGTTAGTGTCTGAATTGAATTATTGAATGTATTATTTGGGTTATTTGGGTTTTTATGATGTCAACCCAGTGTTTGGCGCATAGATATGCCAAGAGTATTTATGAAAGTACACTGCTTCTGAAGCACCGAATATACATTTTAAAATATGGAATCGTAATTTTGGAAGCCTAATATAATATGTCTTTTACTGATGTAAAAGAACATAGAAAGGGATCATTTTCCACTATCTATTGGAAGATTTCAGATTATCCCTATGTAACTTGGACTATGTGACGCTGAGGATAGAATAAACTTTGGGCTCTCATTCTTCTTGAATTTTTTCAGAGACAATTTGTATCCTTTGATTTTAGGTTATCACGGTGGGAAATATTGAAAATAATTTTTCAGAAAACTCACAGAAACTAAATATTTGAGGAAAAAACCCAAAGCTTTCTGGTGTCTTTATGAGAATTCAGGAGAAAAATATTAATAGAACCTAAGTGATACCATTTATCACTGTGTTATCAGAGGAGTCAAGTAATCTTGTGAACTTGTTAGAGCTCAAGAAAATAGTCTACAGATTATATTGGTGCCTGAGATATTCTTTTTGTAACAAACAATTAGAACTGATTTGTACATTATAAAGCTTCATAAGTCATTAACATATCAATTTGAAGCATATTATAGTAGCATTGTAAATGATTGTTGGATCCCTAATCTCGCTTACAAATGTCTAGTTAAACTATGTGGCACTGTTATGGGACTGTTGAAACTAACACCATTTATGTCATTAACTCCACGGGAAAGTCATTTCCAAGATCAAACACAGGTCTTCTAGTAGAGGGGAACTAGGATTTCCCACAGCCTTTTCTCGTATTGGCTATTACAGCTAGGAGGGAATTCATTTTGGCTAGAATGGGAAGAAAGGCAGAGAAACTGACTTATTCATAAGGTCAGAAAAATGAGGGAAGACTTATCTCTTGCTTGCCCAACAAAGGAAAATTTTAATCCTTTCATGTAATATGTATCTAGGTATTTAAAAAATGCGTTCCTAGTGTCTATTTGCATTTGCTGCCATTTAAATAACAGAATATTAACATTCCTTATTCTGCTGCAAAATTGCTTTTAATAACAAACATGATAGGATAAGAATTGGAAATACCTAAATCAAGGAAAATCATTATTGATGGTAGGCGATTAAAGGGGAATGGGTAGAGTAGTTTTAATTATCTAGGGACTTATAATTTTAAATTTGTCTACCAAATTACCAGACTAAGTTACAAAAGGAAAAACTATTAAAATTGAATTAATATTTAATGAATCACTAATATTAATAATTGCATATCAAGATAAAGGAAAAGGTAATACTTATAGGAAAACAAAGAATATGAATATATTCAGGTACAAATAAAATATATGTTTATCTGCAACATTTAACATAACAAAATTTTTTTTTCTTTGCTTTCCGTCCCTTCCCCAGAAACCATCAATTAAATAAGGATGACATCAAAGGACCTGAAAGGAGGGCTTTCCTGGGTCTTACACTTAAAAGCTATTGAGCCCATGGCCAAATCTATGATTCCCAGCATCTTAGTTCTAGAAGGCCCCGTTGGAGGACATCTGTATCACAATCTAGTTTCTCTGTCTCTGATAGCATCTTATCTCCTCTTGTCCTAGAACAATTTGTCTTACCTTTTCCCCTAGTTCCGTGGTGTATTCCCTGAGTTCTCCTTGGCCTTAAGATTCAATAGACATGCCTCAGGATTTTACCAGAGAAAAGTGGGAACTTAAACATGAAGGGTGATGGTTTCTCCCTCTTTTAACAAGTCAGCTCCACTTTCATCTGCTCTGTATATTGGGCTCTGCATAAGATTCACTTAGGAAAACAAGTCCAACTTTAAAATTTAAGTTAGAAAATTTGTGCAAAAATTGATACAAAGGATGTTATGCAGAATCAGCATTCTCCCATTCTGTTGATGATGGTATTTGGTGAGCTCCCAAGTGAAATCTTAGGGGATAAGTTGTCAAGAAAGTCAAGTTCCATCAGGAAATTTTTCAATATTCAAAAATAGGCAGTCTATTTCACAGTGAGCCAATCCTATTGTAAATCAAAACCAGATAATCTTACCAGTTGCTGTGGTGCTAGAGGGTGATAAGGAAATGAATTTGAACTGGATGGCATGAGAAAAGAGTAGATTTTTTTTTTTTTAAGAAAACATTTTCTCTCATTACAATGAGAAAATCTGGCTTTTATTTATAAAAACTTTGGTCAGAATGTGTTCCTATATTTTGATCTTGAGAGTGCTTTGATGGCTCCTAGGTACCAGTGGGCAAGTGAAACTCATAAAATCTACTAAGTTTCTAAGTGTCATATTGGCTTTCATTTTTCCTACATTACCACAGGACTCCAGGGATCCAGATATACTAAGAAGAGGGATGTCCAGGAAGCAGTAATGTAATTGTTAATTTTTCCTTCTGTATAGTTATATGGAACTTACATGTGTCAAATCATTTCTGTGATTTAGATCTACAGTAACATGGTATCATTTACGTCTTAATTTTTTGAATGTTAATTTTATCAAACCCTTGCTAACCATGAGCATTATCTTTTGTCAATTTTTAGGCAAAAATGCATGGGGGTGCATTAATTTAAATTTTAATTATTAGTCATGTGAAATTTTTGCATTGATGATTAAGTTAATAAAAGTATATGTCCATGAAGATTGTTGAACAAATGTATAAACAGACTTATCTCACTCTCAATGCAATAATTTTTAAAAAACATTTCAGATAAGGAATTCTCTTTGGGGTTGGTGTTCCATAGGCTGTCTGACAATACTTGATGCTATATCTTGTTCTTTAGCTACAGAATGCTGAAAGAATTTTCAAGTAGCTATGCTCCAATATCTTCAACAGTTTGCTCCATTTTGGGCCAGTGCTAAAAAGGTTCTTGGGTCTTTTTCTTTCCCTTGAGTCATCAAACAATTGAGTAAAATATTATCAACCAACCTACCACATCAGTTTCCTAGGAAAACCTACCACGTCAGATTCCTAGGAAACTGACAGTCTACCTTATTAAGTAATAAATATCATTTGCTTTTCCCTGACATTTTCTTATAGGAATCAGATTTCTTTATGTCCTTTGTGTGCTACTTCTAGCAATTACACCTTCATGGTTTCCATGCTTCAGTCTATAGCTACTAATGATTTTTTGCCCACATCAAACGTAAATCAGGATGCAGAACTGAGTTCAGAATCTTGGCAGCAGTTAATGTTATTTTTCTCCAGTAAGTATGGGGGATAAATTAATCTGGTTTCAAATTTGGGCAAGCTGAACTTTGCTTTTGGAAATAATTTGAGCTCAATAATTTGGTAGAACTCTTAGAGGAAAACATAGGAAGAATACTTTTTGACATAAATCACAGCAAGATCCTTTTTGACCCACCTCCTAGAGAAATGGAAATAAAAACAAAAATAAACAAATGGGACCTAATGAAACTTAAAAGCTTTTGCACAGCAAAGGAAACCATAACCAAGACGAAAAGACAACCCTTAGAATGGGAGAAAATATTTGCAAACGAAGCAACTGACAAAGCATTAATCTCCAAAATATACAAGCAGCTCATGCAGCTCAATATCAAAAAAACAAACAACCCAATCTAAAAATAGGCAGAACACCTAAATAGACAATCCTCCAAAGATATACAGATTGCCAACAAACACATGAAAGGATGCTCAACATCACTAATCATTAGAGAAATGCAAATCAAAACTACAATGAGGTATCACATCACACCGGTCAGAATGGCCATCATGAAAAAATCTACAAACAATAAATGCTGGAGAGGTGTGTAGAAAATGGAACCCTCTTGCACTGTTGGTGGGAATGTAAATTGATACAGCCACTATGGAGAACAATATGGAGGTTCCTTAAAAAACTAAAAACAGAATTACCATATGACCCAGCAATCCCACTACTGGGCATATACCCAGAGAAAACCATAATTCAAAAAGAGTCATGTACCACAATGTTCATTGCAGCACTATTTACAATAGCCAGGATATGGAAGCAACATAAGTATCCATCAACAGATGAATGGATAAAAAAGATGTGACACATATATACAATGGAGTATTACTCAACCATCAAAAGAAATGAAATTGAGCTATTTTTAGTGAGGTGGATGGACCTAAGAGTCTGTCATACAGAGTGAAGTCAGAAAGAGAAAAGCAAATACCGTATGCTAACACATATATATGGAATCTAAAAAAAAAAAAAAAGTTTCTGATGAACCTAGGGGCAGGACAGGAATAAAGACGCAGATGTAGAGAATGGACTTGAGGACACGGGGAGGGGGGAGGGGGGAGGGTAAGCTGGGACGAAGTGAGAGAGTAGCATTGACATATATACGCTACGAAATGTAAAATAGCTAGTGGGAAGCAGCTGCATTGCATGGGGAGATCAGCTCCGTGCTTTGTGACCACCTAGAGGGGGTGGGATAGGGAGACTGGGAGGAAGACGCAAGAGGGAGGGGATTTGGGGATATATGTATACGTATAGCTGATTCACTTTGTTACACAACAGAAACTAACACAACATTGTAAAGCAATTATACTCCAATTAAGCTGTTAAAAAAAAAAAACTTAGTTTAATGTTTAGTGCTGCAAGTTTTGACAAACAAAGTCAGTCATAACACACCAGCCCAACCAGCATCAAAACTGAGGTATAGAAAAATTCCTTACACAGTGTATTACCACTTAGTTTTTATATTATATTTAAGGAAGTTGAAAGGGATTTTAAATTTGACATATTTAATTATATTATTTTTGTGCAATCAAAAAAGGAACATATAAACAAAATAATTTAAAAAAATTTTTCTTAAACTTAAAAAAAATAATAATAGGGCTTCCCTGGTGGCGCAGTGGTTGAGAATCTGCCTGCTAATGCAGGGAACACGGGTTCGAGCCCTGGTCTGGGAAGATCCCACATGCCACGGAGCAACTGGGCCCGTGAGCCACAACTACTGAGCCTGCGCGTCTGGAGCCTGTGCCCCGCAACGGGAGGGGCCGCGATAGTGAAAGGCCCGCGCACCGCGATGAAGAGCGGCCTCCGCACCGCGATGAAGAGTGGCCCCCACTTGCCGCAACTAGAGAAAGCCCTCACACGAAAACTAAGAGACCCAACACAGCCATAAATAAATAAATAAATAAATAAATAAATAAATAAATAAATAAAGTATTAAAAAAAAATGCAGAACTTATTTAAAAATAATAATAATAATAATAATAATTTGGTAGATTATATCTGATAACTCTGACTGAATGGGAAAAGGCCACCAATTAAGAAGAAAAAAAAAACTCTTAAAATAGTTTTCAAAAGAAAGTTACATTATATGGAAAACAATCAAATTAGAAAAACAGAGGTGTTGGTGTCCATAATAATCCTGTGCTTGAGTAAGGTTTCCATCTGTTTAGATTGGTTTTTTTTTAACTAGCTGAAATTTTTATTTTCTTTGCAGTATTTTGTTAGCATTTCTTAATGATCTACAATGACTATCTACAGTCTCTTAATAATTAGAGATTTGTTTTCAAGGAGGCTTGAAAAAGATTTCAACCATAGAAGATGCAGAAAAATTATTTCCCCTAGTCCCTATGTAAACACATAGTTGAAATCAGTTGCAGTGCTTTAGAATTAAAAATTATAATTAAAAAAATTATTTGGGAATAACTGGTATTTCTGAGATAAAATTTAATCCTGTAGAAACTATGGAATGATTAGGAAAAGGTAGGCCCTTCTAGGGAACTATTAGTGAAGACTAAATCTTACTCCTTGGATTTTCCCTCCCAATATACCTAAACCTGATAGTTGCTAAAGAAAAATATACATCACCATCCAACTGTATTTCAATGATGGTTAAGTAGGATCAGTCTTGTTTTATCTAAAAACAATTATACCAGTTTTGCATTTTGACTCGTATTTAATTTTTTCTTATACTTTGGTCTGTGATTATTTTTGCCCAGGTAATTATGATTAATATATTGTGAGAGATTATTACTACTGAGGTGTAGTTCCCATATAATAGTATTACTATGCTATATTAATATGTAATCATATTAATACATAATATATTACTATATTAATATATAATCTGTTAATATATAATTATATTGTATATTATATAATATACATATTTGTATATGCTGTATATATGTATAATTATGAAACACTGAACAGTTCAGATAGCATTTATATAGATCAATTTGTTTAAAGCTCACAACAATCTGTGAGTAGACAGTATCCTTTTTTCTTTAAAGTCTTTATTTTTATTTTATTTATCTATATTTTTGGCCACGCCGTGCAGCGTGTGGGATCTTAGTTCCCCGACCAAGGATCGAACCCACACCCCCTGCATTGGAAGTGCGGAGTCTTAAGCACTGGACTGCCAGGGAAATCCCAACAGTATCCCTTTTTTTACAGATGACAATTCTGATATTCAGAACAATAAATAAATCTAAAATTAAAATATAGGTTTTTAAACTATTGTTTTTTTAAAGTATTCTTTATTTTTTTTTAAAAATGATATATATTTATAAGAGACATTTGAATAAGGCTCAAAATATGACTTACCAAAAATAATCATTACCCGTCTTCTCTGAATATATTCTACATCCACATTTCTCAACATATATGCAAAAAAGAAGAGGGAAGATTAGCTGGTTACTCAGAAAGAAATGATTTTTGGAAATGGGATGATACAAGACATTTTCACTTAAAGATAGAAAACACTGATTTAATTTTTACTTCAACGCAACTTAAATAAAAAGAACAGAAGTAAAACTGAAAGAAACTTGAATGTTTCTTCATAAAAAGATAAAGTTACCTCTATACCTCTAAAGAGACACCTATGTTGCTTGACATTGATATGTTTTGTACTGTTTCAAATATGCAAAGTATCCACTGACTCCCTGCTAGGAAAGAACAGGAAATTAGCACCTCACAAAGCTTGGACATGCTTAATTTCTGTGTTTAACTAGATTTGGTACTCACCATTGGATATTTTTAATTTATCACAATTTTCCATTATTGACCTATCCAGATTAATCTCTTGGTTGGTTAGATTTCATTGTCAGTTTGTATGTCTGTGTGTTTTTAAAGAAGAGCTTCCATGGGCTAAAATACCTAATCTCTTGCTTCTCTTTTGATTATAGATGAAGGGACACTTGGATAAGTATACCATCCTTGATTTATATTTTCACATTAGAACTGTGCAGTCATTTCTCAACTGTCTTCTAATGTTAATTATGTGCAACTCATTAGTGCCTTGTACATAGAAAAGGGTTAGAAATCTTTCCCTAATATGTTTTATCATTTTATTTTAGCACGTGAGCTTGAGGATGCTAAGGACGTTTAACCTGGAGAAAGAAAATGAGAGATATATAATATCTATCTAATTAAAGGGCTGTTAGCAGGAAGACAACTCTTCCTTATCCTGTTAAATCTGGGACAGGTGACCTTTTCTGTGCTTTCATAGTATTCTGTATTTCCTTTTCTACAGTATTTATGAGGTTGTTTTATAATCATCTGCCTACAAGTCTAGACTGTGAATTCCTCAAGTGCAGAAACATAATAATCACTCAATAAACATTTTTAGATTTGGAGAAATTCGATTTATCTTCTGTTGATTTGTAGTGGCTTCCAACAGTACTGTGTTGAAAGTGATTCTGAAGCCACTGTTGGATCAGCAAGAAAGGGTACACTGATCAAATTAACAATGTCTGCTCTGAATTGAAGAACAAAAAAGGGGCGCCAAAAGTGGCAGATACTGTTCATCCTAGATTAGATGCTGTTTATTTACCCAGAATCAGGACTATTAGATAAATATCCCAGGAGCGAGATTTTGGCTCAATATAGAGAAAAGTGCTTTAATGATTAAATAAGTTTAAAAATTGTGCTAGAGTCCCTGGGATGGATGAATTTCCTTTCCCTGGAATTTTTAGCACATAAGTTAGCCACACATTTGAGAAATATTAGGCATTATAGACACTTTCTGCTTTATGATTCTAAGCTTGTAGGAAGTAGTTTATCAGTATGACCAAGATATGGTTAAGGAGTTCATTTTAAAGCAGAGAAGCATTATTATATATAGGAAATAATTTTTAAAATTTCCGTTTTCATTGAACTTATGCAAGTTTATATAGTCTAAAGTGAGAATAAACAGTCCTTGGGTTATAAGTTTGAAGATGCCATGAAACTATAGTAAATGAATCTCCCCTTAGTAAATAATGTTACCATATACCAGGTTGCTTAAGCTAAAAGTCCAGGAGTTACGTTCGTTTCTCTTTCCCACCTTCCTTCAGCCAGTCCTTCAACGCACCCTGTGCTCTCGACCCCAATTCTGAATCTGCCCTCTTCTTTCCATATTCACTATCATCATCATCTCTCTCTGTTCTACTGAAATGCCTCCTGCTTGATGCCTTTGTTTTTACCCTTGCTCTTATACCATTTACTCTCCCTCCAGGAGCAGTGTCATCTTTCTTAAAACAGACCAGATCATGTCACTTTCCTACTTAAATTACTCCAATAGTTTCCTATCATAGTAGCATAAAAATCTAAGCTTCTTGCATTTACCTAAAAAGCTCTACGGGAATTTACCTCTGGTCTTTCTCTCTGATATCCCATCCCCTCTTTCCCTCACTCCAGCCACACTGGACTTTTTATCTGTTGGAAGACTATTGCATTATTATAAGTGAAAAACGAGGGTGGTAGTATTGGAGATGATGAGGAGTAGTCAGTTATGGATGCATTTTGAAGATAACACCAACAGCAATTCCTGACAGGTATATTGTGACAGAGGATTCAGGGAGGACTCCAAGGTTTTTAGCCTGACCAACTGGAAGGATAGAGTTGCCATCAATTAAAATGGGAGAGGCTAAGTTTAGGGGATATTTGGAAGTGAAGATCAGGAATTCAGCTTTGGAGTTGTTGAATTTGAGATATCTAAGAGTTGGATATATGATCCTGGAGTTCAGAAGGGAGGTCTGGGCTAAATTAAAATTCTGTGAGTTGTTGGAATGTACTTGGTAGTTAAAGTCATGAGACTTCCTATGTTTACTAAGGGACTGAATGTAGACAAAAATGAGAAGGGGGAAAGAACTGAGCTAGACAGCCCTAGAATATTAAGAGGTTTTAGAAAAAGAGAAGAAATCTGCAAAGGATACTGAGAAGGAGTGACCGGTGAGTGTGGCGTTCAAAAAGTCTAGTGAAGAACATGTAACAAGAAATGGGAAAGATTAGCCATGTCAAATGGTGCTAACTAGTCAAGTAAGATGAGTGCTGAGAATTGACCACTGGATCTGACAACAAGTAGTTTCTTGATGACCTTGACAAGAGCAGTTCTAGTGGAGTGGTGGAGGTGAAAGTAGGTTAGGAGAGAATAAGAGGAGAGGAATTGGAGACAGCAAATATAAATCTCTCTTTCAAGGAGTTTTTCTGCACAGGTAAAGAAATGATGTGGGTTGTGGCTGGAGCAGGAAATGGAGTAAAGTCAAGTGCTGTTTGCTTTGTTTTAGATGGAAGAAGTTACATCACATTTGTATTATTTTTGTGTTGATGGAAGTGTACATGTAGAAAGCAAAAAGTTGAATATGGAAGAGAGCTGACAGGTGCTTGAGAAAGGTATGTGAGTTTGTGAGAGGGAACAGGATTTCCTATCCAAGTACAGCGAATGTCCTTAGACAGGCCATGAGTGGCTCATTCATAAGAAGGCAGAGAAAGTGGGTGCAGTTACTCATAGGTGGGTAGACATGGAATGGTGTGGAATTCTATGGAAGTTCTTCCATATATATTTTTTTTCAGTTCTTTCAGTGAAATAGAAAGCAAAACCATTTGCTGACTCAATCTTCTCTTCTGTAAAAAGGGAGGATTTCAGAAAGGATTAAATGAGAAAAGGTAAGAAAATGTTTTGCTAACTCAAGTCTTCTATATAGTTATATGTAATATATTTTAATGATTCTCTCTCTAGTCTAATGTCTTTAAATGGAAAATTTTAAGCACTGTGATATTCTTCCATTGCTGTAAAATGATCAAATGTCAAAATACCTTAAATTATAAAATTTGGGTGTTAAATTGATTGACTAGTAAAAAAATATTGCTCTCCTTAACAGTTTCTATAAAATACTCTCAGACTAAAAATATCTTTCATTCTTGAAATTAAGAAATCTACCAAGTACACTGGAACTCTTATTTTAAAAGTCTGGCATAATTGCCTTGCTAGATATAGAGAGTAATAACTCCTCTCTATGATAAAATTTTGAAATTGATTTGTCTCTTCGTATATATGTGAAGTTTAATTTAGTCAGAAATACATTTTACTTTTTCCTTGGTTTCCGTAGACTTTTTTCAAGTTTGTGCAGTTTTTTAAAGAAAAAAACTCATTGTGAACCACTTACATTTCTTAAGTTCTCTGTGAATCAGGCATTCATGTAATTAAAAATATAAAACCTTCTACTTCAATGTGCTGTGATAAAATGATTTTTCACATCATTTTAGATATGTGGCTTGTGCATTCTTATAGTTGAATCTATCATGATTGACTTTCAGATTTTTAAAAAATCAAAATTGAAGGCATTATGATGAATCTGGTATTGAAATGTGTTTGTATTTTAGCATTTACGTACCTGAGAAGCAGAGATGTAATTGATACACCATATCCTTTGTGTGATATCTGATGTGACTCTAATTTTTCACTTTACTAAAGAGAAAACTAAAGAACATAAAAGCAAAAGCCAGTTTTTTCTTATAAAGAAGTCAACATATTTTGATTGCCAGATTTTTAGAAAAGCAAATCCTGTTTTTTCTTGACATTATTCTTTTCCTGAGTTATCCTCACTTACATAGTCAGCTGGAAAGCTCAAAGAACTATAATTTATCAAGTGTTTATTTTGGTATAACATAACTCAAAATCACTATGCAGTTCTAAAGCCTATCAGAGTATCTGTTTCATTCACTATGGCCTCAATATTTGGCATTTTATTGTACTTTAAATATTGTAACTCATGTTTAGTTGTAAGGGCATATCAATCCTAAGCTGTTACAATTTCTTAATGATTCCAGATGAGTTTATATTTGCTATCTGAAATGCAGGAGAACAATCACAAATATAATTGATATTTCTTAAGGGAGTAGATATTTCTTAAAGTAGTAGTACTTTGCTGGGCACATGAGGACTTATAAGAATTAAGCTATAGTGTGACACGACATATGTAGTTAAGCAAGCCAGATTTACTTCATTGTCTTGGAATTACTTCTCATTCATTTTAGAATATTTATTAACATGGTATTCATCCTCAGGGCCTCTTTATTTTAGGACATCTTTTTGGGGATGAATATTTCAAATGTGCTAGCCCAACCTCTTTATACAGATAGGGAGTGCAAGTCTCCAAAAGCTAAGGATGTCTGCTTCTAACTTTTTTATGGTAAAGGATTGCTCCCATTATTGATAGCGTTTAATAGCAATGCTGTGCTATTAAAGTTGTCCTGTCTTGGTGCAAGGTTCTTTACAGCTGCTCTCAATCTTTTCTCTGCTGGTACATTTTAAAGACTAATTTCTACTAGGATTCTGGGCTAATTAAATGATAGTAGAAAAGCATTTTCCATCATTACTTGTTGGAGCAGGAACAGTAAATCACCACAGGTACAAATTGGGAACTCTGTCTTAATATCATTAGACAGAAGAAGGCACATGGAAAATCCTTATCAGTCAAAGCCCAGTATTTAATGAGTGTATACATCAGTTTGTTCAGAGTAGTGCCCAGGAAAAGTTGCTGAAATCAGGTATCTCTGCCACTTGAACCATTTACAGTTTAATATAGAGAACGGAGAGAGCAGGACACATATTCCTTCTAAATCTAAGTAGGAAAATGTATACACTTTATGAAATTGAAACCATTGAGATACGTTCTGTATGAAAGAGCAACCCATAACTTTAATTCTGTTGCAATCAGTAAATCTTCAAAAACCAGGAATGGGAAAGTGATCGGCACTGTTTAATCTGGGTGCAGATACCTAGAGACAGTTTCACAAATTGACTGAGGTTAGTGGAATTTTGAAAGGAGTGTAGCATAGTGGGAATCCGGTTGCCCTCCTTGTGCAGATCCCCACTAGCCCTGATTAAACTGTGCCACTTTAGGCAAATCACTTAGCTTCTCTTAGCCTCAATTTACTATTGTTTTTTCTTCTTCTTCTTTTTTTTTTTTTTGGTCACTCCGCGTGGCATGCGGGATCTTAGTTCTCCTACCGGGGATTGAACCCACCGCCCCCTGTAGTGGAAGCATGGAGTCTTGATCACTGGACCTCCAGGGAAGAACCTCAATTTACTAATTTTTAAAACAACATAGTTGGATTAGGTAATTTTGAGTCTCATAACTCTGAACTCTATCATCCTTATAAAAATGACAGTTTTCTTGGAGAAATACTCCAGGCTACCTCTAGACATACCATTTCACTCTCCACATGACTCCTTACGAAACACTGCAACCACGATTCCTTTTTATCTTGATTTAAAGTCATACTGAAATGATGTACATGAACCCAGGGAACCCAAGAAGAAAGCCAGGGGCAACATTTCAGTAGCAGGGGTGAGAATGTCATCTAGATTTGGCAGGAGCTATGGGATCATAACGAAAGGAGTGCTTGTAGCACATGGATCTGTCTCCTTCCACAGTTTGACTCCCTGTGATAGTCGCCCTAGCTCAAGGTAGCTGTGAGGGAGGGCATAAAATGAAAGCCTTGACCCCTTCTTGATCCTCAGTAGTGAGATTAGTACTTGTCATCATTGAAGTGGGTGGTCCTAAATCTGAGGAAAGGATGCTACTCTCAATGGTGATGGAAAAGTTGAGTGTTTGAGGAGAGGGGAAGATAGCCACAGTTGCTTTAAAACTTGAATTAGTGAAGCAGAATTAGATGCCCAAAGGCCGGCAGTATAAGTTGTCTATTGCCCAATGGCTCTTACCTGTTTCACTGGAGAAGAAAAGCCTGTCTCCCTCTGTTTAACACAGTCCTAATATAGGTGTGCTTTGGCCTCAGCATGCCTTTGAAATTTCTTAGTTCCTCAGAAAGATAAGATAGATGTGATTCCTCAGCAGTTCTTGTCTCTACTAGCATTTCTCTAGGTCAGGAATTTCATGTTTCACAGCGTTTTGTCCAAGGTGATTGAAAATTCTCCAAACCTTTTTCAGTCCCAGGTAAAAATATGAGCTAAGGGTTTAGACACAAGTTGATCATGAAAGACAAAGGAAAAATAATAAACATTTATGGTTGGTTTTTAATGCATTAATATCTTTATGAATGAGATTGGGATAACATGTTACATTTCATCTTCGTGCATCTATTTAATCTTTTAAGGAGAGATAGAAGCCAACATACCAAGGCTAAGAGGTTTGTGTGTGTGTGTGTGTGTGTGTGTGTGTGTGTGTTGTGTGGGGTGAGCACAGACAAGAAAATATTTATTTAGAACAGGTTATGTATCTTGGAGATCTTCGCCCTGCATGTGTTTATTTCTTTGATCTTCACATTAATCCTTTGAAGGAGGCAGAATTTTGGCCCCCATGACCTTTGCCTCCTGGCATCATACTCAAGAATATGTTATGTTACAGGGCAAAAATGACTTTCCAGATGTAATTAGTTACTAATAAATTGACTATAAGATAGATTATCTGTGTTATTCTGGTGTAGCCAATGTCATCACACGAACTCTTGAAGGGGGATCTTTCTCTCAGCTGAGGGCAGAAAGAGAAAGTCAGTGAGATTTGAAGCATGAGAGGATTCTAAGGACTGGCTTAAGACAGAGGGGACCACATGCAAATCGTGGGAAGGAACTGAATTTTTCAAGGTCCTGAATGAACTTGGATGTATTTTCCCCTCAAGCCTCCATTATGGCACACAGCATTGCCACACCTTGATTTCAACCTTATGAGACCTAAGCACAGAACCTCACTGGTCACACTGTACCTAAGCTTCTGACCCACAAAAATTGTGAGATAATAAGTGGGTGCTATTTTAAGCTACTAAGTTTGTGGTAGTTTGTTATGGCAGCAAGAGAAAATGAATATGCCTAGATACAGATATCAGCATCCCCATTTCACAGATAAAACTGAGGCTTAAAGGTATAGACAACTCAGCCTAGGTCACACAGCTGATGTGTGTAATGGGGACTAAGACCCAGGAGTCCTTGATCCCCAAACCTGTGCTCTTTCCACTAGTCAGTACCTACCTGACAGACTCTAAGAGGCGAGTCTCCCCAAATTTAAGAGTTCAAGGAACAAGAATAGAGATCAGAGAGTTTGGGAATGAGCCACAGCATATCCATAAAGAAAACGTTGGGGAAAGTGAGCAGAGGTTTTGGTAGCCACTGGAGTCTGTCGTCTGCACAGCTGAGGGAACTTGGAGACAGAGTGGTCAACTCTTTGAGTCATGGTTGAGAGGTCAGAAAAAATGAGAACAGAGACGAGGCCTTGGATTGACTCTGAAACAGGTCACTGTTAACTCTCCTCATTTCCGATTTCAGACCCCTTTCATTTCAACCTGAATTCTGTTGATCGACGTGGGTGTGATAGGTTTTCCAACCCCAGCAGAATTTTAAAGTACGTTTGGATGACTTCCCAGATGAGGCCAGAGAGCCAATGACTATCGACTGTTTCTTCTACAGCTTCTAAACTATTTCCTCATCCCTTCTATAAATTGCTGCCCCCTTCATGTTTCACCATTGCCCTTATAATCAATATGAAAGTAATTACTATTCTACCCTATCAAGAGTCTGACTTTTTTAATAAGCATTTCTCTCCTATAAAAAGCACATCATGGCTTTATTTTCCTACAATAGAAATGAAAAGAAAGTAAGGTTAGTTAAAGGACCAATGATAGAAAGGAAGAAACCCTGACATTTATTGGGAACATATTGAGAAGAGAATACAGAATAGTTACAGAAAATAGGGTTAGTTACAGAATATAGCATCATTTGTGAATGATTCAATATTGATACATATAACTATTATATATTTGGAACTTTTTTCCTCTAATATTCCCAGCCGTTACCTTCCCAAAGGATTTGGCTTAATTTATATATATGACTGTGTGAAAACACTGGTATAAGTCAAACACTCAAAGATAGAAGAGGAAACCCAAAGTAATGAAAAACAGAGAGAAGGTCATGGGTGTCAGGAAACCAAGGCTAAAGTAAGTTTAGCCAAGGTTAAACCAAGGCTAAAGCAAGGCAACTGAACCCATTCCTTAGCTCTGAGATTTCCTACAGCTGAGTCCACATGGGTCAGAGGCCAACTGTATAACTGGGTATTCTCAGAATGAATTAATTTCCATGTAGAATATTAAAGGATACATAACACAAATGTGTTAATTTGAAGCTTACACATAATTATTGAAATTTGGTAGTGACTGTAGCAATTATTTAGAATTCAGTCAGACAAAAGATGTTTTCAGGGAAGAATATTTTATCACGGAAATTGTTGGGAATTACCCATGCATGATAATAATAGAAAGACAGACCTTTGTTAGGTTTTTTTTCAAAGTATTTATTGAATTTGTTACAATATCGCTTCTGTTCTATGTTTTGGTTTTTTGGCCATGGAGCATGTGGGATCTTAGCTCCCTGACCAGGGATCGAACCTGCAACCCCTGCACTGGAAGGGGAAGTCTCAACCACTGGACCGCCAGGGAAGTCCTGTTTTGTTAGGTTTTATTATTTTTAATTAGTCTGCAGTGCACCCACCTTATTGCCTACAGGGGGTAGATGGCTTCTACTGTGGCCCCCTTCGTATGCCACTGTTCTGGGGCCATAGGAGTAACCACTGTAATATACTTACTGGCTCTCATGGAAGAAGAAACCATATTTAAAGCAAGTTGAATTGCATTTTAATTCAGACCTTTAAAAAATGGTTCCTTAACTGATACCAGTGGGTTAATTAATGGTTATGAAAAGTTGCTCTACTTTTCTGATGGGAGCTTTATGTGATAGCATTACTCTTGTCCTTCTCCTGTCACCCCCTCACACTGCCACACCATTTGCCAGGAGTGCCCTTCCTCAGTCTGGCATTCAGGCTGCCTGAGTGCAGCTCCTTAGGTGGGCATAAAGAGTGCAGTTGTTGCTACCATTTAAAACCAGCTTGTTCCATCATGATGCACAAGAAATAAAAAGCCAGTAAAGGGCACCAGAAAGAGGCTATTGCTTTTACATTTTAAGACCACACTTAGTATTTTAGTAGATTCTTGGTTTTGGTTAAACGGTAGTTCAACTTCTTCTAGTTTATACGTGTAAACCTAACGTAAGCTTGTGTCCGCATTTGTAAAGTTTATGGATGACTGCAGCACCCCCCTCCTGAAACTGAAAATTCCCAAAGGCTCTTGATCCCTTCTGCTCTCATGCTTTTATGCCTGCTGTGGGTACTTTAGACCATCTCTTTTTTCTATTCTCACATAAAATATAAAAGGAAGAAAGAAAGGGAAGAGAAGAAAAGGGAAAAGAGAGACAGAGACAAGACAGACAAGGAAAAAGTAAAAGCATCTACTCATAGAGAGACAATTTACCTGCTCTTCACACCCCACCACTTGTAATGTTAAGAACCCATCTTTTATATTCCTATTGCCCTAGCCACTTCAACACTTGGAGTTAGAGGTTACCTAGTCTTACATCTTCCAGGTGTCCCTGTCTCATTCCCCTTTTTAGGATACTTTTCCCATCTTTTCATACACGTTAATTAAGGAGTAACATAAGGTCTTTATCCTGTTCCATGCATAGAAGTTTTATTGTTTGAGCAAGACCTTTCAGTATTAACTTTTATTTCCAGCTCTCATCAAGACATATTTTCTTAGTAAATCACTTCAACTCCTGAAAGCCATTCTGGGTAATAAAAATGACTACAACTTTGTGTATATGTAGAGCCTTAATCAGGACAAATGAAAAAGAAGCATTAATAGACTGCAGTGTACCACATTCCAATCTATAGATTGGTTAAGCTTTATTCCAAAAACAGGAGAGTAGAGATTTTTGCTTTATAGCAAGTGTCTGGCCAATGTAATCCTGATTTGAGACGATTTTAGAAAGTAGGATAAAATTTATTAGAAAAACACTTGCCAATCCAGACCTTAAATTCTCATCATGAATGAATAAGTAATTTTCAACCAAATTCCTGACATGGGCCAAGGAATTACTGTATAAATACTGATATAATTAAGTTCAGATACTCAGAGTCAACCCAATTTGATAATTAGTATGGCAGAAGACTAGCTCATAATATCTAAGATGTGATCTCAATATAATCTTATAATTAGCATTTTGTCTAACATGGAGCTTCACAATTTATTGGTTCAGGAAAAAAACTGGAAGTCTTTAGATAGTGATTATGGAGAATAAAAAAGTAAAATATTAAATTAATTTGAATAACTTTGGGAGGAAAAAGAATGCGATGTCTCTAAACACCTGAATCATTCAAAAGAATGACATTAGATTCTTAGATTTTCCTGAAGCTAGAAGATGAAGTCTCCTTAAATTGCTCCAAGGAGGGATGCACATATTTGAAATTATTTATTAAGCCTATACTCTGTCTAAGCCTAGTATTGTAAAATCTCTGTTACTGTCTTTATATTTGGGCCATATGTTAAATTTTATTAAAACAATCTCTGAGGTTAAACTTGAGGAGTACAGGGAGTTTCAACACTGACAGATAGATCAGGTAGAGTTTTATAATCTTTTTCAATTTAGAACAGTAAGCTGAATAAGACTTTCTCTGTTGTTGCCTATTTACATGATTTCAAACAACAGAAAGACTTTTATAAGAAAATAAAAGTTTTTAGATGACAATAATCTATGTTTTTCTCTTCAGATTTTAATATAGTTTTTAATAAACATAACACTGAGGATCCAAATTAACATCTGTTCATCTTGACAAGAAAATTATAAAGTATATTATCCTAATAGCATTTTTGAATATTATTGATCATCTTTATCATTTTACAAACATCCAAATTATTTGACATAACTGCTAATGTTGGGTTTGTCATGCGTATATTTTGCTTTTAACACTGTTATTTGTTAAAATACATATTTCCCAAGAGAATTCTTCAGTTATCAGTGGAAAAAAGTAAGAAATGACCATGTGTGAACTATCCTGGCAGTTCAGTTTATAAGCTGTTTTTTTTTCAGGACAGGTGACTCCTTTTCCCTAAAATCTTCATCTTTTTCCAGATGGTTCAATGAATGAATTGAGAGACATTTTCAACCTTTTATAAGATTTCTAATTCATATTCCAAACCTCTGCACTCTTTCAGTCATGAAAAATTCATTAAAGTTTTACAATGCTAACACTGAAAATGTCTTAGTTGTTCTCTCATAGAAAATATTTATGCAAAGGTCTGTTAATATACGTATGACAAATACACACACATGGTTTTTGTTTTGTTTTTTTTTTTGCTATAAAGTTGCTGCTGGAAGAGTAAGTGTTTAAATTCAAATGGATAGCCAGCACCCTTTCAATGTACTTATTTTTTACTTGTATAATGACAGCATGGAGAAAATGATGAATTATATATGCCATATGGAAAGAATGTCACCTTCTGAATATTTATGAATATTTGATGTTTTAAAAATTGGGAAACATTTCTTTTTAGGGCAGAAGCCATTGAAGAAATGAACTGTCATATAACATTCAGAATTTTAAGCAGATTTGTGTTTCGTCTATTATTCTTCCATTTCCCAATTTTGTTGCTAGCTATCTAACTCTTCAAGTCAAATAAGAAATCTGTGGTTCTTCATATGTGATGTGACTCATAAATGAGGAGGGATAATCTTCTCTATAAGTACCATTTACTCTCTCGTTTTCAGAAATATCAACAACCCTGGCCCTACTAAACACTTATAGTGAGAAAAGGAATTTGAGTTTTTGTATGTGAAGAATTTTTGATGTTCTGTTTTGGTGGCACTGCAGTAAAAACTAGATTTCAACAGTTCCAATGATCTGTGCCTAGTTGAGAGCAGAGACTCTGCCTGTCTCACTCACCATTATGTCCCCAGTACCTGACAACGTGCCTGATGCATGCTTGACACGAAAATGGATCTGTTGGATTAATGTATGAATCAAAATGCACAATGCTATGTAACACATATGTAATGCTATGTGTTACCATTAATGCAATTCATATGCACACACTCCACATATGTATGTGAGCTTATAGTAACACAAACCCTTTAAGAATTCTTAAAGTGTTAGTTTCATATACTGATTATCTAGAATATGATCCCATATAGAATATCATTTTTCAAAGAACATAAGTAAATGGGAATATACTTTATTCTACACATATTTTAAGCATCTAATGATTTAAGGTTCCTCAAGTACATAAGGGGCTTCATTTTCAATTGCCATTGTACATTACTTTAGCCATGAAAATGAGAGATGGGAAAATTTATGCTGATCCTACATATTCTAGAAGTAGCCTTAATTTCTTTTTAGTTTCGATTATTTGTTCATTTGTCTTTCTGGAAGACTTTGTGGGGAATACTGTTCTTGCTGTTAACTTTTGTGGGGTTTTTTTTGAAGCTTCTGGAGAGTCACTCTCTGTGTGCCTTTCTCAGATTGAACTATATTATCCTTCCAATATTTGATAGATACAAAATATTACAGTTACTTGTGGCTCAGCCTAACATATATCCATGTTAGTAATATGATGGGTGTTTATCGATGGACATAACTATGTATGGGCACTTAGTGTGTGTCTTCTTATTTCATACCAATAACAACCCCCATGAGGTGTAAGTAATTGTATTACCTTTATTTGATAGAGGAATTAACACACTCAGTAAACTGTGACACTGGGATTTGAACATTAGAAGTTGGAATCCAAACCTGTAGACTCTTTATTAGTCCATTCTGTCTCCCACAATGAAACTATTATTGGCATATTAATTATCTGGTGTACTCAATATATTCCTGTAATGATTGATTACTATTCATTAAGCTGAATATTCCTTCTAGAGGACTGGAATTCCATGTAAATATTGATTGAGGATGAACTCCAAATGAAAAGTCTTTGAAGTACATTACTTCTTCTGACAGGCAATAATGGTTATAATAAATTAACATTTTAATCAATAATGTCAGGGTGAACACTTGTATAACTTGCTGTTATTCTTTATGGATTTTAGCCTCAATTTGGCTCTTAAGTTCATGCCTTTATATAATATATGGAGGGGGTTCTATAGTGTACAATCTTTCATATTACATATAGTCAACAGGTGGGCTGTCTTCACACTTTAAGAGTGTGAATGAAAGAAGAAAAAGGTTGGGAGTGACATTTTGGAAAAAAGAAATTGTATTCTGAGAATAAGTGGATTTTAAAAGAACTCTTCTTATCCAAAGGTAGCACAATTTTGAAGAAAAAGGTCTAATGTTGACATGGAAATCATGTGGAATGAAACAAGCATTAATGTATATATAAACACATTTCTTATAAAACAAAGTTATTAATGAAAATATGGTTGCCAACAAACTATTTGTGCTTTCAGAAGTTTCCCCCTATGTAGAATATACCACTTGTATTTTCTGCAACAGCATTGTCCCAAAGCATCTGTTAAACCCAAGTGCTAGGGCATAATAAGTATATGAAAATTTCCAATAAAGGCCTAAAACTGCTACTAAGATTTTATAATTTAATACAGGTACTGTGATGAGGCTTGACAAACACCCTAATCTGAAGAAAATAAGAAAATTTGACACCGACTTATGGAAGTACTAATAATTGGTTTAGATTTTATATTGATTAAGTAATAAAGGGGCCAAATACTGAATTCTGGCTCAAATCCTAGGGTAAGCTTTGAATAAGTTCAAATTTTGAACTTAAAGAGTGAAAAGGAGTTGCTCTTCTGCATTATTTTAGGACTAATAGTAATATTAATAATAACATTTATTTAGTGTTTAAAATGTTCTAGATACAGTTTAAAGCACTTTACCTTTTTCATTTACTTAATTTCCATAATAACCCGTTGAGATGGAAATTGATATTATCCCAGTTTTGTTTTTTAGGGTTTTATTTTTTTTAATTTTTTTTAAATTGAAGTATAGTTGATTTACAATGTTCTGTTAGTTTCAGGTGTACAGCACAGTGATTCAGTGAGATGCATATATATATGTATATATATTCTTTTTCAGATTACCTTCCCTTATAGGTTATTACAAAATACTGAGTATAGTTCCCTGTGCTGTACAATAGGTCCTTGTTGGTTTTCTATTTTATATATAGTGTTGTGTATGTGTTAATCCCATCCTCCTAATTTATCTCTCTTCCCCTTCCCCTATGACAACCATAAGTTTGTTTTCTATGTCTGTGGGTCTATTTCTGTTTTGTAAATAAGTTCATCTAGCATTTTTCTAGATTCCACATATAAGCAATATCATGATATTTGTCTTTCTCTGTCTGGCTTACCTCACTTAGTATGATGATCTCTAGGTCCATCCGTATTCCTGCAAATGGCATAATTTCCTTCTTTTTTGTGGCTGAGTAATATTCCATTGTATATTTATACCACATCTTCTTTATCCATTCATCTGTCGATGGACATCTAGGTTGCTTCCATGTTTTGACTATTGTAAATAATGCTGCAATGAACATTGGGAGGCATGTATCTTTTTGAATTATAGTTTTCTCCAGATATAGCTCAGGAGTGGAATTGCAGGATCATATGGTAACTCTATTTTTAATTTTTTAAGGAACCTCCATACTGTTTTCCATAGTGGCTGTGCCAATTTACATTCCCACCAACAGTGTAGGAGGGTTCCTTTTTCTCCACACCCTCTTCAGCATTTATTATTTGTAGACATTTTTTTGATGGCCAGTCTGACCGGAGTGAGGTGATAGCTCATTGTAGTTTTAGTTTGATGTTTTTCTAGTTTTATAGATGAGAAGATATAGGCAAATGAAGAAAAATCACTGCTCTGAATTAGTGTCTTTGGGAAACAGTCAATTGTGGCAATCACCTGGCAACAGTGGGAGAGATCGGAGACAGTTTCTTGAAAAGAAAAATAATGTCAGTTGATGTCACATTATCAGGGACACAGAGAGCCTTCTTTGGAATGCCTTCAGTTTCTACTAAGGAAATGAGTGTAGCTACATTTGGATATTGCAAGCAAACATGTCGATGGATAAATGATTCTACTTCCTGTCTTGGTAGCAGATCCAACTTCTTATGCCGTTTGAAGGCTGTTGACCAGGGATATATTTTAAGACATCAGTAATCTTAATAGCGCTTTTCAGTATTTTTAAGCCATTTCCTCCAAAATGGGTATTGCCTTCTTTTCTCTTCCCTTCCTTTCTCGTCCCTTTCCTTTGTCTTTCCTTCCAGTTTTACTACTCTCTGTTCTTTCTAATACCAAAGTAAAATAAAATAATGATTTGTATATTAATCTATCTGTAGACAGTAAGGATGCACAGTGTTTATACTTGGGTTTGAAAGGCTTGAAGCTACAGCAAACAATTAAGAATTAACCATGTTTAGGGTCCAAAACATCAGTGGATTCACACAAAGACAACTCTATTAATATGGATTTGAGGTCATGGTAACATTGGTGTTCCATTATTCTCTTTGAAAGAATCCAGAGATACAGACATGGTTCATGAACCTGTATGCTTTGAAAAATAAAACAACTTCATTTCCTCATCTACCTAGATTTTCAGTGCATAAGTTCATGTTTGAGAGAGGGAAAGAAGCAGATTTTCATGTTACTTGTTATGCCTAAAATGTGACAAAATAAAGATTATCAAAATACAACCTAAAGAAAAACTACTGTGTGCCTCCCATTGCTGCAGTGGCAGAAGAAAGAACATGTCAGAGTGAAATTTAGAATTGTCATGGGCAGAGTGAAAACAACTACACAAAAATCTCATATAGCAAGCAGCCTCTTGCCCTAAACTTATCTCTTATTACAGTAATTGAATGAATTTCATTATACCCAGCTGTTCTACTTTGCTCAAGTTTTCATACAAACTAAAACATCAGAAAGTCTTGCTTTGAAGTTTGAAAGAAACCCTTGAGAATATTGAATATTAATTTTTGAACAAGCTGTTACACTTTTGATTGAGAATAAAGTACCAGGCCATGTTTCATCATTCTACTTGTGTGCAACCCTTGTCTCACTTACTTAAGATTTTTTAAAAACCCAAGAGGGGAAAGTGTAACCATTATAGAAACCATTTTCTTTTAGGGCTATATCAGTTGTTTTATCTACCATAAGACATTGACAAAAGCGGTGATTCAAATAAAATTTAATACACACTTTCTAGAGGTTTTCTCATTAAAAGCAAAATAAAATCACTCCTTAACACTAATGTAAAGAATAAATGCCTTTTTATATACCTTAAGGCACAAGTGACTTACTGTAAGACACATTTGTATGTATGTAAGCAATGTCTTTATATAATGAATGTGAACTCTACCCCATATTTCTTTTTCAAAGATTTCACTCATGCAGTTATTCTCTCTTCTTTATCATCAGTTATCTCTTCTCTCCTAGATCATTGATTAGTAGATGATTGATAGATGATAGATAGATCGATAGATAGGTACCTTGATCTTATATTTGATCTTATATCCCCCTTGGCAGCAGTGGCTCCATTTCTTCTGCTTAAGAGAAAAATATTTTGAAATCTGTACTTCCTCATTTTCTATTCTCTCTTCTTCCCCATCATTCCACTCAAAGTCTAGTCAAGAACTTGTCAATGTCACCAGTGACTTTCTCATTGTCAAACCCAGTGAATACTTGCTCACAACTTATTCTTTTAGAAGCATTTGACAGAACTGTTCACTTTTTTCTTTTTTAAGTACTTTCTTCCCTTAGTTTCTAGGACAGTGTACTCTCCCAGCCCTTCTGTCTCAATATTACTCTTTCTCAATCTCTGTTACTGGCTTATTTTCCATTGTTGAGGTTTTCAAGTGCTCTAGGGCTTAGGGCTCAATTCTGAGACCTCCTCTCTTCTCTGTTTATACGAACTTCTTTGGTGACCTCATCCATTCTCATGATTTCAAATAACATCTGTGCTCTGATGATGGCTAAATTTTGAATCACAGGACCAAATTTACTGCTGAAGTCTAGACTTGTGTGTTCAACTTACTTACTGACATTTTTCTCAATATCTCATATTTATTTCAAACTTAACATTTGATTTTTCTTTCCAAACATTTTCCTTCTCTAGTGTTCCCCAACTCAGTGAAGACCACCATTAGTTCATCAGTTGCTCAGGTCAAAAATCTTGGCACCTTCCTTGAGTCCTCTGCCTTCTTTCTCTTCTCTCTCCTATACAAACCAGTAGAAATTCTACTAGCTGTATCTTCAAAAGAGAACCCAAATCTTACCACTTCTAATCCTCACCACCAAGAACCTAGTCTAAACCACTTAATCTCTTTCATGTTTTAACTTGATAGGCACTAACTGGTCTGCTTCCAGTCTTATTTCACTGAAGTCTGTTCATCCCGCAGCAACAAGAGCGATCCTTTGTAAAACAAAATACATGCCATGTTACGCACCTGTTCTTAACCTTCCTAAGTCCTTGGCCTGTATGTCATCACCTGTGTCATCCGGCTTCTCATAACTCATTTCCATCACTCTTCTCCTTACTCATTAGCTCTTGCCACACTGGTCTTTCTTTGTCTTTTAACGATTTTTTTTGATGTGAATCATTTTTAAAGGCTTTATTGAATTTGTTACAATATTGCTTCTGTTTTATGTTTTGGTTTTTTGGCCGCAAGGCATGAGGGACCTTAGCTACCCGACCAGGGATCGAACCCACACCCCCTGCATTAGAAGGTGAAGTCTTAACCACTGGACTGCCAGTGAAGTCCCACACTGGTCTTTCTGTTCTTTGAAAATTCTAAATATGAGGACAGGACCTCCAAGACTCTTTGCTCTTGGAGGTTCCTGAGCTGGAATACTTTCCTTGCACATGTTTGCGTGGCTCAACTCTCACTGTATTCTGACTTTTGCTAAAATTACAGCACCTCAAAAGACATTCCCTACCACCCTATCTTGAGCGCTACCTTTCCTCCCTCTCTCCCTTTAACCTGCTTTATTTTTTCTTCAAAGTGCTTATCAATCCCTGACATTATGTTTTCTATAACTTTGTTTAATAATTTGTTGTTTTCAATCTTCCTGCTTGGAAGGTAAGTCCCATGAAGGTGAACGTGTTTTCTGTTTTGCTCAATGCTGAATCTTCAGTTCCTGGAACATAGTAGGTGCTCAGATCACATACGCTGAGTAAATGATGAATATCACTTGCATGTTCCCCCTACTTTCCTATTTAACTCAAGATATTTTCTAATTTTATCCTACTTACTTTTCTACCAATCATTTCTCTTATTTGTTTAGTAATTGTTTTCACATTTTAATGTAAAATATTTATTTTCCATTTGATGGTATCTCCATTTTTGTGCAACCAGTTTAACCTTTTCAGAGTTTCAGACACTAGTAATGCATTGTTTCTTTTCGGGCTGGCTTCCTAACAACTAAATAACTTGTGGAAAGTGGAAGTATATATAGAAATTTAATCTTCCTGTCAAATTTATGCCTAAGATATGGTATTGAGCCTTCCTGTCAAATTTATACCTAAGATATGGAATTGATATGTTCAAAATGTTTGATTTACAACAATTAGAATAACATATTTAAGAATTTTAGGGGGGCGGTGAGAGAAACCATGAAAACCTCAGTATACCTCAAAGAGCAGACATGAAGAACAATTTGCCTTTAGACATTTTTGCTCCTGTTAAAATATTCTAGCATTAATGTCTTCAAACATCTCACAAAAGTGATAATAAAATTCAGGCAGCTTCTATGGAAAAAAAATCATGTATAGAGAAAGAATCAGAAATAGAAGTGTGTTCCATTTTTTTCTTTACTCTGAACTTGCTTTAGAAAGAACTATTTGGCTGTACAGATTATAAGACACTGGAAGAGGTTGCCAAGAAAAATACATTTCCATCTCAAGAGGTTTTGGAGAATAAAGTAACTGTTACTTTTGGGAATAGGTGCTTGGATAGAGGAGGATGAATAAAATAAATCTTACAATTATTCCTGCTCTATTGAATCTGTTTCTATAATCGTATGACCTTTTATACTTGAAAAGGTAGTAGAAAGTTTATTTGCCAGATTCAAAGTGTTAGTGTGACATGTTTTTTTTAAAATTTAATTTATTTTTAATTGAGGTATAATTGACATATAACATTATATTAGTTTCAGGTGTTCAACATAATGATTTGATATTTGCATACAGTGTGACATGTTTATACTTGATTTATAATAGGGACCTGCTGACGATATTTGAGAGATACATAATTTCCTCAAGGTGTAGGAAAGAAACATGTAATTACCATCTCTCTACTCAAACTGCTACATACAGAAAATCATGTACTATCACTCTGAAAACAAAACAAACAAAAAATAAATAAATGGACAACACAGACAAAACTAAACCAAATAATATCCTTTTTAAAAAACAAAGTTCCTGGAGGCACTATTCTAAACCCAGTACAGAGTCTTTAGCTAAAAGTTTAAGTGCTATTGGTATTTGGTATTTGGGAATTTTGAAAAGGTTGCTTTATCTTCCCCCAAATGTTTCCTAACTCCGTTCATTAATTGTGGAAACCACATATTTAGAAATATATTAGCTCTAAATGATACAATAATAGTTAATATTTGTGAGTGCTCACTGCGTGTCAGGTATGTCACACCAATTTTACATTGTAGGTATCATTATTATTCCCATTTTACAGATGAAGAAACTGAAACACAAAGAGGTCAAGAACTTTTCCAAGATCACACAGTTTGTAAGTTGTGGAACCAAATTGGTATCCAAGTGCTATACCTAGAGAGCCCACATTTTAAAATACTTGACTCATATGTCAATATAGATATCAAAGACAATCCTCATAATCATTTTGGGTTAAAGGATGTGAAGCCAGTATGCAAATGGAGTGAGGTATTATCCAGGGAAGTGTTTTAAATATCCTATTTGGGTTTTAAGGAAAATAATCTTATTCAGGTTACTTAAAGTTTGGGATGTTTTACAATAAAGACATATGTGACATTAAGGGAGTGAAATCACTTCAATTTGCAAATACACAAATAGCCACACAACCAAAAATTATGAACACTCACAAATACTCTGGCTGGGCTTTGGAAAGAGGAAGCACAGTTCAGTTCTGGCCTTCACCTCCTCTCTCCCCAGATACATGAATTTCCTTCCCTAGTCCTTTGCTTTAAAAAAAAAGTCTTTATTGAGATACAATTCACATATCATAAAATTGACCCATTTAAGGAATACAATTTTAAACATTTTTAAGTATATGGACAGAGCTAACCAACCTTCAGCACAATCTCAGCTTAGAACATTTTCATCACTCCTAAAATAATCCCTGTACCTATTAGCACTCACTCCTTGTTCTCCCCTCTCCCTTACCTGGGTGACCACTAATCTATATTTTACATCTCTATTGATTTGCCTGGACATTTCATATTAATGCAATTATACAATATATAGTCTTTTATGACAGGCTTCTTTTACTTAGCATAATGTTTTCAAGATCCATCCATGTTGTAGCAGGTATCAGTACTTCTTTCCTTTTTATGGCAGAATAACATTTCAGTGTAAGACTATACATATTTTGTTTATTCATTCGTCACTTTATGGACATTTAGGTTGTTTACACTTGGCAATTATGAATAATCCTGCCATGAACATTTATGTACAAGTTTTTGGTGGATGTGTTTTGATCTTACTTGCATATATACCTAACAATGGAATTGCTGGGTCATATGGTAAATCTACGTACAGCAATTTAGTAAATGCCAAGCTGTTTTTCAAAGTGACTAAACATTGCATTCCCACTAGAAATGAATGAGTGTTCCACTTTCTCCACAACCTTGTCAACACATATTTATTGTCTGACTTTTGATTAAAGCCGTCTTAGTGGATGTGAAGTGGTATTTCATTGTTATTTTGATTTGCATTTTCCTAATGACTAATGATGTTGAGCATCTTTTCGTGTGCTTACTGGCCATTTGTATATTTTCTTTGGAGAAATGTCTATTCAGATCCTTTACTCATTTTTAATTGGGTTACTTGTCTTTTCACTATAGAGATCTGTATATACTAGATACAAGTGCCTTTCAGACACATGATTTGCGAATATTTGTTTCCTATTCTGTGAGTACACTCTGCTTCCAATATGTGACAGCCTATCCTTGTTTTACATCTACCATTCCAGCTGCCTCCTCCTAAGACTCTACTTCTTGTATCTGTTGAGTTCTGCTTCCTCAGATTAATAACCTCTTTCTGGTCATGTCTCTCACGGCTCCCTTTGCCTCATAGTCACTGCTAGTCCTCCCCTACATGCTCCTGATTTCTGATTTTAGTTTCTAGGTCTCAAACTTACAAATCCCTTAAGAGAGTTTCTAAGATCGGCTATCTCAGATCTAGGTACCTCTTTCTGGTCCAGTCACCTGTCACTGAGGTGATTTGTTGGCTTATGTGAATGAACTAGTCTAGAATGGCTCCTTGAATGAAGGCTAGGGTGGGTAATTTTCTTGAGGAAAGGTACTGTGCAAAGCAAACCCCTAATGCTTCATCGAATGCACTACAGTAATGGGGGATAGGGGAAGAAGAACAGAATCCTGGACATCACTACTTTATTTCATCATGGAGACATAGAGAAATTACAAAAGGTTATATATTGTCTACTCTAGTTTCAGAACTCAAACTGAGAAATTTATCTCAAGCTAAATTACAGACAGTAGTGATCTTTGTTTGATTCTGTTATGTTGCAACTCAAGGGTTGTTTGCATTAACATTTAGCATGTAGGATTGTACACTTGCTTTAATATAGATGATATACATTATGATATAGATGATGTACAATGATGACGCGTCTGTAAGTAAACAGATTTCATATATGTACACATATATCAATATATATTCTGAATTTACTGAATCTTCAGTGTTTTAACTCCCAATTCAAATCTTCTTATACTGAATATTCCAGATATTCCCTTAAACTTAAAACCATGAAATGAATTGGAGAGATACCATACTAATATACTTGTGTGCCTAAATCATGGCTTACCTTTCCTATAAGAATCTGGTTTATTTGAGGGCAAAGACTTTCTAACTCATTTTCGTGACCCCCTCAGTTTCTTAAAACAGCACTTTGTACCCAGTAGTCAACTCAAAGTATATTACTTTAACTGAAAGGAATTAGTGAACTGCAAGGAATTTAGGAAGGCACGATTAAGGAAAGCATCTTTCTTTCTATTGAAGATGAGTTTACCCATGGCTATCGATAGCCTGTCTAGCTACTTGGATCTTTAAAAACGGGGTATTCAGGTCAGCGGATCAAGGCTTTTGTACCTTGACAGTGGAATCCTTTTTCTTTATATAAAGGTAAAGAGGGAAAGTAGGGGCCTTGTCCATTACTCACAACTCCTTTTTTTTTTTTTTAATTTTTATAGCTTTTTCTTTTTTTTTTTTAATTTTTATTTATATATTTATTTTTATATTTATGGCTGTGTTGGGTCTTCGTTTCTGTGCGAGGGCTTTGTCTAGTTGCGGCGAGCGGGGGCCACTCTTCATTGCGGTGCGCGGGCCTCTCACTATCGCGGCCTCTCTTGTTGCGGAGCACAGGCTCCAGATGCGCAGGCTCAGTAGTTGTGGCTCACGGGCCCAGTTGCTCCGCGGCATGTGGGATCTTCCCAGACCAGGGCTCGAACCCGTGTCCCCTGCATTGGCAGGCAGATTCTCAACCACTGCGCCACCAGGGAAGCCCACAACTCATTTTTAAAACCTGGATCATGGCGGCCTTGCATCCTCATTCACCTACTCTCTAAGCAGAGAACCCCTGGCACTGTGTCTAGTAGGAGAAGTAGTACAAAAGCCTTGCTAGGAATTGAAAGACATCTAACTAGAAGTGACTGTAGCTAAAAGTGCAGCCTATATTAAGATTTTAGTCTCGATCGGGACATTGGAACAAATAACTAGAAAGGAAAGCATTGCCATTGTGTCAGCTTTGGGAAAATTTTTTTCTATGGATATTTCAATCATCTATTCAATTAAATATGCGTGACCTCATGACAGTGCTCTAGGGACAGTCCCAGCCTCAGGCTAAGCCTTCAGCCTTGAGAGAATGTTTCAATTTTTAAATAAGACCTCAGAAAGACCTTGGTTAATATTTTTGATGGATTTTTCCAAAATGACTTTTAAAATCATTTTAATTTTTTTAAATGTTTTAAAATTTCCATAGATTTTAATTTTCCTTGTTGTTGATCAAAAGAAATTTCTGGGTCATATTTTAAATTTACATTTTAACTTTTTGGTAAAGTATCAAATACTTACAGAAAAGCGTATGTAGAGAAAGTGATGGATTTTCACAAACTGAACAGCCTCACAGCCATCACCCAGACTAAGAAACTGACATTAACAGCACCCAAATATACCTGTTTGGTGACCATGTAGACTCTATGCTGCACCCAGATGTAGCCACTATTTACATTTCTATTAATTTTTAAATGTTATGAAAATTAGATTATATAGCATTTACTTTTATGTGTTGAGCCTCTATCTATCAACATTGTTTGTGACATTATTCATATCATTTCATGTATTTATAGATGGTTTATCCTCATCTCTACATAATATCCCTTTGTGTGAATATATTAAAATTTATTTATCCATTCTGCTATTGATAGGCCACTGGTTTCTAGCTTTCAGTATTGCAAGTAGTGCTACTATGAATATTATAGTACCTCTCTTAATGAATGCATTCCCTGTAAAGTGTCTACTGAAGAAAGAAATAGCCTCTCATAGGGTGAATTTTGTATTGCTCCTGTAACAAATTACCACAAACTTAGTAGCTTAAAATGATATAAATTTATTATCTACAGTCTGGAGATCAGATGCCCAAAATGGACATATTGCTGGTTCCTTGAGAAAAGAATGAGATGGCTGGGGATTGAGGATTTTAGGCTTTCGAGCTTTGGTAGGTTTTAGCACCTACAGCCAAACAGAAGGAATAGCATAGATTCTGCTTGAGTTGAGGTGTTGGGACTGCAAATTCTCCATTAGCCAAGAAAGGCTGCAATAGTGCAAAGGTGATTTAGGAAAAAAAAAGCTGTTTACCATCACAGGTAAGATGGTGTTATATTTTTGTGCCTGGGCTCTGGATTACAAAAAAAAATAAAATAAAAAAATAAAAATCTCTGTGCACTTATTGCACTCATATAGGTTTTAAGTTTCGAATTTTACTCCTCAGCATGAGAATTGTTTCTGGCATGGTGAAACCTCTAGGATACTGGCAAAAACAAGTACGAAATTGCTTAGGGGGGATTTTCACCCACCCAAATTATAAAATATTCTTAAATGGAGATAATAAGCACACATAAATATGAGCTCAAAATAATTATACCTCCAACCATGACAGAGTAAGTGGGACCAGATTTCCTCTCCTACCATAACAACTACGAAACGGTACAAGATAATTAACAAAACTGTCTTCAGGCATTGGACTATAGGCAGAGATGCTGAGGTTCTTGAGACAGAGAAAGTATATGAAGTGAACCTCATACTTACCCAGGCTCTCTGAATGGGAGTACTTTCTTTACCACAGTGCAGAGAAGAAACGCGCAAGCTGAGAGGTGACCTGTGGAGCTGAGATGTAGATCAGAATTCAGGGTTACTAAATTGTTTGCATTTTTCAGAAGAGAACTGGCGAAGAGAAACTTTGCACTGGGAGGAACTCGAAGTCTATGTTTGTGTTCACCATAGACCCTTGGCCTCTGGCTGGGCTGTATATCTGCAGGATAAGTTTCTGTAACATCTAGTAGTGACTAGAGGCTACAGGCTGGAAACTGGATGCAAGTATCAGAGCTAAGCAGAACAAGGAGTCATTGGCATCTTGATACTCAGACTATGTTTTCCTATCAGGAGCTGAATTTGACTTTTTCCTAAGACCATTACTTATTTTGAAAATCTTTTGCTGGGAGAGATTGGGAATCAGAAACAGCTTTATATTTGTAAATGTTGGGCCAGAAATATTTCCTCTAGATTCTGCTTAATAATGGAACAATTTGTTATTTAGTTCATCTATCTCTCTCTATGCCTTAGCATATACAGCAAAAAGAAACAGTATTTTCAGTATTCTGCGTGGAAATCTTCTTAGCCAAATCCACAAATTCACTAGATATATTTTCTATTTTTCATGTTACTGTAGGTGACAGTGTTGCCACATTTTCCACCACTGCATAACCCAGGTTGTCTTTTTTAATCCTGGTAATAAAATTTCTTCACTGTCCTTCCACTATTCACTAACCGTTTCCTCCAAGCCCTCTTGCTTCTGCCCACCTCCAGTAGCACATATTTTAGGGTTTTATTATAGTCTAACCCCACTTGCATATTTCTGTTTTGGCTACTTATTGCTATCTAACAAAAACTCCAAAACTCAGTGGCAAAGTACAAAAATAATCCATTTATTATCTCATGAATTTCTGGTTTGACCAAGTAGTTATTCCATTGGTCTCACTTGGTGTCATTCATGTGGCTGAAATCGAGAACATATAGAGCTAAACGAGGCAAGATGGCTTCACTCACATGTATGACTGGAGAACTAGAAAGTACTAACAAAGAAAGGGTGGTACCTCTATCTGTCTCTTCAGGCTCACCATGAAGGTAGTTTCTTTCTTTTTTTTTTTTTAATAAATTTATTTATTTATTTGTTTTTATTTTTTGCTGTGTTGGGTCTTCATTGTTGTGCACAGGCTTTCTCTAGTTGTGGCGAGCAGGGGCTACTCTTCATTGTGGTGCAAGGGCTTCTCATTGTCGTGGCTTCTCTTGTTAGGGAGCACAGGCTCTAGGCACGTGGGCTTCAATAGTTGTAGCATGTGGTGTCAGTAGTTGTGGCGCACAGGCTGAGTTGCTCCGCAGCATGTGGAATCTTCCCGGGACAGGGATCGAACCCGTGTCCCCAGCGTCGGCAGGCGGATTCTTAACCACTGCACCACCAGGGAAGCCTGAGGGTAGCTTCTTTACATAGCATCTGGACTTCAAGAGTAAGAACGATATTAAGTGGAAACTGTGAGCCCTCCTAAAGGCTGGGTCTAGACCTGGCATGACATCACTCTCACCATGTTCTGGGTTCTATTTGGCAAAAACAGCCCACGTTTAAAGAAGAGGACACAAATTTCACTTAAACAGTGTAGTGACAATGATTTATGGCCACTTTTAATCCACCAGAGACACATTCTTTCAAAAGTATGTGTTATTAAAACTGAAGAAAGGACAAATTAAAAATATAAGTAGCCTGTATTTACTAAAAAATTGAATTTATAACAAAAAACCTTTCCATGAAGAAAACCCCAGACCTAGATGATTTCACTGGTAGATTTTATGAAAGAAGAAATAAAGAAGATCAACAAATGCAAAACTTATTCTTTGAAAAGACTAATGAACTATAAAACCTCTAGTGAGATTAAACAAGAAGAAAAATCATTAATTTTAAAATATGAGAATATTAAAAATAACTAAAGCACATAATGCTTTATTATGCATAACTTTATTCTAATGTTTATGGAACTTTGACAGTCTGATGCAAGACAGAAATGGAATATCTGAAACAACTTTTATCCACTAAATGAACAGGATCAATACATTAAAGGCTACCTTCAAACACAAAACTAAACACGAGGCTGAGGAGGTTTTAAAGGTTAGGTTATGATAAACCTTCAAATTGTTACTGCCTATAAGAAGCAAGCTATTCCAGAAAACAGGGAAAGTACCTCTTTTTAATTTGTGAGACTGCTATATAACTCAATAAAATTTGTAAGTATCTTTCTTTGAAAAGAAAACCAGAAGCCATATGTGGTTGTAGAGGTAAAAATATTAAATAAAATATTAGCAGTGTCAATCCAGGAGTATACTTTGAAAAAATTACATTGAGACAAGACAGAATTTATTTCAGTAAAGCAAGAGTGGTTTAACATTAGAAAAATCTATTATTGAAATTTTCCACAGTAAACAATAAAGGGGAAATAACCTCTCAGCACATACAAAAAAGCATTTGAAAAGTTCCACACCTAGTCATGATTTTAAAAGAAAAAAATCTTGGTAAATTAGGAATAGAAAAGAACGTCCTTAACTCCGCAAAAGTTATCATCCAAAACCTATAATATATATTATCTTTATTGGAGGAATGTTAGAGACATCTTATTTTAAAGGAGGAACAAAATGAGAAAGACTACTATCACAAAAATCTATATCTTTCATAAATGTCAGCAATAAATAATTAGAAAATCTAACTTTAAATGTTAGTTATAATAACAACAAAAATAAGGTGCTTAAGAATAAATCTAACAAAAGTTATATGGAACTTTTATGGAAAAAATATATTAAACCTCAAAGAAAGACATAAAAAAAGACACAAATAGATTAAGAGATTTGCCATGCTCGTGTTTGCAAAGACTCAATAAAATAAAGATGTCAGTTCTTCCTAAATTAATCCATATATTCAAGTTATTCCCAATCCAACCAGTTGGCCTTTCTTCTTCTTCTTTTTTTTTTTTTTTTTTTTTGCACTTGTCAAACTGATCCTAGAATTTACATGAAAAGCTGAAGGGATGAAAATACCCAAGTCTTAGTATTTTCATGGGTGTGAGAGAAAATTGACCACACTAGATGGGAAGACTTACTAAAAAGACATGGCTTACTCACAGTCAGAGAAAAGCAAAGTCAGACCTAGAGAGAGAATTATTAGTTTCATTGGTAAATAACATGGATTTTGGAATTAGATTACCTGAGTTGAAATTCTGATTTTATCGTTGAGTAGCCAAGTGACCCCGGGAAAGTTACTTTACACTTTTGAGCCTCTGTTATCTCAGTTGTATGACGGAGATGAAAATAATCTTTCCTCATATGGTTGTCTTAAGACATATTAATCATTTTGATCAAGCTTGACCTAAGCATTTCTTAAATCTAAGCAATTACTATTAAAACAATAAGAGAATTTCATTTAACACTCATCAAATAGACAAAAATTTATAAGTCAGATAACAACCTGCGTGGCAAGATACAAGGAAGTGGGGGTCGCTGTATCTGTAACATTTCATTTAGAAGTAAAGAGAGAGAGAGAGAGAGAAAAGGCGAAAGGAAAGGAGGAGGAGGAGGAAAGGAGAATTTTGAGAGACAGACAGAATAATGCAAAATATTAATATGCTTATCATTTCTGTGTTGTTTTTATAGGTAATTTGTATTTGGGTATAGATCAGAGGGTTGGCAAACTACAACCTATGGGCCAAATCCTGCCTGTCACCTGTTTGTGTAAATAAAGTTTTATTGGAATATAACTATGCTCATTTGTTGATATGTCATCTATGGCGGCTTTTGCCTTTTAGTGGCAGAGTTGAATAACTGACAGAGACCGTGTAGTCTACAAATTCTAAAATATTTCTTATATGACCCTTTATAGAAAAAAATACACTTGGTATAGAGTGTAATGTGCACTTTTCCCATACAAAGTATTTTAAGCTTTAAAAAATATACATTAGAATGTAGTGACTTGTAAAGGGAATTGACTTTTTGAGTGATTTTATGCAAAGCCTTGTTGAATGTAACTTGATGAATTTTAAATGTTTTCAAAGGTGAAAGTCAGAAAAGCCTAAATTTAGTCATAAGAAAAAAATCATTAACCTATACTTCTTTGTTCATAAGAAATAATGAGGATACAGGCTTCCTGTATTATAATTCGTGTCTCAAATAAAATGTAATGAAAGTCATACTTTTCTCACTGCAGCTCTTAATCCTCAGAATCATCAAATCTCCTTCATCTACTCTTCCTATCCTTCTGCAATCCAGTATTTGGGAGGCAGAAAAACATTTCTATATGAGGTAATATTTATTTAGCTGAGACCTGAATATAAGGGAAGGTAGTGAATTAGTAAGATAGGATAATTAGACCCTGAGTGTAATGGCTCAAACACAATAGAACTTTGTTTCATTTTGTTTTATTTACAAAACTTGAGGCAGGTGCTCCAGGAGGAGGATGGAGAGACATTTCAAGGACCCAGTTTTTCAGGGACCCAGGCTGATGGCAGCTGAGTTGTCATCCATACATGGACTTAAGGTCCCTCTCTGTGTCATCATCCCAAAGAGCATTGACGGGCACTCTTTGGAGGTATTATGAAACAGGGCTAGATTTAGGCACAAATCAAATTTGGTCCATTTCATTGGAGATAATTTGATCATATGACCTCATCTAACTTTAAATGCATTCTAGAAGTGTGGTCTAGCTGGGCATACCTATGCACAGCTATTAAAGAGAAAGAGAGCAACCACAGATAAAGATAAGACATTACAGGCAAGAAAGTATAGTGTTTCAAAAGACTAGAAAGAAGAGTAAAGTAGGCCTGTAGGTTTTTTTTCTCCTTAGGGTGGGAGGTTGGATAATCAAGTACAGGGTGGGTAGTAGTCATGTGGGTAGAGCACAGGAGGAATGAACTAGAGCAGTAATAATCAAGTCTCCTATCATGGGGGTTGCCAGAAAAATACAGCATGCCTGATTCAAATTGAATTTCAGGTAAATAATGACTGAAGGTATGTCCTGTGCAATAATTTAATTTGATAAATCCAGTAATGGTACATATCGTGAAATTCTTTCATGCCATGCTAAAAAGCCTACATTCATTCTGATGGGTAATAATGAGTCTTTAAAGGTTTTGAGTAGAGCATATGAAAGTTATGGTCATGGGAACGTTAATGAAAGTCATACTGACAGCATAAAGGAATCTAGATTTGAAGAGGCTAACTCCAGAGGAAGAGGGAAAAAACAGTAAAAAGAACTATTGTATCTCTTCGAGATACTGGTTTCAATTCTTTTGTATATATACTTAGAAATGGGATTGCTGGATCATCTGATAGTTCTACTTTTAATTTTTTGAGGAACCCCCATGTTCATTGCAGCTTTATTCACAATAGTCAGAATACGGAAACAACGTAAATGTCCACTGATGGATGAATGAATAAAGAAAATGTGGTATATACGTACAATAGAATAATATTCAGCCTTAAAAAGAAGTAAATTCTGTAACATGTGACAACATGGATGAACCTGGAGGACAGTGTGCTATGTGAAGTAAGCCAGGCACAGGAGGACAAATACTGTATGAGTCTACTTATATGAGATATCTAAAGTAGTCAAACTCATAGAAGCAGAGAGTAAAATGATGGTTGCCTGGGGTTAGAGGCAGGGTGAAATGGGGAATTGCTGTGGAACAGGTATAAAGTTTCAGTTATGCAAGATGAGTAAGTTCCAGAGATTGGCTGTACAACATTATGCTTATAGTTAACAATACTGTATTGCACACTGAAAATTTTGTTAGAAGGGTAGATCTCTTGTTAAGTGTTCTTATCAGGTATTTTTGGATCCATCTCCTAGAGTAATGGAAATAAAAACAAAAGTAAACAAATGGGACCTAATGAAACTTAAAAGCTTTTGCACAGCAAAGGAAACCATAAACAAAACGAAAAGACAACCCACAGAATGGGAGAAAATATTTGCAAACAAAGCAACTGACAAGGGAGTAATATCCAAAATATACAAACAGCTCATGCAGCTCGACATCAAAAATCAAACAACACAATCAAAAAAATGGGTGGAAGATCTAAATAGACATTTCTCCAAAGAAGACATACAGAGGGCCAAGAGGCACATGAAAAGGTGCTCCACATCACTAATTATTAGAGAAATGCAAATCAAAACGCCAATGAGGTATCGCCTCACACTGGTCAGAATGGCCACCATCAAAATATCTACAAACAATAAATGATGGAGAGGGTGTGGAGAAAAGGGAACACTCCTACACTGTTGGTGAGAATGTACATTGGTACAGCCACTACGGTGAACAGTATGGAGGTTCCTTAAAACACTACAAATAGAGCTACCATATGATCCTACAATCCCACTCCTGGGCACATATCTGGAGAAAACCATAATTTGAAAAGATACATGTACCCCAGTGTTCATTGCAACACTATTTATAATAGCCAGGACATGGAAGCAACCTAAATATTCATCAACAGAGGAATGGATAAAGAAGATGTGGTACATACATAGAATGGAATATTACTCAGTAATAAAAAAAAATGAAATAATGCCATTGCAGCAACATGGATGCACCTAGAGATTGTCATACTGAGTGAACTAAGTCAGACAGAGAAAGACAAATATGATATGATATTGTTTATAGTTAGAATCTAAAAAAATTGTATGAATGAACCTATTTACAAAACAGAAATAGAGTCACAGATGTAGAAAACAAACTTATGGTTACCAGGGAGAAAAGGGGAGAGGGATAAATTGGGAGATTGGGATTGACACGTACACAATACTATATATAAAATAGATAACTAATAAGGACCTACTGTATAGCACAGAGAACTCCACTCAATACTCTGTAATGGCCTATATGGGAATAGAAGCTATAAAAGAGCAGATATACAAGTATACAAGATATATACAAGTATAACTGATTCACTTTGCTGTACAGCAGACCTAACACAACATTGTAAATCAACTATACTCCAAAAAAATTATTTTATAAATTTAAAAAGTAGGGGACTTCCCTGGCGGTGCAGTAGTTAAGACTCCGTGCGTCCACCACGGGAGACACAGGTTTGATCCCTGGTCGGGGAACTAAGATCCCAAATGCTGTGTGGCGCAGCCGAAAAGTAAATTAATTAATTAATTTTTAAAAATTGTAAAAGCCCAGTAAAGAGATTTTAGGGGAAAAAAAGAGAAAAATAGTGACCAAAACAGTATTGATAGTAAAAAGGAAAACAATCAGGAAATAATTAAAAGTTATAACTAGCAGGAGCGAATGATTAATTGGATGACGGGAGCATGGATCACTAAAAATGGATCTAAGACTATTTCTTCCCCATTTATAACCATTGATACCATAAAGAGAGATAAAGAATAAGAATTGGGGGGCATTTTTAGGTGAGAGGCAGAGGCATTGGGGGAGGCATAAGATGGTAAAGTTTGGGCAGGTTGGTTTCAGTGATTTATAAGGTGCTCAGGTAGTGATGACCACTTGGCAGACATACGTACTGTTTTGAAATTGCTGCAAGATGTCTGGACTATAGATAGAAATTGGAAATCACCACCCTCAAATAATACTACAAATAATGAGAATTGTCAAGTTAAAAAAAAAGGGGGGCCTGTGGTATGATTCTATGGAGTGCTATGATTTAAGGACATCAAAGTAAGAAGATGCAACTGTGATCAACATGGAATAGCAAAGAGGAGGAGAAACAGGAGCAGTAGATGGCGAGAAGGCCAAATATGTGCTCAACATATCAAAGGCCACAGGGAAATGTGACAAGGACTAAGAAATTGCCACTGGATTTGGCAACAGTCTTCATTGTTGGTTTTTAGTAACGGTATTTCCAGGGGAAGGTATGGGGGGTAAAGATGGAAGGATGAAGTAAAATAGATGACCAAGAGTGAATGAGAAGTGAGGGATTATAAGCATGGAGAGTAGATGGCTCTTTAAAGAAGATAAAATGGGGAAACTGAGAAAGAGGAAAAGAAATAGTTAGAAAGTAAGCCAAAGGAGGGATTTTGATTTTCATAAGAGAAACTTAAGCCTGCTTCTTTTGAAAGAAGGATGTTTGTAGATTAAAGATCTCAGAGAAATTAGATATGATCAGTGGATCATGTTCCTTGAAGAAATGGAAAACAAAAGGTTAAAAATTATAAGTGGGTTGACTATCTTGAAACAAGAGGAGAGATACTGCATCCTGAAAGATGGGGAGAAAAATAGGATGAGAGCTAGATGAGTTCGATCGTTTGGAGACTAGTAGTTCATACCCAATGACTTATTCCTTTTAAAGTAAGAGACAGAGTCATTTGCCAGGAATGAAAGCTTTTGAAGTTGGTTTATTTGAGGATTGTTATAAAGGTTTGGATTGATTTGTAAGTAGTTTGGACCAGTGGAATGGTAGGATAGATTAGAAGGATTTCCCATGTGACAAAAATAAGTATATTGTCCAAATGTCTTTCTATATTGGAATCTGTTATAACTCCAAGTCATCAATTTTGGGGACCAGTCATCATATTCTTCTTGCTAATACTGCCCCTAACATGAAAATGTGTTTTTTGTTTGCTCACTCTAGTGTTTACCATCTTCTCAGTATTAAAAAAGTATGAAAAACTAAAGTATTAGAAGCATATGTAAAAAGCACAAGGAGGATTATACATATTCTATATTATTTTCTGAATTCTTAAATTATTCAAATCATTTCAAGCATTTTCTGATTATCTGAAGGCATCTTAGTTTTAGAAAACTAATGCCAGAATGTTTCATAAGAGTCAGCTGATTTTTCTGCAGTCTTCTACTTGATTTATTGCTTGATAAGAAAAAAATACTAATTAATTTGACTTTAGTGCTGGCATATGGTTATTGGAATATTGACATTTTAACATCAAACAGACTACACTCAATCTCATTTTCTTGATAGTATATCGCTTTATTGAATTATGAGAATAATCTTATCTTTCTTTTCTACTGATATCTTAAAAATAGTTTTTTTCTTCCGAAGAAAACTAAAGAAAAAATTCACATACTACTATAAAAGCCATAACACATATAAGAACCTACATGAATGTTAACCCAGACCCTATGTATTTTGTTAACTAAGTGTAAGAGTTTGTTGTTTTTTTCTGTCATATTATTTTCTGAGGTTTCCAAACATGAACAAATAGATACATTTTTATAGTTAGCTGCCAATCTTAGCCTCTTTTGAGTATGATATATCCTATATTTTCAGTCTTAGTACAGTGATATTAATATTTTTATCTATTTTAAAACGTTCTGAAGACTATTGAACTCATTTCCAGTCTCCCTATTCCCTTTCCTTCCCCAGAAAACCAGCTGGCTCTAATATTCCTTTTTCTCATTAGCCTCCTTTTTGGACATGTCTTATAGAGTCTCGAAGTCATGAATTCAAAAGTTTGCACTTTTTTTGCTACTTTACTGAATTGCTAGAGGAAAGAGGTACAGGTTGGTTATGTTTATTTTACTCTAAGAAAAACTGGAAAAAATTGTAAATGCAAAAAAGTTTTCTGCAATCAAATTTCAGAATCACAAGAAAAGAGGATGAAAACTCAGTCTCTATAAATATCTTTGTGTTTGAATATGGAAAGGAAGCCTAAGGAAAAGGAAGAAAGTTTAGAGTACTGAGAGCTGAAGTGTTGATAATAGAATGTGAACATCTTGCTTAAATTAATGTCTCCTGGTAATAGGGTTGTCAGATTTAGCAAATAAAAATACAGATTGCCCTTATGTTTAAAAAAAAAAAAAAAAAGAAGCAGACTCACAGATACAGAGAACAAACTAGTGGTTACCAGTGGGGAGAGGGAAGTGGGGGGAGGGGCAGTAAAAGGGTAGGGGATTAAGAGATACGATCTATTAGGTATAAAATAAGCTACAAGGATATATTGTACAACATGAGGGATATAGCCAATATTTTATAATAACTACAAATGGAGTATAACCTTTAAAATTGTGAATCACTATATTATACACCTGTAACTTATATAATATTGCACAGCAACTATACTTCAATTAAAAAAATACAGATTGCCCAGTCAAATTTGATTCCAGATAACCATATTGAGTGATTTAAAGTATCGGGCTGTCCCAAATATTGCATGGGCATCTTGTATTTTATCTGGCAGCTCTATCTGGGAATAGTCAGAATGTGGGTGATCAGAGGGGAATAGAGCGAAGCCGTCTTCTGAAGCCCATTATTGAAAGCCAGGAGGAGGGAGACTAGACTCTTTGGGAGGAAAACATATAGTAGACAGGTGTCCTGTTGGAGAATGTTGTTAGATGGCAAGTGATGGTAGCCTATGAGAAAGGACTGAGGGGAATGAAATGAGGTGACGGACAGGAGTGTTTCTACCACCAACTATTCTCATTCTCTTCTTATTCTTTTGCTGTCGAATGACAAGGCAGTATGTGGCTTTGGAAATAGACAGATTTAGGTTTTAACCCTGGCAGTGTCACTTCTTATAAGTTGACGGTCCTTAGTCAGGTTAATTAACATCTCTGAGTCACATTTGTCCCAGCTTATAAAAATGAAAATGTTGTTGTGAAGATCAAATGATTTCTTAAAGCGCTCAGATCAGAGTGTGGGCCATCCCAGGTAAAAGGACCCATGACTGGGAATCCAGAAGGGCCACCTGGCCAAGCCTCACTTTTATGAAGGCCTCTGCGTTAAGCCTTTGAGAACTGTCTCTGAGATTTTTTACAGATAGTCACAGAGGTGGAGGAATTAATGGAAGATATTTGTCTTAGAACTGTGAACTCAGTCTCTGTAGCAGTGTACTCTAAATTTGTAATTTTTGTTAATACTGAAATGATCCTGTAAATACAAAAGCTGTAACCATTCTGGAGATAGCAATAGGATCAGCTCGTAAGAACACATGGGTGCATGGGTTTTAATTTATTGAATGTAAAATGACAGCAAGATTTTTAACTGCTGATTTAGCATCTCTCAATTTTATTTTGCTGAACCTACAAAATAAAAGTTGCCCTTCTTGACTTTAAAATCATCAGCTCCCTTCCATCTTCTTTGTTTGTTCTTTTCCCTGTGGCTCTGTGGCTTTGTGGTTCAGTTAAGACCACATAATCTTTCACTCTCTAAAATAGGCTCTTTTTTTTTTTTAACATCTTTATTGGAGTATAATTGCTTTCAATGGTGTGTTAGTTTCTGCTTTATAACAAAGTGAATCAGTTATACATATACATATGTTCCCATATCTCTTCCCTCTTGCATCTCCCTCCCTCCCACCCTCCCTATCCCACCCCTCTAGGTGGTCACAAAGCACCGAGCTGATCTCCCTGTGCTATGCGGCTGCTTCCCACTAACTATCTATAAAATAGGCTCTTTATTCACTTATCTGCTAGTCAGGTAACTTTGGATAAGTTATTTAACTTCCCTGTGTTTTGGTATCCTCATATGAAAAAAGGGGGGCTGGGCCGAACCTATCACATAGAGTTGATACAAGAACTAAATACTATAATAGAGTTAAAATATTTAAATGTTGTATTAATATAGGTTTTGCTTCACAAGGAAATAAGCCTGTACTCTCCGTTCTCTGCACACTGAGTAGTCAGTGGCCTGGAGACTGGCAGCTGAAGTGAACCTGATAGGCAGCGTGGGATTCAGTCAAGGCACTGACTAATGCAGAGAATAACAATGATATCTCCTTGCGTGGAAGCCTACCTCTAGAATCATAAAACCTTAACCGACGGGCACAGTCCAGCATTGTGCTTTCATTAGAGGCATAAAGAGCAGGCAGGTATCTTGTGCCCTCTCTTTTGTATAACTCAGAAAGTGTTCATAACCAGGTTGCTTTACATGGGCTGAACTATCTGGGCTTATACTTTCAGAGGTTTGGTTACCTTTCACCAGGGATCTGGTTAGTCTAACTGCCATTCAAGGGATAGGTTTCTTGGTGGTTATGACCTGTGATTCCTGTCTACTTTATTGAACTGAGAATTCAATATGATACAAGATATTTATTTGCTTTTGTATGAGTGGATCTTTTCAAACAAAACAGATTATATCAATAATATTTACTTTGTATCCTGCCCATAGTATGTACTCCTTAAGTATTTCTTGAATTAGTTTTGGAACCAGACCCCCTGGGTCCAAAACCTGACACTACCATTTATTCAGCTGTTTCACCTTTGGAAGTAACGTAATTGTTCTATGCAACAGTTTCATTTTGTGAAATGAGGATAATCATAGAGATTTTGGCAAGGACAAAGTGAGTGTGTGTGTATATAAATTATACGTACATATATACACATTGTTTTATTTATTGTTACATATTAAATACAACTCCTAATTTTCTTTCAGAATTATGATATAAATTCACAAGATAAATCTATTTTTTAGACACCTATAGCCCTACATATTTTTGACCTTTCTTGAGGTGCACCTGTGTTATAAACATGAATAGTTTTCCTTTTCCTGGATAAAAAGAGAAAATGCATACAAGTTTCATAACCAGTGCTTGGCACTTCACCTAGCAGAAAATAACTGTAATATATACCAGGGATTTGCAGTTGGCAAAATGAGAACAAGGTGACATTGAGCTTCAAAATGGGGGAAAGAAAGAATTGGGCTGTTGGAAACTACAGGAAAATGAGGTGTGGGTTTTGATCTCAAGAGATATGTCCCGCCTGAGATCATGGAGGAGGGAGTAAAGGGTGAAGACCTTGCTGCATGTGTTCCTCTGAATGCCTTCTGACAGGTGAATAATGTAAAGTAACAGAAATTCCTGTTTATTTCACTACAGTTGAACAGCAGCCTCTGGGGCTACGTAGACTCTGCACGTCCGTAAATATGTATATATTTTTACTTTTTTAAAGAACAGATAAATATACGATTTTGACCATGGCCAGCTGATCTTTAGAATTGTAATAATGTCAGCCTTAGACGTGTTTTAAAAGCCACTGTAGGGCATGTGTCTAGCTCAAGGCTCCTGGAGATACCGGATTCCTGTCACAGCCCTTGGGGGGACAACAAAATCATTCATGAACACGAGCTAGAATAAAATCCTGTGGCCGATAATAATTCTGATTCATGGGTGGGGTTAAAGACATACATTAAACATATGACGGGAGCAAAACAAGACGGTGACGACTGTGTGGAGGGAGCTGCACTGCCCGCCGCCGGCAATCACCGACTCTCAAATCTCTCTTTAATCTCCACAAGGTAAGGGAATAGGAAAAGGAGCTGCTAGCGTCTAGAGGATGAAATGAACGTGAACAATGAAGGCCGTGGTTCTCTTAAAAGCAAATCATGCAAAACTCACTTGATTGCTGTTTTGGTAGAAGGACACCATTTGTGGCTGCCGAGGAGGCAAGAGTTATATCTCAGCTTCAGTAAATCATTTGTTAGTGTCTCAGGCAGTTTTACAGAATTGATTTAAATGGGCTTCAAAGTGACCCTGCTTCACATAATGGAGCCTGCCAGTGGGGTCCTCATAAAAGGCACTTTGGGAAGTTCCAGTGGTTTCTGCAGGAGTTCGTATTTGGTTGCCTCTGCAATTTCTTTATTGTTAAATCTATATAGGGAGGCAATTGGCATGAAATGGAGAAGGGAGCTTAGCAAATCTTGAAGTGAAGAACCCTCAAGACAGAGAGAAACCAGGTAGCAAGGTTAGAGGCCAAACTACCTTGGAAAATTTGGAGGCCTAGTCTGAGAGATGAAAGTGCAAACCAATCAAAATAAAACACACATCCCATTTTGGGAGAAGGAAAGACCGAGTATAAGTGAAACCAAAGGCAGTAGAGATAAGCAGTAAATTAAAAATGATAGATGTCTTTCAATTAAATTCCAATTGGCAAAGTTATAGTCCCCGTGATAAAATATCTCCAAAGTGTTAAGTGGACAGAGTATTTTTTTTTTCCCACCCAAATGGCTGCAGACGCATGTGGTGAAGGGATTAATAGACTGCCACCACCCACACCATCAATATAAGGAACCCATAGATCAGACAATGAATTCTTACATAGCACCAGTCCTTGTGAATAATTGTGCTGGGCACTGTTCTTCAGACTTTTCATATGCTACCTCATTTCATCTGCATGATAGCACTATGTGATATATATGCTGCTATTGCCTTCACATTACTGAGGAAACAGGCACGTAGAGATTAAGTAACTTGCCTGAGGACACATTGCCAGTAAGTGAGGAAGCTGGAATTTGAGGCCGGCCTTCTGGCTCTAAATGCCGTGTTCTGTTTTTTTTTTTCTTTTTTCTCTTATTTATATTGCTGTTCACATGTTCACGTAAGTTGATTCACATTGCTGAGAATATAGTAGCTGTTCAATACACATGTTAGCTGAAAGACTGAGTACCATGGGACCGCTCCAGGAATCAGCTTGTAAGTAGCCTGAGACTTTAAAACCCCGAGCATATGTTAATTTATTTAAACTAAAAGAAAACAAAAAAAAACCCAGTTTACCCATTTCTCCCATGCCTAGTCCCCTAGCTCTGGCAACTACCAATCTGTTCTCTGTATCTATGAGCTTTTTTTTTTTTTTTCTTTGCTTTTAGATTCCACATGTAAGAGAGATTATAATGCATGTCTTTTTCTGTCTGACTTATTTCACTAAGCATAATGCCCTCAAATCCATCCATGTTGTTGCAAACGGCAAGATTTCATTATTTTTTATGGCTGATTAATATTCCATTGTGTATGTATGTGTGTGCATATATATATATATCACATCTTCTTTATCCATTCATCCATTAATGGACACTTAGATTATTTTCCTATCTTGGCTATTGTAAATAATACTGCAATGAACATGGGGGTGCATATTTTTTTCAAGTTAGTGCTTTCATTTTCTTTGGATAAGTACTCAGAATTAGAATTGCTGGATCATATGGTAGTTTTATTTTTAATTTTTTTGAGGAAACTCTATACTGTTTTCCGCAGTGGCTGCACCAATTTACATTCCCACCGGCAGTGCACGAGGGTTCCCTTTTCTTCACATCCTCGCCAACACTTTTTATTGTTGTCTTTTTGATAGTAGCCACTTTAACAGGTGTGAGGTGATATTTCCTTGTAGTTTTGATTTTCATTTCCCTTATGATTAATGATGTAGAGCATCTTTTCATGTACCTGTTGGCCATCTGTATGTCTTCTTTGGAAAACTGTCTATTCAGATCTTCTGCCTGCTTTTTAATCAGATTATTATTTTTTTTTTTTGCTGTTGAGTTATATGAGTTCTTTATATATTTTGAATATTAGCCCCTTGTCAGATACACGACTTGCAAGTAATTTCTCCCATTTTGTAGGTTGCCTTTTCATTTTGTTGATGGTTTCCTTTGCTCTACAGAAGCTTTTTACTTTGATGTAGTCCATTTGTTTATTTTTGTATTTGTTGCTTTTACTTTCTGGTGTCAGATTAAAAAAAAAAATCAATGCCAAGACTGATATGAAGGAGCGACTGCCTATGAACACTGAGGCTTTTCTTTGTTCTTAATCCCAACACTTCTGGGCTTCGGACAAGTGTGACGTAGCTTCAGAGTCCACAACAACATCAAAATTTTCTCTGAAATTTCCCAGCATAGGGATTGCCTATGATTATCTTTGATTTGAATTGTACTTTAGATTTTACCGAGAGGTGAGACCATATTATTTTGTGTAATCCTCCCCTGGTGAAGACAGAGCAGGCAGCATTTTCCTCAGTCACACAGATGTTCAGGTTGTTTAAATTTACTCCTGCACATGGCTTGCAATTTGTGGGATGAACTAGAACCCAAGGGCTCTACTTTTTTTCCCCCCAAAGCAATCAGCTTCTCCTATTCTGCTTCTGAGCATCTTATGATTTTCTTTTATAAATTAAAGCTAATATAAGACTTGAATGTGCAACATTTATTTTGGGGACCAATTTATAATTTTAGAAAATTCAATGGAGTGCCTTGATAGTTAAGATAATACATAATAATGCTACCATTTGTATGAATTATATAGATTTTAAAAATGGGATAACTGTGTGAATAATAAAGAAATAACTTCACTGTATCACAGCAGAGATGATTTTTTAAAAACTTTATGCCACTAAAATGAAATGAACATATTTTTGAGAAACAAAAAACAAACTACTAAAATCTAATGTGGAAATCAATTTATTTTTCAATATGGAATATTCTCTTTGGATACACTAAGATCTTGTATCCTAAGACCCATAAAATCTATTTAATCAGTATTTCTGCATATATACACATGGTATACTAACACATGGGTGATTATATTTTTTATTAATTTGCATTCTTTCTTTTATTCATTAATTCAACCCACAGGTATTAAGACTCTGCTAAGCTCTATTTTAGATGATAGGGGAACAAAATTACCCATGGTCTCTACCTTCATGAAGCTACAGTCTGGATTGAAATAGTTCATTAGTTAAATAATCTCATCAGTAAATAAAACATCACAACTAGGTGTAAATCAAGAGAGAGACACAGACAGAGGGACTGAGAGTAGCTGAAACTATGAGAGCATATAACTGTATTAATAACCTAAGCCAGAGGGTCAAGGAAGCTTTCCTGAAGAAGAGAAGCTTAAGCTAAAATACGAATCATGAATAGAGAACATTCCAAGTGGAGCTCACAGCATACACAAAGGTCCTGTGGCAGAAGGGAGAATGTTGGGTTTGAGGAGTAGAGAGCATAGAGAATTGGGGAGATTGTGGTACAAGATGGAGATACAAGTGGGAGAAGAGGCCAGAGCTCTGATCCTGTAGATTTCAGACTTCATCCTGACAGCAGTGGAAGATATTGGAGGGTTTCTGTGTTTTTTTGTTTTTGTTTATTTTTTTAGTGTTGTTTTGAATGACAAGCAGATCTGGATGTTATATACACACAACTGAAAACTGTGACATGTGGATCTCAGCTGTTTCTTTGGTTTCTGCATAATCTTTCAGCAGTGTTCCTCCCCTCCAACACCTGAGATTTATTTAATGAGTCATCTCACTCCTATGATGTGCCTATTCAAACCAAGTGGGCATATTAAAGGTCTTACAAAATGTGCATATGCTCAGGGTTAAATAGAGAATCAGGAAAGGGAGATTTCTTATATTAGTTCATTCTTCAAGATAGTAGCTGCTGGGCTTCTTTACAGGGTAGAGTATGAAGCCCATTCCTTTTTTTTCCTTCTGAATTGCAAACCAGTTGAGGTGATGTATGAGTTAGACAGATGCAGATCAAAATGCTTGCTTTACTATTGGTAAATCTGAGTTGGAGAATACAACTTACATCCAGGTCACAACTGGTCTTCCTCGCAGTGTTCCATGAATTAATTTTACCCATAACTATAGGCCACTCCGTCCCATCAGATCCACTCCCACTTCCCCAACAGCAACCTGTAGAGTCAAATTCTGTTCTAATAAACTTAACCTACAGAGAAACAGGAACTCTTGTGTATCTTGCAGAGGAAAATGGAAAGAAAGAGAGAAGGGAGGAGGGAGAGAGACTCTAGAATCATTCACCTGTCAGGTTTCACTCTTCCCTCCCTAGGGAGGAGTGAGAAGGTATGAAGAAAGAGGCTTAAAGGCTTCTTCCCACATTGTTCCTCTTAGGAGTGTAGTGGACATTTCTTCCCTATTATAGAAACAAGAGAGGGTAAATATATGTCTACACTCCTCCACAGCTATTTAGCTATATTTTCATTTTTGTTTGTTTTATTTTGTTTCTTCATTATCTTTTCCAAAGGATCTGGCCATTTCTACGTGTCTACCATGTAGACATATGTATATATCTGTGTGTACATTTCAGGCAAATTAATACACAGCATCCCAGGTGGAGAAGGATGATTGCTTTTTTCTTTTTGTTAATATAGCTTCAAAATCACATGTTTACATGCGTAAGAATTAAATACAATCAACTCACAATTTTTAAAAACTCTAAAAGGGATAAATAAAGAAATACACATTTCTTCCAAAATGGAACTCGTTTTAAAGTAACACACTTGGTTGCAAAATGAACCCATCTTTCTCTTCTCCATCCCTTTTAGAGTGAGTGCCACAACCACTGTCCACTGGGTAGCCAGAAACCATGGAACCTACCTGGACTCCTACCTGTACCTCACCCTCCAGACTCCAGGAGGCTTTCTGTACTGCATCAATCATGCTTACTTACACTCTAACTTCAGATAGGGTTCAGGCAGTGGGAAGTACTGCAAGATGTCGGGAACAGGAGAATAATGAGGTCAGGGTGTCGGTTTCCTGGGCTCTTTCTTTCATGGCTGCAGGTGGCAGTGGCTGGGTTCCTGGACCCGGGGCAAGAGCCCCTGCTGGGCAGCTCTCAGCTCGGATGTAGACACTCTTTCCGGGTTGAGGTAGCCTCTTGCCCTTCAGTTCTGCAGATACAATAAGGATTCCCCCGTGTTGCTAGCGCTATGGTGGTTTAGCATCTCTTGTTGGGCTCCCCTCATCCTCACTCACCCTTTGTCCTTTCTTAACTTCTACTCCATCAACATCTTTGAGTTCTTTTTCCTGCCATGACCTTGATTGGTATGGGAAGTCATTGTCATAAAGGTGATGAACTGTGTGTAAAATCAAAGCCTAGAATATCTATGGCATTATGGTATATTTTTGGGGAGAATCTCTGAATAAACACAGAAGGTGCCACACAACTGAGAGATGTATGATATTAAATTTTGTGTACTACTTAAAATAACATAATAAAATACTAAAATAAAACAATTGTATTGGTAGAATGAAAGCTATTTGCTTCGTCCCTGCTTAGCGATTGGATTTCACCCAAACTATTCTCAATTTATCCTAGTTTTAATGACATCCAAAAAAAAGGCTCAGGACAAGTAAGGATTTAAACCTCAATTTTGCCTCTCACTTGCTGGGTGACTTTGGACAGGTCATTTAACTCTTCCAAGTCTCGGGTTTCTCATGTACAAAAGGTTTTGAGGGTTGAGTGAGATACTGAATACAGAAAATTTAGCACATTGCCTGACAAGTTTTAAGCACTCATTCATTTTTCTGTTATTTTTACTAATATATCATTATCATCATCATCATTATTATTGCTCAACAGTGGTCAATGTTGATTTATGAGTTTATTTAATGATTTTATGACCTTGATTTCTTATTAGAGTTGGACAAGCAAACACCACCTTCTACCTGACAATTCTTCATATATTCTGTTTATTCTTTACAGCGTTGCTCAAGGCTAAGCTCATCTGCCAATCCTGGCATTAAAGGAAATGTCAATTAGAACCGAGCCTGAGTCTGCCTGTTCTAGAATATTACTTTTTAATTTTTTTTTTTTTTCCCTGTAGGAGAGTGATGATTTCAGTAGTGAAGTCTTTACTTTTGTTAGGTTCACATGGCAATGTGAAGGCCCTAAGGGCAAACACTGTGTCCACAATATCCCTGCTATTTCTCAGCAGGGCCTGGCATGTACTGATGTCTTATGTGTTCATTGACTAAAAGGAGGTGGGACAGGTGGGCAAGAAGAGAGGTTTTCTATTCTGCTCGCTCCCTCTGAGAGTCAAAGCAGAGAGATACGAAGCCTAGTCACACCCTGGTGACTGCCCTTGACAGTGCTGGACTCCTCTCTGGTAACTTTCCCCATCCAGTTGGCTCTTATGAATAATACTAGAGAAAAAAAATAGTTACAACTTTCCTCCATTCATCCTAAAAATCCTCTCTTCAATCCTCTCCTTTGATACCCATCTGCCAAAGGACACCTACTGAGACCATCCTTGATGTCATCTTCAGAACTCTTATGGAGCTTGGCTTTTACTACTTTGTCAGATGGGGCCAGCTGTGTCCTGAAGGGTTTTCCTTCACCCTCTAGAGCATACTGGAACCTCCTGTTGTCTCCTACCCCCTCCTATGTGCTTATGCCTAAACACTAATCACACTTGATTTTAACTGTCTTCTATATTCTATAAAAGCTTATATTCTATATAAGCTCCCTAAGAATAGAAACCATGCTTGTTGTAGGTCATAGACACCACTGTCCTATCTCAATTGCCCAGCATCACTTTCCTAATCTATAAAATTAAGATGTTGGTAAGAGTAGCTCTCCCATGAGTTGTTTTGAGGATTAAATAATAATTACACATAAGAGGATTAAAACAGTGCCTGACACATGGTAAATATGCGTGTTAGTTTTATTATTAAATTATTCAATCTTATAATGTTGATAGTACTTTACAGAAGAGAAAACTAAGGCACACAGAGGTTAAGCAATTTCCCCAAGGTCATGCAGCTCGTAGGAAATAATATATAAATGAGTGGGAAAATATCTGAAACCACCATATTTACAAACTATTTCTTTATTTTTTTTTAACCTCTTTATTGGAGTATAATTGCTTTACAATGTTGTGTTAGTTTCTGCTGTATAACAAAGTGAATCAGCTATACATATACATATATCCCCATATCTCCTCCCTCTTGCGTCTCTCTCCCACCCTCCCTATCCCACCCTTCTAGGTGGTCACAAAGCACCGAGCTGAACTCCCCGTGTGATGCAGCTGCTTCCCACTAGCTGTTTATTTTACATTTAGTAGTGTATATATGTCAATATGCTAACACATACAAACATATGAAATCAAAAAAAAGAAAAAATGGTTCTGAAGAACCTAGGGGTAGGACAGGAATAAAGACACAGTCCTAGAGAATGGACTTGAGGGCACGGGGAGGGGGAAGGGTAAGCTGGGATGAAGTGAGAGAGTAGCACTGACTATTTCTTTATTGGAATGTTCTACATAGTGTTTGTGTCAATAATACATGATTTTAAAGAAACCCTGATTCTTAGAAAAAATACTTAAAATTCTTAGGGACTATATAAAGTATGCTTTTCCTTTTTTAGAGAATAGACTTCTTGTAAATCACATTCTTAATTTAAATGTTGGTAACCTTTGATAGTCCCCTGAGATATAGAATTTATATTAAAAAAATAGAACAAGGACAAAGCAACATAATATGCCTGACAGTTCTATATGACAGAAACCTGGTTTCTATTCTTCAATTCATTGTACCTAAACCTGGGGCAACTGTATTTTCTACGTTAAAGCAAGTTTAATCTTAATGAAATCAGGGATTGACAGATTCAAATGTTGTACAGATTGCTGAGGTGGTAAACAAAGCCAGTGGAACTGGAATGCCACGCAGCATTGAGATAAATTAGGAAGCTACTTGAAAAAGAACAAATTACTTTTGTGACTATTAGATTTACAGAAACAGAAACACTCTGAATTGAAATGAAAGATAAAAATGGTAAAAGAATTGATCTTTAATAGAAATATTTTGAGGCTTTGGAAGACACCGAAAAGGCAGAAAATATTCAGGGAAGCCAAAAAGCTCACAAAATAAAGAAACCAGATCAGAATAGTGTACTATAACAACTAAAATGAATAGTAAGGAAAACACACATTTCTTTTTTACTTTATCTCTAGAAAGAGTTCCATAAGGTAATCACCTAAATTAGTTCGCTTCTAAAAAAGAACAAAACAGAAAATTAAAAACCCAAAACTAAACAAATAAAACACAAGCTAGTGGCTTTTAAATATTTTATTTAAGTTTTGGATTTATTGAATATTGCACTGCATAGTTTAAAAGGTCAACTAGTACTATAAGATTTGTAACAATAATCGAGTTCCTGTACCTTCCTCCACTTTCCCACTCCCAACTTTAGCTCCTAAGAGGCAACCATTTTCTATTTATTTCTTTATTTATTTCATCATTTACCTCCATGTTTCTAGATAAATATATAATACAATTTTATTTAAATATCTAATTAAATCAAATAGGTATAAATAATAATGTAATTAACCTATGTCCCAAATTAGAAGTAAAACACGCCAGCCACAGTTGGACTGCCCTTTCCCAAAGGAAACCACTATCCTGAATTTATTGTTTATTATTTTTATTAAGCTATCGTAATAGCTCCATCTATTTATTTAGTCATCACGTTTTAGAAGGTAAAGTTGATACAAAGTCGATTCTTCTGCTGTAAAAGGGTAAACACTGTTGAATTCCTTTTTATCTGTACATTGAGTGGAATGTTATGGCCCACTTCATTCTCTAGCTATGCAGCTACCTTCAAACATCAGTCAATCAGACACCATCCTAGGCAGACTGGGTCTATAATGAAGCAGGGGGGCATGATGGAAAGAGTGGGGCAGAAGGATGGGTTTGAGTCTCTGCTCCAACACTGAATTTTCTGACAGCTTCTATAACCACTCCAATCGTTAATAAAGGAGGGGTGAGATTTTGGCCCTGGGAAAAGTAAAGACAAGATCTTGAGAAATTAATCAGTGGGAAAGCTAGGAAGGAATGTTTGAGCAATATGAAAGAGCCTTTTAGTCTAGAAATTGTTGTTTCTGAAAATGCTGTTTCTGGATCACTTAAGTGACCACTTAAGACTCACCTAAGTGTTTTTAAAAAATAGGTCTCACTAGAGATCTATTAAATCAGAATTTCTATGGTTGGGGCCTAGAAATTTGCATTTTAACCAGCATACCTTCTCCTCAGATGATTCTGGTAGAAATAAAAGCCTGGGAACTAGTGATAGTGACAATATTATCCAATTTTGAACTATTTATTCATTATATACATACCTAAAGATACAGAGAAGGTTTGCATTTCGGAACTTAGCTTTAGAACAGCCACTATGATATCCTTTCTGGAATCACTGGCTAGAATCAACCTGGTAACAACTTGTTATTCCATCAACAGACAGACAGAGAGAAACAGAGAATCAAAGAGAGAAGAGAAGAGAAAATAAGAGAAGAGAAGAGATTGATTCATTCCAAGAAAAATTTTTAATGAAAAGTTAAATTTAAAAATACATGTAGTTAATTTTTTAGTATGCCTTTTTCATATATTAAGAACATTAAAATAATTTTATCAGTGGAGTACAAAATTGGATTTTTTACCTCTCCTAACATAATTCTGAAAATATTTAAACTATATATTTAAAAATAACATTCCATTTTGTTCAAATATAGCTTATCATCATTGTTTGAGAAAATAAGATAAAGGCCATGATATGTAGTATCTCAAGTAAATTAACTAAAAACCAAGATTTAAGCATTAACCAAGACAGTATTGGTAAATGTCATAGGTAATTTTATACAAATTTTATTATAGATAAATGCCTTCCTGGAGCTGAATGCTTTGCATCAACATTTCCAGGCTTATAGTGCTTGCTAATTATGGTGTTCTGAATTGATTTTCCATAAATATCCACTTAATGTGTTATAGCATTGATTGAAGCAATTATAGAAAGACCTGAAAATCAGAGATAGAGCCTGTGTGGGGGGAAGTAGGGTGAGATATATGATCTTTTCCTAGCCTGCGTATGAAATGAGTCCCATGGCAGCTGGAGGATAACTGGGATTTTTGAATACTGACCAACTCTTGGCGCAGGTGTTTGGAATCCAAAATAATCACCTAAATGTGCATATCTGAGTTTGTCATTACCACTTAGCATCTCTGCTGCCCAGTGCAGGAACACTAAACAAACACAGAGAATTTATGACCAAATTTATAAATTTGCAAGCAAAATCAATTTTTTCAGGGTGTTTGCTTGGAACTGCCTAGCACAGATGGCTAGATGGGCTTGGAAACCACACTCTTTTTTGTCCATTATGCTTGAGAGTCTGGATATTCCCAATTCGTAGCCGTTGAAAATGGTGTGTACTAATAAGATCTCTAGATCCTGAAGACAAGCTTTGAATATTAAGAGATTTTAATGGCAAGCTGAACTGAAAGTTCCTCAAGCATTCCTCCATGAGAAAGAACACTCAAATATAAGCTGCACACTGATCCAAGATTTGGGAATGCCTGCTGTGAGAGACCCTAAGACATGCTATATTGTACTGTAGATTTTTGCCAGTCACTGGGTATCTTCACATCATTAAAGAACTTCTTTTAGAAATTCTTGAGAAGAAGTTAATTTGTAACCTCTAGTGAAGTCCCTTGCAAATAATGCTTCTTGGAACACAGCTTTGTAATCCAGGTGATGAGAGATGGTAAAATCAGTCCTAAGCAACACAATTCACTTGGCAATAACTATATGATGCATAATCATGTTAATTATATTCATTTCTACCATATTTATTACCTCAAATATTATATATTTTGTATTTGTATTATATCATTTGCTTTAAATTGGTAAGTTGAATTTTATTTGAATAACTTATACAGTTTACCTGACTATATAGTAAAGTCCTTGTAGGCAGAAAAAAAAAATGGCCTTAATCTCTTTTTATCAACTATAACAAATAAACTGTACTTTGCATATCTATAATAATAACAATAATAACAGCAAATGTTAATATAGCATTTACCATGTGCTGTGTTTAGTTCTAAATACTTTTTGTATTTATGTATTTAGAATGTATTAATATGTATGTAGAATATGTATTAAATGCTTCATTCAATCTGTGATCCAGAAACAGCATTTTCATTCAATCACAATAACAATCCAGTGCCTTAGGTATAGATATTACCTCCATTTTGCAGATGTGAAAATTAATAACAAAGAGGTTATTCAACTTGCCCTAAATCAGAGCTATGAAATGGCAAGGCTGGGTTCTAAACCCAGTAAGTTTGGCTTCAGAATCTGTGTATTTTAAATCCAAAATATGGCCAAAAGTTTGAAAAAATTTGATGATTTATCTGAATAAGTTTCCTACTTTATATAAGCAAAAGGAACAATCATTCATTCATTCACCAATTGTTTATTGAGGCTCTATGATGTTTGAGTCACTGTGCTAAGCACAGAGGGATTAAAGCAACAGAAGAGTGAGACAAGTACCCTGCCCCATATGGTCCATATCAAGGAGGGACGTAGACAATAAATATGCTCAGCTAGTTTATGTTGGGGGAACAGTGGGCTGTAGTCATGCTGTAGATTTGTTGGCCAGGGAAGACCTCTCTGAGGAGCTGGCAATGACAATGAAAGAGAGAGAAAAGCCAGACGTGCAAAGAGCAAAAAAGATGTTGTCTCACAGTTCTGGAGACTAGATGTCCAAACCCAAGATGTCAGCAGGGCCATGCTCCCTCTGAAACCCAAGAGGAAAGACTCTTCCTAACCTCTTCCAGATTCTGCTACTCCAGGTGTTCCTTGGCTAATGGCAGCATAACTCCAGTCTCCGATCCATTTTCACTTCATTCTCCCCGTGCGTCTTCGCATCATCTTTCCTCTGTGCGAGTCCGCGTCTGAACTTTTCCTTGTTTATAATGTCACCAGTCATATTGGTGTAGAGCCCACTACAAGGACCTCTTTTTAATTTGATTATCTCTGTAAAGACCCTCTTTCCAAATAAGGTCACATTCTAAAGTACTGGGGGTTAGGACTTCAACATAACTCTTCTTTCTGGCTGGGGGTGGGGGAGCACAATTCAACCTGTAACAGTTAGTTTCTAGAATTGAATAGCCACACACATTCTGAGACTATCATGTATTTGTAGCAGGGATTATCTATGAATCTCCCTGTCACCTCAGGGATATTGTCTCTCAGGAAACATTCACTGAGTCTATTTCCTCCTGCATCGTTCAAATATCAATCTTGGTAGTACAGGGAGAGGAAAAATTCTGAATGCCTTGCTCATAAAAATTATTTCCTGAACGACAAATTCAAAATGAAATTCAACACAAGAGTTTTTCACTCATCATCACAGTGGATACAAAGGGTATTGTCAGGAAAGTAATGTCAGTAAGGGGTATTGTCAGAAAAGTAAAAAGATAAATCAAGTTACAAAATAGTAGTATAAATAGACATATAAGAAATACCTGATAGACCATGTTAGAACCTAATAATAGATAAAAATGAAGTGCTACAAGGTTGACTAGGGGACAGAACTTATCTGAAAAGGAAGGTAGTATGGAGATGTGCAATGAAAGATAGCTTGGCAGAGAATTCTAACTGCCCATCACAGATTCATGCTCCCCACTGATCAGGTAGACTTGTTGCTGAGTAGATGCTTCATCAGGGACCACAACTTCTCAAACTCCCTTGAAATTATGTGGGGCCATATGACTAGTTCTCATTAATGAAATGTAGGCAGAAGCAATGTGTGTGACTTCTTTGGGCTTAAGAAACGATATCCTTTCTCTAAAGGTATCCAAGAGAAATCCAAGTTGACCTTAAAAGACTTGTGTTGAAAATGGCAGTCTTGAATGACTTTGTGGAGTAGACTACCACACTCACCACACGTCACCTCACACTAATGACCAAGAACATAGGCATTGAACTACTGTGTGGGTAAAAATTTATTTCTATTGTATTAAGCCAAGAATTTAGGAGTTTGTCTATTTTAGAAGCTAACATTATCCTAACAAATGCAGATGGATATCACTGAAACTGCAAAGAGAATGGTAGAGAGAGGGATTTTATGGTAGGAAGGGAAATCACAGAAATAGGAAGGAAACCAATTTGGCTGAAGCACCTCTACTGGGGTGTAATTGGAGGTAGGCCTAAAAAATTAGGTCTTGATCATATAATGGAGGCTTTTGAATGTCAGAATGAGTGTTCATATTTAATTCATAAGGCAGTGGAGAGCTGTTGAAGGATTATGAGCAGGCTATAATATATTCAAAGGCATTTTTAGCATGTTTTTTCATATTTATTTAAGTATACCATGTCTCTTTGAAGAAAGGATTATAACAACTTTTGAGATATTAATATAGTAGTGATGTATAAGGATTGGATTGAAGGAAAGAGGAAACAAGGAGCTCACATAAAAGATACTTTGGTCTAAGTCAGGGATCTACAAATGTTTCTTAAGGGCCAGATAATATTTCAGGCTTGCAGGCCACAGCTGCTCAACTCTGCCTTTATAATATGAAAGCAGTCATAGACTATACTTAAATGAATAGGCATGGCTATGCTCTGATAAAACTTTATTTATAAAAACAGTTTAATAGCCTGTGGGCTTTAGTTTGCCCACCCCTGGTTTAGATGCAGAGTAACAAGACTTCAACTATGAGACTGGTGGGTAGAAGGTGGAAGGACAAAGGAGGAAAGGAATGCAACACATAGACATCAATCAAACAGAACTTGATGAGATAGTGTAGCACTTTCCATGTTGACTCTAAAATCAGCGTCCCTCTTTCTCTGCTGCTAGACTAGGAGCTCCATGAAAGAAAGGCTAAATTGTATTCATTTTCATATTGAAAACATGGTAAGTACTCAGTGAAATATTTAAGTAACTGGAAAATTTGTAACTTGTTGAATATGGAGAATGAGAAAAAATGAACAAAGACCCAAGGTGTTTCAGAGTGTTTGTTAAGCTTGAGTTAATGGAAAATAGTTGTGCCATTATTAGAAATATTCTGGACTTTGAACAAGTTATCTAACCCTTCCACACCTGGATGTCCCAAAGCCATCTCAAAATTAGCAGGTATAAAATGCCATATTTGATTTCCTTTCCTCCTCCACCTCAAAATCTAACCTTACAGTGCTTCCATCTTCATCAGTGATTTCACCATTTATCCAGTCACTAAAAACAGAAATCCTATGAGCCATTCTTGTTCTCTTCCTTAGAGGAGTACAATTCGGGGAAAAAAATCTAAGTTTTCAGACATGCTTGTGGATCCCACTCTTGAGTAAAGTTTTTTAAAAATCTATTTCTCTCCATTATCATTTTTCATATGGACTGCTACAGAACATCCCTGCTTCCAGTATTGATACCCTCCTTAGATTCTCTACATAATTGTTAAGTCAGTTAATTTTCTGGTTAAAACTTTTCCATGATTTCCCATTGAATTTGGAATAAATCCATACTCCATATCATGACCTACAAGGACATCTAAAATTAGTCTCTTATCCACATCTCCAGTCTAGTGTCAAGGCCAGTCTCCACCTTATCCAATATCGGCCAGTCATTGTTGCTGTCATTTCCTAAAATTCTCAAGCTTTTTTTTGTTTCCAGGTAATTTTGCTTTCCTTCTTTCGGCCTGGTTCTTCCCCCTTCTCTTTGCATATTAGGCAGGTATGGTGGCTTTATGCTTGATGTGTGAACCTAGAATTCCCAGAATTCCCTTCAGTGTATAGTTTTGGGTAAGCCTTGAATACAAGATGTATTTTGCATGAGATTTGAAAAGTGGAAGTGAAGCAGCGGTCACATTTTTAAACTCTCTGCATGATAATGCAGAGCACCAGGAACTACAGCATCTCACTGTTGTGGTGGCTCATATTTTGGGGTGTGGCAGCATCCCGACACACAGCTCCTCCAGCTCTGATCAGATCTCCAACTTTGGCTTCTCTGGGTCAGAGGCACATGTGTGCAGCTGTGGAGAAGGGGCCAGCTATTCCTGCAGGTCACCACAAGATCAAGGTTAGAGTTCTTGAAAGACAGACACAGTTTCAGTAGTCAGTCCTTGTGGTTTCCAGTTTTTCCCTGCAGGCTTCAGTTTGTCCTTGCTCTTGTCTACATTCAGCTTTCCTTTCCTTCGTGACTTCTGGCCTTCATGATTCTACAGCAACATCAGGCTCAACCCTGCAAACAGAGGCAGTAAGCTGCCCAGACTCTCCCGTTGGCTCTCACATTTCCATGAGGACTAAACCCTATAATATATTACTTATTCTCTACAGATAACATAGCAATGCTAGTTATCTGAGTGAATCCCAACTTAGATTTTAGCAAAAATATCAATTCTTAAAGAGGTTTTAAAGAGGTTACTCCTGATTCCTCATCTTAAATAGATCCTCTCTATTTATTTCATAGTATCTATCACAGCTATGGTTATTTATTTTATTGTTGACTCTCTCTTTGCCCCACTAGAAAGCAAGCTCTATGAGGCCAGTAATTTGTTTGTCTTGTTGAACAATGTATCTCTAGGATGTATCACATTGCCTGGTATACCGAGACAATCAATAAATATTTGTTGAATTAATGTGGCATCTTTTGAGTGCAGGGATAATGCTAAGAAATTAAATAGGGATCTGAGCTAGAGACAAATTAAAAATGTTTGCAAAAACATTGTAATTCAATGAAGATATAAATAAAATGGTTGCCAAGGATCAGTGAAGACCCTGCCAAGGTCAAATAGCATATCTGTCTATCTTCGTATCTACTACTTCGTATGACTTCTGGTCTTCATGATTCTACAGCAACATCAGCCTCAACCTGATTCATTTATTTATTCATCAACCTGATTCATTTATTTATTCATCAACCTGATTCATTTATTTATTCATCATCTACCTACTTATTTATCTATCAGCTTTCATTTATAATAATGAGAAAAGATAGCATTACTAAGACATTTGAATTTTTAAGATATTAGCTAATACAGTTTAGGAACTCAATTAGTGGCCTTCATTCTATTTGATACATTTTATTTTGGCAGTAAATAGGAACAGATTGTACTCCCCCCCTTCTACAATTTTCACTTTACTTGAGGTAAATAAGTATATTGAGGACAGCTGCATCACAGGATCTGCATTAAATGTCTATAGTGATAATCACATGCTTGTGACCAGCTCACATTCATTCGCAACCTGTCACTTCTGCTTTGGTCTAAATCACAATATTAAGCACAATGGCAGATACTCTGGACTTGATAGTGAGGCCCCTTTTTTCTGAGATTAAGTAGAACCTCTCAACAAAGCCTTTCTCTTTTCCTGCTACAGTCAAAATGGCGGCAGCCTCTACTTGAGCCCTCAAGACTGGTAGTCCACCATTGGTTAGGAACCTCACCCTGTGCGACACCTTCATTGGCTTCAGGAACTCTAAGGCCATTGTATAAACCAGCTTGGTCCTTTACTGGGAAAGCAGCATGTCCTGGGAGATAAGTGGGCTGGATAGAATGTGATCTGCCTAGTTGAACATGCTAATCTAGAGTTTGTCTTGCTGTATCATGTGTTACAAAGGTTTGCCTCAACTGCCAGTCTTCTCAGATTTAGAAAGAATTCTAGATAATGTAACTTGCCAGCCTAAATCAAGATTTCTTAACCTACCACTGTTGACGATTTGGGGCAGATAATCCCTTTTTGTGTGTTGTGGAAGCGGGGGAAGGAGAGAGGATGTCCTGTGAGTTGCAGATGTTTAGTTCCATCCTTGGCCTGTATCCACTAGCTGCTGGTAGCACCTCTGACCATAATTATGCCAAACGAATATGTCACCAGGCATTGCCAAGAGCTCCCCTTAACTAAGATTGCAGCACCCATATTTCTTCACCTTCTATGACTTCATCTGTCAGAGATCCATTTCCTAGCAGGGGAATCAGATATGTAACACTTCTGACTTATTAAATTTTCCTGCCTTATCAACTCAGTTCTTCTCCTGTTTTATTTGCCTCTTCTTCTCAGTCATTGTTAGATGAGTTAAAGTGAGATTCTGGTTGATTTCTTGGATTATAAATGAAGTCAGATAATCTTTATTAATTTCTGATTATATATTGCTTCCTTATGAATTCAGTTTACCTGCTTCTAGGTCTTTAGGCTCCATCTATGAAGGATAGGATATTATAACTCATCTTCCAGTTCAAATATAAAGCTCTAGTATAGATTTCACAGATCCAAGGTTAGAAATTTAGAATATAAACCCAAGACCTGTCTTCTGTTACATATACATGATCAAGGCCCGTGAGGCAGTTCTGCCCAGGATCTTCGCTTATAACTTAGGATGAGCCTTTCTGGCTTATACACAGATGACAGCAATGCTCCACTCTATGCCTATTCATTTTTCTGTGTTCCTATTCACAATCCCTTTTTGCCAACCTGAAATAATATCCCGATATAGATTTAACAATTCCTCTTAGAAAATGCTTTATATCTTGTGTCCTGCTTATTTCCTAGTCTCCCAGTTATAGTCAAGTGTTTCTAGCATGCTATCTCTTTGCCCCTTTAAAAAGAATTCCAGTTTATTAAGAAAATGGACTTATACTGAGGCTTAATTTTTAAAACAGCAAGTTATTTCGCTAGGGATTTTTGGAAAATTCCTCATTGATGAGACATAAATCTCACTCTCCAATCAGAACATCCAGTCCAAAACTGAAGTCTTCCAAAAATTATTTCAATTGTAGTGTGTTCTGCACAGTCTTTATTAGTCTGAGTCCAATCAAGAGATAGAAACCACACATCAATTTAAACAGAGAGGTTTAATATAAAGTTTGATTAGACTATGGTAGAAGAGTAAATATGAAGACATAACAAGAACTCTGAAACGTATCCTAAGGCTGAGGGAGAGTGTTTGAGGAGGGACAAACTTGGAAGAAGATTTTCCTCCCTGTTATGGGGCAAATTGTGTCCACCAATATGTTGAAGTTCTAATCCCCAGTACCTCAGAATGGATGACCTTATTTGGCATAGAGTTGCTGAGATATAATCAGTTAAGATGAAGTCATACTGAACTGGAGTGGACCCCTAATCTAGCATGACCAGTGTCCTTATAAGAAGACCACCATATGAAGACAGAGACATACAAGAAGAATGCCATGCGACAAGGAAAGCAGAGATTGGAGTGAAGCAACTGCAAGCCAAGGCACACCAAAGATTACTGCCAAACCATCAGAAGTTAGGAAGAGTCAAGGAAGAATTTCCCTACTGGTTTCAGAGGGAGCATTGACCTGCCAACACCTTGATTTCAAACTTCCAGCCTCCAGAATTGTGAGACAATACATTTCTGTTGTTTTAAGTCACTCAGTTTGTGGTGCTTTGTTAGAGTAGCCCTAGGAAACGACTAGACTCCCAAAATCTGAAATCAGACCTCACTGGAGAAGGTGAAGTTGCAGCCCACAGGATGGAGAAGTTGCTCAGGATACAGCCCTCTGTGGCATAGGTGAGCAGAAGCTACTGAGTGGAGAGGAAGTTGGGACACTGATCTGGGCATGAGTCTTGAATCAGACATTGTTTGTGTTGAGAGGGCAAGAGCAGTGTCATCACTGGGCCATGCCAGGTCTATGAGATCCCCAAGGGACTGCCCCTCTGGCACATGGCTAAGGCAAAGCACCACTGGATGTCCCTGCACACACACACACACACACACGATGGACCATGCAACAGAAGCAAAGAAAAAGCAAAACACAGCACAGCAGAACAAGAGCCACCTCATTCCTCCTGCAGTGTTCCACCACCGCCCTCTGCTGTCAGTACTTAACATCATGCTCACTGTAAAGGAGAAATGCTTGAAATACTTAAGGAGCCCAATCCATTGAAGCCGAGAAGGTACTGAAGGGTGAATTTGGAGCTGTGAGACAGTAAATTGAAAACTGCTTTACAGAGTTCTTTATTTAGTATTAGTAGCATTCCAAGGATAATCATGGATTTTTGCTGATGATATATCCCCATTTGTACCCTTCTAGGTCAAGCATTAAGCAGTGATGATGATATACATTGCTAGCTCATACCAAGATGATGGATTTGTTCTGTTTATTCAGTTATATGTATATGTGTGTGGGTGCACAACTGGTTATTGATTGTTAGGTCTAAAATCCATCTTATGTCTCCCAAAATACAATAAGTAGGAGCCAGGACCCTCATGAGCTAGGCTCAGAATGATAACATGGTCGAAAGAAAATAAACCCTTCAACCTAAAGTAATAAAATTCTTAAATCACCTTCAATCCAAAAGTAAGGTTGAAGGCCCAACATCAAAAAATGGGCAGTAAAGTCAGTGGAATAGTTCATGGTTACATTTTGTGCACCAGATGTGCTGCTTTAATCCATATACATAAAAAAAAATTGTGACTTCCTTCAACATGAGTGCAGAAACCAGTTCTTACGATTTTTTGTACCTCTCATATCACTTTGTCCTGAAGAATTTTGGTTACATAAGCACTCAAATAATGGTTTTCACTTACAGAAAATAAAGGACTTAACACTTTTATATTCATCAATTATACATTGTTGTGGTCTGAATCTTATAGATAATTTGCCTTTGCTAAAATGTTTAAATTATCCTAACTATTCTCACAGATATAAGTCACTCTTTGGAACAGTGATTATAAATTTTATTTATATACAGATGTAGTGACCAAAAATTATTTCTAATAGTGACCACCGTGACAAATATTTAATAATAAAATGATATGTTTCCTAGGGCTGCCATAACGAATCACCACAGCTGGGTAACTTAACAGAAATTTATTCTTTCACAGTTCTGGACTCTGGAAATCTGAAATCAAGAAGCCATGCTCCCTCTGAGACTCTGGGTAGAATCTTCCCTTGCCTCTTTTTAGCTTCTGGTGGTGGCTTTCAATCTTTGGCATTCCTTGAGTTGTAGCTGTTATAACTCCAGTTTCTGCCTCCATCTTTATATGTCATTCTTCCTTCTGTGTCTCTGTGCCCAAATTTCCCCCATCATATAAGGACACTGGTCATTGGACTAGAGCTCATCCTAATCTAATATGACCACATCTTAACTTGATTACATTGACAAAGACCCTATTTCTAAATAAGGCCACATTCAAGGTACAGGGTATTAGAACTTGAACATATCTTTCTGGGTACACGATTCAACCCACAACATAAAGCAACTGGAAATTAATATTTGTTAATTGGTTCTTTGCCTCATACTGTCTTCTTTTTGCTTAAAATGATCAAAATTTAACATGCAACATTTAAAAAAATTTGTCTATAAAATTAATTGCCAAAATTGTGGATTGGGCATAAAATCAGAAATAAAATTGAAATTCATTATATTATAGCATTATTCATCAAGGAGCTTTTAAAATTTGGTTCCTTTATAACACTTTTTGTAGTGGCTAAAAAGAATTTGTATTAGGCATATGAAAGGGTGATTGATAGAGGATGAGCCAAGAAAACATGGGTCCACGTCCTACAATATGAAACATTGAACCACAGCCTTGTGAATAGAAGAGAATGAAATTGCTTGTCCGGGTACACTTAGGAAAACACAATTCCAATGTTATGAAAATAAGTGACCATAGGGCTCTGGTTTTATGAAGCAGAGAAGGATTCTGTAATCATTATTTAGCTCAGAATCTCACTTTATGTTGTGTATCTCTAACTCTTGTTTCATGAAGCTACACTGACCCAGGAAGAGTGGAAGATGGGATTGAGGAAGGAATATTGAGAAGGCCCTTGACTTAGCAACAATTACTAAATACAGATATTGTGGCACTCCATATTTCTTACTTTTTGAAACCAGTTTGAATGGCTCTTACACAGTTCCATGTCAGTGCAAATGCTTCATTGTTGCTTCCACAAGTATTCCTCTTTTAGCCAATGAAATTTTCCTGTAGATCAATTTAACAATCCTTATGCTTTCCCAGTCAGTCTCCTTTAATTTTGGGTCAAGAATCATAATCCTTGTGGCCTGTTATTCCAAGAGATTGCTTCATTTTAATCCAGAAGTCTTAGAGATTCTTGGGGAAATGATGCTTTGGGTGATTGGACCTGATATCTATGAATTTAAAAGCCACTTTAGCTAAGAAGACTAACAAAACTAAATTGTGAAATTGCAAAACTGATAATGTTTATAGTGTAATGAATTCTCTATTTTGTCAAAAACTCTAGTTTAGGATAGCCATTCATAAAAATTTAATAGCAGAGACAGTTTTCAAAAATACTGATTTCCGGTTCTGTGCATTTTCTTTCATTCAGAGCATCTCTGGATAAAAATTGAAAGTGCTTTTGGCTGCAGTGAACGTTAACAGTTGCCTCTTTCTGTACTTTCCCATATTATCAGGCTTTGAGGACTTTTTTAAGCTGCTAATAAGACATGACCCTGAACAGGGGCCCTGTTTCTGGTTTCGTATTCTCAGAAAGACATATCAGTTTAGGCAGAAACCCTGCTCTTTTCCCATTTGTGGGTTCTTTCCTTTCAGGAGAACTAGACAGCTTAATATTGGTCCACTCCTTTTCAAAACCCCCTTTTGTATTATATAATTCTGGAGTCATTAAATCTCTATATAAAGTTAATGAAGCATTACAAATTGAGAAGGTAACCAGATCCTAAAACAGGTCTTAGCTAAAATTTATTATCAGTTCCATGCATCATTTTCTGTTACTTCTCTAAGGAGAAGTAACTTCTGAATTAAAGTTTAATTTATTGATCTCCTAATTAAATATCATAATCAGAATATAGAAATGTAAAATTTAATAGTCCTTAGTATTCAATTAAAATTAATTGTTTCCATATAAAAATTATGAACTATTTAAGAGTGTTATTAAAATTTAAGTAAGCGAAGAATTCTGTTACTTCACATACATTTTATTTAAAATTGAATTACCACTTATCTGTATTTTTAATTAAAAATTATTAAAATAAAACTTAATTTTCTTTCTGGGTTATGTTGTTTTATTATTTTATTTGATAAATAGTTTGCTACAGATTCAGTTTTAGACAGGTAAAATACTAAGCTATATAGCATTGCTCATGTTACTATATGTACAGGTCATTAATATGCATGATTCCCCTTTTAAGCAGAATTGACAAGACCTTTGATATGAAGAAGGTTGCATTTTTGTGTACTTGAGATACTGACTAAAACAGAAAGAGAGGAGAGACAAAGTAAAGAAAATAGGAGCTAAAATGTTACATGGATTATATTGATTCATAAACAATCAGTGAACAAGTGTTGATGCTTAGAATTTAGATATTCATTTAGATATTCAAAGGATAAAGGGATAAAGGTATGAGGACAGATATGTTGCCTGACATCAGGGATTTTTCAGTCTACATATGGAGACAAAATTGATATACATTAAAATAAATGAACCATATAAATGAGTATAAAGTAAGAGATGATGAATTGGGTAGTTCATATTATATGTCACTTTGAATTCAAAGGAGCCAGTAATGATGGACTTCATCCATGAGAGTGAGTTGTAATATTGTAAAAAATGGAAGAATTATTGGCATAAGAACTAGAAATTATAAGTTATAATGCTACCTCTGCCACTTTTTACCTATGTTGCTTGAGAAAAATTGCATACTCTTTCCAACTTCTAGTTTTCTTATCTGTAAGTTACAGGACTCCTTTTTTACAACAGCAAAAATGACTGTATGGTCTAAAGAATAAGCTGTCTACAAGCAGATCATTGATAAGCTACCATAAATTATATTTAAAGAGTCGAGCTCCCAGGGAAATCCCCAAGGGTCAGAAAAAGAAGGATGAGAAGGAGCAGTAGAAGATGAAGAAGAGAATTTGAATAGTGCCCCCAAGTCAAGTGTAGCTAAGGCCTATATGGAAGCAAACATCAATAAGGGAGTTGAGATAGCTGAGATCAGATAGGAAAGGTAAGCCTGCATTGTCACAAGGTGGAGAAGCCAACCTGATATTCTGCATTAGTCTAGAGCAATTAAAGTGAGGAGTTTTAATTCAGTGGCCGTCTTGACCCAAGTAGAAGTAGATCCAAATCCTCTTTACAAGAATGTAATCTAAATTTAAGTCCTAAGGATTCCTATATATTAACCTAAACCAAATATGTGGCCACAATTAAAAAAAAAAAAAAAAAGCTAACATTTAAGTATGTTAAGCACCATGAGTGAGAATTAATATAAAAAATATATTTAATGCATAAATACTTAAGATTTGCTAATTATCAGGTTCAGAAGATAAAATAAATATGCATAAGTAAAATGCAAAATTTTAAAAATCAGGAAGGACAAAAAATTGCCAAAAACTGGTTGGCAAAGAACAAAATATAATGCTTAGAAATAAAATTAGAACAAAGTATAACTTTTAGAAATTAAAGTACAACTTTTAAAAATTAAAAACATAATCATTGGCAAGACGAATTCAAGATATGAGTTATATATATAGCAGTTTAGACACAGATTAAAAGAGAATTCATGAAAGTGAAAATAGAGCTGGAAAAATGACTCATGATTTGCTGCTTAAGAAAAAAGGAGATGGAAATTATGAAAGAGTTTAATAGACATGGAACACAGAGTGACAAGTTTCATCAGTAGAAAAAGTATGAGAGAGATAATACTTGAAAGACAATGTTAGACTTTATTTTTAAGTAAACCAAACCTATGAGTTCACCAGCACAAAGTTTACAAGTTATATAAAGTAGAACAAACAAAAATAAATTGGCACCTACAATATTGTAGGGAAGCTGCAAAACAAACAAAAAGAAAAAAGAGGAAGAAAGGAGAGAGAGAGAGAGCTCATGAAAAGATGGAAGAGGAAGAGGAAATGGGAGGAAGGAAGGGAAAAAGAATGGAGGTAGGGAGGGAAGGAATGAAGGGAGGGAGGGAGGAAGGGAAAGAAAGGAAGAAAGGAAGGAAGGAAAGAAGGAAGAAAAATGAATGATTGAATTTAATGAGAGAAAGATAAAATGAAAATATCCTTATAATAGGCAAACAGGGACAAGGTTCAGCAAACTTTTTCTGAAAAGGGCCAGAGAGTAAATGTTTTAGGCGTTGTGTGCCATGTAGGATTACTGTCGCATATTATTCTTTTTTCATCCTTTAAAAATATAAGAACCATTCTTAGCTTGAGAGCCATATAAGAACAGGAGACAGGCCATTAGGTGTAGTTTCCCAATCTCTGTTAAAAGGACCTAGAAACAAAAGAAAGATCACCTAAATGACAACAAACTTCTCTATAGCTATAATGGAGTCAGAAAACATTGGACAAATATCTTTAAATTGCTAAGAGAAGTTTACAGTCCACTTAGAAGTATGTCGTCAGCAATATTGTCTTTTTGGAATAAGAACAAACTTTTAAAAATAGATAAGCAAAAGCAGAAAATTCACCATCAACAGATCCTCAGAGACATTCTATAAAATAAATATTCAAATGACAGTCACTCTAGCAGAAAAACTCAAAAACAGAAATTAATTTACCTACACAAAAAATGATATATTTTCCAAATATAATAATAATGATAGTGTCTAAATTATGCAATTACAAAAAATTTAAAATAAAACAGAAGTCAATACTGGCCAACAAATAGCATATAACTAAAGAGGGTGGTGGTCAGAGTTCAAGTACCTAGTTTCTTGTATTTTTTTTCAAGAGGATGGCCAAAATATTGATTAACCTTTTGATTAACCTAGGCTTGAGGTCTAAAAATATTAAATTCTATAGTATGTTTTCATACCTACTAAAAGAATAAAAACAAAGTTTATAGATCTCAAATTAGTTGTGGAAAAATATGAAACAGAATAAAAGTATAAATTAAAATTTGCAGTCAATAAAAAAAATATATAGATGAAAAGGAAAAATGAGAACAAAATAAAAATTAAAAAGTAAGATGTTAGTAATCCAAAAAAAATTACAATGAGCCTAATATTATTTTCCTTATTATAATGGTATTTTAAAGATATATTAAGGATAAATCTAGTGAAAGGAGAGATCTCCTGGTCAAATATAATATTATTATTTACAAACATTAGGCAAAATCATAATAAATGCATTTCTGCCACTAGATGACTGGTGAGCTGTGTCTCTGCTACAGTCCCAACTTGCCACTTGCCTAGTCCTGCTGTTAGTTCCATTGATGGTGACACTGACTCTCTGCCCACCTCCAGAGAGCAAGCTTCCCTACTTTTCTCCTTTAACTGGAAAGGGAAACTCTCCTAGAAACTGAACTGCTTAACGCCCAGCTGCAGATCCCAGCCTCCGGGCACATCTTAAAAGAGGAAAAGTATTCCCCCTCCTTCCTGTCTTCCTATCAGAGATGGGTTATGCCCCATCTCCATAGTCCTACAACAAATTTATTTTATCCCCTAATTGACTGTATGCCCTCCTTCCAGCATTTGTTTATCAGATTTAATTGAAACCCAATGGTTTTTAGAAAAAATTTTTTCCTATGTGATTACCAAAACACATAGTGGATAGATGCTCTTTCAGGCAGGTAATAATAATGAAGTAACAGTAATAAAAGAACCACTTGTTTTTATAGCGAACTGCTTTAAAATTTCCTAATCACTTACATATATGTCCTCATTTGATGAGACTTTTTTCTTGATTATTTTATAAAAATATTTTCCATATCATCTTGTTTTCAAAACAAAATTACTTGCCTCCCTGGAGAAAAGACAGCCTCTTCAATAAGTGGTGCTGGGAAAACTGGACAGCTACATGTAAAAGAATGAAATTAGAACACTACATAACACCATACGCAAAAATAAATTCCAAATGGATTAAAGACTTAAACGTAAGACCAGATACTATACAACTCTTAGAGGAAAACATAGGAAAAACACTCTTTGACCTTAAACCACAAGATCTTTTTTGACCCACCTCCTAGAGTAACGGAAATAAAAACAAAAATAAACAAATGGGAGTTAATTAAACTTAAAAGCTTTTGCACAGCAAAGGAAACCATAAACAATACAAAAAGACAACACTCAGGGTGGGAGAAAATATTTGCAAATGAAACAACAGACAAAGATTTAACCTCCAAAATATACAAACAACTCATAGAGCTCAATATCAAAAAAAACAAACAATCCAGTTATGGGCAGAAGGCCTAAATAAGTCATTTCACCAAGGAAGACATACAGATGGCCAAGAGGCACATGAAAAGTTGCTCAACATCACTAATTATTAGAGAAATGCAAATCAAAACTACAATGAGGTATCACCTCACACCAGTCAGAATGGCCATCATCAAAAAATCTAGAAACAATAAATGCTGGAAAGCGTGTGGTGAAAGGGGAACCCTCCCGCACTGTTGGTGGGAATGTAAATTGATACAACCACTATGGAAAACAGTATGGAGGTTCCTTAAAAAACTAAAAATAGAACTGCCATATGACCCAGCAATCCCACTACTGGGCATATACCCTGAGAAAACCATAATTCAAAAAGAGACATGTACCACAATGTTCATTGCAGCTCTATTTACAATAGCCAGGACATGTAAGCAACCTAAATGTCCATCAACAGATGAATGGATAAAGAAGTTGTGGCACATATATACAATGGAATATTACTCAGCCATAAGAAAAAATGAAATTGAATTATTTGTAGTGAGGTGGATGGACCTAGATAGAGTCTGTCATACAGAGTGAAGTAAGTCAGAAAGAGAAAAACAAATACCATATGCTAACTCATATATATGGAATCTAAAAAAAAATGGTACTGATGAACCTAGTTGCAGGGCAGGAATAAAGAGGTAGAGTTAGAGAATGACCTTGAGGACATGGGGCAGGAGGGAGAAGCAGGGGCAAAGTGAGAGTAGCATTGACATATATACACTACCAAATGTAAAATAGATAGCTAGTGGGAAGCAGCCGCATAGCACAGGGAGATTAGCTTGGTGCTTTGTGATGACCTAGAGGAGTGGGATAGGGAGGGTGGGAGGGAGGCTCAAGAGGGAGGGGATATGGGGACATGTGTATGCATATGGCTGATTCTCTTTGTTGTGCAACAGAAACTAACACAGTGTTGTGAAGCAATTATACTCCAATAAAGATCTACTAAAAAAATTACTATGACTAATAGGGGGTAAATATATAAGATAAAGAAAAATGCTCCAGCAGGTTTTTTCATTGCCACAAGTACACCCAGAGAATTAGAGAATTGGGAAGGCTCATTATGGTGGTCATCTGACTTCCTAAAACTCCTTTTTTTTCTTTTCCATTATGGCTTATCACAGGATATTCAATATAATTCCCTGTACTATACAATAGGACCTTGTCATTCATTCATGCTATATATATAATCATTGGCATCTGTTAATCCCAAACTCCCAATCCATCCCTCCTCTGCCTCCCCCTCCCCCCACCTTGGCAACCACAAGTCTGTTCTCTATGTCTGTGAGTCTGTTTCTGTTTTGTAGATAAGTTCATTTGTGTAATATTTTAGATTTCACATATGAGTGATATCATATGGTATTTTTCTTTCTCTTTCTGACTTACTTTGCTTAATATGATAATCTCTATGTTCATCCATGTAGCTGCAAATGACATTATTTCATTATTTTTTATGGCTGAGTAATATTCCATTGTATATATGTACCACATCCTCTTTATCCATTCATCTATCAGTGGACATTTAGGTTGTTTCCATGCCTTGGCTATTGTGAATAGGGCTACTATGGACATTGGGGTGCATGTATCTTTTCTAATTAGAATTTTGTCTGGATATATGTCCAGGAGTCGGATTGCTGGATCATATGGTAGTTCTATCTTTCATTTTTTAAGGAACCTCCATACTGTTCTCCATAGTGGCTCTACCAATTTATATTCCTACCAACAGTATAGGAGGGCCTAAAACCCCTTTTTTTTAAAAAAGAAGAAGATGCAAGATCCTAGAAATAGGGAATGTAAATCACAGAAGGGCAAAAGGAATTCCCAGGACCAGAGCAGAGGGAGGTCCCAGGATAACACAGCCACAGGCCTGGGAGCCAAAAAAAAAAAAAAAGTGTGGTATGAACAGATAACATGAGATCCAACCTCTTACCAATGTTTAAGTGTACAGTATAGATGGTTCACTATAATCACTGTGTGTACAGCAGACCTCCAGAACTTAGTCATCTTATGTAACTAAACTTCATACCCATTGAACAGCAACTCCCCATTTTCAAAACTCTTAAAGAATTCAGATTCACTGAGGATGCTTTAACGTTTTATAGAGGGAGGAAAGAAGTTTCAAGGAAAGAATTGTGAAGAAAAGATAAGAGATAACAGCTATCTGATTGTTGCAATATTGATACAATGCTGAGAAAAAAATATATGTTGGGCATTCCAATAGATCTCAAACTGAGCTTAGAGAGGTCAATTTGCCTCTGGTCTTTCTGTTTTTACTGGGGTTTTTTTGTACAATTCCTTCACTCTAGAACTCACTGCTGCTTTCAACTCTTGGAGTTATTTATTTAGCTAGAATTGCATAATCTCCTTGGTTTCTGTAGTGTAAGTTTTCTATCACCATCCAACTTGATATTTGTACTGCCCAGTCTGTCCAGGCTCTTTAATGTGCCTCTGCTCATACATTTATTTTTATTTTTTGCTTTTCATACATAACCATATGTTTTTATTTTACATAGGTGAAACGAGGAAGGCCAACCCTTTTCCTAAAGTCTGTTAAATAAAATGTTTACTAGCTTAAAGAGTGAACTCAAAAAGATGAAAATCATATTTGAATCTATATTCCCTAGTTGGTATCTTGCCTTTGAACAGGAATTCTGAATCTCATATTCTTTTATTAAGTTCTCTGGCCCATCACATCTCTTTTCTCTGTTTCTCATTGCAATAGAAGCAAGCCATTTTAAAGCAAGCCCTGCTGTGTATGCATAATAAAAACCCTTTAGAAAAATCCCTTTTTAACAGATCATTAAATATTATTGTTTGTGAGGGGGTAAAAATCCAAGATTCCAGAACAAACACATTTTTATTCTTTTGTTTTAATTTTTCTATTAGGATACTTAAACAGAAAGTGCATGCTATTTCTAAAATAACAACCCCCCCAAATAAAATCCACATTCAAGGAAACTGAATACCTCTTAATAAACAGACAAATAAACGAACAAACAAATGAATAAAATCCTTCCCATATTGCCTAGAGATTTAGCTTGTGTATTAGAGGTGGACCTTCACCTAATTTGAAATTTTATATCTTGACATCAGTTATCAAGTCAGAGCTGACAAGCCCGGTAGAAATAAACATATCCTCCCTAGTTTTATTTCTAATTTCTAATATGATGATGCAGGCTTTGCTTTCTTCAGTAGTTGCAGTATCTATAAGTGGGGGAGATTCCAGCTGAATTTTATGAGGATAGATGAGTGAAAGGGCAGGACAGTATATCAGTTAGAGTTGAGAGACACAAGGCTACAATAACTGCAGCCCAATTATTCCAATCCTAGGCAAGATCTTTTTCTTTTCGGATGAAAAATTTGCATACATTGTATTTTTGGAGCATACGAAACTTCTTATTTAGGGTTACTTTACAGTTTTCAATATACTTTGTAATTCTATCTTGAGACCTGATATGATGATCCTACTTAAGGAATGCATAATTTTATGGAAGTAGTGTTAAGAGGTGGAGGTACAGATTCAAAAGCTACTCATTAAGATGTATTCTGGTGGTGGTGCAGTTCTCTGACTATCCCTGTGGCTCTGCTCCCAGGTAATTACTTCCTCTGCTAGCAGCTGCCAGGAAACACGGGGCAAATATGAGAGACGACACCGATCGGTATTGACTCAGTAAAACTGTTGTAAAAATAATTAGCAACAGTGCCTTTGGTTAAACACTGAATGCAATTACTGTATTACAGTTATGGCAATGATTAGAAACTGTTTCCACAGAGAATATAAGTGAATAGTACAGGGATAATTGCTGGAGTAATTGAGAAATTTTCTTTCTAAGAAAGCTGAGTGGAACCTCTTCTTAAAGGCTGTGTTCGCCTTTTATACTCAAAGAGTAAAACTCTGTAATGGACACAGGATTTCTTAGCCTATCACTATTTCCTGGGGCTTCTTTCAATATTGGTCTCTTGAATTCTACCTGAACTTCTGATGTCACCAAATAGGTCAAGTGTGATCATCTCAGCCTGGTCTATGTACCTCTGATTCTCATCCCTGCTTACTCTGCCTGTGTTTATACGGCTAGCACCTCAGCAGCAAACCATTCCGCATGCTTGGAGCACCTAATAAAACTCCTCAGGCAAAGCAATTTCATCCTTCAACATTATCTTACGCTTCCTGTAGAGAACAGTGTTTTTTGTGTTTCCGCTACAAAGTTTTTAATGTATTATGTTCAGTGTTGATGTAGCAGTTGACATAGGTGTCACGTGCTGGCAGATTTTTACCCTCTCCACAGAATTAAGGAAATACATGTTTGTTTAAGAACATTAACTCTACATGTTGACACACACATTTGGTGAGAAAACAATTTTGTATTCCAATAATATAGGACAGAGGAGAAGGATGTGTGAGGAGTTTTCAATTAGGATGGGAATCAGGTGGACAGAGTGGAAGTGGGTTACCAGTTAAAATAGGGAATAGAGTGAAACTCACTGAGAAGAATGATATTGATCAAATACATGAAAGAGATTGTGTAACATGATATACCATTTATAGCCTGCTTTACCATTTGCATTGCATTTAAAGATTTAATCAGTTATTTAGTTAGTTTCTTCCTTTTTGGGACTAGATCTTCAAGTTATTTCCTTTTTAAAAACTGTATTTATATACATCTGTTCATATTTTCTATTTTTAGTAAGTGAAACTTGGTAACATACATTTTAGAACATTAATTTAAAATTTATTGATATAAATTTACTAATAGTATATTTTATCACTTTATAGTCTCTCTAATTCTAATTATTCTCACTTTCTCATAATTAATGATGTCTTCTGTTTTCTCTTCATTAGATGTACCGCAAGATTGTGTATTTTTTTTAACAGCCGTCTTTTCATTTTCTAAAGATTTTTGTTTCCTTTTTTGTTATTTTCTGTCTGTCTTCTATATTAAGCTCCTATTCACTTTGTGTTATTTTGCTATATTCCAGTCCCTTGAGTTGAATGCTCAGCTCATTTATTTTTATTCTTTTTAATTTTTGTATTAAATATATTTAAGGATACATTAATTTTTACTCTGAGTATCACTTTCTGTAAGTTCTACAGATTTTGGTATGTGGTAACCTCATTTTTCTACATTTTAAAATAAATTGGTTAGTCTTTTGTTGAGGTAACTTGCATGGCCCAGTGCCAACTGAAAAAATTAGGTTTCCTGTTCAGAAAGCAGAAAGAAAGAGCCACTGAAGTACTAAAATATAAAGCTTCTTCCTTTTATCTGTGGTCGCTCTCACAACTTGTTTTTTATTTGATATTAATGCTGTTCTAAGTAAAGAAAATGTAGTTTTAAATTACTAGCATGGATTTTACTGCTTATATTGTGCAATGCCAGTTTTAAATGCAAATATTAGAGCATTAAACTGGTATGCAGAATCACCAAAATTACACAACTGGTATTTCATTGCCCATACATGTATATGCATATCTTTCTTACTAAAAGAGTAAAAAATAGTGCACAAAACTAACAACATTTTTATTCCGCTTCTTGATATGTACACATTCTGCCAACACAATACCTTTGCCTTACTAATGACTAAAAAACTGAAAGAAAAAAGAACTATGGATTCCCCTATCTTTCCTTTCTTTCTATGCTATTATTTTTAGCATAATGATAAGTAAGAAAGGATATAATAGGATTCCTTGGTCATTCTTGTTGGTTAGACTGCCATTGCTTTCCCTCTGCATTCAAGTAAGTTCTGGTTGGAACAGAGAGCATGGCCTCTAGGGGCTGTCAGAACCGCATCCTCCCCTTTCCTGCTCCCTTACTCAGTGTTAATGTAAGATGTTTATACTTGCTTTGAGTCTCACTGAACTCTTACAATCATGAGGCATCCAAATGCTATATGCAAATAGAGTGGCAAGGAAATTGGCCACTCATGCTTGTCTCTGTTTACACATATGCTCCCTTGTTCTACTGGACTCCACTCACAAAAGTTTAAAGAGTAAATTATTTTTCTTAAATGAATATCCATCTTTATCACTATATAAATTAAATGTCATTGTACATTCTCTATATTTCTCCCATTGTCTAGCAAGATGTCTTCCATGTATTGGCTCTCAATAAATATTTATTAAATTTATTAAATCAACAAATGAATGAGCTGAGTTTCATTTTTGCTACAGTATAATTTTGACAAATTCTTTCAGTGAGGACTTACGTTGAATAACTCCACAAATAACCCCTACATTTGAATGCTAAGATAACTGGGAATAGGTCTTGAAGGATAAACTATTTTTTCCTAAAACCTTCCAAGGTTTTGCCTCATGGTCTTCTAGAGATCACAGTGGTCAGTGAAGTTTTCAAGCTCAAATTTTTCCTTAATCTTTTGTCTGTAGGATGTTTTATTTTCCTCTGAACGTTTTTAGGATTCTCTCTCTACCCTTAGAATTCTGAAAATTCACTGTGATGCATTTAGGTTTTTTTTTTTTTTAATTTACTTTGCTTAAAACTCAACAGCACTTTCAGTCTGAAAGGTATGCCTATTTTAAGCTATGAACATTTTTCTGCTTTAATTTATTTTATTATTATTGCCACTGTTTCACTCTAATCTTTCCTTTTAGGAACTCCTACTAGTCAGATATGGACATGCTGGATTGATTCTTATCTCATACTTCATCTACATATTATTTTGTTGCAAATTCTAAGAAATGTCCATGACATTTTATTTCAGATTATTAATTTGACTTTTAGCCATGTTCTTCTATGTGTTCATTTTATCACTTATTTTACTTTTTAAATAAAATATTTAGTTCTCAAGACATATTTTTATCAGTAGTCAACTCTTTAGAGTCAATATCCTCTCCTTTCTCTCTTTACTTTCTGCTTTATAACAAAGTGAATCAGCTATACATATACATATATACCCATATCTCCTCCCTCTTGCATCTCCCTCCCACCCTCCCTATCCCACCCCTCTAGGTGGTCACAAAGCACCGAGCTGATCTCCCTGTGCTATGTGGCTGCTTCCCACTAGCGATCTGTTTTACATTTGGTAGTGTATATATGTCCATGCCACTCTCACACTTTGTCCCAGCTTACCCTTCCCCCTCACCGTGTCCTCAAGTCCATTCTCTATGTCTGCATCTTTATTCCTGTGCTGCCCCTAGGTTCTTCAGAACCATTTTTTTTTTTTAGATTCCATATATATATGTTACCATACGGTATTTGTTTTTCTCTTTCTGACTTACTTCACTCTGTATGACAGTGTCTAGGTCCATCCACCTCACTACAAATAACTCAATTTCATTTCTTTTTATGGCTGAGTAATATTCCATTGTATATATGTGCCACATCTTCTTTATCCATTCATCTGTCGATGGACACTTAGGTTGCTTCCATGTCCTGACTATTGTAAATAGAGCTGCAATGAACATTGTGGTACATGACTCTTTTTGAATTATGCTTTTCTCAGGGTATATGTCCAGTAGTGTGACTGCTGGGTCGTATGGTAGTTCTATTTTTAGTTTTCTAAGGATCCTCCATACTGTTCTCCATAGTGGCTGTATCAATTTACATCACACCAACAGTGCAAGAGGGTTCCCTTTTCTCCACACCCTCTCCAGCATTTATTGTTTGTAGATTTTTTGATGTTGGCCGTTCTGACTGGTGTGAGGTGATACCTCATTGTAGTTTTGATGTGCATTTCTCTAATGATTACTGATGTTGAGCATTCTTTCATGTGTTTGTTGGAAATCTGTATATGTTCCTTGGAGAAATGTCTATTTAGGTCTTCTGCCCATTTTTTGATTGGGTTGTTTGTTTTTTGGGTATTGAGCTGCATGAGCTGCTTGTTAATTTTGGAGATTAATCCTTTGTCAGTTGCTTCCTTTACAAATATTTTCTCACATTCTGAGGGTTATCTTTTGGTCTTGTTTAAGCTTTCCTTTGCTGGGCAAAAGCCTTTAAGTTTCATTAGGTCCCATTTGTTTATTTTTGTTTTTATTTCCATTTCTCTAGGAGATGGGTCAAAAAGGATCTTGCTGTGATTTATGTCAAAGAGTGTTCTGCCTATGTTTTCCTCTAAGGGTTTGATAGTGTCTGGCATTACATTTAGGTCTTTAATCCATTTTGAGTTTATTTTTATATATGGTGTTAGGGAGTGTTCCAATTTCATTCTTTTACAGATAGCTGTCCAGTTTTCCCAGCACCACTTACTGAAGAGGCTGTCTTTCCTCCAATGTATATTCTTGCCTCCTTTAGCAAAAATAAGGTGACCATATGTACGTGGGTTTACCTCTGGGCTTTCTATCCTGTTCCATTGAGCTATATTTATGTTTTTGTGCCAGTACCATACTGTCTTGATTACTGTAGCTTTGTAGTATAGTCTGAAGTCAGGGAGTCTGCTTCATCCAGCTCCGTTTTTCTTTCTCAAGATTGCTTTGGCTATTCGGGGTCTTTTGTGTTTCCATACACATTGTGAAATTTTTTGTTGTAGTTCTGTGAAAAATGCCATTGGTAGTTTGATAGGGACTGCATTGAACCTGTAGATTGCTTTGGGTAGTATAGTCATTTTTGCAATGTTGATTCTTCCAATCCAAGAACATGGTATATCTCTCCATCTGTATCATCTTTAATTTCTTTCATCAGTGTCTTATAGTTTTCTGCATACAGGTCTTTTGTCTCCTTAGGTAGGTTTATTCTTAGGTATTTTATTCTTTTTGTTGCAATGGTGAATGGGAATGTTTCCTTAATTCTCTTTCAGATTTTTCATCATTAATGTATAGGAATGCAAGAGAGTTCTGTGCATTAATTTTGTATCCTGCTACTTTACCAAATTCATTGATTAGATCTAGTAGTTTTCTGGTACCATCTTTAGGATTCTCTATGTGTACTATCCTGTCATCTGCAAACAGTGACAGCTTTACTTCTTCTTTTCCGATTTGGATTCCTCTTATTTCTTTTTCTTCTCTGATTGCTGTGGCTAAAACTTCCAAAACTATGTTGAAGAATAGTGTTGAGAGTGTGCAACCTTGTCTTGTTCCTGATCTTAGTGGAAATGACTTCAGTTTTTCACCATTGAGGACAATGTTGGCTGTGGGTTTGTCATATATGGCCTTTATTATGTTGAGGTAAGTTCCCTCTATGCCTACTTTCTAGAGGGTTTTCTTCATACATGGGTGTTGAATTTTGTCAAAAGCTTTTTCTGGATCTATTGAGTTGATCATATGGTTTTTCTCCTTCAATTTGTCAATATGGTGTATCACATTGACTAATTTGAGTATATTGAAGAATCCTTGCATTCCTGGGGTAAACCCCACTCGATCATGGTGTATGATCCTTTTAATGTGCTGTTGGATTCTGTTTACTAGTATTTTGTTGAGGATTTTTGCATCTATGTTCATCAGTGATATTGGCCTGTAGTTTCCTTTCTCTGTGACAACTTTGTCTGGTTTTTGTATCAGGGTGATGGTGGCCTCGTAGAATGAGTTGGGGAGTGTTCCTCCCTCTGCTATGTTTTGGAAGAGTTTGAGAAGGATAGGTGTTAGCTCTTCTCTAAATGTTTGGTAGAATTCGCCTGTGAAGCCTTCTGGTCCTGGGCTTTTGTTTGTTGGAAGATTTTTAATCACAGTTTCGATTTCAGTGCTTGTGATTGGTCTGTTTATATTTTCTATTTCTTCCTGGGTTAGTCTTGGAAGGTTGTGCTTTTCTAAGAATTTGTCCATTTCTTCCAGGTTGTCCATTTTATTGGCCTATGGTTGCTTGTAGTAATCTCTCATGATCCTTTGTATTTCTGCAGTGTCAGTTATTACTTCTTTTTCATTTCTAATTCTATTGATTTGAGTCTTCTCACTTTTTTTCTTGATGAGTCTGGCTAATGGTTTATCAATTTTGTTTATCTTCTCAAAGAACCAACTTTTAGTTTTATTGATCTTTGCTATTGTTTCCTTCATTTCTTTTTCATTTATTTCTGATCTGATCTTTAGGATTTTTTTCCTTCTGTTAACTTTGGGGTTTTTTCTGTTCTTCTTTCTCTAATTGCTTTAGGTGTAAGGTTAGGTTGTTTATTTGAGATGTTTCTTGTTTCTTGAGGTAGAATTGTATTGCTATAAATTCCCTCTTAGAACCACTTTTGCTGCATCCCATAGGTTTTGGGTCATCGTTTTTTCATTGTCATTTGTTTCTAGGTATATTTTGATTTCGTCTTTGATTTCTCTAGTGATCTCTTGGTTATTTAGTAGTGTATTGTTTAGCCTCCATGTATTTGTATTTTTTATAGATTTTTTCCTGTAATTGATATCTAGTCTCATAGTGTTGTGGTCAGAAAAGATACTTGATATGATTTCAGTTTTCTTAAATTTACCAAGGCTTGATTTATGGCCCAAGATATGATCTATCCTGGAGTATGTTCCGTGAACACTTGAGAAGAAAGCGTATTCTGTTGTTTTTGTATGGAATGTCCCATAAATATCAATTAAGTCCATCTTGTTTAATGTGCCATTTAAAGCTTGTGTTTCCTTATATATTTTCATTTTGGATCATCTGTCCATTGGTGAAAGTGGGGTGTTAAAGTCCCCTTCTATGATTGTGTTACTGTCGATTTCCCCCTTTATGGCTGTTAGCATTTGCCTTATGTATTGAGGTGCTCTTATGTTGGGTGCATAAATATTTACAATTGTTATATCTTCTTTTTGGATTGATCCCTTGATCATTATGTAGTGTCCTTCTTTGTCTCTTGTAATAGTCTTTGTTTTACAGTCTATTTTGTCTGATATGAGAATTGCTACTCCAGCTTTCTTTTAATTTCCATTTGCATGGAATATCTTTTTCCATCCCCTCACTTTCAGTCTGTATGTGTCCCTAGGTCTGAAGTGGGTCTCCTGTAGAGAGCATATATACGGGTCTTGTCTTTGTATCCATTCAGCCAGTCTATGTCTTTGGTTGGAGCATTTAGTCCATTTACATGTAAGGTAGTTATCAATATGGTTGTCTTTTTCTTCTCTTGTGTTTCCTGCCTAGAGAAGTTCCTTTAGCATTTGTTCTAAAGTTGGTGTGGTGGTGCTGAATTCTCTTAGCTTTTGCTTGTCTGTAAAGCTTTTAATTTCTCTGTTGAATCTGAATGAGATCCTTGTTGTGTAGAGTAATCTTTGTTGTAGGTTTTTCTCTTTCATCACTTTAAATATGTCCTGCCACCCCCTTCTGGCTCCCGGGAGGGGCAGTGTGGATAGTGACCTGTGCTCACACACAGGCTTCTTGGTGGCGGCAGCAGCAGCCCTAGCGTCTCATGCCCGTCTCTGGGGTCCACGCTGATAGCCGTGGCTCGCGCCCATCTCTGGAGCTCCTTTAAACGGCGCTCTTAATCCCCTCTCCTCGCGCACCAGGAAACAAAGAGGCAAGAAAAAGTCTCTTGCCTCTTCGGCAGCTCCAGCCTTTTTCCCCGGACTCCCTCCTGGCTAGCTGTGGCGCACTAGCCCCCTTCATGCTGTGTTCACGCTGCCAACCCCAGTCCTCTCCCTGCGATCCAACCGAAGCCCGAGCCTCAGCTCCCAGTCCCCGCCCCTCCTGGTGGGTGAGCAGACAAGCCTCTTGGGCTGGTGAGTGCTGCTCGGCACCGCTCCTCTGTGCGGGAATCTCTCCACTTTGCCCTCCGCACCCCTGTGGCTGCGCTGTCCTCCGTGGCTCCGAAGCTTCCCCCCTCCGCCCTCCACAGTCTCCACCCGCAAAGGGGCTTCCTAGTGTGTGGAAGGAAACCTTTCCTCCTTCACAGCTCCCTCCCACTGGTGCAGGTCCCGTCCCTATTCTTTTGTCTCTGTTGTTTCTTTTTTCTTTTGCCCTACCCAGGTACGTGGGGAGTTTCTTGTCTTTTGGGAGGTCTGAGGTCTTCTGCCAGCGTTCAGTAGGTGTTCTGTTGGAGTTGCTCCACATGTAGATGTATTTCTGATGTATTCGTGGGGAGGAAGGTGATCTCCACATCTTACTCCTCCGTCATCTTGAAGGTCCCCTGGTTTTCTTTTTATATTAATGATTAGAATGCTAAGTATAGGTAGATGGCATGGGTTTAACCCAGATTTTCAGATTTCTTTGCCCAGCAGTATATTTCAGTGCCTGGGCTCTGCCTCACTGGGAAGGGGGTGTAGTATGTCTTGACTGGATGACCTTAATTTAGAATACATTGATAGCTAAATGGTAGATAGATTGAGTCCATCCCAACTACACAGTACTGGGCTCTCACCTGCAGTCATATCAAGGAGAGATTTTTGTTTGCTTGTCTTTTGGCTGAGAGGATCACCTTTCTTCTTTGGAGCCCCATCCAACCCCACCCACCCCCTCACTGATGGATAGCAGAGATCTGGAATTTCAAAGCCCCACTTCTTTATCTACAGAAGTAATTATCCTCAGAGAGGTAGTTGATTCTCTAGAGAGCTGTTGGTTGTTTGTCCAAAGTTTGGTTCCTCTGCTGCTTTCTGCTTAGTGAAGTGGACCAGTCCAGTCACATAAAAAAGACCCAGGTCTTCTGATAATTAACCCAAGATTTCTTTCATCTCTTTTGTTAGTTTACTCTGGGCTTTGAGTTCTACTGAATCATTCTTTCCTTTTTATTTTTTCCTGTGAGTGTGTCAAGCTAATGTTTTCTCCACTCATTTTTAGATTGATCCCATCTGCTTTTTGTCACCCAGAATTTTCCCACTGTCTATTCTGTTCATGACAGTTTTCATGTTTTCTAACACTCTCAAGGATTTAGTTCATTTGTTCTCTCTCTCTCCCTCTCTCCCCCACCCTCAAGATAGTAATTTAATAAGTTTGTAAGAGATTGAGAAAAAAAAAAGGAGCTGCCATCTTGATTAAATATCCTCCATTTCTTTTTCTGTCCTTTCTAGATTTTATTAAACTAGAGCAGGATATGTTCTGTAGTCATGATGCCATATTACTTGGTAATTTTCTATAAATACATGTTACTAATAAACGTGATGTGGATTTAATTCATTTTTCCTTATAATTACTTTGAGTTCTCTAGAATGCACTGCACTAAAAGTTAATATTTTTTAATAAAACTTTTATTACCAAAATTGAATTATAAAACAATATTTTTGTTATTAATAAAATAAATAATACTGAAGATTTCCATTATAAAGTTTTTTTTCTAATTATATGCATGTTTTTGCTATTGTAAACAAAAATGATAGAAATTGATAGAATTAAACCAATAAAGACAAACGTTAACCATTCTCATTTGCTCTTTGATCTACAAAATCAGAATCTTCTCAGTGTTCTATGTGACCTTTAGCCTTTGCAGTGTTGCTTGCAAAGTATTTCACTGTTTATTAAAGGCACATGGAGCAGCCAGTCATTCAAGTAAAGGAGCTGTGAGTCTTTAATCATTGATTTAACTTTTTTTTTGGTACTTCTCTAATGCTGATATACAGTCATAGTTGTATTAAAATCAATTATAATGTAAATCATAATTTCTAATTAGTGATCTTTATATATAGTTCTTATTATTGAGTAATTGTAGCTCTAGTTTAGCTCCTTGTTATGGAAATTTTTCCCTAAAAGGAATGCATATATTTGAATTTTTCATTCAAATTGTACATAGTTTGTTTAAGTAAGTTTTATAAAGTGAACAAAGAGTGACCACCCCAGATCACTTTCACTGAACTACATAAAGTCAAAGCAGACTACTCATTTCTGTGAATCCTGTGTTCTCAGCACTTCATGAAGAGTTATTCAATATGCATCATACTGGGGGCATACTCTTTTAGTTATGCTGCCTATATTTAAGAAGTGCTATCCTCAAGCTTTTAATGAATAATCATTAATATATCTTGTAATTAAACATGGTTTTCCTAATGTATTCCCAGTGCAAATTCTCCCTTTACATAACCATATTGATTGATCTACATAGAAGGCGCTACCAGTACATCTTTTTATCTTGTAATAGTTTCACAAGCACCACCTCACAATCTTTTTGTCTGTAAGGCTTTAATGTCAGAAAGGAAGATTGATGTTACTGCTGTTATTGAAATATTAGGTTTAGACTAAAGTGCACTATGAAGTGACATGAAAAGTTCAAGGCATCCCAACCCTGGCAGAACCTACTCATTATTTAATTAGGCTCCAAAAGCTCTTAGCAAACACATCTGGCCTTTGTCAGAACCTTTCCTGATCAAGAGACACACATCATTGAAAGGTTCAGTCTTAAAGGTGCCTTATTATACAAAATCTAATTCTGATATTTTGGAATATATTATAGAATTTGGCAAGTCATGAGTCCTGAGATAATTCCCTCATCTTCTCTGTTTCTTTTCTGCTATAATTCTACATCTTCTTATCTCTTTCTTAATTATTTTCACTCTGGAAATTTTAAAGTGGAATTCACATTTAAATATATAATTTTCATTTAAACCGTACTTGTTTCTTGATCTGTGCCTATGCAGTTAATGTAAAAGAGCCTTTTTTATAGGTCTAAATTTACAAAAATATGTGTTTCAGAAGATATATCAGCATAAGCATTTGTTTCAGAATGGGAAAATCTTACATTTGTTACAGATTTCCTGGTTAAAGTGTTTTGGTCCCAGTAATAATCTCAAGGAACTGAGTTAGAAAGCACAGTCTGCATTTTTATACATTTGGACTTTTAATTTTTCTTAAATAGACATGTTATAGCATAATTGAATATTACAAATGATCTACAGAAATTATCATAGTCAAGTAGAGTTAGACACTTTTATCCCAAAATTTTCACAGATGTGCATCTGAGTTTAATCTTTTCAGGGCTTGAAATTCGTGACTAGTTGTAGATCTAGTTTAGGATTTCATGGCTTTGACAATGTTTTCAGGGTTTTTGAGGCAATGCATCTCAGAGCCTAATTCAGCATAAGCTCTGAAGTCAGACATCTGCCTCTGACTCCTGTTTCTGCCACTTCCAAATGTGACCCATCAGATAATATAACCTCCCTATGCCTCGCTTTCCTCATGTGTAAAATAGTCATAATAGGTGCTTCTTTTATAAAGTTATTGTGAGTTGTAGATACAATGCTAGTATATTGCACTTAGCATGGTGCCTGGTCCATAGTAAGCGTTCAGTAAATGTTCAGTATCAGTACAACCTTTGACTCACTTGGTAAAATATGAACTAAGTATAAACCTGTCCTGCTTGTATTATTATGTTTGCTTCAGCTCATCTCCTTTACTAGTGACACACACAAAAACATGACACACGGTGATGTGTTGCTAGGGGATGGTGCAAAACAGTTACTTTACTCCAAAACATCATGATTTTTTAATTTAAGCACATTTACATAATAAAGTAATATCAACTTTGTGTGTGTGTGTATCTTTGTGTTTACTTTGCACCCCAGTCTCCTTCTTGAAACAGACCTTTTTCCCCCAGGACTAAGGAATGGATGAGGAGCTAGGTCTGGAGCAATAGCAGTGCCTTTCCCACCCTGGTCACAGGTTTTAACACAGGGATGGGGGCCCATGGTCCTGTTAGTAGAATAAAAGTAAATCCTTGACAGGCTTTCAATTGTATGTTTTATTTTTGAAATGATTTGTTCATAAATACACACTGATTATATATTTATTTCTGCCTAACTCATTCTAAATTTCCCCAACTTTTCTGACCAGTAACATAAAATATTTAAGTTTATGCATTAAGCATTAAGCATCAGAGTTTTCCAATGACGAATACAACCATGTCACTCAACTTGCTTCAAGAAGAGAGATTTCAGTTATATTTCAAGGCTATTTGCATCTAATAAAATATCTAAACAGGTTTATAAAAAGGATTTTTCTGGTGAGATTAATATTTTATTCTGTCTAAAATACTTGTCCAACAGGTGGAACTGGCTAGAGGGATCACTGAGTCAGACACCCCCAACACTGTTAACGCTTCCTTTCCTCTCTCATTCTCTTCTACTCTAGTTGGGGGCTGGGCACTTAGTCATCTGAAGTCACATCCAAGAGCATTTCACCAGACATGTAAAGGTCTTCTCTTTCTTTCCCCCCATCAACAGTTTAAAATATCCCAGAGATTTCCTGTTACTGAACTACCCAGGTTGCTTGCCTCCTACCTGTCGTCTTTGCCTTAGAATATGGGGCTGGGTGGGTAAGGTATTATGGTTGTCCCAGTCTAGGTTATAAATATACTCCTTGGGCTCGGAGTCTATTACATAATATGGTTAGGGGTGCCACATATATTTTCAGACACACATACACACGTACACACACAGGCAATAAAGAATTTACTAAGTATGATATGAAACAGAGATCAACCTATCATTTGCATAGGTGAAGAATTGAAGACAAAAGTACACATGGTGTTTAGGATAATACTAATTATCTCTAATTTGGCTTGAATAGGTTGGTAATAGAAAATGAGTTTTGGAGTTTAAACTGGGACCATGTCATGGGAAGTCTTGTTTATGTGGTAAGAAATTTGGATTTGTTTTGAAAGCCATTGTCATTTTCAGAGAACAGATACTATAAGAAGAGCTATGTTTCGGTGATATGTATCTAGGTTCTCAGTGTGGATAATAGGAGGTAGATATTAGAGATGAAAAAAATCTCTAGAATGTCATTTCAGTAGATTCAGTAAGAGGTTAAAAGGTCATTATAAAATATTAATGAGGATCATAATTGTAAGGGTGACAACTGAAATGATTGAGATGCTATCAAAGTGCACTCAGTAGGGTAAGGTAAGTGTTCATCTGAGGAAGGGATCAATAGAGGGGTAGGAACAGGAATAATGAAGATGACTAAGATTTCAAACCTGTGAGATTCAGAAGATTGTGGTGCTTTTATAAAAAAGAAAAATAGAAAACGTTAGAGGAGGAACTGGTTTATAGGGGAAAGAATAGTGAGGTCATTCGTCATTTTGTGGCATATGGTGCTTGAAGTTTAGATGTCCAGAAAGCGGTAAAATCTGGTGCTAGAACGTCAAAGAATGGGCAGGTGCTAGAGATGTGTATGGAATCAGTTATAGACGAGAGACAGTTTGTGATATATGTATATATATAATGTGTGTATGTAGAGTGGGGAAGGTGAGTGTGAGTGTGTGTGTGTGTGTGTGTGTGTGTGTGTAGGAAGAGAAGAGTGTATTGTGGGAACAGATGTGACATCGTTAGGGAATTATAAAATTCTTTATGCAAATAATAGTTGATTTACATAATTGGGGAAAACTTAGACTAGACATGATAACTGTTTTCCAAAATCTTAAGGGTTATTATTTGGAAAAGATACAGTATGACATTTTGGCAGAGATTGCAAGAGATTGTATTTTAATTGAGAAACTAAGATCCTATAATTCAGATCCAATATCATCCAGTTATTAAGGATAATACCATGTTCACTTATATAAATGCCATAACTCAGCATCGACCAAGGGCCAGACATCAGACTAAATAGACTTGTGTTAGTTTCCAATGGCTGTTGTAACAAATTACCATAAATTTGGTGGCTTAAAACAACAGAAATTTATTGTCTCATAGTTCCAGAAGGGTGAAGTGCAAAATCATTTTCACCAGGCTGAAATCAAGGTGACAGCAGTGCCACACTGCCTCCAGAGGTTCCAGGGGAAAATTGCCCCTTCCAGCTTCTGGTGGTTGCCAGCATTCCTTGATTTGTAGCCAAATCACTCCAATCTCTGACTCTGCGACCACATTGCATCCTCTTCCTGTATGTGTATGAAATCTCCCTCTAACTCCTTCTTGCAAGGATACCTGTAATTAATTTAGAGTCCAACCAGAAAATCCAGAATAATTTCACCAACCCCAAATCCTTCATCACAACTGCTAAGACTTTTGTCATATGAGGTGACATTTACAGGTTCCAAGGATTAGGACGGGATGTCTTTTCTGGGGCCACTTTTCAGCCTACTGTTAGGCTCTTCCTCATACATATCCTTCCTTAAAGCAGTTCTAGGAGGGAGGTACCATAGTTTTAATCCTTCTTAAGCAAAATAGGAAAATGAATCTCAAAGGTACATTTTGGCACATAGCTAGCAGGTGTCAGAACTTTACTTCAAACACAGTCTTGCTATTTTCAAAGGCTGTTTTTCGTTGTCACACAACATGAAATTAAACCCTGCTGTAAGCATTTATGTTTCCTTTTTCCATTCACTGTATAGCTGCTTCTATAACAGGTACACTTTTATACATCTCAAAGGGAAAAGAGGTGGCACTCACATTATACAGTATGGCAGCTATAAGAAGTGGCATCTCACTGGCCATTGTTGGAAGTACTTGAAATCGTTTATTGGTAGGAAGGCACTCAGATTCTGAAGAGATCTGACAAACAAAAATCCCCTTAGCTATGACTTTCTGCCGGCAATCACTGCTGCTCCTGGGACCCAAGAGTATTAGCCTGGTTTTGTTTGTTTGTTTCCTTTCGTTTTGTTTTGTTTTGTTTTTGCCTCCTCACAAACTCTGCTTCCTCTGTTGTCATCAGGTTTTTTCTTTTAGTAGTTTATAACAGGCAAGGATAATTTACAACCAGCATGGGTTTTTGTTCATTTCAATTTGTTATACACAGCACGCCCTAAGTGCACCCCAACCTATAGTTACAGGGCTCCTTTTTATCCTCCCACAGCCATCAGATGTGCTGTGGATACAACCTCTCAATCCTTGCCAAGCACCATGTAGGCATTAAGATCCACAATTTACAGATATGGAACAAGCATGAGTGGGCTTGTGTTCACAAATTTGAAAGCCAGGTAAATTATCCCTCATACAGTATGCGCCTGTGATAAAGGAGGTCGTTAAAAGATAGCTACTTCGGCACATAGGGAAAAAGTCAGACATCCATCAATAATAAGGTGTGGTGAATTCAAATGTGGGAACCTGGGAATGAGCAGATCTTAATTTCAAGATTCAAAAGAAGCCAGGGCATCTTTCTGGAGTTCTTGTTTATTATTTTTATTTTTTAATACAAAATGGGTACGTGTGCCACAGAATCTTAGCTCCCATGAGTGAATATGAAGACCAGTTTTAAATGTAGACTTCTTGCAAGGTGTTGGTAAACATTTTGCATGTGACAGGGATCCTGAATGGACAAGTGAACACTTAATACCTTTTCTCCTAGGCATATTTATGTGCAAGCATCAGGTACAATCACATAAGTGATGTAGAATTCTCTGCACAACAAAGAGAAATGTCTTTCCTTATTATATGTGGTTCCCCAAAACTTTTCACTTCTCTTTTGTAACCTGAAGGAGATAACATAGGGACTTTCTCAAAAGAATACTTTCACTTACTAGAGAGACTGTGAGGTCCTTCTTATAGATCACTGCAGAAAGTTCATATCTTCACCCTTATTTTTTGTTTGTTTTTGTTACACCCTATGAGCTTAGTTATACTTGGGTTTATCTTTTTTAGTTAAAACAAAACAAAACAAAACTTCTTTGGGGATAAAAAATTCCCTATGTGCTTAGACATTCTTTTGTAGATTATACTAATTTCACTTAATTCAGTTCAATAGTTACTGAATAATTACAAGCCTTGTCATGGGGGTGGAGCGCCAGGAAATACAAAGATAAAAAAAAAATCTCTCTTCCATAATGACTAACATAGATTGTATGAGTGTTTGTGTGTGTGTCTTGTGGGGCAGAACTCAGGGATGCAAGTTAAAATTAGTATAGAAATAACTATTATTTGATAAAAGACAAGCTCAATACTTGGTAGACTCAAACAAAGTGCAGTGGGTCATTAGACAGCAAGAAATAACAAGAAATCACATCCAAATGTGAGAATGGAAGGTTTGATGCTGAAAGCACCATTTGGAACAGGCTTTGAAAGTGTTACTTTCCTTTGGAGCAAGGAAGGTATACAATCCAGAAGGAGGGAAATAAGCATGGATAAAGCAAGGCATTTACCAGGAACAATAGGTGTATTTTGGCTGTTATATGGGGAGCATTACAAGATAGGCTGCAATAATCATTTGGGTCACACTGAGGACAGTTTTCTGTGCCAAAATGTGGCACAGAGTTTTCATTCTGTGTGCAAAGGAACTATTTAGAAGGTTTTTGTACATAGAATTAGACTTTCGGAATATTTATTTAGCAATGATGTAGGGAATAGTTTGAAATCGAACTAAAATGGAGTCAGAAAACTGGTTAAGGGACAGTAGGAAATAATGAGAAACCAGTTATAAGTGGTGAAAATGGGAATAGAAATGAAGAGGTAGATTCAAGTGCCAGTTTAAGAGCAGAATTAACAAGACTTGGAAAATAATTGGAAATAAAAGATTAATCCATTGGGTAATCAAAGGTAACTTGGGTATACCAGGTGACTGGTACATAGTAGCTGCTCAACAAATGTTTATCAAATTGAAATGGAGTTTTTCCCTTCTTGACTCAACTGCTTAATACTTAGAGGTATGTGGTGCTAATATTTAAGACAGATTTGGTTCATTCTGTTCAAGTACCACATAACCATTCACACACCATTGAGTTTAGTACTATTAAAGGGTAATTTCCCTTCTGGGAATTGTGCCTGTGGAAGACACATTTTACATATTCAGTCTTTTTTATCATCACTAGGCAGGTAAAGAGATTAAAATAAAAGGTTTTTTCAAGTGTGCAGTTATCCACATAGACCTTATTTGGAAATCCCTGTGTATTCTGAGAAAAAAATATGGAAGTACTATTACTGAATGTGTCTACACCCAGCACTACCCAGTAGTCTCGTGCCTTTTTTAAAGATAAAAATATTAATGATTAATTTCTGTACGACACTATTCACCCAAATGACTTAGAAAAGCTATCATTTCCTCCTTTTTCTATCAGTGTAATAAAACCCAATGTAATTAATTGAAAACCCCATTTTGCCCAGTTTTACAAGTTTTGGCCCATTGTGATGCCTTCAATGTAGTATATTTTGTTTAATGTAATGTTTTTACTATTACTTTTAATTCACACATTTTAATAACTCAAAAGAGAGCGTTTGTGTTTTATTTTCTCAAAGTTCCTTTTTGGACATGAGAATTTAATACTTAATAGGCTCTCAAATCACTTACAGAAAACTTTACAGCAAAATTGCTTTGACATCTATTATCTCCTTTCTTATTATGACTATATGACTAGGAATTACTATTCTTATTTCATTTTTAATAGACTAAAAAACTGAGGCTTAGAGAAGTAAGTGACTTGCCTGCAGTTCATATGTTCATAGATACTATGTGTGGAGCCAAAATTAGAATGGAAATATTTGGATTCCTCAGTCAGTACTGTCAATATTCAGATAAACAGCTATGCCATACTATAGCCAAATAGCACTGGATGTTTATTCTGTATAATAATAATAATGAACACTGTGAGAATTTACACATGCCGGGCACATCCTGAGTACTTCACATGTGCTAGCTCATTGAATCCTTGCTGCAACTCCGTGAAGTTTAAACATGAGAAAACAGAGGCCCAAAGAAAGTAAGTAACCTGGCCAAGAAAGCACACCTAGTAAGTCCTTGAACTAGGATGTGAGCTCAGCCAATCTGCACTGTGTTGCCTTAAGCATCATTCTCATTGCTGGCGTTTCAGTGACAAGGATAGATTTAATGAAACAAATGTAAGTTGATAATGTCTTCTAGAACTACCCTTCCTATCAATGAACGTGGAAGAAAGTTATTCTTGAACCCTGTAATTCTGTGAAGTACTTAAGTAGAAATCGAATTTGTTTCTCCATTCTAAGAGGTAATTTCTATTAACGGGGACTCTTTCATGTTTTATATTTAATATTTGATTAGAATTTTACTACATGGAAAAGTCTTTCCTATTCATTATATAATTTAGAATTATAGACCTTTATAACATAAATGAATCTAGGGGCCAAGCCAAAAATTTTAACCAGCAAGACCAAATATTAGATAGGTGATGTGACCAGCACAAAGTACTTGCCTAGAGAGGCTGAGACAAGCTCAGACTCAGATCTTCCAAGGCTTTTCCCACAGTGAAGAAAGGTGCAAGCATAATAAAGGAACAGAATGTATGTTACGTGTGTGTGCATGTGTGTACTGACTGTTCTTTTAAAAATTAGTTGTGGAACAGCGTGACCTAGGTAGCTGGCTTGCAGGTCTCTAGGTAAGGCTATAAATCCCCCTGAAAGACAATCAACTCCTGGATGAAAATCCTAGTCTATTAAATGGCACATAGCCAAATGAAAAGTGGAAGATTTAATTTTCCAAATGCTTTTTGGAAAGTTTCTAGCTGCACATATATATTGGACTTTTAAATAACTAATTCCTTTTTAAAGTTAAATCTTAAATAGGTGTGAGATTTGCTTGTTCACTGATTTGTTGCCTATTCTAATAATTATTCATTAGTCTCTTTATGTGATGGAAGAAAGCCCAGCTGATCAAGCCACCAAATCATACTTCATTTTCTTTTCTTATGCTGTCTGATTGGTATTGCAACTCAGAGGGCAAAATGCTTTTAGGAACATCACTTAGATATATATTTGATTATATTATTATCAGAAGAAACACAGAGAAGTTTCTGAAAATCATGCTGTTCCCATATATACAGGACTTAGTGCTATTTAAATTTTTATTCATGTTGTGCTTAAGGCATTTCAAGTGGCTTTGGATCATTGAATGGAATGACGTAAAGTTTTAAACTATCCCTGGAAGCCTACAATTAGCAGGCATCCACAGAAAACTAAGCAACTACATTAAATTATTATTTCCTCTTAATTCATTTATTTTTCTTACATTTCATGTCATAAAAAACGCATAAATCATTTTATTGTTATATCTTAGTCCCAATTTCAATCCACTGTTATCAGTAATGATTTAAAGTATGCTTAATCAAATGGCAATTATAATATATAGTATGTTATGCATCATCAAAAATTCTGACATAAATCAAAAGGAGACTATTACTCTTAATGATTTATACAAAGAACTATCATAGTATTCTATACATTCAAAAGTGGGTTCTTCAAAAAATTAAAAATAGAACTAACATATGATCCAGCAATTCCACTCCTAGATATTTACCCAAAGAAAATGAAAATACTAACTCGAAAAGATACATGCACCTCTATATTCATTGCAGCATTATTTGCAATAGCCAAGATGGGGAAGGAACCTAAGTGCCAATCAATAGATGAATGGCTAAAGAAGATGTAATATATATATATATATGAGGGAAATAGGTGAGGGAGATTAAGAGGTACAAACTTCCAGTTGCAAAATAAATGACTCACAGGTATGAAATGTACAATGTGGGGAATATAGTCAATAACTGTAATATCTTTGTATGGTGACATAAATAGACTTATTGTGGTGACTACTTTGGAATGCATAGAAATATTAAATCACTATGTTGTGTAACAGGAACTAACATAGCTCTGTAGATCAATTACACTTCAAAAACAAACCAAAAATTGTGGACAAAATTAAGTTATGCATTTTCTCTTAAATAAACATCTGAACCTATTTGGTCTCTTGATTAGGAGTCCACCTTGCCAAAGATAACTTAAGAAGTAGGAGGGATGAGAAATAAAAGTGTATATTTATTAATTCTTGTTAATATCTGTACCTATTCCCAAGTTCTTTTTTGGGAAAAAAAAGGTGCTTTTAAGACCATAGAAAATTCGGCTTCCCACCTCCATTTTTTTTCATAGAATTTAAAGTCTATAGTGGAAGATATTCTACAGTGCAGCATGCATTTTAAACTCTTTATGTTATAAAATACCATAAAATAGCCTGTGAACTTCACTGGAGCACCCACTATGTGCTTCCTTTAGATCCCAGCACAGTGCCTGGAACGTAGTGGTGCTCAATAAAATTCTGTTGGCTAAACTGATCAATGCCTTCTTCAAAGAAGTCTTCCTTGAGTTTCCATCTTATACTACAAACAAGAGCAATCCATTTCCATCATAAATATGTTGCATCCTACTGTATTGTGGAGTCTGCATTTGTTTGTGTGTACTTTGGGGAGGGGATGGGGAGGAGTCTTATTTCCATGAATAAATTATAATGCCATTAGGCATAATAACTGTATATAATTTATTTAGTTAACACATGGACTTTATATAGCTCTGTATATAAACAGCTAGCCTATCTCATTAAACAGTTTTTCCCCAGTGAATAAAAACAGAATGAACCATTTGCTTTGGAGGTACCTAGTATCCTCTTTCTGTACTGTGTTCCTCTCTGATGTTATTACTTTTCTGCCTGGGTATCTTTATCTAATGCTCTATTCCCCTGCCTATTAACAGGAAACAATTTCTCATCAATCATTTATCCTTAAACATAAATTGGTTTTCCCAGGTATTTGCAGTTTAATCCTTTAGTCATTATTGGGAATGAAAATCTTAGATTCCTCTATGGAGATTTCTGGTTAAAGAAATGCAGAAGATTGACAGAAAGGATAAAAACCATTTATTTATATCCTACATTTTACTAGGCTGGTGGGCATCATGCCAGCTTGGGATCACATTCTGCCATTAAGATAATTAGATAAGCAGATGCTATACGTCCTTCACCACTCTGACCTCCATATAAATACATACATACAAACCCTTCAGCAAACTTAAAATCTCCAGAGATGGGACTGAACATCTGTACATTTTTTTTAAAATTACAATGATATACTCTCAATGTTGAGAATTACTGTACTAGACCCTTTTGTATGGTATTTTATTTAATCTCAAAATAACCTTATGAGGGAAGTACTACTACTACCACTTTATAGATAAGGAAATTGAGACTTAGAGAAGCTAAGTATCTTGCTCAAGGCCACAAGACTATTTGCCAGAGAGCTGGAATTTGATTCCAGGTCAGAAGGACTTCAAACTCACTCTTTTTTCAGTATTATTGCCACTAAAACCTGGCACCACTAAAAAAAAACTGATCCTACAAGTAACACCCTTCTAGTCAATGGATGGTTAATGACCGTTATGCGTCTATCAGTCAAGGTCCCAGAAGAAAGAGAAGGCATATCCATTTGAGTAATTTGAGCACAGTTGAATATTGTCAGTTTATAACAGTGTAGGCAATACCTTCATGCCAGTTACAGTGGAAATGGTTGATACCTGTAGGCCTGAAAATGTGAGCCTAGTTTAATGGAATCCAGAAAGAGGGGTGGCAGAGGGAGTGGGGGAAGGTGAGAGAAGTGGAGAGAGCTGCCAGAGAGGGCTGTGCCTTTTGGTCCAAAGATGAAACCACATCACAGAAATCCTGGGGGTGAGGTCAGGTAGTGCATGATCTTGCCAACCTTTATCACTGGTTGAATCCAACTGAAAACCACAAGGCAGGGGAGCCTAAGGACGTGGTTTGTGCCCATATCAGCCACTAAAGACAGCAGAGGGTATGGAATGGATGTGGGTAAGTCAGCAAGGAGTATTAGGAAGTGTATCTTCTCCACCCCCATCCCTCAGATTCACCCCCTTTCTCTCTTACCATAAATGAAAATAGCAGAGACTTAAAGGAAACAACTGTTTGTGTCTGTTTTCTTTAATCCATGGTTGCAAATGCTTCTGAAATGTATTAGTGCACTTTCTTACTAAGCTTTCATAAGCATCTGCATTTGTTCTGCTTTTACTGTATTGTGGACAAAGGAAGTATGAAATATTGGTTAAGACCGTCTCTCAAATAGGTACACATTCTTTAAAGTTTTTTGGATTTTTTGTATGTTTTTAGTTAGGTTAATTCAGATATAGTTTACATACAGAAAAACCCATCCATTTTAGCTCTGCAATTCTGTGTTTTCACAAATGTATACAGTCCTGTATTTAACTCTACAGTCAAGATATAGAATATTTTCATCACTCCAAAAGGTTCTAAAGCTTTTAAAAATCTTTAATCCCACTCAACTAAATGTCTGGTATCAATGTTTTTTCTTCTGATTTTAAATAGGAAAATTGGTGATAACATCCAACAGTGGGTAGTACATAGTAAGTGCTATTATAAAAAGTATTTTTGTTGGTTTGTTTCCCCACCTTCTGACTAATATAAACTATTCATATTGGTTATTAACTCAATTCATATATATTAGACTAAGGAAAGGCTCATAATCTTGACTGCATGTTGAAATCACCTGAATTTATTAAATGACCTGGTAGTCAGGTAGCATCTCATTAAAGCAGGATGTCTGGGGTTAAGACCAAGGCATCAATAATCTAAGCTTTCCAAGTAATTCCATATGTGGCTAAAGTTGAAACCTCTGAATTAGATCAGTTGTTCTCAATTCTGGCTGCACAGGAGAATCCCCTAGGCAATTGCTTAAAATATTGATGCTTTTCCCTTCAATTCTGATTTATATAACTTGTCCATAAAAGTTGACTACAAGAAAAAAATAAGATTTGGGTAACTTATATTTCTGAATGGTTGGACTCCAGTTAAATCAAGGTTTTATTATAGCTCTGGGTATGTGGTGGTATTCAATAAATGTTAGATGGAGGTCCTAATCCCACAGCAGAGTCAAAGAGAATAATATATGCTCCCTCTTGGAAATAAACTGTTTGTGTATTTGAAATAATTATCTTGGCAAACTATCACTTTCTGAAAATTGTCCTCCTAGGTAATTTACCTCAAATGGTAAGCCTTGAAATTTAAGAGAATACTATATTTCAACCCTATTTTTCAGCATAATATTAGGCACATATATATCTTACATCACTTTCATAATTCTCTCCAAGGAAATAGACAGGAAGCAAGATTAAGAGATGGAGGATAAGATTTAAACCAGCCTCTCTCTTGGAAGCACAAATGATGCTATTGCACTTCTGGGCCTGGAGAATGCTGCTACTTTGTAAAATAGAGCAATGGTACTTTCTGCTTTTATAATGGTGAAATACATATGCAAAGGACAACTAATGCCATTCGCTAAAGCAGGAATGAACTGTCTAATCTATAAATGCTCATCAAGCGAACGTCCCGAATTTTATTGTTATAAATAATCACCATGTTGCATGTTTCAATAAACATTAACAACACCAGGTGTTGTATTTAATCCTTCAAATATAAACTAGTGCAACAAACGGCATTTTTCTTAAATGTTCTTGGTTTAATATAAAAAATATAAAGCTTGTTTAATTCGACCTTCCCACTTCTTACTCAGTTTTTCTACTGCTTTTTTCCTTTTTAGGACCATCTCAGAAAATAGTGTCACCTAAACAAGAGCATGAAGATAGGAAACATGACAAAGTCACAGATAAAGGAAGTGAGAGTGGGACTTCCTGTAATGAGCTCTCCACTTCCAGTTGTGACAGCCACTCAGAGGCAAGCACTCCCCAGGACAACCCACCCAGTGCCCAGCAGGCGACAGCTCACCAACCTAACACCTTAACATTGGATCGTCCTTCCAAAAAAGCACCTGTGCAATGGATGGCCCCACCAGACAAACGCAGAAACAGTGAACTCTTTCAGACACTCATCAGCAAATCCCGGGAAACCAATCTTTCCAAAAAGAAAGTCTGTGAGAAGCTAAGTGTGGAAGAAGAAATGAAAAAGTGTATTCAGGATTTTAAAAAAATCCACATTCCAGATTATTTTCCAGAGCGCAAACGCCAGTGGCAGTCTGAACTGTTACAGAAGTATGGGTTATAGTAATTATCACATTCCTGCAGTATTTCAATGACGTTCAGTGTTTACTACGGTGTCACCACCTGACTGTGTACTAACAACGGTCAGTGTGATTCTTGCTGCTCTTCCTTTTTGTGAACAGTGGATGTGGGACAGTATTTTCTTTCATTCTTTTTGTTGTTGTTGTTGTTGTTTTTAGAAATATGATTTTTAAAAAAGAAGACTAATAAATGTTGAATCAAATGGTGTTCCTGATTCAAACCATTTTGCAAGAATGAAAGTAAAACGTGCATGACCAAGAAGCTTAGGATCTTGATTTTTGAACTGTGGTCATGTTTGTCATTTTGTAACTCACCAAAAACAAATCATCATATCACTCCAAATAAAGTGACAATATGGATGAAGCCACATCAAGTAAAATGTTAGATCATGGTTTTGGGACCCAAATCCAAAACTGTTTAAATGTTAATGCAATAAAACAAGTATTACTTTTGCATGAGCACAGTGTTACAAATAATTCGCAAGACGTAGGGAAGATTTGTTTGCTGCTTGGAAAGAAAAAAATTATGAAATAATAGCAAAAAAAAAAAGAGAAAGGTTCAGGCAAAGCCTATAGATGTAAGCTGTCTAGGAGATTGAATCTTATTTGTTCTGGATCTGTGATTTTTTTGTGTATGTGTATGGTGTTCTGTATGTTAAGATGATGTAAATATGCCTTATAATCTTGTGTTATGACACTGACATTCATCTATTAATGCTAGTCATGATTATTTCTGTGAAATGAGTCCTTACATCAGGCTGTGAAAATTGGTATAATGATGCTCTGAAAGATCTGACTATAATATTAATCAAAATAATTGAGGGAAATAGTAAAGAGCTTTATGTATTTATTTTAAAAAAGGAAAATATATTAGAATTCCTTGATCTCTATTGACTCTTCTTTTAAAATATTCAGTTGTTATATTGTCTTCAATTTTCCTTTAAAATCCCAAACTGGAGAGTGATACATTCAACCTTAATGTTGGTAAGCTAGAGACTTGCTTCCAGGACATGGAAGCAAACTAAATGTCCATCGACAGATGAATGGATAAAGAAGATGTGGTGCATATATACAATGGACTATTAGCCATCCAAAGGAAAGAAATTGGGTCATTTGTAGAGATGTGGATGGACCTAGAGTCTGTCATACAGAGTGAAGTAAGTCAGAAAGAGAAAAACAAATGTTGTATGTTAATGCATACATGTGGAATCTAAAATAATGGTACAGATGAACCTATTTGCAGGGCAGGAATAAAGACGCAGACATAGAGAATGGACATGTGGACATGGGGGGAAGGAGAGGGTGGGATGAACTGGAAGATTAAGATTGACATATATACACTACCGTGTGTAAAATAGATAGCTAGTGGGAACCTACTGTATAGCACAGGGAGCTCAGCTCTGTGCTCTGAGATGAACTAGATGGGCGGGATTGGGGGGTGGTTTGGGAGGGAGATCCAAAAGGGAGGGGATATATGTATACATATAGCTGATTCACTTCATTGTACAGCAGAAACTAACACAACATTGTAAAGCAATTATACTCCAATTAAAAAAAAAAATTAGAAAAAAAAAGAACTATGTCTACTAAGGAGTCAGTCACTTCCAAAGATACCTCCCAAAACAAAGAGAGAGGGGAGAAATTATCCTAGCTTCCCACATTCCAGTTTCCCACTAACACTTTCCATTGTCCCAATATAAGTAGAAGCAGTTGGCAAAGGAGCCTAGGAAAATTAATTTAATAGAGGTGATCCCCCTGTGATACAAAGCCTAGCAGTGAAAGGCAGGGAATAGATCTGAAGAACACTTCACATCCTACTCTATTTTTTCCCAACACAAAACTTCAAATAGAATTGCAATGGTAAGAATTTGGTAAATAAGGACTATTTCAGATCTTCATAGCTCTACCACAAGTGAAGTGATGCCACTAAGATTGTCTATCCTTACAGTCCTTCTTAATAAATTAGAACCTGTTTCAATAATAGTCTATTGAGCACTTACCATACACCAAACATTTGGCTCAAAGGTTAACAACATATTCAAGAAATACAAATTACTAGCTATTTCCCTTGGGAAGAAGTTTATGGTCTGATTCTCCCAAATCATTACACTTTCATCAGAGGCTAGATCCTGGCTGGTCCCAATTGGGTTTACAAGAGAATCAAGGGAGGAAGCTAGAATGAGGACTCTTCCCTGAAGAAAAGGAGACTCTGAAATTTAAAGATGAGTTAGGCTAAAACTGCTGTATAAAACTTCTTTTCCAAAGAATCAGGAGATAAAAATCTGGAGGACCACCATAAGTCAAAAGAGCTGGAAAGGCATTGAAGTTGAGTATTTTTGGAGAATACCTTTTGTTTGATATACAGTATTTACTTAACTTGTGACCTGATGTTTTATTATTAGTTCAAGTAGAAACACAAATTGAGTACTAAGATGAGAAAAGGAAATAAAAGTGAAATTGTGAGATTTTCAATTTTGGAAAAATGGAGTAGATATACTTTCCCTTATTTCTCCCACTAAGTATAACTGAAAACCCTGGACATTACATACAAACACACTTAAGAGGCTCTGAAAGGCTCATAAAAGAAGGAAAGCTGGCTAGAAACAATGGGACCAAAAAACAGCATGGTGACGGAATTTCTTGGGTTTTCTTTTTGTCTATATATCACTGAAGCTGGTAACCCAGAAATACTAACAGGTGCAGAAAAAGCAAGGCCCAACAAAATCCTGCTCTCTCTAGCCAAAGGACCAGGAAAGGTGCAACTTAGCAAGACAGAAAACATTTATATAACAGCTGCTGTGCTGTGTCAGGTTGCAGGTAGGTAGACACAATTGTATTGCATAGTCATTTTAAGGCTCCCTACTTTTTTTAAAGACCTTAAGAGCAATTTTAGGTTCACAGCAAAATTGAGAGGAAGGTACTGAAATTTCCCGTGTACCCCTTACCCTCCAATATGCACAGCCTCCTCCATTATCAACATCCCCCATCAGAATTGTACATTGTTACAATTGATGAACCTACATTGATGCATCATTATCACCCAAAGTCCATAGTTTACATTATTGTTCACGTTTAGTATTTTACATTCTGAGGGTTTGGATAAATGCATAATGACACATATCCATCGTTATAGTATCACACAGAGTATTTTCACTGCCCCCCTAATTGTCTGTGCTCTGCTTATTCATTCCTCACCCTTCCCCCAACCACTGGCAACTGCTGTTCTTTTTACTGTCTGCATAGGGTTGTCTTTTTCAGAATGTTATGTAATTGGAATCATACAGTACATAGCATTTCCAGATTTGGCTTCTTTCACTTAGTAATATGCATTTAAGGTTCCTCCATGTCTTGTCATGGCTTGATAGCTCTCTTTTTTTTTTTTTTTAGTGCTGAATAATATTCCACTGTCTGTATTTACCACAGTTTATTTATCCATTCACCTACTGAAGGACAACTTGGTTCCTTCCAAGTTATGGCAACTATGAATAAAGCTGCTATAAACATCCATATATAGATTGTTGTTTGGATGTAGTTTTCAACTCCTTTGGGTATATACCAAAGAGTGTGATTACTAGATCATGTGGTAAGTGGATATTTAGTTTTGTAAGGAACTGCCAGACTGTCTTCCAAAGTGGCTATACCATTTTGCATTCCCACCAGCAATGAATGAGAGTTCTTGTTCCTTCACATCTTCATCAGCATTTGGTATTGTCAGTGTTCCAGATTTGGGCCATTCTAGTTGGTTTGTAGTAGTATCTCAGCATTTTAATTCACACTTCCCTGATGACGCATAATGTGGAGCATCTTTTCATATGCTTTTCTCCCACCTATATGTCTTCTTTGGTGGGATGCCTGTTAATGTCTTTGACCCATTTTTTAATCCAGTTATTTGTTTTCTTATTGTTGAATTTTAAGCATTCTTTATGTATTTTGCATAACAGTCATTCATCTGATATTTCTTTTGCAAACATTTTCTCCTAGTCTGTAGCTTGTTTTCTCATTCTCTTGACATTGTCTTTCACAGGTAGAAGTTTTTAATTTAATCATGTCTGGCTTATCAGTCATTTTTTTCATGGATTGCGTTTTTGGTGTTATATTTAAAAAGTCATTGTCATACTCAAGATTTCTCCTGTGTTATCTTCTAGGAGATTTATAGTTTTGCATTCTCCATTCAGGTCTGTGATCAATTTTGAATTAATTTTTGTGATGGGTGTAAGGTCTGTGTTCAGATTCATTTTTTGCATGTGGATGTCCAGTTGTTTTAAAACCATTTGCTCCACTGTGTTGCCTTTTCTTCTTTGTCAGAGATCAGCTGACTATATTTATATGTGTCTATTTGGGGGATCTCTATTTTGTTTAATTGATCTATTTGTCTTTTTTTTTTTTTAACAATACCACATTTTCCTGATTACTGTAGCTTTATGGTAAGTCTAGAAGTTGGATCACATCAGTCCTCTAACTTTGTTCTTCTCTTTCCATATTGTGTTGGCTATTTTGAGTCTTTTCCCTCTTTATATAAACTTTAGAAACAGTTTGTTAATATCTGCAAAAAAACTTGCTGGGATTTTTATTGGGATTGCATTGAATCTACAGAACAAGTTGAGAAGAACTGACATCTTGACAATGTAGACTCTTCCTATCCATGGGCATGAAATATCTCTCCATTTATTTTGTTCTTATTTGATTCAGTTCATCAGAGTTTTGTAGTTTTCCTCATACAGAGCTTGTACATATTTTGTTAGATTTATACCTAAGCTTTTCATTTTAGGGAGTGCTAATGTTAATGGTAGTGTGTTTTTAATTTCAAATTCCCCTGTTCATTGATAGTATATCGAAGTCCCCCACTTTTTGAAAATAAAATCCAAAAACTTTAGTATCACATTATAGGCCCTCAATAAAGTGGCTTCATATCAATTTACCTTTGTTTGACAATAGACCACTTCCAAAACTTAGTGGCTTAAAAAAACAACCACCATTTATCATCTCATGATTCTGAGAATCGGCAATCTGGACTGAGATCAGCTGGGCTGTCCTTCCACTGATCTCACCTGGCCTTACTCATCTGGACAATCTACCGATAATTTGTCAGTGGTCAAATAAACTATAATGGTCTCACTCCATATTTGGCATTGACAGGTTTCAATCAAGGTGCCTCAATTCTCTACATACCCTCTCCAGATATCTGACTGAGATTTGTTCACACTTGGTTGTTCCAAGAATGTAAGACAGGAGGTTGCAAGGATCTCGAGGCCTGGCTCCAAACTCATACAACATCACTTACCCTGCATTCTTTTGGTCAAAGCAAGTCATTTCAAATTCAAGAGATATGGAAATACACTATACCTCTTAATGGGAGGAGCAACAGAGAATTTGTGGCCATTTGTAATCTACTCTAGAACCAATCCATCCTTTGCCGATTCACAACCAGAAGCAAACTGCACACCAGTTACTAGTGATTTGCTAAGACTCTACTGCACCCGGAAGTCACCTTCCCCCCCACAAAATGCACACAAACTTCTTCATTCACATTTGAAATCTTTCCCATACTGCATGTTACAGTTCAAATACCACCTACTTTCCAAAGCTTTCTTTAATTCTTAAGGACAGAATTATTAATCATTCCATTCTCAGAAATATCAGAGCACTTTAAAAACATCCTCTTTTGCTGTACATATTATTTATGTTCTATAATATATAAGAGTAATGATATACATTTGTATTTTCCATTGTTCTGAAATATTTTTCATATAGGTTAAGCTCTTACTTTTCTTTGTATGAGGGGACACAATTAAGTAGACAGCTTCTGGCACACAGTAGGTATGAATGATTTTGGCAAACAAGTATACATCCTTTTCAATGTAAGAATTTCCTTAACAGTCCTTGGTAGGTACTCTTCCTGCCTCACTAGGCTTGCTAAAAGCTATTTTACAATGTTTTCAGGCCAAATCCCACTCATTGGTCCTACATTTCTAATCCCTCATGAGAGATTAATCAAAAGACTATTTTTAAAATATTTCATAGTTTGTTCCAATTTGGATGAATGTGATTTAAGCATCTCCTGCTAGAGATGCAATCACCAGACCTTAAAATTATTTCTTCTCCTCCACAGTGTTTGCCATAAACATAACCTGTGACCTTGTATATTAGTGTTTTTAGTATAGATTAGTTAAGCAAATATTACCAAAGTATTATGTTCATTAAAAAAGGATATAATTTGGAAGAGTTTCTTACAAAACCCTTAAACATAAATCTATTTTTTTTCAATTTTTTTCTCCCTCTCTATTCTACAGTCCCCAAAGTATTCACTTTGAAGCATAACATACAGAGGTTAAAAGAATCACACAACTGCAGGGTTGAAAGAATCTTAAAAGTCATGTGGGGGGCTTCCCTGGTGGCTCAGTGGTTGAGAATCTGCCTGCCAATGCAGGGGACACGGGTTCGAGCCCTGGTCTGGGAAGATCCCACATGCCGCGGAGCAACTGGGCCCGTGAGCCACAACTGCTGAGCCTGCGCGACTGGAGCCTGTGCTCCGCAACAAGAGAGGCCGCGACAGTGAAAGGCCCGCGCACCGCGATGAAGAGTGGCCCCCGCTCGCCGCAACTAGAGAAAGCCCTCGCACAGAAACGAAGACCCAACACAGCCAAAAATAAATAAATAAATTAAATAAAAAAAAAAAAAAAGTCATGTGAAGTTTCTATATAAATGAATTCAAAGTAATCTATGCCTGTTTCTAGTTTGCCTACTATGGGCGAAGCACTTTATCAGATGTGTTAAATATACAGCAGTGAATAAACAATAATAAAAATGCATTTAATTTCAATTTTGCAATGTGTACACAATGACCCTGATTAAGGGTAGGCAGTGGGTGGGCTATACTGCCTTTACACATAAAGGCATACATATTGCTACATAAGTTTAGAGGAAAGAAACAGCTTTACAGTAGAAGTGGAATTTGAACTGGGACTTGAAAGGGAATTTGGATTTGTACCTATAAGGATGTTGAAAATGGAACTGTATAAGGAAAGAAAAAGTCTATAAGTTTAAATATGTAAGAAGACTGGAGCAGATGAAGATATTCCAGAAAAATATTTATAAAAATATTATTGTAGATACTTCCAAATACAACTTTTTAAAATGAATATATCATTCTTCTGTTGAAGAATATATTAATGAATAATATTTTAATAAGAATCTCCTTGTTCAGGATTATATTCTCATGAGTAAATTCTTGTTATACCCACCTACTTTCTTTTCCTCTTTGGCCCCTAGTCTCCGATTGCAGCCGCAGGCACTAAGGTAGATGCAAATTAAGTTTTCTTTAAAATGCTGTTAAGAGACCAAATGGAAACTGATTAGTTAAAACTAATGAAAAGGAAAATCAGAACTTAGACCAACAAAATATTTTTTATCGGGGAGAAGTATTTTAATACTGACGTTGTTTAGAATTGCCGGTGCATTGTAATAATAAAAAGGAGATTAATTTATAGTCGTTTTATTGGCATTTTAAAATTATCTACTTTTGGACTTCCCTGGTGGCGCAGTGGTTGAGAATCTGCCTGCCAATGCAGGGGACACGGGTTCGAGCCCTGGTCTGGGAAGATCCCACATGCCGCAGAGCGACTGGGCCCGTGAGCCACAACTACTGAGCCTGCGCGTCTGGAGCCTGTGCTCCGCAACAAAAGAGACCACGATAGTGAGAGGCCCGCTCACCGCGATGAAGAGTGGCCCCCGCTTGCCACAACTAGAGAAAGCCCTCGCACAGAAACGAAGACCCAACACAGCCAAAAATAAATAAATAAATAATTTTTTAAAAAAAAATCTAAATGTTGAAAACATCAAGATTTGTCAAAATTATTTAAAAAAAATTATCTACTTTTATTGCCTGCACCTGGGGCAAATTGCTCCCATCACCTTTGTTTGATATTCATTGCAGTTAAATGCAGAAGACAGACGAGAAATTACAGTATAGTTTAACAGGTGCTGAGTTAGGAGTATAAAGAAGGACTCTCTCTACTGCAACTAAAGGTTCACACCTTCATCCTTTTCATTTCAGCTACAGGAATAAGGGCTACACTGGTCTGCCTTCAATCTTTCCCTGTCAGTCCATTCTTCATGCTGCTAGAAATGTGATCTTCCTACAACACAAATTTTTCATATTGTCTTGCTTAAAACTTTTTATCTCTCTGCCTATTAGGAAAAAAATTTACTTTATATGATTAATAAAGTCCACCATTTTCTGCCTCCTCTTTTTCTCCACTTTTATCATCATGTTCCCACATGTATAAATGCACACACACACACAAACACACATTATTTTTTCCATCTAACTACTTCTAACTCCCAAGAAGAACTTGCCGCTTCTTTCTTTGTGCCCACAATTGTAATATTTATTATGGCAGGGACAAAATTTGTTAACTTGTGTGAATGTTCCTCCCTCTGCTCCTCCCAAAGATGAAGACTTTCCAGCTCAGTCCTCACATATTTGGTGATATAGAATAAAAGAGATTGAGAATACAAGAAACACAGCACACACCCCATTCCTAGAACATTTTTCCTCTTTCCTCTTAGCTTTGTTTTCATGGCAGAATAAATAATAAAAATAAAATATCACCATTTTGCAAACCTTAATGAAATAATGGATGTAAACAGTAGTCATCCATGGCTGCTAAAATTATTTATGAAAGGATAATGAAAAACTTTATAATGGGTGAATCAGGCTAATAGTATCTGATCCAAATCTTATCATCATGTTTAGAGAGACAGCACAGCACCAGCTATGATGTATTCTTACAAAAATCATTAGAGCCGAATCTGACAGGTCTCTAGATCTAACTGCCAGTTTGCTGGGAAAATGGGGGATAAAGAAACTTTTTAAAAGAAGATGTGATACATATGTACAATGGAGTGTTACTCAGCCATAAGAAAGAATGATATAATGCTATTTGCAGCAACATGGATGGACCTAGAGATTATTATACGAAGTGAAGTCAGACAAAGACAAATATCATATGATATCACTCATATGTGGAGTCTAATTTTAAAAAATGATACAAATGAACTTATTTACATAACAGAAACAGACTTACAGATATCGAAAACAAACTTATGGTTACCAAAGAGGAGATGTTGGGGGGAGGGATAAAGCAGGATCTGGGGAGTAACATACACACACTACTATATATAGATAACCAACTCAACATTCAGTGATAACTTATATGAGAAAAGAATCTGAAAAAAGAATGAATATATGTATATGTATAACTGAATCAGTTTGCTGTACACCTGAAACTAAAACAACATTGTAAATCAACTATAATCCAATCAAATTAAAAAAAAAAAAAAAAAAAAGACAATAGCTTTCAGTGACTGTGAATCTGGAGAATCCCAGCCAGGATAAGAATGTCAGATCTCATTGTCCTCCCAGCCCTTCAACCCTCCCTGAAGCCCCTCAATAAAATGGCTTGACCCCCCACAAAAAAAAGACAATAAAATGATGCAGTTAGTAATTTTTAAAAGGATGGAGATTTCACATAACAAATTACCTGATTCCTTTTTTTTTTTTTGGTTATTTATTTATTTTTAACATCTTTATTGGAGTATAATTGCTTTACAGTGGTGTGTTAGTTTCTGCTTCAATAATAAAATGGCAAGGGAAAACAAAGATGAAGGGTGAAGGACCTTTAATTAAAAGACATATTCTATACATGCTATGTGGAGATATTGTTTTTATCCTGACTCCAACCAAACCAACTGTAAAAATCATCATCATAATCAAATAGTTTTAAGATAAATGTTTAATGATAAGAAATTATCATTATTTTAACAGTGATATTGTGAATATGTTGAAAATAATGCTCATATCTTTTAGAGATATTCTCTGAATTATTGATGGATAAAACGATAAGATGTCCAAGTTTACCTTCAAAATAACACATAGGGGAGGAGCTGTGTGTTGAACTACATGAAGCAAGTTTGGCTGCACTGATAATTGTTGAAGCAAATGACAGATACTCATGGTTTCTCTTCAATTTTGTGCGTGCTTTAAGATAAAACAAAAATAAATATAATTTTTAAAAAACATTTTGAGAAGTGGGAGACTGTTGACTCAATGAATAACAGGAGTTTGGGGCAAAGTTTGAAAGCACTTTTGAGGTTAGTGAACAAGAATTTTTAGTGACATCAATTTATCCCATTGTATGACTCAAGCAGTATTAGACTTCTTAGGTGGGAGATTGGGGTGAGAGCACAGAGAATTTGTACAAAAATAATTATCTATGTGTTTGTTTTTTTATCCATTAGAGTTTTATGATGAAATACAGAGAAGCAAGGGAGATCAGAGTATTGGTGAGGATCCTAGTGAAAAGTTGAACCTTACAAACTCAACTGGATTTTTAAAAATTAAATGCAATGGAGAAAAGACAGCCTCTTCAACAAGTGGTGCTGGGAAAACTGGACAGCTACATGTAAAAGAATGAAATTAGAACACTCCCTAACACCATACACAAAAATAAACTGGATTAAAGACCTAAATGTAAGGCCAGACACTATAAAACTCTTAGAGGAAAACATAGGCAGAACAGTCTATGACATAAATCACAGCAAGATCCTTTTTGACCCACCTCCTAGAGAAATGGAAATAAAAACAAAAATGAACAAATGGGACCTAATGAAACTTAAAAGCTTTGGCACAGCAAAGGAGACCATAAACAAGACGAAAAGACAACCCTCAGAATGGGAGAAAATATTTGCAAATGAAGCAGCTGACAAAGGATTAATCTCCAAAATATACAAGCAGCTATGCAGCTCAATATCAAAAAAACAAACAACCCAATCCAAAAATGGGCAGAAGACCTAAATAGACATTTCTCCAAAGAAGATATACAGATTGCCAACAAACACATAAAAAGATGCTCAACATCACTAATCATTAGAGAAATGCAAATCAAAACTATAATGAGGTATCACCTCACACTAGTTAGAATGGGCATCATCAGAAAATCTACAAACAACAAATGCTGGAGAGGGTGTGGGTGAAAGGGAACCCTTGCACTGTTGGTGGGAATGTAAATTGATACAGCAACTATGGAGAACAGTATGGAGGTTCCTTAAAAAACTAAAACTAGAACTACCATAGGACCCAGCAATCCCACTAGTGGGCATATACTCAGAGAAAACCATAATTCAAAAAGAGTCATGTACCACAATGTTCGTTGCAGCACTATTTACAATAGCCAGGTCATGGAAGCAACCTAAGTGTCCATCGACAGACGGCTGAAGAAGATGTGGCACATATATACAATGGAATATTACTCAGCCAAAAATAGAAATGAAATTGAGTTATTTGTAATGAGGTGGATGGACCTAGAGTCTGTCATACAGAGTGAAGTAAGTCAGAAAGAGAAAAACAAATACCGTATGCTAACACATATATATGGAATCTAAAAAAAAAAAAAAGGTTCTGAAGAACCTAGGGGCAGGACAGGAATAAAGACGCAGATGTAGAGAATGGACTTGAGGACGTGGGGAGGGGGAACCGTAAGCTGAGACAAAGTGAGAGAGTGGCATTGACATATATACACTACCAAATGTAAAATAGATAGCTAGTGGGAAGCAGCCACAAAGCACAGGGAGGGTGCTTTGTGACCACCTAGAAGAGTGGGAGGGAGACACAAGAGGAAGGGTATATGGGGATATACGTATACGTATAGCTGATTCACTTTGTTATACAGCAGCAACTAAGACAACAATGTAAAGTAAGTATACCTCAATAAAGATGTAAAAAAAAAAAATTAAGTGAATGAAAAATAAAGCAATACATTGGGGGGTGGATAATGGAAAGGTTACTAGGCTGGAAATCTCATGAATCAAAGCATGACCTCAGAAAGAGTGGTTGTATATGCAACGTGGAGGGAATGGAGAGTTTGGTCACAGAAAGCTCTTCTTTTAATTGATTTTAACAGTTTAAATTTTAAAGAGAATCTAGAAGGGCCCAAATCACTTGAATCTACTTATTCCAACTTTTTTGGCTAAGAATTTGACTTCCATAATTCTGACCTTACTGCATGATTGATTAACCACTCCCTCAGAGGTATCTCAAGCAAATAACCCATACCAGGCAAGATTACTGTTCACAAAACCCTGCTTTCATAATTCCACTCCTTCACTCAAAACTCTCAGTCTCTCTCTTTCTCCAGATAACTTCCAAAATTCTCAGTCTGTCGTTCCCAGTTGTCTCTTAACTATCCACACTCTGTTCATTTCACCTTCCCAATCACTAATTCCCATCAGCCTCAGTTCCAATCAGATGTATCCTCTTCCTGTTTTTTCTTTTCGGTTCTTTTTATTCTCCAAACTTGGAATTCCCTTTCTCCCTAAGATTTTTCATACCAAATCGATAATCCCATCAAAGTCCAGATAAACACATCATAGCAAATGTTGCCTGGGTTCAAATCCTATCTCCACCACATAGTAGCCATCTAAACATGTTGATAATAATAGTGCCACTTTAAGGGTTGTAGTGAGGACTTAATATATGTAAGGCACTTTAAACAATGTTTAGCATTGTTCAAAAACGTTTTCAACACTTATAAAAAGACCTTGCCATGATGATATTTCCTTATTTCAATTCCTTTAGTAGAGATATGTAATTGTTATACCTCAAAATATTTCCACATGTGACCTTAAGTTCATTCTGTAATTACATGAAAGAAGATTTATAATCTGTACTAGTCTTGTATTCATTACATTTAAGCAATATTTTACATCATTAGCTGCTTAATAAATGCATATGATTAATTGAATATCAAATATCTAAATTAAATAAAATAAGTGAATAAATATATTAATGAATCAGTGAATAAATGAAAGAGAGATTAAACAAAGTAGCATGAATTTGCAAAGTGAAACTTCAGGAGAAATGAATGCTCTCAAATTCCCAGCCTGTTCTACAGGATGCTAATTTTTCACTCAGGCTTCAACCTTAAGACTCCTGAGTTATGCGCCACCATTAATTATTCATCACCTTTCTGATTCAGAAAACCAAAGCATATCTATTTTTCATCATTATACATCATTATAGCTGCCCTTTGTTTGTTAGTAAACTTAATTTATTCCACAAACTTTCGAGGAAATGTGCTATTTTACAGAGGTTTCAATCACTTATACTTCAATTAAAAAGTCTATTCAGAAAACTTAAAAAAAAATGTAGCTAAACTTCATATATCTCATCAGTATACCAAGGAAATGTGTTAAACATGGACACAAATCAGTGTTGATATTTTAGATGCTTATCCATGTAAATATTTGCCCTAATTATCTAAGATTCAAATCCATCTATATTAAGGTAGTAAAACTGAATTATCTGAATGCAAATATACTTTGAGATTCTGCTAAAGAATTTTTTTTGGGTCGCTATTGTTCCAAAAGTAATATTACCCTTAACTTTGATTTAATATTACAATATTTCATTATCTGATTATTTTGAATGTATACAAATATTGACATCAAAGTGAATTTCTTCTCTTTTTCTTTAGTGAATAAATGTTATCAGTTTTTCTATTAAGATATAATTCAACACCATAAAAATCATTCTTTTACAGTATACAACTGAGTGATCATCTATGCATTCATAAGGTGGCAAAACCATCACCATTACCTGATTCAAGAACATTTTTATTATCCCATAAAGAAAGCCCATACCCATTAGTAGTCATTTCCCAGTGCCCTCCCCCCCACCCCCCAGCCCCTTGGTTAATCTACTTTTTACTAATCTACTTTCAGTTTCTATGAATTTGCCCATTCAGGACATTTCATGTGTATGGAATCATACAATATGTCACCTTTTGCATGGAGCTCTTTTCATTTAGCATGTTTCATTTTTCACTTTCATTTTCAAAGTTTATGGATGTTGCATCATGAATCAGTATTTCATTTTTCTTTTCAAGGCTGAAGATGGATATAGGACATTTTGTTTATCCATTCATCAGTTGATGGAAATTGGGTTGTTCTTAATCTTTGACTATTATAAATAATGCTGCTATAAACATTTGCATACCATTTTTTGAGTAAATATATATTTTCAATTCTGTTGGGTATATACTTAGGAGTAGGATTACTGGGTCATAAGGTAACTCTATGTTTAACTTTTTGAGGAGCTCCCCAACTCATGTTCAACATGGTTACAACATTCTGCATTCCTACTAGCAGTCTATGAGGGCTCTCATCTCCACATCCTAGATAACATTTGATATTGTCTGTCTTGATTATAGCCATCCTAGTAGGTATGAAGTGGTATTTTGTTGTGGATGTGCTTTTCATTTCCCTAATGACTAATGATGTTGAGCACCCTTTTTTGAGGTTTTTGGCCATTTGTGTATCTTCCTTAGGAAAATGCTTATCAAGTTCTTTGCTCATTTTTAAATTGGATTGTTTGTCTTTTTATTGTTAGATTGTAAGAGTTTTTAGTATGTTCTGAATACTAAATCCTTATCAGATAAAGGACTTTAAGGTTTTTTGTTTTTTGTTTTTGAATGTTTTCACCAATGTCTCCTAGTCTTTGCTAAGAGGTTTCTTGTGCATGTTAGGGCCTGCCTTCCACACAGAGATAGATCGTTACACCATTTTGGCATTCATTTACTGCTTTCACAGGGCTTGAAAGTCAGCCAGCAGTGACAATTTAGGACATTCTTAGGTCTGTCCTAGGCATATACACAGCCCTGTACATGCCTCTCCTAGGCTTTCACACAACTCTACACATGCATGTGGCCTTGTAGATTTCCAGAAAAACATTGTTGCTTTCAAAGTCCCCTATGGGCATCTCATTCCCCAGCTTTTCCTTTTAATTGTTTTGGTCAGTTTGTTATTTGCGGCAGTTCTTACCGCTTCAGGTACCTGTGATGATTCATAACGGCTACTGATTATTTTCAACGAAAAGACTGTTCACCCTGTGAGAGGTCTGAGTCAGGTCAAATAAAACAAGTTCTGCCAGTGGGATTTTCCAGGAAACCTGGGGAAATGCACTTTGGAGAAACTTCAGCTCCATTTCACTCCTTCCAGGAGATGCTAGGTTGCTGGTTTTCACTTTGATTATGGGCTGTTGGTTCTCAAGGCTACCACAGAACTAGTAGAGAGGGACCTGACATTAGGAACTATTGAAATGCCATAAAACTCACTTTTTTTAAACTGAGATTCCATAAAATCTTGAATAAAGACTACCCAAATTGTTGCACGTGTTTGGATACTTTCCAGAATTTTTGAAAAAGTTGATTTTGACCACTGTTGCCAGTCTCATTGCTTTTACAGAAAAGTGAATTTTTGGAGGTTTTTATCCATTCCTGTCTTATCAGTGTTTTGAAATTTAATATAATTTTAATGTTTGTCCTCTTCTGGGGAAATTTTTTCACAAATAGGAAATCAAATATTTTCTAGGCACAGAAAATCTGTGCTCATCCAGTGGTATTGCATAGAATCTTACTGGGTAAAACCATTCCCTCCACTGTCTTCTCAGAATCCCCAGTTCAAATTCAACATAATTCAACTCTTATGGAACAGAGACCACAGGACAATCATTTTCCTTTATTCTTGTTTCTTGATTTTATCACTCTGAGATTGTACTATAATTCTATGATGAATTATGCACCATGCAAACTAAGACTGTGGTGCAATAAGATAAATCAAAGAATATGTGATATGTTAAAAGTTATATTTCTCATAGCTAAAAATACTAGCAGTTCTGATCTAATGATAATAAAAGCACTGACTGTTGTATCTAGATTTGCTTTCCTGGACACTAAATGATAGTGATTGACAAAAAATCAATTTTTCATAACTACATCCATTGTTCTAGTGTTCCCTGCATTCTAAACAGCATAATAATCACTTCCCTCCGTACCTAGAAATCATGTGCCTGCGTGAAAAGAGGCCAAGCCAGAAGCTGGTAAGTGATTGGATTTATTACCAAGTGTAATAAATCCAATCACTTCAAAGGAGCTCATGTCTTCGTCTTGATTAGATCAGACTAGTAAAAAGCTTGCTGTTTAGAATAGTCACCTTTCTCAAAACACTTGTCAGTGGAGGAATTATGTAGCTTGGAAAGTTCTATTGGAAACAAAATCACCAGTTGCCCATGGAGGTACAGATTCAAAGCCTTGGTTTATGGATGAGGACCTGATTCACCTTGAACAGGGAGTGTATGCCTGTGTACAGACTGGCTTGTAACAGGATAGTATAATGTCCTTTTAGAACCTTTTTATTTTTTTTATTTTTATTTTTTGAACTATATCAAGCCTAGCCTAGCTCTTTTTATTTATTTATTTTTTAAACTTATTTATTTTATTTATTTATTTTTGGCTGCTTTGGGTCTTCGTTGCTGCGCATGGGCTTTCTCTAGCTGCGGTGAGCTGGGGCTACTCTTGGTTGCGTTGCGCGGGCTTCTCATTGCTGTGGCTTCTCTTGTTGCAGAGCACGGGCTCTAGGCGCATGGGCTTCAGTAGTTGTGGCTCGCGGGCTCTAGAGCGCAGGCTCAGTAACTGTGGTGCAAGGGTTTAGTTGCTCCACGGCATGTGGGATCTTCCTGGACCAGGGATCGAACCCGTGTTCCCTGCATTGGCAGGCGGATTCTTAACCACTGCGCCACCAGGGAAGCCCGAGAACCTTTTTATTTTTAAATAGTCCTTTTCAATTTGAAAGCCAAACTGAATGTTTTTGATATCACAGTAATAAACCCTCAATCCAATTAACTCATTAGCGTATTTAATAGGTTCTTACACCCCCTCATAATTTGAACAACCTCAGGCTTCTTCCTGTTTGAAACGGAGACAGGACAAACAGAGAGATAAAGCAGCCATTTCATAATCACATAGAACTGCTCATAAACTGTTAGCAATATTTCAGCATAAAATTCTGAATCTACCCATAACACAAAACACACTAATTAAATCGATCTCGTCTCAAACTAGAATCTTCCTAACAGCAAATAAATTGTCACTGAAAATGCTATTTCTTGCCACCTGGGGACATGAAGAAAACGAAGTGTGCCATAAATACATTATTTTCTATGCAGCAATGTTGCTTTTAACAACCATCACTACAGTCCTATGTAAAGAATGTTTATTATCTCAAGGAAATATGTAGGTTATTGTTTCTAGAATTGAAAAGAACAAAATATTGTTAAATCATTTAATGCTGTAAATGTTTAACTGAAAAACCTTAAACTGTTTTTTTTTAATTGTTTTTTTTTTTTTCTTCCTAGATTCTTCCATTTGATAGTGGAAATCACCTGCAGATGGAGAGCAGACAGGATCTGTCTTCAAATTAGGGTAAGATTTCCATTTCACTTGTGCTATTGTCAGCATCTAAATACTGAAACAGATGGGTTTGTAGCACAGTTAAAGTGCGTTTTCACTATATCCATCACTATGTCTGTTTATCTGTTCTCTATTTGCAAAATGTAGTATCTCTTATGTTAAATAGTCATTCCGTTAACCACTATTAATGTAAAAAATATCCCATAGTTTGGCTTGTCATATTGGTTTTTGAAGTTTTGGGGTTTTTTTAATTGGGTAATTTTTTAAAAAGCTAAATGGAAACCTAGCTAAAGAACCATTAGTTTTTTTGTTCATATCTGTACCCACCATTTTATTTCTATAACTGTTCATTCATTCATCCATTGCTGATTTTTTGTTTTCCTTTTGTTTCTGTTTTTTTATTTGACAACCAAATTAAATATTGATGCTACAATCATGAGTAACAAAGACATGGTGGACTTACAGAATTTTTCATCAATAAATAATTCTGAGTGTAAAGAAAGCTAACAAATAGAAGCACAGATGCCATAGGAGCACATGTAGATCTCAAGTGATCTGAGAGTAAACGGGAGGTCTACCAGAAGACATTTGGCCTACATTTAAAGAATTAGTTGGAATTTTCTAGGCAGGAAGTGAAGGGGATGACACAATGATTTTGTAGAAGGAATAGCATTTTCAAATTCAAGAGAGAGGCTTGCAAGAATGGGAAGGAAAAGAAATCCGGAAGGCAGAATGTAGAGAGAGGAAGCTGCAGATGTCAGTGGAGACCTGAGCCTTTTAAGCCATATCAAAGACTCTAGATTTTTCCTAGGGACAACGAAAAGCCAATAAAAGTTTGGAAACTTTAGAGTCCATGACCAAAAAGCTTTTAGACTATCACTGTGGTTGCAGAGGAAGGAAGGTAAGAGTTTATGTACCACCAGTTGGAATTCTATCACAATAACCCAGGGCAGAGATTATCTGTTTAAACAGGGTGGTAAATCCTGGATATGGATAGAAGTGAAGTAACTGGAAAGACCCAGGGCTGTAATGAATATATTGCACATCTGATACAAATGTGTCTAGTGGGCTTAACCCTTTTATAAGGCTTTTATATCCATTATAACAACTTTTAGTGTTAATTAAAACTTTAAGTGAAAAGGGCAACAGATGCAAATGGAATTCCACTGCAGTTATTCACTACCGACTGGCAAGTCACTTAACCTTTTGGAAATAGCTCTTCGTTGGCTATAGAGTGGAAACCCACAATATCAGATAATACATACACAAAGTACTTTATAAACCACAAATAGAAATATTGCTATTATTAACAGAATTTAAGTTCAAGTAGGTTAGCAGCAATACTTCTGTACCTGGAACAAGATAGGTGCATAGAGATGGGGAATAAACTATTCTTAAAGAGACATTTGGAAAGGAGAAGTTTAATACTCGATTACACATTCTAAGTCACAGCCTGTTGACTGTTTCATCTATTTGTCACATTAAATATCTGCAGGAATCCAATTAGCCTGCAGAAAACAGTTTAGGGGCTAGCTTTGCAACTATAATGCCAATATATTTTTCTACTGCATATTTTGTGAACATTACAAAATTTCTTCCCCCTCCTGTGAAGACCACCAGAAAGCTGACCCAGCACTGTCCAGCTGCTGTATCTATAGCATATATGTCATTTATATCATGTATCTCCAGAGCCATAAAAATGAACGTTCAGTGCTCCTAGTGTTCCTAGTTAGTAAGCATACGTCTCATATTTTTGTTTGCTGGCAATATTCATATAACTTTGATAATGACAAAAAAGAACAATTGCCTCTAAATTAAATGACTCTATAATTTCCTGGCATGAATCCCTGTTTTCTGAGTTCCCAATTAGGAAATAACCTAAATAATTATGGATTGGCTTTAAATATTCTCATTTAAATTGCTCTTTGCTGCAAGAGTAATTCTAAATGGCTACATACAAATATCTTCCAATTATTTGAGAAGACAAGACCACTGGAGTGTTTCTCTGGATTTGGATAAATTAAATCTATTCATTGGATAAATTTCAAAAGTAGTAGTGTGAGATATGGAATGTCACATTATGCATAGAAGCTACTCTTTATTTTATCACCAAAAATTTATATCGTTCTGGCTGGAGCCTTGTGCATTTGCTTCAGCCAGCAATTCTTTAAGTCATAGGCTAAAGGTAGACATGCATTTGATCCTAAAAATGTATCAATTAATGTCACTGGAGGTAGTTGTTAAGGAGATTTTCCATGTGTTCACTTTTCCTTCCCTGCTTGACTTTGCTACATTATTCATGGTCACCTTTAGTCCATCTGGCAACACTATTCTCTTTATTCCTAGCTCTACATCCATGAGGCATCATTGCCAAGCTTAACAATGTTTGACTAACATTCTCCAGCACAAAAAGCAAATAATGAAGCAGAAGGGGAGAGGCAGCACGTTGAATGGAGGGCCTCTGGAGTGTGGAGCTCCAGAGTTTGGAGCCATGTGGCTGACAGGGTCTGGTGCTCCGGCCGGGGGTCAGGCCTGAGCCTCTGAGGTGGGAGAGCCAAGTTCAGGACATGGGACCACCAGAGACTTCCTGCCCCAAGTAATACCAATTGGTGAAAGCTCTCCCAGAGATCTCCATCTCAATGCTAAGACCCAGCTCCACTCAACGACCAGCAAGCTACAGTGCTGGACACCCCATACCAAACAACTAGCAAGACAGGAACACAAACCCACCCATTAGCAGAGAGGCTGCCTAAAATCATACTAAGTTCACAGACATTCCAAAACATAGCACCAGACATGGCCCTGCCCACCAGAACACAGGCACCAGTCCCCTCCACCAGGAAGCCTACACAAGTCACTGAATCAACCACACCCATGGGGGGGCAGATGCCAAAAACAACAGGAACTATGAACCTGCAGTCTGAGAAAAGGAGATCCTAAACACAGCAAGTTAAGCAAAATGAGAAGACAGAGAAATATGCAGCAGATGAAGGAGCAAGGTAAAAACCCACCAGACCAAATAAATGAAGAGGAAATAAGCAGACTACCTGAAAAAGAATTCAGGGTAATGATAGTAAAGATGATCCAAAATCTCAGAAATAGAATGAAGAAAGCACAATAAACGTTTAACAAGGAACTAGAAGAACTAAAGAGCAAACAAACAATGATGAACAACACAATAAATGAAATTAAAAATACTCTAGAAGGAATCAATAGCAGAATAACTGAGGCAGAAGAACGATAAGTAACCAAGAAGATAAAATAGTGGAAATAACTACCGCAGAGCAGAATAAAGAAAAAAGAACGAAAAGAATTGAGGACAGTCTCAGAGACCTCTGGGACAACATTAAACACAACAACATTCGAATTATAGAGGTCACAAAAGAAGAAAAGAAAAAGAAAGAGGCTGAGAAAATATTTGAAGAGATTATAGTTGAAAACTTCCCTAATATGGGAAAGGAAACAGTTAATCAAGTCCAGGAAGCACAGAGAGTCCCATACAGGATAAATCCAAGGAGAAACATGCCAAGACACATACTAATCAAACTATCAAAAATTAAACACAAAGAAAAAATAATAAAAGCAGCAAGGGAAAAGCGACAAATAACATACAATGGAATCCCCGTAAGGTTAATAACTGATTTCTCAGCAGAAACTTTGCAAGTCAGAGGGTGTGGCAGGACATGTTTAAAGTGATGAAAGGGAAAAACCTACAACAAAGATTACTCTACCCATCAAGGATCTCAGATTCGATGGAGAAAAAACAAACTTTATAGACAAGCAAAAGCTAAGAGAATTCAGCACCACCAAACCAGCTTTACAACAAATGTTAAAGGAACTTCCCTAGGCAGGAAACACAAGAGAAGGAAAAGACCTACAATAACAAACCCAAAACAATTAAGAAAATGGTAACAGGAACATAAATATTGATAATTACCTTAAATGTAAATGGATTAAATGCTCCAACCAAGAGACCTAGACTGGCTGAATCGATACAAAAACAAGACCCATATATATGCTGTCTACAGACCCACTTCAGACCTAGGGACACATACAGACTGAAAGCGAGGGGATGGGAAAAGATATTCCATGAAAATGGAAATCAAAAGAAAGCTGGAGTAGCAATTCTCATATCATACAAAATAGACTTTAAAATAAAGGTTATTACAAGAGACAAAGAAGGACACTATATAATGATCAAGGGATCAATCCAAGAAGAAGATATAACAATTGTAAATATTTATGCACCCAACATAGGAGCATCTCAATATGTAAGGCAAATGCTAACAGCCATAAAAGGGGAAATCGACAGTAACACAATCATAGTAGGGGACATTAACACCCCACTTTCACCAATGGACAGATCATCCAAAATGAAAATATATAAGGAAATACAAGCTTTAAATGATACATTAAACAAGATGGACTTAACTGATATGTATAGGACATTCTAGGAATGCAAGGATTCTTCAATATATGCAAATCCATCAATGTGATACACCGTATTAACAAATTGAAGGAGAAAAACCACATGATCATCTCAATAGATGTGGAAAAAGCTTTTGACAAAATTCAACACCCATTTATGATAAAAACCCTACAGAGAGTGGGCATTGAGGGAACTTACCTCAACATAATAAAGGCCCTATATGACAAACCCACAGCAAAAATCGTCCTCAATGGTGAAAAACTGAAACCATTTCCACTAAGATCAGGAACAAGACAAGGTTGCCCACTCTCACCACTATTCTTCAAAATAGTTTTGGAAGTTTTAGCCACAACAATCAGAGAAGAAAAGAAATAAAAGGAATCAAAATCAGAAAAGAAGTAGAACTGTCACTGTTTGCAGATGACATGGTACTATATATAGAGAATCCTAAAGATGCCACCAGAAAACTACTTGAACTAATCAATGAATTTGGTAAAGTAGCAGGATACAAAATTAATGCACAGAAATCTCTTGCATTCCTGTTAACTCATGATGAAAAATCTGAAAGCGAAATTAAGGAAGCACTCCCATTTACCATTAAAACATAAAGACTAAAATACCTAGGAATAAACCTACCTAAGGAGACAAAAGACTTGTATGCAGAAAACTATAAGACACTGATGAAAGAAATTAAAGATGATACAAACAGATGAAGAGATATACCATATTCTTGGATTGGAAAAATTCACAATGTGAAAATGACTATACTATCCAAAGCAATCTACAGATTCAATGCAATCCCTATCAAACTACCAATGGCACTTTTCACAGAACTAGAACAAAAAATTTCACAATTTGTATGGAAACACAAAAGAACCCAAACAGCCAAAGCAGTCTTGAGAAAGAAAAACGGAGCTGGAGGAATCAGGCTCCCTGACTTCAGACTATACTACAAAACTACAATAATGAAGACAGTATGGTACTGGCACAAAAACAGAAATAGAGATCAATGGAACAGGATAGAAAGCCGAGAGATAAACCCACACACATATGTTCACCTTATCTTTGATAATGGAGGCAAGAATATACAATGGAGAAAAGACAGCCTCTTTTGCTGGGAAAACTGGACAGCTACATGCAGAAGAATGAAATTAGAACACTCCCTAACACCTTACACAAAAATAAAATGTATTAAACACCTAAATGTAAGGCCAGACACTATAAAACTCTTAGAGGAAAACATAGGCAGAACACTCTGTTTATGACATAAATCACAGCAAGATCCTTTTTGACCCACCTCCTAGAGAAATGGAAATAAAAAGAAAAATAAACAAATGGGATCTAATGAAACGTAAAAGCTTTTGAAGAGCAAAGGAAACCATAAACAAAATGAAAAAGCAACCCTCAGAATGGGAGAAAATATTTGCAAGTGAAGTAAATGACAAAGGATTAATCTCCAAAATCTACAAGCAGCTCATGCAGCTCAATATCATAAAAACAAACAACCCAATCCAAAAATTGGCAAAGGACCTAAATAGACATTTCTCCAAGAAGATATACAGATTGCCAAGAACACATGAAAGGATGCTCAACATCACTAATCATTATTGAAATGGAAATCAAAACTACAATGAGGTATCACCTCACACTGGTCAGAATGACCATCATCAAAATGTCTACAAACAATAAATGCTGGAGAGGGTGTAGAGAAAAGGGAACCCTCTTGCACTGTTGGTGGGAATGTACATTGATACAGCCACTATGGAGAACAGTTTGGAGGTTCCTTAAAAAACTAAAAATGGAACTACCATAGGACCCAGCAATCCCACTACTGGGCATATACCCTGAGAAAACCATAATTCAAAAAGATTCATATACCACGATGTTCATTGCAGCTCTATTTACAATAGCCAGGACATGGAAGCAACCTAAATGTCCATTGACAGATGAATGGATAAAGAAGATGTGGCACATATATACAATGGAGTATTACTCTGCCATAAAAAGAAACAAAATTGAGTTATTTGTAGTGAGGTGGATGGACCTAGAGTCTGTCATACAGAGTGAAGTAAGTCAGAAAGAGAAAAACAAATACCATATGCTAACACATATATATGGAATCTAAAAAAAGAAAAAAAATATTTCTGATGAACCTAGGAGCAGGACAAGAATAAAGATGCAGATGTAGAGAATGGACTTGAGGACATAGGGAGGGGGAAGGGTAAGTTGGGATGAAGTGAGAGAGTGGCATGGATATATATACACTACCAAATGTAAAATAGATAGCTAGTGGGAAGCAGCTGCATAGCACAGGGAGATCAGCTTGGTGCTTTGTGACCACCTGGAGGGGTGGGATAAGGAGGGTGGGAGGGAGACGCAAGAGGGAGGGGATTTGGAGATATATGTATATGTATAGCTGATTCACTTTGTTATAGAGCAGAAACTAACACAACATTGTAAAGCAATTATACTCCAAAAAGATGTTAAAAATTTTTTTTTAATTAAAAAAAAAGAGCAACTAATGAAAGCTATTTGATAGAATCTTACTCCCTTGTCTCCTGGACACCCTGATTAAATCTGCTCTCCTTTATACTGATTTGACTTGTTCTTAAATGTGATTTCTGGTTTTATTCCCAGACAACCATAGCTATTCAATTTCTGCAGAACTTTTTTTCAGACTATCAGAACTAAAGGAATCTGAATCTTTCTACGTAAATGATAGCATGTAAATAAATAAGAATTCTGGGACATGTCTTATGGAATTGTTTCATTATCTTGCATCCTCAATGAATTTGAGGTATTGATGAACTGAGCTAATTTAACTGCATCTTTCATTTTCAACTTTATTGCTAAATTGGGGGGGGTGTGTTTTTAAAGAAGTCATAAGAATCTACTTTTCTGAATCAACAAGAATGTTAGAACAGGATTGACACACTTTCTCATTAGTGAGGATTTTGTTTCAGCTTTAACACCCTTACAATTTTGGCTACATATATAGATCTATGCAGACAGGCTAGGATACTCAGTTGAACGTTTATGGCACATATTGAAAAGTATGATTAATTTACTACCTGTTTTCCTTGTTAGTTCAAATAGGTATTCATAAAAGTCTTTATGCAGTTACTATTTTGTCCTCTTTGCCATAAGCACACAATGAACCTTGAGTCCTTCCTCTGTAAAGAGCAAAGGTACTTTGTTTTTTTGACTTTGTTTTTTTGTATGGCATGATATGAGGACCACACTACCGTAATATGTTAATAGCCACCTATTCTGTTACCAGTGTCTGGAATTTTCCTACTAGGAATCATTCTCATTTCTTTTAACTTTATTAGTGCTTCTTATCTCTTTAAATGTGTAGATAATTCTAGAGTAGATAAAGGGAATTAAACTGTTTTACCATAAGGTGTGAGTGGCCTGGGTCAATTTTCCTTCTAAAGGAAGGGGGGAGTTATAGAATATTGGGCATGTGTTATGGTGGTTAAGGGCTGAAATGAAGACTAGGAGTTGAAGTGCTCCTAAAAGACACTTGATCTATTTCACAGTCTTTCCTGGTGCCAGTCTGATTTCAACTCTGCATCACCTTTCCATAAAATGATTGCCTATCCCTTGGACCCAGTGACAGCAGTCTAGGTCTGGACTCAAGTTAAAAAAAAAAAAAAATCCCAATGAGGGCACCACAACCGTTTTAGTCTTCTCTGTATAATATCTCCAATCTACCAGTGAAGTTTTAATAGCTTCTTCAGTTAACCTATGATCTTAAAGTTGAGTAAAATCATGTCCTGCATTATCCTTGTTTCATTTCAGATTATATTTATAGCTTGAATCATTGTGCCAAAGGGTCCTCAAACAATCCATCCTGGGCATGCTGAGAGAGCTTCTTGGACATTTGCCGCACAACGTTTCCTTCCAATGTGAACACATGGACTCAGCAAACTGTTCCTATGAGCCCACTGAATGTATGGCCTAGGCCATTCCATTTCCAATAAATAATTTATATAATTTATAACAGGGGAAAAGAACACAATAAAGTATAATATTTCATCCAGTGTTTCCATCTTTCACTGTCAAAAGACAATTTTGTTTGCTTGCACTCTATAATATCTCTGTTAGCAAATAGAAGGATCCCACATCTTCATACACCAACTGATAAAGGAAAAAATGTAACTAGAGATTATCAATGTTATTCTGGAAATAAAAGAAGGAAGCAAGTCACTGAAAAGGAAAAAACAGTGACTAAGGCATAGTCTTTGACTTTGCATGTGGAGGGTTGGCTTGGGCTTTTGTAATTGTTTAAAATAGAATTCCCTGGCAGAGTTCTGAAAAAAAACAATAGGCAATATTTGATCATTACTTAATGTTATTGCAAATAGATAATAAAGGGAATTTGCTGAGAAGTTCCTTAAAATGATGTCTATTGCTTGGATATGTGAACCTTCCATTCAGTGCCTCATTAAAAACTAATTAATGTGAGGCCTCATCAGGACAAGAAAGTCTTCCCTGATCTTGGGAAAAAAATTCTAAAATAATTATTATGTGCTAAGTAAGTACATTTATTTCATATTTCTTTCAATACCTTTATTTCTTTTCAAGATTTTCACCCAAAGAAATTGTATGCTACTCTATTTCAGAAATTTACATGATTTCCTTATATTTCTACAGCATGATCAGTTTCATCTCTAGAGAGTTAATCTTTAGTAATTTTGTCACAGAGTATTTCTGAGGACATCCATTATCACACATAAGATAAAACCACTTGCTCTTTTCTCAGGAAACCTATGAAATGTTCTCCTTCCAGTTTTGCATGCTTTGGAGAAATTAAAATCCAAAGAGCCACAAGCATAGTATTAATCTCTACATTATTTGTTTTATATGTTTATTTTTCTCTGTGCATATAATATTGCCATTTGTCTAGCAGAATCACAGACCTCACGTTTTAGTGGTTCTGAGATTGACAACTGATCAGTATAGAACAATCACTTTGGTTGGCCTCAGCATAAAGACAACACATATTCTTCTCCTAATATAAGACCCTTAATGGATTCCTGATTGAAGTTGTCCTCTGGCTAGACAGAACAGCTTTATTTCCCAGTATGACCCCTTGTCCTTTTTCAGCTCCCACACTTACCATTTTTATACACCTCACACTATTGCCAAACAAGATTGATTATTTCACAAAGAACCCAAGGTTTTCTAGTTGTGTCATTGCTTAAGCTATCTTCCCACCTGGAATTTCCTTCTGCACCCATAAAAAGTTAACTGTTCTTTTAAATTTGTCTCAAATTCTTCCTCCTGATTGACAAAGCAAGACCTAATCTGTCCCTAATGTGAATACCCACAGAACTTGGTTTATAACTCTGTAATTACAGATTAGTGATGCTTTACACTAATAGTCATTTATGCACTTATTCCTCTCCTGATATGTAATGTTTCTAAAAGCCCAGTAATGGGCTTCCTTATTGACTCTGTGTCCATGTTAGCACCAACTAAGCCTTTGTGTATACATATGTATATATATTTATACTTGATATAATAAAACAGTTAATAAATAGTAAATTGAAGTGAAGGATGAACAAGAAGGAACTCAGTAAATGAATTATCTTTGAGAGGATATTAAAATGAAAAATAAAAGCAAAAGCAGCAACTATACATCACTACCACTAGCAGACTTAATTCACAGTATCAGGAATAAGTTTGAGTTTGGAAGAAAACTAAGGTTACATAAATTTAAATAAGTTCAATACACATTTATTGAGTTCCTACTATGTGCACATCTTTCCACACATTTTATGTTTGTATAAATATCTATGGATGCATACATATGCACGCTTATGTATTTTATTTTTACTAAACTGAAATCACATGTATACATTAGTTTGCAACATTTTTCTTTTAGCAGTTTAATGAATATCTCTCTATATCAGTAAGTAAAAATGTGTTCTTAATGACTGTGTCATATTCTATAATTTGTACTGTATCATAGGTTACTGATGAATATCTAGCCTACCTCCAGATTTGCTGCAAAGAATACTGATATGAATATCCTTGTGTGTAGGTAACAATATTGTCAAATTTTATTTCTTGGGATAGTCTCTTAGATGTGGGATTTCTGGTCAATTGGTATATGTAATTACAATTTTAATGAATCTTGCTAAATTAATTTTCATGGAGCCTATGACTGTTGCTTAATTGTATCTGTTTCTCTACTGATTATCAATATGTGATATTGCTAATATATAAAATTTTGTTTCTAATATGATGGTAAATATATTCCATAGCATTTTAATTTGCATGTCCATTACTGTATTAATTAAAATTTGTCTTTAACATAGTGACTCAGCACATATATTTCCATTTCCCCACTCTTTTTGCCCCAGGCCATAAGTAGTATTCTTTCTATCTCAGCCACTATTTCTTCAATACTTTGCAATGTCTATGTGAGTTAAGGCTTTATGATCTCTTACCTAATATTCAAATAAAAAAAATGCATTTACATAATCAATCAGTGACATTACAATTTCATTTGTGCATTTTCAAAGAGATGGTGGTGTGGAGAAGTGCTTACTTTGTATTTTTCTTATATATCACAGAGTCCAAAGCATAATTCTGTGTACATGATTTCTGTGAAATTGGATGCTTGTTTACCTGACCAACTTAGAAAATGATCTCTTGGAATATCATTATTTCTATCCCAACTATTCTGCCCTAATTTGTCAAGGGTTATAGAAAAATAAATAATTGACAAAGTATAATTTCCAAGATTGTAATCTTTGTACATGTCTAAAACACTTATACATTGTATTTGTAATGTATGTATTTACATGCCCTAAATTTTATAAAATTATATGTTCATTTTGAGTTGTGTTGCAATTTTTAAATTATATATGTGTATTTATTTATTTATTTACTCAGCAATATAAACATTCATTGTTGCTTTAAAGCATCACACGTTTTAGACAGTAATTCTATTTTATCTCCAGTATTTATGCACAAATACATTAAATGTAGACAATCACATTATATATCACTAAAACTCTCCATTTAATTTTATTTTAATCTGTCTTCTTCTGTGCTTTGCCTCTTAGAGTCAATAACTCTTTCGTCCCACATCACATGCCCTGTCAACTTTTGTGCGTCTGAGTAATTTTTCTTTTTTAATTTATCTTTTGGCTGCATTGGGTCTTCGTTGCGGTGCGCGGGCTTCTCATTGCGGTGGCTTCTCTTGTTGTGGAGCACGGGCTCTAGGCGCCCAGGCTCTGTGGTTGTGGTGCACAGGGCTTAGTTGCTCCGCAGCATGTGGGATCTTCCCAGACCAGGGATCGAACCCGTGTCTGCAGCATCGGCATGTGGATTCTTAACCACTGTGCCACCAGGGAAGCCCTGTCTGAGTAATTTTAAATGAAAACCTATTTATCATTGCATGCTTGATTTCATTTACCCTTGTTGACACCAAGATTATTAGACTTTATTTGATATGTATAAAATAAGAAAAAAATTTCTTTGAACACTACCTATTAAAATCAGCATTGTACCTCTATTATCTTGCATTCTTTAAAAATTGTCTAACAAAAATTCCTAAAACGCTTCCTCTTTTCTGCTACAGCTGATAGATCTTAGTTTTTAGAGTTACTTTTACAGAATGTGAATGTAGACAGAATAAATTTTATGAGAAAAATCAAAGTTTTGTCCAGGGAGGCTAGCAAAACACTGTCATGAGCCCCCGGCAGTTGGAACAGATGCTGGTACTGGTGTTGGCTGGAGGCATAGAACACGTGGTTGCATCTATGCAATTTAAAAATTACAGTCATGGTTAAAGTGTGAAAAATCCTGTCAAACACTGAGTGGTTTTATAGACACAATGTTAAATCATCTCCTTAACAGCATGTTTTCTCTAAATTTTTTTCTATGTTCTCTCTTTTGGATCATTTCCACATTCTAAGTTACCAAAATTCATCAAGCAAGGTTAAATTATCATTTCCATCTAAAATGCGTATACATTAGTAATTAATACCTGAAATTACATTTAGAAAATAGGGAAAAATCAGAAAAAAAAAAAAGATTTCTAGTAAGTTCTCTTACACTCAAGATCTTGCTAGAAGATCAGGATTATGTAATAAAACTTCAAAGAATTTCAAAAACGCTTCTGGCCAGCACATGTGAATTTAAGAAGACAAAAGTATGTAACTCATCTTTGAAAAGAAAATCTTCAATTACCTAGAGCTGAAAATCTTCAGTTACTTCTACTGACCCTTTCTCTTAGGACTCTTATTTAGATTTTCTATTTCAACCTGACCTCCCCCCTTTTTTTTTTTTCTTAAAGGAATTTTTATCTTCCATGAAAATACGCTAAATATTTATTTTTATATCTCATGTAAGGTAGAAATAAGAAGCCATTCTTTAATCAAGTAGACTTTTGTTCTCCTAACAACTAGAAATTTTTATAGTTTATATCTTACATTCTAGAAATTTCTGATATTTGTTTAATTAATTTTGATATTGTTACATAATTTTGTAATGTCATTTAAATGATCTGCTTGGGTATTTCAGGGAATGCTTTAGTTTCTTTGATTGTCTGTCTTTAAGAAATTTGAAAGTTCTTCCACTTTAATAATTGTTAACATTGCATTTGTGGTGGAATGTTAACGTCAGAGAACTGTGTAATCCAAAGCCACATTATGATGGAGCATGTGACCAAAATAAATTGTAATAATTAAGTGATTTGCAAACATTGATTTAGTACCACTTTCTATCTACCACACAGACCAGTTCTCTTGGCCTCCTCCTCTTCTGCCCACCTCTTAAATGGTAGATTTACTTGAGTTTCCTCGATACTCCAGTTCTATTCCTCCACACATACTCTCGCCCTTATACTTTCACGACTTGTTCTCTCAGATGGACAGTGCCATGGCTTCCATTCCTCTGTAAACCTCTGAGCCCTTTCAGTGAATCTGCAGGTACCACAAGTCCTTTGCTCCACACTGTATAACTTCTTATGAATGGCCTGGTGTGAGATGGGTCCCGTCTTCCTTCCAGGCTGATGACACTAGACTGGTGTTTGCCCGGCTCTTGTGGGCAACAGAATCCAGCAGGCTTCCTACTGTGAGAAATAGCTAGATAAGAAATTGTAGTCTTTGTGTTCACGTACACCCACAAACTTCTCCCCTAGGCCTTTTATACCACTTTCCCAACAATTGTCTCCTTGTCTTTTTAAATAGAGGCACAAGAGGAGTGTGGCTACCATAGGTCAATATTCAGCCAGAGAAAGAGGTTTTGATGTCTCCTTCGTGCCAGGATCCCAGATGTTAATGGGTGATTCTCTTCAAGTCCTCATCACATACTTTTGCCCTAGGGAGAAGAGAGAGAGGGAAGAGAATAGATTGTCTTTATGATGCTGTATTTCTCCATAGCCTAAACTTCTCCTCTGTAGTCCTGTTTTTAGGTTAACTGAGTAGGTGGAGATGGAGAGGAGGTGTTTGTCCTATTCATGCATCCCAGAAAGCCCTGCCTGCCTAGAATATGGGAATGCTTGGAGCATTTTATCATCAGGTTTCAGCCTTCATTGAAATTTTGGTATTAGAGGAAAATTCCGCTTACTCCTATTATAGATAGTGCCACCATCTTCCATGCATGTTTAGAATCCTCAACGTCACAAGCCCCAGGCTCCGCAGAACTTAAGATGCAATGCCATCACTGTATTTCCCAGAGGTGTGTTTTAATAGTATTTAATGCAGGTGGTTTGGGCAGTTTCTACTATTTTCACCCTATCTTGATTATGGACACCTAAAAAAATCCAAGAAGACTAACGTGCTGTTCAGAGAGATGCAGGAAACACAGGCTTAGCCTTCCTGCAGATTCCGTTATTTTGACCTCATCTGGTTCCTGTTGGCCACAATCTACCTAGCAGTAATGTTTAATACCTATTCATATTCATATGAAGTGGACTTATTTCCCTAATTCAGAGGTTTCTAGATATAGATATCTCAATCTTAACAAAGGGTTTAATTCTTCATTACTTCATAGACACTAATTTCTCTTCCTTCCTCTTTCTTTTTTCTTTCTCTCTTTCCTTCTTTCTTTCTCTTTCTTTCTTTCTTTCTATTTCTTTCTTTCTTTCTTTCTTTCTTTCCTTCCTTCCTTCTTCCTTCCTTCCTTCCTTCCTTCCTTCCTTTCTTTCTTTCTTTCTTTCCTTTCTTTTATAAAACTGGCTTCCTTGTTTTGCAGAAAAGCTCGTGCTTGAGTTGTAAGAAACTCCTCTGTGGCTTTCATTTTGTTACTACATGGTTCATGGAACAGGGAAAAGAGGAGTCTGAAAACAAAAGAATTTTAGAAGACCCTGTCCCAAGGTGAAATTCAATTTAATTCATTGAATTAATATCAATTTAATTAATTGAACATCAATTATAAAATGAAGCCTAGAAAAAATATTTCTGGTAAATTTCATCTTTTGCTTTGATTGGTGGTGGTGGTGGCAGGGAGATCCCTTGCTAAGTTGTTCACAATTTATTCTCCACTCGTGACATTCTGAACATTACACAGACTTTACCAATGATACTACCCCTGCCTATTAGAATTCTATATTCCTAGGCAATGAATTGTAAAATCTGGTACAAAAATAATTATTTAAGGGCAGAGAGAGAGAGAGAGAGAAAGAGAGAAAGAAAGAAGGGACAATAATAAAGCATTATGGTGAGGCTAGAGCAAAGAAAACCAAGGTGCCATTTTATATTATAGGATGATAGAAACAGAAGAGTGAGAGGGGAAGTCAGCAAAATGTAGAAAGCACTAGAAAAAAAGAAATTGTCAAGAAAAGACAGTACAACAGAGGAAGTGCAAAAGGGAAAAATGAAAAAAAAGTAAATGCAAAAGATAATAGTTTAAGAAGGAGAATGAGAAGAGTAGAAAAAAAAATAAAAGAACAAAAAGTGAAAGAAAAATAAACAGAAAAAATAAATAGTAGAAAAAGTAAGGGCCTTCCCTGGTGGTCCAGTGGTTAAGACTTCATGCTTCCACTGCAGGGGGCGTGGGTTCCATCCCTGGTCAGGGAACTAAGATCCCACATGCTGTGTGGGGCGGCCAAAAAAATAAACAAATAAGTAAATAATAGAAAAAGTAGAGAAGAAAAATAAGAAGGAGAAAAGAAGCAAAGAACAGATGAAATATTGAATGTATCACATCAAATGTGTTCTAACCAGATACAAATGGAAAAAATGATATAATATCCAATCTTAGTTATTTGAATTTATATATAAACTGAAAGATCCAGTGTACTTGAAGACATTTCATATGGAAAAAATAAAGTGCAAACTATGCAACTTATGCTTTTTATGAAGAAAAAAGATTGTCATTTTTCCTGATTCTCCCAGTATTTCATTTGTGTGCATGTATAGTGTGTGTATGTGTATATGTATTTATAGAGTCAAGGCTGCTTCCACTAGTAGTATTTAGTTATTTCTTTGTATTTGACAAAATGATTACTTAATTGGAGTTTTCTCAAGGAGTTAGCACAGAAGAAAGCAGAGATTAATATTCATTTCAACTCCACAGTTTGAGGTTTTGAAAAGAGAAACCTGCCTGATTTGAAACAATTAAATGATTAAGTTTTTCCAATAGAGTGAAACCTCTGCTATTAAAATTAAAATTTGTTTTATCAGGGAATAACTGTCTGTAGCCTCTATAATATTAATAGTCAAATGCAAAAAGATTCATGAAAGAGCATAGCCCACAGGAGAAATAGAAACCATTTATTTCAGTGAAGGCTGGGATCTAGAGCTTAAATTATTTCACAAATACCATATAAGACATCTTTATAATGACAAAAACAAAGGAAGTTTCAATGGCCAGAGAAAGTGTTGCAGAGGTTTTATGATTAGTTATAGGTTGCATTTAAGGTTTTTTGTTGTTATATAATTAACACTTGCTAATGACTTAGGATCAATGTGATTAATGGGCCATTCTTTCTGCAAATTTGTTTTCTGTGTTGCAAGAAGAAATACTAAGCCTCAGTGGTGGAAAAAATAATTAAGGCAAAAACAATGACTGTACAAAGAATAAAAGCAAAATCTGTCAAAGTAGCTCTAGAGCAAGTCCAGAAGGAACTCAGCTCTCTGGATGTTGCCTCTGACAAGAAACAAGGGAGAAAAGCTTTGCTGACACACACTCACCAGAGATTTTAATTTATTTCAACAGAAGCGCTTTCAAAATCACTGATTTGTAAAATGTGCCCATAGCTGAGCCCTTAGGAGCACTTCCAAAGAACAACGTATCATTTTCCTCTTTGCCAAATCTGTTTATTTATTATTGAATTCACACAATGCACTCATCCCCCCAGCCTCAGGACAGATATTTTTGAAAGCCATTAAAAAAAATCTCAGCTATTCTGTCTTAGCACTGGAAATTGTAAGGAAGATAAACACATACACAAACAAGCACAAAAGCCTATACTTTCCAGGAAAAAAGTACTTGTAAAACCAGATGGACTCCTCCTGGTGCTGATGCAGGAGATGTTGCGTGTGGAATGGCATTGTGCCTGCCGTCAGGACTGGTGAACAAAGGCATGTAAATTTGCATTCTGCCTCTCAGACACCTGGGTCCTCTATGAATGATGGAGCGTGGGTTGATATGTGATGAGGTGATTGCCCAAATCCTTTTCCTCTGCCTGCCACAAGAACCAGCTGCTGCAGTCACCACAGGGCTGCCTGTCCCCATTGGGCTGGAGCAAATGGCTGTTGGGCAGAAAGAAGAACCATGAAAACAGAAATCTAGTTTCTGTTTTACTCTTCTTGGTCCCTCAGATATTTGCAGGGAGTGAGTTTATGCCTGTTGGTTCAGCATAGCTCACTTCACTGAGCCCCACGCTAACTTTGCTAACTGTTTAAATGTATCATTAGTTCAGTAGACTTCTAAAATCTTATCAGGGCAAAGGAAATTAATAAAATAAGGCAAATTACTGGTTTGAATAAATCATACTATTCTTTCATGAACAGTTGAAAAATGAGACAACCTCAAACCAAGGAAAGCAGCTCAGAAATGCAGCCCACTCTACTTGCCTGCTAGCTGGCTATTTCCCTGGGGAAACTCTTAATAAGTGGCCTAAATCCTAGATCAAAGGGAGTCAGGAAGAAGTGAAGGGAGGGAAACTCTAAGTTTAAACCTTTGGCACCAGTTCTGAAATGCCTTGTGCACACCAATACCTTTGGTTATAGGCTAGATTGTGTTCTCCCTCAAATTCATATGTTGAAGTCCTAACCCCAGTATCTCAGAATGTGACTGATAGGGTCTTTGGAGGAAATTAAGTTAACATGATATCATTAGGGTTGGGGTGAAGGTGTTAGCAGGTAAAAATTACTAATAGGAAAAATCTGGGGTAAGGGTGGATTCTGGCTAAACTGACCCAGTAGGATTCTTGTTGAAGGCAGGACAGGATGATCAGACACCATCTGGGGGATGACAGAGAATGAGAAACACCATCAGATATCCAGGGTGATCAGATATCAAGGTTGGGGGATTCGGGCTAAACTGACTTAGCCGGATGCAGGATTCTCACTAAAATTGGACAACTCAGGCAGGAACACAGAAACCCAAAAGTCACAGGCTAGCTGAGAAGAGAGTTCAGGTAAGCTTAAGCAGAGTTTGGTCAAGGAGAGAATCTTTGTAAGCCCTAATCCAATGTGACTGTTGTCCTGATAGGAAGAGATGAGGACACAGATAGTGACAGAGGGAAGACCATGTCACATACAGCAAGAGTCCTGACCATCTCCAAGCCAAGAGGAGACACCTCAGAAGAAACCAACTCTGCCTACACCTTGATCTAGGACTTCTAACCGCCAGAACTGTAAGAAATATAAATTTTTTTGTGGAAGCCACCCAGTCTGTGGTACTCTGATATGGCAGGCCTAACAAACTCATTCACCTTGTAATGCCTAACTCCATGTGGAAACTACACATCTGAAGTTCTTGTTCAATATCTTTCTTAGAAATATTGACCAGACACTATGTTTAACTGACAGTCAGTTTTTTCACCAATAGGATAAATTTTCATTCCTTAGAACTGTGGGTGGGGAAATATTTGTAAAAGAGCTACATAGGCCACAGAGTGAGTTAAGAAAAACAAACATGGTGGGAATAGAACACTGATTTGGGAATCCAGGAACACCTTAATTTGGGGTTTAGATATGACTCAAAACTTTGCTGTCTCTCGTTTGAGTCCATAAATGGAACAAAGTGGGCTAGGTTTTAGCAATGCCAAAAGGAGCAAGGACAAGTTGAATGAAGGAAAATATTTAGAAGATTAGCAAGTGGGAAGCCATGCATTATTTGCAGCCAATTCAGAATGAATTCACACTTCCAGACAATTACATTCTATTCCAAAGACCAGTAAAATTACCTTAGGGTTAAGGAGAAATTTAGTGCTCTGTTTTTGTTTGGTTAGTTGGTTGGCTCCTCCAGGGCACTGATTCACTTATCCAATATTTATCTCTGGTAGAGTTTATTTTTTTCTCTCCTCAACACATGCTTATTTGTGGTTTGGGGGTCTCTCAGTTCTAAAGCTATCTGGGAGTCACTCAAGGTGTGAATCACTAAAGAAAATGAAGGAAGAACCAGTTGTGGGTGCTTCCTCTTGCCCCCTCCTTTTTTCTGCAGGCTCCATAAAAATCTGAGTTTAGGGACTTGCCCTGGGAACATCTAGCATAGCATTTACTCTATGACCTTTGGTTGGTGCCAAAAGTTTAATATGCATTCTTTTTATTTAATCTCTAGCTTGGATGCGTGGAAAGGTTTTGAATTCAGACACACCTGGTTCCAACCTAGGTTTTGCTTCTTTCTAGCTGTGTGACCTTTGAGCACATGATGTAACATTTCTTGGTCTCAGTTCTCATCTATGGACACACTTTACGGTATTTCTCTTCAGGTTATATGAGATGATATACAGAAAATACTTAGTACAGTCTTTGCCACATAGTGAGATGGGCAAAGCTCAAAAGATGCTCATTGTGATGATGAATATGATGTAGGTAACAAGGATGTGTTAGTGTCTCCATTTTATAGATATAAATACTGAAGCTCAGAAGTTACATAATTTGTCCAAGGTCACACAACTGGTAGGTTCCATTACTGGAATTTTAACCTAAGTCTGCAAGCTTCTCTACTTTGTTATATTGCCTCTTAACTCATGGTTATTGGACCTCCACTATATAGTAGTGATGATGCTAGCTCTGAAATTACAAAATAAACAGTGATATGAACCTCAAAACTAAAGGAACTTATATCTTCTGCCTTATCCCCCTAACTTGGCCACTGAAGTTGAGATGTATATTATACTTTCATTCTTGTTGTAAATGGGCACAATCATTTTTAAAGAAAGCTATACAATCATTGTTTTATTTTATATTACTCATTTATTTTTGCTTTTGTAAGAGGGTATGCCCTAAGATATCATGTGGATTGATTCTAAACTAAGCACTTCATTTAATACTACTGGATCTCCTTTTAAGGTTTCAGAGTTCTGTAGCATCATTTCTTTTGGTTTTCACAGGATGGCTTATTTACTTGATATCTTCAAGGATGCATTTGGTGATATGAACCAACAGTATGCACAATTATTATATACTCTACTTAGAAGAGCCAGGCAGCTATCTGAAGAGAATGAGCAGAAAAAAAAGAAAAAAAAAAAAAAGATTTCCTCTTATTAAATATTAAAAACATAAAAATCCTAGCAATATTGTAACAAATGAATTAAAGAAAGGCAACTGAGAATTAAGACTGCAAGCCTGCCACTAACTCACCCCAAGAGAAATTGCAGTGGCCCCAGCACACTGAACAATGAAATATAATGCGATTACTTCACTCTCAAGGCACAGTGAGTTAAGAGATGCTCCGACCCAAAGTTATAAAAACAGATGTTTTGTTGTTTATTTTTCTTTCTTTAACAAAATATAGAAACGAGCATAACTTTATATAGACATTGTATTACTTTTATAAGCTGAAAATGAAGAAGAATTCGTTTGAGTGGAATAATACCTCAGGTGCCAATTTGATATTACATAAGAGTCTTTGTTTAGTGGCAAATTTGGGACCACATGCATACCAAAATGTCGAACTCAGGATTCAACAGGTTTTTAGATAATTTAGCAAATAAAATTTAAAAAAAACAGAATTATTCTTAAGTTGTCTTAATGATATAGGGGAAAAAATGAGGGACATATTGGGCCAGTGTGGGGTCGTCAATTTTCATGTAAACCTAAAACTGCTCTAAAAATAAAGTGTATGAAAATTATTTTTTTAAGTTATGGAAAAAACCATTTGGATAGATAAGACAAGAGAGTTCTAGTCAAAGGGAAAAGCAAATGCAAAGACCCTGAAGCAGGAACATGCCAACATGTTAAGAAAGAGTGAGGAGGCCAATATGACTGCAGCAGAGTTTGGGAGTGAAAGACTGGTAGCAAATGAGGTTGGAGCAGTAATGGCATCACATTATGTAGGTGGGTATGAAGACCTTGGCTTTTCTGAATGAGATGGGGAGCCATTGAGGATTTTTAGCAGAAGAGTCACATAAACTATGTTAAATTTTAAATGGATCATGTTGGATTCAGTACTGAATATACTGTTCAGGACAAGGGTAGAATTGGTAGGCTAGGCAAATGTCTATTGAAATAGTCCTGAAGAAAAATGGAAGCTATTTGCACATTTATACCAGTATTTTTGACCTGAGCAACTGGAAGGATAGAGTGAAACTTTACAAAGATTGGGAAAATGTGAAGACAGTACATTGAATGACAAGGGAAGGAATTCTTTTTTGATTATGATTAACTTGAGACACCTAATAGACACGGCAATGGGGATACTGAATTGGCACTTGCATGTTCAATTCTAGGTAGAAGTCTAACAAGAAATATAAATTTGGAAGTTGTCCAGTGTAGTCAGTATTTGAAGTTCTGAGACTGGAAATGTATAGGTAGGAAAGAGATTTAAGCACTAAATAGGGCATATCAGCATTTAGAGGTCAGGTAGAAAAGAAAAAAACAGGAAAAGGTACTCAGAAGGAGCTAATGAGACAGGAGAAAAATCATAAGTTCTCCAAAAATTAAATAAATAAATTATTCCAAGGAGAATGGAATAAATGAATATTTATGTGAAATGCTGCTGATGGGTCAAAGAGGGGCTGGGGTGTTTGTTATTGATTTTAGCTACATGAAAGCCATCAGTGACCTTGAACATGGATAGTTTTACAGTTGTGTTGGGACAGAGTTGAGTTCAATCAACTTGAACACAATACAGGTTCTGATTGTATGGAGTTCAAGAAAGAATGAGAATTGAAGGAAATAAGGATATTGTGGGCACACAACATTTCAAAGGAGTTTTGCTATAATGTAAAAGTGAGATAGTAGCTGTAGAATTATATGGAGTCAAGGGAGGATTTGACTTTTTATTTTTTAGATTGAAGAGGAAAAAATGACTAAAATGATGTCGTTGAATAGGTTCAAGATTATTAGTGCACAAGTGGAAGAGTTGGTCTTTGCTATGGTCAGTTATTAGTAGTAACAGGAAGGAATACAGAATATACAGTGATGGATGCAACGATATGGGGAAATGTTATAGTAGAAATTTGTGAAAGTTAGCTTCTGATTGCTCTTATTTTTTTCAGTGAAACAGGAAGCAAAGTCACTGAGGATGAAGTAGAAGTAATTGGAAGTTTGAAGACCAGGAAGAAAATATGAAATACTTATCTAGGAGTAAGTTGGAGTATAAGTGAGTAAAAATAGAATAATGCAGGTCCGCACTAAATATCCACTTGAAATTTGTGGTCATAAGCAGAAATGAGACCAGTCATCACAGATGAGTACTTTCTTCAACAACATTCGACTACTTAGGTACAGAAATAGAGAACACAAAGAATTAGATTTAATTAGAGTTGTAATTTTTTCAGATACCTTGGAGAAATGAGAGAGGGGCATGAATATTGTGTGGATATGCAAAAGTGTGATTATAGGGATAGACCATGTATTAAACAGTAAACCAGAAATTGGGTATATGTCAGTGATGAGAGACAGAGAAAAATGGTATAGTCAATTAATTTTAGGCCCTGGTTGAAGTTAAGATATTTTTGGTGTTGGTGTAGTAGAGAGAAAATACTAGAAAGAAAAAAGATAATAATCTGAAGTGCAATACTTTAAATTGAGATTTTTAGAAGGCTTTCTGTTTTGATATTGACAAAGTCTAAGACAAGCCACGGTGGCAACTGGCTGAGGTGAGATGGAGGACAAGTCATGGAAGAGGTCAAAGAACTGATGGGGGTTATTTGGCCTGGCACGTAAGGGGCTTGGAAGTTGTCTCTCCATCCTAACAACAAGTAAAAAGCTGAACAAACTGAAAACTAACAACTCTTCTTCAATCTTTCAGAGAACTGAGGTCACAGAGCAAACGGCTGCCCTCAAAACTGGAGAGACACACAGGCAGGTACAAAGAACTACAACTTAGACCAGAGACCCATTAGCAGAAATCTCCATGGGATCCAGTACTGGGGTAGGAAAATCTGAACTGTAATTGAATTGTTTGAAGCTCAGTGTGGATAAATCTAAGAGTTAAAAAACTCCAGTGGTATCCAGTCTTAAGGAGATATGCCTACACTTTTGTGAGTTTTAGCTCCAGGAGCTCTACTGGATTCTCACAGTGAAGATTAGCGAAAAATACCCTCATGCTTCTGCCAGAGGGAGAAGAAAAGTGTCCAGAGCATTCTGTTTTTTAGCAGTCCTACCCTCAAGAGAAACTATTTTACCAGAGCTTAACCTATTGGGGTTTTAACAGCCCCTTCTAGCCATTTTGTCCCATCTAAGGGAGAATGGGAATCCGAGAACACTTGTGAATTTCACCATCCATGGGCACAGGCTCACTAAAAGACTGAGACTTAATCATAGGATTTTAGGATGCTTTCCTTGTCCCAACACTTTACCACCACACTACTAAAAGCTTATTTGTTACAGTTCCTTCTACCCAGTACATCATGTACACTTTCAACAAAAATTATGAGGCATACTAAAAAGCAAAAGAACAAAAACAAAAGCAAAAACAGAAACAAAAAAACAGAGTTTGAGGAGACAAAGCAAGCATTTAAACCAGAGTTAGATATGGCAGGAATGTTGGAATGATCAGACTAGCAAGTTAAAAAAACTATGATTAATATGTTAAAGGCTCTAATGGAAAAAGTAGACAACATGAAAGCACGTATGAATAATGTAAGCAGAAATTCTAAGAAAGAATCAAAAAGAAATGCCAGAGGTAAAATAAACTGTGAGACTAAAATAAACATCAAGACTATCTTTCATGGGCTCATTAGTAGACTGAACACCTTTGAAGAAAGAACCTCTGAGCATGAAGATATGTGAATAGAAACTTTCAAAAGTAAAAAGCAAAGAGGAAAAAAAAGACTGAAAAAATGGAATAGAATATCCAAAAATTGTGGAACAACTACAAAAATTGCAGCATGTGTATAATGGAAAACTAGAAGGAAGATGAAGAGGGAAGGAGACAGAAGAAATATTTGAAACAATAATGACTGAAAATTTTCTCAAATTAATGTCACATGCCAAACTACTGATCCTGGAAGCTCAGAGAACATCAGCAAAATGGCCATTTTTAAATGGCCATTTAAAAAAAAGAGAAAGAAAAAAAAATAAGAAAAAGAAAAAGAGAAAAGTACACCTATTCCTATCATATTCAGACTGCAAAAAATCAATGATAAAGAAAAAATCTTGAAAGAAGCTGGGGGCAGGGGGACATCTTACTTATAGAGGAGCAAAGTTAAGGATTACATCAACTTCTCAGAAACCAGGCAAACAAGAAGAGAGTAGAGTGAAATATTTAAAGAGTTGAGAGGGGAAAATACCCACCAGTCTAGAATCTACATGCTGTGAAAGTATCTTTTAAAAGTGAAGGAGAAATAAAAACTTTTTCAGACAAACAAAAATCGAAAGAATTTTTTGCCAGTAGACCTGTCTTCCAAGAAATGTTAAATGAAGTTCTTCAGAGAGAATGAAAATGATATAGGTCGGAAATTCAGATCTATATAAAGAATGAAAGGACATTAGGGAAAGAAAAAGTGAGGTTAAAATAAAAACTTATTTTTATTATTCTTAATTGATATAACAGATAATGGTTCATTCAAAATAATAGTAACAACAATGTATTTAATGATTATAGTTTATATATAAATAAAATGAATGACAGTAAAACAGTTTCTCTTGAGGGCAGGACTGCTGAAAAATGGTGTGTTCTGGCCACTTTTCTTCTCCCTCTTCCAGAAGCATGAGGGTATTTTTCTCCAGTCTTCACTGTGAAAATCTGGTAGAGCTCCTGGAGCTAAAGGGAGGGAGGAATTTGGAACACTTTGTTTATTATAAGGTGCTTGCACTATCTGTGAAGCAGTATAGTATTATTTAAAAGTGGATTTGGATTAGTTGTAAATATATATAGGAAACTCTAAGGCAATCACTTAAAATTTAAAAAGAAGTTAATCAATATGCTAAGGAGGAATGATGGGCCTGGATATTAGAAGTGTCATCCACATGAATACTGAAATTGTCAAGAACAAAGACAATGGTTATGCTGGGAAAATAGCCTTGAGCCAAAAACTTAAATATTCAAAAAGTGAAAGTAAATTGTCTTCACATCTGGGGATGTTGCAAAAGAGTAGTAGGTAGTATGATTTGATGACATGAAGATTCAAAGCTGGGAGATTTGGGGAAGAAGGAAGAGGACATGAACAGGATGTAAACAAAATGTCCATACTGTAGACAGTAAGGAGAACTTGAAAATATAATTAAATTCACATTTTAGGAAGGTCATTTTGATAATACAACACAATGAGGGTTAGATTGGTGGAGGCTATCGGGAGAGTCCTATTGAGAGGTATAGGAAAAGCTTGTATTAGTGAGTTAAGAGAAGAAGGAATAAGAAAAAAGAAGTACTAGGATTTGGTCACTGATTACATATGAGTCATCAAAATAGATTAAGGATCTTAGGATCATTGTCAGTTGCTGACTAAGGGTAACTGGTTACATGAGGAACAAAACAAGGAATTGAGGGAAGACAGATTTGGGGGGCAGAATAATGAGTTTAATTTTGAGCATATTTAATTTAAGTTTCTAGTGGGACAACGAAGTGAAGGAAAAGATGGAGAAATCCAGGATGACCTCAGGGTTCCCATACTGGGTAACTTGGTAAACAGGAATGTTTTATTAACTGAGATCAGGAATACATAACAATGATCAAGTTTGGAGGTAAATATAATAAGCTAATTTTTTTTTAAAGATGGAGTCTAGGTACCTACAATTAAAAAATTCACTATCAAGTACAATAAAATTCAGAAGAATATGTAATCGAAACTCCCCCCACCCCCACCAAAATTGTGATATCAACAAGATAGAAATTTCTTTCCTCTCATGGTGAAGAAACATGAAGGTAGGTGGTCCAGGTCTAATAAGGGAGATCACTAAGTCAACCTGAATATATCTTGATTATGGACTGTTGTGCAGCTCAATATTAAAATATTGGAAGACAAAGAGCAAATTTGCAAACTTTCCTGTGACAACGTAATATATTAGGCATAGTTTAGTTATTTGGACATGACTAACGTTTTCTAGATTTCTAAGATAAAGTTACATTTATCTCTGCTTTATGGATGAAGGAACAGACTGAGAAAAGCTAAGTAGCCTGCTCAAAGATCCATCAGTTAGCAAATGACAGATATTAGTCTTCTGACTTTAAATTTTTATGCTCTTTCTTGTAACCCACTTCCATTTTTGAGTTTCCAGATTTGGTGTGGGATTCTGGGGTACGGCAGAGTTAACAGGTGAGAAACTTGAATGAATATAGCTAACATAGTGGTTATAGAGGAAAACAAATTCTTGTAGAAGCCCATAGAGTTCAGAGGTGGAGAGTGGGAATGGCATTGATTGTTTATGTAATGCTTTTGCTAGACTTTTAGGGATGTTTCTTTATTGGAACTTTCCAGGTATTTTTAGTGTATATTTTAAAGCAATTAAGGAGAGGTAAAGTTTGCATTTGTAATGCAAGTATATATGTGTGTGTGTGTGTGTGTGTGTATTTCTTTTCCACATAATGTATAATTTTATATAGGTTTTCTAAGTTTGAAGACAGACTATACATACTCACAACTTTCAGGGTTAGAAATTCTTTTTCTCTCTTATAACAGACAATGCATAAACTTCTTATTTTTATGGTGAGAGACTGCTAGAAAAAAATTTTCTACTGACTAGATAACTACTAGTTCTACACATGTAAAAGCTACATATTTTTGTGCAATCTAAAAGACATGATCTGAAACTCTAATATTGATAAAAACCTAATTTATAATGCATTATCTTTATTCTGCCAAAACAACGTATACTTACCAATCTTAGGGATGAATACGTTGGAATTTGTAATAATTTTTCAACCATAATCACACATCTAGAAACAAATGTTGGCATATATTGTTCTTCATGGAATGGCCATAATTTAATAATAGCTGTGTTATGCAGTATTTGTTATAAGAAAGGAAAACAATTTCTATTTATAAAAGTTGTGAGTATATTAGGCTAAGCTTCAATACCAGCAGAAAAATCAAAAGAGCTAAATGATCTGACTATGAAATTAAAATAATTGAGATATTATCTGTGTTAATAGCATCAACTTCATTTAAGAAGTTGTCACTTAGAAATTGCCTAAAGGAAGAATTGGTTCAGAGTAATTGGAGATATTTGAGGGAAAACAACTAAAGCATTTAGAATTTGTTGGAAACGACAAGAAAATTCTCGTTCATTTTAAGGCAAAGGTATTCATTCATCCATTCATTAATTCATTCATTTACCCATTCTTTTATTTATTCAACATATATTTGAGTGCCTTCTTTATAACGCATATCAGGGCTATGAAATAATAGTTCTTAACCAAGAATAGCATCACTCACTTAATGAGCATTTGGAAATTTGACCTGAGGTCTTAAAAACATTTGGTTGAGGCCACGAATGCAAAGTATTTTATAATGTTAAGAACATTTCACATAAAGAAGAATCATCCCCTGCCCACAAATTTTGTTAAAACACTTACGTTGAGAAAAACTGAGTGTACACAGTACTTCAAGGGACTCTGTGTGTAAGTTCAAGGGACTCATAGTTTGGTAGAAGAGATATAAAAACAGACCGCAACTTGTTATCTTGTATGGAGTGCTCTTAGGGAGTTATTCATAGGCTACTACAGCAGCACAGCCCAGCAGAAAGGCAAAGGGACATGGAGGCTTTCTTAGGGAGATAACCAGTGAAGACCTGTAAGGATTCAGTCTAGAGAAGAAAAATGACAAGTATTCTAAGCAGAAAAACTGCAATGGCAAAGGCAAGGAGGCATTGAAAGTGAATGGTGAGTGTATTCTGGAAAGTAAAAGTTGTTAGTTGACTTTTCATAGTCATGGTTGACTCCTCTGCCCTGGCAGCTCCTGGTGGGGCATCCCTTGTACACGCAGCAGTCCTGGAGAGCCTTGCCAGTCCACCCCCCGTCATGCTTCTGAGTCATGTCAATAAAGGTAGATCTGATTTTAAAAAATTACCATAGGATAAATGCAGAAAGAGTGGGATAATGAGGCCTGAGAAGACAAAGTAAAGGTCATGAAGTACTTGTGTGTCACAGAAAGCCTTTAAAATATTTTAAGCAGGAAAGTGTCATGATCAGTTCTGAATTTTTGATAGGCAACATCATGGTGGCTAGAATTTAGGAGGCACATATTGGAGATGCAGAGGCCAGTTAAGGGGCTGAGGCAGTAAGCCAGTGACGAATGGTGACACAATACCTAAAGCAATTGCAGAGAGAGAATGAAGGGAATGCATTCGTGAAAACACCGTAGATTTCCTCCTTTATATCTATATAATAATATACAACCAAATATACCAAATCAAAGCCTTTTCAAAGACATTTGAGAAGGCATATTTCAGGAATATACATGCCTTACTGTTTCCTTTTGTCTGCAATACTTTTACCATCTGGTGAGTAAATTCATTCCAGAAAGTCTATTGGAATAGAAATCTATTGACCTGGATGAAGACAGTAATGAGGTTTAGCTAGTAGAAATAGGAAAGCATTAAGTCAGTGAATTTAGGGGCGCATGCACAGATCACCAAAACCTTATGAAAACTCAGGGGGAGCTTACAAAGGAGAAGACAGCAGAATGCTTACATTTTGGTGATGAGAGTGAGATGCACCAAGAACAAAGTTATAAACTGAGCAAATAAAAGAGCAGGTCTGACTGAGCCCAAACTGCCCATTACTGCACTTGCAGTGACTCCAACCACAGGTCAATAATATTGTGGTGAAAAATATATATAAATTAATATAACAGAAAACACAGGAAAATCTACATTGTTTTTTTTTTTTAAGTTAAAGAATAAGATCATTCTGGGATGGTCTTGGACTGGGTTAGTGAAATTGTATGAAATTTCTTGAGATATGCAGACCTATTGAATTGCCTACTGGATTGATAACCATTATAGTAAATAAATTAATGCCTTAAGGATCTATGTTGTGATATCTAACTTGTTTCATGCTTTAGAGAATGACGGGAAAACCTAAAGGGTACAGTGTGGGTGAATTAACTATTTAAATGCAATTACCTTTGGAGAAGGCAAGAAATTAAATTAAATTTATAATCAAATGTAAGTTACTAGTATCAGAATCTTTCTTGAGGACATATTTTAATAATGAAAGTGAGAAATGACCAGGATGGGGAAAAAAAAAAAGATGAAAGAAACAATGGGATTCTGAATTCAATCTTTACCTATATAATATTCTTAGATACTGCTTATGAGAGAAATCCTAAATTATTAGATAAAACTTTGATAGTAAATCCTATCTCAGATTCGCTTATTATGTAAAATGTAGTAGTAACATGAAGATGACAGAGAATATTTGGGTGTGGTTTCTCCCATTTTATAATTACATGTAAAACCAGAGAGTTTGTAAGTAAAAATAGACATTCAATAATATTTTATTAAAACATTAAAATATTTTTGAAACACAAAAAGAAGATTTTCTAATCTACGTCTTGGTAAGTTATATGTTATGTAATATATGTTATATATTTCATGCATATTTCATATTTACATGAAAAGATTTTCCACAAGGGTATTTTCTGTGAGAGGTCAGACAATAGCTCTAGCTCATCTTTGTCCTTTCAAAATTGTCTTATGTTTGGAACCATTATAAATCTTAAATTGAAAAAAAAATCTAAGAAATTGGTTCTTTTTAGACATGTGTAATCAGCAGTCCTTTCAACATGTCGACTAAAATAAATGTCAAGGCTGCAAATGAACCATACAGTAAATATGTGTTTGGCTTATGAAATTTTAAATAAAGTGTTCTCTTTTGTACCCTTTAAATAAAACATCTTTCAGCATATTCCTTGTTTTCTATGGTTTCTCAAAAATTACTAGAATGGTTTTTGCAATCCCATCCACGAGTATTCAGACCTCTTAGCATGTCAAAGAACTGAGCTGAAAACTGTCTTCTGGGGATCTGGACACTTTAAAGTCTCTTTTGGGCTTGGAGACTTACATTTATCCTAAATGTCTGAGTACTCTTGCTATAATTTTTCTTACTGAGGCTTAATTTCTTTTTAATGATGTTTGTTTTAACACATCCCATTTTGAAATCAGTCTCCTTGGTTAAGAATTCCAAGGTTGGATGGCCCTGTCTTCTTTCTACTAACAGTAAAATACTTGACTCAAATAGCTGTCTTTTCACTTTATTTCATCATCTCATTTTAAAAATATATATGTATCTCGAGTTTTCATTATTCTAAAATTGGAGGTAGCCAAAAGTATTAGTGCCAAATTAAGCCTCTATGAATCATTGTCACATTGTCGGTTTTCAGATCTTAGACATTATTTTATGACATTATCCTTTTAATGTTCAGTCTTAACTATATATCTTATAATTTTTTCATTCATATGTTTTCTGTAAACCTGTGCTCTTCAGCAAAGCTTGCTGAACAGCCACATTATCTGCCAGCCAACTCCTTTTTTATGCTTTATTTTAACATTTGTTTAATCAGATTTTTAAAATGTCCTCTATTTTTATTAGAATTCTTATTTATGATATTGACCAAGACAGGCCTTTAATATTCCCTTCAGCTTGAGTAAACTTTAGACAGGTATTTTCCTTAGTGGGCTTCTGACCTCCCTTCTCCTAGAGCATTTACTTTAGAACACTTGTAATTGTAAATTCTTTCTTTACCTCTTAGAGCTATAAATCTTTTAAAAAGCCTCTTGCCAGGTTACAGCTCAGGAATGTCTTTCTCAAGGACCAGGAAATTATCTCCTCAAAATGTAATCATCAAGGAAGTTACACCCCTATTTTCCAGTTTTAGTGGGAAAATAGGAGACTAATTTAAGGGGGAGCCTTACTCCAAGTTGTAAAATTACCTCCTAAGTTTACTTTTTCTTTGGGTAACAACACTTAAACACAGAGAGTCTACAATCTCTCCCACCCAGCTCTTAAAACTCTCCACCCCTTTATATAAGATTTCAGCTCAGAATGGGTTCTGGCCTCTCTTCCCTCTTCCCTATTGCAATAGCCTTGAATAAAATCTTCTTTGCTTATTTATCTTTGTCCAGTGCAATTTTTACTTTGAAAATATCTTACTGATTTTTTTAAAAATTAATAATTTGTCTTTCTTAATTCTTAAATGGATGGGATAAATCTCTGACTACTCTCTGACTATCTTGTTTTCCCATTATGAAATTATAATAATAGTTTTTTTTCATGATTTATCCCCCTTTTCCCCCTCCTCCCTTCTTCCTTCCTTTCCCTCCTTTCTTCCTCCTTCCTTCCTTTGGCCAAAGAATATCTAGTCCCATACTATTCTTTGTCCAAAACTGTGTTATTAAAGCAGTAATGAGCTAGGGTGTAAAGTTCTTGTCTTTCATGAATCTACTTTAGGCATTTGCCTTATCGGTTCATTTTGAGTTGAAAGGAGCAACTCCTACTTCTCTTCATTAGGAGGAAGGGGGCTTTTCCTGCCTCATCCTCATAATTTGCTAAGGGATGTCCATCCCACTCCCCAGAGGAAGCAGTGTTAAAGACTTTGCAAAGCCTTTCTGAACTCCCCCCACTCATTGCTCATGGCAGGAAGAAGAGTCTCACCAGACTGGTGCTATGGGACACATTAAGGTGAATAATTACTTGAAGAAGCGGTGCTGGTTTGTCTCCTTCCTCTTCTTGTGTTGCATATCTTGCATTTGGAATGTGAAACAGGCTCAACCTCGCATTTCACTGGCTACATATAGGTACAGAGTTTGCTCTGCAAACAGCCTTCTCTCACACAAATTCCTCCTGATCTAAACTTTGTTCAGAATCTAGATTAAGGGCATTTTTAGAAGTATAGGAAAGGAAAGGTAGAAGCAGTTCCACTTTGGATCTAGACAAACGATTTCTTTAACAATGTCGAGACTTAAACAGAGTCTCATATTTTGAAGTAACAAAGCTTATGTTATTCTTTAATCTTCACGTTAATTTTTGTGCTATTTCTTAAATTAGTTAAACACCATAGCAGAGAAGTCATAAATATGTGAAATCTCTGAAATTTGAAATAAATCCTTGCATTTTTTGAGAAATAAAACTATTGTCAAAGCAGGAAGTTCGAAGATGAACAGTCTTTGGTAGAATTATTAGCACTATTCTAGATCCAGATTATTTCATACCTAGATTTGGTTATATCATGATATGTACGTTACTTTTACTCACTGTATCAGTGTTGAATATATTCCAATTCTAAGTCCAGATCTTAGAATTTAAAGATTTTTATCATTATGATCCTTTTGAATGAGGGGAAAAGAAAAAGACAAGAAAGAAATTAAAAAAAAGTGCAAACCACATCTTCTATTTTCTTAAATATGTTGCTTCAAACTTCTATAATAATATGTTGTCTGTTTGTCTTCTATTCTCCCCTTCCTACTTCTACCCTTAGGTTTCTGGATTTCTAAGCATAAAAGAGACTCCAGTGAAAATTAATACCGTTTAGATGTGCAACATCTAAAATTAAGTTCAACCCAGAGTAGCACAGATTCTGTCTGGAGGGTGAAGTTTTCTTGCGCTAGACAAATTTTAAATTATTCTTGTTATACTATTAATTTGCTTCCTACTTTTTCTCAAGTTTGGCAGTGAATTCACTTTACTAAATTGACAAACCTCCTCTTGTCTACAGTTTCCCAAAAGACGCAGCTGTGGGAGGAAAGGGAAGAGGAAAGAAGAACAGCACATTTATATTTATATTATCCGATCAGTACATCCTCTCTGCTTAAACAGATCTTGCCTTTCTTGTTGGTTGTTTGCATTAGTCCTTAAAGTTCAGCCTCCTGGGGCTGGCATTAATGATTCTCCCATAAGCCCTATTTTCCTAAGGTGATGGACAGAGGACTTCAATGAGACATTAGCATCTGTATAGGTCAGGAGTCCTGATGTTTGGTGTGCCAAGGATTTCTGATATTTATTCATTTAATTATAAATCAAAAGTGGTTGGGCTGTTATCAGCATTTGAAGTTTACATGTAATCCAAAGTTTCCATTCTTAAATAAAATAGCTACCATATGTGCTATTCAAGTAGTAAAGGTATATTTATATAGCTTTATATAATAGTCTTAAAAGACAGGCATAAAAGGCATTAAAATAGGCATAAGATATAACAGCTATAATATATATTATATATCTATATATTTTTTGTAAGAACAGAATGAAGAACATATAACTTTGCTCTATAGAGGTCAAATCCATGATTTTACGGAGTGGTTGCCACTATATAACCTCCTTTTTCTGCCATATATTTATGGGAAAAAACTGTTGTCCCTGAATCTATGCCCTATCATTCTGTCTATATGCTTTTTACCAGCTCTATCTGCTCCTTTGACGAACTGTCACAATTCAAGGTGATTGTCACTTGGAGTCCCTAGGTACTGAATTGAAACATGTAGGAGAGAGCAATAAGAGAGATTCATTTCTCTCTGGGTATCACTGCTTTATTTTCATCACTCTTGATGGCTATGAGGGCTGTTCTTTGTCATATTGTGTGGCATACAGAATCTGCAATGAAGAAATATAAATAAGAAATATGAATGACCTCATTTGCAAAAGAAGTGAAAACAAATTAAGCAAGGGCTAAATGATGTACCTCCATTGCATTTAATCACGGTAAATGTTCATTGGAACTTACTCCATACAAGACACTCTAATATGTGCAACTTGAGGAAACTTGGTTCCTGTGCATTAGGCAATATGTGTAAAAAAGAGAACATATTTTAGATTCTTCCCTCTTCCTTGTATGACTTTGGTCATTATGCTTACCTCTAGGAGTCTCCGTGTCAAATCTGTGGCATGAAAGTGTTGACACTTGGCCTGCCTACGCCAGAGGATAGTTGGGATATTCAAACAAAATAATGCAAATGAGAATGTCAGTAGAAACTGTAGTCCTTAATTGAGGGCAAGGATGCTTCATAAATGTTTGTGTAGTTGAAGAAACTATATACTGGAATACTAATTTAAGGAAGTCAGCTTAGTGTGATGGTTAGGACCACATTCTAAGTTTGAATCTTAGGTTTGCCATGTTCTAGCTCTCGAAACTTGAACAATTTATTTAGGTATCTCAGCTTCCTCCTTTATAAAAGGAGCTTCCTTCCTTTATAAAATGGAAATGGAATTATATTGAGTTCATATTAATATTATGGGAAGCGTATCTATTAACCTTGGCTGCAAAGCAAATCTCCCTAAACTTAGTGGCCAAAATCAGCTGAGTGATTCTTCTGCTGCTCTTGCTTTGGTCACTCATGCAGGTACAGTCATCTGGTGATTTCACTGGGGATATTTGATCTAAGAACTTTATTCTTTGTCTAGTAGGTGGTACTGGTCATTGTCTGGCATGTCTGTCCCTGTGATTACTTATCCTCAAAGAGGCTAGTGTCCCTTTACCTGGCAATCTCAGGGCAGCAAGAAAGCCAGAGCAAAAGCTGTATGAGTTCTTTCAGTATAATCTCTCAAGTCACAAAATGTCACTTCTGATTCATTCTACTGTCAAAAGGGGATGGAGAAATACACTTGGGAGGTATGGCAAAGTCACATTACAAACAAGTGTGCAAACACAGATGGGAGGAATCCTGGCCATATTTTGCAATCCCCCACAAGGATTAAATGAGATAATATTTGCAAAGTGCTTAGAGCAGAGCTTGGAACACAGTAAGCACTATATAAATGTTTATTGAATAAATTTAATACATTTTGCTGGAGAATATACAATATTTATACTTTTATATGAAATAAGATTCTTTAAAAAGTGTCATGTGTGTGCTGACACAAGGAAGGACTTTATAAGATGAGATGGGGAGCATTTCTATTTTTGAGGAACAGAAAAACTTAACAGAGAAAATGGCATTTGAGAGTGGCCTTGGAGGAAAGGTAAAAATTAAATTGGCAAACCAGGTTATATGCAGAATCTTACTTCTTCTGAGCTAGAATCTCAGTTATTTTACTATCTTTAGCAATATGCCCACATAATTCTTCCTCTAAAGGTAAAATACCAGGTTTTAGAGAGGAAGCAATCATGCAAGTTAATAAGGTTGCTTTGACTGAGAAATTTTAGAGGTCCCCCCAGCCCTTTTCTAACACAGAATACATTGTTCCAATTCCCTTGGGTTGTTTTCCATTTGTCTCATTTTTTTCTTCCTACTTCAGCAGGTGAGACAAGAATAACAACTAATATGTATTTAACACATGCCAGACACTGTTCTAAACATGCTACATCTATTAATTAATTTAATCTTCAACCCTATGAGTTCAGCACTTAACCCTAGATGAACAAATTGAAGGACAGAGAGGTTAAGTAACTTGCCTCAAGTCACACACCTAATATGTGTCAGTGACATGATTCAGCCATAGACAGTCTGGCTCCAGTGCCCATGGCCTTGTCAATGCCATGCTGCACTGTCTCTCTGCTTGCAACCAGCTTCTTCATGATATAATAGATTCTAAGGCTGCATGTTTTCAGTTTATATTTTTTTAAACAAAATGAAATTTCTAACCACCACACAAATCTGAAAATGTATAAGAATTCTATACCAGTGAATCACAGGATATGGAACTATAGAATATTATAGCTTGAAAAGATCATGACACTCATCATCTGATTTGGCTATGCTTTTTTATAGTTAAGGAAATGAGTAATATTTCATTCATAATACATTGTGAACTATAAACATTGGCTAAATGCCAAAAAATGTTCCTCTCTTTGCGTATGTCCCTATGTGAACTTAGAATCAAGGCATCTGGCAGCTGGAAGGGTTTTTTAATTAATTAATTAATTTCTTTATTTTTGGCTGTGTTGGGTCTTTGTTTCTGTGCGAAGGCTTTCTCTAGTTGCGGCGAGTGGGGGCCACTCTTCCTCGCGGTGCGCAGGCCTCTCACTATCGCGGCCTTTCTTGTTGCGGAGCACAGGCTCCAGACGCGCAGGCTCAGTAATTGTGGCTCACGGACCCAGTCGCTCCGCAGCATGTGGGATCTTCCCAGACCAGGGCTCGAACCCGTGTCCCCTGCATTGGCAGGCAGACTCTCAACCACTGCGCCACCAGGGAAGCCCCTGGAAGGGGTTTAATGGTTGCATTTTGTTCACTTTTTATAGACCACTTGGGTCACTTCAAATTCTAATGCTTTGCTGTGAAGCTCAATTTCTCCCAACTTGATTTCTTTTTCTGATTCTAAAAATAATAAAATTCATTTAGAATTTGCATACTACTGAACAATATAAATACATGAAAGTACCTAACATTAAAAATAAGATTACACATAATCCCACTGTCTAGAGCTACTAGCTGCTAACACATTGGTCTATTTTTTCATGTCTTCTGTCTGAAATTTCTTTTAACAGAATAGTCCTCAGACTAAGACCCTACTTTTCTATTTAATCCGCTACTAATGTTTTCTGAAGTCATTACATATTTTGAAGGCAAAATTTGTAATAGCTATATAGTATTTCACTTTATGGATGTAACATCATCATGTACTGTCTTCATTTAATTACTCACCTTGCCATATATTTTCCATGATCCCAGCTTCGGTGTGATATCTTATTTCCCTCTACAATTTAAAGCCAATGCGGATGTCACAATCTCTATTAAATCTCTCAAATTCTGTTGCTGCTCAGGAGACCTTGATTAAGCTTTCAGAAATCAGAAAAGGAAAGATTGTAAAGCTTCAGAAATACAAATGAGACAAGCAAAAGGTGGTTTTTTGCATTCAGCCTAGACATGAAATAAATTTTTAAGATGTAAATTTTTGGTCAAAATGAGGTGTTATTTTCTATATACTAGTCACTATTTTCTTTTTAAAGAATTCAACTTACTTTTTCCTTTCTTTTGCCAATGCTATTTGGAAATTTTAGCATTTGGGCATTATATTGCGTGTCACTTATTAATTAGATTTCTCCAAATGCCCATTTATAAATTGCCTTCTAGTTATATATATATCAGAGCATCATGTAGTGTTGATTTCTGAATTCTTCCATCCAGAATGATTAGAAACACATCTTGTTTTGTTATTTGATGGCTCTAGGTCAGGGACCACTGTTAGCTGTTAGAAATGGCCTTTAGGTTTTTGTCATGTGGCCCCTTCCACACTCCCTCTCACAACCTGGCAGTTTACTTTTTCAAGGTCAGCAGGAGAGCCCATAAGTCTCCTACTGAAGTGCTCACCTTCAAAATCCAGGAGAATTTCCTTTTGATTAACTCAAAATCCACTGATTAGAGCTCTTAATTATATCCAAAGGGTCCCTCCAGTTTTTCCATGTGAATTAAGGTACCCCATCATACTCATCTATCCCTCCCACACTCAAGGGGAGGGGATTATACAAGGACAAGGGTCATTGGGAACCATCTTAGAATTTTAACAATATCCTCCTCAGTCCTTTCCTATTTCTCTACCCTAATCTCATTCATCTTTGACCTTGACTAAATATCAGACAGAAACCTAACCCATAGTTGGTGTTGACATATTTTAATGGCAGATGGGAAAAGCATACACACATGATTTTGAGTAATCCCTAGGTTTAAATCTTGCCTTCACTATTTATTGGCTTCAGTAGTAAGTTATTTAACCTCTCTGAGCCTCATATTTCTCCTCTAAAAATGGGGAAATAACATCATCTTCATGCACTGTTGGGAGGAATATAAGGTACCAAATGTAGTATCTGATATATATATAGTATCTGTTATATAGCAAAAATTCCAGGAATTATAGACATTATTAGCACTGCTATTATTATTATTATTCTTTTACTTTGTCATACATGAGTACATTACTTATTAGTCTGTGATAGCAGTCTTACCTTATAACATAAATCTTAGAGGACAAGGATTGGGTATTTGTTAGTTTGCGCTCCTTATGTATAATTTTGACTATTAGGATTGATACTTTCTTTAACTTAGCCTTAAAATATTAACCAACTAAATCAGTGGTTCTCAACCTATTTTATTTCTGAAAACACATAACTGATGACATTTACAAATGAAACGTATTTCCCTGGATATACCTAGGATTATAAGCAATTCTGGGTACAGTACCTACAACTTCAAAACTTTCTCTCCTATTCTGAATTTGCATTACAGAAAGCAAATGAATGAGTATGATATTATTGTAAGGCTACCTGGAATCCATGTTAATTAATGCAAAAAATAGTAAAATAATAAAATACCGGTGACATTTCTCATGAGTGATCTGGAGACATTCTTGCGGTGGAGGTCTGTTGAGCTAAAAGATCAATTTTGGTGAACAAAATGTTTTAATTTGTGATCTTTTGCTTCAAATTAATGAGGATGTACTTTATTTATATTTTAGAGCTAAAAGCTACCAAAGGCTAAATGCCCCAGCAGGAAAGCATAGTTAGTAAATTCATTCATTATCTGTTTACATTTTAATAAGTAAGGCTGTCAGCTTTTTATCACAAGTATGGTTTAAGAGAGAATTGTTCATTTAGGCTGAGTTTGGCTTCCTACTGTGAAATGCAAGATTTGTGGAATTTCAAGAGTTTCCTGTATTATTAAACCAATGAGCCAGGGAGAGTCTATTCCCTAAACAATTAGCTTTCTTAAATGAAGTATAGAAAGAAAGACATTCCATGAATTCATTACTTGTTCTTCCTGGGTGCAGACATTAGCCGGCATTAAGGCTCTTTGAGTTGTGACATATGAGGTGCGATTCAGAAGGAAGAGACTGATTATTACTAGTCACCCAGGAAATCAATCACAGCCCTTTATAGTGACACCCTCATGTTCATTTCTCTTTATGGGGGAACACATTTTACCTTGAAAGTAGAAAACTGTGGACTCAGTGGATTTTTCTTCCTACCATTTTTGACAATTTATACCTTCCATTTGGAGTTCTCAATTATCATATCTTTTATTAGCCATTATTTGAGATGTTTTAGAGGAATACTCAGATGCCTCACAAGTGAAAACTGGCAGTCTCTCAAATAGTGCAATTTGATTTCAGTGACTGTAAATCAGAACCTACCACTACAATCACAGTTTATTCTGCTGTTTGCTTCAGATGTTATACCTACCAGACCTGCTTTCAGATTACATTTACAGCCTCAGCCAGAGAAATTAACTTGAGTAAAGAAAATGGAATACCTTTCCCAACCTAAAATTAATTAAACAATGACAGCTAAAAATTTTGTAAAATGTTCCATATAGTACTGACACCTGTTGCATAGAACAAGGGATTTGGAGTCCTAAGTGAAAATGATGTATCTGTCACTTCTTAGGAGCTTGACTTTCAAATCATTAAACATCTTTGAGTCTTATCCCACATAATTGGGATAGGAATCCCATCTAAGTGTTAATGTTATATGATAAATGAAAGAACTTGCCAAAGTTTCTGGCACATGGGAACACATAAGGGAAAAGTGAAGTTGTCAAGCTCATGGACTCTATAATCAGACAACTACTTGGGTCCAAGACCCACCTCTATCATTTACTAGAGATATGATCTTTGTCTCAATGCCTTGATTTTTGTTCCTTGGTTTCCTATCTTTAAAATGGGAACAATGATAATAACTACCCCATAGTCAGGACTAATTCAGTTAATGTATGGAAATCACTTAAAACAATGTCTGGAACATTGTAATAACTACATAGTTGGTTGTTATTAATAGTACTAATATTGTTATTTTTATCATCATCACTATCAAATAAAGCTTTCAAAATATGTATTCCCTAAGTCAGCCAAACACTAAGTCATAATAATGAAACTCTGGTTTTTATTTTTATTTCTTGTGATATCTCATAATGCCTGGCTCTTCTTAAGCAATTAAGCACGATCTGGGAAAATAATTCAAAGAAGAAAACAATTAATATCTTCACATCATTTAGAATTGTCTATTCTCTTTTATACTTAGTTACCCCAAATATTCTTTTTGAAATAACAAACTCCAAATCAAGTGAGAAAGCATTTGGGAAACTTCTAATGCACATATTTACGAACATATATGTGCACTTATGCATGCTTAAGTGTTGAGAACTTGAGAGATATTACCTTGTTTAATTACCTATTTATATTTTAATCCTACAACAATTCCAGGAAGTAGGTAGTATTGTTTCCAGGATATAGGACACAGAAAGACAACAAAGCAACGGTTCAAAGAATTTAAAGAATTTCTAAAAGTCACACAGCAAGATGAATATTTGAAACCATTTCTGCTAGAATTATAAACAAACCATATAGTTAATATGCACCAGAAGGGTTATTTTGTTTTTTTATGACTAGAGCCATTTGTGACTGGTTGCTAGGTGCCCAGGCCTGACTGGCCAGTGTTCACTTTGTACCTATTATTAATTGTTTCTATAACCACCCTGCTCTTGGTCAGTGGACAGTACCGCTAAACTTCTTTGGAATGCCTAGTGTTGACCCCTGAGAGGGTTTTCAACAATCATATGCCCATTTTTCATAAACTTCTAGAAGGAGATTTCTGTGAGTTCTAAGATTTTAAGGGGATCAGCTATTCCTCTCAAATTTTTCAGGAGTCAGAATAAATAATTCCCCAAATTCTGTACCTGAATTCTCTGAACTGATAGCCAGAGGATTAGAGAAATGTTAGATGCAGAAGAGTGGGCAAATTAGCTCCAGGATCATTCACCATGAACTTGACATTAGAAACCTGTCATAAACTGAATTCTATCCTGACACTGATTCCCCAGCAGGCAGGCTTAGAAATGATTATAATTTATTTGTAATGTAGTTGTCTAATTTCCAGATAAGCCCACTGAACCAAGTGTTGGCAAACACAGAATGTTTAAAACGCCCATTTCTTCATCTTGAATTTTTATAAAAATTAATCACTTGAACTAAACTCATTTCTAAGATAAATATTGTAGCTGAGATTTGAGGATTCAAAACCCAACAAAACCCAACAATAACCTATTTTCTGTGTGCACCAGGTTGAAGTCTCCTAAGTGGTCTTTAAAAAAAATCAGTTGATAAACAAATACAACAGCAAATTTTTTGTGGGTGTGCTTGCTTTCAGGCATTTATTCAGACTTCAGTGGTCAGGGAAAATCAAAAAGTCTAAGGCCCAAGAGATGAATAATCAAGCAACATTTTCAATTCAGCATTTGAAGCTAATTTATTTTACAAAATAACAAGGCTGAGAGCTTAAATACAACTAGGTACAGCTTAGATGGCTCTAACTTTCAATGCATAACAATCAACCCTATGATTCTAGGTCTAAGGTCTAGGTTTAAGTTACAAGTTAGACATCCTTTGGAGAGGTATGCAAAAGCTTTTGTTTTAACAATATTCTACTCAGTGGATCAGGCTAGCAGTGGATATGAAAAATCTCCCAGGACCTGAATGGTGAGTGAATGTCCAACTCTAACATATTTTGTTTATTAATTCACTCTTTCACGTTTCCTCCTTAATCTCCCACCAGCAGAAACTAATTCACAGTATCTGTAGTTTAATTCAGAGTCAGTTAAATTTCAGATTCATGATACTGAATATAACTTGATGAATGTTGTGGGCTGAATTGTATCTCCCCACCCTCAACCCTGCCCAGATTTTTATGTTGAAGTTCTAATTCCCAGCAACGCAGAATGTGACCATCTTTGAGATAAGATCTTAACAGAGGTTATCAAGTTAAAATGAGGTAAGTGGTATGGGTTCTAATCTAATATGATTAGTGTCTTTATAAGAGGAAGTTTGGATATAGACATAGAAAGAGAGATGATATAAAAACATAGGGGGAAGATGGCCACCTAAAAGCCAAGGAGAGAAGCCTGGAACAGATCCTTCTTTCAGAAAAAATCAAACCTGCTTACACCTCGGTCTTGGACTTCTGGTCTATAGAACTATGAGAAAATAAATTTCTGTTGTTTAAGCCACATAGTATGTGGTACTTTTATGAGAATCTTAACAAACTAATATAGTGGCCTAGTCTTATGAATTTTCTAATGTTTATAAATCTTGGAAAAGAGAAATGTGGAATGCATATTTTATCTCATTTAAATTAAAATTCATCTTCTATATGTAGCATACATGAAATCTAAAGTTAGAAAATTGAACTGAAAACAAACAGTGTTAATTGTACAAGTCTAATGACCTTTGCCAGCTGCATGGTATTTCAGATGATAATGAGTGTTACAGAGAGAAAAAAAGCAGGGAAGTGGAAAAGGAAATGTTGGGGGAAGAGTTGTAACTTTAAATTCAGAGTATGTAAAGCTGCATGGAGAAGGTAACTTGAAGAAGGTGAAGACACTAGCCAAGCAGAAATCTGGGGGAAGAGTGTTCTAAGAAGAACGAACCACAAGAGTATGCATGAAGCATACATGGTTTATTCAAGTATCCAGTGTGGGTCTGGGGAAGAATTGTATGTACAATGGTGGTAGTGCTTGAGGGAAGAGACATAAGAAGGTGAAGGATCTTTTGAGAAACTTGTAGTTCATTGCAAAAATTACGGATTTAACTCTGTAAGATGAGATCCCACTGGAGAGTTAAAAGCAGAAGAGAGACACAATTGCATTTATGTGTTAAAGGGATCCATCACTTTCACTGCACATTTGAAAATAGACTTAAAAGTTCAAGAGTAAGAGCAGAAGACCTGGTGAGGGATGAATGAGGCAAGGACCAGGATAGTAGCATAAAAGATGGTGATAAATATCAATTCTGAATATCTTTTGAAGGACCCAACATTGTTTTATGATGTGTGAGAAAGAGAGAAGTCAAGAACGGCTCTTTGTTTTTTTATAAATTTATTTATTTATTTATTTTTGGCTGTGTTGGGTCTTCGTTGCTGCGCGTGGGCTTTCTCTAGTTGCGGCGAGCGGGGGCTCCTCTTCGTTGCAGTGCACGGGCTTCTCATTGCCGTTGCTTCTTTTGTTGCAGAGCATGGGTTCCAGGTGCGTGGGCTTCAGTAGTTGTGGCATGCAGGCTCAGTAGTTGCGGCTCGTGGGCTTCAGAGCACAGGCTCAGCAGTTGCGGCACACGGGCTCAGTTGCTCCGTGGCATGTGGGGTCTTCCTGGACCAGGACTCGAACCCGTGTCCCCTGCATTGGCAGGCAGATTCCTAACCACTGCGCCACCAGGGAAGTCCTTGGCTCATGTTTTTGACGTGAGAAAATGAAATGATGAAGTTGTCATTACTGAGGATGAAGAATATTGGGGATCGAGAAGGCTCTGAGAGAAATTCAAAAGCTCAGGTTTGATGGTTCTGATATAAATAAATATAAATATAATACAAATAAATATAAATATGAACCTGAAGTTTAAACAGGAGAATTGATTAAAGGAGAAATCCGCATTTATACAGTATTTAGGGCCTTGAAACTGATAATTTACCTAGAGAGTCCATGAAGTTAGAAAAGAGAGGAGTTGCAACGATAAGTTCCAGGACACACAAAAAAATGTCAGGTTGAAGAGTTAGAATGAGCAAGGAGACTGAGGAGAAATGGAGAGTGAGCTAAGAGGAGAAATTAGATGCAGGAATAGAATGTCACCACAGCCAATCAGCAATAATTATAATAAAAGAATTACATCACCTATCTGCAAGATTGTCATATTTTAAATGTTGCTTCTCCTGATGTTAGTAGCTGTGTCTCATTCTTGATCATATATGTCAAGAAAATAATTCTATTGGGGAAATAACTATGTGTACATATATTAATTTCTTTTTATGAAGTTAAATTAAAGACAATAGTCCCCCAAACTGCTGCAGATTTTCTTGATTATCCACTTCAGTGGTTAATTAGAAATTGTATCAAATTAATATGTCTGGGAAGGAAGCACTTTTAAATTTATTTTTTAAGTGATAAGGTAGTTGTACCTTTTCAAACAAAAAAATATATATTTTTTTTACAGGTAGAAGCTGAATTAAAATTTATTTTATTGAAGTATAGTTGATTTACAATGTTGTGTTAATTTCAACTGTACAACAAAGTGATTCAGTTATACATATATACATTCTTTTCATATTCTTTTCCATTATTGTTTATCAGAGGATAGTGAATATTGTTCCCTGTGCTATACAGTAGGACCCTGTTGTTCATCCATTCTATATATAATAATTTGCACCTGGTAATCCCAAACTCCCAATCCATCCCTCCCCCACCCCTTGGCAACCACAAGTCTGTTCTCTATGTCTGTCTGTTCCTGTTTCGTAGATAAGTTCATTTGTGTCATATTTTAGATGCCACATATAAGTGATATCACATAGTATTTGTCTTTCTCTTTCTGACTTACTTCACTTAGTATGATTATCATACTATGTGAACTGTGTATTCTTGTCTCACATTACTTGTTTACCTGACTCTGATGTGGCTAAAATATCTGGCAGCCTTAAAAGCTTCCCTTTCCATTTCCCTTGTAAGGTCTCCTGAATTTCCTTCCATCTGCCATCCTCATCTTCTCTTGGGTCCTCTTTGGTTGTATGTTGTCCTAATCTTACTCAGTTCTGTTTTTCCATTTTATCCCTGGGCCATTCTCCAGGACTACCTTGGCTGCAACTGGAGTGGTATATAATAAAAGGCAAAAAGAATAGGACAACAAATCCAAAACATAACTAAGACTTAGATTTTAAAATCTTAAAATTAATTAGGAAATTCATAGAGCTGTGATCAATAGCCACTTGATTCTCTCTATAATAATTTGGTGATGTAATCAAGACAGACACAATTACCTAAAGTGATTAAGAACCAACTTTTCCCAAGTTACTAAATAGATTGCAATAAAAATAGAAAATAGAATTCATACACACTGTTAGCAATTTATTCTTATGCATTTCAGTGGAATTTCTGTAATTTAAAGTGATGTTAAAATAAGTGCATTGATTTTATGGAGAAAGAGAGCCTAATTAAGTATAATACTTAATTTTTCTTGGGATAATTTAGGGGAGTAATTAATCCATGTTTAAAAAAGAAAATCTCAAAAAGAAAAAAATCTATTTTTTATTGAGTCTCCAAATTATTTGGAGAATCACATTTCCTATGCTCCTTTTCAAAGTGGTTTTTGTATCCTTGCTTTTTTGTGACAAGTAATTATGTTTCTTCAGAATTTTTCTCAAACATCACCTCAATCTCGTCACATCATATGAACTGAGCTACTAGATACCAGTTTTCCCCCAACCTCCCTCTAGTCAATATAGCCTTCTACTCCTATAGCCAGGAAGGAGAATCAGCATTCTTGCTCTCTGTCTCTCTCAAATTATGCCATCATTTGTCCTTCATCAATGAAGGACATAAATAAAATTAATTAACTCATCATCTTCTCAAAATTGTCACTTCTTCAGCCTCCTGAACTCACTCTCCCCTATTTCAGCTCCTCAATCCTTAGACGGGTTGTTCTCACAATCGAGTATATACATACACACACAATCTAAGTGTGCAGCACATGTTGAAAGAGGCCAGTGTACACCAGTGTGTATGAGTAAAGTTGTGTTCAAGGCCTGTAATGCCTTACATGGTCTTCCGTTGAGCTTACCTCTGCCTTCATCTCCTACTTTCACCCTGGTTCATACTGTTCTAGCCGTGTTGGTCTCCCTGCTGTTTCTTAAACTTGCTAAGTGTATTCCCATCCAAGTATTCTGCTCTAAATTGTTCCATGTTCTGGAATGCTCTTCCTTACTTCTCTAAGTTTCAAATCTCTCCTTCCTGGGAAGGTCCTTCCTCACCATTGCCTTTAATACTGCATCTCTCTCCCACCATCCTCTAACACTTATGATTTTGGTTATTTCCTATCTTATCCCACCAACTACTGCAATTAATATCCTTGTACCCATATCCTTTCAAACTTAAAATTGCATCCTCTAACAGTTAAACTGGTAGATCCAAAAGTATATGTAATTTAAGTTTTGATGCATACCATGATGCTCGCCTCCAAAACGTTCATGTTAATTTATACTTGTATTTATTTTATGGCAGTTTATTACATCCTAAATGACAATTTGATTTTCATCCCTGCCTCCAGCAGAGTCTTAAATATGTTACTTTCTGCTCTGGAAATCTTTGTTCCTGCTGGGTTTGCAAGATCAGGAGGAGGTAGTGCAGAGTGGTGGAAAGAGAGCAAAAGCTTTGGAGTCAAACACAACTGGCCTTGAATTCTTGTTCTGTAACGTGCTAGATTTGTGCCCATGGAGCAAGTCTCTCAAATTCACTGCAGATTTGTTCTTGGGAAATTCACATCTCTTAGAGTATTTCTCTTTTTCTGTGTGGCAGTCATAAAATATGGGTGGGTGCTAACCCCACCTCTAGCTCCATGGGTGCATACTGATTGATGTGGGCAAATCAACACAATCACAATCCCGGTTGGCACAGTCATGGGTTGAAGGGTGAACAATAACGCAAGCCGAAATCAATGACTATGTAGTATTTGCTCTGGTCACAGTTATTGGCCCATGTTGGTCCAATCGAATTGAAATTCAGAACTTTTATTTGATGGTTGCAGAAAGCTACATTCCTGCCACGTTAGTGTAAATGGGAAAATCTGTAGCTGTATTCTGTTATAGCTGTTGGAAAATATTTTGCAATTAATGAAGCCAATCTCAGGAAGAAGCCAACATAAAATAAATAAAGCCAGGAGAATTGCTGAGAAACTGATTACTCTTCTTGTTAAAATAACAGTAAGTAAATAAACCTGAGTTTTCTATCTCAGCTCTGTAGATCTCTTTGAATCTTCCCTCAGCTATCACTTATTCCCCACTTCATATCTCGCACCGAACTTCACTGAAGAGTGTTTCCTTCTATTTAGTTCAACATGCTTTCCTTGGAAACTCAAACAACAGCTTCATCTTTTCACAATGAAGATGTCTTTCCCCTTCAGGTCCTTTGCCTGGCCAAGGTAATGCTACCACAGCACCTTTGCTGGTCCATTGGAAGAAAGCCAGAGGAAGCTGGCTATTTGTGGAACTGGTTTGGAATTTCAGAGCACAGCATAAATGACTGTGAAGGTCGGTTAGGAAGTTACCCTTATAACCTCTGTGATAATAATAATAAGGGCTAAAATGTATTGATTCTTTGTAATATGCTTCTGTGTTCAGTATTCAAATGGCACCGTCTCAACTGCTTTATGAGGTAGGTGTTATTAATATCTCCAATTCACATTTGGAATAACTGAGATTTAGAAAATCTAAATAACTTGCCTAAGGTCACATAGTGATAAAAAATAAAGAAAGCATCATAGAAATTAGTGATTTAGGCTTAATAAAAGCTCTCAGTTGCTTTTGGAATAGTCATAAGCTATAGCTTTTTCATGACTTCCAAAATTCAAATGATTCAGGTGAAACTTCTTTCCATTTATAATGAGAATAGCAACCAAAAATAATATATACATATATATTTCCATCTTCAATTTTCTCTTAGATTCAAGGGATAAGCCATGCCTTTGGAACTGATGCTATTCACTCTAGACAGGATTGAAAAGAAATATCTTTCAAAAATAGACTTGTCCATTCTCAGAGTTAAAAAGGACTTCAGAAAGTTGATCTCAAGAAACTGTTGAGTAAGGGAGTTGAAGAGAAAATTTAGAGCAGTTCTAGGCTCCTATGGAATTGTGTTTCTATATTGTCTTGCTGAGGACTATCCTTTTTTACAGAAATTTTCCTATTTATGGGGCTCTTTCCTCTATTGGCAAAGTAGTGTGAGGGCAAGGCCACACCTTATTCAGACTTTTATTCCAGTGTCATGCAAATTGCTAACCCTAGAAGTCTCTGTTTTAACAGAGATCTCATCTCATTAGATTTTTAAAATAAACCTGAGAGGTAGATGGAGAAGGTTTTTGTTGCTGTTGTTGTTTAAGTTTTAAAAATAAGATACTAAATTTCCAAAATCATCCAGCTAATAAGTGAGAGACCTAGGTTTTGGACCCAGGTATTGACGCTTCAGCATCAGAAATCTTTCACCTACACCGAACTGCCACAAAATTTAGGTAGGCCTATGATTAAATAAGGATACAGAATGGATATCTTGAAGTCAAATGAAAGTGACCCGTGAATTGTGTGTAATGAAATTTCATGGCTCGATTCACCTTATCTACATTTATTTTCTTCCACAGCAAAGTAGTTGCATCTAGTGTACAGTTGCCTAGTCAAGGACTATAGACTTCAGCCCTTCAGACAGAGACATGACATCATATGATTAAGCTCCAGCCAAAGGAGAATGAGCAGAAGTCATGCATGCTACTTTCAGGTATTGTCCATGAAACTGGAAGTACACTCTTCCACAACCTTCTTCTATCTCCCATGGACTGGAATGGTGATACTGTCAGCAACCTTGGAAGCTATGTGTCAATGGCAGAGCCATCATCAGCTTTGGACTTGGAATAACTGTGCAGAGAAAAGCTCCATCCCTCCATCTCCCTGTACTATCCTGGATTATTGTATGAAAAAGAAAAGCTATTATTGTGTTTGAGCCACTACACTATCTTTTTGGATCTCTTTGCTCTAGTAGTTTAGTGTGGTCCAACTATATTGATACTATAGGATTAAGAAAGACATTCCTGTCAAAGAGGGTAACTCAAGTAGTTCATTGTCACTGGAGCAGAAAATATGAAGGAAAATATGGCAAGATAAAAGATTGAATTGAGAAGACCCAGAGCATGATGGACCTCATTGACCCAAAAAAGATGATAAATTTTATACATTAAGAAATGTGAAAGCATTGTGGGATTTTAGGAAGTAGAATAATATGATTTAGACTTGACTTCAGTATGTATAAAAGTTTGGAGGGTGTCAGTGCAGGAGGAAGAAAGCAGTTAGAGAGTTACTACGGAAACTGAGGTGAGAGGGACTTCCATGGTGGTCCCGTGGTTGGGACTCCATGCTGCCACTGCCTGGGCAGATTTGATGCCTGGCCGGGGAACTAAGATTCTGCATGCTGTGCGGGGTGGCCAAAAAAAGAAAAAAAAGAAATTGGGGTGAGAAAACATACAGCCTGAAGTGTTTGAGAATGAAGGTTCTGGTGTTGGATGCTTGGAGTTAGAATCGTGACTGTACCATGTACTAGATGAATGACATTCTATAAAGTGAAGGTAATTCAGAACCTATTTTACAAGATCAATATGTGAATTAAATGGGATAATCTACACAAAGTGATTAGACACAACTTTATACAAATAAATAGTAAGAACTGCTACTCCTACAGATATGACACTGCTACTATTTTTAAGGCAGCAAAAATGGATAGAAGGACATTTTAAAGAAAGATTTACCTGGTAGCATTCACTAGATTTGGAAACCAATTGGATTAGTAGAGTGAGAGACAAACAATCAACAATTCTTCCCAAAATTCTTACTTAAGCAGTAATGTGGAGTTGGGGCCATTTTAAAAGATAAGGTAAACGTAAAGTGATGGAACTAGAGAAGAGATAGAGATGTGTGTGTGTGTGTGTGTGTGTGTGTGAGAGAGAGAGAGAGAGAGAGAGAACAAGTATGATAGAAATGACAATAGAGTGGTGGCATATAATTCCTTCAATTTTAAATGTATTGAATTTGTGAATCATCTGAAAGGAAATATCCAGTAGGGAATTGAACATATTGTTCTGGCAACCGGAAGAGAGATATAAGCTGGAGGTTGACCGAAATATTTGTGCTAGCAGAATCTTGGGAAGTGAATGTTCAGTAAGTGGAGGTTTTAGCAGCATTACCACTAAAGGATAGTGATATCTCAGCTATTTATTGTTTGTCATTGTACTGGCATTTTGGTTGCATTTTCTGGGTAAACTAACTTCTATAACCAATAAATCCAAAACTTTCCATGGATTAACATGTTTGTTTGTTTTTCCTTGCTCATACGATAGTTCAATGCTGATTTCCTCGTTGGTTGGTATTTTTCCTGTAAGAATACGAGTTGATAAAGGAGCCCAGGCATTTTCTCTTATGGCCACACTATCTCTAGTGCCATGGGTGCCCTTGCATCAGAGGGAAAGGCGAATGAGACAATGAGATAGGTAAATTCACATCTTAACTATTGTGGCTTGGATGTGACAACATCATCTCTTCATATTACTTACATTGGTGATAACTACTCACACAATCTCAGTTAGATATAAGCAATTGAGAATATTTGTTCCATGACTACACAACCACATCCAAGAATGAACTTTGTTTTATGGAATGAGGAGGGGGAGTGCCACAGATTTTGGTGAATGATTTGTAATCTCTGCTATAGTTCTCCTGGTTAACCAACAAAATATCTATGCGCATTCTTATTTTCACTCATAGAACCAATTCATCCATCCCTGAGAGAAGCAACCAAAATCTCCAGGTGATTTGCAGTCTTCTCCATCAGTTCTGAATATGACTCATAGGCTGCAGTCCGTCAACTAAAATACTAGTTATCTTCTCACTCCTTACATGCACATCCACTAAACAAAGATGGAGAAAAAATAATGTCCATTTAGGATCTTGGAATAATAAGAAAGATAATGCTTTATAGCAATGAAGCGTTCCTCAAGGGTAGGCATTTTGAAGACCAACACCTGGAATGAAGAAGTTCCTTTTTCCTGCAGTTTAGGTAAATCTTCCTTGTTCATAGTCACCCATGCTGTTTGTTCTACCATCTGGAAAGTTCTTCATTCATTATTCTCCTTGGGAAGTTATGACGGGGACTTTTGAAGTACAACCTTTTCTCCTTGTTTGTGGAAAAATTCCTACCTGGCAAATGAGTGTGCTAAGAGTTATTTTACAACCACGTGTTACAGACAAAGTGTTATTGGACCAAGCCTATGGTTTTTCCCTCAACAAAAACTTAGCAGGTCTTTGATCTCTTTGGTGTCAGTAGCCATACTCAAAATTCTTTGATCCATAGAATTGGATCTTTGCTAACTGATCCATATTCGCCCTTCTACAACACATTTATTGAGTATCTTGAGGTAATCTGAAATGGGAGATTTATGTGATATGATTGATGTTCAGTGTTATGTGTCAATTTGCCCAGTTATTAAATTCAAACATTAATCTAGGTGTTGCTATGAAGGGATTATGCCGATTGATTCACATCTATAGTAAATTTCCTTTAAGTAAATAAGATTAGCCTAGATAATCTGAGTGGGCTTGATTAGAAGGAATTATTCTCAGTTTATCTTTGTAGTAGAGATCGTTGCTAATATCCTCTAAGTGACTTGATGGCTCTAAGCTTTTTTTTCCATCTTATTTCTTACGGTTTGAGGTCTACAAGTAGTGCACTGCTTAGGTTATGTACTCCTGTATAACAAAATATGCCAAAGTGTAATGCCTTAAGACAATGATTTTATTTTGCTCAGGATTCTATGGAAATCTATGGAATTCTATGGAAATTCTATGAAATTCCTGAAGGGCTGAGCTGGCCATTTTGTCTCTGATACACATAATGTCGGTAGAGGTGTCTGGGGCCAGGAAATTTGCTTCTCAGGTAGTTTCTTCACTTACATAACTGGTACCCTGGTGCTCCATCCTTTCACTGTCTCCCACGTGGCAACTGAGCCGCCAGGTTTCCTTAAGTGGATCAGGCTTCTGATGACATGGTGGTCTCAGGGCAACTGCCCTTCTTACAGTTGTTACCAGCAGACAGAGAAAGCTGCTGAGTCATTTAAGACCTGAGCCAGAAAATGGCACAGAGTCACTTGTGCCTTATTTTGTTGGTCAAAACAGTCTGAAGGCTCATCTAGATTCAAGAAGGGGGAGAAACTATCTCCACATCTTTATGGGGAGTGGCAAAGTCAAACTGCAGAAGAGCATATGAGGTGGGAGGTATCGTTGGTGACATATTTGGAAAACATTGGGTTGGCCGTAAAGGTCATTCTGGTTTTTCTGTAACATCTTACAGAAACGACGTTTTTGGCCAACCCAATATAATCTTCCACATCTGCTTTTCCACACTTAAGTTCCCAGATTATTGGACTTTATTTTCTTTCATTTCTACTTTTAAAATAACTCTCTCTTGTAACATGCTATATAGAGCTGTAACAAGCAGTTCAGATTAGTCACAAAACAGGTTTCCCATTTGTTCCCCATGAGCCACTGACTCCAAGTTGGCATTATAAGTCAGCAAGAAAAGGATAAGATATTCATTAAATGGTAATGAAACCCTTGGGGTTTTTTTAATATGAAAACTGATAAAATTAGATATATCTCATACTACACACACAAAATTCACAGAACACTGAAATTATTGAAATAAGAAAAGTAGTTCTATCACCTGTGGGAGAAGAGTTTTAAAAAGTTACAAATTATAGAAGCAAGACTAATAGATTTGTATCTTAAAATAGCAAAATAGTAAATATATGAGAAACATAAAGAAATGATTTAAAAAACTTGTGACAAACTGGGAGAATATATTTGCAATAGACAAAGGGTTTGCATCCAGAATTTATTACAATTTTTACATATTAATGAAGAGACCAATAACTCTAAACATAATTGAGAAAAATAAAGAACTGGGAAAATTTCCAAAAAAACCCAAAATATTCCATCTCTCTCATAACAAGGAAAATAAATTTTTTAAATTACCATTTTACACATATCTGAATGGAAAGGAAATAATTCTGACAGTATAAAGTGCTGGAAATTATCTGGAATAAATAGAAAATTCTGAAATTTGATGAAGCTGTAAATATAACCACAGTGGAAAACAATTTAATAATCTTTACTGAAAATAGAAATATGTATTCACTAGATCCAGAAATTCTGTTATTAGATATATATAAGAAGAATTTCTTATAAATATTTACAACAATTTGCTTGTTTTGACAAAACAAAACCAAAAAAAGAATGCACCTCAAAAATAAAACATGGAATTAAAAACAAGTATTAAAACATAGAAAATGATACTAAAATGATACTGAGCATAATTTAATGATATTAAACATAATTGAAACATACATATGCCTGTGTATGCCATACAATGGCTAGGTTTATATTCTGTTTGCAGAATTTATAATCTGTGTGACCTTGTGCAATTTAGTTAAACTCTCTGTACCTTAATTTTCTCACCTATAAAATCATTTGTTTTAATATTAAATGAGTTAACATATGAAAAGCACTTAGAAACACTTAGAAGAGTCCCTGCTTCATAGTGAATGTTTAACAACAATAAAAAGTCAATACTTTTAAAATCTTCTTTTTGTTCCTCCTCCTTCCCCTCCTTCTTCTTTTTATTAAAATATGCACTAAAGAATAGACACTAATTTATGATATACTTTTCTCTGGTGTGGAGGTGAGATGAAGTAATAAAGTAAATGGGCTTCAACTTTATTGGTAAATTTTATTTCATTTATTTAAAGATATAAGACAAATATAAGAAATTGTTAATATTTGCCTATTTCATGTAGTAAGCACAGGATATTTATATATTATTCTCTAAACTTGTTTTCCAAAAAAAACCCCTCAAAATATGATGAGGCATCTGAAAATATTAAATATTTGTTTTATCATTGCCCCTCTTCTACAATAGTGGAGAGTTTAAAAAATAAACTTATGCAAATAACTGGTTAAAGAGTTTGGAAACAGAGTATAGGCATACCTTGTTTTATTCTGCTTCACTTTATTGCACTTCACAGATGCTGTGTTTTTTACAAACTGAAGGTTTTTAGCAATGCTGCATCAAGCAAGTCTATTGGTGCCATTTTTTCCAGCAGCATTTGCGCACTTTGTGTCTCTGTGTCACATTTTGGTAGTTCTCATCATATTTCAAACTTTTTCATTATTATTATATTTGTTATGGAGATTTGTGATCAATCATCTTTGAGGACTCTGATGATGTTTAACATTTTTTAGCAATAAAGTATTTTTAATTAGGGTATGTACATTGTTTTTTAAATATAATGTGATTGCATATTTAGTAAATTATTTTATAATGTAAACATAACTTTTACATGCACTAGGAAATCAAAAAATTTGTGTCACTCACTTTATTGTGATATCTGCTTTATTTGCAGTAGTCTGGAACCAAACTCTAAATATCTCCGAGATATGCCTGTGTTCATGTTTCTTATCTTTCAAGTGAATAGGGTTAATTGTGAGCTGACAAATACAGTATTATATGCGGTATTGTATATGTTACGTGAAGCAAGTATGGGAGTATCTAGCCAAGCTTGAAAATAAAAAGAGTCTGAAGTTCCATTTTTAAGGGGGAAAAGAAAAAAACAGTGTGATGTTCGTTCCCCATTATCATTTAAAGAATTAAAGTAGCATAAGAGAGGTACCTGCTCACATCACCATGAAAGGAAGAGCCAAGCCAGCTGGGCCCATCAGTGCTGCCAGAGACATTTATCCACTCTACTTGGCGAGCTTTCTTTATGGTGGGGGCCTTTCCATTCTGGGATTTAAGATGCAACCCTGATTTCAATGATCTTGTCCTAATCTCTCTGTAAATACAATTCTACTTGTAAGACTTAGACTTGTTCCAAATTTTAGTTTCAAAACTATCAACAATGTGTCTATTGTAAATAAAGTTTACAATAAAGAAATGGTTTGTTAAGATTATATAGTAAGCTGATAAATTTCTCAGGTTTAGAGAACAAATTTTGATGTAATTATTATTTTTAAAAAGTAAATCATATAGCTTAGTAGAAAATATATAGCCCTTACTCTTTCCTTCTATGTTATCTTACTCTGTATATTAGGGTGACCCAGAGTCATTCTAAGTCCTTTCACTGTTTGCCAGAATGGAAAATGATGTGTGGTAGAAATGTTACTAGTGTCAATCTAATGGGGGTGGTGGTGGTGCTGGTGGTTGAGTTTAAATTCATTAAGCATTTCTTACAACTTTTATTATAAAACATTTGATCAACTATAATTATATAATGCATTTACTCCCTCAACCAGAAATAACTCTAGCTTGCTAAATAGAATAAAAAATTAATGACAACATCCAATACTCTTAAACTGAATCTTAATGAGACAAACAGCAGTATGTATGTTCCAGAAAGACAAGGTAAAGGAAAAAAAAAAAAAAAAAAATATATATATATATATATACATGGCTAAAATGGGCTTCCAAACCAACCAAGCCAGTGCTTAGAAAGGAAACTAGAGGTTAGAGACTACATGATATTTTATGAGTTAAAACTTTCAAGGAAAAAAATGATTTTTCAAAAGTAAAACTAAAAGCAACAATTGTAGCCATGGGAATTATACAGAATAAGTAGGGCTTTTACAATGATATTAAGCAAAGAGAAATACTAGACAAGAAATAAATGACAGGCATGAAAATAATATTGGCTTTAAAATGTCCAAGAGCTCCTAGCTTAATTCTCTTCTATACTTACCTTTAAAAAACATTTTAAGAAGAGATCATGGCAAAAAGTAACATGTTAAGATAATAAGATATATGAAAAATAAGAAGGTGCTTTAAAAGAAAATGCACATAAATCTTGACGTTCATCCAATTAAGATAAAAGCTTAGCAGTGAAAGGACCAATGCACTTTAAAAAATTGAATGTCTTGTGATATTTTAGAGTTATGAGTTATGAATTGAAGTAGATAAGAAGAATTATGGTAGGAGGAAAAAATGAAAATCTCAAGAAGATAGTGAAATAAATATATTGTGATGGGAAATAAAAAACTTCGAAATTCTGGAGACCAGAGACCTTCAAGATGGCGGAGGAGTAAGACGTGGAGATGACCTCCCTCCCCACAAATACATTAAAAATACATCTACATGTGGAACAACTCCTACTGAATACCTACTGAATGCTGGCAGAAGACCTCAGACTTCCCAAAAGGCAAGAAAATCCCCATGTACCTGGGTAGGGCAAAAGAAAAAAGAAAACACAGAGGCAAAAGAATAGGCATGGGGGGCTTCCTTGGTGGCACAGTGGTTGAGAATCTGCCTGCCAATGCAGGGGACACGGGTTCAAGCCCTGGTCTGGGAAGATCCCACATGCCGCAGAGCAACTAGGCCCATGAGCCACAATTACTGAGCCTGCGCGTCTGTAGCCTGTGCTCCGCAACAAGAGAGGCCACGATAGTGAGAGGCCCGCGCACTGCGATGAAGAGTGGCCCCCACTTGCCACAACTAGAGAAAGCCCTCACACAGAAAAGAAGACCCAACGCAGCCATAAATAAAAATTTAAAAATTAAAAAAAAACATATAACATAGTTGAAGGCTGTAAGTTTAAAATAATGAGAGAAGAGTCTAATTATATTTTAAGGCCCCAAATTGCTTAGAACTGATTAATTTGGATGAGACTAAGTTTTACTTAGAATGATAGATAAGTGTTGGTTCACAATTCTTTAATAAATATTTCATAATGCAACTTTTGGGGTAAAACTAATCTGCCTTAAGTAATGATGGAGAACAACAGATTTTCATCCAGAGTTACTTTATGATGATATTATTTCTTTTCTATTTCTCATTTAGGATGAATCATATTCTGGTTTGGGAGACTGAGAGCTACTGGCAACAGGAAGGAACTTCAGAGGATATGGCATCCTCGAAAGGAGACAACTACAGTCATTGGTAGGTGGAGATGAGGTTAGGAGCATGGGTGCAAACTAAAGGTGCTATTTGATACTGACAATGGGAAATGAAAGAAAAATGAATAAAAAAACATTAAGTACTATATCTAATGGAAATTGATATGGAAATCAATGTGATATGATAAGACTTCCACTCTGTACACAATTCATATCAGCCCAAATAACTCGTATTGTGAATGTAACACCGTATTAGGCACTGAGTTTGCCTTAAAGAGCTTGAAATCTAATTTAAGGGCCACAAAGTAAAGACAACAGGGGCTAGAGTAGGTTTTTAAAAAAGTAAAATGTTAAAGAATAGAGAAAAGAGAGGATTATAGCAAACTTAAGGAGTAGAGATGCCTTCTTAAGAGAATACTCGCTACTCAGAAGGAGCCTATGATTGCCAAGAGGCAATGTTGGCCCAGAGGTGGTACTATTTTTCACCCCTACTGTCTTCTCGTCTCTGCTGTCCTCTCCTCTCCCCTTCTCTCTTCTCTTCTCCTCTCTGATCCTTTGCTCTCTTTCCTCTTCTCTTCTCTCAATTCTCCCCTTACCCTCTCCTACTTTTTCCTCTTTTTCTTTTCTTTTTTGTTTCCATTTTTTTGAAAGAAGTCATTAAGTCAGATTTTATTCATAGTCTCCCAATTTTCAATTATGTCAATTAACTATAAGAAAAGAAACACTGGGAGGCCATACAAAACATGTATGTCAGGATAGATATTGTTCATGGACTGCGGTTTTCTAACCCTGATCTAAATAATTTAGTTGCCACAGTTTAAACTATGTAATTAGCTCTGAATTGAGGACAATCCAGAACACTGATAAGTGAGTTACTTGTTCCTTTAAGACAAACAAATCTTAATTAAATGGAATGAACGTAATTTATAGGAGTGAATTTCTCTCTTAACTCTCTGATGACAGATAGAGGCAATGGTGCTTATGGTGGGTTCACCTGTTAATAACGTTTTAGTCCACTGACTATTACAAAAAGAACATGGTGGTCTTTTGTTATTACCATTATTTATTTACTGCGTGGCTCTAAATTGCGAATTGTCATGGGGATATGATTAAGAGAATGAGGAAATTATTCAGAATATCTTCAAAGATTTCCTGACAGTAAGATCAATTGTGCCAAGATTGCCTTTTGCAAAGGACATTGTGGAAACCCCACTGTCAGAAGCATATGGAGTAAGACTGTACAAAATCACAGACATTAAATTGTAAAGAACAATCTGGTTGGTCCCCCAGGGTATGGCCTATATAAAGCAATAGTTAGTTTTCATCTTTAATTTAGGTATTTCCAAGACAGGGTGAAATTCATTATGAAAAATCTTCTTTGTAGCTCAATTTTAAACTGTATGTTTAACCAAGCTCCTTACTCTAAATATGAACATATAATTCTATCCATTGTTATGCATGCCCTTTGAAATCTTTATCCTTTGATTAATCTCATATTATGGAAAATAATTAATTATATTCTCAGTCATTACATAACTGCTGCATGTCTAGAAGTGCAAAGAGGTTTATAATTTAACTTAATAAGTTTGCTCTTCACAGGCCTAGTTTTCATCTTTTTTGGGGGGGGGGGGGAGGTTCTGGTCTAGCATAGAACTTAAACGTCTAGAGACTAAGTAAAGCTTTATCAAATTGAATTAATTAAAACTTAGCTCGTGAAGCAGTCAGATGCCATAAGGAGCCACATCAGTCTAACGGCAGATCAGAGATGAAAAAGAAATAAAAATATTTCTCCATACTTTTAGATAAATTATGTTTATAGAAATTAAATAATGGCAAGCATATTTAATTTTTCTTTATAAGTTGAAATTTCAAAGCTTCTATTTTAACTGCTTATACTATACAATAAAAACATTTTTAAATTATTCATTTTATAGTCTTGGGGAAAGGGACACAAATATGGTGATGAGGTACTACATTATTTTTTAATCTTTTTTATTTTTTTTAACATCTTTATTGGACTATAATTGCTTTACATTGTTCTGTTAGTTTCTGCTTTATAACCAAGTGAATCAATTATACATATACATATATCCCCATATCTCTTCCGTCTTGCATCTCCCTCTCTCCCACCCTCCCAGCTGGTCACAAAGCACTGAGCTGATCTCCCTGTGCTATGCAACTGCTTCCCACTAGCTATCTATTTTACATTTGGTAGTGTATATATGTCCATATATACACTACCATTCTCTCACTTTGTCCCAGCTTACCCTTCCTCCTCCCCGTGTCCTCAAGTTCATTTTTTAGTAGGTCTGCATCTTTATTCCAGTCTTGTCCCTAGGTTCTTCATGACCTTTTTTTTTTTTTTTTTTTAGATTCCATATATATGTGTTAGCATATGGTATTTGTTTTTCTCTTTCTGACTTACTTCACTCTGTATGACAGACTCTAGGTACATCTACCTCACTACAAATAATTCAATTTCGTTTCTTTTTATGGCTGAGTAATATTCCATTGTACATATGTGCCACATCTTCTTTATCCATTCATCTGTCGATGGACACTTAGGTTGCTTGCATATCCTGGCTATTGTAAATAGTGCTGCAATGAACATTGTGGTACATGACTCTTTTTGAATTATGGTTTTTTTCAGGATATATGCCCAGTAGTGGGACTGCTGGGTCCCATGGTAGTTCTAGTTTTCGTTTTTTAAGGAACCTCCATACTGTTCTCCATTGTGGCTGTATCAATTTACATTCCCACCAGCAGTGTATGAGGGTTCCCTTTTCTCCACACCCTCTTCAGCATTTATTGTTTGTAGATTTTTTGATGATGGCCATTCTTACCAGTGTGAGATGATATCTCATGTTAGTTTTGATTTGCATTTCTCTAATGATTAATGATGTTGAGCATTCCTTCATGTGTTTGTTGGCAATCTGTATATCTTCTTTGGAGAAATGTCTATTTAGGTCTTTTGCCCATTTTTGGATTGGGTTGTTTGTTTTTTTAATATTGAGCTGCATGTGCTGCTTGTAAATTTTGGAGATTAATCCTTTGTCAGTTGCTTCATTTGCAAATATTTTCTCCCATTCTGAGGGTTGTCTTTTCGTCTTGTTTAAGGTTTCCTTTGCTGTGCAAAAGCTTTTAAGTTTCATTAGGTCCCATTTATTTATTTTTCTTTTTATTTCCATTTCTCTAGGAGGTGGGTCAAAAAGGATCTTGCTGTGATTTACGTCATAGAATGTTCTGCCTATGTTTTCCTCTAAGAGTTTGATAGTGTCTGGCCTTACAGTTAGGTTTTTAATCCATTTTGAGTTTATTTTTTTGTATGGTGTTAGGGAGTGTTCTAATTTCATTCTTTTACATGTAGCTGTCGAGTTTTCCCAGCACCACTTATTGAAGAGGCTGTCTTTTCTCCATTGTATATTCTTCCCTCCTTTATCAAAGATAAGGTGACCGTATGTGTGTGGGTTTATCTCTGGGCTTTCTATCCTGTTCCATTGATCTATATTTCTGTTTTTGTGCCAGTACCATACTGTCTTGATTACTAGCTTTGCAGTATAGTCTGAAGTCAGGGAGCCTGATTCCTCCAGTTCCGTTTTTCTTTCTCAAGATTGCTTTGGTTATTCGGGGTCTTTTGTGTTTCCATACAAATTGTGAAATTTTTTGTTCTAGTTCTGTGAAAAATGATGAGTCTGGCTAATGGTTTATCAATTTTGTTTATCTTCTCAAAGAAACAACTTTTAGTTTTATTGATCTTTGCTATCATTTCCTTCATTTACTTTTCATTTATTTCTGATCTGATCTTTATGATTTCTTTCCTTCTGTTAACTTTGGGGTTTTTTTGTTCTTCTTTCTCTAATTGCTTTAGGTGTAAGTTTAGGTTGTTTATTTGAGATGTTTCTTGTTTCTTAAGGTAGTATTGTATTACTATAAACTTCCCTCTTAGAACTGCTTTTGCTGCATCCAATAGGTTTTGGGTCATCGTGTTTTCATTGTCATTTGTTTCTAGGTATTTTTTGATTTCCTCTTAGATTTCTTCAGTGATCTCTTGGTTATTAAATAGTGTATTGTTTAACCTCCATGTGTTTGTATTTTTTACAGATTTTTTCCTGTAATTTATATCTAGTCTCATAGCACTGTGGCCAGAAAACATACTTGATACGATTTTAATTTTCTTAAACTTACCAAGGCTTGATTTGTGGCCCAAGATATGATCTATCCTGGAGAATGTTCCATGAGCACTTGAGAAGAAAGTGTATTCTGTTCTTTTTGGATGGAATGTCCTATAAATATCAATTTAAGTCCATCTTGTTTAATGTATCATTTAAAGCTTGTATTTCCTTATTTATTTTCATTTTGGATGATCTGTCCATTGGTGAAAGTGGGGTATTGATTTCCCCTACTATGATTGTGTTACTGTCATTTACCCCATTTATGGCTGTTAGTATTCGCCTTATGTATTGCGTTGCTCCTATGTTGGGTGCATAAATATTTACAATTGTTATATCTTCCTCTTGGATTGATCCCTTGATCATTATGTCATGTCCTTCTTTCTCTCTTCTAATAGTCTTTGTTTTAAAGTCTATTTTGTCTGATATGAGAATTGCCACTCCAGCTTTCTTTTGATCTCCATTTGTATGGAATATCTTGTTCCATCCCCTCACTTTCAGTCTGTTTGTGTCCCTGGATCTGAAGTGGGTCTCTTGTAGACAGCATATACATAGGTTTTCTTTTTGTATCCATTCAGCCATTCTGTGTCTTTTGGTTGGAACATTTAATCCGTTTACATTTAAGGTCATTATCGATATGTATGTTCCTATTACCATTTTCTTAATTATTTTGTGCTTGTTACTGTAGGTCTTTTCCTTCTCTTGTGTTTCCTTCCCAGAGAAGTTCCTTTAGCGTTTCTTGTAAAGCTGGTTTGGTGGTGCTGAATTCTCTTAGCTTTTGCTTGTCTGTAAATGTTTTTTTTTTCTCCATCGAATCTGAGATCCTTGCTGGGTAGAGTAATCTTGATTGCAGGTTTTTCTCCTTCATCACTTTAATTATGTCCTGCCACTCCCTTCTGCCTGGCAGAGTTTCTGCTGAAAGATCAGCTGTTAACCTTATGGGGATTCCCTTGTATATTATTTGTTGTTTTTCCCTTGCTGCTTTTAATATTTTTTCTTTGTTTTAATTTTTGGTAGTTTGAATAATATGTGTCTTGGCGTTTTTCTCCTTGGATTTATCCTGTATGGGACTCTCTGTGCTTCCTGGACTTGTTTAACTATTTCCTTTCCCATATTAGGGAAGTTTTCAACTATAATCTCTTCAAATATTTTCTCAGTCCCTTTCTTTTTCTCTTCTTCTTCTGGACCCCCTATAATTTGAATGTTGGTGTGTTTAATGTTGTCCCAGAGGTCACTGAGACTGTCCTCAATTCCTTTCATTCTTTTTTCTTTATTCTGTTCTGCAGTAGTTATTTCCACTATTTTATCTTTCAGGTCACTTATCTGTTCTTCTGCCTCAGTTAGTCTGCTATTGATCCCTTCTGGAGAATTTTTAATTTCATTTATTATGTTGTTCATGATTGTTTGTTTGCTCTTTAGTTCTTCTAGGTCCTTGTTAAACGTTTCTTGTATTTTCTCCATTCTATTTCCAAGATTTTGGATCATCTTTACTATCACTAATCTGAATTCTTTTTCAGGTGGACTGCCTATTTCCTCTTCATTCGTTAGGTCTGGTGGGTTTTTACCTTGCTGCTTCACCTGCTGTGTGTTCCTTTGTCTTCTCATTTTGCTTAACTTACTGTGTTTGGGTTCTCCTTTTCTCAGGCTGCAGGTTTGTAGTTCCTGTTGTTTTTGGTATCTGTCCCCAGTGGCTAAGGTTGGTTCAGTGGGTTGTGTAGGCTTCCTGGTGGAGAGGACTAGTGCCTGTGTTCTGGTCGATGAGGCTGGATTTTGTCTTTCTGGTTGGCAGGTCCACATCTGGTGGTATGTTTTGGGGAGTCTGTGACCTTATTATGATTTTAAGCAGCCTCTCTGTTAATAGGTGGGGTTGTGTTACTGTCTTGCTAGTTGTTTGGCATAAGGTGTCCAGCACTGTAGCTTGCTGGTTGTTGAGTGGAGCTGGGTCTTGACATTGAGATGGAGATCTCTGGGATATTTTTTCCGTTTGATATTACATGGAGCTGGGAGGTCTCTGGTGGACCAATGTCCTGAACTTGGCTCTCCCACCTCAGAGGCACAGCCCTGACCCCTGGCTGGAGCATCAAGAGCCTGCCATCCACAAGGCTCAGAATAAAAGGGAGAAAAGAAAGAAGGAAAGAAAGAAAGAAAGAAAGAAAAAGATAAAGTAAAATAAAATAAAATATAATGAAAGAAAATACAAAAAATAATTATTAAAAAAAATTTTTTTAAGTAATTTAAAAAGAAAGAAAGAAAGAAAGAAGAGACCAAGCAAACCAAAACACAAATTCACGAATGATAACAGGTGCTGAAAACTATACTAAAAACAAAAACAAAAACAAAATGGACAGAAAGAGCCCTAGGACAAATGGTGAAAGCAAAACTATACAGACAAAATCACACACAGAAGCATATGCATACACACTCAGAAAAAGAGAAAAACGGAAAAAATATATATATATTGTTGCTCCCATAGTCCACTTCCTCAATTTGGGATGATTCGTTGTCTATTCAGGTATTCCACAGATGCAGGTACATCACGTTGACTGTGGAGTTTTAATTCGCTGCTCCTGAGGCTGCTGGGAAAGATTTCCCTTTCTCTTCTCTGTTTGCACAGCTCCTGGGTTTCAGCTTTGGATTTGGCCCTGCCTCTGTATGTAGGTCACCTGACGGCATCTGTTCTTCCCTCAGACAGGCCGGGGTTAAAGAAGCAGCTGCTTCAGGGGTTCTGGCACACTCAGGCCGGGGTACGGAGTGTTGGTCCAGCCTGCAGCAGCAGAGACCAGTGTGACATTGCACCAGACTGAGGTGCGCCGTGTGTTCTCCCGGGGAATTTGTCCCTAGATCACAGGACCCTGGCAGTGGTGGCCTGCACAGGCTCCCGGGAGGGGAGGTGTGGAGAGTGACCTGTGCTTGCACACTGGCTTCTTGGTGGCTTCAGCAGCAGCCTTAGCGTCTCATGCCCATCTCTGGGGTCTGCGCTGACAGCCGCGGCTCACGCCCGTCTCTGGAGCTCATTTAGTCAGTGCTCTGCCTTCTGTGGGCAGACAGGGAAGGAATCCCCTCTCCTCCCACACCCTGAAAGAATGGTCTCTTGCCTCTTAGGCAGGTCCAGACATTTTCTTGGACTCCCTCCCGGCTAGCCGTGGTGCACTAGCCCCCTTCAGGCTGTGTTCACGCCGCCAACCCCAGTCCTCTCCCTGGGATCCGACCTCTGAAGCCCGAGCCTCAGCTCCCAGTCCCCGCCCGCCCCGACGGGTGAGCGGACAAGCCTCTCGGGCTGGTGAGTGCTGGTCAGCACCGATCCTCTGTGCGGAAATCTCTCTGCTTTGCCCTCCGCACCCCTGTGGCTGCGCTCTCCTCCATGGCTCCGAAGCTTCCCCCCTGCCCACCTCCCAACCCTGCCTGTGAAGGGGCTTCCTAGTGTGTGGAAACCTTTCCTCCTTCACAGCTCCCTCCCAGAGGTGCAGCTTCTGTCCCTATTCTTTTGTCTCTGCTTTTTCTTTTTTCTTTTGCCCTACCCAGGTACGTGGGGAGTTTCTTGCCTTTTGGGAGGTCTGAGGTCTTCTGCCAGTGTTCAGTCTGTGTTCTGTAGGAGTTGTTCCACATGTAGATGTATTTTTGATTTATTTGTAGGGAGGAATGTGATTTTCATGTATTACTCCTCTGCCATCTTGAAGGTCCCCCCAGTACTGTTTTTTGTTTTTGTTTACTTTGAGTGATTCTTCCATTGTAAACTCGACTTCTTAAAGAGGCATAAGGATAGAGTAAAAAGTATTTTTTTAGAAGTAGTTGAAAATGTGGATTCTGATCCTTGTTTTATCATGTTCTAATGTTGTTGCCTGGCAATGTCAGACACCTTTCTGATAATTAATTTCGCAATAGCCTAGAAAAATATTTACCATTTCTGTATCTGAAATGGTTGGGATTCATAAAAAAGTTGTTTTACTTTGTAAATATAAGGTTGTACTTTTCCTCCACAGCTTTATTGTGAGTCATTTTAAAGGATATTTGTTAACTTTAGGCCAAGATGGCAGAGTAGTAAGACCCTGAGCTCACTTTCTCCCAGGGTCACCCCAAAATTACAACTATCTACAGAGCAACTATCTATGAGAATGACCTGAAGACTAACAGAAAAGATTTTGCACAACTAAAGATATAAAATAGGAACCACAAGGAGATGGGTAGGAAGGGTGGAGATGTGGTATAATCAAAACCCATGCCAGGAGAGGGAGACCCATAAATGGGAGGATAATCGCAGTTGCAGAAGTTCTTCCCAAGGAGGAAGGTTTTCAAGCCCCACATCAAACTCCCCAGCCCAGGGATCCTGCACTGGAAAGAGGAGCCCATAGAACATTTGGCTTTGAAGGCCAGCAGGGCTTGCATATAGGAGAGCCGGAGGGCCGTACGAAACAGAGACTCTGCCCTTATAGCTTATGAGCAAATTCTCACACTCTGAGTTCTCACAAAGAGGCAGTCATTTGCAAGGAGCCTGGGTCAGACCCATTTGCTGATCTTGTAGCATCTTTCCAAGAGGCAGGAGGCAACTTGGACTCCCCCTGGGAGAACAGACCCTCGCGGCAGCCATTCTTGGGAGCTCCTTATACCACAAGGACACTGGTGCTGGCAAGTGCCATTTCAGAGTCCTCCCTCTAGCTTATTAGTGCAGGGGCTTAGCTGCCAGTGGAGTCGGCACCAGCCTAAGGACCACTTGGGCGTCCCAGCCAGCCACCCAGGGACCAGGCCAATCAATCTATGACAAAGGAGGCAATTATATACAGTGGGGAAAAGGCAACAGTCTCTTCAATAAATGGTTTGGGAAAACTGGACATCTACAGGCGAAAGAAGCAAACTGGATTACTTTCTCACAACCATATACAAAAATAAACTCAAAATAGATGAAAGACATCTAAGACCTAAAACCATAAAACTCCTAGAAGAAAACGTAGATAGTATGCTCTTTTGACATCAATCTTAGCAATATTTTTTTGAATCTGTCTCCTCAGGCAAGGGAAACAAAGGCAAAAATAAACAGATGGGACTACATTAAACTAAAAAGCCTTGCACAGCTAAGGAAACTATTAACAAAAAGGCACCCTTACTGAATAAGAGAAGATATTTGCAAATGATATATTTGATAAAGGGTTCATATCCAAAATATACAAAGAGCTCATATTACTCATATAACAACATCAAAGAGAAAACAACTTGATTAAAAAATAAGCAGAGGAGCTGATTGGACTGTTTTTCCAAAGAGGATATAAAGATGGCCAATAGATACATGAAAAGATGCTCAACATCACTAATCAGGGACATGCAAATCAAAACCACAATGAGGTACCACCTATAACCTGTCAGAATGTCTATCCTCAAAAAAACAAGAAATAACAAGTGTTGGCAAGGCTTGGAGAAAAGGAAACCCTTGTGTACTGCTGGTGTGATTGTAAACTGGTGCAACCACTATAGTTAACAGTATGGAAGTTCTTTAAAAAATTGAAAATAGAGCTTCTCTATGATCCAGCAATTTCTTTGCTGGGTATTTATCTGAAGAAAACAAAACCAAGAGGTAGAGGGTATTATGCTAAGTAAAATAAGTCAGACAGATAAAGACAAATACCACATGATTTCATTTTTATGTGGAATCAAAAAACAAAACAAAACAAAAAACACCAAAGTAAGAACAGACTCCTAGGTATGGAGAATAAATGAGTGGTTGCCAGAAAGGAGGGGGATGGGGTGAGGGTGAAACAGGTATAGGCAATTAAGAGGTATAAACCTCCAGTTACGTAATAAATAAGTCACGGGGATATAATATGCAGCATAAGGAATATGATTGATATTATATAATTTTTGTGGGCACAGATGGTTACTAGACTTCTTGTGGTGATCATTTCATAACATATGCAAATTTGAAATTATTACATAGTACCCCTGAAATTAATATTGCACATCTACTATTTTTCGATTAAAAATTCTAAAAAAAATCTGCTACTTTTAATAACCACAACATGTAACAGTAGCAATAGCTTGAACAAAAAGAGTGTATTTGTTGCTCATACCATTGCAAGTCACTAGGACCATATTCTGCGTTAAACTCCCTCTAGGACCAAGGCTGATGAGCAGTGTTACCTGGGATACCACCAGTATTGCTGGTGTACTGGAACACTGCCACTAAGGCAGGGGAAAAGCACACCAGGCAGATCAACAATTTAATGGGCCTGAATTAGTTTGCTAAGGCTGCCATCACAAACTGCCACTGACTGGGTGGCTTAAACAACATGAACTTATTCTCTCACAGTTCTTCAGGCTGAAAGCCTGAGATCAAGGTGTCAGCAGCGTTGGCTTCTTAGGAGGCCTCTCTCCTTGGCTTGCGGATGGCCATCTTCTCCCTGTGTCTTCCAGTGGTCTTTCCTCGGTATGTGTCTGTCTCCTAATCCCATCCTCTTTAAAGGACACCAGTCATATTGAATTAAGGTCTACTCAAATGACCTCATTTTAGCTTAATTACCTCGTTAAACACCCTATCTCCAAATATTAATACAATTACGTTCTGAGGTACTGGGCAGTAGGACGTCAACATCTAAATTTTGAGGGCCCACAGTTCAGCCTGAAACAGGGAGCCATCAAATGACAGGAGAGGGAAAGGAGGTGAACAGCATCAATGACTACAACAACCATCTTTTCACTGCTACATTAAAGTGTCTGGCATGTAGTTGGTACTTAATACAAAAAAAGTTATTAATAAATTATTCATACACTGGGCATCTTTTTTCTGAAAAAAATATATGTAATTTCACATATAATATATAATTTTATACATAACATACTTTACATCATCTACTTTAATCAAAATATATTACATAAAGTTTTAAACAAAGGAATGCAGTAAGATTCTCCCCTTTGAAGTAAAAGTGCTGTAATACCTGTTTTTTTCTCCAATGCTGTGTTTCTGTCCTCCTATTATCACCTCTTTTAAAGAATGGAACTTAAGCTTTCCATGTAAATCACATGTCATTGATAACAAGAAATATATTTATTTCAGAATGAGCTCAAAACCCAGAAACCATCAGTAAATCAGCCTTACAGGGCTCATGTATCATCTGGCTCATTAGAATGCGTTTTTGCTCAACTTAGAAATGAAATGGAACTTCCTCAATGGGGTTCGTTCCAGAGAGAGTAGTAGGGAGCAATTCAGTAGGAGAATTTGTTCTCTCAGTGCTCTGTCTCAAATGTTAATATATTGCTACAGAGGACAGAGGATGTTAAAGCACGTTTTCTCACCTGCAGGGAGAAATGTGATAATTTGTCCCATCCCTTAAGGAAATTAGAAGCTTCAGGAAATTGCCTTAAAAATATCAGTGCAAAAGGATCATTATCTGTCTGTGGCTCATTTACAATAATATCATTTGACTCCAATCATCAGAGGATGGAAATTGACATTGATCAGTTGTTTTGGCAGTGGAATAAGAGCTTCAGTTAAATGGTTGTATAATAACATTATAACGACAAAGGCTGCAAAAAGACACGTTCATTATTTCACGTGCAGGACAAATAACCTTGGCTTTCTTATGGTACTAATTTCCATATGATTTAATTATTATGCTCTCTTCCATACAAATGGGCTGCCGTGTGCCAATAATTCAGTTCTTTAAAAATAGAAAATAATGGCCAGTTAAAAGAGCCCTGTGTTTAAGACCTCTATTAGGTTATTTTATTTGTAATATTAGTCCTTTAATTTTACCATTTATTGAAATGTATTTTCAAAGTTGCAAACAAAGGTATTCCAAGAAGGGAAACTTGCTTTGTTTCTCTAAAGCTGAATGTAATTTCTATCTCAAGATCACATTCTGCATGCTGGCAGAAAAAGTAATCTAGCAAATGTCAAATTTTATAAGTCAGTCTGGGTTTTATAAATCGTTTTAGATTTAAACTAAGTCAAATCTGGAATCCCCAGAAGGCAGGAGGAAGTTTCCTCTGCTCTGTGCCACTTGGCTGGAGCCTTTGGGGACTTGTAGCTTTCATCAGGCTTTCTTCCCCTCCTCACAGAGCCTTCTCACCTCTTATTCAGAGGACAGAAGTTGGAGTTCAGGTTAGCATGAGACAAGCTACCTCCCCAGAGTTCCAGCAATATATACTGCAGGATTTTCTATAGCACTTGATATTTCCTTGGCCTTAACAGAGGAAGCTAGGCAAAAGTTTTCTATTCTCCCAGATGCATCCATATCTTAAAGGGATTCCAGATGAAACCTTGATTTAGGATCAGAATGTATGGCCCTCAACTACTTTCACATTTATTGTGACTGGCTTCACAACTCCTTTCTTCCTTTTCTCAAAGAATCTTGTTTAATCTGGAGTGGGGTTAGGTAGACAAGTCTAGTAAAATCCAGTACATCTGGTCTAGTCTACATTAGTAGACAAGTCTAGTAAAGTCCAGTACAACTCTCACTTTTCTGTCTCTTAACATAAATTGAGGCTGTTGAATATAAATGTAAAAATGTGATGTCATTGTTTTCCAGCTATGCTGAATTACTCCTTCCTTGGGACAATGGCTATCTCTGAATCAATGGAAAGTAGGAGAAGCTCCCCTGGAGACAAAAAGAATATCAGGATTGAAAAGCCACAGCAATATTGTAATATTGCTCCATACTCATTCACAAGTTAGGAATTGGGGAGGAGGTATTGGTTTCATATTTGGCAGCAAGAACTCTGTAATAGAAGAATGATGGGTTTCAGAGTCAGATGAATTTGTCACTTTTAAAAGTCTTTGTCACATTTTCCTATATTTGAACCTACTGAAAGTTTACAAAAAATATTTACCTTTAGGATTATACATAAATTATTAAAACAGTGCTTAACATACATTCTTTGTGTTATAAATGGTTGCTATTATTGTTATTACATCAGAACTATTTGTTATACAAAGTAGCTTTTACTATTTTTTCTACTTAAATCTACTTTGGTTTCTATAACTTTAAAATGCTATTTCTAACGTCCTCACTTTACTGTTTTAAACTCTATATTTTTCTATTATCATGAATCAGACAGAGTTAAGTAGATTTCCTTGAACTCAATTTCTTTTCTATTAACGTCTTTCTCTTATTCTCATTTCACTTTCTGAAAACTATGCTCTTATGGTCAGGACAGTTAAGTAGATTTCAAAAGCCCAATTTTCTTTTTATCAACATGGTGGTACATTTGAATTCTACACTAATGGTCTTTCACATATTATTTTGTTTTAATTCTTTCCTTTTCTACTTGATGAAAAATACACAAATGCTTTTGTGTTGGATTTGAAGATAGTTTTTCCTCCGGATGAAATGATATGAAGTAGCGGGTAAAGGCTTAACTGAAAAAAGGTGATATAAGATCGATATGATCTCTGCTCTGTCTCAATTTGCTATGTAACTTGGAGCAAATCACTTCACCTCCTTGGGATTCAATGCCATTATCTGTTAAATAATTAAGTTGAACTAGATTATCTCCAAGAGTTTCCTGGCAGATCAAATTTTGTTCCACTTGAATCTGTAATGAGGCTAACAGTCTTAACTGCATTTGTTTTAGGCATTGTACCAGACATTTCATATATGAGACCTCATTTAATATTCAGTCTCGTATATAGGTGATATTGTCTGCATTTTACAGACAGGAAACTAAAGATCAGTGAAGTTAAGTGACTTGCACAGGGAAATACAACTAGTATGTAAGTAGTAGGGTTTTCAATGTGAAGCTGGGTCTTCCTGACTCCAAATGTTTTTGTTTCTATCTACTATTGCCATAGTGCTCCTAAGGGAGAGAAATGAATGTCAGAAGATCAAGTAAAGTGTCTGATTCAGTCATAAAAATTGGAGAACTAATATTTTCTAAAAAGAATTGTACTTATTAGCTAAATGATTGATTTTTAAAAATTTTTTGTGCTATAAATTAATATCAGTGGTATAATTATAATTTTGACAGAATTTTAAAATTATGTTCTATAGTAATCTGTCCTAGAAAACCCAATTTTATTTACTGCTAACAAACTACTCTCAAGAAAGCTGAATGAAATTAAGAATAACTATAAAACCATTAGTTAATACTAAGCTTTGCATTTGGGGGTGAAGTTGGAAGCTTGTACAGGGAAGGTTAAGATAGCAAAGGAATATAAAAGATGGTGTAGATCCAGCAATTCCACTGCTGGATATATACTCAAAGGAAATAAAGACAGTATATTGGAGAGATATATGCACACTCAACGTTTTTTTGCAGCATTATTCACAATACCCAAGATATGGAAACAACCTAAGTGCTTGTCAAAAGAAGGAGAGATAAAGATGGGGCATACATATATATGTCACAAAACGGAATGTTATTCAGTCATGAGAGTGAGGGATATCTTGCCATTTCCAACAATACGGATGGATCTCGAAGACATTATCCTAAGGGAGATAAGTCAAAGACAAATACTGTATGATAACAAGTATATGTGGAATCTAAAAAAGCCAAACTCATAAAAACAGTGAATAAAATGGTGGTTACCAGGGAATGTGGGTGATGGTGTATAGGACAGTTGTTAAAGTGTACAAACTTGCAATGGGTAGTAAGTCCTAGAGATCTAATGTACAGTATAGTGAATACAGACAACAATACTGTGTTATAATCATCAAACTTGCTAAGAGACTAGATCTTAATTATTCTAACCACTAAAAAGAAATTATAATTATGGGAGGTGATAGAGATGCTAATTATCACAACAATGGCAACCATATTAATTAATTAATTTAATACATCAAAGCAGCATGTTATATACCTTAAATTTACACAATGTTATATTTCAAATATATTTCAACTAAAAAGGTAGTAAATTCCATAAATCTTAACAAAATTCAGAAAGTGGTCTTTATTAAAAATGCTCTGATTCAGGTTGGCTGAATGTCTCTGTACAAGACAAATTGTCTTTTTTATAAGTTATGCTAATATCTTATTTAAGAAGAAACAAACTTTGTGTGAGTGAATGTAAGCTTCCATTCTCTGAGACAAGGAATTTCCTCTTGGTGAATCCTCTGGATGTACAAGAGAAGTGGAAGAAGGGACACGTGGTCCAATAGAAACAACCACACGTGCGCACACACACACATACACAAATACACATAAACACACACATGAAGGGAATCACAGATGAATGATAGGCTTATCCCAAAAGCTCATCAATAGAATGGGCTGATGTCTGTTTGTTCTCCATTAGTAAATAAGCAAACTATCTTCATGTTGATAGATTGACTTGTTATCAGCTGTTGATGGATAGAGTTGGTTTTATATCTAAGCTCTACTACTTACCAACTGGGTGCTCTTGGAAAAGTTATTTAATCTCTCTTAGTAATAGTACCTGCCTCATAGATGGTATTTATAGGTAAAGCTATATAATTTATATGTAGCTCTTGACATAATGCCTTGCAAATAATTAGCTTTGATAATTTCCAGTAGTTGAAGCTATTGTTATAAGCAAAATAAATAAATAAATTAAAAAAGACTGGGGGGACAATGCTAATTTTTTTTTTTGAGCAAGTGGAGTAACAAATGATAGAAACATTGGAAGAATACACAACTTCTATTTAGTCTCTGTCCTCTCATAAAAAGAATGATTTCAAAACTGGAAGGAACAAAGTAAATAGTAAAGAGAACTTTGATGCCAGTGATAAATGAGGAGCTAATAGGAGGATCAATGACCTCTGAGAGTCATCTTCTCCCTTTGCCATACTTAGGGTTTCATTGTCTCTCATTGGAATTATTGATTGGTGCAATAACCACAGGCAGGTAGTCTGCCACTGGTTCCAATGTTCCATTCATGCTGCCAACACTCACCCAATAAGAAACTCCACAGATGGTATCATGTCACTCTCTATTTAAAGTCTTTAATGACCTTCATTCTTATAGAATAGACTTGGAATGGGATGCATGGCTTTTACCAAATTGCACCCAATTTACATTTCCAGTGTCATTTCCTTCTACCCCACTTCTGTCAGTTGTTCATTGTACTTACATGCAATTATGCATGTTGCTCTAACAGCATGGTTCTTTTTTTTTTTTTTTTTGCTTCTTTATGCCTTAGCATATAGTATTATTTTGACCAGAGTACTTTTCCCATTCTTTTTTTTTGTGATAAAAAATTCATTTGTTCTTCAAAATCCAGTTTAAGTATTACTTTTTTGAAGCCTTTCTCAACTCTTCAAGGTTTGGTTAATTTAATCTTACTCTTCTCCTGGGTTCCTCTGTATATAATTCTGTTATGAAAGTTATTACACTTCTTTAAAAGTCTATATCCTTCACAATATTTTTTTTCACAAAAAATACAATTTTTATTCCTCAAGGACCGGGACTGTGTCTTGTACTGATTCTTGAGACTCCAATGTCTCGTGTGGTGCCTGGGCCTCTTTAGTAATGTCTGTTGACTGAATGAATAAGTTAATAAACGAATGTGTAAATCTTAGGACATTTCTGGAACAAATTAAAAGCAATACAAAAAGTTCACATTTGAGGAATCAGTGAGGTTCACTAAAAACAAGTATATGAATTTGAACTCATTTATATTTATAACATAAATGTCACAGAGACATAGCTCTCTCCCAACTCCATTTTCCTTTTTCCATAGTAATAGAATATCTAATTTTTGGGGGGCACATGAGCACACAGAATTTTTAAAAATGCACTTTCTAGCTTTCTTTGCAGCAAGATATGACTATCTGACTAACTTTTGGACAATGAGATATACATGGAATTTCACATAGCAGCTGCCAGAATCCTTTCCTAAGATGAATTTGCATTATCTATTTTTCTTTGCCCTTCCTCTTTTCTGCTGCCTGAAATGTGGGTGTCATAATTGGAGCTTGCAGCAGCTATCATGAATAATGAGTTGATCTTGAGATTAGAGGATATGCACAACGAAGGAACAAGATAGAAAGAACCTGGGATCTTGAGAATTGCATGAAGCAGAGCAACCATACTAGCTTTAGACTGCCTTTCTTGAACTTTTAAGTGACATAGCTTTCTATTATATTTTAAGCATTTTTATTCTGGTTCTGTGTTGCATATACTGTGAATTAGTTGACAGAATTTAGGGCATAACCATTTTTTCAGAGCTGAGTATACATTTTGAAATAGGTGTACTGCAGAGATATTAAGAGACTTGTTTAATGCCATGGGGCTAATAAAGGATGAGGTACAAAAAAGCTCTTGAACTTCTTTCTTTTTGTGACATCATGTACTTACATAACTTCCCTAGGCCTTTGTGCCCTTATTTGTGGGAGATTAAAAAGGTCATCTTAGACGGTGGTCATAAATGAGATGATGCATTTTGAAGGCTTAAATGTTCAATAAATGTCCACTGCTTTCCCCACCAGAACTGTCTCTGCTAGATCTTTGAGAGTAGAGAAAAATATTGACACAGTTTATCAGAATTCCAGTAAAGCACTTTGTAAATTCTCTTGGGTATGACACTCTTGTAGATAAAATAGAGAAATGTGTTAAGTGATAGAGCAGTTCAATAAATGCATAGCTGCCCCCAAATGTATTGTTTAATAAGTAATTGTCACCTTGGAGGGACGTATCTTGTGGCATGTCATAAGATTCTCTATTTAGCCCTATAAATTTTCATCAATGACTTGGGTGAAGGGACGTTTATCAGATTTGTTAGTGACACAGTGCTGGCAAGGGAAGCAAATGTTTCAGGTGATAGAATCAAGGTTCAACTGTTTTACCCAACAGAATTAACTTGTAGACCCAAATTAACAAGAATCTTAGAAAAAAAATAGAAATTCCAAATATACAATGAAAATATCAATTGCAGAATTACAGGACTGGGACACCAGGCTTAACAAAAACTCAGATTGAGTTTGCTTTAAGCTAAATGGGTACCAATAGAAAATAGGGAATGTTATGATATTATTTTTTTGCTAAAAAGTCTAGATTAGGACTTCTCCAAGCATGGTTTATAGACAATTCAGCTCAGAATTCTTTGCAATTTTTCTTAAATATTCATATTCAATCCAGATCTACCAATTTCTGGGGAAATGTATTTAAAGTAAGTGTTCCAATGCTAAGTGAAATAAGTCAGACAGAAAAACAAATACTGCATGATTTCACTTATATGTGCAATCTTAAAAACAAAGCAAACCAATAAGCAAAACAAAATAGAAATGGAATCAGATGCAGAGAACAAACTGGTATCACCAGAAAGCAGAGAGGTCGAGGGAAGGATGAAATAGGTGAAGGGTATTAAGAGGTACAAACTTCCAACTCTAAAATAAATAAGTCATGGGGATATAATCTACAGCATCGTGAATATAGTCAATAATTTTTTAACAACTTTTTATGGTAACTGATGGTAACGGTCTTATTGAAGTGATTGTTTCATAATGTATTAAAATACAGTATCACAGTGTTGTACACCTGAAATGTAATATTGTATGTTAATTATAATTCAGTATAAGTCAATCAATCAATCAGTCAATCAATCAGTCCCAAACCTTTCATGGGAGAGAGAGGCTTTAAATCCTGAAATCATTGGTTTAGATAAGCAGAGTCCCACTTTCAGAATACTCTCTTCTATTCTTGAAAATGCATATTAAGAGACTCGCTATTGACCCTGGGCCCATTTAGAATTAGACCTCCATTTGGCAAAGGATTAAGAAACCATGCCTCAAAAGAAAACAAATGAGAAATTGAGAATATTTATACTGTGGAAGACTAGACCAGCAAGGATAATAATATCAGTCTTCAAATACTGTGCTTTCCTTTAGAAGCAGAAAGAAGAAACAATATCATAGACTCAATACTACAGTGTTACTTAAGGAAAAGCTTGGATTTGGTCAAATCACATATATACAAACTTGTGGTTGTCATTTCCCTGAAATTATTCAGGCAGAGACCTGAAAACATCTTTCAAGAGGACTTCTCATTTTGGCAGGAATTCATTAGATATATCTAGTGTTTCTCCCTTTTTGAATAATCTTGGTACTTTCTTTTAGCTTTTTATTTCTTCCATTTTTTTACTGACCAAGGGTGTTGGTCTCCTTAATCAATAGAAATTGATCAGAGGCCAGACAAGAAATTCAGGCAAGGCTTTACTGGGGCCCCTGTTGTAGGAGCGGGGAGCAAGAACAATTAACAGGTTCCCTTGATCGCTCCCCGAAAGGGGATGCAAGCTCGTTTCTTATATGGGGACAAGGGTAGGAGTGTGTTCAGGGGGTCGCACTGGAGGGATGGCTTAGGTGGTTTGTCCACCCCTTTGTGGTGTTGTGTGCAGAGGGCATGCGCAATACCCTGCTTTTGCTCCCAACCCCCTGCTTTTGCTCCTGGCTCTTCAGAAAGTGGCAGTTGAGCTTTTTTGGTCTTTTTATATCTTTTGTCCAGAATTTGCCCCAACTGTGCATGTATGCAGTTATCTTTAGTCCCTTATAGTTTCTTTGTATTTTGTAGCTCGAGGAGATGTTTGTCCAGGTGCAAGCATTGCAGCACTGCAGCAAAGGGTCCCAGGTCCCAGCCTGTATCATAATCACTCTCATTGGTAAATAACCCAGGATCCCTATGTTAATACTTAAAAAAACAATAAAAACAACTATATTTTACTGCTAATTATTAGGTAATTTGGAATCTTTGAGCTAAAGAATCAAATTGTGACCTTCTCAATTCACTCTGGAAGATGTAAGTTAATCTCTAAATCCAAAGCAAGAGTCCAAACAAAAACTATATACATTGTGAATTTTTTAATTTAATAAAAACACTAAATAGATATTTTGATTTATTGATGAAAAGGATCTGAAACATGCCCTGTTTTCATGTGGAGTAGTTTTATATTATTAAAAATATGTGCTATCCAATGAACGTATCCTTTGTGTGGTCTTAAAACTGTCCTAAAATCTTGGTAAAAGCACATATATCTCAATTGTGGGGGGGGGAATGTTATATTAGTGTTGATCTTGAAGTCTGTTCATAGATAAACCTACTGCTAATAGATCTGTGCAGTATTCATCAAGAAATTCTACAGTGTGAGCATTAGTGCTGAAAAGAAATACGGAGTGTCCAATTCCATAAAGGGTGAAATCATTGATTTGTGTAAGCTTTTTCCTGTTGGTACCTTCAGAACTGATTGAGCTAGCAAGAAATACAAAATCTGTCTTACTGTATCTTCATATGATTGTGTTTATTGCCCTTGAAATAAGATTAAAAATTAATTGAGCTCTAAGGTCAAATTTTTATCAACATTATTTAAAAAATCCATTTAATTCTTAAAGAGTTACATATCAATAGAGTGCCTAGCTAATAATGTTTTACACTCTTAATGGTATAAGGGAAATGATATTTGTAGATAATAAACCCCAAAGTTATTTAATACTGTCTGCTGCCTATTTAATGTGTTAATCATTAAACATTAATGTATTAATCATTAAGGAGATGCCCATAAAAATATATTTAAAAATTGTCGGTTAATTAACTTCTACTCTGAATAGAAGTTCAGTGCATTGTGACACATGCTTCCAAAGAGTATAAACCTCTAAACATGAATTAATGTGTTTAAAACAGGGTGTTAATAAGTAATTATAATGGTAAGTAAGGATATAGCTTTTGAATCAGGGTTGGCAACTTTTCTGTTTTGAGGGGGTAGAGTTAAACATATTTCAGGAAGTGGAAGTTAAGTAAATAAAATGAGAAAGTTAAAGTATGGTAATTGTCACATAGGGATTAGAGCACACACTTGCAAAAAATTACCCCTTAGAGACAAAGTGACTTCCTCACCTGGAATATTTTCTGTAACAGGATTAATGTATTAACATATCTAAAGAGAGATTATATGATTTAGGAGAAAAGTGCTACTTCAAAGCCAGATAGATATCTATGCAGAGCATTTTACAAAAGGCAGTAGCATTTTTACCATCTTCCCTTCATCCAGCTTCCAGCAACTCCTACCTCTGCACCCCTCTTCATCTGACTTTCTTGCTGGTTCTTTTGGCATTTATAGTCACATTAGTTTACATTGCTATTTCCTGTTTACATCTTGGTATGTTATATGTTAACTTCCTATTGATGTTGTTGATTTAGCTCTCCATACCCAACCTTACCACAGGCACTTATCCTCCAGTACAGTTATATTATGATTTTGTGTGTATATCACTATTCAGTTGTTATTATGATATGAAAATATTAACAGCTGAGCAATGTACTATAACAACAACAACAGCAACAGCACCAGCAACAACAAACTCTTCCTTCCTCAGCATTCACTCTGCAGGATAGTGATGCTATTTCCTTTCTTCTACAGTCTTTTTCTTGGAGGTTATTTCATTAATGAATTTACTTCTCACTCTTTCTCTTTTTTAATTATTCAGCCATTTTAATGTATCTACCACAATTGTTCTCCCAAGTATGTCTCCTCTTAGTGCATTAAAAAAAAAAAAAATCAAGTACACTATTAATTTTATCTTTTTCTTTAATCTCACTGCTGGAATCTTCCCTTCATTAGTTCCAATCTGGCTGTTGTCTGGGTCCACTGGGCAACACTGTCCTGGCACTGGCAGCTGCATACACCATCAGCCTGTCGATTACTTCACCTCTTTTCTTGGTATCATCCCTCTTATGTTGGAGGTCCCACATTTCCATTTTTCTTGGTTTAATTTCTCATTTAACTGCAGCACATCTTCAAGTCACTATCTGAGAAGTGATTTAAGAAATGATTTTTGATACATTGATTGTCTGAAAATATATTTTTTATACTATCAAACTTTAGAGTTCGATGATGGAATTAGTTTTTCCTCAAAATTTGATGCTCTATTGTTTGCTAACTACCAGTGCCATCATTGAGAAATCTAAAGCTAATCTGATTTCTGAACATTGGTGTGTTTTTATTTATTTATTTTTTGATATCTCCTTTTGAACGTGGTATTCTTAAATTCTAGTAATTGCTTTGATGTGGATCTTTCTCCATCCATTGTGCTGGGCAGCAAAACTATACAGCTGGATGCTGGTTCCTTTGGGTCCGTAATGTTTTGATGTATTATTTATTTGATAACTCTTTTCTCTTTGTTTCTTCTATTGTAAAATTGGTATGATTTTAGTATAGACTTTGTGCTAATCTTCCAAACTTTTCTTTCCTACTTTGTCTTTTAATCTATTTTCTAGAAGTTGTCTTCAAATTCATCTTTTTATCCTCGTAAAGCATTTTTGTTTTACTCTTATATTTTTAATTTCTTAAATCTCTTTTCTTCTTTGCATGTTCCTCTATTAGTAGTTGTCTGTGCTTGTTTCAGAGTTGCAATATATATTTTTTGTACCTTAGGATATCAAATAAAGCCTTTTGGAGTCTTCCCATCCTCTTTGCTCTCCCTGGTTCCTCTAACTTTCTTTTTACTGTCTGTTTTAGTCTCTTCCACTTCAAAGCCTTTTTTGAAATGTCTATTGATCCTTGGTTAAATGTTTCTATTTAGCACTGATACACTAAATCTTCAGAATCTTTGTATGTGTTTTTGGGGAAAGGAGACTTGTTACCTGATAGGATTCATAGTAAAGTGATCTCAACCTATTGGAGATCCACATAACGCAGGGTCTGTTCTCTTGGGACCATTTTTCTTGAAAATGAAATCATCTTGTCTGCTAGCTGGGAAATATACATCTGACTGACAACATTTCTGAAGCTGAGAGAAGAGAGCTAGATGTGTCTGATCTGCTCTCACCTGTGCCTGGTTTCCTCCAAGGCCCAGTTCTTCTAGCTTAATATCTCCAGAAAGGGAATCCTGAAATCTAATAACTATTTATATAGACTTTCAACCACTCCTCTTATTTTTATCCTTACTGCTACTCCTACTTTCAGAGTTATGAGCTTCTTCCAATTCCTTAATCCTTCTGGATTTCTAAAGGATATCAGCTTGTTTTTGCTTAGCACATTGCATAACTGAATTTCAGCTTTATCAGGGCTGGCACATTAGTTATCATTTATCCATCTGCTTTACTTTTCTCACTTTTTTCTCCTTATCTTTGTGGGTTTTATCCTTCTTTCTAATTTAGTAGGGTTTTGGGATGGAGAAGATGTAAATCAATCTTCAAAATCATGTAATGGAGGAAGTTCTAAATAATTTTATTTCAAAAGTAACAAAATTAATTCTACCTCCTCCCAAGATATATAATTTTTTTAGAAAAAATAGAAACTGTTGCCATGTCTCAGATTACAAAGCAAGAGTTAATGACATTGACTATGGTGGCCCTTATAATGTTATAAACCAGGATTTGAACAGAGTCAAATGCTACCTTATGCAGTTATTCTATAGCTACCAATGTTAAAAAAAAAAAAAAAAGCTGGTTAAAGTTAAGGAACTATAATGATTTTTCTGAGCACTGTGAAAAGGGAGCACATTCAAATAGAAAATAAGGGTTCTTTGGTTTGAGTTCCCATGAGAATCTTTCTTAAGGCAGAAAAGTGGACACAAGCATGGTAGCTTCAAAAGTCAGCATCAATGTAACCTAATTAATTAACTTTCTCTATTTGTATATCATTCTTATGAGCTTTTGATTTAAGCCTAGACTTAAGAAGCAGATGCATTCTTGGTGTGCTGACAAATCAGGTTTTGAGTATACAAGGTTTAAGGACAGACTTTGAGCCAACAGAATTTCAACAAGATGGATGTGGTACTGAGTTGGAGAACAAGGTTCAGAAAATATCTTTAAAAAGTGAAGATGGGAAGTTAATATTTCAAACACAAAAATGGTCCAGTGAGTAAAGAGGAGCCATTGACATTGAAACTATTGAGACTGAAGTCAGCACCTAGTTCCACTATGGTTCCTGGAAGCCGGGTGTGTCAATTAGGAACCGTATAGCAAAACAGAGAGCCCGTATGAAGGATTTGGAAGAGCCTGAAAGCCGGACAGGGTTATCAGTGAGGAAACCAGGAGTTAGTCACCACCATCCTTAGGAAAGGGGGGACATAGGGAAAAAGTGGCTGTTGGACTTTAGGAACTGGGGCTGCCTGGCAGGATCTGAAACTACTGTGGAGAAGAATCTGTTAGTGTTGATTCCACTGGAAGTGGAGAAAGAGAGAAATACTCCAGTTTTTCCTTTCCTCCTGGCCTCCAATATCCCACAGTGCTCCCCATTGATCAGCTCTAACTGGAAGCTAATTATCAGGGGATCTTAGAAAATATAATTTTCAGGATCAGGGCAGGGAATGCAAGGAAGATTTTAAATGAATTAAAATCTGTCATTCAGGGTCTAGATACTCTCCCATAGGTACTGTATTTTTAAGCCAGCAAATAAGCGCTGGAGTGGCAGAGGATAGCCACGCTAACTTTCTGACTGGGTCTTTTTGAACGCCGGAATATTGACAGCTTTCTCTGCAGTGGGATCCTTAGGAAGTGTTCATGTGGGACATAATTATTCCCATAGTTTGGACTCATTCCTAAGCTATATATCTTTTTACAACTCTGTCAAAACTTCTTGCCCCCAGAACTTCAATCTTGCTCCTGCCGAGTTCCAAAAAACCCAGATAATCTGTTAGCAACTGAGCAGAAATTAGTGCATATTTTTACTTCAGCATATCTCTCCATCTTGTAAAAGAGACAACAGGATATACTAGAAGAACTTCATTGTAGTGGGTAAATGTCAACTTTTACCTGCCCTTTTCTACTCTACTGATTTGCTACAATTCCACATCTGGAATAGCAGCTGCAATCAGATACCCCACCTAACTAAGCTTACAATAATTCAGTCATTCTCAGAGACCCATCTGTCTTTGAAAGTAGTTAAATCTAGAGTTAAATGGGCTGTGATATAAATCATTAGCATCTTTAGAGTCCTTGGTGGTAGTACTTATTTCTTTGAATTTTCTAGTGATACAATATTGCTTTTTACTGACTATTTTCTTAGACAGGATGAACTATAATAGCTTGGCTCCTCCTTCTATAATAACTCTTACTCAGGATCCTGCCAACTGCTTACATTATTTCCAGAAACCAGAAACCCTGGAACTGGGAGAGCCAAACACAGGTGTCCTACTGGGTATATGGTGAAGTGGATATAGGCCAAAATTGCATTTTTAAATTTGATCCTCAACAACAACTTTGTGTATTTGCCCATGAAGTAGCATCAATTCAGTCAGTGATCAATATTAAGTTTGGCAGGATCTTTTGGATAAAGCCAGGAGGTATATATTATTATCTGTTTATGATTTTCATTATAAGATGTTTCATCATGAATACCTAACATCCTCTGAATTCAAGGATACTGGGTCTGTTAAGGGATTTAGTTCTGAAAATTCAGTGAGAAGTTATGACTCTCCACTGAAATGACTAGCTCTGGACTTCTGCCCATCTAATTTGGAGATTTTTTTCCATTTGTGTAAATCAAGTGTGGTCATAGTGCACATTCTATATTAATGTTGTGGTCAAAGCTTGCCACAAAGGTCACTGGGGATTAAGTGATTTTGATAATAATGATGTTCAGCTGCCTGGAATGGTTATCACTGAAAATCTGCTTGTGGTATTTATGTCACTCCTTTGACTCACCCACTTGGTAACTTTCTGCCCGTAGGAATCAGGGAGTCCATTTCAGCCATAGCATGGAAGCATCTCTACTCAGCATCCTAGCCCAACAAAAATCACACATTCTCTCAAAGACTTTTAAAGCTACTAGTGCTCTGGCAACAATGCATTTCTCAATATAATTAAGGCATACCTTGCTTTCCGGGAAATAGAAGATAGCTGAGTGGGCGATAACTGGCAAATCCACTCTAACCTTCCTCTTTCACAGAGCATTTGGATTCCTTCTTTAAATCATACCAAGATGTTTCTTTGGCATCTCAACTCAGTTTAGCCAGGGCGACTCTTTAGGAAAGATTTCAGTTACCACATTCAAATGCTCAGTGTAAAATGTTGATCTTGATTTCTGCAGTAAGTGCACTCATATTAAAATGATACCTCAGCTGACATTTTATTCCCCCCTCTTTCTAGAGTCTTTAAATTAATTCCCCTTCTGATTACCCAAATTCTTGCTGATATAAAATTGGAAAAGTTTAAAAAATTTTGGCATGTACCTCTTAGTTTCGGTGGGCTGGCTTTTCAACTGCTTCCTTATCATTCAAGGATTCGGCTGTGATATGACTGTGATTATGGATCTGGTGATAATAGGGAAGGCAAGGATGGAGCCCAGAGAGAAGTGGCTTCCTCTTATATGATGATAGGGTCAGCTGCATATAAGAATACTTCAGAGGAAGCAAGAGAAAGGACTCTTTTGGCTGATTGGGTTTGTGGATACTTGACATGCTGAATCCTCGGAATTCTCCCATACAAATTTATCCCAATCTGGCTTCCTCCTTCCCTAGTGGTGTCAGAGTCTTCAAATAATAATCCTGAAACAACTGTGAATTCACTTGATGTCAAACTTTGTCAGTCTGTAGGATAAAAAGTGTGCTTTTTAATTTTGAGATACAGTCATCTTTGATATTGAAAGTGTGGCAATTCTTTTAACATCATTATACTCTCAAGGCTTCCATCTGTGCCTTAAACCAAAATTATAGATATTTTGTCATTCTCTTTTCTTAAGCCACTCAGTGCTGTAAAGGCAGCTACCTCATCCCACAGTCTTTGACTTCCTAATAGACTTTATATTTAGAAGTAGCAATGCAAACCCTAAAGCCTGGCCATCATTTTAGGGAGATAATTTAACTGTTCTATCATCATACACCATGGGGTTTCAGGTTACTATACCCCATTAGTGGATTTTCACTCTAACACTTCAGCAAATTAAATACAATCACTGTAGTTGGTTGAATAATGTCCCCCAGAAATTCACATCCACCTGGAACCACAGAATGTGACCTTATTTGGAAATAGGACCTTTGCAGATGTAATTAAGGAATGATAGAGATTAGATCATACTAAATTAGAATGAGCCTGAATCCAGTGAGAGTGTCCATATAAGAGAGAGAAAAGGACACACAGAGATACAGAGGCCATGTGAAGATAGAGGCGGGCATTGGAGTTCTGTTGCCACAAGCCAAGAAATACCAGGAGCCAGCAGAAACTGGAAGAAGCAAGGAAAGATTCTCCCGTAGAGCCTTTGGAGGGATTACGACTCTGCCATACCTTGATTTCAGCCTTTTGGCCTCTGGAACTGTGAGAGAATAAAGTTTTGTTGTTTTAAGCCACCAACTCCGTGATAATTTGTTACAGCAGCCCTAAGAAACTAATACAGTTACAAATTACAATTTTCTTTATTTGCCAGAGTTATGTGCACTATTCTGATTTTATCTATTTCTGTACAAGTCAGGATTTTTAGTTGGAAGAAAAAAATGCAAAACTGCTTCTTTCTGAATTAAAAAAAAAAAGCAGTAATTTACTGAAGATATAGAACACTCACAGGATCCCTGTGAAGGCTTGGGGATGAAGCTCAGAAAATGGATAGAAAATGAGTGGCAGTCTGGTCAGTCATAACCAGTCCAAATCAAGGCCCCGAGCTGCCACAGCCATTGGGCACCAGACTGAAGATCTGTCCCTCTTCAGCTGCCCTGGACCCTGCATAACACCACTGCTCCTGCTGTCCCTGCTTCCTGGCTCCTGGACACTGTAGATGCTTCTGCCACAGCCATGATGAAGTCTCTCTCCCTGTTTCTTGGCCTCATGAGATGCAAATTCAGAGTCTTAAGGGGTCACGTTAGATTATCCTAGCCTAGATCACGTTTCCATGACCTAATGTGCAGAAAGGCAAACGAGATGCTGAACTTGCAAGCATCTGTCCTCAGTAATGGATGAGGACTTTTCACAATCACAGAAAGGAGGTCTGAGGTGGGGAGGCAAAATGAAAATAAACTGAAACAAAACCAAGCAAAAAACCTCACAAATGTGCATTGTACATATTTATCTAAGGCCAGTTCCATTGACTCTGTAGAAAGAAGAAATTCCTTCTAGACTCTGTCAAAATTTGACATAACAGTCATAGTTAGAAGGTGGGAAAAGTTGCATTAGGTTCTGTTATTCAAATACATATTTTTCTAGTAGAAAAAAAGATGAATGATAATAGTTGTTCCTTGCATCTCACTAATGACAATTTATGAAATACTTAGAACAATAGTATATTTGCCTTTTTTGTTTATCCCCAAGAGATCTTTGCCCATAATTAAGCATTATGTTATCTTTGCCAGTGTCATATTCAGAATTAAACTCAGGTAACTGATAATTTTAATGAAAATGAAAGTTTTATTTACCTACATGCAAAAATATTAGGTACAATATTAATAAAACTCAAGGCCTTGATATTGTTATATAAGGAAATTAAGTGAATGAAAAAAGCCACTTTAAATGTAAATTCATTATATTATTTCAAAGGAAATTTACTGATAGATCAAAAACGAAAATGCTAAATTGAGTTTAATAGATCACATGAGATGAAGGCATATTGATGGACTATGGCAATTCCTTATTGTCTGGGAAAGTCAGATTAATTGCTGTCGCTGGAAGTACCCAAAAGAAACTTATTAACTAAATAAAAAAATCAATTTTCATAACTTATGCTGTCACTGCTTGAAGTTTAAATACACATGACTGAATGGCTTGTCTTTATGCTTGTCACGTAGTATGTGAAAATAAGTCACCAGTGTAGCATACATTACATTTATCAAAGATTTATGAATTGGAAGAAACACACTCTGATGTCATGTTACTTTACTGCAACTCTGCTGTAGCATACATTTCTGGTAAACTTTAGAGAAGGATGGGGATCTGGAAAGGTTTGGCAAATATTTTCAGCATATGAGTACCACACAATCTAAAATTAAAAGGCTTTTCTTATACTACCTTTATTTGAAATTAATAATATTTGTTCTAAAATCACACTTGTGGTAAGTGTTGCTGTTTGCTTAGCTCCTCCTTCATTCCATCAATCTTCTAGTATCCTTCGAATGCAGATGTTGGAAAATTAAAAATTACGTTTTCAATATTCCTTTGTTGCTAAGGTTCTGGATGCTAATTGATTCCCACCAAGAAGAGCCATCCATGTGAGAGTTGGAAATCCCAAGTGAGAATGAAGACATCTTCCTGCCCTTTTGACTATCTTCTGCTGGTAGGCAGGGTCATGGAGATATGAAATTTTTTGGCAGCAGTGTTCCAGTTTCTCTTTGCCAGCTTCCTGGTTATAGAAGTTGTTATCATTTTCCAGGATCCAAGCACCAGTTTTGTGTGTTGGGAGACATTTGTGGTAGTGTTGGCTTCCTGATGTCTGGAATACAGCCACAGCAGCTGTATCATCTTCATCTCAATAGTTTCTGTGGTGGAGCTTTCGTTTTAATGGTAGGAGCTCCCTTGGCTGGCAAGTTCTCACGGTTTGGAAATTACTCCTGATTTCGCAGACTAAATTGCACTCCTCCAACCCTTCCAATGATTTTATGGGCACTTAAATCCCTTTCTAAATAAATGCAGGGTGCTTTTGTGTTTCCTATTTACTGTGTAGAACACTAACTGATAAAACACTTAAAAATAATCTGACCAGACAATTTCATCTGTCTCCTAAAAATGAATTATGGAAACCAACAAAGTGTAGGCAGTTCAGTTTGAAGAATGGACACACCCTTAGAGAGGTAGCCAGTTAGATCTCTTCCCCCAGAAGAGTTTGGCTTTAGCTGAACCATAACCTCCTTACAGATGCAAGACAAAGAAGGGATGTAGAACAGAACAAACTTTTCCAGACCCACTCAAGTAGTCAGTGGAATCATCATCTTCTCTGTGACTTTGAACCTGGATCACCCAAAGCTATCTTTTACCAACGCATTCATATCCCTTCTGCTATTACATCTTCATTTGGAATATGGGCAATAAGGAATTTAATATGTAATGATAGGATTGTTTAAAATTTCCAGAGATAGGAAAGTCAGGAAGGAAAAATATATTCATCAGTCTAGTTTTCTAGTTAGACTTCATTATATCCATCATAAGATGCTTTATTTACTTTCTTTTGCTCCACTCAAAATAATGGAAGATCTACTTCTCAGAGATGACTAGGTCTCACTTAGTGATTAAAAAAAAAATTGTGATAGCATTCCTGAATACTTGTTTTCTGTTCATTTGTGCTAATTTTTATGGTGGTTGTAATGAGTGAATTACTTAACCAAAATATCTTCTCAATAAGCAGGAGTTCATATTTTACAATAATTACTAAGTTCTTCACAATAAATGGTGGCAAAAAAAGCATTTGGAGCCATAAAATATGTGCCATTTAATGAAATTAAAACTCTGGCTTGCTAGAGTATTATACAAGATGACATGCTGTTTGAAGGAAGTCCATTTTACTGGGAATAAATAAACACTGATGGGAAATGAATCTGTTTCAGATTTCAAATGCAGTTGTTTAAAATATTGCACCTAAGGGTAAAAAACAAATGAGGTAAATGAATTTGTATATACATTCCATGATTTTCCAGCAGTGTTATAATTAAAACTATAAAACATTGTCTTTAGCAAACAGCTGTTGTGGGAATTCTTTCACACAGCCTTGTGCACGGCAGGCCCATTTTGTTTGTCTTGATTTCCTGTGACAATGATTCCAACTGTCTGCTGAGAGAAGGCAAAATGTAATTTTTATATAGAATCGTTTACAAGAAAGACAAATGCTATCAGGATTAGCTCACCCTGATTAGCTTCTGAAAAATAGAGACACTTCAAAGATTCAAAACTAAAGTTCCATCATAGACCAGAGAAAAACCATGTCTGTGTTTTGAATGGAACCACTGAGGCCCTGATGGTCACTGGTCAGAGTCTCAGAAAATCATATATCATACATAGAATTACACAGATTCTAAGATAGGTGGGTGGGTTTAGTTGAATACCTACACGGTCAATATCTCTGTCAGTCTTTTGTACCTAATCCATGATGTGACTATATATATTTCATTTTTAGCTAAAGTACAGACTACTGCCACATTTTATTCCAACATTAACAACCCACATCCAACCCTTGATGTGATAGCGGGAGCCGATTTCCCGAAACTCATGAATGTATTATTTCCTATGAGATCTGTGTTTCCTCCTACCCTGCACACTGCTCATTCTCTTCTATTGGCCCTTCCCCTTCCTTTTGACACTGAGCTATCAGTATTTCTCAGAGCTCACTTCTTGTGTTTCATCTCTTCTTCATCCACACTTGTACTTCGGATAATTTTACCTATGCCTATGGCCATAAATACCTTCCTTATCCTATGATCACCAAATAAATATTGCCAACCCAGATTCTCCCTTGGTTCTAAACTCCTCTATTTGATTGCCTACTTATCATGTCACAGACATTTTAACATGTTCTAAAAAGAACTCCTGATCTGTATCACCAAACTCACTTCTTTCCCCTGAGTCTTCACCATTACTTTTCACCAGGAGCTCTGGTCAAAAGTCTAGGCTCATGTTTGTTTTTCTTTTTCTTTAATAACCCAAGTCCAATCTGTCAACAAGTTCTGCTAAGGTACTTCAAAATATATCCAGAATTGAGTCACTTTTCACTGCCTGCATCATTGTTACTTTGTTCAAGTGGCAATGATGTCTACTGAGAGCACTGCGACATCTCCCAACTGGTCTCATTCCTTCCATCCCTCCCCCTCCCCACACCCGCCCTCCCAACCACCCTCACACTCAAGTCCACTCTCCACATAAGTTTAAAATGTTCATCAGAGCACATTAAACTCAAATCCTTCCAATGATTTCTATAGCATTTGGAATAATTGAAAGTCTTTTTCCCAGCCTAAAAGATCCTCTGTCATCTGAACTGTGACTATTTGAGTGACTGGTCTCCTCTGAATTCTCTTGGTTCACTCACTCCCAAACTCACTAAATGTTTGGCTGTTTCTTGAGCACTAAGCCTGCTTTGTAGAATTTACATTTGCTTTTCTTCTCTAGTGCCATCTTTTCTAAGAGACTATACTTGATAATCCCATCTAAATAGCATAGGAAACATATATACTCTGTCTCTTATTCTGCTTTCTTTGTCTTCATAGCTTTTAGAAATTCCTCTTTAGGAAGAATTTTATATTTTATATGTGTATTTTTGGTTTGCAAATGTGATTACTTGTCGTTCTCCTTAAATAGAAAGTAAGTTCCATAAGTACAAATTCTTTTTCTTGGTATTAGGGTGTGTTCTAATTTCATTCTTTACATGTAGCTGTCCAGTTTTCCCAGGACCACTTATTGAAGAGGCTCTCTTTCCTCCACTGTATATTCTTGCCTCCTTTATCAAACATAAGGTGACCATATGTGTGTGGGTTTACCTCTGGGTTTTCTACCCTGTTCCATTGATCTATATTTCTGTTTTTGTGCCAGTACCATACTCTCTTGATTACTGTAGTTTTGTAGTATAGTCTGAAGTCAGGGAGCCTGATTCCTCCAGCTCCGTTTTTCTTTCTCAAGATTGCTTTGGCTATTCGGGGTCTTTTGTGTTTCCATACAAATTGTGCAATTTTTTGTTCTAGTTCTGTGAAAAATGCCACTGGTAGTTTGATAGGGATTGCATTGAATATGTAGATTGCTTTGGGTAGTAGAGTCAATTTCACAGTGTTGATTCTTCCAACCCAAGAACATGGTATTTCTCTCCATCTATTTGTGTCATCTTTAATTTCTTTCATCAGTGCCTTATAATTTTCTGCATACAAGTCTGTTGTCTCCTTAAGTAGGTTTATTCCTAGATATTTTAGTCTTTATGTTTTAATGGTAAATGGGAGTGTTTTCTTAATTTCACTTTCAGATTCTTCATCATTAGTGTATAGGAATGCAAGAGATTTCTGTGCATTAGTTTTGTATCCTGCTACTTTACCAAATTCATTGATTAGCTCTAGTAGTTTTCTGGTAGCATCTTTAGGATTCTCTATGTATAGTATCATGTCATCTGCAAACAGTGACAGCTTTACTTCTTCTTTTCCAATTTGGATTTCTTTTATTTCTTTTTCTTCTCTGATTGCTGTGGCTAAAACGTCCAAAACTAGGTTGAATAACAGTGGTGAGAGTGGGCTACCTTGTCTTGTTCCTGATCTTAGTGGAAATGGTTTCAGTTTTTCAACATTGAGGACAATGTTGGCTGTGGGTGTGCCATATATGGCCTTTATTGTGTTGAGGAAAGTTCCCTCTATGCCTACTTTCTGGAGGGTTTTTATCATAAATGGGTATTGAAATTTGTCAAAAGATTTCTCTGCATCTATTGGAATGATCATATGGTTTTTCTCCTTCAATTTGTTAATATGGCGTATCACGCTGATTGATTTGCGTATACTGAAGAATCCTTGCATTCCTGGGTTAAACCCCACTTGGTCATAGTGTATGATCCTTTTAATGTGCTGTTGGATTCTGTTTGCTAGTATTTTGTTGAGGATTTTTGCATCTATGTTCATCAGTGATATTGGCCTGTAGTTTTCTTTCTTTGTGACATCTTTGTCTGCTTTTCTTATGAGAGTGATGGTGGCCTTGTAGAGTGAGTTTGGGAGTGTTCCTCCCTCTGCTATATTTTGGAAGAGTTTGAGAAGGATAGGTGTTAGCTCTTCTCTAAATGTTTGATAGAATTCGCCTGTGAAGCCATCTGGTCCTGGGCTTTTGTTTGTTGGAAGATTTTAATCACAGTTTCAATTTCATTACTTGTGATTGGTCTGTTCATATTTTCTATTTCTTCCTGGTTCAGCCTCGGAAGGTTGTGCATTTCTAAGAATTTGTCCATTTCTTCCAGGTTGTCCATTTTATTGGCATATAGTTGCTTGTAGTAATCTCTCATGATCCTTTGTATTTCTGCAGTGTCAGTTGTTATTCTCCTTTTTCATTTCTAATTCTACTGATTTGAATCTTCTCCCTTTTTTTCTTGGTAAGTCTTGTTAATGGTTTATCAGTTTTGCTTATCTTCTCAAAGAACCAGCTTTTAGTTTTATTGATCTTTGCTATCGTTTCCTTCATTTCTTTTTCATTTATTTCTGATCTGATCTTTATGATTTCTTTCCTTCTACTAACTTTGGGGTTTTTTTGTTCTTCTTTCTCTAATTGCTTTAGGTGTAAGGTTAGGTTGTTTATTTGAGATGTTTCTTGTTTCTTAAGGTAGGATTGTATTGCTATAAACTTCCCTCTTAGAACTGCTTTTGCTGCATCCCATAGGTTTTGGGTTGTTGTGTTTTCATTGTCATTTGTTTCTAGGTATTTTTTGATTTCCTCTTTGATTTCTTCAGTGATCTCTTGGCTATTAAGTACTGTGTTGTTTAGCCTCCATGTGTTTGTATTTCTTACAGATTTTTTCCTGTAATTGATGTCTAGTCTCATAGTGTTGTGGTAGGAAAAGATACTTGATACGATTTCAATTTTCTTAAATTTACCAAGGCTTGATTTGTGACCCAAGATATGATCTATCCTGGAGAATGTTCCATGAGCACTTGAGAAGAATGTGTATTCTGTTGTTTTTGGATGGAATGTCCTATAAATATCAATTAAGTCCATCTTGTTTAATGTTTCATTTAAAGCTTGTTTTTCCTTATTTATTTTCATTTTGGATGATCTGTCCATTGGTGAAAGGGGGGTGTTAAAGTCCCCTACTATGATTATGTTACTGTCGATTTCCCCTTTTATGGCTGTTAGTATTTGCCTTATATATAGAAGTGTTCCTATGTTGGGTGCATAAATATTTACAATTGTAATATCTTCTTCTTGGATTGATCCCTTGATCATTATGTAATGTCCTTCTTTGTCTCTTCTAATAGTCTTTGTTTTAAAGTCTATTTTGTCCGATATGAGAATTGCTACTCCAACTTTCTTTTGATTTCCATTTGCATGGAATATCTTTTTCCATCCCCTTACTTTCAGTCTGTATGTGTCCCTAGGTCTGAAGTGGGTCTCTTGTAGACAGCATATTTGTGGGTCTTGTTTTTGGATCCATTCAGCCAATCTATGTCTTTTGGTTGGAGCATTTAATCCATTTACATTTAAGGTAATTATCGTTATGTATGTTCCTATTACAATTTTCTTAATTGTTTTGGGTTTATTATTGTAGATCTTTTCCTTCTCTTGTGTTTCCTGCCTAGAGAAGTTTCTTTAGCATTTGTTGTGAAGCTGGTTTGGTGGTGCTGAATTCTCTTAGCTTTAGCTTGTCTGTAAATCTTTTAATTTCTCTGTCAAATCTGAATGAGGTCCTTGCTGGGTAGAGTAATCCTGGTTGTAGGTTTTTCTCCTTCATCACTTTAAATATGTCCTGCCACTCCCTTCTAGCTTGCAGAGTTTCTGCTGAAAGATCAGCTATTCACCTTATGGGGATTCCCTTATGTGTTATTTGTTGATTTTCCCTTGCTGCTTTTAATATTTGTTCTTTGTATTTAATTTTTGATAGTTTGATTAATATGTGTCTTGGCATGTTTCTCCTTGGATTTATCCTATATGGGACTCTCTGTGCTTCCTGGACTTGATTAACTATTTCCTTTCCCATATTAGGGAAGTTTTCATCTATAATCTCTTCAAATATTTTCTCAGTCCCTTTCTTTTTCTCCTCTTCTTCCGGGACCCCTATAATTCGAATGTTGGTGCGTTTAATGTTGTCCCAGAGGTCTCTGAGACTGTCCTCTATTCTTTTCATTCTTTTTTTTTTATGCTGCTCTGAAGTTTTTATTTCCACTATTTTGTCTTCCAGGTCACTTATCCGTTCTTCTGCCTCAGTTATTCTGCTATTCCCTTCTAGAGAATTTTTAATTTCATTTATTATGTTGTTCATGATTGTTTGTTTGCTCTTTAGTTCTTCTAGGTCCTTGTTAAACGTTTCTTGTATTTTCTCCTTTCTATTTCCAAGATTTTGGATCATGTTTACTATCATTATTCTGAATTCTTTTTCAGGTAGACTGCCTATTTCCTCTTCATTTGTTAGGTCTGGTGTGTTTTTGCCTTGCTCCTTCATCTGCTGTGTGTTTCTCTGTCTTCTCATTTTGCTTAACTTACTGTGTTTGGGGTCTCCTTTTCACAGGCTGCAGGTTCATAGTTTCCGTTGTTTTTGGTGTCTGTCCTCAGTGGCTAAGGTTGGTTCAGTCAGTTGTGTAGGCCTCCTGGTGGAGGGGACTAGTGCCTGTGTTCTGGTGGATGAGGCTGGATCTTGTCTTTCTGGTGGGCAGGTCCACGTCTGGTGGTGTGTTTTGGGATGTCTATGGCCCTATTATGATTTTAGGCAGCCTCTCTGTTAATAGGTGGGGTTGTGTTCCTGTCTTGCTAGTTGTATGGCATAGGGTGTCCTGCACTGTAGCTTGCTGGTCGTTGAGTGTAGCTGGGTCTTGGCGTTGAGATGGAGATCTCTGGAAGATTTTCACTGTTTGATATTACATGGAGCTGGGAGGTCTCTTGTGGACCAGTGTCCTGAACTTGGCTCTCCCACCTCAGTGGCACAGCCCTGACGCCTGGCTGGAGCACCAATAGCCTGTCCTCCACACTGCTCAGAATAATAGGGAGAAAAAAAAGAAAGAAAGAAGATAAAATAAAATAAAGTTATTAAAATAAAAAATAATTATTAAGAAAAAAATGTTTTTTATGTAATAAAAAAACCAAAACAAAAACAAAAACGGACAGACAGAACCCTAGGACAAATGGTAAAAGCAAAGCTATACAGACAAAATCACACACAGAAGCATACACATACACACTCACAAAAAGAGAAAAAGGGGGAAAAAAATATATATCATTGCTCCCAATGTCCACCTCCTCAATTTGGGGTGATTCGTTGTCTATTCAGGTATTCCACAGATGCAGGGTACATCAAGTTGATTGTGGAGATTTAATCCGCTGCCCCTGAGGATGCTGGGAGAAAATTCCCTTTCTCTTCTTTGTTCGCAAAGCTCCTGGGGTTCAGCTTTGGATTTGGCCCTGCCTTTGTGTGTAGGTCGCCTGACAGTGTCTGTTCTTCGTTCACACAGGATGGGGTTAAAGGAGCAGCTGCTTCGGGGGCTCTGGCTCACTCAGGACGGGGGGAGGGAGCGGTACGGAGGAGGCGGGGCGAGCCTGCGGCGGCAGAGGCCGGCGTGACATTGCAGCAGCCTGAGGCGCGCCGTGCGTTCTCCCGGGGAAGTTGTCCCTGGATCACGGGAGCCTGGCAGTGGTGGGCTGCACTGGCTCCTGGGAGGGGAGGTGTGGAGAGTGACCTGTGCTCGCACACAGGCTTCTTGGTGGCGGCAGCAGCAGCCTTAGCGTCTCATGCCCGTCTCTGGGGTCTGCGCTGGTAGCCGCGGCTCGCGCCCATCTCTGGAGCTCGTTTAGGCGGGGCTCTTAATCCCCTCTCCTCACGCACCAGGAAACAAAGAGGCAAGAAAAAGTCTCTTGCCTCTTTGGCAGCTGCAGACTTCTTCCCGGACTCCCTCCCGGCTAGCTGTGGTGCACTAACCCCTTCAGGCTGTGTTCACGCCGCCAACCCCAGTCGTCTCCCTGGGATCCGACCGAAGCCCGAGCCTCAGCTCCCAGCCCCGCCCGCCCCGGCGGGGGAGCAGACAAGCCTCTCGGGCTGGTGAGTGCTGCTCGGCGCCGAGCCTCTGTGCGGGAGTCTCTCCGCTTTACCCTCCGCACCCCTGTGGCTGCGCTCTCCTCCGTGGCTCCGAAGCTTCCCCCCTCTGCAGCCCGCAGTCTCCGCCCGCGAAGGGGCTTCCTAGTATATGGAAACCTTTCCTCCTTCACAGCTCCTTCCCACTGGTGCAGGTCCCATCCCTATTCTTTTGTCTCTGTTTTTTTTTTCTTTTTCTTTTGCCTTACCCAGGTACATGGGGAGTTTCTTGCCTTTTGGGAGGTCTGAGGTCTTCTGCCAGCGTTCAGTAGGTGTTCTGTAGGAGCTGTTCCACATGTAGATGTATTTCTTATGTATTTGTGGGGAGGAAGGTGATCTCCGCATCTTACTCTTCCGCCATCTTGAAGCTCCTCCTCTTCTTTAACTTTTCTCTAAGCCAGCCTCCTTCTGAGTATACAGACCTTACCACACCATTTAATCTCCTCTTTAAAAAAGGACCATTAATTTTTACTTGCTTACTCTGAGTCACTGTCACTCCTAAGCTCCCACAGACATATCACCTGAACTTTGCTCTCCTTTTGGTTGTCAAATATTTAACATTAAAGAATGATTATAACTCCAAGGAAGAAATTATTTTTAATCTGAAACTATAGTTTCTGGTTGAAAAATATATTGATGCCAGGAAGTGAAAAACAGAATAATTTTAATAAGGATAACAGTTTCCTAAACAAAAACAAAGCTTTAGTTATAATAATTTTGTTTCCAAATGGTTGTCCTTTATTATTTTATTTTCCCTTTCTGCTTATGCTGAACATAAGCCTATGTTTGTCTTCATTGCAGTTATAGAGTGAAGTAAACAAAGGGGGAATCTATTGTTATTATCAGTGTTTTAAGACTGATACTTTGTTTTTACTTTCTCTGTGTCCATTGTCTTTTAAAGTTTAGAACTTGGTACCTGCACAAATACCAAAATGAAGATGATGTGCTTTGTTCGAATTTGTAGTCCTCAGAGCTGACTGAGGTACATTTGACTGTGCTCAATAAATTTTTCTTCTTCCAGTTTTATTGAGATATAATTGACATACAGCGCTGTATAAGTTTAAGGTGTACAGCGTGATTTAATTTAAATATATCATGAAGTGATAATCACAATAAGTGTGGTGAACATTCATCATTTCATATAGATATAAAATTAAAGACATAGAAACAAACCTTTTTCCTTGTGATGAGAACTCTTAGGATTTACTATCTTAACAACTTTCATATATAACATACAGCAGTGCTCATTATATTTATTAATGTTGTACATTAATAATGTACATGTTGTACATTATGTCCCTAGTACTTATCTTATAACTGGAAATTTGTACCTTTTGACTGCCTTCATCCAATCCCCTCTGCCCTCCCTCTGGTAATGATGAATCTGATCTCTTTCCTATGAGTTTGTTTTGGAAGTATAAAGGCTCTATAACATTATATTAGTTCCAGGTACACAACATAGTGATTCAATATTTTTATACATTTCAAACTGATCACCACGTTAAGTCTAGTTATGATATGTCACCATACAAAGATATTACTTAATGACTATGTATTCTCCACACTGTTCATTTCATACCTATGACTCATTTATTTTGTAGCTGGAAGTTTGTTCCTCTAAATATCCATCACCTATTCCTTTACTCCCCACCATGCCTCACAGCTCTGGCAACAAGCTGTTTGTATCTATAACTCTATTTCTGTTTTGTTATGTTTGTTTTGTTTATTAAGATGCCACATATAAGTGGAATCATGCAGTATTTGTCTTTCTCTGCCAGACTTACTTCACTTAGCATTATACACTCCAGGTCCATTCCATGTTGTCACAAAAGATTTCATTCTTTTTCAAGTCTGAGTAGTATTCCATTGTATATATGTGTTACATCTTCTCCATTCATCTATTTCTTCATGGGCACTTAATTTGCCTCCAAACCTTAGCTAGTGTAAATAATGCTGCAATGAACATAGGGGTGCATATTTCTTTTCTAATTAGTATTTTTGTTTTCTTTGGATAAATACCCGGAAGTAGAATTGCTAGACCATATGGTAGCTCTATTTTTAATTTTTTGAGTAATTTCCATACTGTTTTCCATAGTGGCTGCATGAAATTACATTCCTATCAACAGTGCACAAGGGTTGCCTTTCTTTCTGATAGTTCATTATTAATGTATAGAAATGCAACAGATTTATATTTATTAATATTGTATCCTGCAATCTTACTGAATTCATTGATGAACTCTGATAGTTTTTTGGTGGTGTCTTTAGGATTTTTTATGTATGTATGTATTTTTATGTATCATGTCATCTGCAAACAGTTTTACTTCTTCCTTTCCAATTTGGATCTTTTAAATTTATTGTTCTTGTCTGATTGTTGTGGCTAAGACTTACATTATTATGTTGAATAAAAGTGGTCAGGGTGGGCACCCTTGTCCTTTTAGTGATCTTAGAGGAAAAGCTTTCTTCTTTTCACCATTGAGTATAATGTTAGCTATGGGTTTATCATATATGACCTGTTTTATGTTGAGGTATGTTCCTTCTATACCAACTTTGTTGAGAGTGTTTATCATAAATGGATGTTGAATTTTGTTAAAAGCTTTCTCTGCATCTATTGAGATTATTGTATAATTTTTATTCTTCAATTTGTTAATATGGTTTATCATATTGATTGATTTGTGGACTTTGAACCATCCTTGCATCTCTGGGGTAAATCTCACTTGTTCATGGTGTAAGATCATTTTAATGTAATGTTGAACTTGGTTTGCTAATATTTTGTTGAGGATTTTGTATCTATGTTCATAACTGATATTGGCCTGTAATTTTCTTTTTTTGTGAAGCATTTCTTTCTCTGCAATTTTTTGGAATAGTTTGAGAAAAATAGGTGTTAACTCTTCTTTAAATGTTTGGTAGAATTCACCTGTGAAGCCATCTGGCCCTGGACTTTTGTTTGTTGGGAGTTTTTTTAATATTATTGATTGAATTTCATTACTGGTAATTGATCTGTTCAAATTTTCTTCCTGTTTCAGTCTTGGGGTGTTGTACATTTCTAGGAATTTGTCCATTTCTTCTAGGTTGTCCAGTTTATTGGCTTACAACTATTCATAGTAATCTCTTACGATTCTTTGTATTTCTGTGGTGTGGGTTGTAACTTCTTTTTCATTTCTGATTTTATGGATTTGGCCTCTCTCCCTTTTTTTCTTGATGAGTCTGGCTAAAGCTTTATCAATTTTATATCTTTTCAAAGAATTTGCTCTTAGTTTCATTATCTTTTCTATTTTTTTAGTCTCTATTTTATTTATTTCTCCTGTAAGCTTTATGATTTCTTTCCATGTACTAACTTTGGGTTATGTTTCTTCTTTTTTCTAGTTCCTTTTAGTGTAAAGTTAAGTTGTTAATTTGACATTTTTCTTATTTCCTCAGGTAAGTCTGTATCAGTTTAAGCTTTCCTCTTAGAACTGCTTTTGCTGTATCTCAAAGATTTTTGATCATTGTATATTTGTTTTCTTTCATCTCCAGGTATTTTTTGATTTCTTCTTTGACTTTTTCAGTGATTCATCAGTTGTTTAGTAGCATATTGCTTAGCCTTCAAGTGTTTGTGATTTTTTGCAGTTTTCTTCTTTAGTTGATTTCTAGTCTCATAGTGTTGTGGTTGCAAAATATGCTAGATACAATTTCATTCTTCTTAAACTTACTGAGACTTGTTTTGTAACCTAGCATGTGACCTATCCTGGAGAATGTTCCATGTGACTTGAAAAGAATGTGTGTTTTGCTGCTTTTGGATGGATTTTATATATACAATATCTATCTATAAAATCTATATCTATCTATCTATCTTCTATCTCCCTATCTATCTCCCTATGTATCTACTTATCAGTCTATATAAAGTCCATTTGGTTTAATGTGTTATTTAAGGCCAGTGTTTTCTTAATGACTTTCTGTCTGAATGATCTGTCCATTGACGTAAATGGGGTGATATAGTGCTCTACTACTATTGTGTTACTGTCAGTTTCTTCCTTTATGTCTGGTGATATTTGCTTTATATATTTATTGCAATATTTTTGCATCTAATACTATTTTAAATTAAATTAATTTGACATGCTCATTAATTGATGGAATGTTTAGCATCACTAAATATTTATAACAATTCTGTTATGTTTATGACACAAGCTATTTATTTGAGGTTTACTTCTTAATATTTTCTTCCTATTGAATAAATCATTTTTATAGTGATACAGATTTGTTCCCAAAGGGCTTTGGACATTTGGTTTTTCCTTGACAGTTTATAAATCTATCAAGTATCTTCTTGACAATGAGCTGTTAAATACATGGAAAATTAGTGTCCTTTTATTATAGTTGAAAAATAAATTCTATCAGTTCTATAATATTTTTAAGTTTACAAAGAATAGTCACAAACATTATTGAACTTGTTCTTGACACTACCACTTGGTAATCAGTGATGTTCTCTCCAAACTGTCTCTAAATGAACAGTCTCTGATGAATTAAACCACTTCCCCAAGGTTATACAACTAAAGAGAGGAAGAATCAAAAGTTTAAGTTCAGTTCAACTAATTTCAAATCCCAAACTGTCTTTTTGTAATATTTTGGGAGACATTATATTAACCATTTTTTTCCATTCCTGGTTGTCTTTCTGCTCTGGTCAGACTTTAATGAGTTATCAATCTTTTAAATTAATTTTAAAAATTCTCAGTGTGGTTAAAATTAAGCTCTCCATCAAACCCTTGCTCATAGGAGAATATAGTTGGAAAAATAAGTGCCTCAGAGAAATAATAATTTTTTTCTGCAGAAAAGCCTAACTGGAAGTATGAGTGAAAGCCCAATATGTAGGTTTGCATCTGATTATAAACTTTTCTGACAGATGCTTAACTGTGTTCACCCTTATACTAAATAGAGCATATGATACTCCTATTCATCATACTAATACTTTATTTTTTCTAAGATATGATGGCTTTGGTAACTTATCCCCCAATAAATCAGAAGAAAATGAGAAATAAAAAATATTAAACATTTCACAAGCATTAATGTAAGCTCCTATCCATATATTTTTTAAATGACTCAGATAAATTATAAAGCAGTTTCTCCCATCAAACAGCAACATGTGGGATCAGGTTCCTTGACATATCTGAACTTTAATCAGAGGAAATAATTAGGAATTTCTCACTGTAATAACTTATTTCTAGCAATTTGAAGTGTGTCATACATCAACAGAAACAGACTAAGTGAAGGGCAATGGAGATAAATTATGTTCATAAAATGTTCATAATATTAGTAAAGGAGCAATGATTATTTTAAGTACAGATGTAAAAGCAAAATTCTAATTATGCCTTAACTCTTGCACACGTTGTAGGTGCTGCATATCCACAGTCTTTAAATAGTTTTCCAGTAAATGCTTCAATATACTAATTGGATTGTTTGAAGGTTTTTAAGGCACAAGGTTCTTACAGCATTACAGGTATAATCTTAAAGGCCAGAGGAGACTTCTCCATTGAATCACACGATTTGTTCTCAGTGTTTTGCCTGAACAACTAAATGCTAGGAAATACTGTTACTAAAAATCCCAGAAACCTTTCTCATGATAGTGTACTCCAAAAGACTTTGCTGAATGGTATGATGTGTGTGGGGCACAGCTGAAACAACTCTGTATAAAAAATGAGAAAAATTACCAGTGGTTTGGGAGGGGAAGTTATGAAATAAATGACAGCAGGGGCTTGAGAAAAGAGACATCAAATGAGATTATATGTGTGTATGGTAATACTCCTCCATGGTTTCCCCTAGAAAATCTATAGTAAAATATAAATTGTTTTCTGTCACACAGGTAGGCCATGGCCAGGGCTGTTGCATTGAAATTACAAATAGACAAATTACAAATAGAATTAAAGAAATGTGTAACTGTGGTCAGATAAGAATTTTCTTCTATGGAAACAGCATGAGCCTTTGAATGCTGAAGTTCTCCAGCACTCTAGTTTAAAGTGGCATAAAATTCCTGTTTTTCTGTGACGGGGCCAATTCCCCCTTCTATGCCCATACTGAGCCTGTCCAATTAATGGTGTGCCTCCCTAACAAACATTAAGAGGCATTAAGGGGCTCTGTGCACTCTTTTTATTCTTAACTGTAGACTTTTTGAATTGCTTTTCACAAAGTGAAAGTAATGAGTCAAATCTAAGTCATCTCTCTCCAGGATCATCAAATCTGAAGCTGCCTTTGTGATCTGGCCTACTTTACCCTTAAACTGGACATTCTCTGGAGAAACATAAACATGTATGTCTGCTTCAGTTGTAGTAGGTGGGTGAAAACAGAGGATACAGCTGAACTGTGGGAAGAACTAAGCTTCCTTAGCCTTCGCCTTATTTGCTAAACAGCTATAAAGGAAGGTACAGGGAAAGAAAGAAGAGTATATTTACAGTTTAACTCTGGCCCATCTGATAGACACATACAAAAAAATTATAAAGATTAAGAAGAAGAAGGAGAAAGAGGAAGAAGTGGGGGGTAGGAGGAAAAGGGGAGGAAGGAAGGATTGAAAAATTAGTGGTGCTTAAACTTTTAAATCTCATTGTGATACATATCAGACTTGCTATATGTTGTATCATCTATATGCTGTTGACTTCCACATTTATCTCCAACTGGAATGTTTCTCATGAATTCTAGACTCATATACCCATATATAGGAGATACTCTACATCTCCTCTGGCATGTCTGACTGGCATCTCATACTTAACAGTCCAAAACTAAACTCTGGGTATTTTCTCCCCAATGAAGGATGCCTGTTGTGAGTTCCCTACCACTCAGAGGTCAAAACAATGTAAAGTGAATCATTGTGTTGACATGGAGAGATATTATATGCTTTGGTGTGCTTTCCTTTCTTTACCTGCCTTTTTCTCTTTTTATTCTTTCTTTCACTATTTTTATATTTCATCAAGAAATCTATTGGCCTAAAATATTAAATGATGCCAATGGAATGTAAACAACCTGAGGTCTGGCATTTGGTAAGATTTGTTCCCTGTTGTATTTCTAACATCTAGAATAGTGACTCAGTGCTCAATCAATATTTACTGAAGGTCAGGTATCAGTTGAATCCATATATTTTTATGATTAGGTTTACAAATTATATTCTGTTGCCATTTGGATATATGTTGGATGAAGACTGAATGAATATGTAAATTTTCTAAGATGTCCTAAGTTTGGCATGTTTTCATTGAAAGGTATTTAAAATTCAAGGTAGTGTTATGAATATAAATTTTACATATTTTGATTAATGTGCATTTCTGACTTTGTCAACTACTTACAAAAATTTTTTATTTGCTTTTATACTTTTTATTGAGGCATAGTTGATATACAATATTATAGAAGTTACACATGTACAATATAGTGATTCACAATTTTTAAAGGTTATACTCCATTTATAGTTATTATAAAATATTTGCTATATTTTTAAAAATTCAATTTACTTAAACTCAAAAAACCCCACAGTTCACCAATTTCTCCCACCTACCACCTCCTGCCTCTGGCAACTATCAGTCTGCTCTCAATCTACGTCTTTTGATTGGAGAACTTCATTTCTTTACATTTAAAGTGATTATTGACAAGTAGGTGCTTATTGTCATTTTGTTAATTGTTTTCTGAATGTTTTTGTAGTTTCTCTCTGTTCCTTTCTTCTTCCCTTGCTCTCTTCCTTTGTGGTTTGATGACCCTTTAGTGGAATGCTTATATGTTCTTTCTCTTTAACTTTTGTGTACTTACCATAGGTTTTTGATTTGGGTTACCATGAGGATTACCCATAACAAATTATAACAGTCATTTTAAGTTGATAACAACTTAAATTTGATTCCATTGTAAAGCTCAATATTATTACTCCCCCTACCCAATGTTTTATGTTTTTGATGCCACATCTTACATCTTTTTATCTTGTGTAATCCTTAATAATAGTTATTGTAATCATAGTTACTTTTACTACTTTTGTCTTTTAACCTCATATTAGCTTTATAAGTGATTAATCCACTACCTTTGCTATATATTTACCTTTCCAGTGGCATTTGTTCTTTTCTATGTATTCTTGTCACTAATTATCGCCCTTTCTTTTCAGCTTAAAGAAAATCCTTCTTAATTAAAAATATTATCCAAAATTATGTCAATACACTTTCTGGGAAAAAATGCAGCATAGAAAAAAGATTGAAAGGATTTTCACAGGTTTTTAAGATAGGAACACTGACACCTTATCTTTTATTTATATATTGGTCAGGTGCTGAGATTGAGTCTGAGGTTTTGCCATTGTAAAAGTTACTCTTTTCTCCTTTTTCCATACTGTACTCATTGAAGGATGTCACTATGCACAGCCCACACTTACGGAGTAAGGAGTTACTCCACCTGTTTTAGTCACTTAATGCTGCTAAATTACCATAGCCTACGTGACTTAAGCAACAACAGAAACATACTTCTCATGATTCTGGAGGCTGGAAGTCCGAGATCAGTGTACTAAGATGATCAGGTTCTGGTGAGAGCCCTCTTTCAGTCTGCAGACTGCCAACTTCTCATTGTATTCTCTTGTGGCAGAAAAAGAACTAACTAGCTCTCTGGCTTCTTCTCATAAGGGCACTAATCCCATTCATGAAAGATTCACCCTCATGATCTTATCACCTCCCTAAAAGCCCACCTCCATATTTCATCACATTGGGATTAGGATGTCAACATATGAATTTGGGGGGTGGGGTGACACAAACATTCATTTCATAACACTATGCCCTTATGGGTGTGTATTTTCAAAACTTATGAGGATGACTTTTGTATGGGAGACCTTTCATGACGCTTTTATCCTCCTGCATAATCTTTGTCTTATCTGCTTTTTTCTTTTAGTTCTCTATTTTTAAACATTGAGGCTTTCCTTTAAATATGGTGATCCTTGGCTGTTTTCTAATAAGTAAGAGTTGGGGAGAAAAACTAAAAGTTATGAGATTTGTGTGTGGGGATGAAGTTTATTGACTACGGGCTTCACTGTTATGGGTTACCTGAGTAGGTATATCAGTATCATTAGTTCTTTTTGTTTGTTTAAATGTTAACACTTTGGGATGGTCTGCTTTCGTAGTCAAAAATACATTTACAATCTCCTCCTTAGAGGGTATAAGTAAGTTTTGGCTACCAGGTTAGTGAGTTTCTGAACTGAGTATTGAGGAGGATGAGGATGGAGGTAGCTGGGTGTGGGGATGACTCAGCCTTTGGTCTACTGCCAGGTTTTCATTAAAGCCTATGAGACTCCAATCCTCAGACTTCAACTGCGCTGTCTCTAGTATAGAGACATTTTCCCCTGCTTTGCAGGAAGCGAATGAGATCTGGGGGTCCAGCTGCATCTCCCCCCCACCCCCGCCCTTTCCCATCTCTTATTTAGAACTCAGATGCATGTGAATTTAACTATTAAGCAAATATCAATCAGACCTATTGTTAGATCTGCCTTCATCCCTGCTTTCAAGGGCAACTGGCTTCTGGAATCCTGAGCCTCTTGCTGGTTTTGAGTTGTGAATCAAGTTACTTTTCTTTTTTCTTTCATTTCTCCCAAACTGGCTTAGAATTCAACTTTTTCTTAGCTATATCAACCAGCTTCCTTTGTATCTAGATTCTAAAATATTGTTGCTATATGTTCTTGATCTCTTTGTCTTAGGGGGTATATGACTTTAAAAATCCATTTATTGTTACTTTAGTGGAGCTTTTGGAACAGGTGAAGGTAAAAGCACGTGTAAAATCTCCTATCTTTAGTTAGCTAGGCTTTATCTTCATATTGATATCATGGGCTTGAAAATACTATTCTCCATTAACGGTTTATAATAAATTTTTAAAATGCCATCAGTAAAAGGGAGGAGAGAGAGCATGGAGATGTCTGGCCCTGCAGCTATCCCGGAGTGAGGTTGTGCGCCAATCATTGGAAGCTACATTGTAGCTCCTCTTGAACATTTTTTGCCATTATTATTAAAGGGTAGTTGAATAAATAGCATCACCATTCTTTGCTGTGGCACAGGTTATAAACTTAAGTGGAATTTACCAGCAGCATCAAATGTTTCAGCTTTAAAAAATAAAAGTAGGGTACAACTTACTGTTTAGTTCTAGAAAATTTGTGCAATATGTTCATAACGATGGCTGTGGTTGCCACAAAGTGGCTCGTTTACCTTTCAATACTGTTAATGTGTCACGCATGCAGATGGAAGGGGTGGAACTGTGCACTAAAGTAGGGGCTTTAACTGCAGTGTTTGGCAGATTTGCCTTCTACCCTGCCAGTTCAAAAGTTCAATCGGTTTTCACATAGAATATATATACTAAAAAATTTCGGTCTGTTAAACAGCCTTACTCTGATTCAGCCTCTTCATATAATCTTGTGCCGTGCAGCAGTGGCTCTGTGTGTAAATGCTATGCACTGAGGATACACAAAAAATTATATATGTACAAGATAATGCCTCATACCAATCAGATGTCCATTTGTTACTGTGTTTGTTAACAACCCTTTATCTCTTAGTGTTATAATCTCCACTTAAAACTGATTAAAGTCTCATTCTTGTCAAAAAAAAAAAAAAAAAAAGAGGCAATGAAGTCTCTTGGGGCTGGGAATACACCAGAACTTGGATGAGAGGGGTGAGTAGCAGAACAAGAGAGAACGGAGAGTGAAGAAACTTGAGAGATCAGAAAAAGTTGAGTGAAATTTCAACAGTTGTCATGAGTGGGGACATTTGAGCGAGGGTGCAGGTCAGTGTTTACAGATTATTTCTGTGATGCTTTAGATGTAAAATTTCCTATTTAGTGTCCCAGGATTGCCTTTTTAATTAATCAACAGGAGTGATTTTCAGTGTTCTTCAAGATACTTAGAGTAATATTTACATTTCGTTTTATGTGACTTTGTTGAGATTGAACTAGTGTTGTCCTACTTTCTAGTCAAGTAATGCATATATTTAAATTATAATACACTTGCTTCCTCCAAAATAGTTCTAGATAATATATTGTAAAACTGCAGATATATTTACTTACTCTATCTACACATATAGGGTAAAATTCAAAACAGATAATAAGTAGGTGGGAAAAAACATCTGACTGACATCATAATACCTCTTTTTGAGGAAAACTAATATAGCAAGCTCTCATTTCCCTGTCAAGGAAGCATGATACTCATGAAAATCTTATGGGGATGAAGGAGAAACAGAAATGATTTTGAAGGATATAAAAAGAGCTCACAGACATATTAGCTTTCTATTGATGCTGTAACAAATTACTGCAAGTGTAGGGGCTTAACACAAATTCATTATGTCAACGTTCTAGAGGTCAGAGGTCCTAAAATTAAGCTGCATTTCTTCTGGAGGCTTCAGGAGAGAATCTGTTTCCTTGTGTTTTTCAGGTTCCAGAGGCCACCTACATTCCTTAGATTGTGGCTTTATCACCGTCAGAGCTGCAAAGTAGTATCTTCAATTTGTCTCTCTGACTCGGACCTTCTTCTTCCACTTAGAAAGACCCTTGTGATTATATTGCATCCACTCAACAATACAGGATAATCTCCATGGCTGAAGTTTTTGAACTTAATCATATTTGCAAAGTTCCTTTTGCCATATAAGGTATTATATTTAAAGTATTTAAAGGTTTGGGGTCTTAAGGCATGTTTTGTAGAGCGAGGAGACATTACACATCATAGATACTTAAACGGTGAAAAAATAATTTAGCCTAGAGAGTAGGAGGGTATATTTTGTATGAGTCCAGGTAAAAAACTCAGGATATAATATTCCATTTCATACTTGCAGCCATCTGTTCATTTCTTTGCTCACTAGTAAAATTGTTAAATCATAGCAAGCAAAGAAGGGAGAAAATACACCAGGAAAAGGCCTGAGAAAAGGTGAAAGGGTGGCAGAAATGGGTGGATTATGGTTGGGTGGGTTGTGTTTGTGTGTGTTGTGTGTGTGTGTTGTGTCTTAGAAATGGTGTTAGAGACTTACAGAGGGTTATGATCTAGGAATATAGGCTTCTGACTATATCTGGCTTCACAGAAAGAAAATTCTGCCAATTGTAGGGCAGGATTATTCTTAGTATTATTTTTGATTTATGTACAAGTTATACAAATATTGGAAAAATTTCAAGCAATTGCCCTCTTCTGAGTGTGAATTATAAACAAATAAATGAGTAAGTTTCCAAAATAACTCTTACCAAAAACATTAAAAAAGGCATTACTGAGGCAACTTGAATAGAATGTATTGATTCAATTTGATACAATAGAAGTTATAATTTTTTATACGTTTTAACTTGATGTATGAGAGGCTTGGAACTAAGTATAAATGATTTAGAAATAATAATCTTGTAACAATCAATTTGAAGGTACTAATGACCCAAAGTGCCTTCATTTCCAAAGTCATTACAACACCTCATCATTTAGGATGGGTAATTGCTTATATTGAATCATTTAAAATGGGTAATTGCTGTGATTTGGCAAGTATGTGATGTGGACAGTTTGCTAAGATGAAAACAACTTTCACCGGTGGTTTTCACTGATCTAGTGTCTTGCTTTCAAAATAAATATAGAAGATCTTTAATTAAGTCCAATGAAAAGTCAATTATTAAAATGACTCTAAGAGCTTTGTCAAATACTTATAAAGAAGTAGAAAATAATAGAAGAATGTTTACATTTCCTAGTTTACAATAGCAAGTAGTTTTATTAGGAATATTTCCCTCATGTTTATAGATAAACACGCATAAATATAGACGTTACTCATAGGGCCAGATTCCTAGCCATGTGTGCTTATATAACAAGAGCGGAGAAGAAGTAAGAAACGACATTTGAGCTAACCTTGAAAATCTACATGCAGAAAAGTTGGGGCATCTCAGCCTTCTTGATCAGCAGTAGTCACTGTTCATACTGCAAGCAGAACAGCGCTTTGAAGAAGTTTTTCTTTGGACTATTTCCTCAAAATAGAGAGGACCTATAAATTATTTATGTTATTGTATAATGGTTTCAAAACCAAAACTGATCAAACTAAAACATTTTAGAGTGAGACAGAGGTAAAATTCACCATGCTACACTAACCAATGGTGCATTTACCTTTGGCACTTACTTGGGTATTCAGATATGACACTTGATACTGCGTACAGAATTGCTGTCAGTGTACGGCATTGATGAATCTATATTTCTCATCCTTGAAACATTTTTCATAGGATTGGTAAACAGTTGTGCGTGTTAACTTCCGCCCTTGGTTACATAAAGCTATTTAAAAATATTCTCTCCAGAATACGACATTTCTTTCTCAATTTATTTTTCTCCCCAGTAATTAGGACAGTGTTATCATCTATCTAAAGAATCTTTATTGTATTTCTCTTTGTATATACTGTATTTTATTATTGTATTGCATTATTATTCCTTTTTCCCTGGTCTCCTTTAATTTTCTCTGTGCAATAACACTCTAATATGCATATTATATATAAAAGTATTATAAAATGTATTTTCTGAAATATGTATCCAACCTTACAAAGTATGTAGTTTTCTTCATGCTGTTTTCTGATTTTCTATCATTTGAATTTATTAAGAACGCTGGTCTGTTCAAGACTCCCACTTTTTCAAGTTTGGCATTTTACAGTGACTCCAGTAGTCATTCCTCTGGTCTATATTAATAAACTCACTGATGTATAATATTAATATGTCAATTCATAATTCTTTTCATCTTAAAAGTCTGTTTTATTTCTGGTTTTCATTTGCTTTTTCTTCTTCCGTCTTCTTATTTTTATTCTTTCCCAGAAGATTTTTTATGTTATTGATTTTTCCAAAGATTTTCCTTTTTATCCTGTTTTAAAAATATACGTAATTGGGATTTCCCTGGCGGTCCAGTGCTTAGGACTCTGTGCTTTCACTGCCAAGGGCGTGGGTTCAATCCCCGGTCAGGGAACTAAGATCCCACAAGTTGCGTGGTGTGGACAAAAAAACAAAACAAAAACAATAAACAAAATAAAAATATATAATATATATGTAATTAATTTCTGCTCTCATCTAATATTTCCTTTCTTCTCTACTATTCTGCTTTTCTTTGTTGCTCTCTTGCTGTCATCTTGAATATTCATTTCTTTTCCATTATTTCTTTTTCTTCTGATAAATGAATTTAAAGATGTAAATATACCTGTAAGGATTACTTCAGATGTATCCCATATATTTAATTTGAGTATTTTCGCTTTAATACATTTCTGAGTGTTTTGTAATTTTCTTTTGATTTCCTATTCAACAAAAAGTTTATTGATTAGTTTGCAAGGTGTGTACTTATTTCTTTAGTTAATATTTTTGATTTTAAGTTTTATTACACAGGGTTGGAATACAAAGTCTGTGTTCTGTTAAAATTTCAGCATTTATAAAGGTTTCTTTTTGGACTAGATCATCAATGATTTTTGCTTATGTTACACATGTACCTGGAGTTCTTTGCTAATCAACTGTATGTAAAGCTTATATACATATATTCACACACATAAAATAGATGCATGTATACAGTGAGTTTATTAATTATGATGTCTAAGTCTGGTATAATTTTGTTTAATATTTTTTCTGCATGCTCTTTTAGTTTCTAAGAGGAATGCATTAAAAAATCTAAATACAAATGCTGACTTGTCTATTTCTCCCAATGGTTCTATATGTTGCTGATTTGTTAATTTTGAAGTTCTATAGTTACGTGCATATAGTATGATCACTACATTCTATGAAGCTTTATATTCTTTTACTAGTATATAATATTTTTTATACTTTATAATACTTTTACCTGAAATTTTATTTGATGTGATGCGGAAGTTTTATCTTTCTTGTGATTCATAATTGCCTGGTTATCTTTTTCTGCTCATTATTTTCATCCTTTCTTCACCATTTTATATGCTTTCTATAGCACACATTGCTGGATCTATTTTAAAAGTTTTCTTTTAACCTGAGCATCTCTGTGTTTAGTAAGTGTATTTAATCCACTTATATATATTGCAAATGCATTATATTGGGATATTTCGTCTGTCTTATTTCATTTCTATTTACTATACTAAAAAATCATTTTTAGTCCTATCTTTCCTTCCATTGGCTAGACTAAAATTTTCTCTTCTGTTTTAAAGATAATACTGTCAAATTAAATTGTGTGTGTGTGAGAGATTATCTATCACTTACTAAGACACATAGTCATGTTCACGTTATCTTGTTTGTTTCTTAAAATTATCAACATCTTGATCTTTAGACAAAAACAGATAGATGTTTTAGAACACTTTACTTTCTTTTGGTCTCTTACCCTGGGCCATGTTTTCTTCTGTTGTATCTCAAGGATCAGCCTAAATAATAGAACTTGCATCTTGTGCTAATTTACCATCCTCCCAGCGCTGGCAGTCTATGAGGTCGCTCTAAAAAAAGGTATTTGAGAGGTATTTGAAGACTTTAAACTAGCATATAAACGAACAAACCAGTAAATAAATAAAATAATATCTCTCACATCCTAAAATTCTTAATTAGAAGTATACTTTGGATTTAAGCAAGAAATACAGGAACATATTCCAGAATATGCATGTAAGATGACATGTGCTATTAGTGGAATGAGGGTAGGTGCTTAAAACTTTCATTTACAAATTTATTTTAATTAAAATTTCAGTTTAAACATATTATGGTATCCTTAACGAATAAAATGGAAAGAAAATAAAAATTTGGACAGACTATGACAGGGCCTTGCCTAGGAAATCCATCAGCAACTTGTCACATATATAGAATATACATACGAACATACGTATGGGTAGAGGAGGGTGCACAGGAAGACAGGCTTTACCTACTGTTCACTGGGAGAGGAAATGTCTGTGGCAAGTAGTGAAATTATAATACTATCACTCTTGTATCCAACATTGATTTTTTTCATGCAACGTGAATCTTTGTAAGTATTAGAACCACTTACATAATGCTAGTATAGAATATAAATGTAGAATAAAGTTATTAACAATTAGACCACCCAATCTGTGGAGTAGAATTAACAAAGGTATCTCTAAATTGTCAATGGTTCATAATAATAGTAATTTATTATCCTGATTAACATAAAAATCCACTGTCCTCTTCTTTCAAAGCAAACAAGCAAAAAGAAAGTTCAGCTTCCTTCCATTTATTGTTGTGTAGCCCTTGAATTATTTTTATTGCATTTAAATATTTATGCAGTTTCTGTCTGACCAGCGTTACTTTCCTTCTCTTGTCTTGCCTCCTTCCTCTTCATTTGGGGGCTATTCCTTTTTTTTCCCCAGCTGCTCCAGTGGAAACCGTCACATACGCACACAACCCACTTTCTGGCCACATTTGACTGGGGCTGAGGTGTATAGTTACCAAAAATCAATTATGGCTCCTCTCTGGGGCTGTGAAGCTGGGAGCTAGAAAAAGGAGTCAGCCTTCTGATGGCAGAAACAATGAGATGTGAGGTTCTCAATCTGTTTGGACCTGTGTTTCCCACTATGTGGAGAAATAAAACTGACATCCTTTAGAGAGAGAAAGGGAAGGAGGGAGAGAGAAAGAGAGAGAGAGATGGAGAGAGAGAGTGCTTGGGAGAGAGAGGTTGTCCTGTCAAGGTTCTGGTCCCTGTCTCTAGTTATACCCACAGCCCAACTGCTTCTCTGCCACCCTTACAGTTTATTTGTCCTTCCCTTCCATGACCTCTGTAATGCAATAGCTTCTCTTTATTCCCTATGCTAGGTTGAGTTCAGTTTCTGTTACTTGTAGTCAACAATCAACATTCTCCTGAATAATATGCTTAATCTTTATGCAGCAGAAATTTCATACATCTTATTAGGTGATATTTCATAAAGCTAACAAATGGTCATAACTAAGGAGAAACAAGTAGAGACTTTCTAGTTAACTAATTTGAGTGATAGCCCAACTAAGTGGGCATCTGTTTCATATAAGTGATCATCAATCTACAGGTCCAAAAGAAATGCCCCAAGGAAGGTAGGAAATCATACACAAACACGTACACTTTCAAGTAAATACACATGCATACAAATAAATTGTGCTTGTGTGTGTGTGGGGTGTGTGTGTGTGTGTGTGTGTGTGTGTGTGTGTAATGTGTTTGAGAAGCTTAATAACCATCTAAATAACAATTGTTATTAATCCAGATTCTGGCATAGAATCATGAATAAAATCCTATCTTTTCCATTTAACGGAGAGAAAATTAGGCATGTTACTTACCCTTTCTGGGTCTTGTTATCATCAACTATTAAATGACAACAATTTGAGTACCTTTTAGAATAGTTGTGAGGTTTAAGTGCCTGGATACACATAGCTAGAGATATGGGTATGGATATAGATATATACCAATTAGAGAAATGTCTTGGAAGAGAAAGTGCTGTACAATATCATTTATTACTGTCAGTGACTGCTAAGTGCTAGCCTCTGTATTTTCCTCCCATGACAAGAGCTATACAAGTGTCGAATAATTCCCATTCTTTTTTCCTAAAGCACACTTAGAATTCCTATCAACAATTCTTTCCCGAGCTACACCCTATCACCATTACCTGAGGTGAAACTCATAAAACGACAAAACAGCAAAATAACATTGCCAATAATCACCGAAATTGCTTTCTTGTGACACTTACTAGAGGGTATTTATCAACTTCATTTTTAATTTGGGATTTTTTCATGACATTTTCTTGTATCTGTATGCTGTGACTTGCATGATTTATCCTTCTAAAACACATTAATGACAAGCTATACATATATATTTGTTTTGTAAAATTGCAGAAATAATCCACATGTTTAGCTTTCAGTGTATGATGTCCACTGTGAACAGAACTGATGGATATTTAATAGGCTGTACTTAACAGTGAAAACAGGCTAGTGCTAGTGATTACATTTCTTTTCTTTTTTTTTTTTTTAATTTTATTTATTTAGTTAGTTAGTTAGTTAGTTTTGGCTGTGTTGGGTCTTCGTTTCTGTGCAAGGGCTTTCTCTAGTTGCGGCAAGTAGGGGGCCACTCTTCATCGCGGTGCGCGGGCCTCTCACTATCACGGCCTCTCTTGTTGCGGAGCACAGACTCCAGACGCGCAGGCTCAGTAGTTGTGGCTCACAGGCTTAATTGCTCCGCGGCACGTGGGATCTTCCCAGACCAGGGCTCGAACCCGTGTCCCTGCATTGGCAGGCAGATTCTCAACCACTGCGCCACCAGGGAAGCCCGTGATTACATTTCTTAAACCAAATTGAGAGTAAACAGACCTGCAAATTCACTTAATATATGTTATTTAAGGTGTATAATATATTTTGAATACTTTAAGAATAAATAAGTTTATAACAAAATTTTAGAAGGTCATCTTTGTCTCAGGACATTAATTTTGTATTATATAAATCATTCTATGTTACTTTCTATCTAGTCAAAATGTAGCAGTAGGAAAAGATTGAAGCTTTATCACCATATGGAATTTTGTTAACTTTACAAGAGTTGAAATAGAATGTGAGCGTTTGTCTGTTGTGTGCATATGACTTCATATATCTACAATATGATTTTATGTCATTCCAAATGCACATTTATTTATTAAGGACATGTATTTCTATGGACTAATTTTAAGACATTTAACATAAATATGACTAAATTAAAGAAAGAATTAAATGATTTTTTTAAATGGGAGAGAATTTAAAAATAGAGAAAAATCTAAGTAGAAAAGCTTAAGAACATCTGGGGAAAGAAAAGGGAAGTAGAATCAGAGGAAATGCAACAAATCTATGCCAAAATTGTGTTATGATTAATGTTACAACGTTTGGAGAAGGGGTTTATGGAGTAAAAAACAATTAGAGCTTTAGTGATTAGGAGACTGAGTGATGTGATTTATGTCATTCTCAATGTAAGATTTACAGTGAATTTTGAATATGTGAGGAGAAAATTTCATAAAAGGATTGAGCAGATCAAATCAGTGCCGCATAGATTTAACTACAGAGCCCTAGTTAAGAAATGGGGTCTATTTTTAGCCCAGTGAAATATACACATCTTCTTACTTCATATTCTCAAAGTAAAAGCCTCAAAGACCTTTAGAGCCTCCCTTTATATGTAAATAGTGTTCAAGTTTCCTCCTTTCAACCGTATACTCCCTGTTAGTTTTCTTCAATATTTAAAAACAATTTTTGCTATATATAATTTGATTATTTTAGCTTGAAATGATATTCGTACATGAGAGAAAAAATGCAAAATTTCCCTTTTGCTGTTAAAATTATATCATCTTCAGTAAATTTTTAGACACTTAATTTAGAATATTCTTACCCAGTCAGATGTGTGCCTAATTTTCCCAATATACTTGACGTATCTGTAATACCCCATGTGATGAGAAAGTGGAACAGTGACTACAGACCTAAATTTAAATACTGCCTGTCAACCTAATGCACAGTCTGGGAGTAAAGATAATTGATGTGTGTAGGGCAATCAGAATAAGCCCAAATACTAAATTATGTATTTGTTGCTGCTGTGCCACCAAGTCTGTTATCTGGTATGTTTATAAATATTAAATTCTCCTTGCAGGGAAGATGTGCTTCTAATAACTTCTGGCTTCACGGTGAAATTAGGCTTTAGAAACATGATTCCAATATGTACTTACTTTTGACCCTACATAAGAAGATAATCTTTCTGTATCCTGGGCTAAATATTTCCTGAGTATTAAGTATTAAAAGTACTGTATTTCTCCGTAACACAGCCTGATAGGAAACTGCCAACAGTCCTAGAATATTTTCATATGAACTTTTAGTCCCTTTTTCATTATTAACTTGAAAATTGACATCGGCATTGGTGCATTTAAATTTCAACAGGTGAAGATATGGAGCTGGTGAAGAAAAACACACAGAGACAAATGGCTGAAAGGGAACGAGAGAAGATATAGTACATGACTTCAAGGTAGCTTAGATCTAACTCTCCTTCTAGGTTGTGAATATTTAATTAATAATATGGGTCAGAGAAGAGCTAGAGGGGTAGAGTAGGTACTGTTTAATTTGTGCATCCCTAACAGCCACTACTGAAATCTCTTCAAAATGCATTACTGTCTGCCCGCCTCCAGCCTACAAACAGGCTAGATTATCAAAGTTCATTTTGGTTTGTTTGGGTGTTTTGAAATGCAAAATATATTTTCCTATGAAAATATAATAACAGCTGTGAAATCATTGGAGGGGCCCAGTGGAAAATAAAAATGTGAGGCCCCTTATTCAAAAATCAGAAAGAAAAGATTTTTCCTTTCTTCCAGTTTGTCTCTCCAGCTGTCATGATGGTTTTTATTTGCTATTTGATATCAAGCTCCATAGGGCATGGGGATATTCATGGGGCAAGTTCAGGAGACCTTTAAAGTGCCACCTGCCCTGTAACAGTGTGTGGAGGTCATATGTCTAGACACGCTCCCTTCTCCCCCCTCCATGGGTAGAAGGTGTCAGCAGTTGCTGGGTGGTGGTAGCAGGTGGCAGAAAACCTACTCAGGAGAAACAAAGGGGTGGGATGGCCATGGAGGCAGGACGTGGGCGCCAAGGCATACATGCTCCATTGCCTCATCAGACTTCACTTGCAAAACACAGATTCAAAGATAAAATTATTAAGAATTTCAAGACAGCTAATGCAGAACATCAACTCCCAGGTTTCTGAGCATGCGTTCCTGGGAAGGTCACATGTACTTGAAGCTGATCCTATCCACGACACTAAACCTGATTATTTTATTTCAGATTTTTATATTTTCTACCATAGTAACTGTCTTTCTATGTTGAAGCTTATTTGTACAGTGGCCTTCTTAAAGTTTAACATTTCCATGGAGCGGGCCTGAGATTTGAGGTCTTAGGACAGAGAGCCCTGGACAAATGGTTCATAGATTCTGGCTTTTGAATTTACTCCAAAGGCATGCTCTTTACATTCTTGTCATCAGTAACTGTTGACCCCTCTTAGCAAAGTAGCCTCTGTGCTTTGACATAATAAAACTCACTAGGCACAAAATATATATTGCACTTGTGACTTCTTGACAATTACTTATTGAAAGTGTCAGAAGTAGATGTTAGCTTTCAGTTTCATGTATGATGCCTTTTTTCATCCAGCAGGCAGCCTTTGCCTCATCTGGCTTTGAACACTTATTGGCTGGTTTATTGAAATATATTAGATCCATTAGGTACCCCATCCATGTTGTAGCTTTTAGTTATATTTGTATATGTGATGGGACATAGGTGCAAATTGGGAGAAGGAACATTATTGGGAGAAAGAAAATATTATTCATATCAATTTTAATAAATGAACCAATTAATATAACATCTTTCTTAAGAAGATATTGATGAAATTTATGTTGCTGTTTGTTTTATCAGTTAACATTCACATTCTGACAGAAAGGATTTAAGATAAATGTAATGGAAACAGGTATTTATATTTTCTCTAGGAAAATTTTTGGCTTTTGAAATATCAGGCATCTAAGTATACTGTCAATGTGCTTATCGATAGTTTCTCAGCTACATAAGCAGTTTGTGCTCATCTTTGTTTTTATGATAAAGGTGAGAGGCATTTTAATGGTCCTGGCTTGATCTAGAATATAGTTATAGCTTTTGTCCTGTCTCTCAAAAGCACTCTAAATCTTTGAAAGTAAAGGAAGATAGTTAAGATTGACTGGGTTTTCCAAATTTGCTGAGATAGAATTTTCTAAATATTTATGTACTCAGGTACATGTGAAAAGTTGTAGAACTGCAGTATTTATTTTGGAATGAATTAAAAAGGCAGATCCATCTATGATTGATTCTAATTGTTTCTATTTGATAGAGGTAGGTATTTGAAGGTGGTACAGCTTTTTCATCTTTCCATAATTTTTCCTCCTAATTACCCAATTGATCTATTTTAGTTGTATAAAAAAGAAGCCTCCATTTTGAATGTCCACTCTGTATTATCTCTGCAGACCCACAAAAAAAAAAAAAAAAAAAAAATTAGGAGGGTGGAAATGAAGTATAAATGATTCTCACTTCTTCAGATTTATTCAATCAGAATATTCAAGAGTAGGGAACCAAGAATTTGCATAAATAATTCATTTCCTTAATGATTACTATGTAGTCATCCCAAATCTAGCATACTTTTTCATTCAAACTCCTGGAATCTTTCTTGTTCTATTCTTCCCAAGATCATCACATGATTGCTTTCTTATATCATTCAGGTCTCATATCAAAATGCCCTGTGTTGAAGTATTTTTCCTGAACAATCTAGCTAACTGGGCACCTTCATTCCATATCCTATTTGGGTCAAAATCCATTCCTTGTTAACTTTCTTTTTTTGTATTAACTAGAAGTTGTCTAATTTATTTATTTGTTTATCTGTTAATTATAAAAATCCCATGAGAAATTAAGTTTCATGGGAGATCTGTCTCTATTGTTCATTGTTGCATTTCTATAACTAGAATTGATCTGATTCATAATAATTCTCTTAAAAATTGTTATTGAGGAGAGTGATGTCAACATTATGGTAGCATAAGACTGAATAAAAAAATATTAGAACTAAGCATCCAATTCAGTAAAGTTGCAGGATATAAATTTAACAGTTAGAAATCAGTTGCATCTCTAATATACTAACACTAATTTCCTGTGAAAAAGAAATAAAGAAAATGATCCTGCTCATTAGCATTAATAGCAATAAAATATTTAGTAATAAATTTAACCAAGAAGATGAAAGATCTGTATAATGAAAACCTCAAGACTATGATGAAAGAAATTGAAGAAGACACAAAAAATAGAAAGAAATTACATGTTCATGAATAAGAATAATTAAATAATTAACATTGTTAAAATATAAATACCACACAAAGCCATCTATGTACTCAAAGCAGTCCCTATCAAAACTCCAATGACATTTTTCACAGATATAGAAAAAAAGAAAAGAAAAGAAAAAAAACAATCCTAAAATTGGTGTGGAACCACAAAAGATTCCAAATAGTCAAAGCAATCCTGAGAAAGAGAACAAAGCTAAAGACATCACTTTCTTATTTCAAACTATACTACAAATCTATAGTAATTAAAACAATATGGTACTGGCATAAGCATAGACACATAGGTTGATGGAACAAATTAGAAAACCCAGAAATAAGCCCCCACATATATGGGCAACTAATATTTGGCAACAGAACCAAGAGTACTCAAGGGAGAAATGATAGTCTCTTTAATAAATGGCATTGAGAAAACTGGATAACCACATGCAGGAAAATGAAATTGGATTAAAGACTTAAACATAGGACCTGAAACTATAAAACTCGTGAAAGAAAAGATAGGGGAAACGTTCTTTCACATTGGTATTGGCAACAAGTCTTTGGATATGACACCAAAAGCACAAGCAACAAAGTAAAAATCAGCAAGTGGGATTACATCAAAATAAAAAGTTTCTGCACAGTAAAAGAAACAATCAACAAAATAAAATGGCAATGTATGGAATGGAGAAGTATTTGCAAGCCATATATCAGGTAAGGGGTTAATATCCAAAATATATGAAGAAGTCATACAACTCAACAACAACAACAACAGAAACAAATAATCCAATTTAGAAATGGGCAGAGGAACTGAATAGATAATTTTCTAAAGATATCCAAATGGACAACTGGTATATGAAAAGATGCTTAACATCACTAATCATCAGGGAAATGCAAATCAAAACTGCAATGGGATTATCACTTCACGATAGAAGGGCTATGATCAAAAAGCCAAGAAATAACAAGGGGTGGCAAGGATATGAAGAAAAGGGAATGCTTGTGCACTGTTGTTGGGAATGTAAATGTGTTCAGCCATCATGAAGAACAGTGGGGGTTCCTCAAAAATTTTTAAATAGAATTACCATATGATCCAGCAATTCCACTACTGGGTATATATCCAAAGAAAATGAAAACCATATATTGAAAAGATATTTGCACTCCCACGTTTATTGCAGCATTATTCACGGTAGCTAAGATTCAGAAACAACCTAAGGGTTCACCAACAGGTGACTGGATAAAGAAGATATGATCTATATCTATAACTATATCTATATATCTATATATATGTACATGTCATATATATATATCAAATTCATGCATGAGAAAGGACATCTTGGTGTTTGGGACAACATGGATGGACCTTGAGGGCATTATGCTAAGTGAAATAAGTCAGAAAAAGACAATTACTGTATGATATCCCTTGTATGTGGAATCTAAAAAAGCCAAGCTCATAGAAACAGAGAGTAGAATGGTGGTTACCAGGGGCTGCAGGGTGAAACTGTAGAGGTGTTGGTCAAAGGATACAAATATGCAACTATAAGATAAGTATGTTCAGAGGAGCTAGTTAAAAGCATCGTGATTATAGTTACCAATACCATATAATATACTTGAAAGTTGCTAAGAGACTGGATCTTAAATGTTCTCACCACACGAAAAAATGGTAAATATGTGATGCTTACACTGTGTTGGTAATCATACTGTCATATATAAGTGCATCAAGTCAACATGATTTATATCTTAAACTTATAAAATGTTATATGTCAATTTTATATCTCAATAAAATAGTCACTGAATGAATGAGTTGTATAACTGTACTGCATTATTGACAATCACAAGCAATTTTTCAACATTCATGCAAGGCAACATTACTTCACTGATTTTTCTGCCTGGAAAACAGTGACATAAGGATAGCAAATGGTTTCTCTAATATCTTATCTTGGAGTTAGAGTTCTACATTTAATGTAAAAATGAAGGCCAGATAAAATATGCCATTAAAATGTAGATTGTTAGAATAAAAATAGAAATTATGAGATTATATTGTAGTATTTCTTCACTTAATAGATTATCAAATAGGTTCAGAATGAATAAATGCCTCATTTCAAGACAGAATGATCTATAGGAGAACTAAGTCCAAGACTTAAATTTACCAATTTGCCAACCTAGCAGTATTTCTACAACTTCCTCTTGTTTAATGAGAATTCTTAACATTAGAAACCCAACTCAAGCAAAGGAAATTTGCTTACCACACAAGAGGAAGAGAGTGCTGACTTCAGTCTCTTTGTGAGCCTAGACTTCATACAAGGTTGTGCATGCTTTTTCTCTCTATATCCATCTCTTCTCTGCTTCTCTCAGTGTGTTGGTCTTAGTTTCTCTAACTTGAGATAAGCTTTCTTTAATGTGGCTGGAGATAAGACCCATGCTCACCCTATTCTATAAGATTCCAGGTTAGTAACTAATCCCAGTGAAAGACAGCCAGCATTTTCCCCCAGAACTATGTATACTTAACATCATACAAGACCTCTGAGGGTCCCTGCTTGAGTGTATACACTTCCCTGAACCAATCACTGTGGGAGACAGATTAGTTGTGTTTAGCTCACAGAGTTATAAACTCATTTTTGTGTCCAAAAGGACAAGGTGTCTTAATAAAACTAGGAGAAGAAAAAATTATACAAAGGGCCCACAAAAACCATAGCTACCACAAGCAATTACTCACAGTTTGTGTTTTTTACATACACATGACCTTCCACATATATAAAGTTTATATAAAAAGCATTTTCCAAATGCCTTCTGCTTGATTATTTATCAGCTCTAAATTCAACTATTTCTTTGTATCTATCAGTAAAACTTCTGACTCCTCTTTTGATATTATCATATATTTTCTTGATGATCCTTTCCAAGATACATCTCAAAAGAGATAAAAAATTTTGTATTGTTTGAATATGCACTATAATTCAAAAGGAGCAATTGAATACCTTAATAGAAGAGAAAAAATGTAAAAACTAATTTCAGCTAGTAAGCATTAATCAATTTTAGGAAAAGTTTTATCCATAGTTCTTATGAACAGTTTTCCGTATTATTCTTAAAATACAACTTCTAGAGCCATCACCTGGCCAAAATATATTCACAGTATTTAAGGAAAAAAAAAACTTACTCCATGTGAAAGAATCAATCTTTTTTTACTTCCTTGCTATGCCAGACTTCTATGGTTGATCCCTCTTCAAATATTGCCCTTTCTATAATTAAAGCTGTCCTCACTATTTATAGAGGAAGGAAATATTGCTTTTTTTTTCAACCTTACCCCCAGCAAGGGATTCACAGTCTCCTTAATTCTTCACAGGACAGTCAATTCTAGTCATCACAGTTGACAAGAATTTCATGAAGGTCTAGAATTCTGAAGGGGAAGTAAATACACCTTGTAACTACTGCAGAATGTCTGCTTTTAGAGATCCTTAATGTGTCACCTCCCTGCCTTGCTCCTGTACCATAATTATGTGGCATTGGGAGGGATCTATACGTTGCCATGTTTCAGAATCCAGAAAAAAAAAAAATGACTCCAATACTTAGAAATGAAGCACTCTCACTTTAGTTGAAGCCCAACCTCCTGAGTCTTTACTTCCTGGATGATTTCCCAGCTAATTTGCAATGGAGAAATCTAATCTTTTTAAAGAAATCTCACCTCCCACAAGACTGCAGTCAGGGCTTCTGCAAGTATATCCAAGGTTCATGTTTGAATTGGAAAAAGGCATCTTGTTCAGCCAAAGAGAAAATGGTGCCCCTCAGAGGATCAGATCCACATGGTTCGCAGCTCCGTGAGCAGATTCTACTCTGTGTGGACAATACAAAACAAAAACGAACAAACAAACAAAACAAGAATGCTCCTTCTTCTGTTGGGAACCAGTTCTGTGCTAGGCTTCATTTCAATCTCCATCTGTTCCAAGACAGGCTGCTTTTTCAAGGTGCACGAATTGCACAGCTGTGCATAGCAGCATGGGTACGGTTTTGCCAGAGTTATCAAAACAATAATTCAACATAGTACATTTTCCCACTATGTGAGAAATTCAGTCGCAAATAATAGCACCAGTGTCCTCTGAGCCTACTAAGTTGTCATTCTGAGCCAGGTTGTGCTTGACATCCTTAGTTCCTGGTTGTTTACATCAACTCCTCTATGAGAGAAGGCGAAGAGCATATCAGTTCTGGAAATCCTATTGTTTTAAGGGTCTACATTTCAGATCCCCCAGGAGCAACTGTTTGAACAGCAGCATGCCCAACTCTGTAAGAACAAGCCGTAGGGTAGTTTAAATTCTTCTTTAGAGAAAAACATTAATCTAAGTGAAGCCTATGCAGGAATATAAATCTGCTGCAACAAACAGTAAATTTACATTACTAAATATAACTCTTAAATGTTTGAGTCATAAATTCTTCCTTTCAGTTCATTCCCTGCATTAAGGTCTTGCCTAACTCACAAGGTTCTACAGAGTGATTTATCTTTCACTGTCCAAGAGGAAATGGCACAAAGATAAATTGGAGTTTCTTAGTAAACAGAAATTTCTTTCAACTTTTCAATGACAGTCTTCACAACTTAAGACAACAACATCCACTTAGACTGAGTTCCCAACTAGGAAAATTCCTACATTGCCAGAGAAAGTCTTAATCAGAGACATAAAAAAGTGAGTAGGAATGGATTCATTAACTTTCTAAAACGATCTTGAGAATAACAGAGCTGTTTCCTCTCTCTCTCTCTCTTTCTCCCTCTCTTCTTCTTTCTCTCTTTTTCTTCTTCTCTCCCTCCTTTCTAATGCCATTAACTATGGAATATTCTCTTCTAAATTTTGTCAGCTTTCATAAGTGTGCACCTGAGGAAAAACACTCAAGGTAATCCTGAATTCAATAGAAATATGAGGGTGGTCCCAAGATATGGATTCAGTTATCTCCCTATTTACAATTAATCAGAGCCCCATCTCTGGTTTAGAGTTGATCCCTTGGGAACTGATCTCCATAATGAGTGTGATTTGACATTCGAGGGATAGAAAGGATTTTTTCTAATGTGAATTCTGCACAAATACTTTCCAATAAAATCCAGTTTTGCCTCAGCCCTATTTTGATTGAATAGAATGCTAGAGTGTCCAAGATAAAAAGGGATAGCAGATTGTCTAGCACCTTACTTTACATATGACCCCTATCTGGAACAAACAGAAAAATCTGTTGGGGGATTTTGAATTTCTCTTAAAATATAACTATTTCCTTCTCTTTAAATGGATGAATCCTGCTAACCACCAAATTTGTGCAATTTTATTAGAATTTAATATTTTTAGCCATATTTTTCAGGTAGCATAATTATGGATATCTAGAAGAGGGCAAGTTGGGCTGGAATTTTAATCCACATTTCAACTATTTTAAATGGGTACATAAGATCTGTTGGTATATCAATAGAAGAGAAGACAACTTAAAATTGAAGAGACCCTTTATGATTGAACTAACATTGCTGGCTGGATCCATATAAAATTATTAACCTACTTCTGTACAGAGAAGTCATTAGCTTGGTTTTTTTCTTTAATATTTATAATGCAAATTGGTTTATTATTTGTAAGTATAAAGCAATGCTCAAAGAGCACCACTAAATTACATATAACAAGACCAACAGTTGAGGACATGCCAGTTTCAGCAAATCCAATTGCAAGCAATTTTTATGAACTCTTGCTGATTTACACTCTGTTATAATTATTTTCTTTATCTATAGAATAAGAACAGTAAAGTTATTTTTAATTTGCTAAATAAAAAGACAAATAAAGTGCAAACCCCAATTATTTTCTTGACTATTGTCTACATTTGTTGCTCTCATAAATTTTTCATCAGTTGAGATTGTCTTATTTATTAATTTTGTATTTGTTTACATTCTGCTTTTACCAACTGGAATGTAAACTAACAGGTCAGTTTTCTGCTCTCTTTAACAGAGTGTCTCTAGCATCTACTACAACTTTGACACATATTATACACCTCATAAATGTTTTTAGAATAGAACAGTGGATAATGAATTATACTATATTCTGGATACATAAAACATTTTTTCATTAAATAAACATGTATTTGCACCTATTAGATGGAAAGTACTCTTATGAAAAATTTTGTTATCTTGCAATAGACATGCAGAAAAAAATATCAGATATATAGGCTTAGTTTTCAACCATACTGAGACTTATTTTACTTGGATTAGCATTTAGATTTTTGATTTAAAAATCGATAGAGATCAGGAAAAACAACAAGTGTTAGTGCTAGATAATCTAGTATTAATTCTGATTTGAGAAATTGTAAACAGAATGGAAAATATTTTTTTAACTACAGATAGCTTTAAGAAACAATGATAAAACTATTTCTTTGAAATATTTTAAAATGATAAAAATCTCACTTAGAAAAAGGAATGTTATGACCTCCAATCTTTAAAAAAGGACTAAGAAGCTATGTCTACCTTAAAATAAAGAAAAGCAACACTTTCAGCTGAGATATTTGGTTTACTTTCAATTCATTTCAAACTCTGGTCATTCATTAAAACCACAGGTAATTAACATTCACCTCATTAGCCAACTAACTAATGAACTAACTCTCCTATGAATAATTGTTTATATGTATATATCTGTATAATCTCTTAACAGTAAATATTGGCCCTTCTACTTCCCAAGTCTATAACGCAGCTAAAAGCAATTTCATGCTAACTTAACAGTATCATGAAAACAGTGAATACATTTTAACGTATGTAATTATCTTTATGTTCTCATTCATCTTTCAGTCACATATTGTCCATACATTTGTTGAATGCCTGCTCTGTGTCAGTCATTTAAAAGTTTGCTATAAGCAATAAATATAATGAGTATATCCTGTAACAAAATCCCAAATCCTACTTATTGATGTTTAAAATAAAACAGTATGCTCTAAAATAAGGAGGGAATATCTATTTACAATGTACTGTTTCCCAATGTGTTGAAGTATAAATGAACTTACTTTAATTCTGAATATTTTGGAAAAAACTGGTCAGTGAATTAATTTCTACAATCCTAAAAAAAGACTATATATGAAAACCTACAATATTTACAACATTAGATTTTTGTTCTTCATTAGCTACTCCTCAATTAATAAACATTTATGGAATAGCCAGCAAAAACTACCTATCAGTAAAACATGGATTTATATCTGTTATAAGTATTTCATTGAGTGTAAATAAGAACTCTCTTTCACTGAGGTTTATGATTTGCAGTGGGTTACTGAAAGGTATTATAAAATTGATGTCATTGGATATAATTACAAGTAGGATTCTCAGGAGATAGTTTGTATGTGATGCGTAGGAGAGGGAGACATCTATGTTATTTCCAAGGTCGTGTCTACTCTCTATGTATGGCAAACACGTTTTTAATATACCATAACTCTAAAAAGTGCTGGATAGAGGTTTTACCAGGTCACAATTTCATCATCCAAAATCAATGGCTGCTGTCTAAAGATTTGCAGCTACAGCAGAGACATGGAAATTTGTTACAACTGTCTTAACGGTTACCATTCCAACTTCTGCCATATGAAAGGATTAATGCTGTGCCATTAAAAAAAAAATGTTTTATCTTGCATTAACTTTCTTGATGATTTGTGGAGCTTTAATCAAGTAGGATAGAAAGACCAGCTATTCAAACTACTGAATACTGAAAAGGTCACAGCATTGCCACACACTTCCATAATTTATTGTCTCCCAGTACATACTATAAAAATGATCACATTTCCGTCTCAAAGACAAAACACTAACTATTTGACATAAAGTCACCATACTCATTGAATTCAGATCCAATTTCAGTCAAAGCTGATAACACTATGCTACCTGTATAAAAGCATTGCTCTGAAGAATATAGCATAGTAGAATTATATCAGAGGATACCAGATTCAGTTAACAACCATATATTACTAGGAATGTGAAATTGAAAGCATCGTGTGTTTATCAGTAATACAAAATATGTTTAAAAAAATCCTAGATGGCACCTGTGTGATGGCTAGAACTTTTCACCATTCCAATGCAATAGTCATCCAAGAGATTCCCACATATACCTTTCTGTTAAAGTTAGCTTTCTCCAACCAGCGCATTGGAGATTTTCCCTGGATCCCGTTCTTGGGATGATGTCCTGAAATTTTTCTTACCTCTGTTGACTCTTCAATGATGTTCACAGCGTTACTCATACAATAATAGAGTACAACTTATAAGTATTATTAATTTCCATGTTCATGGTTTCATTTTTCAGACACACTATCCAGAACTTAAAAGTTACCTTTTTATTTTTGCTCCCAGAGTAGTCGATTTGTTTTACTCTTCCCTGGAGCATTTCGGCAGTTTCACTCTTCCATTCTCCAAATGTAACCTCTGATTGTAGCTGCCTTCTCTGTCATTTTATTGACCCAAGACTGGAAGTTTAGTGCTTCCCAGAAACATCATTTTATCTCTCTTTCTGAGAAATTATCATCCTGTAATTTAGCTGAGAAGAGAAAAATTTTATATTTCAAATAATATAAAAAAATAAGTTTCAAGAAGAATCCTAAGTGTCCGTCTTACACTATAAACAGATTTTTGGTAGAGAGGGATTTTTAAAAAATGATTTTGTTTTCAATTTTATCAGAGGGTCACAGAAGGTTTACAATGAAAAGTTTCAGTTTCCTCCCTTACACCAATCCCATACACTAAACAAACACTTTTAATCCTTTTAATTCTTATCTTTTCACTGGCATTCCTCTAAATAATATAGTGATATTGCCCTTTCTTGATTTATTAACTTTAGAGATTCCTGATTTTTTATTCTGGTAGGTTAAGATTAAGCACACTTCTACACCCTCCCTCTCCCCTTCTTACAATACATACCATTATTTTAATTTCTTTATTGTATACTTCTCTCATTTTGAAGAATACACTTATTCAAAGTGTATTCTGCCATCATCTTGAGACAGCATTCTTTTTTTTTTTTGGCCCTGTTGCGCGACTTGTGGGATCTTAGTTCCCAGACCAGACCAGGGATCGAACCCGGGCCCACCACAGTGAAAGCACAGAGTCCTAACCATTGGACCGCCAGGGAATTCCTGAGACAGCATCTCTTGATTCCTCATATTTTGAAAATATATGGTGAGCACTTGCATCCCTCCACTTCTCTTTTAATTCACTGCTCTCAACTTTTTTTCCTTTGTGTGTATCTATGTATTTTTAATATCATGGGTTAATGTTTCATATGTATGTATTCATACTTTGATTATATATTAATTTTGAAAGTTAAAAATCAATAGATGAGGTTTTTATAATAATGACTATGTAAACACAGTTTCTTCTATATTCAAATAGTATATCTGTATTTCCAGTTTGTAAATTTTTTTGGTTTCCTGGATTGTAAATTCATAAGGATAGTAAAGTCTTCCTTTCTCTCTCTCTCTCTTGCTTTCTCTCTCCTTTTTTACTCTCATGTATAAATCTCCCTCTCCCTCTTGCAGTTTTCCATTCTCTTGCTAAAGTCTGGATTATTTGCATTTTAGACTAGCTATATACAACTACATTACTTTCTAGACTAGCTCATATTTACTCTCTTTTGATGGATCTATTACTTCCTACATCCCACATTTCTTCTTTCCTGTTTATCCTCAATTTACTAGAACATATTTTAATATAACATTTTAATAAAGACGTATGTGAACATGTGCTTTATTGAACCCCTTTAATCGAGCCCCTTTAATTGATAGTTTAGCTGAACGTTGATCCAACTCACTAAGTTTCCATAGTGTTTGTACAAACCCTAAATATCATTAGGATTTATCTTGTTGTAACTCTTTTTCCATCATTGTTCAGAGTGTGGTGGGACCACTTCAAATTGAAGACATATCTTTAAACATTGTTTTCTTACTTACTCTATTAATTATTTACATCTTAAATGTAAACTGTCTAATCTTAATGTGCCACATGGTATTTCTTCTGGCTAGTATTTCCATGCCACATATTTCCCCATCTCTTTAAAACTTTCATATTATGTTTTAGATGTGCCTTTTACAAACTACTTAGAGCTGGATTTCCATTGAATCCAATTTGAATCCTCTAAATTTCACAGGAACTCTCAATTCATATACATTTATTGGAATTACAAATATATTTTGACTTATTGTTACCTTTTTATTTTGTTTTTGCTTGTATGGTTAATTTTGTCTCACATGCATAGATTAAAAAAAATATATGGCACGTGCAATATATTCTTCTAGGGCTGCCGTAACAGGATATCAGAGAATGGGTGGCTTAAACAACTGAAATTTATTTTCTCATAGTTCTGGAGGTTGGACGTCTAAGATCAAGGTGCCAGCATGGTTGGCTTCTGGTGAGACCTTTTCTGACTTCCACATGGCTGCCTTCTTGTTGTATCCTCACATGGCCTTTTCTCTGTGCACAGGCACTTCTGTTGTCTCTTCCTCTTCTTTTAAGGGCACCAGTCTTATTGGATTAGGATCCACCCTTATTATCTCATTTAACATTAATTACCTGCTTAAAAGCCCTATCTCCAAATACTGACACATAAGGGGCTTAACATAAGAATCTGGGAAGGGACACAATTCAATCCATATCCATGTGTATTCTTTGTGATTTGCAGTTCTTGGTCACTCGTATGTTGGCCACCTCCATCTATTGCTTATCATACTCCGTAATTTTTGTTATGAAAATACACCTCAATTTATTTATCTATTCCATGGTTGATAGATATTTGAGTTTCCAGTATTTTACTATTACCAAAAAAAAAAATGTTCTTAAGAACGTTCTTATACATGTGTCAAATGCGCATGTGCAAAGTTATCTCTATGGTACACACCTGCTGCTAGAACTTCTGAATCTTGATGTATGTATACCTTCAACTTTCCTATAAATTGCCAAACATCTGCCATATGATTTACCAACTTCACTACAACCAGAAATTTCTGAGCCTTTTGTTGTTCCATATTTGTTAAAATCCAAGGTTGTCAGCCTTTTAAAATATTATTACCATTCTGATGGGTGTATGATAGTATCTTACTGTGGTTTTAATTTGCATTTTTTGATTACTAACATAGTTGAACCCCTTTTCATATTATTGGCTCTTTGGATTTTCTGTCTTGTGAAGTGCTTAATTAAATCTTTTGCCTATTTTTCTACTGTGTTTTCTTTTTTAATTGATCTATGAGTTGTTTATTTAAATTAAATTTGGCATATTAGTCCTCTGTTGGCTAGATGTTTGGAAAATATCTCCTCCCAGTCTGTAGTTTGCTTGTCCACTCTCTTAAAGATGTATTTTAACTAATGTAAATTCTTAATTTCAATTTAGTTGAATTTCTGAGCCTTTTACTTTATAGCAAGTACCTCTTTACTCACACTGATGTCACAAAGTAATACCACAAGTTTTCTTCTAAAAGCTTTATGGTTTTGATTTTATGTTTAGATATTCAAATTGCCTGGTGTTAATTTTTGTGAATGGTGGGAGGTAGGGGACGAATTTAATTTTTTTTCCCAGTATGGTTGCGAAAATATTCCAGCATCATTTATTAATAACTTTGTGCTTTTGCCAGTAATCTTTAATCTGTAATGCCAGATTACAGATAGCTATACTTATCTGGATATTTATGGTTAATATATTTTAAAGTTTTCTTCATACATGTCTTGCATATTTGTGTTATATTTAGTCTAAGCTATTTTAAAGTTTTGAGCTATTTGAAAAAAATATATTTTTTAAGTTATCTTGTCTAATTCTTTGATGCTGGTAGGTAGACATACAACTGATTATTAATCAATTATTAATAACTGTTTTTGTAACATCAGTCTTAATAAACTTATTAATTCTAATAGTTTATCTATATATACCATTTGATTTTCTGTGTAAACATTCATATCATCTGTGAATAATGGGTTTTGTGTCCTCATTTCCAATCTTCATACATTATATTCCTATTTACATGCCTTACTATTTGGGCTAAAGTCTCCAGTGTAATATAGAACAGAAGTGTTGGTAGCGTTCATCCTCGTCTTTTTCCTGATAACGCAGAGAGAACTTTTGAAGTTTCGCTGTATGTTCCGTATGCTTTGTGGTTTCCTTATTCTTTAGTTTGTCAAGGTTTTTCCTGGATTCTCTGATGCTGCTGCATTCAGGGGTGAGAGAGGAGAGTTCAGTACAACTTGAACAACTGCTTTGTGGACAGCACTTTTGTTTATCAACTTGATTTCTATCCCTAGTCCCTTTTCTTCCCTCTATACCTGCCTGCTGCAAACTGGGAGCCACATCACTGTTCTGGCAGAAAAGTGGCACTTACAGCTGCTGACAACTTCTTCTTTTCATGTTTCGGGCTGCAACTATCCATATTATAGCAATTATTTTCTATCTCCCAGAAAGTCATCAATGTCCCAATCCAGTAATATTGCCCCCTTCTGTTTCTCAGTGCCATCATGAATGATTCTCTTTTATGATAATACCATCAATAATGTATAACCTTCCTGAGCACTTAATAAGTATCAGAGACTATACTAAAAGTTTTATATCTATCAACTCATTTAACTTTTGCTCATTTCTATGACTTTATATGATTTTAATTGGATTCTGGCAGAGTGGAGTACGCTTAGTTCATCTCTTAAGCTGGAAGCTCATTTAAGTTTTAAACTGTAATTCTATTTTTCTAATAAATTTTTACTTTCAGTTGTTTTATGTTATTTAATTTCTTACCATAACAACTATTTTGATATACAGTTGACCCTTGAACAGCACAGAGGTTAGGGGCACCAAGGCTCTCACAGTCCAAAATCCATGTATAACTTTTGACTCCCCCCCAGATTTAAACTACTAAAAGCCTATTGGTGACCAGAAGCCTTACCAATAACATAAACATTTTGTTTTATGTGTTTTGATTAACATATACTTTGTATGTTATATGAATTGTATACAATATTCTTACAGTAAATTAAGCTGGAGAAAGAAAATGTTATTAAGAAAAACATAAGGAAGAGAGACTACATTTACAGTACATATATGTATTCACTGGAAAAAACTCACATATAAGTGGACCTGTGCAGTTTAAACTCATGTTGTTCAAGGGCCAATGGTAATATGATTTTTATTTATGTATTTGTAACTTCTCTATATTTATTGCCACTATTCCAAGACTAAAGTATACTAGTTCAGCAGTAGTCCAAATCCGCAATTTTCATATTGACTGATTTATCTTAGTGTATTAATGAGAATTATGATATAGACAGACTCTCATATTTGATAATATTTTTGCTTTTAAATATCAATAAATAACTAGAGGGACTCTCCTGCCAGTCCAGTGGTTAAGACACCATGCTTCCAATGCAAGGGGCATGGGTTCAGTCCCTGGTTAGGGAACTAAGGTCCCACATGCTGCATGGTGTGGCCAAAAAACAAAAAACTAGAGAACACACCAACCAATATCAAATTAATAATAATATTTAAAAAAACTTTGACTTTTAGAATGATGCCTTAAATTTTAAGCTAAAATACAAAATCAAATATTAGACTAAAACAAATTGAGCAAGAGTTATACGTCCTATAATAAAAAATTCTATCCCTAAGAAAGCGGTTCTAAACCTTGGCTATACATTTTTTTTTTTTTTTTAGAAATTCACGTTCTTATTTATTTATTTATTTTATTGATTGATTGATTGATTGCTGTGTTGGGTCTTCGTTTCTGTGCGAGGGCTTTCTCTAGTTGCGGCAAGCGGGGACCACTCTTCATCGCGTTGCGCGGGCCTCTCACCGTCGCGGCTCTCTTGTTGCGGAGCACAGGCTCCAGACACGCAGGCTCAGTAATTGTGGCTCACGGGCCCAGCTGCTCCGTGGCATGTGGCATCCTCCCAGACCAGGGCTCGAACCCGTGTCCCCTGCATTGGCAGGCAGATTCCCAACCACTGCGCCACCAGGGAAGCCCCTTGGCTATACATTTGAATCACCTAGAGAGTATTAAAAAGTCCTGATGCCTTGGTGCTACAACATACCAATCTAAATCAGACTCTCTGGGCTTTGGAATCCAGCATTAGTGTTATTAGAAGTTCCCAGGTGATTCTGTAACTGAAAGTGGGGCCTGGTTGCTTGTCGCTCAAAAGCCATTAAAGAGGGAAGATTGGTGGGAAGGAAAGTTTGCTTTATTTCAGTTATGCCAGCAACTGGGGGTCGGGGGAAGAGCAGACTCACGTCCAAAGGCTGACTCTCCCCCCTGACAGCCCGTGGGTAAGAGCTTTTATAGGCAGAGGGAGGGGCTACAGGCAGAGACAGCACAGTCAGCTCTGACAGTCACCTTGAAATTGGTCATGCGGTGGTCTGATCAGCATCTTCTTGATTGTTTTAAGTACAATTAACCTTCAGTTCCAGGGTCGGTTTGTTCCCATTTCTTTGAGGCCAGTTCTCAGAATTGTGGCAGATTATGTCATGGCTACAGTCTGGTCATCATGCAGTTAACTTCTTCCACCTGGTGGGAGTTTCAGTATCTATAAGACAGCTCACAGGATACGGCTCAGAATATTATCTATAGCCCTTAGGAAGGAACTAAAGGTCCTTGATTTTGCTTAATGACTAAACTATTATTGTTTTGTCCTGTTTGACTGATTTTCTTTGTTTCTGCATTTTCTCACTTCTCTGATTAAACTTATTCTTTGGCTAAAGTTTTTCCACAGACAAAAGGCAGGCTGAGGACATGGGGGCAAGGACCATAGTGTCCTGCAATTCTAATGGGCAGTCATGGTGGGGAAACCCTGACGTAAGAGGCTTACCCAGGTGGGAACAGGTGGGAACAGGCCCATGTTTTCCATCCTGTGTGCCTAGTGGCCACCACAATCACATCCCCATGATGTGCAACCTGGCTCATTGATGCTGTAACGCCATTAACTTTTGCTTCCCCATGACAGTGGTATGAAAAAGTTCTTCCTCTCTTACTTGATATTCATCTCAAATCTCTCTCCTTTCCCTGCAGAGGATCTCCTTTTTAAAACCTTACATGAAATCTCTTTGTCCTGTCTGATGGACCATTCTGAATTAGTTCTTAAGCAGAGCTAATGTTCAACATCTGAGTACAATGATTATGCACTCTGTCTATTTCTCTTGGATTTCCTTTGAAGGCTTACCACTTAGATATTCCCAAGGCAAAGTGGAATATTTCTAATGATCTTTGGTGATTATTTGAATAGATATTATGTTATGTAAGACTGAAGGGAAAAAAACACTTTTTCGTATTGTATAATGAGATAATATCTCATACAGATTAGTATAAGGCCTTATTGCATATTTCTATTAGTTATCTGGAAGACAAAGTGAATGCAATCTCAATAAGATTAATAAATGAATTATGAGACATTATAATCTGTAATGAGGACCAGTAATATCGAAGAGATATAAAATTTAATAAATTAACATGATTGAATTCTTAAATTAGGATTCTTAATCAAAGGTCTTAAAATAAGAACAGAATGTTACAACAAAATAAACTCTTTTGTTAAATGTTCAGTTAGAGGTAGAAACACTAAAAGATCTGTTTTAAATATGCATGTTGATTTAATGGAGAAACAAGGATTGCAACAGCAATGAACACAATTTTTGTTCTACATTAAAAGCAAAACACTTTTTTGAGACCAACACTTGCTAAAAGCTTTTGAATTTAATTATCAGTAAGGCTATAGTGAGAATAATTTATTCCATTCTGGGTACCTCATAAAAAGAAATATTCAGATGAACTAAGGACACTATATTATGAGAAGATGGTAAAATGGGTCATACATCACCGTACAATCTAATCTATAAATCTGTTTATAGCATAAAAACTACTTGCAAAGAACAAGTTAATTCAACGTGGTTAATGTAAAAGCAAGTTGGTTTCAGTCAAGATTATAAGGTATCAAGATAAAGAAAATTAAAATAAAATAAAGCCTTTCCAAATCTGAGGTCAGACATGAAAGCAAGTTAGGATCTTTTAAATACTATTACTCCTCTGAAAAATATATTTTCAAAATGTCAGAATGTCAAAATGTTTATAGTCATATGTCATAGAGTTTATACAAAGAGAGAAAAGTAGGAAGGTGACCAATGACCTGACTAAAGACATTCCAAAATGACTCTCCAAAGACTTTCTAAAATCCAAAAATGGTTACCCTATAGAAAGTAGCCTTGGTTGTTATTCTGACTTCACCTCCTGCCCTTTCCTATTTACCCCTTCCCAGCCACACTGGTCGCCTCAAACTCCACTAACCTGATTTTGGCTATGCCCTTCATACTTTTTCTCTTATCTGGAACGTCTAGATATCAGCATTGCTGGCTCTTAAACTCAAAGCCTTCTCTGACAAGCCCTCTGAAATAGCTACCTCTCCCAACCCTCCCCCCATCACCATCAACACTCTGACCCTGTTTTGTTTTTCTTCAAAGAATCTAATTGATATTATTATATATTTGGTACTTATTCACACCCATCTCCCCACTAGAATGTAAACTCTATAAGGGCAAAGACTTTGGTCTGTTTTTTATTCACTTATTTTCCTCAACACTTTATTGAAATATAATTTGCATACCATAAAATACACCCATTTATGTGTAAAATTCAATTATTTTTAGTAAATTTACAAAGTTGTACATACATCACCACAATTCAGATGTAGAATACATCTTTCTCCCAAATAAAATTTCTTGTTTCACTGCAATCAATCTGGTTCCCACTTCCAGTCCCAGGCAACCATTAATCTGCTTTCTATATGTATAAATTTACTTTTCTGGACAGTTCATATAAATGGAATCATATATTAATATGCAATGTTTTGCAATTTTGTCTGTTTTATAAATTGCTGTACCCTACTTAAAACAAGGCCTGGCACATAAATGACCCTAAATAAACATTTGTTGTATAAATATAAGGATGAATCAGTCCAGATTGGGCTAAAATTCATAAGACTTCAAATTTACATCTAGTTCAGATGTAAATTATCTAGATTAGATATTTTAATAGCTAAAAGTTAAATTTTTTTAATAAAGGGAACGATGGAATAAGACAAGGGAGGAAAGAGCAAGCCATAATTTAGAGTAATAAGAAGTACTGCATGGTGGAATGGATTTATGAATCTTAAATATCCATTAAAAATATTGGGTTGGCCAAAAAATTCGTTCGGATTTTTCCATAACATCTTACAGAGAAATCTGAATGAACTTTTTGGCCAACCCAATATGTAGATTCAAGAAATTTTAAGGATATCAATGCATAATTTTTGACTAAAAATCTGAGACTGTATAGCAGTTGATTACTGTAGCAATAGGAAATGCTAAGGGCTATAGGTGTAAAAATGAATATTCCCTTGTTTACCTAGATAATACATAGCATAGATAAATAATTTCTATGCTTCTGCTGATAAATATCTCAAAAACAACAGCATGTCGTTATAATAAGGCAATTCAAAGATCAGTAGTTTATTTTGGTCTTTTTATGTCATTTACCATAGTTATAAACTGTAATTTTAAATGGTATTATGTGCAGGGTGGCTAAAACAATCCTTTAAGCTCTATTTTGAATCTTTCTCGACTAAATATGGCTCAGAAATAATCTTTCGTGTCCATGGAAGTGTCAAAATTTAGTTCACACATTGGAGAATTTTTTTAAAATGAAACTACATTCAGAACAAGACCAGTCACTCTGATGTTATTTTTAATACCTCCTGAACAATATTTTAGTTTCAAACAGTCAAGCTGTTTTTCTCCTTTTACCTTTTTTCATGAAGTCCATGGCCAAACAATCGGCCCATGGCTTTGGAGAACCTGAGTTTAAATTTAGGTAAGCAGTTCATTGTCATTTTCAGTAATCCCTTATATCACTTGAGAGATTAACAAACACAATTTTTCAAATTCCTGACACTTTCTTTTTCTTTCCAAGAGGCTTGTTTATGAGGAGAACCATCAGGTGAAAAAAACTCATTTATTTTTACTACTGTCTAAGAATTCTAGTTATTTGAATGTGTTAGATGCTTTGCTATGTTATTTTATTTGAAAATATTTCTGCTTACAGGCAGTAAATTACTGTTATCCATGAAGTTTTTAATAGGATTTTTATAGAGTCTATTTCAGGGAAAACTGTTGAATGGTAAAGGGAGATAAACAATGGACAGGAATGTTGACCACTTAAGAACTACAGCTCAACTTGCTTCTTTTAATATTGGTCAGACCATGTAACTGCCTTAAGTTTTGTTGATTTTGTCCCCATTTTCCCTAGCTGTAATATAGAGAATGCATTGAAAATTGAATGTCATAATTAATAGAGGAAGGTAACCATCATAATTACAAGAAGAGACTTGTTAGTAGGAGCATTATTAAAAGACAGAGACTAGAATTTATTATCTACTAAGCTCCATGTACTCTTATGACATTTTAATAAATGCTATTTTACTCAAATAATAATCTTGTGAATAAGTATGATTTCTATATAAGCTATGAAGAAAGAAAACACTGATAGGTAAATTTATTGACATGGATAAACCAGTAAGTAGGAACTTTATCAATATTATTGATACTTTCAAAGAATGAGCTTTTGGTTTTGTTTTTGTCATGAAATTACTATTTTTAATTTGATGATATCTATCTTTATTCTTTCTCTCCTTTTTCTTAATTTGCATTAAATTTGCTTTTTATTTTTCTAATTACTTAAGGTGAAAGTGTAGATCACTGATTTTAAACCAGGGATTGAAATACTAAGACCTTCAGGACAAATTTGAGCCATGCCTTTTTTTCCCTATGACCCTTGAGATAAGAATGGATTGTATATTTTTAAAGAATTTTAAAAAACACATAAACAAACAAACAAGTAAACAAAGGAGAATATGTGACAGAGATTATAGGTGGACCACAAAGCCTAAAATATTTACTATCAGACCCTCTACAGAAAAAAATGTGCCAATCTCTGGTTTAGATCACTTACATTTCATGTAATTATCATATTGCTGATATGAAATCTACTGTCTTTCTATTTTTTTTTTAATGCATCTCAGATACACTTAGTTATTTTTATCCTCTTTCCCTGCCATCTTTTGGTCTGAGTATTTTTATGCTTCCATTTTACCTTCATAAACTATAGCTATAACACTTGGGTTTAATTTTTAGTTATTGCCCTACGGTTAATAATACATGTATTTATTTATCACATTTCCCTTCCAAATAATACTTCACACACACAAATAAATTTTTACAAAAATTTTACAAAAGTAAAATTTCACCCCTCCTGTCCTTTGCCTATTGTGGTGATATATTGCATTTCATCATACTAGGAAACACACAATAAATTGTCATTATTTTTGCTTTAAACTATCAGTTAATTTTAAAATAGGTTAAAAATAAAAAGTATTTTATGTTTGCCTATAAACTTACCAATTCTCTCACTCTTCACTCATTTGTATAGATACAAATTTCCATCTGGTATCATTTCTCTTATTCCTGAAGAACTTTCTTTAACATTTCCTTTAGTAAAGGTCTGATTTCAATTAATTCTCTCAACTATTTTGTCCAAACTCTCTTTGTGTTCTTCATTTTTGTAATATTTTTACTAGCCAATATTTCTAGGTTCACATTTATTTCTTTGCATTATTTTTAAAATGTTCCATTGTGTTCTGAATTGCATAATTTCAGATGAGAAATTTGCTGTAATTCTTAGTTTCTTGGCTCAAAAAGTGTTCTTACAGTGGAGACTTTTAAATTTTCTCTGTATCAAAGCTTTTTAACAATTTTATTATAATGCAACTAAATGTAATTGTTTTATATTGCTTTTACTTTGATTTCATTGAACTTTGTGTGTCTGTGGATTTTTAGTTATTATATTTGGATAAATATTTTTTATCTCCAATTTTTTTTCTATCCACCTGTGCTCTGTTTTTCTGGGGCTGCTTGGTACTTTTTCAGATGTCATTGAGTCACTACCCACTTTATGTTCAGTCTTTATTCTCTCTATGCTTCATTTTGGAATGCTTCAAAAAGTACAACTTCACTTAAGTTAACTTCACAAAGTCAAGTTCACTGATTTTCTTCTTCTTCAGTATCTAATCTAATATTAAATACTTCCAGTGTACCTTTTATTTCAGATTTTTTTCATTAAATGTTTCATGGTTTTTTCTACATTCAGTGTTTTTTAACCATTTTTAACTGAAATATAGTTAATTTACAATGTTGTGCTTATTTCAGGTGTACAGCAAAGTGATTCAGTTATATATATATATATATATATATATATATATATATATATATATATATATATATTCTTTTTTAGAATCTTTTCCATTATAGGTTGTCACAAGATATTGAAATAGTTTCCTGTGCTATATAGTAGGTCCTTGTTATTTACATATTTTATATATAGTAGTGTGTATATATGTTAATCCCAAACTCCTAATTTATCTCTCCCCACCCCCACCTGCTATCCCCTTTGATAACCATAAATGTTTTCTATGTCTGTGAGTCTGTCTATTTTGTAAATAAGTTCATTTGTATCATTTTTTTAGATTCCACATATAAGTGATATCATATGATCTAAGTTCAGTCTTTATTTCTGAAATAATTTTCATCTTTGTAATTCATTACTGAGATTTGTCAGTTTTCATTCTGTATCCACTTATTGATAATTGTAACATTTTAAAGATTTTTAAGTCAATTTAGATTAATATCTGTATTTTTATTTCTTTTATTTTGTTTACTTTTCATAATGTGTATCTTACAGATTTCTGAAGGAAATTGTCTCTATATTTGTTTTACTTTTTATTTGAATATTTTAAATATTTTAATTTGCTTTCCTTTCAAATGTTTCATCTCTTTTAAACATTTCTTTAATCATATTTAAAAATTTTAGGTCACATATTCCATCTGCTTTTTGAATATGGATTATTCTTCTTGCTGCTTAGAATATCAATATGTTCAGTTTTCTAGTTTTTAAAAAAAATATTTATAGAGATTTAAATGTTGTGCCTTTTAAGGTCCTATGGTCAAACTACAGGCATACCTTGGAGATATTGCATGTTTGGTCTCAAACCACTGCAATAAAGAGAATATTGCAATAAAGTGAGTCACATAAATATTTTGGTTTCCCAGTGCATAAAAAAGTTACGTTTACACAATAAAGTAGTCTACTAAGTGTGCAATAGCATTATGTGTGAAAAAACAATGTATACACCTTAATTAAAAAATACATTATTGCTAAAAAGTGCTATCCATCATCTGAGCCTTCAGCAAGTCATAATCTTTTTGCTGGTGGACGGTCTTGCTTCAATGTTGATGGCTACTGACTGATCAGGTTTGCTCAAGGTTAGGGTGGCTGTGACAATTCCTTAAAATAAAACAACTATAAAATTTGCCTCAATTATCTCTTCCTTTCATGAACAATTTCTCTGTAGCATGCAATGCTGTTTGATAACAATTTACCCACAGCAGAACTTCTTTCAAGCCCTGCTGCTGTTTTATCAACTAAGTTCATGGATGTGGTTTTTAGCACCCCCAAATAATTACAATAGGAACATCAAAAATCACTGATCACAGATCACCATCACAAATATAATAATAATAATAAAAAGTTGAAATAGTGTGAGAATTACCAAAATGTGACATAGAGACATGAAGTGAGCAAATACTGTTGGAAAAATGGTGCTGATAGACTTGCTTGCTGCAGGGTTGCCACAAACCTTCAATTTGTAAAAACCACAATATCTGCAAAGTGCAATAAAGTGAAGCACAATAAAGTAAGGTATGCCTCTACATGGCCTCTGTGGGTTAGTAAGGAGATTTATGAATGAAATTGTCTCTAAAGGACAGTATAATCTTTGTTAGTCTCTAATGGGTTAATCTTTGTTAATTTAAACCCATTGATTTGAATAAGGCTTTCTCAGAATTACACAGCATCACCAATTTTCTACCCATTACTTCTCCATGTCTGAGTTTTTAATTCTCACTCTTTATTGTTGGCATTTTATTTCTAAATAGTTTGTTCAAAGGTCCCAATATTCTTGATGAGTTTTATCTCAGGGAGTTGTACACCTTGCTCAACCAGTTTTCGGCTTGAAAACCATCATGGTCCTGTTAGAGCAACTTCTTTACACATATGTTGTTTGGTTGGAATCCACCATTAAAAAGTTGTTTTGTTATACTTTTCTTTCCTTCTTTCTTTTTGCCTCCATTTTGTTTCATTTTAAGTTATTCATTTTCTTTCACTTCGTGTATTTTTCCAATTTGAAAATGCTATTTATTGGCTTTATATTTGAATGATGATGTGTTTGACACTTTCTTTCCCTCAAAACTTGTCTTCCAAGTTTGAATAATTCTGTTCTATCAACAGTATTTTATCCATACTTGCTTTCAAATTTTCCTGAAATTCATGTCACTTTAAATTTGTGTATTCATGTCTTCCTTTATGCTGTGGTGGAATTACGTAATTTTGATTTAAAAACCTATATTGTGCATGTACTACTGTTTTAAATATGAAACATTATTTATTAAACATGATGATTGCTTTTGAAAGTGAGCTTCTGAGAACAAGTCCTCTCAAATTTGACTAAAGAACTTATGTGCAAATAGTATCAAGAATTCTCAGCGGCAAGTGGTTAGTTATGATAAAACAGATATCACAAGCTAAGACAGCAATCATATCTAAATCTGTACTCTTGGGTTGAATTGAAGAAGGAAGACTCAGATACAATTTACTCTTAAGATCCAAAGGATGTGGGAGAAAATCTGTTTAGTTAGTAATATTTGACAGGCCTTGCCTAGAACTTTTCCATTTCTGTACACAGGTTATTTAGCTTCATTATCCTCTTTTTCACTTGTAGCCTTTTTAATCCTTTTTGTGCCTTTTCAAAATCACATGGAATCTTTTCTTCCTCTCCTAGATCCTTTGAGAACGTGTTAAATGGTTAATATTTTAATTAGCAATAAAATGTCATTGAGAAAAATCCAACTGGATAATTACTTACCAAATACTTAAAAAAATACTACCAGTTATTATCATTATGGACAATCCTTGTGCTAGGAACTTGACATACTTTATTTTATTAAACTTTACATAACTCTTACAGCTATTAATATCTCCAATCTAAGAAGGAGAAACCTGGCTCAGGTAATGAAGTAACTTACAAAGTCTCTTACATCTAATGAACAGCTAACTTTGTATTCAAAATCAAATTTACCTGGTTGCAAATATTATGCTCTTTTCATTATGCAATGTTATCTTCCAAAGAGGAACAGGACATGGTTTTTTTCTTCAAAGAGGTTTCCCTCTATTAGAGCATTACCAAAGCAATAGAAAGGATTATGACAATTTTAAAATATATAAAGTCATAACATACTAGTCTTAAGCACTTCACCTGTCAGTGTGCTGACCCTTGATTCTGACCCTTGGTTTTCCACATTCTATAGCTGAAGCTCTTAATAAACATTTCACACTTATGACTTATTTTTGATGTTTGCTCCTCTTTAGAGCATCCTATGATTTTCCTGAGGGTGCTTCTTTCATAATATTTATAAATTATAACACAAATAACACATAAAATATACAATTGAATAAGTTTCTTTAGCAGTTCAGATATTGATTGATAAAAAATTGCATCGTTTTTCACAGGACAAGTGAAGCAGTATAATGGAGAGTTTTCTGGTGAAAATTTTTTATTTTATGTTTTATTTTTAAATACTTAAATCAGTGCTATGGAGTCATTGGGAGTTTAGTAAAAAACATCACCAGGGAGTCAAAAAAATTTTAAACAAGGGAGTGACTTGATGGATTTGAATTAGAAGGATTGGCGGAGAGAAGGAGGGATTGGATGGAGGGCAGACTGTAGGCAGAGGAGATATCCTAGCAACAAATGTTCTGGAGAGAGATGAAGAATGCCCAAGGTAAAAATGTGGTGAGGATTTAGAAGAGGGGGCACATGCGGTAAATGGTAAGAGGGTAGAAATGACAACACTTGGTAATAAATTAGATCAGCAGTTCTCAAGTCCTGTGCGTGTGTGTGTGTGTGTGTGTGTGTTCGGTGAATTTGTTGAATTAAAACTGGTTAAGAAGCAAGTAAAAATTGTACAATTCACATAATGTGCAGCTAACTTTTAAAAAAATTTTGCAGCCTTCAAAAAATGAAGCTACTCACAGGGGTGCCAGCATCCTATTTAACAGATGCCTCTGAGGTGTGATGGGGAGGAAAGTTTGAGAACAGCTTGATCACATCTAGTGGGAGATGGAAAGCCAGATATCCAAGATGATTCTGTAGTTTCCAACTTCAGTGCCCAGACTACATGGCTAACATCTACCAATATAAGAAGAATAGAGGAGAAATAAGTTGGTGGGGTGGAGATTGAGTTTCTACTCCTAGAATTAGCAACTTGAATAGTTAATGGATATATGAATAAAAGAGCCAATTCATATAGAACCCTTCCAGCTGTTAGATTTGTATTATTTTCTTCTGACAAACAGGATGCTCTCTTCTACATAACATAAGAGGCTTCTGAGAAGATGATACTTTAAAATCTTTGTGACTCTTTCCTAAGCCCTTTATCACTGGGCTTGTAAACCTACTTTATAATGTCATTTTCTTTTGGAGATATTTACTATTTGTCAATTACATGATATACGATTCTTCCATGTTGCTTCTTCAGCAGTATAATGCCATAATTGTTAAATTACAATTGCAAATTGCCTAATTTTCCTGATTATTTTATAAGTAATCTTTTTTATCCTATATAGTGTGTTAAAGTAGTACCTCTTGTGGGTGTAAGGAACAAGTAGTTTTCTCTCTGGAACTTTAGAAAATTTGGAAATGTGCATCAAGGAATATTTTCAAGTATTTTTCTAAAACTGCTTAAAAATGATGCCTCAGGTTATTTTTTTCACTAAGACTGAGTTCTGCCTTAATATGAATTTCCAAAATACATAGTAAAGGCAATGGACAAGAACTAGTGAGGAAGGTTAAAAACCATCATGTGAGTTGTTATCAACTTGATTAGCTCGGATTGACTTTCTTCTATGTGCACACTTACATTTTCTACATTACCAACCGCTGGGATATTAAAAAATTCAGATTTTTAAAACATAAAGAAAATGTAGAATAGGGAATATAGATATTGAGTGTAAGGAAATGTGCTGTGAGAATTTTAATTATTGAAGAGAAGACAAAGAAAATACAACGTCTTCCTACTGAAGTTACATCAACCATGGTTCTCAGATTTCAAAGACACCTTAGTAACTTACCAGTCTCTTTCCATTTAAGAGAACAGAAAATTGAGACATAAGAAAATTTATGCTGAGAAATCATCCTTTTTAGCTAAAATGTTTCACTTGCGGCCGTATGTCATCCTGCTTGGATGCACTGAGATCATACAGAACTGAGTGAGACCCCAGCTCTGCTATTTACTTGGTGCCCAGACCAAGAACCTTATTACTCTGTTTCAAATTCGTGCTTTGGAAGTATTTTTTTCCTAAAATGTAAGTGAAAAATGTACACAGAGCGCCAATAAGTATAGTAAGACCTTGGTTTATGAGAGCTATTACTAGTATTACTGTTTATTTTCTTCAGGATTTGGGAAAGTTAGAAGTTAAAAGAAAGCAGTTTTGATGTAAGCTTGATAATTGGATCAAAGAATGACACATTTTTTGCATATGATAGAATTGCCTAGATCTGGGTGATTTGGAAACCTTCAAGAAGGATTATAGATAAAGATAGTATTTGGTCTATACAGATTTTAAATTATAATCATTTTTTTAGTTTATTTGCTGCTCCTATTGACTAAAGCCTCCTTGATGACAGGGACTATGTTCTGGTCCTCTTTAGAAGGTAATGCTGTGTAGAGGCTCTAACATAGAATTTGCACATAGCTAGCACCCCTCTCTCTCCAGTTCATTGATGGGGTGCCTTTCTCTTTGGATAGTAATAAAATCTACTACTAAGGAAGAATATGCTTTCAAACACATACATTGAAATTTTGGTTTCTCTTTATCAGCTCAGTATCCAATACAAAAATTCATTATATTTTCTGACTTTCTATACTGTACTATTTTGGAAGTAATTCAGCAAACTCTAGTCACAGCCTTTACATACACTAACATGGATAGTGAGGGTATCTCTCCATCATAGAGGAGCTAAGTCACTTACTAATTCTCCTTCTTACACAGGAATCAGGAGCAGAGAGGGAGTGCTGGAGAGAAGGCTGAATGGGCCCTGGGATGTCTTCTATCTAAAATGAAACCAATTATGGGGACATTACAGCCACTTAAAAAAATTTTTTTAGGGTGGGTTTGTGTTTTTCAGAGGGTAAGAGACACAGCAGTAGCTATAGCTTTCATAAACACTGGAAAAATAGCACAGAACAGCAAAAATCAATAGTAATAGTTTATTCATAAGGCAAACAGTATAATTAGTTGAGAGACACTTTCTGTATATCACAAATTTCATGTTCCACTGAGGACTGGCAGATTATTTGCACAGAAATTTTAGTCAGCAGATTCTCTTTCCATGAAAAGTTGTCAAAGAGACAAACACTTCTTAAATGTCCTCTTCTTGTCAATTACTTCTCAAATTAAATTGTTGATAAAGTGTCAATATAAATGCATTATTAATTAATTCTTAATGTATTGTTATGAATATGTCTCCTGGTTACATATTTTCATATTCCTTTTCCTACTTCTTAAAGAATGTCCTTGCACTACAGAGAATTTTCAACCAATTTTTAAGTATCTATTAGCCCATAGGGTGTACTTCAGTCAGTTTATCCTTCTTAAAAAAACAATAAATCACAAGTTAAATGAAGCTGTAAACATCTTTGAAGTACAAATGATATGTGGAAAGTAAATGAAATGGAGAATACTTGCAAGTGAAATATGGGAAGTCTAAGAGATTAAAAGGTAAAAGCCAGAATTATTTATGGCCATCGTCCTGGGTAAGCCTTAGAATCGCATCCTGGAAACATCAAGTTCGTGTTACCATCTGGCCCTGTATCTGAAAAGACATCCCTGTCTTGATGTAGTCTGCAGACATATCATCATCAAAACCTGAAAGCACTTAATGGCAGTAAGTCACTACATTTGCAGATCATTAAAAAAGATGGAATCTTACTTAACATCTAGATTACATCTGCTTAGTTTCGGAAGGTCTTACTGCAGGGTTACAGGAGGAATAAGCATCTGGTTACATCCAATAAACTCTGTACCTTATGGCTGATTCTGAAGGCATCTGGTTCTACTATATTTGCTCAAAACTCTGCTTTATTTTCAAGAAATGATTGTTTATATTGGTTCCCTTGTAGCCCATGGTGATGGTTTAAAAGGTGTTATGTTATTTTTGTTTACTTGAGTAGATATTTATGCATACACTCTTTGGCTTCAGGTATTTTCATTTTATTGTTAGAAATTTGGTATGCATACGCAGAGAAATGCTGATGAGTCACTGCACTTATCTATTGCTCAGAGAGATGATTATGTGTCGTAAACCTAGATATTAAAACACAGCTAGAAGAGTCCATTCTTTTGGGCTTGATCCCTGCATGTTTTTCCTACCTGCAAATAAAACAGGCAGCAGAAGGGAGTCAGATTAATAACCCCTTACATATTATATTTTCTTATATCATTGTTACGCCATCAAGTAGAACAAGAACTCGATGCAATTGCTTATATTTATTGCATCCTCACTCTGTGCCAGACAGCTCTCTAAATGTTGTACGTGAATCAATGCATTTGATCCTCACAACACCCTATGAGGTAAATACTGGTATTATCCTGATTTTGAAGATGAGATAACTAAAGTACACAGAGTATAATAATTTACTCAACATCACACAGTTGGTAAGTGGTAGAGCTGAGATTCATGCCTAGGAAGTTTGGCACTAGAATCCATATGGTTAGCTACCATGCTATGCTGTCTCTCAGTATAACTTGACACCTGAAAGGGCAGAATGATTTATTTTGAAGGAATGAATGCTCATTTTGAAGAAATTTGTGAGAATTGTCCATCCAAGTCAATTATTACAAAACTTGTCTGATTTATAGAACATTGTAAAATACAGGGATTGGTAAATCTGAGAACAGGTTCTGGGAAAAAAAGGAGAAAAGAAACCATGCAAATGTTTTTAAAAAGGCTGTAAAAATTTGTAGTAAATACTACAATCATATACATTAATTGAGATTGCTTGTTTTCTATTAAAAATTTCAATATCAAATTGATATAACAGAATTATAAAAAGTAGCAGACAATAACTCATGGAAAATTTTTCAAAAATATGAAAATACTACAACAAAAGCCACAATGTGTTTACATGTTCACTGCTGAAATCTTCCAAAGTTTGAAGAGGAATATAATTATCAAGTTACATTATCTGTTCTAGGTCACAAAAACAATGTGATATGAGCAAATTCATCACATAAAGTTAATATTATCTTAATCCCAAGCTCAGTGATAATTAAAAATAGAAAACTCTATACCAATTTCACACATGCACAGAACAAAAATTTTAAACAGAAATTCTAACAACTACAATTAAACGTGATTCAATATCACCAAAAAGGATTGGATCCAAGAATGCAAATAAAGGTGAGCTAATGAGATATATTAATTACTAGGTCAAAAAATTATAGTATCAGTTTAACATATGGTCAAAGTAATAATTTAAATGACTCATCTCAAGCTTTAAATCTGAATTTAACTGTATTAGAGGATGATTCTTATTTAATAAAATATTTTAAATCAAAAATTTAAAAACTCCTTATATTCAGGAAAAATGATTTCTGCTTTACCATTATTATTTAGTATAATTTGGAAATTTTGGTCTGGTCAATGATATAAGTAAGAAAAAATCAGTAGTAATAAATAATGGAAAAGGAGATATAACTATATTATGTAGAGATGAGGTTATTTTATCCCTAAGAACTCCAAAAGGCATCAGATTAGATTTAACCCACGTTTAGCAACACAGTGGGTAATTTTATCAAAGTCAGTATGCTAAGTGACTACCATAGATAGTGGGCAAGCAAAGATGTGAGAAATCCACATCATATTGCAATGCTTAGAGAAGGCTTCCTGCAGAAGATTACCAGGAAATTTGAAGGGACACAAGAATGAGCTAGTTGAACCCACAAAGGAGGGCCTTCTGAGTAAAGAGAGTACAAGTGAAACTTGGCATTTGATTGAATCTCTTTCTTTTTTTTTTTTTTTTTTGAGGTTTTTGTATTGTAATACTGCTCTCCTTTCTCTGACTTTCCTTTGATAGTGTCTCTTATTTGTTCTTACACGTGAAACAGTTTACCAAATTCTGCACGCAGCTGTTATCCCAATACTGCTAAACCCTATATTAAATTATTTGGAATTAATAAATATATTTAGTTTGTAATTAAAGTTTTTGAGACACTGTAAATTTCTCTGAATGTAAGTTCAAATAAGGTTTTATATTTCTTCACTTTCATGGCTATGAGTGGACAAGGGCAACTCAGTCATTCTTGGAGTGGTTTCAACTTCATTTTGTTACTCCTGGGTAAAATTTCTCCATTTTGTTTCCTGTCTGTGACATAGTAAGGCGTGAATAGACTGAAGACACCTAAACGATTCTTGTTGTTTGTCTTTTCCACTTTTTGTAATTGAATCCAGTGCTACTCTGAGCAACTTTTTTTCCCCCATCACTTTCTGGCAAAGAGCAATTTATGAAATAACAGAAAACTAACTTCTATAAGTAAAAAGTGTGTGCACACGTGTATGTGTGTGTGTGCATATGTGTGTATTTTAGCAATCCAATTCAATCAAGAAAAGAGACAGTCTGGGAACCATGAAAAGAAATCCAAGTACCAAGGAAGGCTTGCAACAGTTTTTACCACTATAGTATTTGTATTGGGCCAAATGGGCGTTATAGACTGAATATTTGTGTCCCTCATGAATTCTTATGTTGACTCCCTAACCCCCAATGTAACCATATTTGGAGATAGGGTGTGTGAGGAGGTGATGAAGGTTAAATGAGGTTATAAGAATGGGGCTCTAATCTTTTAACGGGAACAGACACCAGAACTCTCTTTCCTTACTGTGTAAGGAAAATGCTAGAAGGCAGCCTTCTGCAAGGCAGGAAGAAAGCTCTCACCAGGAACCAAATTGGTTGGCACCTTGATCTTGGACTTAGACTCTAGGACTGTCAAAAATTAATTTCTAGTATTTAAGCACCCAGTTTATGGTATTTTGCTATGGCAGCCCAAGCACTCATACAGATTTTGGTACTGTGGTGTACTGCTGTAACAAATACCTAAAAATGTGAAAGTGGCTTTGAAACTGGGTGATGAGTAGAGACTGAAGGGATCTGAAGTGCATGATGGTAGAGAAAGCCAAGATTGCTGTAAAAGGACTGTTTGTGGAAATATAGACATTCAAAGTGATGAGGGCTCAGAAAGAAAAGAAGAGAGTCAGAGAGATATTCTTCTTCTTAGAGAGTACATAAATAATCATGAGCAGAATGTTGGTAGAAAATATGGATGTTAAAGTCCAGTTTGGTGAGGTTTCAGATGAAAATGAGGAACACGTTGGAAACTGGAGGAAAGGTGATACTTGTTACAAAGGGGAAAGAACTTGGCTGAATTGTGTTCATGCTCTACGATTCTGTGGAAGGTAGAACTTTTGAGTGGCAAAACTGGATGTTTAGCAGAGGAGCTTTTTAAGCAAATTATTGAAGGTGTGGTTTGGGACCCTCTTACTATTTATAACAAAATGTGAGAAGATAGAGATGAGTTGAAGAAGAAACTGCTAAGCAAAAGGGAACAAGACTTGAAGATTTAAAAAATTCTCAGCTTATCCATATTGCAAAAAATTGAAAAAGCTTGTTCTGAAGAGAAGGCTAAGGGTGTGTTTAAACAGCAATTTGATAAAGAAATCATGAGTAAGACTCACGGACTCAATCAGCCATCTTAGCAGAGGCCAAGAGTAGAGATGGGATTTTATCATCTCTGTCAGCTGGCACCAAAGGAAACAGCGAAGATGGTGGGGACTGAAGGAGAGCTGTGAACATACACTATCTTTCAAGAATGACCCTGAAGTCCAATCAGAGATCATCAGGACTGTCATTCCCATCACAGGCCCGGAGGACAAGGCTTCCTCTTCCTAGGTTTCAGAAACCCGAGCCCTTGCAGAGATCTATGTGCGTTAGACCACCCCACAGAGCAAAGGGGCGAGGGCACCTAGTCAAGCTGTAGGGGTGATGCAGCTACCCCAGTGGGCTTGGAGGGCAGAACATTGGTCCAAAAAGGATTATTCACCAGCCTTAAGATCTAATGGTATTCGCTTTGCTAGGTTTTGGACTTGCTTGGAACCCATCACTCCTTCCTTCATTTCTATTTCTCCCTTTTGGAATTGGAATGTCTATCTTATTCCTGTACCATCATTGTGCACATGTGCACATAATTTTGGTTTGGTTTCACAGGTTCACAGCTGGAGAGGAATTTTCCCTCAGGATGAATCATACCTCCAGTCTCACCCATATTTGGTGTAGTTGATATTTCGATGAAACTTTGGGCTTTAGACTTTAGAGTTGATACTGGAATGAGTTAAGTCTTTGGAGATTGTTGGGATGGAATGAATCTATTCTTCATGTGAGAAGGACACAAATTTCAGATGTCAGGGGTGGAATGTTATGGACTGTGTCCCATCAGATTCTTAGATTGAAGCCCTAGGCCCCAAAGTGATGATATTAGGAACCGGAGCCTTTGGGATATACTTAGGGTTAGGTGAGGTCAAGAGGGTAGAGCCCTCATGATGAGAGTAGTGTCCTTATAAAACAAGAAGAGACACCAAAGCTTCCTCTCTCTGCCAAGTGTGGATACAGCAAGAAGACAGCCATCTGCAAGCCAGGAAGAGGGCCTTCACCAATAACCAAATCTTCTGGCACCTTGATCTTGAACCTCCAGAACTATGATAAATAGATGTCAGCTCTTTGAATCTATTGCATTTTGTTATAGTAACCTGAGCTAAGATGCCCATCTACAAATTTCAATGGGCAGAAATGAATCCACTGATGGTTAGACCTGAGATTATGGAAATGATAAGGCTTAAGCTGTAAAACGAGTCGCCAAGTTTCCAAAAAGTCCTGAAGAACACATTTGGATAAGCAGGGGATTATTCCATGTGAACTCTCTAATAAGATTTCATTTGGCATTTAAGATTAGCAGTAACCAGGCTTTTAGGCCCTGGAAAGAACTTTAATTCTTACTTTTCTTAGATGGAAACCCATTTAAGCATTCGAGCAAAGAAGTGGCATCAACTTTTTCATGCTTTTCTTTAGAAACATTATCATGGCTGGAAGTGCAATATCTAGTAAAGTGGCAGGAATGAAGCAGGGAATATTTCCTTAAAGTAATTGTGGACGATTCAGGCACCATGACTGGTATATAAATATCTATTTCAATTACATAGGAATGTTTTGGGTTTTTTTAATTAATCAATTTATTTTTGGCTGTGTTGGATCTTCGTTGCTGTGCTTTCTCTAGGTGCAGCGAGAGGGGGCTACTCTTCATTGTGGTGTGCAGACTTCTCATTGCGGTGGCTTCTCTTGTTGCAGAGCACGGGGTCTAGGCGTGCGGGCTTCAGAAGTTGTGGCATGTGGGCTCAGTAGTTGTGGCGCATGGGCTTAGTTGCTCTGCAGCATGTGGGATCTTCCTGGACCAGGGCTGGAACCTGTGTCGCCTGCATTGGCAGTTGGATTCTTAACCACTGTGCCACCAGGGAAGTCCACATAGGAATGCTGATCAAATCCAGCATACCCAGTGAAACAACCTCCTATATGTAATATTTATAGACTAAAGAAAAAAGTTCCTGAGTTTTATAAATGTCTACTTTAGAAGGCTATCAATGAGCTCAGGAAACTTACATATTCATAGAGTACTTCCGTGTATCTTTATAAAGTTCAAAAATTACCAGTGCTCTCTCCAGTTAGTTCCTTTTACAAAGAGTTCTGTGTGCTCTAAAAGTATGACCTATTCATTTCATACTCATTAAAAAATCAATTTTTTAGAGCAAATGCTGCAAATGAATATTTAATTCAGTTGCAATTAAGAATGTGTATTTATAGAACATTTCTTATTAATTAACACAAACCAGAATGGCTAAACATAGAAAAGTTTGACCTTCTACTATAACCATTCATTTGGCTCAGCATGATTTTCAAAAGCAGGGGAGCTGGATCCAACCTGATCATGTCTCCCTCTGTAAACATGTCTATTCCTAATGAGGTTCCACTCCCCAGGTGGTCTGCGGAGGTTCAGTTCTTTGCATTTCTCTGCAAAGGGTCAGACACCTAAATCTACAGCTGATATTGAGAAAGATTTAATATCCAGAAGCCATCCCAATAAGCTTTTATAAAATGTCTTTCCATTACTACTCAAAATAAGCAAAAATGAGTGACTTTCCTCAAAATGAGGCCTTTAGTACAAACATGAAAATATATTTAGATATGCACTTGACCTCTAGCACTAGGAATCACAAATCAGAGGAAAAACTGCATACTAATTTAAGTAGGTCTTTATCACCTTTTTCTCCTTGGGCTTTTCTTCTAATTAAAAGCCAAGACTGACATCAAATAGTTGCAAACTATGTTGTAAAATCTTTACTAAACCAGTCAACTAATTTCTGAATGCACGTGTTCACTAAAGCCAGGTGAATAAAAACAGGTTCCAGCATGCTCCTGGAAGCTTAAGGAAATCACCTGTGTTCTTCTGCCTGGCCTTAACAGACAAAAAAAGAGATTATAAACATATTCTTCCCATGTTACACTAAGCCATACCTAAGCCACCAAGTCCCACACGTAGACTATGATGATTTCACACTTCATTTCAACCCTGTAAAAATAAACAACATGCCACATAAGCCACCAGCGTTGCTTATCATTTTGTTAAAATTGTAGTCATCTTCCTAAATATAGAGTCATGAAGTAATGAGGTAGTTTCATCTACTCTTTTATCACCACTGAACAATGTTTTCTGGGATGTAGAAATTGATATTTGTCAGTTATACACTGGCCTTGGGAAGATATATAATAGGGCCATAGTTACATTCTTATTAATATTATACACTAATGTTTTGAAAAGGTTGGCAGAGCATTGGTTCCTAATATTGCTAGAGCCAGTAAGTAGTTATTCATTGCAGATTTATCCCACAAAGTACTTATGTGACAACAAGCTGTTTTCTTAAATGTTAATTAAGGATCTTCTTAATTTATGAAACCCTGTGCTATTTCTGTGTAGCACTGAACTAGACCACTCATACTGCCAAATCAATTCCTCCGAATAAATCAGGTGTCAGTAATGATCATTTGCATTTCTGACAATGCAGGATAATTTAGAGAACATGTCTGAAGGCACCGTGCAGAATGGACAACCACAAAAGACCTCTTCCAACCTTATGATGACTGAGAAGATTTAGTAATATTATCTCTGGGTATGAGGAAACTTGCATTTCTGCTGGTAATTATTTTTTATGAGAATCAGTAGTACATCTTTCATTTATCCTATTACCCAGGGCGTATGCATTTTCAAATATATGAATGAATCATATAAAGGGGGGTCTTTTGGAATGTTATATAAGCATTTTATGATATATTTTTTCTTGGTGGGCACTAAAATGAATCTTTAGGGGAGGAATGAAGAGTCAGTCAAGTTTCTATCTTGGAAGACTCAAATAGGAACAATGGTTACTTATTTTCTGTAGGATTCTTGTTCAAAATTGTGGTAGGAAACATTTTTCTAATATCACAATGTGCCAACACTCTCTGCCTGGGGTGAGGTGTGTGTGTGTGATATAAATTGATTCAATGATATATTTTCGCTCCTAGTTTTTAAACTTTATATGGAAGGTGTGATGATTACACATAGAATAAATAGAAATGCAATCACATTTCACAACTTACTTAAAATGTTTTTGTATACTATAATGTTCTGTGGTCTATCCGATTTAAGGTAGTTGTATTTCCTTATATTTATATTTTCCTGTTAGTGAAAAGATTTTGAGGTTTCATTTGGCAGTCTTGGAGTTCTAGGTTCTATGCTTCTGTCACACGGGTTTGAACAGACAGTCCATGATTTCTCATTCTAATCAACGTCTAATGGAGACTAAAAAGTACTATTGGTACATTAAAACAAAACTTGGTTTTCCAAGTCTCAGTCAATTTTGTGTCCTTTGTGAATGTTTTGATGCTGTCTTTGAATTTCCCTTATAATTCTTGGCATTATTTTAAAATCATGACACAGTTTCACCACACTTTCCTGCATGAAGTATAATTTTCCCCTGAAATAGGGTCACGTAATTACCCACTGGTCAATTTCAAAATCCCTTCATATTCACCAATCTCCATACTATCAATAAAATCTTCATTTAGGAATATGAATTCTTTTTTTAAACCATGTTATTGAGGTAAGTTTGACATATGAAAAGCTGTACATATTTAATGTATACAACTTGATGAGTTTGGGGATAAGTATACACCCATGAAACCATCACCACCATCAAAGCTATAAACATACTTATCACCTCCAAATTTTTCTCCTGCTCATTATTATTATTGTTGTTGTTTTGTTTTGTGGTAAGAACACTTAACATAAAGCTTAGCAAATTTTAAGTATGCAATATAGTATTGTTAGCTACAGGCATTACTCTGTATAGTAGTTCTTTTAAATACGGAGGCTTTAAAATAATTTTTGTCATAAGGTTTTGGACATTTTTAGGGGCTAACATTTACATTATAGATGAGGAAAATGAGTTTGCTATCAAAATGTATGAAAATTAAATGAACATATAATTGTTTTGTTCTTCTATCTTTGGATATATCACAGCATTTTGGGGGTGGGCAAATTCTGTTTATTTATTGGGTTGTACCTTTTGTATCCTATTTTGTTACATAGAATAGCACTTTGAAAATGAATTTGGTCAAGGTAAAAATTCTGTAACTAAGGTGACAATAGACAGTTTGGTTTGGATATGTTTGAACAACAATAACAGCAATAATAATGTCAACTAGCATTTATTGAGGGATTACTAGTAATAGTGCTAAATAGATTACAAACATTCGCATTTAGTTCTTACAGCCCTACAAGATGAAGGCACAGATATGACCTCCGTTTCACAAATGAAGTTATTAAGACAGAAGTTAAGTGATATGACTCAATGGACTCGGCAAGTGGTAGAACCAAGAAGCAAACCAGGACACATTATTTTTTGGTTTTTTTAATTGAAGTATAGTTGATTTACAATGTTGTAAAGGACCCATTCTTGCACTCTAACCTTTAGAGAATCTTCTTTCCATTTGATTTTTAACTTCTAGGTTGTCATGTTATTTTATAGAACAGGAATACAAAGACTCCAAATTTTTATTGCTTTTTTTAAAACAGAAAATGAATAAAAAGAGATGAAAAATATTATAGTGCAGAAACGTGCCTACTTTACAAACAGCCAGCTATGGCATAGTAACCAAATACCAGACTTAGAGTAGAAAGGCTAATTTAAATACTCACTATAACCCTTATTAAAGACATCTTGAAATTTCTGAGAATTCTGCTTTCTTTTTCTGTAAAGAAGTGGTAATAATTGTTACTTTATGGGTTTTTGAAAATACCATATTGAATGTATATATTAAAGGAAGCTTTTTATAAATGTGAGAAAACCATGATGTCTTATGAATGAACTCATTGTCTAATGATATCTGTGTCTTATCTAAGACTGATATTAGACAATTGACTTGACCTATCTTCCCTGTCTTCCTGTTACACATGAGCACTTAAGTGATGTCTACATTGGGTTAGAATGTGTTCTGGGTGATTTTGCCAAAACAACTTCATTCTCTGCCATCATCTCCCCTCCTGTGTCCTCTGGTAATAGTGGTGTGTACTTGGAAGAAACTGCAACAAATAATTTAAGTGAAAATTTAGCTCAAACCTCTTTTTTGTTTTCTAACATCTTTATTGGAGTATAATTACTTTACATTGTTGTCTTAGTTTCTGCTGTAAAACAAAGTGAATCAGCTATATGCATACGTATATCCCCATATCCCCTCCCTCTTGCGTCTCCCTCCCACTCTCCCTACCCCACCCCTCTAGGTGGTCACAGAGCACCAAGCTGATCTCCCTGTGCCTTGCAGCTGCTTCCCACTAGCTATCTATTTTACATTTGGTAGTGTATATATGTCAATGCTACTCTCTTACTTCGTCTCAGCTTACCCTTCCCCCTCTCCGAGTCCTCAAGTCCATTCTCTATGTCTGAGTGTTTATTCCTTTCCTGCCCCTAGGTTCATCAGAAACTTTTTTTTTTTTTTTTAGATTGAATGTATGTGTTAGCATTGTTAACATTGTTAATGTATGTGTTAACATTGTTTTTCTCTTTCTGACTTTCTTCACTCGGTATGACAGACTCTAGGTCCATCCACCTCACTACAAATAACTCAATTTCGTTTCTTCTTATAGCTGAGTAATATTCCATTGTATATATGTGCCACATCTTCTTTAACCATTCATCTGTCGATGGACACTTAGGTTGCTTCCATGTCCTGGCTATTGTAAACAGTGCTGCAATGAATACTGTGGTACATGACTCTTTTTGAATTATGGTTTTCTCAGGGTATATGCCCAATAATGGGATTGCTGGGTCATATGGGAGTTCTATTTTTAGTTTTTTAAGGAACCTCCATACTGTTCTCCATAGTGGCTGTGTCAATTTACATTCCCACCAACAGTGTAAGAGGGTTCCCTTTTCTCCACACCCTTCTCCAGCATTTATTGTTTGTAGATATTTTGATGATGGCCATTCTGACCTGTATGAGGTGATACTCATTGTAGTTTTGATTTGCATTTCTCTAATGATTAGTGATGTTGAGCATCCTTTCGTGTGTTTGTTGGCAAACTGTATATCTTCTTTGGAGAAATGTCTATTTAAGTCTTCTGACCATTTTTGGATTAGGTTTTTGTTTTATTGATATTGAGCTGCATGAGCTGCTTGTGTATTTTGGTGATTAATCCTTTGTCAGTTGCTTCATTTGCAAATATTTTCTCCCATTCTGAGGGTTATCTTCTCATTTTTTTTTTATGGTTTCCTTTGCTGTGCAAAAATTTTAAGTTTCATTTGGTCCCATTTCTTTATTTTTGTTTTTATTTCCATTTATCTAGGAGGTGGGTCAAAAAGGATCTTGCTGTGATTTATGTCAAAGAGTGATCTTCCTATGTTTTCCTCTAAGAGTTTAATAGTGTCTAACCTTACATTTAGGTTTTTAATCCATTTTGAGTTTATTTTTGTGTATGGTGTTAGGGAGTGTTCTAATTTCATTCTTTTACATGTAGCTGTCCAGTTTTCCCAGCACCACTTATTGAAGAGGCTGTCTTTTCTCCAATGTATACTCTTGCCTCCTTTATCAAAGATAGGTGACTATATGTGCATGGGTTTCTCTCTGGGCTTTCTCTCCTGTTCCATTGATCTATATTGCTGTTTTTGTGCCAGTACCACATTGTCTTGATTACTGTAGCTTTGTAGTATAGTCTGAAGTCCAGGAGTCTCATTCCTCCAGCTCCATTTTTCTTCCTCAAGATTGCTTTGGCTATTCGGGGTCTTTTGTGTTTCCATACAAATTGTGCAATTTTTTGTTCTAGTTCTGGGGAAAATGCCATTGGTAGTTTGATAGGGATTACATTGAATCTGTAGATTGCTTTGGGGAGTAGAGTCATTTGCACAATGTTGATTCTTCCAATTCAAGAACATAGTATATCTCTCCATCTCCTTGTATCATCTTTAATTTCTTTCATCAGTATCTTATAGTTTTCTGCATACAGGTCTTTTGTCTCCTTAGGTAGGTTTATTCCTAGGTATTTTATTCTTTTTGTTGCATTGGTAAGTGGGAATGTTTCCTTAATTTCTCTTTCAGATTTTTCATCATTAGTGTATAGGAATGCAAGAAATTTCTGTGCATTAATATTGTATCCTGCTACTTTACCAAATTCATTGATTAGCTCTAGTAGTTTTCTTGTAGCATTTTTAGGATTCTCTATGTATAGTATCATGTCATCTGCAAACAGTGACAGTTTTATTTCTTCTTTTCCGATTTGTATTCCTTTTATTTCTTTTCATTCTCTGATTGCTGTGGCTAAAACTTTCAAAAGTATGTTGAATAATAGTGATGAGAGTGGGCAACCTTGTCTTATTCCTGATCTTAGAGGAAATGCTTTCAGGTTTTCACCATTGAGAACGATGTTGGCTGTGGGTTTGTCATATATTGCCTTTATTATGTTGAGGTAAGTTCCCTCTATGCCTACTTTCTGCAGGGCTTTTATCATAACTGGGTGTTGAATTTTGTCAAAAGCTTTTTCTGCATCTATTGAGACTATCATATGGTTTTTATCCTTCAGTTTGATAATATGGTGTATCACACTGATTGATTTGTGTATATTGAAGAAGCCTTGCATTCCTGGGATAAACCCCACTTGATTATGGTGTATGATCCTTTTAATGTGCTGTTGGATTCTGTTTGCTAGTATTTTGTTGAGGATTTTTGCATCTATGTTCATCAGTGATATTGGCCTGCATTTTTCTTTCTTTGTGACATCTTGTCTGGTTTTAGTATCAGAGTGATGGTGGCCTCGTAGAATGAGTTTGGGAGTGTTCCTCCCTCTGCTATATTTTGGAAGAATTTGAGAAGGATAGGTGTTAGGTTTTCTATAAACGTTGGATAGACTTTGCCTGTGAACCCATCTGGTCCTGGGCTTTTGTTTGTTGGAAGATTTTTAATCACAGTCTCAATTTCAGCGCTTGTGATTGGTCTGTTTATATTTTCTTTTTCTTCCTGGTTCAGTCTCAGAAGGTTGTGCTTTTCTAAGAATCTGTCCATTTCTTCAGGTTATCCATTTTATTGGCATATAGTTGCTTGTAGTAATCTCTTATGATCCTTTGTATTTCTGCAGTGTCAGTAGTTACTTTTCCTTTTTCATTTCTAATTCTGTTGATATGAGTCTTCTCCCTTTTTTTCTTGATGAGTCTAGCTAGTGGTTTATCAATTTTATTTATCTTCTCAAAGGATCAGCTTTTTGTTTTATTGATCTTTGCTATTGTTTCCTTCATTTCTTTTTCATTTATTTCTGATCTAATCTTTAGGATTTCTTTCCTTCTGCTAACTTTGAGGGTTTTTTGTTCTTCTTTCTCTAATTGCTTTAGGTGCAAGGTTTGGTTGTTTATTTGAGATGTTTCTTGTTCCTTGAGGTAGGATTGCATTGCTGTAAACGTCCCTCTTAGAACTGCCTTTGCTGCATCCCATAGGTTTTGGGCCGTTGTTTTTTCATTGTCATTTGTTTCTAGGTAGTTTTTGATTTCTTCAGCGATCGTTTGGTTATTTAGTAGTGTATTGTTTAGCCTCCATGTGTTTGTATTTTTTACAGATTTTTTCCTGTAATTGATACCAAGTCTCATAGTGTTGTGGTCGGATGAGATACTTGATGCGATTTCAATTTTCTTAAATTTACCAAGGCTTGATTTGTGACCCAAGATATGGTCTATCCAGGAGAATGTTCCATGAGCACTTGAGAGGAGAGTGTTTTCTGTTGTTTTTGGTAGGAATGTCCCATAAATATCAATTAAGTCCATCTTGTTTAATGTGTCATTTAAAGCTTGTGTTTCCTTATTTATTTTCATTTTGGATGATCTGCCCATTGGTGAAAATGGGGTGTTAAAATCCCCTAATATGATTGTCTTACTGTCGATTTCCCTCTTTATGGCTGTTAGCATTTGCCTTATATATTGAGGTGCTCTTATGTTGGGTGCAAAAATATTTACAATTGTTATATCTTCTTCTTGGATTGGTCCCTTGAACATTATGTAGTGTCCTTCTTTGTCTCTTGTAATAGCCTTTATTTTAAAGTCTACTTTATCTGATATGAGAATTGTTACTCCAGCTTTCTTTTGATTTCCATTTGCATAGAATATCTTTTTCCATCCCCTTACTTTCAGTCTGTATGTGTCCCTAGGTCTGAAATGGGTCTCTTGTAGACAGCATATGTGTGGGTCTTATTTTTGCATCCATTCAGCCAGTCTACGTCTTTCGGTTGGAGCATTTAATCCATTTACATTTAAGGTAATTATCAATATGTATTTTCCTATTACCATTTTCTTAATTGTTTTGGGTTTGTTATTATAAGTCTTTTCCTTCTCTTGTTTTTCCTGCCTAGAGAAGTTCCTTTAGCATTTGTTGTAAAGCTGGTTTGGTGGTGCTGAATCCTCTTAACTTGTGCTTATCTGTAAAGGTTTTAATTTCTCCATCAAATCTGAATGAGATCCTTGCTGGGTAGAGTAATCTTGGTTTTAGATTTTTCCCTTTCATCACTTTATATATGTCTTGCCACTCCCTTCTGGCTTGCAGAGCTTCTGCTGAAAGATCAGCTGTTAACCTTATGGGGATTCCCTTGTATATTATTTGTTGCTTTTCCCTTGCTGTTTTCAACATATTTTCTTTGTATTTAATTTTTGATAGTTTGATTAATATGTGTCTTGGCGTGTTTCTCTTTGGGTCTATCCTGTGTGGTACTGTCTGTACTTCCTTGACTTGATTGACTATTTCCTTTCCCATGTTTGGGAAGTTTTCAACTATAATCTCTTCAAATATTTTCTCTGAACCTTTCTTTTTCTCTTCTTCTTCTGGGACCCCTATTATTTGAATGTTGGTGCATTTAATGTTGTTCCAGAGGTCTCTGAGACTGTCCTCAATTCTTTTCATTCTTTTTCCTTTATTCTGCTCCCTGGCAGTTATTTCCACCATTTTATCTTCCAGCTCACTTATCCGTTCTTCTGCCTCAGTTTTTCTGTTATTGATTCCTTCTATTTTCAATTTCAGTAATTGTGTCATTCATCACTGTTTGTTTGCTCTTTAGTTCTTCTAGATCTTTGTTAAATGTTTCTTGTATTTTCTCCATTGTTTCCAAGATTTTGGATCATCTTTACTATCATTACTCTGAATTCTTTTTCAGGTAGGTTGCCTATTTCTTCTTCATTTATTTGCTCTTGTAGGTTTTTCCCTTGCTCCTTCGTGTGTAACAAATTTTTTCATCATATCTTTTTTTTTTTTTTTTTTGATGGGTGGTGCTGTGTCTCTGTCTTATTGGTTGTTTGGCCTGAGACGTCCAGCACTGGAGTTTGCAGGCAGTTGGATAAAGCTGGGTCTTGGTGCTGAGATGAGGACCTCTGGGAGCCTCACTCTAATTGATATTCCCTGGGGTCTGAGGTTCTCTGTTAGTCCAGTTGTTTGAACTCAGAGCTCCCACTACAAGAGCTCGGGCCCAATGTCTGGCCTGGGAACCAAGATCCCACAAGATTTGTGGCACAGTGGAAAAAAAAAAAGAAACATAAAAAGGAACAAAGAAAGAAAAAAAGGAGTAGTACAATATAAAATAATAAAAAACAAAATAAAATTAGAAAGGTAAAAAATATATTAGGAAAAATAAAACTATTATTGAAACAACTGCAACAAGGTAAAATAAAACCACAACAGAAAAAAGAAAAAAAAAAGGGGGGGAGGGGGGCACTGGCAGAACAAGCCAAAAGGAGAGATCAGTAAGAACATATAATGAATAAAATAAAATTAGAAAAGTAAAAGATTTATTAGGAAAAATAAAAATATAGAAGAATCAACAACAATGAATCAACAAGGTAAAACAGAACCCAAATCTAAAAGAGGAACAAAGAAAAGAAAATTTAAAAAAAACCTTGGCTATGGGGGTTGAATTCAGGTGGGGGATGGAACTTAGGCAGGGGCAGAGTTTTGGGTGGGCGGAACCTAGGCGGATGGGGTGGTGACATTTGAGCATGGGGCGTGGCCTAGGCAGGGCAACGTTCAAGCATGGGGCAGGGCCCCTGCTTAGTACCTGCACAGAAGGGGAGAGGCAGCACATTGGAAGGAGGGCCTCTGGAGTGTGGAGTTCCGGAGTTTGGAGGTATGGCCCTGGCTGATGGTGTGTGGGTGGGGTTTAGGCCCAGCACATTGGTTGGGGTCCCTGGGTGTAGAGGTAGGGCCCTGGGTGGGGGTGTAGGTCGGGGCTTGGGCTCTGTGAGGCAGGAGGGAGACTCCGAGGGCAGACGATTAGGCCTGGGAGCCCAACAGGCTTCTCAGTGCCTAAGTGGACAGGGAAAGCACTGGCCTCATTCCCTTCCATTCCTTCGTGCCCCTCCCCCACCATCTCCCCTAGGGTCTCCCCCTCTCCGCTGGACCCCTAGTAGGTGGGTTCCGCTAGGTGTAGGAACTGCTCCCTCCCCCAGCCACCACTCAGGGGTGCCAGTCCTGGAGGTCCAGCCTTTACTTTTGCTCCCCCTTCCCTCCCTCCCACTCCCTCAGGACCCATGCAGCTGGAGGGGGTCTCTGTGGGCAGAGGATCAGGCCCGGGATCTCAGCAGGTTTCCGGGGGCCCAAGTAGGCAGGGGAAGCCTGGCCACACTCCCTTTTGATCCTCTGCCCTCCCAATGGTTCCCCAATTTCCCCCTTTAGGTGTGGGACCCCTTCCCCTCCCCCAGCTGCCCCTCAGGGCCGCCAGTCCCGCCCCACCTCCACTTGTCCTCCTCCTTCACTCCCCCCAAGCCCCACGTCCTACCCGGGCACTGGGGGGTTCCTCCCATTCCCTTAGGTGTCCATGGTCCCCCACCAGTGCCTGGGAGGTGTCCTAACTGTGAGGAGATGAGAATTCCACGTCCTCCTAGTATGGCATCTTGACTCCATCCCCCAAAAACCTTTTTTAATAGATGAAGAAATAGGTCTTGGGGGAAAAAAGTTACTTGCAGCAGATTTGATTAGTGGCAGAGTGAAGATTAAGCCCTGGTCCTGACAACCAGTCCAAGGGTTCTCTTTAAATACACTCTTCCTGGTTGGAGCACTGTCAGGCTATGAACAAGGAAGACATTAATTGGTCTTTACAAGATAATAATAATGAATTACTTGACAGGTCTTCTATAGAGGAAAGCAATGATCATTTATGAATTAAAAGGTGGTCTGTGATTACCTAAAATATCATAGAATCCCTTCTAGGGATTGACAAATATACAATAATATGTATAAAATAGATAACTAATAAGAACCTGCTGTATAAATAAATAAATAAATAAATAAATAAATAAATATAAATAAACGTATTCAACAAACATAATTGTGTCAGGCATTATTTTAGATGCTTAACTAGATGAAAGGAGGATGACAGTATAGGATGCTAATTCAAGGTGGGCTTTCATGTTTAAATTGGATCTGGGTTTTAGCTCTATTTCCAACATCAATTACCTGTGCAAACTTGATCATTATAATTAACTCCTTTAAATAGATCCTTATTGCATCTGTACATAACTGAGGACCTATTATAAATCAGGCATGTTTTCAGCATTCTTCATGTAGAAATTTATTTAATCCTACAATTGTGCATCATGGTATATATTTTCACCTTTGCTTTGCCGTTGAGAAAACTGAGGAGAAGACTGTTTAAGTAACTTACTCAAAATCACCCAGTCAATACATGGAAGACCTGGAAATTTAACCCAGGTATCTGTCTCTAGGACAGATTTTTAATCATTATATTATACTCTATCCTTGCACAGTTCTACCATTTAAAGATAGACTGAGATAATGCATGCAAAAGCACTTATACAACACATGTCTCATTTTGAGGGCTGTACCAGGTTTATTTATTATTGTTATATACTAAAGGCAATCTCACTAGGTCTTATGCATCACTGAAAGCCAGTTGAAAAGCATATAGGACAAGATGCATTCTACGTCTTAGCTTTTAGTATGACAGTGGCAATAATCTATGTTTTAAAGAGTAAATAGAGTAAACAAAACAAGATCTTTTTCCTAGTGGGTTTCTTTATTTCCTCTTCTGCCTTTTCTACCACCATTTCACTATTTATTAACACTTTCATAAGAGAGTGAACTAAGTCAGGGCACCTTCGTGAAAGCTGATAGTTAATTTGGCAGCACTTATGAAAGATATGGATTTAAAAGAAGGAGAACATGGACATGAAACATTGTTTAAAATTAGCCTTCAGAGTTTAAAGATTTTGATTACTCATATTACCTGTTTCCCTCGTGGCTATGTATAATAGAATCTCTATCTGTCTCTATTCCATTTCATTATTCTCAGGCAACTTGAACTATAACCTGTCAAAAATATCATATTATTTTCATGATTTCATGAATAGAAAATTAAGGTTCAGAAGATGCAAAAATCACCAAACCCATCTAAGCATTTTAGAAGCTCAGAAAACATTTAACTTTCTGTCTGTTTTATAGGCTTTCATTTTTAAAATGGTAGTTCTTTCCAGTGGCTACAGAATATTAATTTCCCCTAGTTTATGATGCATTTGAAAAGTGCCATGTTGCCCAAATGGTCTGGAAATATACGTGATGGTTGTAGGCTGTCATATTCCAATGGATAATGGTGCTGTTTTAGGATTTCAGTGTTCTGTTTATTGAAGATCAGTTTATTTGGAATAGGAGAAAAACTTTGTTAGATCCATCTTTTTTACTTTATTCCCCACTTTAAATATTTGTCAGAGATGGCTCATCTTACTAACTACAAAGCCATTGTCATCTCTATATATGCATTTGCAAATAAATAGTAAAGTTTTATAATATCCTCAACAGGAGTTCCCTATGGTTTCTATTGAAAACTAATTAGCTGAATTTAGATTTTCAATTAGTGCTACACTAGAACAACGCAAGAAACCACTAAACATTAAAAAAATACATGCTATTTATATAAAAGCTATTATTTCTTTTTTATGTTGGTTTCTAGGATAAGCTTGTTATAATATGGTTCTAAAAATTATGTTCTAGTTTAAAAAGTACTGCTGCACTCTGCAGTGGTTTCAGTAGAAAGAGAGGAATAATGGTACAAATTACCTCTCTTCCATATAGGGTTCTAACCTTTGTAATATATTAATGAAAATCACTAGTAAAGCAGAAAATAGATATCAGCTGTGCATCTAAATCTTGGGGCCATATTATGTTCAGATGTGCCTGCTGAAATATGACAGAGACCAGATATGGTTTTCTCTTACCCAAATAGTGACATAAGGAAGGGTTTCAGGCCTGATATATATTCTTATTTACAAGTGAGAGAGAGAATATGTGGTTCCTTCTTCTAGGAAGAGTGGAGAAGTCATGCTTTGATATGCCTCCCAGGGGGAAAGAGAAGTTCAAGAGAGTCAGTTGTGTATAAGCCAGTAATGTAAAGAATTAACCAGAAGATAAACTTGCAAAAACTTAAATTGGAGGGCTTATGATACCTGCTTTCAAGACTTATTATAATTTTAGAGTAAACAGTGTTGTATTGGCTTAAATGTAGACAAATAGATCAATGAATAAGGATAGGAATGAAAAATAGACCCTAATTACATGATCAATTGATATGTTTTTACAAAAGTTGCTAAAATGATTCAATGAGAATAAGAAAGTCTTTTAAACATATAGTATAGAAAAATTTAATATCTGTATAAAAATAAAATGATCATATTTTATATCAAAAACAAAAATTAATTTGAGATGGATCATAGACCTAAAAGTAAAGATTAAAGGAAATAAGCTTCTAGAAGGAGGGAAGGAAGTATCATCATGATCTTGGAATAGGCAAAGATTTTCTTTTGATGGAACATGGCTGCAGTACATATATTTGTTAAGGGGCTTCTATTCTGAATGTATAAATAACTCCTACAACACAATGATAAAAAAGACAATAACTGAATAAAAAGGCAATAGATATAAACAGGCACTACAAAAATAAAGAAATACAAATGATTTAAAAGCACACACAAAGATGCTCAAAGTGATCAGTCATCAGAGAATTCAAACTAAACCACATTGAGATACTCCTTTCCACCCACAAAAGTGGCTGAAATTTAAGTCCTGACAACACTAGGTGTTCCTGTATGTGGAGCAACTAGAACTCTTGTAAAATGCTGGTGAATGACAGATTGTACAACCACTTGGCAAGTCATTCTGGTAGTTTCTCATGTAGTTAAAAGTTGTTAGAAATGATGAAATACATCAGCCCTATGACTACCAATTCCATATCTAGGTATTTGCAAAAGAAAAACTAAAATATATTCAAGAAAAAACTTATGTAAGATTTTTACGGCATCTTTATGCATAATAGCCCCAAAGTGGAAACTACTCAAATGTTTGTCAAAAAAAAAAAAAAAAAAAGGATAAACATTATGTGAAGTTCATACAATGTAATTACATTTAGTGTCTTCTTATTCAGCTCCACTTGCTATAATAAACTACCATAGACTAAGTGACTTAAACAACAGACATTTATTTCTCACAGTTCTGAAGACTGGGAAGACCAAGATCAATGTGCCCCCAGATTCAGTGCTTGGTGAAGACCCTCTTTCTGGCTTGCAGACGGCCATCTTCTTGCTGTGTCCTCTCATGGCAGAGAGAGGAAGCTCTGGTGTCTCCTCTTATAAGGGCAATAATTACATCAGGGGGTCACTTAATGAGCATCATGACCTCACCTAATTACCTCCAAAAGTCCCCATCTCCAAATACCATCACATTTGAGAGTTAGGACTTCAACATATGAATTTTGAGGGAACACAAACATTCTGTTATGCTCTCAGCAAACAGAATATGCTACTAAAATATGCAATAACATGTGTGAATCTCAAAAATATTATGCCGAAAAAGAGATTGGTTCAAGATGGCGGAGTAGAAGGAACATGTGCCCACTCCCTCTTGAGAGAGCACTGGAATCACAACTAACTGCTGAACAATCATAGACAGGAAGACACTGGAACTCACCAAAAAAGACGCCCCATATCCAAAGACAAAGGAGAAGCCACAGTGAGACGGTAGGAGGGGTGCAATCACAATAAAATCAAGTCCCATAACTACTGGGTGGGTGACTCACAAACTGGAGAACACTTATACCACAGAAGTCCACCCACTGGAGTGAAGGTTCTGAGCCCCACGTCAGGTTCCCCAAACTGGAGGTCCAGCAACGGGAGGAGGAATTCCTAGAGAATCAGACTTTGAAGCCTAGCAGGATTTGATTGCAGGACGTTGACAGAACTGAGGGAAAAAGAGACTCCACTCTTGGAGGGCACACACAAAGTAGTGTACACATCGGGACCCAGGGGAAGGAGCAGTCACCCCATAGGAGACTGAACCAGACCTACCTGCTAGTGTTGGAGGGTCTCCTGCAGAGGCAGGGGGTGGCTGTGGCTCACCATGAGGACAAGGACACTGGCAGCAGAAGTTCTGGGAAGTACTCCTTGGCGTGAGCCCTCCTGGAGTCTGCCATTAGCCCCACCAAAGAGCCCGGTAGCCTCCAGTGTTGGGTTGCCTCAGGGCAAACAACCAACAGGGAGGGAACCCAGCCCCACCCATCAGCAGACAAGTGGATTAAAATTTTACTGACCTCTGCCTGCCAGAGCAAGAGCCAGCTTTACCCACCACCAGTCCCTCCCATCAGGAAACTTGAACAAGCCTCTTAGAGAGCCTCATCCACCAGAGGGCAGACAGCAGAAGCAAGAAGAACTATAATCCTGCAGCCTGTGGAACAAAAACCACATTCACAGAAAGATACGCAAGATGAAAAGGCAGAGGGCTATGTACCAGATGAAGGAACAAGATAAACCCCAGAAAAACAACTAAATGAAGTGGAGATAGGCAACCTTCCAGAAAAAGAATTCAGAATAATGATAGTGAAGATGATCCAGGAACTCGGAAAGAGAATGGAGGCAAAGATCAAGAAGATGCAAGAAATGTTTAAAAAGACCTAGAAGAATTACAGAACAAACACCAAGAAGAATTAAAGAACAAACAAACAGAGATGAACAATACAATAACTGAAATGAAAAATACACTAGAAGGAATCAATAGCAGAATAACTGAAGCAGAAGAACGGATAAGTGACCTGGAAGACAGAATGGTGGAATTCACTGCCGTGGAACAAAATAAAGAAAAAAGAATGAACAGAAATGAAGACAGCCTAAGAGACCTCTGGGACAACATTAAACGCAACAACATTCGCATTATAGGGGTCCCAGAAGGAGAAGAGAGAGAGAATGGAGCCAGGAAAATGTTTGAAGAGATTATAGTTGAAAACTTCCCTAACATGGGAAAGGAAATAGCCACTCAAGTCCAGGAGGCGCAGAGACTCTGAGGCAGGATAAATCCAAGGAGAAACACGCCAAGACACATAGTAATCAAATTGACAAAAATTAAAGACAAAAAAAAAATTATTGAAAGCAACAAGGGAAAAATGACAAATAACATACAAGGGACCTCCCATAAGATTAACAGTGTATTTCTCACCAGAAAGTCTACAAGCCAGAAGGGAATGACATGATATATTTAAAGTGATGAAAGGGAAGAAACTACAACCAAGATTACTCTACCTGGCAAGGATCTCATTCAGATTTGAAAGAGAAATCAAAAGCTTTACAGACAAGCAAAAGCTAAGGGAATTCAGCACCACCAAACCAGCTGTACAACAAATGCTAAAAGAACTTCTCTAAGTGGGAAACACAAGAGAAGAAAAGGACCTACAAAAACAAACTCATAACAATTAAGAACATGGTAATAGGAACATACATATTGATACTTACCTTAACCGTGAATGGATTAATGCTCCAACCAAAAGACACAGGCTCACTGAATGGATACAAAAACAGAACCCATCTATATGCTGTCTACAAGAGACCCACTTCAGACCTAGGGACACATACAGACCGAAAGTGAGGGAATGGAAAAAGATATTCATGCAAACGGATATCAAAACAAAGCTGGAGGGGCTTCCCTGGTGGTGTAGTGGTTGAGAATCTGCCTGCTAATGCAGGGGACATGGGTTTGAGCCCTGGTCTGAGAATATCCCACATGCCGTGGAGCAATTAGGCCCGTGAGCCACAACTACTGACTCTGCGCGTCTGGAGCCTGTGCTCTGCAACAAGAGAGGCCGTGATAGTGAGAGGCCCATGCACAGCGATGAAGAGTGACCCCCACTTGCCGCAACTAAAGAAAGCCCTCACACAGAAATGAAGACCCAACACAGCCATAAAAAATAAAAATATAATAAATTTTAAAAAAATTAAAAAAAAAGAAAGCTGGAGTAGCAGTACTCATATCAGATAAAATAGACTTTAAGATAAAGAATGTTACAAGAAACAAGGAAGGACACTACATAATGATCAAAGGATCAATCCAAGAAGAAGATATAACAATTATAAATATATATGCACCCAACATTGGAGCACCTCAATACATAGGGCAACTGCTAACAGCTATAAAAGAGGAAATCAGCAGTAACACAATAATAGTGGGGGACTTTAACACCTCACTTACACCCATGGACAGATCATCCAAACAGAAAATTAATAAGAAAACACAAGCTTTAAATGACACAATAGACCAGATAGTTTTAATTGATATTTATAGGACATTCGATCCAAAACAGCAGATTACACTTTCTTCTCAAGTGCACACGGAACATTCTTCAGGATAGATCACATCGTGGATCACAAATCAAACCTCAGGACAGTTAAGAAAATTGAAATCAGATCAAGCATCTTTTCTGACCACAATGCTATGAGATTCAAAATCAATTACAGGGAAAAAAATGTAAGAAACACAAACACATGGAGGCTAAACAATACGTTACTAAATAACCAAGAGATCACTGAAGAAATCAAAGAAGAAATCAAAAAATTAGAGACAAATCACAACGAAAACACAATGATCCAAAACCTATGGGATGCAGCAAAAACAGCTCTAAGAGGGAAGTTTATAGCAATAGAAGCCTACCTCAAGAAACAAGAAAAATGTCAAATAAACAATCTAACCTTACACCTAAAGGAACTAGAGAAAGAAGAACAAAAAAACCCCAAAGTTAGTAGAAGGAAAGTAATCATAAAGATCAGAGCAGAAATAAATGAAATAGAAATGAAGAAATCAATAGCAAAGATCAATAAAACTAAAAGCTGGTTCTTTAAGAAGATAAACAAAATTGATAAGCCATTAGGCAGACCCATCAAGAAAAAGAGGAAGAAGACTCAAATCAATAAAATAAGAAATGAAAAAGATGAAGTTACAGTAGACACAACAGAAATACAAGGCATCCTAAGAGACTACTGGAAGCAACTCTATGCCAATAAAATGGACAACCTGGAAGAAATGGACAAATTCTTGGGAAGGTATAATCTTCCAGGACTGAACCAGGAAGAAACAGAAAATCTGAACAGACCAATCACAAGTAATGAAATTGAAACTGTGATTTAAAATCTTCCAACCAACAAAAGTTCAGGACCAGATGGCTTTACAGGAGAATTCTATCAAACATTTAGAGAAGAGCTAACACCGATCCTTCTCAAACTTTTCCAAAAAATTGCAGAGGAAGGAACACTCCCAAACTCATTCTATGAGACCACCATCACCCTGACACCAAAACCAGACAAAGATACTACAAAAAAAGAAAATTTTTATAAAAATATAAATATATATAAAAAAATAATATAAATTAAAAAATAAATAAAATAAAATTTGATAAAAAATTTTATAAAAATTATAAAATAAAAAATAAAATATAAAAAATAAAATAAAATAAAAATAAATAAAATAAAATTCAAAAATTCAAAAAAAATTATGCTGAGTAAAAGGAAACATGTACAGAGTATGTACTTTATGATTCAATTTATATTAAGTTATAAGACTGGCAAAAGAAATGGTGAAAAAAATTAGAACAGTGGTTGTCTATTGGTTTGGGCGATCTGGGAAGGAAAGTGGCACAAAGGAAAATTCAAGGGTGATGGAAATGTTCTATATATTGATAAGAGCATGAGTTATGAGTCTATTTGTCAAAATTCATCAAACTGTACTCAAGATTTGTTCATTTCATTATATGTAAATTCAAAAATTTAAAGTATTACCCATTCAGTGAAAAATTTCTGTGGACAATGAAAATAATTAGGTAAAAAAATAAAAGTGCTGGGGCTTCCCTGGTGGCGCAGCGGTTGAGAGTCTGCCTGCCAATGCAGGGGACATGGGTTCGAGCCCTGGTCTGGGAAGATCCCACATGCCACGGAGCAACTGGGCCCGTGAGCCACAATTGCTGAGCCTGCGCGTCTGGAGCCTGTGCTCAGCAACAAGAGAGGCCGCGATAGTGAGAGGCCCGCGCACCGCGATGAAGAGTGGCCCCCGCTTGCCGCAACTGAAGAGTGGCCCCCGCTTGCCGCAACTGGAGAAAGCCCTCGCACGGAAGCGAAGACTCAACACAGCAAAAATAAATAAATAAATAAATAAATAAATAAAAGATTTAAAAAAAAAAAAAAAATGGTGCCTGGGTGAATTTTAAAAATAAATAAATAAATAAAAGTGCTAACATTCTTTATTCAATCCATCACCCATGGTAAGCACGATTTTGTCTTTAGTATACACTATGATCTAGCTACTCCTCACCACTTGTACGTGTACAACTCTACCAATATAATATCTTTCTTAGACTAATTCATTAACCTCTTGATTTGTTTCACTATTTCAATTCTTACTACCCTATAGTTATTTTGTTCTTCAAGCAGCATCAAAGATAAAGAAAGCCAGACAAGAGTTAAAGTGGTAAGAACAGATGCATTCAGTGATAACTATTGCATTAGGGTAGAGGGTCCAGCATGAACAGATCTCAACTTTGATTTGTGTAGAGGTGACTGGGAGTTTTAAAGGGAGAGTGAGGAAATGGGACAATTACTGAAGAAATTTGCTTAAACCTATTTCCAAATGTTACATTGGCAATTTGATGATATTATAGACAAGATATATTGAATCTGATAAAAGCTGATAAAAAATTAAGGTACTTTTTGATTAATAACACATTAATTAGAAAAATAAGCAGTGATACAAACACACAAGAATGGCAGTGGGTGGAGAACACTTAACTACCCTTGTTCAGCAGTATACTCTACTGAATTTAAATTAATAGAGCTATTCTGTCTACAGAATGTCCATCTTGGGCCTTTTTTCAACTCGAAATAAAGTAAGCACTTACTTGAAAGAAAAGAATTGTCATTTGATGGTGGTGATAATGACTTTTGTACATTACATCTCTGTAGGATTAAGGATTAGATATTCTTCCTGGGGACATGGGTGCCTCCTGAATGACCATTAATCTCCAGGAAATCACCTGCACTTTGATTCTTATCCTTAAATTAAAACTTAGGGGCAACACCAAGGACCAGGCAACGGATCACAATTCTCTCAAATTCAAGTACCAAATTATGTTCCAATAAAGAATTCTAGTCTTAATAGAATCTTATAATAAATGACAGAAGAAAATAAATGGATGTGTTTTTTAACAGCCCTGGCCAGATAATTGAGAAGTCTTGATATAATTCAATATCTAAATGGTAGCATGATGTGTCTCCAGGTATTTTAAAAACTTATATGAAAATTACTGGATATACATTTCCTCCTCTATTTAAATTAATTTTAGGCTTTAATAAAGGGATATCACTAGTGGGAAATGTGTTTGAATGGTGAATTGTAGGGGGATGAAAAGGGGGAGTGGTGGGAGAAAGAAGATAGTAATGGTCACCTTTCCATAAGCTCTCAGAACTAAAAGGTAATAGTCAACAGGAAGGCAAGGTCATTTCTTTATATAATAAACAGTGGAAAGTCCAGACACTAAAATTAGACTTCTGAGCCTTGTATGCAGGCCATAGATGGGTAGTGAGGCAATGAAGTTTCATCAAATCCAAAGTAATGTAATTAACCTTTCTTGAGGCAAAGTACGGTGGTGGTTCTTTGATCAATGTTAGAGACAAAATTGTCTTTAGGAAACCTAAACTAGTAGATTAAAAGTCATTTATGAAGTGAAATGTGCATTTCTCTATTGATGCAAAAATAAAAATTGATATAATCGGAGATAAATGTTTGTATATGAAAAAAAATAACTCCCTGGAAGTATTTTGAAGAAGGTATGTACTTTGACTCTATGTCAACTAATAAATAAAAATAAATTAATAACTTTTTGGAAGAGTTTTCCAGATTTCGAAAGGAAGGCACAGACAAAAGACGAAAAGGACTCATTTCACTTTGTAGTGAGGCAGGAAGTGGAGGAGAAGGCTGAAGCATAAGGGAAGAAAGTATATAACCAGTAATTAGGTAGGATAAACCTTTCTAAAAGGGGGAGAAAGTTAGAAGAAAGGTCCCTTAAAATAAAAGATGCACTAGTGCTTCAGAAAGTAAATGGAAATCAGCTGATTTTAACCATGGCATATAATATGGATTATTTCTTGACTCTTCAGTAATCTTTAAAGGTTAAAAGTTTCAGTAAAACTAATGAATCCTCCATTATCTCATTGGTCATTAAATCTATTTTCTTTCTTGGTTCTTCTTCATTTCCTGAACCTTTTAGTGTATCCCAAAGTGGAGGCCATGGCCTCTTCTCTGTGTACTCACTCTCTTGATAGTGCCCTAAAATTCAGATGCCTATAACCAACTCTCTGCAGTATATTTACCTGAGTATCTAACAGGCGTTATAAAAGTAATATGTAAAAACAAACTCATAATATTTCTACCTAATGTATTCCCTCAATCTTACCTTTGTTTATTATAGGCAGTTCTGGTTATTGTACTTGCTTACGCTTAAACACCTAGAATTATACTTAACCTTGTTCTTATTTCTTGTACCTCATGTCCAATCCATCAGAAAATCATGCTATCGCTTCGAAATATATTTATAATTTGACCACTCCTTACCATGTCTAAACCACCCATTATTTCATCCCTGAATTATTTTAATATTCTTCCGGGTGGTTGTGTTTTGCTTCTACTCTTGTACTCCTACAGTATGTTTCAATAGTCAGAAAGATGCTGCTAACATAGAAGTCAGATCAGGTCACTCCTCTGCTCAAAATATTCCAAAGTCTCCTCACCTCACTCAGAGTATGACCAAAATCCTTTTCAGTGGGTTACAAGACTCTACTGGAATCAGACCACCGTTATTTCTTTAAGTTCATCATCTACGAGTCTTCCTTTTTCTCACTCTGTTCCAACCTTGTTATTCCTTGGCCACACCAGGAATATTCACGTCTCAGGGCTTTTGCCCATGCTGTGTCCACTTTTGGAAAGTTCTTCCTTCATGTCTTCAAACTGTTCCCCCTTCACGTTCTCCAGGGGTTTCACTAAATCAGTCAGGCTGTGCTTGAGAGCATATTTAATTTGTGAGTCCCTATTCCCACCTCTACCCCCAGATCCTTATCTCCCTTTTTTGTTTTATTTTTTTCCCAGAATGTTTGCCACCATCTACATACTATATATTTTATTATTTATTTTGTTTTAAAGTAAGCTACTTGGTTGTGATATTTATTTGTTCCCTGCTTTTTCTTAAGCAACCAGAACCTGACTGGCATATAGTGGGAACTCAATAAATATTTTTTGGATGAATTAATGAGAGGTGATATTTGTCAGCTACTACCAGGCAATAATCTAACTCAGTGCCAGTTTTTTCTTAAAATACTATAACCAAATAATTCAAAGAGACCTCATCCTTTTACCATTAGACATGGTTTGATTATTTTACAAAAATGGATGCCAACTATATCATCATATGATCATTTAAAATTTCTTACCATTTTCTTATTCTTTCACTTAAAAAAGAAAAAAAAATTTTGTCTCTTTCTAGTGTTTTTTACTTTCAGTTAATTTGTCAAAAAGGCAATACATATTTGAAAGATGATCAACCTGATAGTCATGGAAATTCAAATAAAACAATAAATGGGATGCCATTTTTATCCCCATCATTTGATCAAAAACTAAAAGTAGATAAATAGCTGATAAAGATGTATATTGGTAAGAGAATTTTGGAAAAGAAATCAACGTTATTTTGTGACGTTGGAGTATATGCCTGACAGTCTAATTCTAGGTGTATATGCCCCAAATAAACTGTTGGCCATGGGAACCAGGACATATTTACAAGTGATTGCATTGTTTAAGATAGCAAATAGAAGAAGTTAAGGGGAAACTGCTTGTAGATATTTATATCTTTCATTTACAGCTGTTTGCCTCCCTGCCCTTGCCACATTCCCTTAAGGGTAGGGTATATTTCCCACACTATTGATTTCAGGCTGTCATGTAAGATCACACAACCAATGGAATGCAATGCCATGATTTGTTCATTTATAATAATAATTGCACAAATAAATGTTTAACTAAAATATGAATAAGCTTTTATGAACTGAACCAGATACCCCATTATACAAGGCTTCTGAGTGATGGGCCTGCAGAAAAGACAAAGTCAAGCAAATAAATGACTTTTTAGCGTTTAGGCCCCAAATCCTAAGAAGCTAGGGCATGTCATATGGAATCCTCATCTCTCCCTGTGTCTCTCTCCCTTCTTTGTTTTCTTCTTTAAAAAGCAACAAGTCTAAGACCTAAACACAAATCTGGCTAAGTGGCTTTCTTGCTTTTTTCTGACTAAATTCACATATAGCCCTCAATATTCTCTTATCTTGCCACCCGAATGGTGAGGTAAGGTCACTTCAAACAAGATGGAACCAGTCAATGAGTATAATAAACAAGTATTTGTCTCTAATGCCAAAGAAGAGCTGCTCTTATTGGCAGAGCCTTGGGCAGTGGTAAGATTCCTTTGTGTGACCCAGCCAACCTATGTAGGAGAAAGTACTAGAAACAGAGGCATTTACCCCCATAAGCAAATGAGTGGGAGGAATCAAGAGAAGCCTTGAGTCATCTCTGATGTGTAATAGTAACTATGCCTATTCCTAGGTCTTCAGAGCTAGATTTAGAGTTAACAAAATACCAGTCAAGGCTGGTATATTACTTCAGCTAAACAACTCATTAGATGAGTAAAAGAAATAATAGACCAGGAGATGGAAAAGGAACAATTCTGTAATGACTGAATCTCTCACTTTTTAATTCTTTGAATCATTTAAAAAAATCCACGCCTTTAGGCCAATAAAAGACTTGAGAATGTTCAGTAGAAGGATAATGTTAATCAACTTTTGTAGTCATCAGATAATCAGGCAAATAAGATACTCAGTGTAATGGTCTGGGTTCTCGCAAGAAACAGAACCAAATGGTGATATCTTTATATCTCTATCTCTATATCTCTCTCCAGCTCTCTATCTCTATTTCTATCAGGAATTGGCTCACATGGTTATGGAGGCTGAGAAGTCCCAGGATTTGCAGTGAGCCAGCTGGAGACCCAGGAGAGTTGATGGTAGAGTTCCAGTCTGAATCCAAAGCCTGAGAACAGGAGAGCAGATGGTGCAAGTTCCACGCTAAAGGCTGACAGGTTGGAGAGTCAAGGAGGGCCGGTTTTTCAGTTTGAGTCTGAAGGCAGGAAAAGACCAATGTCCCAGCTCAAAGATAGGCAGAGAAATTGAATTCTTTCCTTACTCTCCCTTTATGTTCTATTTGGGCGTTCAAAGGATTTAATGAGGATCACCCACATTGGAGAGGGGAATCTGCTTTATTAATTCTACCTATTCAAATGTTAACCTCATCCAGAAGCACCCTCCCAGGCACACCTAGAATAATGTTAAACCAAATACCTGGGCATGCCATAGCCTGCTCAAGCTTGTTAACTATCACATTCAGGCATCTTTGAAAACAGAACTTTTTAGGAAGCCGTGTTAAGAAATCCTTGATTTTTGGTTTCATCACTACTTTTTTTCCCCTAAATTTTCCTTTATTTCTTTTTACTTCTAACAGGATACATTTTCTTCAAATGATTTTTATAGCTTACAAAGAATATATTGTGTACAACAACAAAAAAAGGAAGTCAAAACTTAAGTCCTAGGGTTAGCAATATTTAGCCTTGCCATACATCAATTAACTTGGATACTTTGGGAAGTTTAGATCTCGGGTGGTCTCAGCCTGCAACCTCTTGAAGCAGGATTTCAGTTCCCATCCAGAGGTTGAAGTCAGCCTGCGGCAATGAGAGCGCTGAATCCTAGCCACTAGAGTAGCGGCCATTGACAAGGCCCTGGCCCTTTGGCTTTGTAGAAATGAATTCCCACAAAGACAGAAAGTAGTAAAACAAGTAAAGTATTAGGAGAAAAAAAGAGTACGTGTGAATAAGCACACGTGGGTGGACTCAAAGAGAGAGAATCATGCCCTCATGGTAGTTTGAATCACTTATATGGGGCATACCTTCCAGGTTTCCTTTGGCCAGTCATCTTGCTTTACCTGGTTCTAAGTCCGTATTTGGTTTATCTCAGGGTCCTCCCATGTGTGCATGCACATCTCTCAACTAAGATGGGTTCTAATGAAGAGGCCTGTGGGTAGGTTGACATCACTCCCTTTTTGACCTCCAAGGAGCTTTTTTGTGCATGTATAGTAAGGAAGGTCTCCTTGACCTTGAGAATGAGAAATATGTGGTCTTTTATCTGGGTAGGGCTCAGCTCCTCCTCTTATCTTGGAGTATCTATCCACAGGGGACAAACTCCAGCTGTTCAGCCTGGGGCCCATCTATCTCCTGCCTCAGTTTTATTAATCTTTTCAGGTATCATTTAATAGATTGTAATTTTTCCTGATGGCCAGAAATATCATGATTGACACATAGAGAAGAACGTATAAATTGGAAGATTAGCCTTTAAAATTTATCTTTAAGGATGATATTTAAAGCCTTCCATAATTTGCTCCCGATTATGTTTATTTCCTTATTTGCTAGTGCAACCCTTCCAAGACGTCTCTCAATTTGGTTGTCTCACTGCCTTTACCTTTTGACTTTGTCCTTGCTTCCTTGCCACATGTTTTTCCTGCATTTGGAGTTGCTCACCACTGAGAAACATAATGGAAAAGGCACTTTAAATTGGTTCAGAGACACTGGATTTGTTTCAGCACTACCACTACCATCTGTGTAATCTTGTGCATAAACATCTCTTAAAGTGGGTTTAACATACATTATATATGTTTTATTCTCTAATCAGAATAGATTTAGTTTATAGTCAAAACTTTTTAATCACAAACATGCAAACCAGTTCTGAGTCTGTGGAGGTAAAAAAGAAATTTCTTATTATCGAATGTTACAAAATCATCTTCCATCATGATCTTCCATTTTTATTGTGAATCTTATTAGCTCTACATTTTAAAAAAGCAGGCCAGGTTAAAGTGTTGGATCATTTTAAGATCCTCCCAAAATACCACTGAAAGAAAATTGGAATTTGATTAATATCAAATCTTTGGCGATGACAATAGTGAAAATAACAAAATGACTATAAATATACAGTTTTATCTTTAAAACTATTTTGGGGAAAATGTGTTTTTCTTAGTTCAGTATAATGTTTGATGTCGACTGAAAAAAAACGCACAATGTGAGAGCTGTGAGTTAAGTTTTAATGGGAGCAAAATGAGGACTATAGCCTGGGAGACAGACTCTTTGAGAGCTCTGCAGAACTGCTCCGAAGAGGTGGTGGGAGGTAAGTATATATGTGATTTTGGTGGAGGGAGATACGTGCAATCAAGCACACGTTTTGGCTGAGGGTTGCTGCTAGTCACGAGGAGCAGATGTCTCCGTTAAAGATTTTAGTGCTTTTCTAGATATGAAAAGATGCAAGAAATTGGGCTCATAAAATCTCCTGAAAATATCTAACTATCTGTTCTGCCAGTTTTTTTCCCAGAGCACAGAGTGCCTCATTCGTGGTCTTGGCCCTGAACTACTTTTAGGGTGTATTGAAGGTCAGCGACTGCAGTGGCTAGTGACCTAACCCTTGTAGAGGCAGATGGCGAGTGATCATTTTTAGTTGGCATTGATTAGCATGAAAGAATTCCATATAGGTTCAATAATATAAGGAAAAAAAGATGCAGAACAAATTAAATTCATCTGGTAAAATAAATATGTCCTGATTTATTGTCCAAAGAGAATCCACAGAATGGTGACTATATCTACTTCTACGTATAGTACTGTACCTGCCATATTAATTGGGCTCAATAAATGTAAGAGTAAAGTGTTCAGTTTATGTGAAAGTGTAAAAGAAACTTCTTGGAGCAGAATTACTTGATTCTATATCTTAAATTTTATAGAATATTGGGAGTATTATATCTCCAAAATGAACTTCAAAAATCACTAGGGCCTTGAATTTTAAAATGGTCTTGCATGAATTCTTGCATGAGTCACTTAAAGAACAAAGTTACTGTATCAAGCATTTCATTTAAAAAGCAGCGATTTCCACAGAAATAGAATAATCAGAACTGCAGTACTGTGAGAAGCTACAACACTAACGATGGTACAGAACTCAAGTTTATGTAGATAAAATGGATTCTGACAAAAAATAAAGCCACAAAGTCACCACAAAAAGTAAATATATGTTAAAAAGTTTCCACTGAAAATATGACAGTTCTTAGGAGCTCAAGACTGAGAACAAACAGTTTCCATTTTCATAAGTACTATCGCCTGTATCACATCTCATGTCAGACAGACATAGAAGTAGAATTTTTTATTGCAAATATTTAGTTGGAAAATAGAAAAGATGATCTATTCTAAATGAAATATAGAACATCATTTGTTTACAGTTATGTAGTGGAAGTAAAACAACATCATTGTATGCAATTATGAAAATTATAAACTAAATTAAAATAAATTTCAAATGATTAAATATTAAAACATAATCTTTAATATTAGTCTGGCTCCAAATGTGAATAAGTAGATGAAAAAATTCATTATTATGAGATAAGATGACATCTTAAAATTAAATCACAATATCATTTATAAAGTACATCATGTTGGTTTATGTTATAAAAAAATACAAAATATTTTTTCCGTATATTTCTGATTAGCCAAGCATGGAATCTGCACAATTATTTCAAATAGGTTTCCTGAACATTAGAAATTATATTTCTATATTACAGGAAACAATAGTATTTTTTCAGAGACAATAATTCTCCAAAGGTAGTTATTGAAATTGCCTTTAATTATTGAACTGAACAGTTCAGAAAACAAGCTCATTTTCACTCCAGTATTGTATGTGCACTTGTTATTCTTATTTAAAATTATGCAAGTACCTTAGGTGCCCTGTTGAGTATAATTGTATAGATTAAAAAGTTACTTATGTTATCATAATTGTATAAATTAATCCATGTCTGGTCTAGTGAATAACCATAAATAAACATAAACCAGCTAATTCTTGAAAAAAAATTCATAAACTTCTGGTCATTTACCTAAACACAACATTGGAATACAAACTTATAATTCTTGCATACCTTGGATTCTGCTGTTTTCTGTCTTAAATGGCTCTGTTCTTATTCCACCTCAATTTATATGTGACCTACACTCTGAATAATACCCAACTTCCTGGAGCAGATTTACCACTTCTTTCTATATTAATCCTATGAATATTTGATCTATCAAATATCGTTTTAGCATTATTTTAGCATCTATTGGGTTATACTGCTCTATTTTGTTTAAAAAATCTGAGTCTCTTAGGTTTGGACATCTTAAAGGCAGGAACCCTATTAAATTAATATTTGTAGCCATGATGCATAATACAGTAAAAGAAGAAGAGGGTTATCCAATAAATAATGCTTATGTATCCTATTTGTTAGATATATATGTATACATAAATATATAAATGTATATAAATATATAAATGTGTGTGCATATATATATAGAGAGAGAGAGACAGACAGAGAGAGAGAGAACAGGACCTCATTGAAGCTATTTTTAACACAGAAGAAAGAATACTGGACAGGTTTTGTAGAGCCTGAAGCAAATAAATTGGGGGGTCTTTTTAAAGAAAAAGAATGCAATATTATAAGTAAAAATGATGAATGAAAATAGGTCGTTAGAGCATTCTTTGAGCCATTCCTATGACCAGCACTAGCACTAACTACTCATGGAAGGGACTGAAAATCATATAAATATATCCCATAAGCCCAACTAAATGTATATCCAACTCAGGTTCCCCTTAGTGGATTGCCAAAATGTCCCTGGCCACTCCAAAGATACAACACAATAGGGAACGTGATGAAGGGGTGGTTAGAGTCGAACTAGATGGTATTATGAAACGATTGAAGTTAAGGTACTTCTGCAAAATTTACAAAAGCAGTAATTTATGTGAACACATTGCTTGACTGTTTCTAAAGCTTTGGATGGGGCCAGTGAAGATGAAGGAACATCAAACCAGCTTCCTTACTTTCACAATGGAGCCACCTCTGCCAGACAAGTTAAGAGATGTGTAAACAAGTTCCAGACAAGAAGTTAGGAGATTTGTACTCAAGTTCCAGTTTTTCCACTTACCAGTGTTATTAATTTTTTTTGTTTCAAAGTTCATTTTCTTTCCTTATAGAAAGAAAAAAATTTAAAGGCCATCTGGTTTTGGATTTCTCTATCACATTATAATTCTGTCACAATATTTTACTCTCCTTTCAAGTTAGTTGATTCTTACTCTATAGATGAAAAACTTGAGGCTTATAGAAATTAAGAAAGAGGCCATGGTTATAGAGTGAGTAGATAGCAAAGTCAAATTGAGAATTTAAACCTAATGCATTTAGTACAGAACATGCTACCTTCCATTAGTCAAACTGGAAATTTTATAAAATTAAGCTGCAAAAAGAGTTTGAACTAATGCAATCAACTTCACCAATTCTTCTGGGAAATTTAAATATACAAAGAAATATAATCATTCTTTGTCATTCAAATAAATTAAGACTTACAAGCAAAGATAATTCTCTATAGCCATTTAAAAACTAATGTTTATAAATAAGGAATTACTATAAAAATTGCATCACACTTTTCTGTAACCTGCTATTTTAAATGATAATAACATGTTGGAAAAGTAATCTCATATTACAAATGCAGAAATACTTTGTTATTTTAAATGGCTTGCATAAACATATAATCATTTAATTTCTTACTGTCACATAATCTATTTTTAATTTTCAGTATTATACATAATGATTATGTTAGTGAAAACATTAGTGATAATGTTTTCAAAATATATCTTTTTAAGTCAGACTTTTTTCTTTTGATCCATATATCAAACTGTTTTTCTTCCCTCTCTCCTTGGATATAATAAGGGCACTGGAAACTCAACATGCTTGTAACCAACAAATATTACTCCATCTCTATCTCTGTCTTCCTCCAAGATTCCTTCTCTGTCTCCAAAAATGAACGCATCACTACACTTTTGTAAAAGCCAAAGACTGAGAAGTTATTAGAATTTCCCTTTCTGCTAAACTCCATATATAATTAAAATACGTTATTGATTTTCTTATATAGTTCTCAAAACTATCACCTTTTCTCCATATTCACAGCTTCCATACTTAAGTCACTATCAGATTTTGGTTGGTTTCTAGGAAGTCTTGTAACTCCAGGAAGTTTGCACCCTCCAACAACTTCAAATTATAGTCCACGCTTCAATAAACACATTTTTGGAACACAAATATGATAATGACACTTTCTGCTTAAAATCGTCCATAGGTTTCTCACTTCTAGTAGAATGAAATAAATGTCCTTGATATAGCTTTTAAGGCTTTGCACAGTCTGACTCCTCTACACCTCCCCTGCCCTCTTTCGATAGCACCAACCACCACACTGGTCGCACCACTCATAATAGCTTTGTTCCTCATGTTCACCATTCTCCTACCAACTTCAAAACGTATAGGTACTTTTTGTTCCATTAATATTCTCTTTCATATTGACAAAGAGATCAATTGATTATAGTTCAGCCCTCAACTAGCCATGGAAACTGAAATTAATAAAATGGAGCCCACAGGAATAGTAGGAAACTTAAAGAAATCTAAATGATAGGCTTTTAAATGACAAAATAAGAAAAAATTCACAATCTTGAATTTGAAAGAAAAAGAAAAAAAGATTGAGGAAGAGTGCAGTTAGCAAGATGGCAGAATAGGAGGTCCGAGCCCTAATACCCTGAGAGAAACAGATTTAGCAAATACCCACAGACAACAATGCCTTTGTGAGAGTTCTGGACCCAAGAGATGAGGTTGTGCTGCCTGGTAGTACACAAAAACAGAGAAAAGCTGCATTAAAAGAGGAACCGTTTCACTTTGTCCATATTGCCCTCTCCCGGTGCACTGTCTGGCTGAGAAGGATCCTTTGGGCTGGTGATTTCTCTAGTGGGGCAAGAGAAACCAAGGTGGATATCGACTTTCCCAGCATTTTGGAACACTGCCTGAGAGGCCCACTCTGTCCTGCCTCACACAAAACATTGGAGGAATTGGAAGGGCTGGACCACCTGAGGACAGCAGGAAACAAAGAAAAGGGGTAGAGACTCTTAGCTACCCTGTGATCCAGGAATCCCACTTCTGGATATGCATACAAAAGAACTGAAATCAGGATCTCAAAGAGATATCCATACAACGATGTTCATTGCAGCATTATTCACAATAGCTAAGATATGGAAACAACCCAAATGTCCACTGATAGATGAATGGACAAGAAAAATGTAGTATATGCATACAATAGAGTATTACTCATTATGCTAAGTGAAATAAGTCAGTCACAGAAGGACAAACACTGCATGATTTCTCTTATATGAGTCATCTAAAATAGTCAATGATATAGAAATGGAACAGAATGATGGTTACTAGAGAATGGAGGGAGAATAAGGGGAGTTGTTGTTCAATGATTAGAGAGTCACAGCTATACAAGATGTATAAGTTCCAGAGATCTGTTGTGCATAGTAGTGCCTGTGGTTATCAAAAAGGTATTCTGCACTTAAAAATTTGTTAAGAGGGTAGATCTCATGGTAAGCATCCTTACCACCACAACAAAAAACCATAGGACGCAAAGAAAATTTGCAGGTGATGGATATGCTTGTTACCTGGATTTTAATGACAGTAATATTAGTATATACATATGTTCAAACTCACCAAATTTTATACATTAATTATGTGCAGATTTTATGTACCAATTATATCACAATAAAGCTGGAAAAAATAAAAATATTAAGAGAAAAATGAACATGATTAGAAAAAGGAAAGGATTCCAAACAGAAGATGTTGGTGTAATTAAAATAATTATAAGAAAGTTCTAAGTGCAACTTTATGGTTGGCAAAATGAATGAATGAATGAATGAATGTTAAAGGAAATGATTTCTTGAAAAAAATTAAAATTAACAAAATTAACCCCAAAAGAATCAAAATACTTGATTTAACCATTTATCATTGAAAACAGTGGAAAAGCTATTAAGACCTACCTTTAAAAATAACATCAAGACCAAAGACCAGTTATTTCTAATATTATTTAAATGATACCAGGCCCTAAAAGATACAAATATACAAACTGCTGTGGTTGGAAGGTTTGTGTCCACCAAAAATTCATATGTTGAACTCCGAGCCCCCAAAGATGATGGTATTAGGAGATACGGCTTTAGGAAGGTGATTGGGTCATTAGGATGGGACCCACAGGAATGGAATTAGTATTTTTGTAAAAGAGGCTCCAGAGAGATCCCTAGCCCCTTCCATCATAAAGACATAGCAAGAAAGCACCAGCTAAGAACCAGGAAGACAGTCCTCATCAGAAGACAATCATACTGGCACCTTGATCTTGAACTTCCCAGCCTACAGAACTGTGAGCAACAAATTTCTGTTGTTTATAAGCCACCCAGTCAGTGATGTTTTGTTATAGCAACCTAAACAGACTAAGATGAAAACTTTAGTAAAAACACTAATTAAAAATTGTTCAGGGCTTCCCTGGTGGCGCAGTGGTTGAGAGTCTGCCTGCCAATGCAGGGGACACGGGTTCAAGCCCTGGTCTGGGAGGATCCCACATGCCGCGGAGCAACTGGGCCCGTGAGCCACAATTACTGAGCCTGCGCGTCTGGAGCCCGTGCTCCGCAACAAGAGAGGCCGCGATAGTGAGAGGCCCATGCACCGTGATGAAGAGTGGCCCCCGCTTGCCACAACTAGAGAAAGCCCTCGCACAGAAACGAAGACCCAGCACAGCCAAAAATAAATAATTAAAAAAAATAGTTCATATATACACACTTATACTATGTATAAAATAGATAACTAATGAGAACCTACTGTATAACACAGGGAACTCTATTCAATGCTCTGTGGTGACCTAAATGGGAAGGAAATCCAAAAAAGAGGGGATATATGTATACATATAGCTGATTCACTTTGCTGTACAGTAGAAACTAACACAATATTGTAAAGCAACTATACTCCAATAAAAATTTTTTAAAAATAGTTCAGAAAAAGAAATCTATATGCCAATTTATAGGGTTATTGGAATGGATAAACAATTTGAAACTTACATATTTTAAAAAATAGGCAACAGTAATTGGGTAACACAGATTTATTCTAAAAAAAAATGCTTAACTAAATTCCTGGTCTCTGCCAAACTAGCAATTTGACAATTTTAAAATTTTGTGTTCTTAAGTAGTAAGTAATTTTGTCACTGAAGCTGTGAAGCATAGTTTTCAAATTTCACCATCCTCTAGTGTACGAATTTGGTCAGTCATTTACGTTACCATAAACTTTCAGGAATTAGAAGTTATTTTGGGGGTTAATCTAAATTTGTAGTCATCTATTTACTGTTATTTATCTTCATATTCAAGAAAATGCACAACATTCATGGGTTTATCAACAGCTTTGTTTGTACAAGTATAATTCTATTATAGGAGATCCCTGAGAAAAAAATAAAGGAAATTTAGAAAAACAAAACCATTCAGCATGCTCCAGTGGCTGCATATAGGAATTTAAAAATAGTCTTCAATGTCCCCTTCAATGTCAAAAATTCATTTGTTTGTAAGTTTTGTCTCTCAGAGACCTTTGATCTGAATCCTATTTCTCATCTTACAACTTCAACATTTATAATGTTGATTCATTATTTTCTGACATTTTGCTTCCTAGTGAGCAGGTGGAACTCTAAAATGACATATAAAAGCAATTTCTACTGGGTTTCCAGCACCTAAGAGGCTATCTATTTTTCAATGACTCATTTGAATGCAGAATCTCATGTTTGAGGCTCTGAAGATTTCATAAAAATGTACACATCTTTTACATTACTATTCAAAGGAGTTTTGATGATTAAAAAAAAAAAATCTCCTCTTAGTGTGTGAATGTAAATTATTACTGTGAGAATTAGAGAGTACTCATAAACGCATTGGCTGACATGAAGTTTGGGATGCCATCACTGTTACCCTGAGCACGTTTATTACTTTATAGTGAACAACACTGAATTTCACAATCTTTCCCAGATTTCACTGCTTACTGAGACCATGAAACATAAAGCAAATCGCGCTTGATTAAATATCAAAATTAAAACAGTGATTGCCAGTTAGTGTGGTTAAGAAAAAAAAAGAAAACTTAGAAGTTGGAAATTAGGCAAAGGGTGGGTAGTATGAACTTTCAATGTCTTACTTGGGCATTGTTTAACAGGGCTACCTAAGGCTTATTCAACTCTCTAGGAGGATGTGTCTGTGTTTGACTTTGCCATTTACTCTTGATTAGAGCCCACATTCTATGGAATTATAAATTAACTTGTAGATTTTTGTCTGCTAGTTATGCAAATGATCTATTTCTGATAGAAATCATAATGTCAAGGTTATAGTTCTGATTTCATGGCCTTGTAGGTTATTAACTAGTTTTATATATAATGTAACAATTTTATTCTCATGTTTATTTTTCATTGCTTGTAAATTACTCATTTCAACAAATAATATTTGAATCAGCTTTACCATCTTGATAGTTTATTCGTGAATAAGTTAAATAACTATTTGACAAATTTATGGAATAAGTTCAATATGGTTCACTAAAAATTAGTAGACATTCTTCACGTTATGCTACATTTATATAATAATCTTTAAAAAATTTTTTTGAAAATTATAATTTGGCATTTTCAATCATAGTCCATTAATTAAATCTCTTTAAATTTGATGCAGCCTTTCTGAATTTATTTCACCATGGAAACTTGTCATGTAATAGGCATGAAATTCCATACTATTAGTAATGTAAATTGCCTGGAATATGGTTACAATGGCAACCTACTGACCCTACAATTTTTGTGACACCATCATTACCAAAGTAACTAAATGCCTTGGTCATCACAGTGTATCTCCTAATGCTTTGCTAATCACTTGCCCTTCTTTCAATGTCATCCTATTAATAATTTGTTTAATTATTCTCACACATTCAAGGATTTCCAATGTCTCATTTCCCTTAGCAAGCAAATTATGAGCAATCTTCAAATACGTGATGTTGTCAGATATTACCAGGAATAATTGTTACTCCTGGTATTAATTATATTTTAGTTTACTGGCAGGAAAAAGATAGATGCTTAAAAAAGATAAATAATGAGAGAATAAGTTAATGGATTATTTACAAACTATGGTCAGGGTTAAAGGAGACCTGTAAGGAGTGCTGAAGTACTCCAGGACTTCCAATAACAGGGAGCCATTGCCTAAAACCCAGTGGTAAGAAGGCAGGGAAGTGAACCCCAATCTCTTGCTGGTGACTACCATTGGAGGTCAGGAGTCAAGAGGATTCAGTTGATGCAGTCCACAGAGGTCAGCTTCACAGGGCATGAAAAAGAATGGAGAGTGGAGATATAAGGGCAAACAGAGAATATCCAAAATATTCAGAATATTATCTGAAATTTGCACAAAATTCCCTTGTCAGACGTGTCTTAATTTTTATTTCAGGTCATTACTAGAGAGGACCATCCAAGCTCAAGTTATAATTTGATAATCCCAACATTTGAACTATGAGTACATGATTTACAAAAAACCTGTCAATTCAAAAATGAATAATAGGGCTTCCCTGGTGGCGCAGTGGTTGAGAGTCTGCCTGCCAATGCAGGGGACACGGGTTCGAGCCCTGGTCTGGGAAGATCCCACATGCCGTGGAGCAACTGGGCCCGTGAGCCACAACTACTGAGCCTGCGCGTCTGGAGCCTGTGCTCCGCAACGGGAGAGGCCGTGATAGTGAGAGGCCCGTGCACCGCGATGAAGAGTGGCCCCTGCTCGCCACAACTAGAGAAAGCCCTCGCACAGAAACGAAGACCCAGCACAGCCAAAAATTAAAAAAAAAAAAAAAAAGAATAGTATTTGTTTAATTTTCGGACCAAGTTAAGATCTCATGTTGTGCATTTTGACCCTGGTATAAGAGAATCAACAACTATAAAAGCAGCTGAACCGACAAGAGTCCTTCCCCTGGAACACTACACCTTAGAAAATTCCAGAAAATGGAAGAAGCAGGGCAAAACTCAGCCATCCCTATGAAAAAAATGCCCCTTTTTTTCAGATGGGAACAGAACTTGCCGAAATAGTGAGATATTTGCTGGGTTGATTTTATGAAAGCCCTTGATTGATTTGTTTCCTGAATCTTTTGTTTGTTTGCCATTTGAACCTTCCCTTTTTATAGGAATAATTTCTCCTTCTTAAAATTTTAATGATGGGGATGCTCACTGATGTTAATGAGGAGATACCAGAGGGGTGAGAATGGAGCTGTAACAAAGCTAGTTTAAATTCTGTGAAGAAATCCCATGAAATGTTCTTCATTCTTTCTCCTTTTTCACTCATATCTTCTCATACAACCCATACTCACCCTACTCCTTCAAATCTTCTGCGGTTTTATTGCCCTTCAGTAGCATCAAGCTGAGCCTGTACCATTAAAGAGTCTCCTAGACTCTAAAATACTCTTGACCCCTTAGTACATGCAAAGTGAATAGTAGCTTCATGAAATTTACAAATGTGAATATAACTTTCAGTATTTAAAAAAAAATTATTCATGAGAATTCTTGGTAGGCAAATGATATGAATTAGAAAACTCTGAGCAGAGGCATTTCTTCTAGTGTCTCTTTAAAGATCCTATAGTCTGTTCCTACTCACCTTTCTAGCACATTACCAAGAAACAAGCAAATACATAAAACAAAACGAGGTTAAACAACTGTCATCTGTGAATTCAGGAGAGAATCTTGGACCAGTATGAAGGTTCTGTTTCCTTGAAGGTACACTGAAAGTTTACTGTATCCTTTGAATACATATAAAATGCATATGAAAAACAGTCCAAATTCTCTTTCTATAATCAACTGACTAAAGAGTTGATCTAGATCTGTAGAATCCTGAATTGCATTTTTGAAAATTGTTTCTTAACATATTTATACTTGTTTTTAGAGCTATTAAGCTTTGAAGTTTTTTTTTTAATGTTTAAGAATATGCTTCAGTAACTTTACTGATTCTGGAAAGACAAAATTTAAGATTCTAAAAGTTCTTTTTGGATTAATACAGCCAGGGTTATAACAAATATGATGCTATCCAATTTGATCAGAATACAATAAAGATTTTGCCATGTTACAGGTACTCCCACATGTTCCTCTGATGCCATCTTTGCTGGTTGCAGCATCATATGTTTTCAATGCACAGGTGAGCTATGGTGTGGCAGTGGGTGGGTCAGCTTTCCCTGAGGCAGTAGTAGAGGAAGACTCCTTCCCCCAAAACAGACACACCCACCAACAGCTGCCAGGGGTATCATCTTGCTTTTCTTAGTGTTTCACTTCCATGGGGCATAATTCAAGGGTAGTGTCTGGAGAGAGCATACAAAGTTTTTAACCAATTATTTTAATATTTGGTACTAGCACATGATATTTGCTTTTAGTCCCATTAAATCTGAGTTTAAAAAAAAAGTTAGAATTAAGATATAGGGACTTGATCCTTTGCCTAGAGCACACCGAGTTTTGCAAATAGATGAGCCCAACTTAGAAATCCTCATTTCCCACGTGCAGACTAAAAATGATATAGGATCAATAGAAAAGGGATGTCTTAATTAAGGCTCTTTTGTCAACATATAATTGAAAGCCATCCCAGCTGTTTGTTTATTTTTTTACAGCTTTATCGAAGTAGTATTTACATACCATAAAATTCATCCATTGTAAGTGTACGATTTTTCAGTAAATTTATAGGGTTATACCACTATCACTGCAATCCAGTTTTTTAACATTTCCATAACACCACAAAATTTGCATGAGCTCTTTTATAGCTAATCCCCACTCCCAATCCAGGCTGCTGGCAATTGATGATTTTATTTCTTCTGTATTCATCAATTTGTATTTTTCTGAATATTTCTCATAAATGGACTCTTTGGTATCTGTCTTCTTTCACTTAGCATACTGTTTTTGAAGTTCATCCATGTTGAAACATCATTCATCAGTATTCCTTTTTACTTGCCTTTTAGTGCATCATTCTCACAAACATGGAAACATGCTGTAATTTTCCCAGTCTTAAAAAAGGAACAAGCAGAAAACCCTCCCTTGACACTGCATTCTGTCCCACTATTGCTCTCATCACACGAAAGTCTCCAAAAAAGATGTCTCTATTGTTATCCCCATTTTTTCATTTCCTTGTTCTCATGAAACACTTCCAGTGTGGGCTTTTCTCCCACCTGTCCAAGTAACTGGTATTTCCACAATCTACAATGGATTAAATTTCAATTTTTGTTTTATTTTACAAGTTTATTCTTAATACAAGTAGAAAAAAAATCCTTTTAAAATGTAAGTCTAATCTCTTCATTCTTTTACTTAAATTCCTCCAATTCTTTATCATTTCAGTCAGAATAAAAGTTAAAACCCTCATAATAACCTATTATGCCCTACCTGATGTGAGCTCATGTTACCTCTTTTTTCCCATCTCCTCTTCCTTGTCCCTTTGAGCATCTATAAGAGCCATCACGGCCTTCTTGATATTTTTGAAAGACATCATTTCTGCTTCCACTTTTCAACTGGCTATATCCTCTTTCCGGAAGGCAATTCATACATATATTCTCATGACTTAACCCTTTCTTTCTTCTTATCAATAAGGATTTCCCTGAATGTATATTTAAAACATTCCATTATCACCTTCTTAATTTTTCTCCTTAGCACTTATCAACATCTGACAAACGATATATTTTACTTATTTATGTCATACTTTTTTCTTGTCCCACCACTAGAATGTACACTCTGATGGCACATATTATTAGGTGCTTAATAAACATAATGATTGAATGAATAAATTTTAATCATTTTTTTTCCAGTAAAAAGATACTATTGAGGAAAAAAAAAGAAATCAAAATCTTGTGGGAAAATGATAATAGGATCATGGAGGACTGTTTTCATTAATGGCACTGATTTTTCATGAATCTCTAAATTCTCTCCATTTGTCAGTTGCCATCCCAAATTGATGCTGTGCTTGGCCATGTGAATAGCCATGGCTGATGGGATGGTAGCCCACTTGATATAAGTAGATACTAGAAAAGTACTTGCATACTTTTATCTTCTATCTTCTATCTTGTTCCACTGCCTGCTTTACTAGAACTTCCTCAGGCCAACCTGCTGGAGGATGAGACACAGAGAGCAGAGCCCAGTCAACCCCAAAGCCCCAGCCTAAGGCTCCAGACATGTGACAAATCCCAACCAAGATCTTCAAAACTACACAGTCAAACCTCAGCTGAGAGCAGACGCATGAGTGAGCCAAATTGAGCCCAACCCAGATAAAAACAACTGACTAGACAATCCACAGACTAAAGAGCAAATATAAGCATTTATTATTTTATGACACTAAGACTTTATGGTTGTTTGCTGCACATCATGATAATAGCAATAGATAGCTAGATAATACAAGAATGATTTTATACTAGAGTATCTGAAATATAGCTGAATACACCAAATATTGATGTACAGATACTGACTCACTAGATATGAGGATGTAAAGAATAGAAATAAGGTACAAGTTGAAACACATAAAGTCCAACGCTTAAAGAGAGCTTTGAGGGCCATGTGATGATAAAGAATGAACAGACTGAAACGTTACCTTTAAAACTCAAAACTAAAAATGGAAGTATCTATTTTTGGACATAACTTGTTCAAAAATTTGTATATACATATAAGTATTTGTGCTAGGAGATATACAATAGGCCTAAATGGACAATAATGCTAATATATCAAATTAACAACACAAATTATTTTTCCTTTACAAAAAATAGGAATCCAGCCTTCAATTTAAGTATTTCTCATACCATTTAATGTTAAGAATAAAAAATTTAAAATTTCTTTATAAAACAAAGAAAAAGTGTAACAGATGATGGGACTTTAAACTTGAATTGATGATCTGATTTCTTAATCAATGAAAGTGCATACTCCAAAATCCCAAATGTCTTAAAACAGTAATACAGATTGAGAATTGTGAATATAACAGCAGCATATGGGCAATATCTTAACCATAAATGTCTGCCAACAGAGTTCGAATCTATACCAAAAAAGCTCAGATAATGAGCTATCAACTATGGAGAGAAAAACACAAACCTATGCTTTAGTTGATTAACTTTTTTAACATGCAAACAAAAAGAATCGCAAGCTAATCAAGTACATCTCTGTTTAATAGAATAGATTGCTCCTTTTTCATAGCAGTATTCTGTTAATTGATGACAGGAGATAAATTCTTTTTTTTTTTTTAATTTATTTGTTTATTTATTTATTTTTGGCTGTGTTGGGTCTTCGTTTCTGTGCGAGGGCTTTCTCTAGTTGCGGCGAGCGGAGGCCACTGTTCATCGCAGTGTGCGAGCCTCTCACTATCGCGGCCTCTCCTGTCGCGGAGCACAGGCTCCAGACGCGCAGCACAGGCTCCAGACGCGCAGGCTCAGTAGTTGTGGCTCACAGGCCCAGTTGCTCCGCGGCATGTGGGATCTTCCCAGACCAGGGCTCGAACCTGTGTCCCCTGCATTGGCAGGCAGATTCTTAACCACTGCGCCACCAGGGAAGCCCAGGAGATAAATTCTTATCATGATCTAAACCAACATGTTAACTAAATTAGGAAAGGTATCACAATTAGTGTGATTTGATCTCACTATAAATAGGGTGGGAGACAAATGAAGAACACAGAAATTGGGATCTGTGGAATCACTTTGAAGTCTGCTTACTAGCTTATTATCTTTTTGTCAATACAACATTTAGAGAGTTAAAAGATTGAGGAAGTTCTATGTAAAACCAAGATCTTCAGGTCAGCAGGTGGCCATAGTCTTCTACTTTTATGGTTCTGGCATCCTCTCCCTTTATTTGTAATGTCTTTGAATCATACTTATCATCAAGCATCAGAACAAATTAAAAATGCACGAAGGTCCTAAATTTTGACCACCCTACTATTGGCAGCTAAAATAGTGATATAGGTTAAGATTTACCTGTAGAACTCATTCAGAGTTGTCCAGCTTTTTCTTGGTATGGCTTTTCTCTATTTTCATAGTTTTAATAGTTATTTCACGTCATTTTTTTTAAAAGGCTATTCCAAATAGTCTCATACAAAAAATCCAAACGAATATGTTTAGGGACAAGGGACAAGTATGCTACTTTTCTAGATGGTTTACTTTTTAACATATTTGCATTTTGTTATTGGGCTTTGATGGGTTAAAACATAACTATTTGGGGATGTATAAGCACTTTGGTGAGGAAAACTACTCTGTGACTAGGCGATGCTTTTTTCCATTAATCAGAGTGTGTAGCCATTTTGAAGACTGGGTGATTCTAGGCCATACACCAGCAGGTATAACTCATTCCCAGTAAAAAATACAATGCCTTACATGGAGAAAGTGCTTTAGAAGTAAGAGTAACACTGTTTTAATAATAGCATCATTCCAATACTCTTAGAAAATAACAAATGATATTTAAATTTGTCCTCCCTTCATTTTTTAAATCTCGATTTTTTTCTCCTCATTAAATCATTAACATTTGTTTCATTTATTAACTTTTATCATTTTGCTTAGTAGAGAGATATTAAAGGAAAAGCTCTGGATTGCCGTAAACGTCCATGAAATTAAGTCATTTTATTTCCAAACTAAAATAACTTGCAATATACCCCATTTATTTCAGAAATTGTTATTTAAAAATAAAACTCCAGAACAAATGGGATATAGAAAAAGTAAAAAAAAAAAATGCAATGAACTAATGAGCAAGTATACAAATAATTCAATTTGTATACACCTATGTATATTTTAATCAATTGAAAACTATTCAGACATAATTTGTTTACTTTTGCATAATGAAAAGCACTTTGATGATATAAGAAATGTATGGTAGTTTACAAGAAATGTATGGTAGTTTATAAATTCGAATTGTGATTTATAAATACATAACTGTGATATTATGTCTATGTATGACAACTTATTATTGAAATTGATATTCATTTTTGGATTTCTACATAGTATAATACAATCACCTTCTTATAATTCAGCACAATGTACTTAAGTAGACATAAAAAAGATAATGTCTTGCAAAAAAAAAATCTTACCAATAAAATGGAGATGTTCACATTATAAAAATGTTTTACAGTGACTCCACTACCCTCTAGAAGATAATATCTTTTATTATCACTTCTTTAAAACTTTCTTCTAACATTTGTCATTTTTAATGTTAATTCTTATTTTTTAAAGTAATTAAAATGCATGAGTGTGTGTATTTAAAAATTCAGAAATATGTCCCCAAATCAACCATTTGTAAAGAGAACTTCTATAGTTACTTCAGTCATATGACTGAGTCTACATTTATTTAAGCTCACTGTTGGAATGTTCCAGAAGGACAGAGTATATGCAAATAGGAATGGAAGTCTGTTCTAATTGGAGAGTATAATAAAAAATATTAATTCTTTTTGTCAAGAGAAATTAATGTTTTGACACACTTTTAAAGATTGTATTGGGAAATAAACTTAAAAGTTGGAGGAATAGAAAATTGATATACTCTTTACCTAGAATCACTATTATAAACTTTGTATGCTATTTGATTTTAATTGTGCTTTCTTTCCTCATTTTCACTTGTCTGGTGTTTGATCATAATTAAATTCAGTTTATTCCTGGCTGAAGTATTAAAACACATAACTCTGTGCTTTGTGGGTATTACATCTGGAGACACACTATTTCCATCTGGCATTTACTGGTGATATTAATTGGTCAAGGTGTTATTTGATTTCTCCATAGAATAAGTACTATTTTTTTCCCCTTGTAACTACTAAGCAATCTATTGGGAGAGAAATAGCCCTCATCAAAATTTCACCCTAGATTTATCATCTGTTCATGATTCCTTTCTAAATGAATTTTTAAGATGATGGTTGCAAAATGGGTATTTGCCAGTCCCACTTCTTCCTTGTTAATGAATTAACATTCAGCATTCTATAGCCAAGGAGGTCTTCCTTTTCCCTTTATCTATCAATCTATCTATCTATCATTTATCTACCTAATCTAACAATCATCTATTATCAGTATAAACTCATGAAATCCTACTTTTCCAGTTGCTTATAATCCATTTCTTTACCTAATGACTTTGTGTTTAATCTGATTTCCCAGATTTACCCATAGGAGCTCCTTTAAACTAGCTCCTGCATCCTTGTGACACGTGCACATCATTTTTTGAGCACTTCCTTTATTTCTGGTATAACAAAATACACCCAGCTCATTTTGTACTTAGCCTGCCATAAATCTGAAAACAGCAAATTCTTCAAAAAGCTCTCATTCCTTTAGTTGGAAATAACATTAGAGACCTAGATCTGAGTGCTAGATTTGCTCATTATACTGCAAAAATTTGCCCATTCAGTGGACAGTACAGGAAAATAAATGCATGTATTAATATAAACTCTATAAATACACATACATGTGCACATTGTTAAAGGATGAGTTTTTTTCAAAAGGCAAATTCAAGTTTCCCATCAAATATAAAATGAATACATGTCAAAGATTTTATGTAATTTATTAATCAATGAGGACACTATGTATTACAATTTGTTCAAAAGATAATTCAAAGAGCAGAGATATATAGAAAATAAGTTATTTTACAAATAGAGGCAAAATACATCTATCAATAGGGCAATAAGCAATTGCATTCCTTTGGACACTGAATTTGCACTTCTATTGATAAAAATCTTTCACATTATTACCAGTTTTCAGAAACTTACAGATTTGGAAGTAGACTTTCATCTTGGGGTGGGCATAACAGTCTGGCTTCAACTAATGGGATAATCTCTCTTAAACCACAGAAATAAATGCAGAGAAAGGCATGGAAACCTAAACCAATCTAATCAGACTAAATCCCAGGATTTCAATTTGAAAATTGGTGGCAAAATTATGTTCTTTCTCTTAAACAAGAATGAGGAAGAATTTATCCTAGGAGTCATTGACAGTACTCATGGGTCCAAAAGTACAGATATTAGATGAGTATGAATCCTATTCTAAGGCAGAGGAGCCAAAATAGAAAAACATTTTTTCAAAGCAAATACTATTTCTGATGGTCTTACAACTATTTCTAACTACTCATTCTTAGAAAATTAGATGCTGGGTTAGTACAAAAAATAATTTGATATTGAACTAAAAGTTTTTGCCACCCAGGGTTATTAGGTATTGCTGTTGTTAGTTAATTCTGTGATATATTAAAATATTGTTCTGTGATTTTCTAAAGCATACTTTTAGTCAATGCATAGTATTTCCTTTGAAGTTTTATGGAATAAAAGTTTATTCCAAAGAATCAATGAAGCTAGAGAAAAACTACATTTTTGAAGGTACTTAATGGGGAAGTAAGCCTTTAAATTTAGTTTTGAATGAACTGAAAGTATAGTGTTGAAATTTTCTCTTCCTCTCTCTTTCTCCATAAATATATTTAGAAAACTTGAAAAGAAATAGCAGACTAATGTATTTGTGATGAAATCTACATCATCTTATAAAATTCCCCAGTTATCCATCAACATACAGGAAATCATTGATGAATCAAAATTTTATTATTTACTGATATTTTTGTTCTCAGAAATTTTTAAAATTTCATTTAAGATTCACTGGCAGCAGAATTCCCTGGCAGAAGAATATTAGCAAGCGACTTATATAATAAGAAGTATAATATCAATTATACTTCTAATATGATTTGATACTTTTCAAGAGAGAATTATGTTAATTATGATTATCACATTTTGGCACCAGTTAAGGCCAATCTTACTTTGCTATTGTTTTTTTCCATGTAGTTTATACAAGCACAATTTCCAAAAGAAAATCTTACTTATAACTAGAGCAGTTTTCCTCACATAAATTAATGCCATTCTTTATTTAAAGAACTCAAATTATTTTATCTAAGTTACTGCAAAGCTTAAAGCTGATTAACTGAAAAGAAAATGTGCCATGGCCTTAAGGAAATTCTTTGATCAGACCTCTTTAAATTCTACCTGCGCTACAAAATTTTCAGTAGAGAAGTGAATATGTTACTGACATTGTACGTGTCTCATAAAAAGATACATGATTAAAAATTCGAGTAAACCACAGAACTTAAAACATCAGAGCCACAAGATGTGGCTCAAGAAGAACAGAAAACTTAGAAATATGTCAGCAAAATCAGAAAATGAATTTTGTAAAGCACAAACACTCAAATAACTCTCTTTAGAACTGCAGTAAAGTAGGAGGCTGGAGTAGAATCTGGCTTTCTGCCAAAAGAGCTTTTTAATGCTTCTGAAGTGATTCATTTTCATACATGGAAGAAAGCAAAGAGAACATGATTTCCAGCCCTGGAAAGATATCATCACTGCATAGAAGTTTGTACACTTTTTAAATTAAACCTTGTAGCATACAGACATAAAATCCTATCCGTAACAAAGATCTAATCTTTTAGAAGATTTGGGATGACATAGAAGAGAAAGACTGGTTAAAGTCTTCACTGCTTCCCTGAAAGGGGATTAGTATTTTAATTTGAATTCCTTTTGTCCAGAAATGTAAATTTTAGTTGCTGAGTAATGCTGACATCTTTTGTGAACACCCAGAATGGACTTGAAGCCAAGTCTTCTTATGTCCTTTCTTGTTCCCTTTTTGTCCACTGAATTCCTAAAGAAACCATGAAAACAATCATTTTATTTAAAAAATACTAAGGACAAACAAACAAACTTTATACACATGGTGTTTTGAAAAGTTGACCAGGCTTAAGTTTGGTGAAGTACCTTTGGAAATGATCTAACTTAAAAAAAAAAAGACTATTTCCATGGCATAATATACTTTTATCGTATTGAATTTTTCAAAAATGAGAAAGCCTGTGAAACATTTTAAAATGTTGTTACTTTTATGTGTGGTAAGATGTCACTGGAGTTATGCTTAATTCTTTTGGACACCTATTCCCATATCAGAATTTAATGTAACCTCTAGCTCTTACTTATTGGGGTTGTTTGTTTATTTATTTATTTTATTTATTTATGTATGTATGCATGTTTTGGTCCCTGAGCCCCAAGACCTTTATTCCCTTACCTCGAAATGTATTAAATCAGTGTTTTACACTACAGTGAATTATTACTGCCCTTTTGCTTCTCAAAGTTCTGATTCATCCCCTGGGTGATCTTTAGATACTGAAGAGAATATATACTCACCACTTTTTTTTAACAAGGTATGTTTTAATGGCCCTTATTTCATAAAGTTTTGTTTTTCTCCTCATATTTTTTCAGTCTGACTATGTTCCAGTTTCTTCCCCTGTAAAATAAATATAATAACTTGCCTCACAGGGTTGACTAAGTCTCACATGAAGGCGCATAAATTGTCTAGTACAATGCCAAGAACAAAGTAAGTATTCTGTAAAAATATATACGATTACTTTTAACATCAGGTTTGGGAGGATTATTTGAGACGTATCTCCAACCAAAGTGTACAATAACATCTGATACTCTAAGAAAATGAACTGATCTACTTGTTTTTAAATAACCAAAACTTACTGTTGAGTCAATTCGTTAAAATTTATTTTAAATTGGAATTTTTCTAAAATGTGACATGTATGTTTTTTTTCTTTCTAAGTCAAACAGCATATATAAAAAATAATTACAATTACTCTTGATGATGAGGTCTTTTAGGAGAAGTAAAATTTAAAGGTATCTTTAGTAGTTGCTTGCTGTATGCCATGCCTTATACAAAACACTTTGCACAGATTTTCTCATTTAATCCTCCTCAAAAGCCTACAAGTTAGGTATGGATAATACATTTATAGGCAACATAACTGAAGGTCAGAAAAGTTAAGAAACTTGTTCAAGGTCAGAGACAAGGAGTAAATAGCACAAGCTACATTTTTAAATCCAGTTTTGTGTAAGTTGAAAACTTGTAGTTTTGATTACTATGAGTAAGATTTGCTAAAATTTGAAATAAATAGTAAACACTATTATTTTCATGACATTTTCACAAAGTGCTTTCCTGTATATGAGTTTTTGTGGACAGGCTAATAGAATTATGCATGCTTCATTTGCATAACGGGAAAATTGCAGTTAAAAGAGAGTATATGTTTTGCCAAGTGTAAACAGTAACTGGTAGATATATTGTCACTTTTTTCCAGTATAATGTGTGATCTAAATGAGACACAGAATGTGATAGGATATGTGGATCCAGTATTCATTGAAGTTAATGACAAACTGTAACTTTGAATTAAACTGATTCTTACTCAGTGCTTACTCTTGGTGTAAAAACTCATTGTTAACTTGGACTGTATTGATACACATATAGTGTTTGGGTTAAGGAAGTCCTTTGTTCCAACGTACTAAGCATAATATTTACCGCTGCTTGTATGATTTTCAATAGGACACAGACAATGAAGACAAATTAAGAGCAGTGTGAACAAGAAAATCAAATGTTTGTAGCTCCTGTTACTGAAAAACGTTGGCAGATACTGAAGATACTCAGCTTCAGAGGAGTTGGCAGCATGATTTCTGCTTTCAAGTATTTGAAAATCTGAAACCTGGAAGAGGAATTGGAATTGGTGTTCCCTAGAGCTACAGGAGTGAGTTAGAACAATTGAATGGAGACAGACTTAGATTTCAGTATAAGGAAGAGTTGCCTGGCTGAGCTATTCAGCAATGTAATGAGTTGCTTATATGATTAGGAGGGTCTCATCCCTAAAATGTTTTGTCTTCTCAATAAAATATGTTGTAGGTTATATAAAATTTAATAGTCTGTAAAATGTATGCTTAGGTGACAGTTTGATTATTTTTTTCATCCTAAACATCAAATATGTGCTCATTACTCTCAACTCTCAATTCCCAGTAGAAATCAAGGTAAGTATAGCATGTTAATGAAATCTAGAACTGATCCCCAAATCTCATTTGAACAATTAAATTCCAACCTCCTTTCTTTATCAAAATCTTCCTGGCGTTGTTAACAAGCAGGCCTACCAAACTGATTTACACTTTAGAACTTCTTCATTTTCCAGTTTAAGCAAGTATGGAGGGGAATGGGGGATAAATAAGCAACAGGAAAGAAACATACACCTGAAGTTTTAAGATGATAGTTTTAAAGGGTTAATTTGTTTGCATATTGACTCTCCATAGTACAGAGTCTATATTTTCTCTATTAGTAGATATTTGCAAAGGTTCATTGAAATTATTTTACCGGTCTTCCTCTTTGAAAACAACTCTCTTTTTATTTCATCTTTCCCTCCTCTGAATACTCTCCTAGTTTTCCATGCCATTACTCCTCAGCAGGTGACCTCACATATAATTTAATGAGAAAATTGTCAATTCTTTCATAAAGAAACCGTGTTAATTTCTATACCTACAATTGAACTTTCATCTATGTATCTTTGTCTTGAGTTAAATACTCTGTGCCATTGCTTCTTATGAGTGGTCCCAGGACCAGTAGCCTTGCCATCACCTGGAGCTTGTTAGAAATGCAGAACTTCAAGCCCCATCTCAGAACTCACTGATCAGACTCTACATTTTAACAAGATTTCAAAATGATTCCACTCCGCGCTAAAGTTTGAGAGGCAATTCTCTCAAAGCTTTAATTTCCACCTATATGCTGATTTGTTTGTTCGTTAGTTCATTCAATCACTCTTTCATTAGAGAAATATTTTTTGAGGATCTATTATGTTCATAACACTGTTCTAAATGTTAGGCATACAGCACTTAAAAATATAAACAAGATCCTGACCCTCTAGTAGCATATATTATAGCAATGAACAAACAAACAAACAAACAAAATAATTTCAGACATATGTTGACAAATACTTATCTGAGTCTGTGGTTTGCCTTTCCATCCTCTTAATACTGATTGGTTTTTTTTTTTTGAAAGGCAGCAAGTTTTAAATTTTGATGATGCCTGGCTTACCAAAGTGTTCTTTTATGGATTGCACTGTAGTGCTGTAGCTAAGAAATCTTTGCCTAAGCCAAAGTAAAAAAATTTTATTTCTTTTAGGAATTATATAGTTTTGAGTTTTATATTTAGATCTATGATTCATTTTGAGTTATTTTTGTTTATGATGTGAGGATGCATGAAGGTTCATGTTTTGTTTTGAATAGGAATATCCAATTAATTCAATACCATTTGTTGAAACGATCCTTTCTACACTGAATTAATTGCCTTTGAACTTTTGCCAGAAATTGGTTGTCCATAAATATGTGGTCTATATTTGGACTCTCTATTCTGTTCCTTTGATTTGTTTCACTACTTTTGCACCAATATTGGATTCTTTTGATCACTGTAGTTTTATAATAACCATGCCACAATTTATGGAATCAGGAGTCTTAGACCTCCAACTTTGTTCTTTTTCAATAAAAAGATATTTTTGTTTTAGCTATTCCAGGCCCTAAACACTTTGAATTTTAAAATCGTTTGTTGGTTTCTATTTTTTAAAAAAACCTGTGGGAATTTTGATTGGTATTGTGTTGAATCTATACATCAGTTTAGGGAGAATTTATATGGTAACAATATTGAGTCGTCTGACTCATGAACAAGGTATATTTCTCCATTTATTTAAGACTTCTTTAATTTCTCCCAGCAATGATTTGTAGTTTTTATTTATAACTCTTGCACATATTTGGCAGATTTATATGTAAATATTTCATATATTTTGATGCCATTGTAAACGGTATGTTTTTACTTTCAATTTCTTATAGTTTATTACTAGTATATAAAAATACACTTCCTTTTTATATGGTATTTTGAAATGCTGCTAAACTCATTTATTTGTTCTATAAGCTATTTTTGTGGGTACCATCAGGTTTTCTACATAGATGATCACGTCTTCTTCAAATAAAGGCAGTTGCACTTCTCCCTTTCCAATCTGGATGCCATCTTTTATTTCTTTCAGTTTTGCCTAATGACACTGACTAGAATCTCCAGTACAATGTGTTATATATATATGTATTCTTAAAACTCACTAATAAAACAATCATTACAATTTAAAAATAGGCAAAGATTTAAACATTTTACTAGTGGTGATAAATGGATGGCATATAAACACGTGAGAAGATGCTCAATATCATTAGTCATTTGGGAAATGCAAATTAATACTATACTAAGCTATCACTGTATATCTATACCAATTAGAATGGCTACAATTGAAACAACTGACCATTCTAAGTGTTGGCAAGGATGTAGAGGAACTGAAAATCTGATACATTACTGTTGGGAATACAAAATGGTACAATCACTTTGGAAAATATGACATTTTCTTAGAAAAGCTAAAATGTACCTATCATGTTATTCAGACACACTGCTTGTGGGTATTTACCAAAAGAATAGAAAACATATGACCATACAAATCCTTTAAATGAATATTTGAAGCAACATTATTTGTAATAGTCAAAACTGGAAAGAATCAAATGTTCATCAACAAGTGATAGGTTAAACAAACTGTGATTTATCAATACAGTGGAATAGTACTCAGCAAAAAGAGTAATAAACTATTGCTACCTGTAAGACAGCTAATGAATCTCAAAGTAACTATGCCAACTGAAAGACACCTCAGACAAAAGAGAGTGCAAACTGCTTGATACTATGTATATAAAACTCATCTACTAACAGGAAACAGTTCAGTTGTAGTGGGAGGGGCTGGAGAGGGTATTACACAGTGTCAGGAAGAAACTCTTGGGAAGGATAAATACGTTTATTATCTTCATTGTGGTGATGGCTTATACATATGTAGATATAAAACTGTTTTTCATTCATTCATTCATCCATTCATTTATTAATTCATTCATATATTTAGTCAGTGTAGTGCATACTCCATTAATTATTTGTTAATTCCTTATATCATAATGTCTAAGAGCACAGATTCTGGACCCAAAGTGCCTGGATTCACTTCTGGTTCTATTACATAATACTGTGTGATCTGAAACACACTGTTTAACCTCTCAGGTTTCTCTTTATTTATAATGAGTCTAATATTAGTAGGTACCTCATAGAGACCTTATGGTTCTCTAAAGGGCATTAAATGCTTTTGATATAAGTTAAGCATCTAGCATGCCAGGTATTATATAAGTAAGAGATACTTTGTTTAATACTTAGATGCAGACAAACGCCTTTCATAACTTTCACACTTTTCCCCCTTTCTTCCGTCTATTTTCTCTTTAGATATAAAAATTTAGGGTTCACAAAACATGTGTATAGGACCTAAAGGGAAGCATTTTCAGCTGAATGAATTCAAATTCTCCATATGCACTAGGTGTAGAATGATATAATCAAATAAGAAAGACTGTTAGTAGAAAAGCTCATCCAGCCTCTTTCTCCATGAAAACCTATGAATACAATAAATGATGCTTTCACAGCTGAAAATCAACGGGCATTATAAACACTTACAAAGTGGGTTAAGAAAATGTTTTTCTTCTTTTGGGAGCTGCAGTTTAGAGGCCTAATGATGCAAATTATGATAAGTAGCTGGTAAATGTTTCATCAAAAACACTGACCCACACTCTTTTAGCAGGTGCTCATTAAATGTGGTAGATTTTACTCTTAATAACAATTTACCGCCTTGTAATATATACATATGTAGTGAAGGAAAAGATAGCATTCACTATTTTGCTGGAGAGACTCGTAAGGCTGTGATAACTAACATTAATGCTGTCATAAATGTTTTAATTTCTCAGGCATGATACTAAAAGTTGTCTTATATATGCGTACTTTTCATCCACAAAATGATATTAAGAGAATGCCATTTTTAGGTAAAGTATTTAAAAGCTCTAGATTTCTATAATTCTAAAAATCATATTAATGAATATTTGATTAGACAAGGGACATCTTGGAAACGACTATCTCAGTTATTGTTTTATTTTATTTATTTTGGATTTATAGCACAAATTCTTCTAAAACAGAATGTAAGGGCTGAGTTAAAATTCTTCATGTTTAATGTAGACAAAAATAACCAGTTTTTAAAAATATGTAATGCATTCACTTGGTTAAAAAATGAAATCATATACAAATGTTTAGAGTGAAAATCCTCAATCTCAACACTGCCCCTTCCCAGTCCACTACTTAAGTAACTAATTTTATTAATGTCTCTTTCCAAGGAAATATAATCATAAATAATCATACATTTCTTCCATTTCTTTCACAAAAGTTAATATAACATGTGCCTTGTCTGCATCTTCTTGTTTTTTGTTTGTTTGTTTTAAAATGAGTACTATGAACCAAATAAAACTGCCCAAGTACTATTATTTTTGACTCATCAATTTCATATATCTTGAAAATCTATTCACATTAGCACATAGAGAGTTTCCTTATTTTTTTTCCTTCATGTTTTCAACAGTTGCAGGCATTCCATTGTGCAACAATTTCATAGTTGACTTAATCAGTCCCATATTAATGAACACTGGTTTGTTACAATCCTTTGACCAATCCTTTGGAATTATAAATAAAAATCAACTAATATGCTCTCAAACGCATTTTAATCATATGCCATAGTATCTAAAGGATGTACTCTTAGAAGTAGAGCTAGACAAGTATATTTGTAATTTTGATAGAAATGGGCAAGATTAAGATTTTCTATCAATTATTAGCTAAAGAGTTAAAAACTGAAGCTGCAGCACAATTGTAGCAGCATCCCCCTGGCCAGCGCTTCCAACTCCTGTGTAAGTATCTTCCAGATGGAGCTGGAAGTCTCTAGGTTATACTTTATTTGGCCTAGTATGTGAGAGTCTTTCTGGGAAAAACAGCTAAAATTTCTGATAATTTTTTCTGTTCGTGTGTCTAGTTTAAAGTGAAACTTTTCTAAACCACTAAAATATTTTCATGAGGGAATAGTTCATAAGAAACAGAGTATTCTTCATATTCTGGCCACATAGGAATTCAGGCCTAAACAAGTACTGTCTAAATTAGGTGTTTAGGGACCTGCTTTTAGCAGATGAGGGAAATCAGAAATTAGAATGTCTTTGTTTCCATAAAAAATGGCACATCAAAATCTGTTAACTATGTTTATACTGTCAATTTTAAAGTAAAGTCATTTTCCCTAGGTAATGATGGGTTCCTTTCAAATTGTCACAAATTCTGACTGAAAGGTGTTCATATTAATAACTTCTATTCAAGGAAGAGTCAAATGATATACTGCCTACACTATATCCACATTGACTTCTGAAGTATGACTTCAACTTATAAATTCTATTGCATAAGATTCCAAGGGAGGAGCCATTATGTCCTCTACCTGACCTCCTCCAGCGGGATTTTAGCTTGGACAAGCAATCTCCCTGCCCCTCTGTTGGTCCACCACTGGAAAGAATGATTACCATATAGTTGAAATGGTCTTGGTGCTCTGGCCTGGCGACAGGCCTGAGCCTCTGAGGTGGGAGAGCCGAGTTTGGGACATTGGACCACCAAAGACCTCCCAGCCCCACATAAGAGCTCCTCCAGAGATCTCCATCTCAACGCTAAGACCCAGCTCCACCCAATGGCCAGCAAGCCCCAGTGCTGGATGCCTCAAACCAAACAACTAGCAAGACAGGAACACAACACCACCTATTAGCAGAGAGGCTGCCTAAAGTCATACTAAGTTCACAGATACCCCAAAACACACCACGGAACACAGCCCTGCCCACCAGAAGGACAAGATCCAGCCCCACCCACTGGAACACAGGCAACAGTCCCCTCCACCAGGAAGCCGGCACAAGCCACAAAACCAACCTCATCCACTGGGTGTAGTCATCAAAAACAGCGGGAACTACGAACCTGCAGCCTGCAAAAAGGAGACCCCAAACGCAGTAAGTTAAACAAAATGAGAAGACAGAGAAATCTGCAGCAGATGAAGGAGCAAGGTAAAAACCCATAAGACCTAACAAATGAAGAGGAAATAGGCAGTTTACCTGAAAAAGAATTTAGAGTAATGATAGTAAATATGATCCAAGATCTTGGAAACAGAATGGAGAAAATACAAGAAATGTTTTAAAAGGACCTAGAAGAACTAAAGCACAAGCAATCAATGATGAACAACAAAATAAATGAAATTAAAAATTCTCTAGAAGGAATCAATAGCAGAACAACTGAGGCAGAAGAACGGATAAGTGACGTGGAAAATACAATAGTGACCTGGAAAATACAATAATTACTGCAGAGCAAAATAAAGAAAAAAGAATGAAAAGAATTGAGGACAGTCTCAGAGACCTCTGGGACAACATAAATGCACCAATATTCTAATTATAGAGGTCCCAGAAGAAGAAGAGAAAAAGAAAGGGTCTGAGAAAATATTTGAAGAGATTATAGTTGAAAACTTTCCTAACATGGGAAAGGAAATAGTCAAGTCCAGGAAGCGCAGAGAGTCCCATACAGGATAAATCCAAGGAGAAATATACCAAGACACATATCACTCAAACTATCAAAAATTAAATACAAAGAAAAAAATATTAAAAGCATCAAGAGAAAAGCAACAAATTACATACAAGGGAATCCCCATAAGGTTAACAGCTGGTCTTTCAGCAGAAACTGTGCAAGCCAGCAGGGAGTGGCAGGACATATTAAAAGTGATGAAAGGGAAAAACCTACAACCAAGGTTACTCTACACAGCAAGGATCTCATTCATTTCAATGGAGAAATTAAAAGCTTTACAGACAAGCAAAAGTTAAGAGAATTCAGCACCACCAAACCAGCATTACAACAAATGCTAAAGGAACTTCCCTAGGAAGGAAACACAAGAGAAGCAAAAGACCTACAATAACAAACCAAAACAATTAAGAAAATGGTAACAGGAACATACATATTGATAATTACCTTAAATGTAAATGGATTATATGCTCCAGTCATAGACTGGCTGAATAGATACAAAAACAAGACCAGCATATATGCTGTCTACAAGAGACCCACTTCAGACCTAGGGACACATACAGACTGAAAGTGAGGAAATGGAAAAAGATATTCCATGCAAATGGAAATCAAAAGAAAGCTGGAGTAGCAATACTCATATCAGACAAAATAGACTTTAAAATAAAGACTATTACAAGAGAAAAAGAAAGACACTACATAATGATCAAGGGATCAATCCAAGAAGAAGATATAACAATTGTAAATATTTATGCACCCAACATAGGAACACCTCAATACATAAGGCAAATGCTAACAGCCAAAAACGGGAAATCGACAGTAACACAATAATAGTAGGGGACCCTAACACCCCACTTTCACCAATGGACAGATCATCCAAAATGAAAATAAATAAGGAAACACAAGCTTTAAATGACACATTAAACAAGATGGACTTAATTGATATTTATAGGACATTCCATACAAAAAAACAGAACACACTTTCTTCCCAACTGCTTATGGAACATTCCCCAAGATAGATCATATCTTGGGTCACAAATCAAGCCTTGGTAAATTTAAGAAAACTGAAATCATATCAAGTATCTTTCCCGACCACAACACTATGAGACTAGATATCAATTACAAAGAAAAAAACTAAAAAATACAAACACATGGAGGCTAAACAATACGCTACTAAATAACCAAGAGATCACCGAAGAAATCAAAGAAGAAATTTAAAAATACCTAGAAACATGACAATGAAAACACGATGACCCAAAACCTATGGGATACAGCAAAAGGAGTTCTAAGAGGGAAGTTCATAGCAATACAATCCTACCTCAAGAAACAAGAAACATCTCAAATAAACAACCTAACCTTACACCTAAAGTAATTAGAGAAAGAAGAACAAAAAACCCCAAAGTTAGCAAAGGAAAGAAATCATAAAGATCAGATCAGAAATAAATGAAAAAGAAACAAAGGAAACATTAGCAAAGATCAATAGAACTAAAAGCTAGTTCTTTGAAAAGATAAACAAAATTGATAAACCACTAGCCGGGCTCATCAAGAAAAAAAGGGAGAAGACTCAAATCAACAGAATTAGAAATGAAAAAGGAGAAGTAACAACTGACACTGCAGAAATACAAAGGATCGTGAGAGATTACTACAAGCAACTATATGCCAATAAAATGGACAACCTGGAAGAAATGGACATATTCTTAGAAAAGCACAATCTTCTGAGACTGAACCAGGGAGAAATAGAAAATATAAACAGACCAATCACAAGCACTAAAATTGAAACTGTGATTACAAATCTTCCAACAAACAAAAGCCCTGGACCAGATGGCTTCACAGGCGAATTCTATCAAACATTTAGAGAAGAGCTAACACCTATCCTTCTCAAACTCTTCCAAAATATAACAGAGGGAGGAACGCTACCAAACTCATTCTACGAGGTCACCATCACCCTGATACCAAAACCAGACAAAGATGTCACAAAAAAAGAAAACTACAGGCCAATATCTCTGATGAACATAGATGAAAAAATCCTCAACAAAATACTAACAAACAGAATCCAACAGTACATTAAAAGGATCATACACCATGGTTAAGTGTGGTTTATCTCAGGAATGCAAGGATTCTTCAATATACGCAAATCAATCAATGTGATACACCACATTAACAAATTAAGGAATAAAATCTATATGATAATCTCAATGGATGCAGAAAAAGCTTTTGACAAAATTCAACACCCATTTATGATAAAAACTCCAGAAAGTAGGCATAGAGGGAACCTACCTCAACATAATAAAGGCCATATATGACAATCCCACAGCCAACATCATTCTCAATGGTGAAAACTGAAACCATTTCCTATAAGAGCAGGAACAAGACAAGGTTGCCCACTGTCACTGCTATTATTCAACATAGTTTTGGAAGTTTTAGCCACAGCAGTCAGAAAAGAAAAAGAAATAAAAGGTATCCAAATGGGAAAAGAAGAAGTAAAACTGTCACTGTTTGCAGATGACATGATACTATACATAGAGAATCCAAAAGATGCTACCAGAAAACTACTAGAGCTAATCAATGAATTTGGTAAAGCAGCAGGATACAAAATTAATGCACAGAAATCTCCTGCATTCCTATACACTAATGATGAAAAATCTGAAAGAGAAATTAAGGAAACACTCCCATATACAATTGCAACAAAAAGAATAAAATACCTAGAAATAAACCTACCTAAGGAGACAAAAGACCTGTATGCAGAAAACTATAAGGCACTGATGAAAGAAACTGAAGATGATACAAACAGATGAAGAGATATACCATGTTCTTGGGTTGGAAGAATCAATATGGTGAAAATGACTATACTACCCAAAACAATCTACAGATTCAATGCAATCCCTATCAAACTAACAATGGCATTTTTCACAGAACTAGACCAAAAAAATTCACAGTTTGTATGGAAACAAAAAAAGATCCTGAATAGCAGAAGCAATCTTGAGGAAGAAAAATGGAGCTTGAGGAATCAGGCTCCCTGACTTCAGACTATGCTAGAAAGCTACAGTAATCAAGACAGTGTGGTACTGGCACAAAAACGGAAATATAGATCAATGGAACAGGATAGAAAGCCCAGAGGTAAACCCATGATACATGGTCACCTTATTTTTGATAAAGGAGGCAAGAATATACAATGGAGAAAAGACAGCCTCTTCAATAAGTGGTGCTGGGAAAACTGAACAGCTACATGTAAAAGAGTAAAAGTAGAACACTTCTTAACACCATACACAAAAATAAACTCAAAATGGATTAAAGACCTAAATATGAGACCAGACACTATAAAATTCTTAGAAGAAAACATAGGAAGAAAACTCTTTGATGTAAATCACAGCAAGATCCTTTTTGATCCACCTTCTAGAGAAATGGAAATAAAAACATAAATAAACAAATGGGACCTATTGAATCTTAAAAGCTTTTGCACAACAAAGGAAATCATAAACAAGACAAAAAGACAACTCTCAGAATGGGAGAAACTTTTTGCAAACGAAGCAACTGACAGGAGATTAATCTCCAAAATAGACAAGCAGCTCATGCAGCTCAATATCAATAAAACAAACAACCCAATCCTAAAATGGGCAGAAGATCTCAACAGACATTTCTCCAAAGAAGATATACAGATCGCAAGCAAACACATGAAAGGATGCTCAACATCACTAATCATTATTGAAATGCAAATCAAAACTACAATGAGATATCATCTCACACCGGTCAGAATGGCCATCATCAAATATCTACAAACAACAAATGCTGGAGGGGGTGTGGAGAAAAGGGAGCCCTCTTGCACTGTTGGTGGGAATGTACATTGATACAGCCACTATGGAGAACAGTATGGAGGTTCCTTGAAAAACTAAAAATAGAACTATCATATGACCCAGCAATCCCACTACTGGGCATACACCCTGAGAAAACCATAATTCAAAAAGAGACATGTACCACAATGTTCACTGCAGCACTATTTACAATAGCTACGACATGGAAGCAACCGAAATGTCCATCGATAGATGAATGGATAAAGAAGATGTGTCACATATATACAGTGGAATATTACTCAGCCATAAAAAGAATCGAAATTGAGTTATTTGTAGTGAGGTGGATGGACCTAGAGTCTGCCATACAGAGTGAAGTAAGTCAGAAAGAGAAAAACAAATACCGTATACTATCACATATATATGGAATCTAAAAACAAACAAAAAAAATGGTACAGATGAACCCGGGGCAAGACAGGAATAAAGACATAGATGTAGAGAATGGACTTGAAGGCACAGGGAGGGGGAAGGGTAAGTTGGCACGAAATGAGAGAGTAGCATTGACATATATACACTACCAAATGTAAAATAGATAGCTAGTGGGAAGCAGCTGCATCGCGTGGGGAGATCAGCTCGGTGCTTTGTGTGACCACCTAGAGGGGTGGGATAGGGACAGTGGGAGGGAGATGCAAGAGGGAGTGGATATGGGGATATATGTAGGCATATAGCTGATTCACTTTGCTATACAGCAGAAACTAACACAACATTGTAAAGCAATTATACTCCAATAAAGATGTTAAAAAAATTTAAAAAAACTTCTACCCAGACAAAACAGAAGGAATTATTGCTTCTGAGAATTTTATACCAATGAAATGTTTGAAGCAAGTCATACATTATCTTGAGGGCATGAAAAGATAATTTAATTTACTTAAAACCCAGTAATTTATATTCATGAATAATGGCAAGATATTTATAAGTTTTTCAAGACTCAATTATTGGATATTTAAGTTAAATTACGTATTCATTTATTACATACAGAAATTGGATTGAATGCAGTACAATGTTTCTTATCAAATATGCTTTCTTCAACAAATGATAGTTTAAAGCAACCATTAATTTGTTAAGTCTAAGCATTTCTATGCCTGCGTGCAGACCCTGAGCTTTAGTAAGTACTCTCATGGACACATATACTATGGCAGTGGTTCCCAGCCTTGGTGCCAATTAAATCTCTATTTGGGGGCGTTAACTATGGAGAAGTATTTGTAAAGTTTCCCAGGTGATTATAATGTAGAGCCATAGTGGAGAACCACTGTACTATAAACTATCCTAAATGAATCATAACTAAGGTCTCTCTGGTTTGTATCAGGATGCTCAACATAGGTAAATTCACTTCCCAATTACATCGTCAGAGAAACCATAAATGAGAAGTGCATGCACTTTTCATTCTCATGCTGTTCAAAAGCACCTCATTTCTGAAGATGTTGTCGATAACTCCAACTTTGTAATTTTTCTGGAATCTTAAAGAATTTTATTTTCTTCAACAAGTTTTCAATAAATTTTAATGGAAACATACTATGTAACAGGTACTCTACTATTTCTTCCATACTCTAATTTTTATGCCTTGGTATCTGTCCTTTAATTGAAGTATCTAACATCTCCAATAAAATTGTAGTCACTTTGAAGGCATGGATAGGCATATTCATCTCTATAAAATAGCACAGTATAGGGCTTCCCTGGTGGCGCAGTGGTTAAGAATCTGCCTGCCAATGCAGGGGACACGGGTTCGAGCCCTGGTCCGGGAAGATCCCATATGCCGCGGAGCAACTAAGCCTGTGCACTACAACTACTGAGCCTGCGCTCTAGAGCCCACAAGCCACAACTACTGAGCCCACGTGCCACAACTACTGAGCCCATGCACCACATCTACTGAAGCCCACACACTCTAGAGACTGTGCTCCACAACAAGAGAAGCCTGCACACCGCAACAAAGAGTAGCCCCCGCTTGTCACAACTAGAGAAAGCCTGCGCGCAGCACAGACCCAACACAGCCAAAAATAATAAATAAATAAAAATAATAAAAAAATTTAAAAAATAGCACAGTGTAGAGGAACAGTATAAACTTGGCTGTGGAACAATATGGAATATGGAATCAAACATGTATGAGTAAGTGTCCCAGTTTTGCTACTGTGGAGTCTCAGATAAAATAATTTCTATGAACCATGGTTATCTGAACTATAAAATATAAGTGATAAATGGCTTCATCAGCAAGCCAAGAAGATCAAATGATATATCAAATGTGAAGAACTTACCATAGATTTGAGCATGAAAAGCATGCATTTGTACATCTCTCCATTTATTTAACAAATATTTGAGTGCTTGTTCTCTAACAGTCCCTTTTTTAAATGCTAAGGACACTGAGGTGAATCAAAACATATTAAATCTCTGCCCTGATTGTGCTTAAATTCTTATGAGGGAGTCAGACAATAGTAAAAGAAACAAGTACATATATTTTACGAAAAAAGTAAAGCATGGTAAGGAAATGATAGTTACAGAGTATATTATATTACATAGGTTTGTTAGTGAGGGCTTTTTGAAAATAGGACATTTGAGCAAATGAAATAACACAAAGGAGAATTTGAAGCATACATCTTTGAGAAGACTTCTCTTCAAGGAAGAAGGAAAAGATGATATAAGGTCTCTGCCATTTGAGTGAAATCCACATTTTCAAAGAACAACAAGGAGATTACAATAGCTTAGTTGTGTCAAGGGAGGCACAGAATGGTAAGAAATGAAAGTGGAAAGTTCATCAAGGGTAGATTATATGAATTTATAACAAATATGCATGGTAAGTGGAATAATAGTCCCCAAAGATGTCCACATCCTAATCCCCAGAATCTGTAAATATTTTGTTATATGATATGCAGGAATTAATATTTAAAATGGGACTAAGTTTGCTAATCAGATGACCTTAAAATAAGATTATCCTGAATTTTCTGAGTGGACCCAATACAACAACAAGGTCTTTAAATATGGAAGAAGAAGAAGCAGAAGAATCAAGGTCAGAGTGATATCGCAGGAAAAATGTTGACTGGCCATTGCTGACTTTGGAGTTGCAAGGAGGACATAAGCCAAGAATATGAGCAGCCTTTAGATATTGATATTGATATTAGCCCAGTGAAGCCCATTTCAGATTCCTGAACTCCCAAACTTGACATAATAAACCCATGCTGTTTTAAGCTACAAAAAAAAAAAAAAAAAGATTTCAAGGGAGGATTTACTTTTAATTGAAATGGGGACTTTTTTTACATCTAATAACAGGTGGGTATTTTATTTATTTTATTCCCTATCATCTTCCACACAAGGAATTGCTGCTGATATATTTGTAAATAAACAGAAAATAATTTACAAGATATTAAATTATAATATTTTATATTATAATACAAGATATTAAATTATAATTCCAGAAAAATAAATCCTCTTCCTACTGTGACTCAAGAAATTAGACTTCTTCAATCTTGCTGCTCAATAATGCTTCAATAACTTAGTTCAGGAGAATGACATTTACATCCCAGGTATCATGTTCTAAGCAGCAGGATGGAGGAAGAATTGAAAATAAGATAGTAACACTTATGCCAGTGGTCTCATAAGAAAGTTTTCTGGAATCTGCTACATGGTAATTTTCACCTTCTTCCCGCTGACCAGAATTTAGTCTTTTGGCCATGTTAACAGAAAGGGAGGCTGGGAAACGTAGGTTTGTTGTTGAGAAGCCATTTTCCAAGATGAATATTAATATGATTGAATAAAGAGGCAAACTGATATTGGGGGCAACAAGCAATTTCTTCCCCATGTCCTTATACAGTTCTCGAGAAACTATTACATATATATAACCGTATATTAAGGCATCTCAAAGCAGTCATATAATCCTAAACAAAACAGGTATATCTTCCAAAATAAAATATTGTCTAGCAGCCTGTGAAGTTCTAGCAAAACAGGGAAGGAAAATAAAAAGTGAAAACATTAAAAAGATAGAAACTCATGAGAGCATCAAAAATTAACATGTCTGGTTACACAAATTCTTAGAGTCCGGGAAGACTTTCCTTTAACAAAAGAGCTTCACTGGGAGACACGTGGCCGGCTTAAACACATTTTCTTATTTGATTCCTGCCACCCAGAACTAGTCAGGAAAACCTGCCATCATTACACAGGTTTTGAGTATTTATGTTCTGCTCTTGGTCTCCAAACTTTCAGACTAAAATTCCCACAGAAATCAAAGTGGACCTGCCTATGGCACAGTGCAAAGAGGGAAAGGAAATCCTCACAAGTAAAGTCCTGTAGGATTCAGTGAAAGCCTTGATAGGTCTACATGAGGGATTGTAGGTATTCTGTATGTGTGTGTGTGTGTGTATGTGTGTGCGTGTTTGCTGAGAAGGTGGTTTTGTTTACTAACTTCATGTGGTCATAGAACTATTCAGTGGAAAAAGGGGAAAAGTCTACCTCAGATCAGTAAAGATTAATATCTTTACTGATATACACTGTTAATTGGACCAGAAGCTGTGCATATCAGCTGATTCTTCACTTAACTAAGAATGAGATTTTATTATTCATCTATTCAAGAATATTATATATTGAGCTTTTTTTTTGCTAAATACTAGGTATACAGTGGCTATCAAATAGCTGTGGTCCCCACCCAAGTGAAAGATGTCATCTATTTTGTTGGGCAAGAGTTAATTTACCTGCTCCCTCCCCTTCATTTTTTCCACACATTGACAAACTCCCGTACGAGATAAAATGTTCTTAGTTGAAGAAAATAAACCACCGTGGAATCTATGTCACAAAGAGTATCCTATGCATGAAGATATGGTAATACATGCATGAGAATATGGATAAAGAGAAACCCTTTGATATATTTTACTAAAAATGTCAGGAGAAAATTGTTGAAAGTTCTATGATCTAGGACGGATGAAAAGCTATAGGAAGCAATAAAGAGGAAGTGGATTGAAAATCACTTTCAATCTAATGTGGGGAAAGTTGCTTGGGTTCATCAAAGAATTTAAGACAACTCAAAATTCACTGACTACAGAAAATATAAATCAGAAATTGTGGAATATAATTAACTGCAGAAAATGGAACAGTATATGTGTAGAAATTTTGTGGAAATTTTCTACAAAAATAGTGATAAAAGAAATATTAAAGAAAATGATTAAACAAGAGAGACACACAAAGAAGACAGAGAGAGCAAAGTCAGCATAAGACTTATATACGCCTAAATGAGTTGCAGTTTGAAGAAAACTTTAGCAGCTAACATAGACCTGAGGGTTTATTGTTTTGGGGGAAAAATTAATAAAAAAGACATGATCATCATTATTTTCAGGCTGCATTACTTGATCCATAGAAAGCCAGTGGAAATCAATGGGAAAATTTCTTAGAATTATCGAGTTTATGAAAGTGAGTGGTAATGAGATAAACACTAATAAGCACATACACACAGGGCACATCACACAAAAACAGCAACGAAACTTTCTTACATAAAAGCAAAGGTAGAATAATGAAAATAAAACTTCCATTCAGAATAGAAAAAATAAACATCTTTAAACAGGTATAAATCTATCTAATCAGAAGTGAGTAGATCTTACAAAGACAATTACAGAACATTAATAAACTCTCCATAAGAATATTTCAATAAATGGAAAAATATTTCTTCCTCCAGAGCTCTATGGCCATGAACTACCCTTCCAGACTGGACCATGTAGATATCAAAGTCAATTTAGAGCCCACGCTCGTTTGCTGTGCTTCCTTTACTTTCAAGTTAGTTGTACTCACAATCAGATTAAATCTTCCATTTCCATCCACCTTTGGTCTAATCTCTTTATCCATTTTTCTGCTGCTGCAATTCAGGTTTTTTATGGCCAAGCCTACAAAAGTGAAGGAGTCTGAGAAGAGGCAGTCAAGGTACAATGCTAGGACTTGAAATATGCATGTATTTTTTACTTAAAAAACCTCTCATTTCCTCCAATGAAAACAACTTCCTCTAAGTAGATGAAAAACAATGTAGGTATCAAGCACCTAAACATTGAAATTAGACCTCTGCTGGATCATGGTTCGCCACTCACTAATTTCATTATTTTTAAAATTTTACGTAGGCTTTCTAAGCCTCAGTTCTTCCTCTGTAAAGTGAGGATAACCATATGTATCAAAATTATTACCTAGAATTGTTGCTATTGAATGTCATAATTATCAACCCTTGCTTTTTTGGTAAAAATAAATCCATGTAACACCGAAATCTTTGTGTTCACTATTCTTGATTTCCTACTACCAATTGTGTGAGATTTCCTAATTTTTTGGAAGTAAAGCTCTAAATCTTGGGAAAATGTATAGATATAGAAGAGTCGAAGGTAACCCAAATTCATCACCTTTGTGAGAGAACCCATTTGTTCTGTAGAATACTGGACATGCCAAGCTTGATGTGATGAAGCAAGAACAAAATAGTGCTACTTGATAATTTTAAAGTCCTATCAAAATATGACATATTCTATGTAGTTTTGTGTTTAGAATGTGTGGTACAAGAGCACAGACATCGTGTTGATAAAATTACTTTTATGAAGCTTTAATTCCAGAGGTATTTGTGTCTTCTATAGTGGTTGGTTCACTAAGAACCTAGATTCATAGATTTAATTATATACTTTTACGTAATAGGAGCTCTGTTAAATCTAGAAATACTGAAGCAAGGTCTGTGATAAATAAAAGGTTAAGATACATTATGAATTTCACTTAAAGAGATTGGGGTAAGAGCAATAAGTAGGGCATTAGCATCAGAAGCTTTACCAGAGAAAATGGGATATGAGGGCAAGGGAGTGAGGACATTAATTGTTCAATGATTCAGGAAGAGCAGCAACTGTCTCTAATAAGGAATTAATGTATATTCCTCAGATTTCCTTAGGGCTGGGAGAGCTACACTTTTGTAGGGGTAGGAATTAAGCAGTTGGGAGTAAGAAACAGTTAAAACAGTTAACAGTACATGGTGGAGTTTGGTGTTTAAAATTGCTAAATTAACTTGAAAAGTTTCATTACTAACAGAATGAATTAATTTTAGTGTGGCTCCTGATTCAGGAATCTGTGATCAATTCAAAGTTAAATAAGATCATCAGGGTTACATGATATTGACTTAAAGTTGTATAATGGTTAGACAGATAGCATACTTAAAAAAAAAAAAAGTATACATATATATATATATATATATATATATATATATATATATACACATTAACCCTAACCCTTTCTTGTTTTACCTTAGATTAAAATTGTCAGAAAAAACTTCCCTACCTATGTGGGTTCATGGTTAGAGTCTCCAACTACATCCTTCATACCTGTCTATCTAGTATGACAACCACTAACCACATGTGGCTATTTAAATTTAAATTTATTGAATTGAAATACAATTATAGTTTCTCAGTTGCACTGGACACACTTCAAGTGCTCAGTGACCTCATGTTTTATAGTGATTATAGTTTTGTACAGCAAAGGTATAGAAAGTTTTCATTACTGCAGAAAGTTCTATTTCACAGCACTGTTTCATATCATTCAGCAATTCTTTTCTGTGTCTCAAACCTTCTCCTATTTCCAGTGTTTACTTTAAATTTTCTCCATCCTTTCCAAACCTCAGATTCCCTCTCTACTGAGCAGCTTATTTTTTTTATACTTCCTAGGGAAAAAAATGCAAAGCGTCACTTATAAATTTCTTTCTCTTCTTATCCCAAACCTACAAAATTGAGTGAATTCACAGCCAGAATCTCCTGCTTGGAGCTCCTTTCAATGTTTGTTTTAAATTGCCATATCTTTTTCCCTTCTTAAGATACTGATACTTAAAACATTTCTCTTTTCTCTATTTTATCTTTAATTCTCTCTCGACTAGCTCATTCCAGCAGTATTTTCATTCTTAACTTCTCTCCTCGTTTGAAATAAAACAAAAATGTTTTTTTACCTTAGATCTATGCTTATATCCACCATTTTTTCAAAGCTGTACTCATTCTAACCCTAGTATAATAAGAATTGCACACTCCTTTCCTTAACATCTCTACCAAATCTACTCCTATTAAGGTGACTAATAATTTCCCGGCCATTGAATTCAGTATTCACATTTCAGTACTTATCTTACTCAAGCTGCACTGAATACATAGTTTCCCATTTTTCTCATTCTTCAAATACTTTATTTCCTTGGATTCCATGACACCAGACTTTTACAGTATACTTATCTGACTAACATCACTCTGTGAAGATAGGAAACTTGTATTTCTTGACCATTACGCTTGACACAGTTCCTGGTGCATACCAAACACTCTATAACTATCTGTTGGTTTCTAAAGTTGAATGTATATCTCTTCATAGGTAAAGTTTTTCGAGAAATTCCTAGAGAGGTACTTCCAAATCACCACTTAACAATAGGATGGACTTTAAAATGATCATGGGAAAATGATCAAATGTGAAATCTTGATGGGATACAGATTATAGCCACTTACTCAACCCCTCATTTTTTTGGAAGAGGAAAGAGTTAGTAGCATAGACTCTACCTGATGTTTAATATCAATATATATACCCCTCTGTCTCTCTGGCAAACAAACTTATAATAAAGCTCTTTCTTCTGCAATCAGAAAGTGACCAAAATCTTATCTAGATTGCCTTTTATGTGCTAGACTCTGTCCTAGTTGCTAGGATAGTAAGAAGAAGTAAGAATTTTCACAAGAAGTTTATAGTATAGAGTGAGAGACAGTTAATGGATGCAAAAACAAATACGTGTTTAAGATAATGGCAGGTATTAATGAGTGCTATGAAGAGGATTAAATAAGATGTTCACAGTGAGGCTCAGAGTAGGAAGCCAGGGAATCCTGTATGAGGAGGAATCATCTGAGCTGAGACCTGGGCTAGGAAATGGAAGCAGCCTTGCAGAAAGAGTTTGAGAAGCAGGAAAAGCAAATTCATAGACCCTGAGATGGCAACATGCTTTTCATGATTAAGGAGAGGGGAAAAAGAAAACACGCTAAAGTTGCTAATGCTTAATGACTGATGGGAAGGAAGGAGGAAGAATTTAGAGAAGCTATATCAGAGGCTGGGTAAAATTCTGGCCATTGTTAAGGTACTTGATTTTATTTTAAGAGTAATAGGAAAACTTGTGAGGGTGTTCAGTGAAACTGTCAAGCTCTGATTTATATTTTAGAAAAATCATGCTGGCTCACATTTGAAGAGACAATAATGGTAACAAGGAGATCAAGTGTTAGGCTATTTTTATGTTAGATGTTAGAAAGGATGGTGACTTGAACTATAAAATTAGTTGCTGAAATTTTGAGAAATGAATACATTTTGAAGATATAAATAGTATGACTTGCTAATATACTGGAAAAAATAGAAAAATTTTGTGAGAAAAGTGTAAAAATCAAAGATAAATTAACTGAGGGGATATATGTATACATATAGCTGATTCACATCATTGTACATTAGAAACTAACACAACATTCTAAAGCAAATATACTCCAATAAAAATTAAAAAGAGATAAATCAACTGAATGAATCATGGTATCATTTACTGAGTCACAGAAGACTTAAGTGAGAATTGTTGCAATGAGAAAAGATTAAGACTTCTTTAACCATCATGTTTAATCAGAGATGATTATTAATCAATAACATTGAGCATTAAATTAAATAATTGTAATACATAATTGGGCTTCCCTGGTGGCACAGTGGTTGAGAATCTGCCTGCCAATGCAGGGGACACGGGTTCGAGCCCTGGTCTGGGAAGATCCCACATGCCGCGGAGCAACTAGGCCCGTGAGCCACAACTACTGAGCCTGCACGTCTGGAGCCTGTGCTCCGCAACAAGAGAGGCCGCGATAGTGAGAGGCCCGCGCACCGCGATGAAGAGTGGCCCCCGCTTGCCGCAACTAGAGAAAGCCCTCGCACAGGAACGAAGACCCAACACAGCCAAAAATAAATAAATTAATTAATTAAAAAAAAAAAAATTAAGACATTGCATTGTGAAATGAGTGTACCTCTATAATACAGAAAAATACTAGATCTAGTGTGATCTTTCTTTAAACCTGAGTATCCAATGATGCTATGGACTTCCTTGACAAATGGTGAGTTTGCCCCCTCTAGAGGTATGCAAACATGCACCAAATTTTATGAAGTTATTATTGTGGAGTCCATTCAAGAAACTGTTGGAGATTGGTTCAATAACTTTTTAATCCTTTTCTATCTTGGAATATTTATGATAATGTAAATTCATTCTCTCCAGATTTAAATAAGTTACACCTTTGAAAAAAGAGATGTCAAGGATAAGGGCAAATAACCATGTTTAACAAAGGAATTGAATCTAAAACTAATTCTTGAGCACAGATGTCAAAGCAAGCGCTCATCTGTTTTTTGAACTTTTTGAGTGATCTGAGCTATCCTTTAAGGTAAATGAAGCATTTAGACACTTTAGGAGGACAGTTATGTCAACGAGATGCTGCTACTTAACATTGAGAGCGCTTTTCTTCTTATGCTTTGCTGAATTACTAAACATGTCTCACATTACACAGCTCTAGTGATTTAAACCTGTTTCTCTGTGACATGCAAGTAAGGAAAGCCATTTATTTTCTTCTTTAAACAGAGCCACTCATGGGGTGGGAAAGCTCTCACAATTTTAATTTTCTTTTCTTTGTTTACATAGAGCCATAATCTCCTTGGAGACTCATAGGCCTCCCAAGGGCTGCAGACGCAGAAAGATAATAAAAGCAACTTTATGTTTGAACTACTGAAGTTATTTTAAAGAAAGTCCATGAAAATCTCCTCTTCTATTATTAACCCATTTTATTTTTCCTATTGAATTTTCTACGATTTAAGATCTAGGGACAATAAACAACTGTGAAATAAATTCCAAATATAAAATATAACATGATAATCCATGAAAACAGTTAGTAATATCCATAAAGGGTTAACAGTGTCACCACCCCCAAAAATTACAAAACATTTATAACAAAATAATAAAAGTGAAAAACATGAAAAGACTAATTCAAATTAATAAGTGAAATGTGTACTCAAATCAAGTACCTACAAATGTGCCAGTTAATTTACAAACCAATCTTCACTACAACTCTCCAAATGTATTATTTATTAAATAAATATTTATTGAGCACCATTTATGTGCTGTGTTGGACTCACAGCAATAAGTGAAAGAGGCATGATCTCTTTTCCTATGGAGGTTCTAGGCTTATAGTCTCAGTTGTCCCATAATCAAATATACAATCTCAACAAATTTGCACCATTGCCCTCACTTTCAAAATAAGGCAACTAAGGCACAGAGGAGTATTGATATTTTCCTGATGTAACACATCTATTGAGTGCAGATATCAGAGGTGGGATTTAAACTCATTTTTTGGGGGGAGGATTAGAGTCTAGTTCCTTTCATTCTTAGTTTGAGGTTTCTACCTCAACATCATTTTCCTTTATGTCTTCCTCTTTGATTCTGGATTAGAAAAAATATGATCCTTTTGAAATTTCAGAAAAAATGTGCCTATAACTTTGATTTCCATGAATATTTTACCCTGAAAAATAGGAAACTACTAGTCAAGTCAATGTTAGGTAAATAAAAATACACATGAGGAAGAGAAACTGAGTTTTAGATATGTATTAACCTTCACTGAAAAATCATAGACTGTAAACTATGGCCACTGAAGAAAAAGACAGACCTATGTAAAGTCAAAAGAATGACAAACACCTCTATTTAGTAAAATATTCTGACCCCTCAAGAGAGGTTTGCTATTCTAGCTTAAAAATTCTAAATTGTGCTCACATTCAACAAGTGAATTTTAAAATACAGACAATAATTCTATCTGTTCATGGATTTGCAAAGTTCAACAATGTCAACCAAGAAAAAAGTCTAATTGTATCAGGAAGGAAACTACGTATGGGTGTGAATGTATGACTGAATGCACTAAAGGAACTTGAAGTTATTTTTATTTTTAACAGTTTCGTTAACAAAAACGTTTCTTAACTTGACTACACTCAGCTGAGTCAAGTGTATTTCTTTTGAAGGCTGGCAGAATATGTCACTGTAAAATATACTAATTAGACATGAAGATTATTTTGAGCTTAAGGCAATTGAGACAAAGCAGATACATGGAAATCTCCCTGCTTTCCTCCTCTTTGCCTTCCTCCAAAAGCAGGACATACATTTTTCAAAGACGGTCCTCCTCCCTTCCCTCCCAGGATGCACAAAAGTTAATTGTCATAGATAACTTTAGGCCCCATCAACCTGGAGAGGACAACAGCAGAATCTACATAAGAAACTTTACTAAGTAAAGTTTGTCCACAATGTGCTTATATTTGCTTTCCCACAATGTGCTGCCCCTAGAGACTCAAGGCTCTTTTCCTTTGTCTTCTTGCATCTCTAAAAATGTATTGTTCCTATGCTAAGATACTATATAACTTCAAATTCTAACCAAACTTTTGAGTTACTCATTTTTCCCTGGGTATCTTTCATATGTACATGAATTATACATGTTAATAAACCTGTTCATTTTTCTCTTGTTAATCTGTCATTTGTTAGAGGTGTCCCAACTGAGGACTTAGAAAGATAGAAGAAAATTATTACTTTTTCTCGCCTACATTTGTTTATATTTAACTGACAACTATTCTCAACAAGTCTTCAGTGCTGTGTCAATGTAACTATCATTGCTTCTCTAAGATCTGTTATAGTGCCTTCCAACTCTAGATATTGGTTAAAGGAAAGACACTCTCAACATAAACTATGAAAAATAAGAAAGAGTCTCCTGAGTACATGCTGACATTGGTATGGCCTCTGAGATTCTAAAAGATGAAGTGAAATATTTGTTACCATCTGGTATAACTTTCTTTTTTAGTGCATATTTTCATACTTTAGCTTATTCACCCTTTACTGATTCATGCATGCATAGAAACATTTGTTTAACCTATTAATGAGGCCCTCCTGTTGGCTAGGTACTGTTCTTTTGTTATAGATAGGAAATAACAACATCTAACATTACACTATGCTTATTGTGTTTCAAGAGCTACATATACAAAATTCATTTCCAAACCCTGAAGAATTCCACTGCTTGGAAAAGAAACAGAAAAGCACTGTGATTCAACAGGACATGTTAAAATAGGTATTTGTGCAGGGAAAGGATTTGGAACAAAGAAGTGATTAGCTCTCTTTTGGAAGCTGATTTGGAAGTTAGTGAAGAAGTTTTTGTTTTTTGGTTTTTGGGGGTTTTTTGGGGGTTACTAGGAAAATGAGGGCATTCTCAGGCTCAAAGCAGAGAAATAAAGTGGTGTGTTTGAAGAACAGCATGTAGTTCAGTATATTTGTTGCATAAAACATTGTTGACTTAAAAAGCTATTCACAACCTAAAAGTTGAGGGTTCTATTTTATTTGGCGGGAATTCTTAGGACTTCAAGCCCAGGAGGCAGCATCGCAAGTGACCCTGAGAGAACTGCTCCGAGGAGGTGATGGGGGGAGCCAGGTTATATAGAAGTTTTGCAACAAAGGACAGGTAGTCTGAATGTCAAAAGATGATTATTAATTAAAGGAAAACCAGATATCTCAAGTTAAGGAATAGCGCTTTTCTATGTATGGGAAGATGCAAGAGTCTGGGCTCACTGAAATCATTCCTTTGATATACACCTCAGCTATCTGGGGCCGGTATCCTGTGTTTTCACATCCTGAGTTTCCTCAGGGCTCACTATAGGTAGTGGCTGCAGTCCGATGGCTGCTAGATGGCAGGTATTCTTTCCTTCCTGAGTTTCCTCAGGGCTCACCAGCTCACAGTGGAGGGCTGCAAGTGCTGACGACTATGATATGTTTTGTTTACTGATATGGCAGGAAATATTCCATTTTTCAACATGAGAAAGTTATAGAAGGAAAACGAATTTTTGAGCTCTACTTAAGTAATTTGGGTTTTTCCAAAACTGGGGTGCAAAGTTTAGCCGTTGAATGATTGCATAGGAAGATGACACATAATTTCTATGGCATTTTAGAAAGATCATTCTGCTTGTAATATGGTGAATTGAGGCAAAAACAGGTGCGGGAAATTAAGTCTACTGTTATAACCAGGGATGAACTGGAAATCGTCTGAACAAAGGAAGTAGTAATAACCTAAGTAACCTAAAACTTTGGTTTCTTCTCCATGTAACCTCCAAATTCCCTTCAAAAACTTTAAAACAAGTGTTAAAGAGTTACATTTGAAGGAATTAGTGATTGTTTAGAAATGGGAATGAATAAGAATTGAATGCCAGCTATGTACCATGAACTTGTCAACTAAAAAAAAAGTACAACCTAAAAGTTGAGAGTTATGTTTTCTTCAAGGACCTTACTGAGGACTATAGCCTGGGAGGGCAGCCTTTCAGATGCTCTGAGAAACTGTTGCCAAGGGATAAGGGAGGAGCCAGGATGTATAGGAGTTTTTGCTGAAAAAAGCCCATGTAGTCAAATATCAAACAATAACTGCTAATCACAAAAAACGGACATCTTGTTAATGACTTTAGTGCTTTTCTATGTATGGGAAGATGCAGGAGTCTGGGCTCATTGAAATGATTCCTTTGATGTGCATCTTAACTATCTAGGACCACTATCCTGCTTTTCTCCATTCTGAATTCCCCTCAGGGCACACTGTCAGGGGCAGCTGCAGTGGTTGATGGCTCAATGGTGGGGAACATTCATTGTTTACCAGAATGGTAGGTAATGTTCTTTGTTTGCTGAAATGACAGGCAACATTTTTGCCCACACACTGTTCTTGGCAGAAAAGGAAAATCAAATGAACAAAGAAAAGTAGTTCGAAAAGAAAGAGTAAAGTGGTAGTTAGACCATATTAGTAATTTCATTGAATGTAAATACACCAAACATTCTAAATAAAAGTTAATTTATCAGACAGAATAAAAACAAAAAATAGCCTGTTTATATGAGACTCACTTTAAACACAAGGGCACAGTCAGAGGTTGGGATATTTAGATTTCAGAATTGGAAGAGAGTAAAATGAAGCCAAGAGGGATACAATTTTTTTTTGAAATGTACACTTGTGACTTTCTTTTAAATATTCCTTCAACATAACTTTTCAAAAAATATTTGTTTATTTATTTATTTGGCTGTGCCAGCTCTTAGTTGTGGCACACGGGATCTTCGTTGCCACGTGTGGGATCTTTTAGTTGCCATGTGGGCTCTTAGTTATGGTATGTGGGATTTCGGTCCCTGACCAGGGATCAAACCCGGGCCCCCTGCATTGGGAACACAGAGTCTTAACCGCTGGACTGCCACGGAAGTCCTACATGACTTTTTATTTAACTAAAGGCCTTGGTTGCCTTGAGAATGATGAGTAAGCTAATGAGAAAAGAAGAAAAGAAAGAACAGTTGCTGTTTTCCAAATATAAGGTTAGATAAAGAGTTGAAATTCACATACCTCAATCATAGAGAAGTAGAATCCAAAATGACAACAACTAGAAAGGATCAAACCAGACAATGGCTGACATCTTCCAAAAAGGCCTGTGACCCCAAGACCCTTTTCTTTATTAGAGACCTTATGAAATTAATTATATTAGAATATTGAAACTCCTCACATCAGCCTGATTGACACTCGTGAAATCTTTGGTCGCCAGCCAAACAATGTAACCTTATATTATTAACAATTATTGGAAGTCAATTTCCAAAATATAAACAATAATGTTAGGTCATCAAAATAAAGATAAATGTTATAACAACAGAATTCAGATTAAAAAAATGGATGGGAGTGAAAAAATCAGTGGACTGGAAAGCAAAAAATTATTGATTGCTTTGGCCATGGTAAATGAGTTCTAGAAAATCTCTAGACCTGAATATTCTCATCTAGTATTAAGAGAGTCAGAGAAGCCAAGGCTTTTAAATAAACTGATTGTTTATAATGAAAATTAAGTGATCTAAAACACCCATGCAAATGTAGTCAACTGATCTTGGGCAAAGGAGCAAAGAAAATACAACAAAAAAAGATAACCTTTCAATAAACGGTGCTGGAAAACTGGATATCCACCTGCAAAAATTTTGAATCTAGACACAGGTCTTATACCTCTCACAAAAATTAAAATTGATATAGACCTAAATGTAAAACACAAGACTTTTAAACTCCTAGAAGATAATAGGAGAAAATCTAGATGACCTTGGGTTTGGCAATAACTTTTTAGATACAACACTAAAGTCATGATTCATGAAAGAAATAATTAATAAACTGAACTTTACTAAAATTAAAAACTTCTACTCCATGAAAGACATTATCAATAGAATGAGAAGACAAGTCACAGGCCGGGAGAAAACATTTGCAAAAAACACATCTGATAAAGAGCTGTTATCCAAAATATACAAAGAACACTGAAAACAAAAAAAAAAACAACCCATTAACAAATGGGCTATAGATATGAACAGACACTTCACCAAGGAAGATAGACAGATGGCAAATAAGCATATGAAAAGATGTTCCACATTGTATGTCATCAGGGAAATGCAAATTAAAACAACAATGAAATATCACTATATACCTATTAGAATGGCCAAAACTCAAAACACTGACAATACCAAATGTTGATGAGGATGTGGAATAACAGGAACTCTCATTCATTGCTAATGGGAATGCAAAATGGAACAGCCAATTTGAGAGACAGTTTGACGGCTTGTTACAAAAGTAAACATATTCTTACCGCATGATGTAGCAATCACATCCCTTGGTATATACCGGAAGGAGTTGAAAACTTATGCCCACACAACAGCTTGCACACAGATGTTTATACAGCTTTATTCACAATTACCAAAACTTGGAAGCAGCCAAGATATCCTTCAGTAGGTGAATGGGTAAACTGTGGTACAACCAGACTATAGAATATTATTCAGTATTAAAAAGAAATTAGCTCTCAAGCCATGAAAGACATGCAGGAAACTTAAATCTTAGTAACACGTATTACTTAAACTTAGTAATGCATATTACTTAGTAAAAGAAGCCAATCTGAAAAAGCTACAATGATTCCAACTTTAAGACATTCTGGAAAAGGCAAAAGTATGGAGATAATAAAAAGATCAGTAGTCACCAGGGCTCAAGGAGGAGAGGGGGAGGGATTGTCAGAAAACAGGAGATTTTTAGTGCAGTGAAACTACTCTACATGCTACTATAAAGGTAGATATATGCCATTACACATTTGTCAACATTCAATGAATGTACAACACCGAGTGACCCTAGGATAGGCTAAGGACTTTGGATGTTAATAATGGGTCAATGTGGGTTCATCCATTGCATCAAATGTACCACTCTGGTGCAGGACGTTAATAGTGGGAGAGGCTATGCATGTCTTGGGGTAGAGGATGTGTGAGAAATCTCTGTAGTTTCTTCTTAGTTTTGCTCTGAACCTAAAACTGCTCTAAAAAATGAAGTCTATTAAAAATATCAAATAGTACAAATATTTTTACAAAATAGATTTGCCAATGTATAACCGCTTCCATTCTGTAATTTTAGAGCCTCACTCTACTTATGTATAAATGTTGCTGTCTTTGACTATGATTTATCTTACTCAAATTCACCTAGCAAATAAGAAGCAGCCACAACATCTTAGCATAATACAGATTGCAGTGATATATTTTCAATTAAATATAGTTTAAACTGAGGAAGAACTTTTTATTATAAAACTATATGTTTAATTTTATTTAGATTCGTATTATTTATTTTAAATAATATTTTAAAACTGGAGACATTTTCAAATAAATATATTGAGAATTGATCTAAAGACTGTGAGAAATTATTTTTTGTTTTGTCTGGTTCATTCACAGGATATTCTCTCTTTATCTTTGAGTATTTTTATGCTAATTCCAAATACTATGACAAAATATAAAGAGAAAAAAAAAACTTAGTTTGCTTTGTGCCTTATATTTTCACTTCCACTTAAAAATCAAAACAATCTTGCTATGTCCATAGGATGTGTTTCTGTTCTTCATTTTCAGATTAGGGAAAAGATGTTTAAAGATGTCAATGACTTCTTCTAAGCTACATGATGAATGCATGGAATACAAATCCAGATGTTTACACAATCTGACTTTGGCTCTCCTGAGGCCCTCCTACTTTGGTGCTACACTTAGCTGCTTGAGTAGGCTTTCTTGTTAGGATTCCCGCCTGTATGCTAAATGTCATATTGACATTTCTTCCTCATTTGTAATTCCTTAATGGGAAAAGAGAAGGGTAACATTAGGGAAAGAGAATAAAATTACATGTAATTGAAAGGCAATATTCCTTTCCTATTGAATTTCAGATTCCAGCCTTTTACCTTTTATTCTTCCAGGAAAAAAGAATGAAGTAGATGTAACAATCCAAGCATTACTTGAATGTTCTCACAAAATTGTTCTCTTTTTAGAGACTCAATCCCACACTCTCATTGTGTATTTTATTCTAGGACAGTAGTTTACAAATATTTTATGATTCTGTAGTTATTTCAATTAAAAAGCTGAGTGCACACCTCAAATACATGTGTATTTATTTATAAACAAAATATATGTTCTATTAAAATAAATGCTGAATGTATTATAAAACATATGCAAAATGTATATCTTAAAAGCTTATATTAAATTATAGGCAAATATAAAAAAGTTCATGATGAATAACTCTTAAATGATAAAATGTGAACATAGATGTAAATTTATATATGCATTGATATGTTGCCCGCTACTCAGTTGAAAACCAGTAGTCTAGGAAAGTGAAACAAGGTGGTATCAATCAAACGTAGAGACACATTAACTATTTAATTCAGATAAACACAGATTTGTTCATTATTTGTATATTACAAAGCAACAGGTACCAGATTCTGAGGGGAATAAACAAATCTTTTCTTCAAAAGCATACCCCTAGAGGGTATTAAGTCAAGTACATAAATATCAATTATATGAAATTTTGACAATAGCATATGAAAGAATCAAACATCATGCTGTGGAGATATAAAGGGGTCCCAGGCTGAGAGGGGATCCTCAGTCTCTCCTTGTGTCACCCCAGTTGGTGATAAGAAAATTGCTCTTTTCTTCAGAGTGAGTTTGCAAACTACATCGATGACAAATAGGACTCCTTTAGAAGGGAAGTCTACACTGACAGCAATCACTGCCCTTTCAAAATGCAGAAGGGAGCTGGAGGATGAGACAACTGGCTGAGGAAAATATTTCTCTAGACTGATTTCTCAAAATGTGTGCTAGGAGTAAGGGAAGGAACTGGATTAAATACAAGTAAACCATGCAGCATCACTGCTTTTCCCATTAACACTCTACCTTGGTTAGCGTACCCAACACACGCCTAACTCAGGCTCAGGGCCCTTAGGGGTTTCAGAAACTTAACACATTTCTGATTTAAAGATAGATTTGCATTCTTACTTTATAAATATTGACATTAAAATTTTTATACATCTTAAAAATAAGTGTTCTATTCTCTGACCTAGGGATTTTGATGTTCTGGCAGGGTCTGTGTTGAAAGCTGTGAATTACTAGATGAATGAATGCATAACATCTTGACTGACAGATTTTCTTTACTATGTAGATAAAATTTAACATTGAAAAAGGGAACAAGATGCTTCTGGTTTCCTATTGATCTGCAAAAACCATTAGTGAAATCAAATTGCGAAATATTTGTATACACCACAAAAGGTCTGAAAAAGTCATAATACTGCTCATGGGAGATTTCAGTTACCTAAATATTGACCATGTAACAGCTAGGCAGAAAACGTAAGAGTGCGTTTCTTAGAGAAAATTCCATTTGTTCATAATTCAATTTGATGAACAACTATTCTGGCAGAATAGAAAGAATCAGTTTGTTATATATTATAAGACTCTCAGCCAGGAATTATTGATAAATAAATATGCAACCAGGATCTTTGATTGCATGATAATAACCATGATACAGTTCACACACACAAAAATAAGTTACAAACCTATAGATTATAAATGCTGCTTCATTTTCTCCCATTCTTACATTAAATTTTCTGCCCAGGAAAGGCTATTTTCAACTAAGGTCCTCAGTCAATTGTCTCTATGTTTCTAATTTTGTGTGAGATATAATGTGGAGTGAGTTAGAAGGAGGGAAGGAGAGAGAAAGAAAGAGAGAGAAAGGGACAGAGAAAACTGAAAGAAAAATTTCAAGTCAAATTCCTTGGGCAGAGATTTCTCTTGGTGCAATCAAGCATCTCTTCTATACTCCCATTTCTGCCTTCTCTCCAGGTATATGCCTGATACTCTAGGCTTTTCACATTTAGAAATCTTATTAGAAAATATACCAATGGATTTATTTACTTTATTTTGTGAAAGACTGATTTGTTGTAAAGGACCTCCCCAACCCCATAAGGATATTTAAATTCTAGTTAGTCAACAAGGCACTAATCCAAAGGGAGAAAGCTGCAAAAACCAAAATTAGAAATAAGAACCAGAGAGCACGACTTAGAATAATAGCAACAAATGAAAGAAAGGAGAAATTGAATTGGAGCAGAGCCTGATTCAGGGCTGATTTGCTACGTGGGTGTCCAGGGCACCAACAAATAAAGAGGATTAACTACATTGTTGGGAGTTATATGGAACCTCTCTTATGATAAGAATGATGCAAATTAAAGCTACCCTGAGATGCCATTATTCACTTATCAGATTTGTAAATATTCCTAAATTTGGTAACACGCTCTTGGCAAAGCAGTTAGAGACTTACTACATTGCTGGTGGGAGCGTGAATTTGTACAAGTCCTATAATCATAAATGTAGCAATATCTGTCAAATTTTTAAACACATATACTTTTTAATTATTTATTTATTTATTTGGCTGTGTCGGGTCTTAGTTGCAGCACGCAGGATCTTCGTTGAGGCACACGGGATCTTTCGTTGTGGTGTGCGGGCTCTCTAGTTGTTGCGCATGGGCTCTAGAGCGCACAGGCTTAGTTGCCCCGTGGCAGGTGAGATCTTAGTTCCCTGACCAGGGATTGAACCCATGTCCCCTGCATTGGAAGGCCGATTCTTAACCACTGGACCACCAGGGAAGTCCCCTAAACACATATACTTTTGGTCAAGCAATTCTGCTTCTGGGAATTGAGTCTACATATGTGATGTACATATGCAAAATGACTTTATGTCATTTTTATTTTTTTATATTTATTATATTATAACTTATATTTATTATGTTTGTTGGTTGCAGCATTATTTGTAATAGCCAAAGAATCAAACTACCCAAATGACCACCAAAAAGAGAGGGCTTAATTAAATTATGACACATCCATATAATGGATAATATGTGTCTAAAAACGAATGAGTAGCTAACTGTGCACTGATGTGGAAAGTCCTCCAAGATATACTGTAAGTAAAAAATCATGTTCAGAGCTATGTGCATAATATACCACCTTTTGTGTAAAAAGAAAGAAAGTAGGAATCTGTATCTATGTTTCTTTGGCATATATAAGGAAACTGAAAAGAGGCATAAAAATCTAATAATGATTTTCATGGTGGGGGGAGAGGAATGGACAGAGGAACAAGCAGGAAATGAAGAAGACTTTTCACTGTGCACCAGTTTATACTTATACATATATTACCTATTGGAAAATTAAATGGATAAAGCTTTTATCAAATGTCATTGGAATAAAATTGGGAATGTGGAATCATTTAACTTTTCCATCTGTACAAAAGACAAACTGATACAACTCCCACTGACTAAACAGTACATTTTAATTAAAAAAGAAAAGAAAGAAGAAGAAGAAGTGTTCAAAGAACAATATTCATTGCGTTAGTCAGGGTCCAGTCAAGACAGGTTAGGTTATGTTGCAGTAACAATCCCCCACAAAGCCTTAGTGCTTTACAAAACAGGTTTCTTTCTTTCTCATGCTACATGTCTGCTGAGATCTGCTTCCGTTCCTTCCCATATTGTCTGCATTCCAGGTCAATGTTGATGGAACTGCTCCTATCTGTGAGTCTCAAGTTAGAAGGAAAAGAGGGAGATAGTGAACCGTAGTTCTTAAAGCTTTCTTAAAAAGTGATACACATTGCTCATTACTTAGCAACATTTTATTGGTCAATGCAAGTCATATGGCTGCTTCTAAATTCAATAAGACAGGATGTATAATCTTCCCATGAAGAGGGATGCATCTTGAGACCATAGCCAAGCCTAAATTAATGTCAAAAGGAACTATAAATCTCCCTGGAATAGAAAATATTTTGAAAAATGATACCAATTACCATAATCATTTGTTAATCAAAGACCTTCATTTTCTTCCTGTCCCCATTCAGTGCATGCTGAAACAATCCTAACACTAATTCAATGTTAATTCTATCCTCGAATAATGAATATAAGCTGTAAGGATTCTGCCTGAAGTTCCTACATATCTCATTGCTCTCTAGACAGGAACAGGCCTTGAAATTATTAAAATTGCCAGGAAAAGTTGTACTTTGATTTAAGTGAATTGGTCCTGTTTCTTAAGTCAGTTTTCAATGTGTTCTAATAGACCACAACACCTGGTTAAGCCCTCAAATGTACTAAAGCATCATTAAGAATGTGTGCCATTCAACAAATGGAATCTATGTGAAAGATTATTTTCAACTGTGGATGAGCAGAGTTGTTTTTAACCAAATGATTGAATAAAGAAATTTGCATTTGAATAATCATTCCTGAATATGCAAACTTTTTCTCATACTGAAGTAACTGATTGAATATTATCCACAAAATATACTTAAATTAAAATTTTAAACTGTATTATTTAATTCCCTTTAGGCCCTCTTTAGTTATTCTCAGCCTCCTATACCTTAGTCAGATAAGAAGGACATAATATCTGCTGTAAAATTTGAATACCATTTAAATTCTAGATATTTCTGTAAAATTATATTATCTATGACTCTGATGAGCAGGTAACATCTGTGTGAATTTTACTACCAATAAAAAGCATAAACCATTTTTGATTCTAATAAAATCTTCTTTGGGAACCAAAAAAGTCCTAAACATAAAAGAACATTTTTCATTTTAAATCATTACCTAGGAAGGGCTGCATGATCATGATTTGAAAATGGCCAGAGACTTGAATTTCATTTTAATGCTACATCTGAAATTGTCTATGCTGCTGTGATTGAAACTGAGAAGTGGATGAAATTGCATGACTGGGAAGGAGCATAAAGTCAGGAAAATGGTGTGAGCTTAGGCTTAGACGTAAGATCTAAGAAGGTGTATCGAATAACGAGAAAAGCAGTCTGGCTGAAATAAAGGGATTATGATGGTAAGTACTGAGAGGCAGGTTTGGAAAAGTAAATTAGGTTCACGTTGTAGAGAACTTGGAACTCCAGCTAATGGCCCTGATGGAAATGAGTAGATAGGACAGGTTTTCAAATAGGAGACTGAGAGAAAGAATTTAGAAGGAACGTGTTGCAAAGCAGATTGGAAGGGCATCAGCAAGAGAAGAATTAGAAGCAAAGTATAAATGAACAGAATTTGAATAATTTAATATGAAATAAAAAGGAGAAAGGAATTGAAACTGATTGATTTTGAGGCTAGAAAAATAAGACAATAGGTGACTGGGAGAAACAGATCCACCGGAAAAAGAAGATTGAAGATCAGGTTTGGAGGTTAGAATGGGAAAGGTGTGTGCATATATATTTTTATTTGTAGGGAGAGATTTAAAAATTTGCCTTTACTAATGTTGAAATTAGATATGAGATCATACAAATTAAAACATCAAGCAGATATTTCAAATGTGCAATTCAATTTTCAGAGAAGGGCCAGGGAAAATTTAATTTCTTTCTTTCCCTCCCTCTCTCTTCTTTCCTCCCCTCTCCTCTCTCTAATCATTCTGGCTGTTCTGTATACACTTGAAAGTAATGTCGTGCCGTTCTTGTGTGGTGAAGTGTCCTGTAAATGTAAATGAAGTCAACTTGGTTGATGTTCATGCCTTCTATTTCTCTTGAAGTGTGTGTGTGTGAAAAAATCATTGTAAGGACATTAGGTACAAAACTGTAACATCTTGAATCCCTGCTCCATTAATATGAAATGACCTTGTTTATGCCCAGTAATATTCTTTGCTCTGAAATTAACTCTGATATTAATGTAACTACTTCTGCCTTTAAAAAATTAGTGTTAGCAGGATTTATCTTTTTCCATCCCTTTCCTTTTAATTTATTGTGCCTTTATTTTTAATGTGTTTTTTTTTAAGTTTGCATGTGGTTGGGTCTTACTTCTTTGTATTTTGTCTGACAATTTCTGCCTTTTAATTGGCATGTTTAGTCCACTTGCTATTAATGTAATTCTTGAAATTTTATATTGTCAGTTTGTAGTCTACCACTTTGATTTTTTTTTCTATTTTCTCATCTATTTATTGCTTTTTCCTCTCTTTTTCATCCTTCCTTTGAATTATATTTTATGAATCCATTTTATCTCTTGTGTTGGCTTATTAGCTATAACTCTGTTTTGTTGTTGATAATTTAGTGGTTGCTTAAGGTGGTAGAGTATACATTTTTATCATCGTATTGTACCTTCTATATATACCATGTCACTTCAATTAGCATCCAAAAATTTCTAATAGTATACTTTCATTTTTCCCCTTTCAGTGATTATGACAATACTTTTGTATATGTTATAAACCTCAGATTCTATTGTCATTAGCTGTTTTGAAAGAGTTAAGTTTTTTTTTTTAATAGATCTATATTGGAGTATAATTGCTTCACAATACTGTTAGTTTCTGTTGTACACCAAAGTAAATCAGCCATATGCATACATATATCCCCATATCCCCATCCTCTTGAGCTTCCCTCCCACCCTCCCTATCCCACCCCTCTAGGTCATCACCAAGCACCGAGCTGATCTCCCAGTGCTATGCTGCTGCTTCCCACTAGCTAACTATTTTACATTCGGTGGTGTATATATGTAGATGCTACTCTCATTTCACCCCAGCTTCCCCCTACCATCCCGTGTCCTCATGTCCATTCTCTATGTCTACATCTTTATTCCTACCCTGCACCTAGGTTGATCAGTACCATTTTTTTTTTTTTTTTTAGATTCCATATATATGCGTTAGCATAGAGTACTTGTTTTTCTCTTTCTGACTTACTTCACTCTGTATGACAGACTCTAGGTCCATCAACAGCTCTACAAATAACTCACTTTCATTTTTTTTATGGCTGAGTAATATTCCATTGTATATATGTGCCACATCTTCTTTTTTCCATTCATCTGTCGATGGACATTTAGGTTGGTTCCATGTCCTGGCTATTGTAAATAGTGCTGCAATGAACATTGTGGTTCATGTCTCTTTTTGAATTATGGTTTTCTCAGGATATATGCCCAGTAGTGGGATTGCTGGGTCATATGGTAATTCTATTTTTAGTTTTTTAAGGAGCTTCCATACTGTTTTGCATAGTGGTTGTATCAATTTACGTTCCCACCAACAGTGCAAGAGGGTTCCCTTTTCACCACACCCTTTCCAGCATTTATTGTTGCTAGATTTTCTGATAAGGGCCATTCTGACCGGTGTGATGTGATACCTCACTGTAGTTTTGATTTGCATTTCTCTAATAATTAGTGATGTTGAGCATCTTTTCATGTGCCTCTTGGTCACCTGTATGTCTTCCTTGGTGAAACGTCTATTTAGGTCTTCCACCCATGTTTTAATTGGATTTTTTTTTTTGATATTGAGCTCCATGAGCTGTTTGTATATTTTGGAGATTAATTTTTTGTCTGTTGTTTCATTTGCAAATATTTTCTCCCATTCTGAGGGTTGTCTCTTTGTCTTGTTTATGGTTTTCTTTGCTATGCAAAAGCTTTTAAGTTTAACTAAGTCCCATTGTTTATTTATTTTTTTATTTCCATTACTCTAGGAGGTGGGTCAAAAAAGATCTTGCTGTGGCTTATGTCAAAGAGTGTTTTTCCTATGTTTTCCTCTAAGAGTTTTATAGTGTCTGGTCTTACATTTAGGTCTTTAATCCATTTGGAGTTTATTTTTGTGTATGGTGTTAGGTAGTGTTCTAATTTCATTCTTTTACATGTAGCTGTCCAGTTTTCCCAGCACCACATATTGAAGAGGCTGTCTTTACTCCATTGTATGTTCTTGCCTCCCTTGTTGTAAATTAGGTGACCATATGTGTATGGGTTTATCTCTGGGCATTCTATCCTGTACCATTGATCCATATTTCTGTTTTTGTGCCAGTACCATACTGTCTTGATTACTGTAGCTTTGTGGTATTTTGAAGTTGGGGAGCCTGATTCCTCCAGCTCTGTTTTTCTTTCTCAAGATTACATTGGCTATTTGGTGTCTTTTGTGTTCCCATATGAATTGTAAAATTTTTTGTTCTAATTCTGTGAAGAATGCCATTGGTAGTTTGACAAGGATTGCATTGAATCTGTAAATTGCTTTGGGTAGTATAGTCATTTTCACAATGTTGATTCTTCCAATCCAAGAACATGGTATATTTCTCCACCTGTTTATGTCATTTTTCATTTCTTTCATCAGTGTTTTATAGTTTTCTGAGTACAAGTCTTTCGCCTCCTTAGACTGGTTTATTCTTAAGTATTTTATTCTTTTAGTTGCGATGGTAGATGGGATTGTTTCCTTAATTTCTCCTTCTGAGTTTTCACTGTTGGTGTATAGGAATGCCAGAGATTTCTGTGCATTAACTTTGTATCCTGCAACTTGACAAATTCATTGATTAGTTCTAGTAGTTTTCTGGTGGCATCTTTAGGATTCTCTATGTATAGTATCATGCTTTCTGCAAACAGTGACAGTTTTACTTCTTCTTTTCCAATTTGTATTCCTTTTATTTCTTTTTCTTCTCTGATTCCCGTGGATAAGACTTCCAAAACTATGTTGAATAAGAGTGGCAAGAGTGGACATCCTTGTCTGGTTCCTGATCTTAGTGGAAATGCTTTCAGTTTTTCACCATTGAGTATGATGCTTGCTGTGGGTTTGTCATATATGGCCTTTATTATGTTGAGGTAGGTTCCTTCTATGCCCATTTTCTGGAGAGTTTTTATCATAAATAGATGTTGAATTTTTCAAAAGCTTTTTCTGCATCTATTGAGATGATCATATGGTTTTTATTCCTTAATTTGTTAATGTTGTGTATCACATTGATTGATTGGCATATATTGAAGAATCCTTGCATCTCTGGGATAAATCACACTTGATCATGGTGTATCATCCTTTTAATGTGTTGTTGGATTCTGTTTGCTAGTATTTTGTTAAGGATTTTTGCATCTATGTTCATCAGTGATATTGGTCTATAATTTTCTTTTTTTGTGATATCTTTTTCTGGTTTAGGTATCAGGGTGATGGTGACTTCGTAGAATGAATTTGGGAGTGTTTCTCCCTCTACAATTTCTTGGAAGAGTTTGAGAAGGATCGGTGTTAGCTCTTCTCTAAATGTTTGATAGAATTCGCCTGTGAAGCCATCTGGTCCTGGACTTTTGTTTGTTGGAAGATTTTTAATTACAGTTTCAATTTCATTACTTGTGATAGGTCTGTTTATATTTTCTAATTCTTCCTGGTTCAGTCTTGGAGAATTGTACCCTTCCAAGAATTTGTCCATTTCTTCGTGGTTGTCCATTTTATTGGCATATCATTTTTCATAGTAGTCTCTTATAATCCTTTGTATTTCTGCTGTGTCAGTTGTGATTTCTCCTTTTTCATTTCTAATTTTGTTGATTTGTGTCCTCTCCCTTTTTTTCTTGATGAGTCTGGCTAAAGGTTTATCAATTTTGTTTATCTTCTCAAAGAATCAGCTTTTAGTTATATTGATCTTTGCTATTGTTTTCTTCATCTCTATTTCATTTATTTCTGCTCTGATCTTTGTGATTTCTTTCCTTCTACTGACTTTGGGTTTTCTTTCTTCTTCTTTCTCTAGTTGTTTTAAGTGTAAGGTTCGATTGTTTATTTGAGATTTTTCATGTTTCTTGAGGTGAGATTGAATTGCTATAAACTTCCCTCTTTGAACTGCCTTTGCTGCATCCCATAGGTTTTGGGTCGTCCTGTTTTCATTGTCATTTGTTTCCATGTAGTTTTTTATTTCTTCTTTGATTTCTTCAGTGATCTCTTGGTTATTTAGTAACGTATTGTTTAGCCTCCATGTGTTTGTGTTCCTTACGTTTTTTTCCCTGTAATTGATTTTGAATCTCATAGCATTGTGGTCAGAAAAGACGCTTGATCTGATTTCAATTTTCTTAACTGTCCTGAGGCTTGATTTGTGACCCAAGATGTGATCTATCCTGAAGAATGTTCCATGTGCACTTGAGAAGAAAGTGTAATCTGCTGTTTTGGATGGAATGTCCTATAAATATCAATAAATGTATCTGGTCTATTGTGTCATTTAAAGCTTGTGTTTCCTTATTAATTTTCTGTTTGGATGATCTGTCCATTGGTGTAAGTGAGGTGTTAAAGTTCCCCACTATGATTGTGTTACTGTCTATTTCGTCTTTTATAGCTGTTAGCAGTTGCCTTCTGTATTGAGGTGCTCCTATGTTGGGTGCATATATATTTATAATTGTTATATCTTCTTCTTGGATTGATCCCTTGATCATTATGTAGTGTCCTTCCTTGTCTCTTGTAATGTTCTTTATTTTAAAATCTATTTTATCTGATATGAGTATTGCTACTCCAGCTTTCTTTTGATTTCCATTTGCATGAATATCTTTTTCCATCCCCTCACTTTCAGTCTGTATGATGTCCTTAGGTCTGAAGTGGGTCTCTTGTAGATAGCATATATATGGATCTTGTTTTTGTATCCATTCAGCCAGTCTGTGTCTTTTGGTTGGGGCATTTAATCCATTTACTTTTAAGGTTATTATCAATATGTATGTTCCTATTACCATTTTGTTAATTGTTTTGGGTTTGTTTTTGTGGGTTTTTTCTTCTCTTGTGGTTCCTGCCTAGAGAAGTTTCTTAGCATTTGTTGTAAAGCTGGTTTGGTGATGCTGAATTCTCTTAGATTTTGCTCCTCTGAAAAGCTTTTGATTTCTCCATTGAATCTGAATGAGAACCTTGTGGGTAGAGTAATCTTTGTTGTAGGTTTTTCTCTTTCATCACTTTAAATATATCCTGTCACTCCCTCTGGCCTGCAGAGTTTCTGCTGAAAAATCAGCTAATTAACTTATGGGGATTCCTTTGTATGTTATTTTTTGGTTTTCCCTTGCTGCTTTTAATATTTTTTCTTCGAATTTAATTTTTGTTAGTTTGATTAATATGCGTCTTGGTGTGTTTTTCCTAGGGTTTATCCTGTATGGGACTCTCTGTGCTTCCTGGACTTGGGTGACTATTTCCTTTTGCATGTTAGGGAAGTTTTCATTTATAATCTCTTCAAATATTTTCTCAGACCCTTTCGTTTTCTCTTCTTCTTCCAGGACCACTATAATTAGAATGTTGGTGTGTTTCGTGTAGTCCCAGAGGTCTCTGAGATTGTCTTCAATTCTTTTCATTCTTTTTTCTTTATTCTGCTCCTCGGCAGTTATTTCCACCATTTTGTCTTCCAGCTCACTTATTTGTTCTTCTGCCTCAGTTATTCTGTTATTGATTCCTTCTAGTGTATTTTTCATTTCAGTTATTGTGTTGTTTATCTCTGTTTGTTTGTTCTTTAGTTCTTCTAGATGTTTTTTAAACATTTCTTTTATTTTCTCAATCCGTGCCTCCATTCTATTTCCGAGATTCTGGATCATGTTTACTATCATTACTCTGAATTCTTTTTCAGGTAGATTGCCTATTTCCTCTTCATTTATTTGGTCTTATAGGTTTTTACCTTGCTCCTTCATCTGTGACATACTTTTATGCTGCTTCATTTTTTTTTTTTTTTTTTTAATGAGAGGGATTGTGTTCCTGTCTTACTGGTTATTTGACCTGAGGCTTCCAGCACTGCAGTTTGCAGGCTGTTGGATAGTGCTGCATGTTGGTGCTGAGATGAGAACCTCTGTGAAACCTCACTCTGATGAATATTCCCTGGAGTCTAAGGTTCTCTGTTAGTCCAGTAGTTCAGACTCAGAGCTCCCATCACAGGAACTTTGGCCCAACCCTGGGTTCATGAACCAAGATCCTGCAAGTTGCGTGGGATGGCAAAAAACAAAAAAAGAGAGAGAACAATAACAAAGTAAAAAAAAAATTTAACTAGGAAACTAACAGATATGTTAGAAAGAATATAAAATAAAAATATAGATGAATCAACAACCAGAAAGTACAACAGTACCACAATAGTAAAAAAGAAGAGGAGGGAAAAGAAACAAAAAAGGGGGGCAGGGAAGGCCTTGGCTGTGGAGGGTGGGGCCTATGTTTTGGGCCAACAGGGCTGGAAAATGCCCTGGGGGCTGTGGTGGGTGGGCCTTAGGCTCAACAGAACAGAAGGGGCCCAGACGTGCCCCTACCCCTGGTCTCAGAGGGCAGGGTACATCACCTGGGAGCCCAACAGGCTTCCTGGGCTCCAGTGGGTGGGCAAACGCCCTCTTCTACTCTCCTATGCCCCCAGGACCAATGCGGCTGGGGGGATGGGGGCGCCTTGGAGGGCCCTGGATCGGCCTGGGAGCTCAGCAGGGTCCCCGTGCCTGAGTGGGTGGGGCAAACGCCCTCCGCTCCTCTAGTTCTCATCCTGGTGGACCCCTCCCACCTGCCTCTCCTGATCTCCCCGGCCTAAAGAGCTTAAAAAAAAGAGAAAAATGATAAGTTTACTCACATACTTACCATTTCAAGTGTTCTTCATCACCTTGTTTAGTTCTAGACTTCCTTTTGGTATATTTCTTTTGACTTAACTAATTCTTTTAAGATGTCTGTAGTTCACATGTGCTGGAGATGAATTCTTTCATATGTCTGAAAAAAGTCTTTATTTCACCTTCATTTTCAAAGGATATTTTCTCTTGGTATAGAATTATTGTTTGAATATTTAAATTTGTTTTTCTATCTTCTGGCTTCGATTGTTTATCATGGGAAATAATCCATCATTATTATCTTTGTTCCCTTGTATATAACATTTTTTTTCTGGCTGTACCTAAGATTTTTTTTCTTTGTCATTGGTTTTGAGGAATTTGATTAGAATGTACCTTGGCATATTTTTTGTTTTTGTTTTTCTTTTCATGTTTCTTTTGTTTGGAGTCTTGACTTTCTTGAATCTGTCCATTTATAATTTTCATCAAATTTGTAAAATTTGGGGACATTATTTTAACAAATATATTTAAAAATTTTTCTCCCCTCCTTTGGGGACTTACTTTGTGTGTAGATTAAGCTGCTTGAAGTTGTCCCACAACTTACTGATGCTCTGTTCATTATTTTATATCTTCTTCTTTCTGTATTTTCTGTTTGATAGTTTCTATTTTTATGTTGTCTTGATAAGTAACTTAATTTTTGCAATATCTGATCTTCCTTTCATCCTATCCAGTGGATTATTTAATCTCAATCATAGTTTCTATCTCTAGCAATGAGATTTGGCCTTTTAAAAAAATATATCTTCTCTGTCCCTACTTAATATGTTTATTCATTCTTATAGTTTTTTGAATGTGTGAAATGCAGTTGTAATAACTGTGTTATGATGCTTGTCTAGCTTGTGTTTCAATTCTGAGCTGGTTTTGATTGGTCAATTTTTCTCCTCATTATGAGTCATAGCTTCCTGCTTCTTTCCATGATTGATATTTTTTTATTAGATGCAAAACTATTAATTTTGCCTGTTGAGTACAATTTTGCCTTGAATGCTGGGTATTTTTTTAGTCATATCAATTTTCTTGAGATTTTCCTGAGAATTGTTTAAGTTATTTGTAAATAGTTAAAGCCTTTTGGGGCATGCTGTTCACATTCTTTAGGTGGGATAAGAGCAGTTATTAGTCTAGCACTCATTTCTCCCCACTACTGACAAAAGGTCCTTTTGGTGTACTGCCCAATTCCTCATGAATTGTCAGGCTTTCCAGTCTGACTGGATAGCAAGCGTCATTTCTATACCATGTCAGCTTTAGGTGCTGTTTCTTCTGACCCATTGGGTGGTTCTTTACATGGCCTCTGGTAGTTTCTCACACAAGTGCTGAACAGTACTCATTAGTATTATAGAAGGATCCACTGCAGATTTTCAGAGTTCTCTCTCTGTTCAGCTTTAAACTTCTAAGTAATCTTTCCTGCTAACCATAGCTGTCCTTGTCTCCCTGAACTCTCAGTTCTGTCTCACCAACTCAGAGCATCCACTGGTCTCTCTTTGGTTTTCTCCTCCCTGGGACCACAGCTTGGGAACTTTCTCATAGACATGTGCCCTGGTAACTGCTGAGCTTATCTCATTTGCTCCTTATCTATGAGAATAAGGTGTCTTTATTGCCTAATGCCCAGTGTCCTGAATATAGTTATTCCACACATTTTGTCTCGTTATTTGGGTTTTTTTCAGGTGGATTTGTAAAATCCTTGCATGATAACTCTATTTTATCTAGAATTAAAAGTCTTTTTGGTTTTAAGTAATAGAAATCCACAGAAGGAAACAATTAAAAATTGAATCCATATAGGAACACAGGATAGAACTTGAAACCAGACTTCCTGGTTTTAAACCTTGGCTCCATCAGTATAACATTTAGGCAATTTTCTTGAATGTCTATGATCATTTAACTTGTGTAAAATAAGGGCTACACAAGTAACTACTTCACTAAGTTGATATGAGGATTAAAACAGTTAGTATATATGAATTGTTTAGAATACTACCTGTTTCATGGCAAACGTTCAATAAGTACTTGTTATTATCATTGTTAGTTGTAGTGGTAAGGAAGCTATTTTTATTATTATTACTAGGGGAGAGTGCATGATAAGGCCCTTTAGGAACTGGAGAGAGAAGATGGAAATGCGTCAGTAACCAAGGTTACTCTCTTTCTTTCCAACAATGGATGTCCCTCATCTTTCTCTCAGTGTCTTCTTCGTTCTCATCTCTCCCTCTATAAACCAACTTCCTCTGCTCCTTTTAGTGATTGTGTCTGAACACTCCTGACCTGAGTTGCTAAGTTTCTATGTATTAATGCCAAAAATTTGGCATCATTGAAAATGCTGCTGGAAAACTACACAGGGATGATGTAGTGGGAGGAGAATTCTCAGAAAAGGAATATTGTGAGCTAGAGGGGTTCCTAGCTTTATAGGAGCTATTGTTTCCTATAAAGACAAAGTTCTACTAACGATTGAAGAACTCACTAGGGTCATGCATCTGAGTCTGTGTGTAAGGGGTTAAGAGTACTCACCTTCCGAGATTTTGGTTTCCTTAAGATATGAGAAATCAGAGGTATATTATTTGAAGGTGGTAAAAGAACAAGGCTTAACAGGTGAATTGGGAATAATCTGGAAGCAAAGACCCCAGAGGTGGGAACCTGTGCTTCCTGTCTACTTAAAAAATACCTCCTTCCTTTTTGTTATTCAGTAAATCTCACTGCAAATGAATAGGTGTCATTGCAGTAAAGCTCTATTTCTAACTAGCTATGTAATTTTTCAGAGAGATGAGTGAATTTCATGAGTAATAATTAATAAGTGGCAAAAGTTAGCTATGATTTTTTGAAATCGTCTTTATGAAAAGAGATAAAATTTTCTTCCATTATTTGATTTAAAAATCCTGTTGATTGCTCTTTTCAAAGAGAAATGAGCTGTCTTCAGTTAGCATTTAGAAAAGCAAATTCATTGAGGTCCTAAAGACATTAATATTAGTCTTCTCAGTGTTATTTGTATTAGGTCTTATTTTTTTTAAAAAAAGTCTTTTTGGACAATTTACTTATAAGTACATACTGAAGTATTATTATAACCTTTCTGCAAGACAAAAAGCCTATAACAGATCAATTCAAATATTTCTCTTTTAGTAGATTTAGTCATGGGAAAGGGAGTTCAGAAGTATGACTGTTAGAAATAAATAGACAAAGAAAAAAATGTCTGATTAAAGTTAGTAGGCTCTTTACTGACAGCTCTCTTGATGGATGGGTTACTGCTTCCTCAGAAGTTTTAGGCTAATTGTTGTTCATAATAAATTATTCATTCTACCAGAAATAATATTTTCTTCCCATAAGTAATACGTGAGTTTTTTCACCCAAGTAGTTCATTTGAATGTTTTTTATTCTACAGGTCCTAGAGAAAAGGGAGACACTAGAGTTCCCAGAAATCTAACTTCTTGTTTAGTAAAAGCTCTGATAAATTTTCTTTATCACATGTTGAAGAAAAATATAACGTATTATGTAACACTGAAATTAAGTTCAGTTTCAAATGCAAGAGGAAATTTTTAAGCAATCTATGGGTGAATCCTTTTGTAAAAGCAAAAAATTCTTAGGTCATTCAAACAAACTTTTTGATAGGCCAGACTGGGTAGCATACTAGGATGGCTTATAGGAAAAGACATAAAGTATTTGAAGAATCTGGAGGTTTTGTTGTCATTGTTTATTTATTTTGTTGCTCTTTTTGTTTCCATTTTTATATTTTAATTATTACTTTTTAAATCTGCCACATCATAGGAACCACAGTCAAGGCCATGGTCTAAGCTTGACTCACATAAACCTGTGTTCACAAGTGTTTTATAAAATTACATATTAAAGTATTCAAATATTTGCACTTCTATATTTTCCAAATCAGAGAGACTGATTTCTAACCAAGCAATATGAAAATGACATCCTAAATCAACTTACAAGGTAAGAAAGGAAAGCATGAAAGCTATTATGCAAATGATCTTATATAAAGGTTTTCAGAGTTATGCCATGTAGAGAAGAAAATATGCAATATAGAAGAAAGGGACAGACCCAAAAAGTTTTGGCTCATCTAATTTCAAGTCTAATTGTTTCCTAATATTTCTTTTCTGATTGGATATCAACAATCACTCTTTTAATCATCTGTTTGGTAAATTTGTGTTTCTAGGGTTTTTTTTTGTTTTTTGTTTTTTGCTATTTTTAAGCAAATAATTGTTTCTTTTCATGACAGTGTAAGTTCCCTGAAGGCAAAGATGTTTTGGCCACTGTTGTATCCCTTCAGTCAAGAACAATATCTGACTCATAGTAGATTTTCAATAAAATATTTGTTAGTGAGTTGAATTGCAACAGGCAAGAGCTAAATTGGACTCCATGTTCAATCTGTTTCTTTGACTTTAGCCTTTGCTTTTCGTTGCTTTTGTTATTATAATCATACATAATTGCCTGTCTCAGGGACCCCTGTCCCTCTGCCTGAATGTTAAACTAAAGTGCCTCTGTTCAGCTCACAGAGAGACAATCTGACCCTGCCCACCTTTGAATGGCTACAAGAAGGAAGAAATTAACACATCCCCTCACCGGAGGCCGATCATTCCAGGAGATGTTTTGCAAGACTGATGGCCCCTTTACTTCCTCACTGCCTCTCCCTTTCTGATTCTATAAAAGAAACTGGCATCCAGTCCCTGATAAGATGGTTTTTCAGAGACACTAGTCTGCCATCTTCTCTGTCTGCCAACTTTCCGAATAAAGTCGTATTCCTTGCCTCAACACCTCATTTCCGATTCATTGGCCTGTCGTGCGGCAAGCAGAGCGAGCTTGGACTCGGTAACAGAATGACTTTACACTTCTTGGAAAATCAAGGAAACAGAATCGCTACTACAGTTCCCAGAAAAAGTAGGGAAAGGAGGAAAGAGAATTTCTAGCAAGCTCATAAACGTATTGAGTATAGAGAAATCTATGTGATGTGCATTTGTATATCCATGACATAAAAACCTCCAGGAAAAAAGCATGTAGTTCTGAACGTAGAAGATAATCAATAACTATTATTGATGGACTTTCCTCTAATAAGTCATGTCCAAAGATGAAACATACAGGGAATTTTGAGTGCTTTCCTTTTTTACAATATAAGCTCCAAAAGACCAATTCAAGGGCTAAATCCCTCATACCCTTCCTTCTTCATAGGTTTCTGAAGAGAATAAAACAATCCAGGGGTTAGGAGTTCCACACTGGCATTTTGAAGCTGATTGGTATGGAATTTCACAGCTTTTACAGGAATAAAGATTACTTTGAGTATTCCCTATGAGGAAATAAGGCTTATATTTTCTTTTTGCATGACTGTCAGCACAGTTTTTACAAAAATAAAATGTTTAAAAATTATTTATTGACTGAATGAATGCTAATAGTAGTTGTACAGTAAACCTCACCATAATAGACCAGGGGGAGAGGATAGAGAGATACATCCTTCACTATCATAGATAATCCAGGTGTCACTTCTATTTGGCTTGTGGTTATCAATTTTGAACCATCATTTAAATATAAATAAACCTAAATTTTGAGCCAGTTGGACATAATAGAAACAGATCAACCATCACTATCCTTCATTGCCTGATGTACAATATCTTGAAAATCATCTTTCCTATTTTTTAAAAAAATATATTTTTTCAGGAGGAAGGGTTTTTCTGGCTCCTATTACTTCCTGTTGGCTAGAAACAGAAGTTGGAACTATTTCTGAAGACTCAGTTATGCACTAGGTGATATCAACATATTGAAAATTTCCAGTAACATCAGCAAACAATACAGTGCCCTTTCTCCTATAGCCAGGATTCACAAGTCAGAAAATCTAAGAATTAGAAGAGGAGTGGCTCTTCTCACTATTATCTATATTGATGCTCTAGGAAAAGGTTTACTTTCTCTCCTTGAAACTTTTGGATCTGCATGTCTAAGGGAAGATAGCTTCCAGTAGAGAAAATATCAGTGACTTTTTAAAATTAGATTTGAGACGGCCACAGGTTACCTAGGACTTTTCATGCCAGGGAATAAAGAAGCAATAAAGGGGGTTACTGTACTAGTGGTGACCATTGATTCTTATTACCTTATGGATAATTTGTTTCTCCTACACAATAATGATAAGAAGGAATATGTGTGTAATGCAAAAATCCCCTGGGGTGTTTCTTAGTACTCTCATGTCCATGATTAAAGTCCAAGAAAAACTATATAACACAATTCAAGCAGGTCTTATGATGGTCCATACACTTCAAGAAGGAAGGTTTGGATCACTGTCCATCAGGCAAGGAACAATGACAAGCCAAGGTTTTTTGCCTCAGTAAGGCAAAAAATATGGAAAAGAGGCAGTTATGAATATCAGCTAGGACTGTGGAATCAGTTGTACAAAAAAGGACTATAATATCTATGAATGTTTCTTATTTATTCTAACCTGGATAAACTTATGCATATATTAAGCAGTTTTTTCCTCTTCCTCTTTTTCATTTCCCTGCCATCTATCATTAGATGTGTTAATAATAATTACTCTTGCATCTCACAATTAAAATTACAAAATATCAAAAAGGGAGTATGTCTCAGCTAGATAAAAAATGAATGTCACCCACAAATAAAGAGACTTTGTGTCCTTTTGGGTAGAGATAGATGGCATATTTTCAATTATACAAAGGAGAGTTGTAAAAGTTAGAAGTGTGCTTTCGCTATTGTCTTTATTTGAATGTTAAGTATCGATAAAGGAGATATATATATGGATATAAGTTGACAATAGGTGGATTTGTATTACATCAACTTAGCTAAGCTGAGATTCCATTTTCCAGAATGCCTTTCCCTGCATTGCTCACTTTTAGTGTGGGCCACTAAAAGAGTTTCATACAAGATTAGGGAGGTAGAAGGGCAGCAGTCTTTGTGTTACCTGCAAGAGGTCAGTGAGGCACAAGGAGCTGTTGAAGCTCATGCAATGTGCTTATTGTCTGCTGGTTCCCCTTGTTGGTATTGGGTAGTAGCTGGGCCTGCAGTGACTTCAAATCATGGCACATTTTCTTCTCTAGCTTCTCCAACTCCTGGCCCGGGTATGAGTTTAGTTAGGTGAGGAGGAGTGCTAGCGTTTTCTGTAAAACTGCCATCTTTGAGTTTGGAGACTTGGAGTAGTGAAACAAGTTGTAACTTAGATTCATGGGTTCTAGTTCAGAGGTGGTTTCCAGCCCATCCTCACAGGTTCCAATTTGTTCTTGTTTCCTACACTTCACAGCTGTCCAAGAAGTAAAGCAGAAACCCATTTAAAAACATAACAGAGTTTTTGAATGTCTTATGGGACTGAAGTGACAAAATTTAGAATTTGGGACCCCCCCCCCAGGGGGGTCCATCTTAGGAAGAAGAGTTCTATTAAGCACCATAGGCTCTCTGTTGAAACTTCTGGAGTTGGATGAACCAGAGGTAGACAAATCTTACAAAACTGAAGCCTAGACTTAAGTCAGCTCAGTTCCTAACTGAATTACCATGATGTTACCCAACTCTAAGTGCCTACTAGAAGATAAGGTAAACTATCCGTGGAGGAAAATCACATTATTCAGATTCTTAGAAATTTTTATACACAAGTTCAATGTTCAATCAAGAATTGCAAGCCTTATCAAAACTAAGAATCAAAACTAAGAAAAAAGCAGATGATAGAAACAGATTCACAGATGACCCAGTTATTGGAGTTATAGAACATAGATTTGAAAATAACTGTGACTATTATTCAAGAAAATAGATTATAAGAGAGAGCATTTCACAGTTAAGAAAAATCCATTATCTATAAAAAGAAAATCAAATGGAAATTCTGCAACAGGAAACAATACCATAATTAAAAATTAAGATTCCAGTGAAGAATCCAGCAGAAAGTTGAGCACAGTAAGAGGGGTTTAATAAGCAGGATTACAGGACAAAGTAAAATGCCCAGGTGGAAGTTTGAGTAATTAAGAGGACAGAAAATACTGAAAAGAGTAAAGAAAACTTTCAGACATGGTGAAAGCTTCTAACATGTATTTTGGAGTCAAAACATTATAGGTCAGAAGTAGAATTTGAAAAATAATAGTTCTGGGAGAATTTTTTTCCAAACTGATTACAACCATAAAGCCATAAATTCAAAGGATCCTGCTCATAGTCATGTGTGGAATAGATTATGAAAGCAGGGAGACCAATTTTTATTATAAAGGTCTAGGTGACAAGTTATGGGGCTAGGTGGTTGCAATAATGTAAAGGTGGTGGAAAGTAGGGTGGAGCTGGATATATTTCAAAGGAGAGAAGGAAAGATGTGCTGATAGATTAGGGCATTAGGTTGAGAGAAGAGGATGACAGCAGACTGAGCAAACAGAACAACTGAACTGTTTTTACTGAGATGGGGGCAATTGCAGGGTGATAAACTGGAGTTGGAAAGGATATGAAGAATTTGTTACAAAATAGTCACAGATACTCCGTAGGAACTCTATTAAGAATAGGCAGCACTAATCAAAACCACTAGCAACACAGTACCTATAATGAATAAAGTTTCAATCATAACCATATTGAATAAAGTTTCAAGCACCTGTGGTCATAAAAAATAATCAAATAGACAGAGGGTTCAAAACTATATTCTAAGGTAATGAATTAGAAGCTAGCTAACTGAAAAAACCCACAATTCCTCATCTTCTGGAAGTCTGTAAGTAAGTTTTGAATTGTGTTTGTTTAAAAATGTCATTGATTCTCCCTTGCTCTTAGCTGGTCAGAGAATTTAACTGGTTGAAATTTATCTGGTAATAGAATTCTACAGAGAAAATTATTTACCCTCATCATTACTATATTATTTTATTGTCTTCTGACAGTGACAGTGGATGGGAAATCTGCTACTAATCTAATTAACATTTCTTTGTTGGGAATCTTTTTTGTTTATTCTATTTGCATTTATTGCTTTGCAATTTTATTGAAATGTGCCCTTGTTGGGCAAGTTTTATTTTTCCGCTTTGGGGTTGGAATAATTCTTAAATTTGTTTTCAGTTCTTGAAAATTCGTAGTCATTACCTTAACCCAATTCTCTATGTTCTCTCTCTAGAAATTTTGTTAGCTACATCTTGCAATATTTCATTCTAGCCACCAAAACTCTTGGACATTTTATTATATCTTATAGTTTAAAAAAATCACTTGGTTATCCAATTCATAAATTCTCTCTCATGTTTCTCTTGTTGATATCTAATCCACTTATTGTTTTTATATTTTAGTAACTATATGTTTTTATTTCTATCTAAATCTTTTTGGTTTAAAGTCAATTATTTTCTGTTCTAGAGTTGTTAATCCTTTCATTTGTTATATCTAGTGACTCTTACAGGTTTTTTGCTGCTTATATGGTTTTAATTTTTGATCATCTTCTGAGGTGGGGGTGATTATGATTTGATATAGCTAGTACTTGAGAAACAGGGACCCACTGGAGTTGTCTAGGTGTCAAACTTGGGTGACATGCAGTATGGAAGAATGCTTATTTAATTTATGACACTTAAAAGAAAAAACAGTTTTGTCATCATTTGTGCATGAGTGTGTGTGTATGTGTGTGTGTATGTGTGTATAAAAATAAAAGTGACAGAGATAAACAGATAGAAAAACAGAAAGTAGTAAGTGTGTGCACAAATTTTGATGGTGAGTGGATACTGGGTACATTCGCCAGGAAATGAACATTCGATTTGCATGTATTAAATTTGAGATTTTTATAGTATATTCATAGGAAGGCTAACGGGCTTTCAGAATGAAAGTCAAGAACTGTGCTGTCCAATACAATACCTACTAGCCACAAATGGCTATTTAAATTTAAAATTTGTTTTTTCAGTTGCACTAGCCACCTTTTAAGTGCTCAGTAGCCATATGTGGCTAATGGCTATTTTTCAGCATTTAAATAGTATTTCCACCATTTCAGAGAGTTCTGTTGAATATAAAAGGATAGAGAGTTCAGGAGAAGATATTTAAAATAAGATATTGACAGAGATGTACTTGGGATACAGGAAAATGAATAACCTTGGAGTATAGCAAAAGAAAAGAAGAGAGTAAAGAACAAAATTTCATTGAACGTCTATTTTATATGAGACAGAAAAAGGTCCTTTATAAAATTATTAAAAAACAATATGTATATTCATTATTCCTATTACTTTTGCTTAAAGGTTGCTAGAGGTAGAGGAGTCAGGAGGAGAGGAAATCAACAGCTTATCAATATAAATCTAAAGAAAATAGACTTGCAATAATAAAAAATTGAATCAAGTTAAATTGTTGTTTTTAGAAGTCTAATTTTAAAAACTTTAAATTCTGTGCTTTTATTAAGGATATCCAGAATAGACTCTGAACCCTCCTTTGACAAAAAAAAAAAATCCTGAAATTGAACAGGGAAGAGGGGTCTGTCTATGCTTTCACATTCTTCCTTTTTGTATGTTTTTCTCTGCAATGTCAATAGAGATTTGAGACAAAATCCTCTATAGATCTTGGTTTTAATCCAGTGATTAAGAAACTATGTCTTAGAGGCTACAACAAGGCAGCAAGGTTGATTTTTATTTTTCAGTGAGAAAATTCTTAGATTCTGCAACTATTTTTTGTATTGGGTGGTTATAAAAACACCAATATGGATTTAAACATTTAACTTAAAAACTAATATTTTATAAGAAATTTTTAAAGTGGTTTGTAGTTCATCAGATGATAGTTTTTTGCTTTATTAAGGCATGTAAGATGGTCCAAAAGTGTATGTGTGTGGTGTGTGTGCTGCTTTAGTTAGGAATAAATTTGTATTGCTAAACCATACTTTAAAAGTGGATACACAAAACCTAGGAATTATAAACAGAATGGAAATTAAAATAGTTGTTAGTTCTGATGCCAAGATGAGCAACAGATATGCCCTCAATGGAATTTTTTTTTTCTTCTCTTTCGATTCATCATCAGTGCTAAATATACAAATTGTTTTGTTGTTGTTGTTGTTTTGATTGCCAAATTGTCATTTAATTTTTTTTTCCTTCATTCAATTATTTTGATGCTGATTCAAGTGTTTTTGTTTTGTTTTGCTTTGTTTTTAAGAGAATGCATCCTAATCTCCTGGATGTCCTTATATAAAGTTCATGACAAGTCTTTCCATTTGGTAACTGAGGCTGCCTAAATCCTGTACCAGATGTGGTATGGTTATTGCTGTCAACCCCATCCATATATAGCTCAGCTGAAATATTCATGCCCTATAAGCTGTCATATTCCCTTAAGATCAACTGTTTCAAAGTGTACATTCACATTTTATATGCAGCCTAATGATCCACTTATCTCGACTGCCCATTGAGTCTTGAGCTAATATAAAGAGAATGTAAAATACTCTCCAACTACTCAGTCATTTTTTATATGGAATTAGAACTCTATTTTAAATGAGTGGAACATATACTTCGTATAGTCCTCATGATGTGAACAAAAATTGAAACATAAAATCCTTTGATAATTTTTGAAGGGACCTTCCTATTTCTTTATTCTAACTTCTGATTTTCCTTTATATGTAATTAAGTTAAATTCATCCGAGTTTTTTAGGGGTTGTGGTGATAACATATGGCTCTGGGATCATAGCCTTTAACTTCTAGCCTGAGAGAGATTTAGGCTTCTCCTTTGGTGACAGATGTAAGGCTGAGAGCTGTGTGGCTCATGTTCTCAACAGACATATGAATTTCTCCAAGTGGTTTTCTCCATTACAGGACACTTTCATGAACTCTTGACTCCTTCTCTTAAATTCAGTTTGATGAAGCTAGGCTTAATATTACTAAATTTATTTTTGATTATGAAGTTTACTTAATGAATCTCTCCAACACATTTTTATAGCCAGTATTTGACATAGCCTGCACTTCTTTAAAGGAAACATAGCTCTATTCACAGATACTAGCTTTTAAGTTTATCTTAACCAAATGCACCTAGTTTAAATGGAAATAATAATAATTTCTACAAGGTTCAAAATGCACAACAGCGTGATAGGGAAATTCCACTGTGCACAATTAGAAATACGGCATCTTTTGTTAGCAGAAGAACTAAGTACTTTGTCAACTCTTAGGTAACAAAATAGTAAAGGATTTAGATGCCCCCCAACACTGTTCCTGAAAATATTCCCTCCTAACCCATAAAAATGATATGCTTCATTCCATGTCTCTGCATCTCCCTACTTACCATTAACTAAAATAACTTAAATTTCTAGGTTTTCCAAATAGTGTATACCATTTATTAACTAAGTGACTTTAAGCAATCCTTATCCAAAAAACAAGCATAATTATACCCAACCTGCAGAACTGTAGTTGAGAGGATGAAAAGCAACAAGTTTATAAGCCACTTAACAAAATCCCTAAGGCTATGAAGAGGACCACAGGAAGTACCATCTCTCTTTCCTCACCACTAACACTCCCATTTCAGGGCAGATATAAAGTTATGCATAATGTAATAGGAAACATGAAAAGGCTGCTTTCCTGAACTACATGGCTTATGTCAGCTCACTAAAGTGTGAAGTCATCCTCTGGTCATCGATGGACTGTAGCCTCCTTGATGACAGACACAGTGGCTAACTCATTTTGTAGTCAGGAACTGCCTCCTGGCACAGAGCCTTACACAAATAAGGGTAATAAAACATGTTCTTATAATTAATGAAAGTAAATGCTTGTGCTTAGAATAGTAATTTATATGTTTAAAATTGTAATAACAAGCAAGGCTATGGATAAACACATGAAACACATGAAGCTTCTCTTCATCCAGAATGATTGTCTTAAATTTCTTTCTCTAGTTCGTCTTCTTGACAGCCTCTGGAGTGTCATATGAGACACACTCATTGTGCAAAAGCTTTAGGACTGAGAAAGTAAGCATGGCACAGCTTCCTCCAATACTTCCCACAGCACCCTCACCTGAACCTGGGCAGAGTACATGATCCTTCTAACCTCAGGACTTCAAGTAACCATTAATGATTGTTTGGATCTGTCTCATGTCCTGAAGGGTCAAAATTTGAGTTGCATGTGATGTATCTCCAAATTCTTATCTGCACCATTTCTGTACCAATTTCATCATCTTTAAGATGAAGACAATTGCCACCATTAGCTTCCATCCAGTTATAATATCTATGAGCCCTCAAGGGAATCCCCCAAATATACCTTCAGTCTGGTTAGGTGCTTGTTTAAATTGGAATGTACCTTTTTATCCAGAGCAATCTTTATAAGGCATTGATCATGGAATAGAAGCAACTGAAGCCATTCTTGGGCTAAATTTTAGCTTAATAACTCAGCTGATATTTGTTTATCTTAAGGGCCTCTGCTCAGTTTTCTCCAGAGAAACAGAACTCATAGGAGTTCTGTTATATGTATTTATAAATCCCAGCGCAAGGGCAGGAGACTACTAATGTGTCAGCTCAAGCAGTCAGGCAGGAAGCGAATGAATCTTCCCTTCCTCTGTTTTTTGTTCTATTCAGGCCCATCCGTATTGGGGAGGAAAATCTACTGAATCCACTGATTCCAATGCTAATCTCATCTGAAAATACCCAGAAATCAGGTTTGATTGGAGAACCCCATGGTTCAGTGAAGTTTACACATAGAATTAACCTTTACAACTATTAAGAGTCCATACTCCCGGATACCGGATCATGTTTTATTGGTAGCTCCATCCAAGAACACAAAAGCAAATTAGTAGAAATTGGACCAGATCCCTTAATATATTTTCTCAGTTATTCTTTAATAAGGAATTAAATCAGCTAGTACATAGTTCAAGATCACATAACACTTTGTGAGACTATGTGAACTACAAAATCTTGCAAAAGACACTCTCCTTACCCATGCAGAGACTAGATAGTTTAAATGGGAAGATAAATCATATGTCCTTAAAATACCTAGTGGAAAGTGCTAGAACAGGGGATATTGCTACATTCTTGATTATCCTACCTAATGAAAACAAATAGAGAGACGATTGCATAAATCACTCCTGTTGTAAACATTTTCTAGTCTCTGAAATGTCAAACAGAATGTCTTATTTTTAAATTTGATTAAACTCATTCTGTGATTGATGGTAGTAACTCAAGTATAATCCTCAGAAAATATTATCTGTCTTGTCCTCTTGGGCATGGAGAAACTCATCAGCTTGTGACTATTTAATAGGAGCTAATCTTTATGCTAATTGCGTGAATTTTGCTGACAGCCACATCTTCAGAAGTTAGTGAAGAGGCAGGGGTCAGGGACATGCTACAGAAAGAGATGCCAGAAATATATTTTGTCAGTGGGGCTTTCCTTCTAACTAGTTAGTTAGTCTCAGTGTAAGTTTCTAAGTTTTCTGCTATACTATGTATATGTTGTAGATAAAAATCCTTGTCACTTCCCTTAGACTTTATCATCATTGCCTTCTTGACGGTATGACAGCTGCAACCCTCCCCAATTTCTCATTTAAAAAAAAGCCAGAAAATTTTCCTCTATGTCTTTTTGCCACCTGTATTGATTTTGCACATGAGTAGCCAGATAAGAATGAAATTTCATCTGCTCATCTGACCTGATAGTCTGCAAATTCAAATACAGTTTAACTGCCTGCAAATAATAGAGTCTCTAAGAGAAAAGTGCAATATCTCTTAACCTCCTCAACAGGCAGGCATCTCTCCTAATTTTTGGACCATTGGTTTCATTTCTCAAATATGCATTGAGTACCTTCTCAATACCAGGCATAGAAGTAGGCAATGAAACTACAGAGCTGAATATGCATGGTATGGTCTCATACTCAAGGATTTAAAATTTTATCTTATGGGCTATGAGGAGTTCACTGAAAGTGCTCTTTATGAAATTTTAAAATAAATTTAGATAAGTTAGATAGAAATGTGAATACTAAATTGGAGTTTGGGCTGGAAGCAGTGCTAAAGGCTGATTGTCAAGGCAGCAGACTAATGAATAGTCCAGGGAAAAAATAACGAAGCCTGAACAGAGGCAGTAGGCTGGGAGATAGAAAAGAGTTATTAAATTTGAGACATATTTCAGAGTTGAATCAACCGGAATTTGGCGATTTCTTGAATATAACGGATATTGATTATGAGTTCGTAAAATTCTGCCTAGGTTTTCAAGAGTAAACAAATATAATACATTCAAGGACAATAGACCAATTAATTAGCAATCTTATGAAAAACAAGTTTAGCCTTTTATTGATTGTTAGCAGTTTGCAGTGGTTTCATATAAAAGTTTTGTTTCCAAGAATCTGCTAACAGGAGCTGAAATCTTTACTATTTGTCCCAGCCTCTACGAATATTTAGGAGGAATTTATATATTGGGGCAAAGTATTTTTGTATGGGCGACATAATGTGCAGAGATGAGGGTAGCTGGAATCATTACCACTAACTATAGACAAAAAGTGAGTTGAATCCAAAGGATGGAACCCAGAATATGAAGTGCAGTAGGGAAATATTGGGACAGACAACAGGCAAGAGGGTTAGAAATGGCTGCTAAAACATCTGACTAAACTATATTTTTTAATAAAACTGTTCCGAAGATAACTACCTCTCTAAGAAGTTAATGTTCTAGTTAACATGTGGACTTTTTGACAACAAATAAGCTAGCAGGTATTTTTTAAAATCATTAAGTTTTCAACTAATTTTGGTGGTAGATATTTTTGGAAATCTAGTGCGATCTGTGTGGGGAGGTGACTTTCTCAGTGGCCATTTTTTCTCTGTATGCAATATATGTTTATTGTTATTATTCACGGGGTAATGTTAATAAAAACAACCTTTCAAGAGATGGGTTTATCTGATGGTTTTACTGACATGGATTTAAAAGGGGATTGATTTTGTGGGATGGACTGGCTAAATACCTTTCATTCCTCCCCGTCTCCCACGTTTTAATGTGTTCTCAGATCAACTGCAGAAAGGAAATATGAGCTACTTCCACAAGAATTTTAACTTGGATAAATAACAGTGGTTAATACATAAAAACAAACTGACATTCATTACAGAACCCCACACTTAATTTATGATTTTTGGCTTTAGTTCAAAAAGCACATGACACTCCTCCTGAGAATACGCTGACTCCTCTAAACTGCAGCTCTTATCTTTACCTGGTGTAGGAGGAATTTTCTGTGCTTCAGTTCATTGCAAAATGTGCAACTCTCTCCCATTAACATCTGTTTGAGTCTCTCCTTGCCTTGCTGCTTATCGGGGCTGCCTGGCGTATTTTCAAGATGAAGAGTCGTGGTTTCCTCTTACTGTTGACTACTGATGGTGAATTTAGGAAGCAACACCTCCAAGGTGCCAAGAGTCCTAGAAATTTTGCCTTTAAAAAGTTTTAAATGCTGGCTTTAGCAGAATATGATATACAACATAAGTTCTCAAGATGGAAAATAAGACCCAATTGCCTGGTTGTATACTACAAGGCTTATGGACATTTTTATACTTTCTAACGTGGGCATTTTGGTGGATTGATTGTTATTGATGGTTCTGGTTAATGGCCTCCATGTATATATATAACATTTGCCTTGTAACTTTTAATCATGTCTGATGGGGTTCAGAACACACTACCTTAAAATATGGCACCTTGATTCAGAAAGCTTCTGGGAAGTCAAGGTTGGAGCGTGGTGGGCATTGGGGAGGGGGAGTGGAGGCTGGAGAGGTCCTATGGGGCCTTGGAGCGTGGAAGGATTGGGGGGGGTCCCTGGGCTGCATAGTCCCGGGGGACCGTGACAGCGCACACCAGGATCCCGGAAGGGCCCGGGCTCATCCCCGGTTCAGCACATGAGCAGCCCCTTCCTCACCCGCAGGCGCTCCCCCTCGACCCCCTCCCCAGGGATCCAAACTCGGGATGTGTGTGGAAGGACTTGAAAGCCTCCTGACTTGTCATTTAGTGAGGGCAAGAGGAAGGGGCAAAATGCCAGTACCAAGGCCAGGGCAGAGGGCGAGCAGGAAATAGGGGAGCATTGTCTGTAGGGAATTTAAAAGTACCAACAGCACAGATGAAGTGTTGGACTGCTTGCTATGTTCGCCACGCTTCAGCAATTCTGAACAATGTCAGTGATAAAACACTCCTCCCCGAAGACATCTTTCATTGGTCTAGATTCTAAACAAGTGCTGCAATTACCGTTGCTTTAACAATTCTATGTGTAAGCTTCAAATGAACGCATTTTTATTGCTTATCCTTTAATATGTACTGTGTTCCACGTGGAAGTCAATTTGGAGAATTCCCAGTTATACGGTGGCTCCTGCATTTACCTGCATTTGCTTCGAGAGTAAGTTCTAAGGGCTCAGAATCATCCGAGCTGGCTCTGGCCATGCTTCGTGCCCCTCATGCCCTGTAGCATCACATATTCTTGCTTTTAAACGGTTGGCTTAATATAAACAGTGTTAACTACTGTGATTGCAAAGAATGAAAAAAACAGAACTTGACTTTCTTCCATTCTGTCACTCTTTGTCACCATTTGGAATGAGAATCTGTGTTTAAGATTTACAACAGTGAAACAGAGTGCAAATTGTGAAGTATAATATTTTTAAGGTGCAAATTTAAATTAGTATGTGAATATTTACTGAATTTCAATATCGTTAACATTGAGATTTGTTCTTTAAAATTTTTGTAATTGTTTATTTTAAAACTAAAAACACACATCAAGAAAACAGAAACTGTAATGATACATTAAGTATTAAAACCACCAATATGTAGGTAGTTTTTTCCCTTTATTTAAACACATTCATGTAATTAAAAATTATTAATCCACTATTCTTTTCCTTTTTATATTGTAGTATTTTATCTTTATTTCATTACTGGGGTGATTATGTCCAAATTTAATAAATGAGAATTTCCACACACACACACACACACACACACACACACACACACACACGACACCTTGGCATAGTGATCATTTAAAATGAAGGAATTTGAGAAATGACAGGTACAGAAGGGACTCTCTGACCTTCCCCCTCTCCCCTGAAGCAGGTCATAAGACCCTCTTGTGAGAAATACCCAGAGGAAAGAAGCCTACTTATCTCTGAAGATGGAGACATGCTGAGAGGAATCCGAATGAATGGCACTTGGCAAGTTTCCCCCAGTTTATTACCCTTAGTTCATGCCCTTTCATTCTATCACATTTTTTCATGACTCCCCCACTTTTCATCAAACCTAACATAAAAATGCTCAGGTTTAACCATTTCTTTGGGTCTTCGTTTCCTTATGAGGTCTCCTGTGTCACATAAAACTTCCATTAAATAAATTTGCATGCCAATCCAGTAAAGAGAACCTAGGAGAATAGGAAAAATGATGTTTTCCTCACCTCTACCTCATACTTAGAGTCTGGAAAAGCTATTGCTTTGACCAGTAGATTGAAGCAGGAGTAATGGCATGCCATTTCTGAGATGGAGCCACACATTTCCATTCTCTCTATTCAATCTCGCCTGTGACATGATGATAAGCTTGGGCTAGACTGATAGAGAGGGTGAGACCACAAGGAGCACGGATGGGAAATCCATGCCAAGGTCATCCTAAATTAGCAAGCCCTCAGTGGATCTGCAAAGTACCCACAGACAAATGAATAAGTTTAACCAAGATAAGATAAGCCTGGACCAGATCAGTAGCATCACCCAGCTAACCTACTGACTCATAAAAAATAATCAGTGAGTATTGTCAAAGACCATTGGAGTTTTCTGGTAGATTGTTACACAGCATTGCTGGTAAAAGATAGCTCATAAAGAAACAATAAGAGATCCTAAATATCACACAAGTCCCATGACAGTGTGGGCCTTAAAAAAGTTGACTTTACATTTTGTCTTGTGCATTACTAACCCTATTGCTAAGAGCTAAAACTTCATCCTTCCTCTATTTTATTTATCTTTAAAAGTCTCAAAGTAAATAAGGGGGTGGTGTATGGAGAGCCCAACATATAATGAGAGTCATTGTTTGGACTCAGGGATCTCTTGCCTCAGGGGAATGCCATGACCTTTGTTGAAGCATTTGCTTTCTAGTCTCCAAGGCTTTAGTGTCACTGCTTATGCCCTGCTTTCTCTATTTTCCCTTCAAATTATTTATTCTGATGGATTATTTTATAGCCATCAACTTTCTAACAAATTACTATTAGCTAAATTTAGCCCAGAGATGCCCAGAGGCACTTTCTAAACTTTCTTGTTTATTCTACATTAATCACACCTAGAAAGTCCCCAATATTATTGAATTTATAATTCATATGTGCAAATGCAAACATGACATATTTGAAAATTTGGATTTAAATTATCTTTATTATATTTTCAAGTTAATATGGTTGAGAGATATGCCTTTATACTTTTACTTCTACACAATATGTAACATATTATGTCATTTGCTAGTTAAAACATTAAGCACAAGTGTACATTCTCCTTTTAGAATAAGGAAAGCTTACCTTCTCAAAAGCTATGACTTAAATGATTCTGAGATACTCTATTTCTTATCATATGTTTATCCTTAAGTGTTCTGTAAATGGAAAAATACCACTTGTATACAGAATGATAGGACTTCTCCCTTTAATATAGCAATGGATATTTTTTTGGACCTGGATTGTTATATACCATGTGGGTACTCAATTTATTCTACTGGGCATCATTAGATTTAACTTTTGGTTATAGGAATACCATCACTGTCATCTTGGTGGTAAAATCTCCTCTCTCTGTACCACAGAGGAGTTGCAGGTTAAAGGGATAGGTGTTATCATGTTTCTAATTGGTTTTTCACCCACAGGTCAATTTTCCTGACCTCAGTAGTCTACATCAGAGTGTATGTCAAAGCCCATATGATGATTGCTGTGCAAAAAAGAAATAGAAGTCCATAAAACTACCATGATGCAATGCAAATATAATATACTGTTTTTGGGGGGAAAATTTACAAGTAGAGAAGTAGCGGGGCACAGGTAATCCCCCAAGCTTTAATCATACAACAGAGATATGTGTTTAGACTGATACTATTTGAACTGGACACACCATGAGAAAGGTTCCAGTAAAGGGACGTTACCTCCATAACTGTAGATACTTAGAGCAAAAGAAGATTAAGAAACATGTAAGAAATTAAGTAATAATAGACTTCCCAGGATAGGAAATAGCCTTATGAGAAAGAAAGAAGACTTTCTTGATCAGCTTGTTCATCCATTACCTAAATAAACCACCTCCCTAATAAACTCAGGATAGGGGAAGAAAACTAGCCTCTAACACCATCTGGATTACTCTCTTTTCAATGACCATGGAATAAAGTTCCCCTGTCATTTTGTAAATATGCCTTGGCCATCTCACATGAAGTTATAAAAGCACATTACTTAAGATTTTAGGTAACTGCCCTGAGAGTAGTTAGAGATCTGTGTTCTAAAGTATTGAAATTGGGTGAGGGGGATAAGATGAAAGGTAATAAAGAGGAAGAAGTTAAACAATGGGCTTATTATTCACTTCTCTCTTATTACTGGACAGATGCTCCTGGAAAAGAAAAAGGAAAGCAGATAATCCAATCAAATCTCTGAGTATGCTGACAACAAAAAGTGTTGTTTGCTAGAAATAAGGTACTCATCTCTGGAATATTTGTAGCACGATGTCCTTGTTTGAGGACTGCTTATGGTAAACAATTCTAGAGTTTATGGATTTATGAAGCATGGCTTCCTAGAAAAACATTATGTAAGGTGCACAACTCCATGGGTATAAAAATGGCAACGTTTCATATCTTAATTCCTCCCTAAAGTGTGCTGTAGTTCACACATGTCAATTACTTCACCTATCACTCTAAGCCAAACAGTGTAAGTCCAATATAGAAAAGGAAAAAATGGGGAGCCACACTCATTGTGTCAGACCTCTCCCTGGGTCTGTGCCTTTCGATTGCTTAGAAACTATTAGTAAACTTGATCCTGGGTAAGATCTACAGTTCATGTGAGTCTATTTTTATAATTTGATCCTTTGTCCTAGCTCAAGTTGGAAACAGAATAAGGTATTTATCTCCTATTCTATTTCACAAATAAAGTTTTCTTTCAGGTTGCTTAGATCTTCAGAATGTGTGGGCCCTTGATTCCTAATGACCCCCATTCTTCCTCTCATCCCTCAAAGGGAACACTTTAAAGTGTTACATTTTTCTCTTCTTGGGAAAATATAATTTATACACTTAGAATCATAATATATCAGTCCTTTTATCTATCCAAGTGTCTTGTCTAATCAGCAGCCCAAGGCATGAAATACACTAATGACTATTCTCTAGACAGCTTTCCTCTGTGGTGAGGATGAATGAGTTCTCAGCTGTGAGTCTGTTGGTTCCACTTTGGAGGGAGAAGAAACTCTGTGGGTACGTGTGTGTACCCAGGGGCATGCTTAAGGAACAAGAGGCTTTCATTCCAGGATGTGGCTGGTTTCCTTTGAAATCAAACACAGATTGTTACCAAAAGGATCAATTTCCTTCTAAAAACTTCCTATTTAATCTAAATGAGAAATTCATTTACTTTAAACACTACTTCAAAAAACTATTCTTTTTAAAATAATATACTTGATCTTTTTTTTTCCTAAGAAGATACACATTCCCTCCTTTCCTTGGGTTTCATAAAAAGTGTGCTTTACATAAACTAAAATGAAAGATCACTAGATCCAAAGTAATTTTCTTCAATCTGTAGATTCCTATCCTGTACATAGAAGAGGAGGCTGAAGTATTCCAGCTCTCTTTGTTCTACGAGTTTGTGAGACCTTGGGTAAAGGAAATCGGTTTCTCTACTTACAAAACTTCTGACACCAAATGTGTGGGTTTTCCACACTAAGCAACTCTCCACTTCTCTGCAGACACTAATTGGGTATCCTACAACTTAATTTCTGACTATCTGGAGTTTACACAGATCCCACAGGTTAAGGACTCAGTTGCACAAGACGACCCCCACTTCAGATGCCGACTCCAAGTACTGAGCCCTCAGATTACCCACACTTCTTTCTGATTTGGCTACAAATCAAGGGCTCCTACGATCCCCACCTCATATTTGATAATTTGTTATAACGGCTCATTCTGGGAAACACTTAACTTACTATTACCAGTTTATTGCAAAGGATATTATAAAGGATGCAAAGGAACAGTCATTTGAAGAGGTACATAGGATGAGGTCTGGAAGGATCCTGAGTGTGGGAGCTTCTGTCCCTATGGAGTTTGTGGTTTGACACCTCCTGACATGTGTATATGTTCTCCAACCCAGAAGCTCTCCAACTCCTGTCATTTAGAGTTTTTATGGAGGTTCCTTTACATAGACATGATTGATTGAACCATTGGCCAGTGAAGATTAACTCAATCTCCAAAGCCTCTCCCTTCCCAGGAGGTCAAGAAGGTGGGACTGAAAATTCCAACCCTCTAATCACATGGTTGGTTCCTCTGGCAACCAGCCTCCATCCTGAAGCTATCCAGGGGCCAATCAAGAGTCACCTCGTTAACATAAACTGAGATGTGGTGGAAAGGGGTTTATTATAAATAGCAAAAAATGCTTGTCTCACCCTTATCACTCAGGAAGTATAAAGTTTTAGGAGCTCTGTGTCAGCAACTGAGGGACAAAGGCCAAATATATATTTCTTATTATATCACGATATCACATTGGCCATGTCTCTTAATCTCAGGCTGTTTCCTGATCTTCAAAAAGGAGAGAAGAATTCCCCTGCTCCTGCCTCATAGAGCTCTGTGAAGAACAAGTGAGATAATATGCCAAAAAGCTCCTTAGAAACCATACAGTGCTTTAAAAAGTAATGGTTGTGGGGCTTCCCTGGTGGCACAGTGGTTGGGAGTCTGCCTGCCAGTGCAGGGGATGCGGGTTCGAGCCCTGGTCTGGGAGGATCCCACATGCCGCGGAGCGGCTAGGCCTGTGAGCCACAATTGCTGAGCCTGTGCGTCTGGAGCCTGTGCTCTGCAACAAGAGAGGCCGCTATAATGAGAGGCGCGCGCGCGATGAAGAGTGGCCCCCCCTTGCCACGACTGGAGAGGGCCCTTGCATAGAAACGAGGACCCAACACAGCCATAAAATAAATAAATAAATAAATAAAAGCAATCTTAAAAAAAAAAAGTAATGGTTGTGGATCTATCCATAAAGTCAATATCAACTACAGAATGTTCTAGCCCTTTATAGCTAGATATGAGTAACTAAAATTCCCAGTACCGTATTCCACAGAAATCCGAAGTAATCCCTAGGGTTTTCCCATTACCTCCGGGCTGACTATCTCTTTGATCCTTCCTCTGCTATAGCAGTCCATGTTTTATATGTCACAAAACTTGGGCCTTTTTTAGTTTTCCACAAGGCAAAGTAGTAAGCCAAGTCATGCCAAGCATTCATGAGTGTGTTAGGCTTTAGTGACTGTTTGGTTGGGCTGATCTTTTATACAGGGAAAGGTTTACACTGTAGCAATCAAATCACTTGAAATTCAGCACCATTCATCCCTCGTGCTTAAGTGTTCTGATTACAAAGTAAAGAGAAAACTCCACTTATGATGTCTCCAAATAGTCCTATGTCTCATACACTCTCTTTGGCTCTTTTCTTTTCTCCCTGTCTTCTTTGATGGTCTCTTTTCTCTCCTCCAACATTTCAGAAGAAGAATAAATTGATCTCCAACTTTCATAAAGAACACTTTGCCCATATTTCACAAGAGGCTTATCAATGTGTTTTCCAAACAAATACATTTCCCTCTAAAAAATAATTATTGGACTAGCTGTTAATAAAATATTGGCTAATTTGTAGATTCAATTTATATATTCAATAATAGGAATTGAAAACTACAATCTTTCTGACATATTTTCTACTTCTCACAATAACCCTGTTAGCTAACTTATTATCCTCATTTTCCTTTTGAGGACACTGAATCACAAAGAGATTAAATTACTTGCCATATATCAGTCAAGTAACAAATGGGAGAGAACATTTCAGTGCTAAGCAATCTGATTTCTAGTCTTTCCTCCAATAATTACACTGAAGATTTGTGCAGAATTTATTAGACTTTGAAGTTATTTTAGAATGAAAGTGAGAGAGTGGCATGGACATATATACACTACCGAAGGTAAAATAGATAGCTAGTGGGAAGCAGCCGCATAGCACAGAGAGATCAGCTCAGTGCTTTGTGACCACCTAGAGGGGGTGGGATAGGGAGGGTGGGAGGGAGGGAGACGCAAGAGGGAAGAGATATGGGGACATATGTATATGTATAACTGATCCATTTTGTTATAAAGCAGAAACTAACACACCATTGTAAAGCAATTATACTCCAATAAAGATGTTTAAAAAATTTTTTTTTGATCTCAAAGATGAATAAAATATAATATTTATGAAGCAAAGAATATACTACTAGGTCCATCTCAGAAGTGGGAGATGTCTACTGCATGCTAGAACTATATCTTAGTGCATCTTTAGACCTAGAAATTTATTTTTACCAGCTGCTTTTGATGGAGAACCCGGACGTGGGATTTAGTACTTTTGCTCTATTTGAAACAACCATATGAGAGTTCTTCCTTCAATCCTGTACAATACTTATCTTTAAGAAAGATTGTTCAGTTGATTTGTTTATAAAAATTTTATTTTTAAAATTCTCTCAAATTTATTGACAGTTTAAAACATAAGTGGATGGACCTAGAGGCTGTCATACAGAGTGAAGTAAGGCTGAAAGAGAAAAACAAATACCGTATGCTAATGCACATATATGGAATCTAAAAAAATGGTGCTGATGAACCTAGTGGCAGGGCAGGAACAAAGACACAGATGTAGAGAACGGACTTGAGGACACAGGGTGGGAAGGGGAAGCTGGGATGAAGTGAGAGAGTAGCACTGACACATATTTACTACCAAATGTAAAACAGATGGCTAGTGGGAAGCTGCTGCATAGCACAGGGAGATCATCTCGGTGCTTTGTGACCACCTAGAGGGGTGGGATAGGGAGGGTGGGAGGGAGGCTCTAGAGGGAGGGGATATGGGGATATATGTATACATATAGCTGATTCACTTTGTTATACAGCAGAAACTAACACAGCAATGTAAAGCAATTATACTCCAATGAAGATATTTTAAAAAATAAAATAAATATAATTAATAAAATTAAAACAACTTTCTCTTGCTTTATTTAGAGAAAATTAAAATATCTTCATGAATGGTAGACTTATCTGATCCAGAAAATTATAACCTTTAGGTTTTTGCTTTGTTTTGTTTTGTTTTTTTAGAATAGAAAAAAAAGGCTTCTACTTTTAATGGTACATCAATCACCTCATTACTATCACATTAGAAATGCGTTTTTATTTATTTATTTATTTTTTAACATCTTTATTGGAGTATAATTGCTTTACATTGTTATGTTAGTTTCTAATGTATAACAAAGTGAATCAGCTATACATATACATATATCCCCATATACCCTCCCTCTTGCGTCTCCCTCCCACCCTCCCTATCCCGCCCCTCTACGTTGACCTTTAGGTTTTAAAACATTTAGCTGCTAAACTTCCACGTTTGTCATATATATGTTAAGTTTACATAAAAATTTAAAGGCCAAAAAAGCTGACTGTAGAGTAAGGTCTTCAGTTGCATAATTGCTTGGAGGTTTAATTTGTTCCACAGCTTATCTTTTTCTAATTGATCTAAGCTGTTTACTCAACTAACATAAGCAAAAAATTTCCCTTGCAAGTATGCATACTAAAGTCACGATGAATGGAAGGACAAACATATAGATTTTGTCATTTGCTTCATCTGTGGGTAAAAAGAGGAACTGAAATATTTTAAAATAAAAACCTTCCTGTATATTTGCTTTCTTTGGTCCAGAAAGTTTACAGAAGATATATAGTTTTACTCCTAGTTCATCTGAATTTAAAAATTATAGAAAAAAATAAATAAATAAAAATTAAAAAAATTAAAAAATAAATAAAAATAAAAATTATAGAGATAATGATGCTTCAGCAGAAAAACTTATAATGAAGATTAACTTTTCAACCACCAGCCATAAAATAGTGTCATTAACTTGGACCCTGGCTAATACCATTTATGTGGAGAGTCTGGATATCACATATAGTCAATGGCAGATGTGTGCTTTAAAATGAGAAAAAGTTACTACTAACTAATATGTTTTCAAAGCAGTAAAAATTGGCACATGATGAATAACTGCTGAGGTAAGGGCATGCTTTACAATTGGAACCCAGGAAAGCTGTGTATTTTTTGATTCACAAAAGTCATTTCAGATATTAACAAACTTAGAGGTGACTTGAATATTTTTACACAACCAACTTTTGTGATTATAAATTTTCTTTAAACAAAGACTCTCTATGAATAATAAAAGAAGAGCTTATGGGGGAAAAATTGTGCTTAATCTGATGAAATAAATTCTGGGACTGTTAAAGAGAAAAATGTTAAGATATGCCAGAGATTTATTATGTTCTATTTCCAGAGCTTGAGAGAAATCAAAGAATGTTTATAGGAACATTATTGACTAGGTGAAAAAAAAACTATATCAAAGAAAACTGTATAAATTTTATTATAATAGAATAGAATTTCTATTGTTAACATTTCCAGGCAGCTTGTTCATTTTATAAGCTATAGATTTTAAATTAATATAAATAATCAGAAGGGAAAGACTAATTATTTTAGATTATAATATAATAAAAATTAGCTTTCCTTTAAAATTGATCTATGTTCTAATCTCTATTTATTTATATAGAAAATGGATAACTGAATATACAGGTTATATAACAATATGAGACTAGAAGTTTCTGGTTCACAACCAGATATATCTATATTTCAAATATAGACAGATAGGAGATAGAAATAGACATAGATATAGATATACATCTATTTGAAATACTATATATATAATTTATATTTGAGCTGGTAAAAGAACTTTCATATGTTTTACTAGAGCCTTTCAATGTAAATACATTTCTTAAAACTACAAAGATATCAAGATATCAAATTAGAATATATTACTATAAATTAGGGTTCAGGTTAATTTGTTTACAAAAGGAGAATTTTTCTTTTTAAACTACTTCTGTTTTTGATCTCCTGTTTTATTTTCCCAGTGGAAGTGTATCTCTAAAACAGAGATAATACCTTATGATATTGTTGTAAAATCACAATGGGGCAACGTATTTTTTTAAGTGCCTAAAATAATGCCTGATGCTAGTAGACACTCTACAAGTATTAATTATCAATATTTAAAATTTTAATCTAAATTAAGTAATCTTTGGGATAGTTTTTTAATGCAGTTTTATCCTATGCAACCCTTAAAATGATGACATGGACAATTATTGACATTAAAATATAATATTGATATATTAAGCTTTAAGAGAAGATTTTAAAACAGTATATAGGGTACGATTCTATTTTTGTGGAAGATAATTTATACATACATTATATATGTCCAAAGGAAGTCTGGAATTATATCATCTAGATAATAATAGTGATTATATACAGGTGGGTAGAATACATTTTTTGTTTTTAATATTTTTTAATATAAAAAATATAATTTTAAGCAGCTTTTCCATAGCAATTACAGATATGTGAGTTGTTCATTCAAGATCTCCCACTGGCAACCACAGGTGATGTCAGGAACTACAGTTGAAAAAAAATTTTTTTTCAATGTTGAAATCCTCCAGCAAAGTAATCTTTAGCCTTTCTCATTTAGTATGTGGTAAATCTTCAATATGAGGGCAAAATGATTTACCATCAGTGCAAAGGGCAACCATTTTTATTTGCATTTTAAAAATCTTGCTTGTTGGTTTCCTGGTTTGTATTGAGCTTGATAATTTCTTTTAGGTCTTGGGTCTGTACATCTGTGCTAATATGCAGAAATGAATTAAATGCATTGCATAGATGACAGTCTTTACAAGATTGTTTGTTTGTTTGTTTTGCCAGTACCCCTTTATAGCAGGTGAGTAGGAATCAGGGAAAAATGCTTTGCAAAATATGATCCCAAAATATCAGTTGAAAGAGGTACAATATTTTATGGAGTAAAAGGCAAAGGTGTTACAAATTGTACCAAACCACAGATTGTATGGCACCTCCTTAATTAAGAATACTCTTAAGACATGTATCGATGTCTAGGGACAATTTATTCTGGGAAAAGAGTAAATCTCAGATATCAAAGCAGCAGTTGGAAATTACAATGTAATAAGTAGACTTTTTGTTTGTTTTTGCTATCACTATCTTTTCCAAGGACTTTGTCTGAGACCTGTGGGATGACACAAGTATATATTTATGCTTAGCTGGACCCCAGACTTAATCATTTCTGCTAGTTCTTTTTCTTTGTATTTAGTGACCCTCCTTAAACTGTGGGAGCCAATATTTCCCCATTGTCACAAGTTGAGTTAGATTTAGAAACAAGTCACAGCCTCTAGATGATGGGGAATTCTGATATCACTAGCACATCGTCACTTCTCGGATACTTACATATTGTGATGCTTTGTCCCTTTACCACGATGTGGTGCCACCATATTTTGTTCATGTAGAGCAGCGACTGTTTTTGATAATAAACACTGTTCTGTGTATTACTCATATTGGAGGGCAGCCAAATAAACTTCATCTAATTACTAATGCTGCCACTTCAACCCCTGACGAATTATGAAATATATAGCATGACTAAAGAGCAAAATGTTGACTTCCGGTTGCTAACAATTTAGACAAGTAGTTCAACGGGGAGTTTTTCTGAGAAGCTTTCTTACCACATTTTTGTTTTTTTCTTTTGCTCTTTAGCCAATATAATACAGTGGATTGATAATCATTGCAAAACTGGCCATAGGAAAAAAGTAGTTCTCCTTTCGATCAAAATATACGTAAGATACGTAAGTATCATATATATATATATATCATATCATATATATATGATACTTATGTATCTTTTGATCAAAAGGAAGAGAACTATTTTTTACATATATAAAAAGCAGATATATATATCTGCTATCAACATCTTTCCCAGGGGAAATAAATAAATAATTATACTACATAAATTATATAAATATATATGTGTGTATATATTTGGAAAGATATATATGAAAGAATCATCTTCATTAACTTTTGCTCTTCCATACCTTTATTAAATTAACACAAAGATTAGATAAAAATTAACTTAATAAATAATACCAGAGAATGCATATAATAAGTAGTATGCACAAGATATTCTCAATTTAGAAAACATTATTTATTTCTGTGCAATTTCTTTCTCTTACTCTTTCTTGAGAAAGATTAATTACTTAGTATGAGCTAGGCATTATGCTAGATATTGAGAAAGAAAGATGAAGACAGTAAGAATTAAGAGTTCAAACTTTGCTTAGAAAGTCAATCATTTACAACTTAATTGCATTACAATTTGATAAAGGCTGCAGTAGGAATGTTAATAGCATATCATGTAAGCACATGTGATAGAGCCAATAACTGCTTGAGGAGTTATGGAGGGCTTCACAGAAAAAGTGATATTTAAATCTCAAATAATTTGACTCTACCTTACAGCACACTATTTTTCACTGTCTGCATTGCTACCATCAGCATCCTAGATAACATCATCCGTTGACTAGGCTCTCATAATAGCCCCTTCACTGGTCTCCCTGCCTCAGTCTTGCCTCTGGAGTCCTCCTTACACAGCAAAATGACCCTGTTAAAAAAAAATGTCATGCACTAGTCTCCCCATGAGGAAAATAATGCATGTCTCATAGGTGCTCAGTATTTGTTGAATGAATAAATCAATGAATGAATGAGTGAATAAATCAGTGAATGAATGAAGCAATCAACGAGTGGGAATTTGCCACTGAGCCAATTAGAGAAGGACATACTAAGCTGATGGAAACATATGTTAACAGCTCATACTTGTGAAGGATGAAGGTAAAATTTAAAATATTTATCAAATAATATGACATAAGCATTGATCAGAATGCACTTCTGACCAGTCAGATTGAACACTGACCAAACCATCATATAAGTGAATACCAGTTGAATATCAACCCAGTTGAGAGGAATGATGGATGATGTCTGGTGATGAGGACTAGATATCCTAGCTGGAGTTTAAGTAAGTAATAGGCACTAGAGGAAGATGAAATGGAGAAATAGATTGGGTAGCAAGTTTGGAAATCATTGTAGGAAATTTTAAGAGATCCTATTTATAGCCATTATTGCCTTATCCAAAAGGTTAATGCATTTTGAATTTTAAAAAAAGAATTTGCTCTACACTTCCACGTCTTTAAATTCTCCTATCAGAAACACAAATTTGGTAGAGTTCTTCAGTGGTACAGTTGATTATGGCTTGAAAAGTCATATTTTCTCTGCTGTTATAGTTAGTAACAGAAACCCAACTTGAAATGGCTTAAGCAAAAAGGAAAACAATTTATAGGATACAAGGGTACTTCGAAGACTTCAAGGACAGAGATGCAGCTGTGTCTCAGAAACAATTGAAAATAAGCCACCAAGTCTCTCTATGTTTCATATTGCTTCTCACTGCTGGTCTGTTTTATCTTTCATCTTCAGACAAGCTATTTTCCAGAATAATAGCAGAAAAATAATGCCACCAAGGTCTCTGAGTCTATATGGCATCTCTTCCAGTAAAGAGTCAGAACCCCCAGCTCCTAATTTACATTTCTAGAGAATGTCATCCATTGGCTCAGTCATATCAATTTCCTGACCCTGGACCAATTAGATATAGCCAGGGGGAAGTAATACAAGATGGATTGGAATAGGTATCTGGCTGGAAAATCAAATATGTCTAGGAAGAAGGGTCACATTTTATGAGTCCATAATGTGGAAGTTACAATCATAACTTCCCAGAAATGAGTTGACATAGATATCTGCTAAAATTGGACAGTAAACTTCAAGGTTTTATTATCAATATCTGGTAAAATGTCTTGCATTTAGTAGCTGCTCAATAAATCTTTACTGGATTGATACAATTTATCATTGCTCCTCCACTAACTGCAAATGAGGAGAGGACTGCCTGATATCACAAATATAATGGACAGCAATATATTATAATGCTTCATAATGGAAACTTTTTGTCATATTCCCTAGTTTCTAGTTCTGCATTTTCTTCTTAATAGATGTGTGAACTTAAGCAAGTAATTCTCCTCTCTATAATTTAGTTTTCTCTGCTGTGAATCGGTCATTATATTATTAGCACTTCATAGGTCTGCCATGAGTATTACATGAGGTGAATCATGTGAAACAGCTGGCAGGCTGCAAGTGTCCAATAAAAGTCAGTAGGCATTATAATTGCCACTGGGTATTTTAGTTAAAAAAAAAAAAAACCACTAGAGTTTTACTTTTTGTTTAAATTTTATTGGCTCTTATAAAATCTTAATAAAATGTTTGCCTTTGTGAAACAGTTAAAATGAATATGGATAATTTTGACAGCACCAAGTTGGATTATTATCTTTTTTTGAAGTTACCTTTGGGATTTGGGGGCTAACTTTAGTGATTAATTTTTTAAAAATTCACTAACTAGGAAAGTGCAATTTGAACTTGTTAATGGAGAGACTTGGAATTGATCAGGTACTAATATTTTGGTAAGGGGAATAAGATCTGTGAGCAACTTTGATTTTTAATGTTGCTGCATTTTTTTGTTACTGTTTTTTAGTTGTTTCATTACACAAATGTCTGTTTGGGGATGGTTTATGCTGGGGTGCACTACATCTTTCCAGAACCCATTTTCAACTCCTTGCACTTCTTAGTTGAAAACAGTCAGAAAGATCAATAGGAGAAACTGTAACTTTTACAAGGAAGAGGTTTTTAGGATTCATATCTCCTTTTTCTTTGACAAGAGGCTATTCTAAAAAGCTATTTTGGGATTTCTATTCTCAGTGCACTGCAATAATGTAAACTTCAGGAAAGTTACAAAACCACATACAGTCATTACTTTTTCAAGATCAATAACCTCAAATGGTGCTTCATATTTTCAATGACAGAAATGATATCCAAATCCAATGCCAATACATTATTACCTTTTATGCCCCATCTAGATTAATTGATGAGATTCTGGGTATCTACACTTAAATATCTCTGCATAAAAGGTATTAGAAATTGGATAGACAGGGCCATTGACATTTTGTCTAGTGGACATTGGACATGTATCTTTGTAATTAATCTATCAAATGCAGTATGTAACATTGTGTTACATGTGACCAGGCAATTAAGGGTTTGGGGTCATCAGGAAAAGACAGGTTAAATGAGCACCATACTTTCAGAACCCTAACCTTTAAATGAGGAAACAGAGATGAATTTCAAATAAGTATTTTAATTGAAATTTGAATAGATTCTAACGTTAAAAGGAAGCCTGGGGGCAGGTAGGGCCCAGGCAAGGACTCATTGATTTGTAAATGTGATGACACAAAAAAGAAAACACCATTTGACAATTTTCATTAAATGCCTCACTGTGTATATTTGAAAAAATTTGGTCAAAAAAAAAAATCTACTGGAGATATTTCAAAAAGGAAAGTATTTTAAAATGAAATTAGTGCTTATAAAATTATTAGAAGGATGGGGAAATCTGCAGTTAGCTTTTAAGTTTGCTGCTGGTTTGCAAGGAATCAGAAAACTATAGGTATTTTTTAACAGTTCTACTGCCTGCATACCTGACCAGGTGGATTCCCAGGAGAACCTCCAAAATTGCTGCCAAAATCTCGTGTCTTCTGGAGACGATATATTGCTTGCTACTGCCTGAAGAATGGTTTCTGCTTTTCTTCCTCCTTTCATATCTCACCTCAGTCCTCTCATGATCAAACATGAGTTTTTCTGACAAGAAAGTATCAAAATATAGCTTCCACATGTCCAGGCCCTGTAACATGGCAAAGTGCAGAGAAGGGAGTGGAAATGATGCTGAGATGCCAACAGATATCTGACCACAGACAGTTAAGTTCAAATTTGTTCTATATTCATAAAGAATTTCAAGCAAAGTTGTAATGAGCATTGAATCGATACCAATTTGAAGACTGTATCTAGGAGGAATGACTATTCTCTTTACTTGTTTCTCTCCCATCTATGTTTGTAATGGCCCTAGTTATTTGTGCCATTTTTGTGATGATAAAATCATTGGTTTTAAGTTTGTTACTTATATGGTCTCATGTCCATATTTCATCTTTCTGCATTTCTATATGTTCATCTTTAAAATGCAAAAAAATAATGTTAATTTTATTAGAATGTGGTGAGGATTAGTTATATCAATGCCTACAAAATTCCACAAATACAGATTGCTGAATAATTTTTGATTTGATGAATAGTTGTTTCTGCAAATATCCTCATACTATTTCCCCCTTTTGTAAGTTAGATATATACAATGGAGAAATTCAGAATGCAATCGTAAAGTTGAAAACTAGTATGTGGAGTATTTCTTATTTTAATGTCTATTATTTGAATGAGAAAAGAGTAAAGAGGACTAATAGAAGATTAGTGTTCAGTTACTGAAATGTAGTTAATGTGTTTAAACCACTAATAAAATACTCAGATATAGCTTAGTACATCCTCTGCACCGTTTCCTGTAACTATGAATTCTGCTCTTTACAATCATACCAGAAATATTCAGGTCATGAAGCTTGTTTGTTTAAAATAAAAGTCCCACAGTAGACAAAGCAGGAGTATATTATTAATGCAGAAGTGCACATTTCTATGCTAGCTCAATAAATGGCTGCCAAAGGAGGAGATTGCTACAGAAAAGACAATTTTAATTTAGTTGTAGGTCCATCACTGAATAGACTGAGAAGGAATCAAAGATTAACCACTTCCCCAGATTTGCTGGATGATAATAACCTACAACTCTCTATATGATAATGGGCGATGTGGATACAACATAAGATAGCAGTAGGAAGTAAACATTAAAATGCAGACTGCATTATATTCTTAGCACATAAGCAGGCAGTCAGATTTGAGGTATATGTACACACTGATAGGATTCTGTACGTTTCTAGGAAATAGATTATTAGAATCAGATAACTGCCTTTGGAAAAATAATAGTTTAAGCATTTGGAGTAGTCTCATGACAATTATTGTAACATTATCATAATTAGTTTATTTTATAAATAGTATAAGCCTAATGCATTAGTTTTTCTTGATCTCAATTCTAAATTGGACTGTGAAATTGCCATACTATTCTCTGTTTTTACTTGTTTACATTAGCCTCTTTAAAAAATGTGATATGAAAACTTCTGTGTGCCTTTTCTAAAATATCTTATTAGACTGAGATGGGTCTTTTTTGGGTTGGTTTTTTGTTTTGTTTTGTTTTTGTTTTTTCATGAGATAAATGAACATATGTTTGATTACATTACTGGACATATTCAGCATTCTTTAAACTAAACTAGAGCAAAAAATAATTCAGTTACTTAGATCTTATTCAACAAGTGTTTATGGCAATTGAGTTAAATAGCCCTGAAGAATATAAAAGTCAGAAGACTTGGAATTTCTTCTCAAGGGTGTACATTTATGCTTGAGATCCCCTAAGTGGAAGTGAGACAGGAGGGAAGGGTGCAGGACACAACCCTTAAAGGATGACACGGCCATTGGGAGAAACTGGTCAAGTCAAAAACTGGTTAAAATCGATTAGGCCCAAGATGGCAGAAGATTCGACTTCCAGTAAACCTTGAGCCTCATTATACGGTCATTGTAATACATCAGCATGCTAAATGACACACCCACAGGTGCCATGACAGTTCTGAGGCTGACCATAAAAGGCCAAAAAATGGTTAAGTTAGTGTAAAGGAGACATTTGCTGGAATTTTCCTGAACTTAAAGATTCATAGAAGTGTGTTTTAGCTGCAGTATACTTTCACACAAATGAGACTCCTATACCAATATTTCCTACACATCTGAATAGAGCTATTATTTCATAATATTATAATGTATTTATTCATCAGTTATATTTAATGGAAGGCTGCTTGATATTGAGAGTTAACCTCAGGCAAAATATATCAAATCGATTGCACCTTTTTTATTGTCTTTCCCCCAATACCACTTTGGTTTCTTATCTATAACTGAATTGAAAAGAAAACCAAATTGAAATTAAAACCATGGATATTCACCTTAAACAGTGATGTATGTCAATGATTTCTTAATAAAACTGGAAAAATTTAAATTAAAAAATACATAAATTGTATTAAAGCCCAAAAAATATGGATATTTATATAACTATTTTAAAATTATATTTATTGATTCCAAATGCAACATGTTTTATCTGGGAGCTATTATAAAGTACTCTGATTTTTTTGATTGTAATCAAACTACTGAGAAGAAATAAATGCAGCATCTTCAATGTAACAAAATATGGATTTATAACAACTTTTTTTCTAGAGTCAAATTGACTGTTTTAATACAGTTTTACTTTTTTGCAGTTTTAGGTACACAGCAAAATTGTGTAGAAAGAGCAGAGAGTTCCCACATACAACCCTCCTCCTTACTTCCACCATAGCCTCCCCACCATCAACATCACCCACCAGCAACATAAGTTTGTTATGATCAGTGAACCAACACTGACATCATTATTACCCAAAGTCCATAGCTCACATTAAGGTTCGCTCTTGGTGGTGTACATTCCATGGGTTTGGGCAAATGTATAATGATATATATTTACCATTATAGTATCATACAGAATCATTTCACTGCCCTAAAAAATCTCCTGTTCTCCACCTATTCATCTCTCCCTTCCCCAACCCCTGGCAACCACTGATCTTTTTACTGTCTCCATACGTTTGCCTTTATCAGAGTGTCATATAGTTTCCATACGTTTGCCTTTATCAGAGTGTCATATAGTTGAGATCATACAGTATGTAGCCTTTTCAGAATGGCTTCTTTCATGTAGTAGTATGAACGTAAGCTTCCTCTATTTCTTTTTGTGGCTTAATAGCTCATTTCTTTCTAGTGCTGAATAGTATTTCATTTTATGGGTTTACCACAGCTTTTCCATTCACCTACAGAATGACATCTTGGTTGCTTCCAAATTTTGGCAATTATGAATAAAGCTGCTATAAACATTCATGTGAAGATTTTTGTGTGGACATAAGATTTCAATTCATTTGGGTAAATACTAAAGGATGTGACTGCTGGACTATATAATGAGAGTGTTTTTACTTTTATAATAGACTGCCAAACTGTCTTCCAAAGTGGCTGTACCATTTTGCATTCCCACCAGCAGTGGATGAGAATTCCTATTGCTCCACATCCTCATCATTGTTTGATGTTGTCAGTGTTTTGGATTTCGGCCCTTCTAATAGGTATGTTGTGCTATCTCATTGTTGTTTAATTGCACTTAATAATTTCAGTTCATTTAAACTGAATTCAACTTTAAATTCAGTTAATAATATATATATATATATATATATATATATATAATCAGAACATAACTTATACTTTTATTCTCATTCCCATTTTTCAGTGGAAATACATGTAGCATAATTTGGATAAGACTGTGTTTACAAATTTATTGAAGCAAATAATAAAAATTGTAATTGAGTTTAAGTTTTTCTGTTTGCCTGAAATTGACATAAACTTTAATACTTGGAACAGAAACCAATATTCCTGAGTGACACAGTAATATGGCATTTGGCTTGAACACTTCAGCATCTCCTCAGGTAGAATTTGCCCAATACATATGAACTATTAGATGTAAAATATTAGAGTGGTTTATTTTCTCAAATATTTATATAACTTGATAAAGCAACAGATATACAAAAAGTTACAGCCTCATGTAATACATGTTAAATAATTAAAGTTACTCTTCAACATCAAAATTTAAAAATCGTCATATAGATACTTATGGAAAGGTTATGTTTAACCACAAACCTAATATGATAGAAATATTTTGGGTATTTATGTCTTTATTATAACTACAGATGCATTTATTTTTCCATCTGTTACTCTTCAGTTTCTCTGTGGTCCTTCGCTCTATGGGGAGAGTTTGTTCCTATTACTTGTCTAAAATTTGCTTTTGTGGGCTTGTGTATGTGGGAGATCTACTTCTCTTTTCCTCCTCCACTCTATAAAGTGACTTTAAGATTTTATAAAACCTTCCTTAAAATAGAAATAGCCATAAGGAAAGCTGTGGCATGCTAATGATATAGTACTGTAAATCAAAATGCAATTGGTAATAAGGCCATACATAACTTAGTTACAAACTGACTTTCCTTTGCTAATTGATTTTATGTCAATCTTGAGTTTAAATGCTATGTATCAGGGACTGAAAATTACTTCGAATGCTATCTTTACAATGTATGTGTTATAATAGTTCTTGCTGCCCTGTTCTTAATACAAAGCATTAAATGTTCTCAAGTTTGAGAGTATTGGTGTCATAGGAAACATGATAAAAACTAATCAATAAGGAACTATGAAATAATCTTCTACATAAGTTCAAACAGTCTGTTTTTGGTTGATTGTTAAGAATATAATTCTGTCTTTAAGCAATAACATGTAATATGTGATTTCCACATTTTTATAAGAAAGAAAACCAAACTCTTGGCTGCATAACTCATCAAAATTCTAGTTGTGAGAATTGATTTAATGGCATAATTCCTAAAGGAATTTATTTTTATAGGTATCCAAAATTTCATCTCAAAATCAAACCAGAACATGAAAAATCTGGACCTCATTGCTTAGTCCATAATTAATATTGCTTCCAGTGAAATGGGCTTTAGGTTATGTTGTTGACTAAAATGAAAGATGTTATGATTAAGGACTCTATTCATATATTGTTGCCAAGAATATCACACACGCTTTACAAAGACCTAACAGCAACATATGTCTTAGGACTTAACTCTAGGAAAAACTTTCTCTTCTAAGTAGTCATTTTTATTTTTTCTTTATATTACTATATACAAAATTAAGAAAATTATTATTTTTTCATTTACTATGTATTAGGCACTATTCTTTGTACTAGGTATGTAATAATACATTGAATTTTCACAGAAAGCCTATGAAAGCGTTTATCTTTTAGACCACACAGTTTGATGACTGATTCACGTTACACCATATTAAAAAAAAAGCTGCAAACAACTTAAAAAACACGTAATACAAGGTGAAATAAAAGTAAAAGGTAAAACTAGGGCAAATTAAAAATTTCATAAATGAGAAAAACAAGACAAAACCTTGCTGTGTATTCCTGTTCATCTTCAAGAAATGAAGAGAGACTGGCTACTTAACAAACACACTTCACTTTTCTCTTTACTCATGGGGTACACAGCTAACTACATTTCTTAGCAGCTCTTGAAGTAGGGTGTGAGCATAGGACTGAGGTTTGACTAATAAAATGTGAGGAGACGTGAGGGATGGCAATTCAATTCTGAGCCCTAATAGCCTCCCCTCTCATCTTTTGTGTTCCATTTTCCCCAATCTGTTGGCTATGTCTTGATGCCCAGGGCAACCTAGATAGCCAGGAAATGCAAAACGATGTTTACTTCTATCAAAACAGCTCCTTGAAGGTTGATGTACAGAGTACAGAAGGGAAAAGAAAATGGTGTTGAAATTGCCCCAGAGATAAACCAACTAGAAGCAAAAACACATTCTTGAATGTGGAAGGTTCAAAATCTTATAGTCTGGCTACTCAGTGAATGAATGTTGGGCCTAATTCGGGGACACCATATGAGCACCCAGGAGTAGAGATGGATAGTCAAGATTTCAGACAATCCTCAGGAGAACTATTTCTCTCAATGTACCTTTTGTTGAAAGATAGGAGTCAGAGATTTTATGTTTCTCTTTGGTAAGTTCCTAAATGCGGATATCCTATGTTTCTATTTAAAGGCAGAGTATGTGCACATAAAAGTCAACTGGGGGGCTGGGATTAGGTTAACATCTTCTTTTGAAAGTTGAAGACTCTAAGGAGGAAACATGTCCAACTTGGTATGCCTGTGAGATAAGGCAAAACATGGAAACAAAACAAGACATTTTTGTAAAAAACAATTATATGTGTGCTACACGGAAAATATATGCTCCTTAGCTTATTCAGGTTGTTGGCAGAATTCTTTTCCTTGCAGTTGTAGGACTGAGGTCCTCATTCCCTTGCTAACTATCTTCCTGGAGCCATTTTCAGCCCCTACAAGTTGTCTGAATTCTTTACCATGTGATCTGCTCCATATTCAAAGCTGGCTACAGAGAGTCTCCTTCACAGGGAATCCATCTCACACTTTGAATCTCTGCCTTCTCTATCTCTGACCTTTAGACTTAGATTTAAAGGGATCATGTAAAGGCCAGGCCACCAAGACAATCTACCTATCTTAAGGTTAACTGATTTGAGACCTTAATTTCATCTTCAAAATCTCTTCAACAGCAGCATCTAGATTAATGTTTGATTAAATAAGCGGGAGACGTTGTGGGTACACCAGAGGAAACAAGAGTTTTGGAGGCTATCTTAGAATTCTGCCTACCACATGGCACAGAGATGGCCAGAATAGTTGGAAGCTGGGAAAAAATATAAAGTCAGTTTTTCTTAACGTCAGCCTGTGAAGTATGGAGCACATTTGGGACCTACTTTTAGCAATTGCTGAGGATCGCTTGCTGTGAATGCTCTAATTCTCTATGCTAATCTGATTTTCAGCCTTATTATATTCTTAAACTTATCCTCGTTTAACCTGAATTTATCACTGTTAATTTTATATTTTGTATTATATGTAAGCAATATCATATCCTTTGTGGAAAGAGGTTGGAGAATAAATATATTCTAAAAGAGGACTCTTTCTTTTTTTTTAAATTTCTTTTTATTGGGGAATAGTTGTTTTACAATGTTGTGTTAGTTTCTACTGTACTGTATAATTTAGCTATTAACTGTACTGGAGGAAGGGACTTTACTAGAAAATAATTTTACTTCTATTGTCCTAAATAAAAAGATATTTTATTAACTGTTGGGTAATAATTATCAAAGCTGCAATAAAATACAGTAAATTAAAATATTTCAAAGTTCATATGTAGTAGTTTTACAGTACCTAGAAATTATGTGACTGTTAACAGAATAAGAATGAAATAATTATGAGGTCTTTTAAAAATGTACTGGACATATACCATATAGCTTTCCAGGGAAGGGCAGAAGAAACACTATCTTTGAGCCCTTGAAATTCTCATTTATTCCAGAAAGACACTGAAATTATATTTCAGCTTTGAGTGTCTAGTGTCTTTTTCAATTCAAAAATCACAGAACTGCATGCCTCAGTAACACTGCTCTATTGAAATTAGATACTGTGAAATTTTCAAGTTGAAGGAGAGTTTGTGATTGATAGATGTGCAAGGTATCATCTTTCCATAATGCTCAATCTTTCTTCATTTGGGAGTAAAATCATTTTAGCAACCATTATACTCTGCTGGTAACTTTAGGGAAAACAAAACAAAGCAAAACAAAACTGAACTTAGGATCCCTAAAAGTAGTGATGTATTTTAAAAAATAAACACTCTGCAGGAAAAAAAAATCAATTAGGTTAACTGACCTAATAATAGCTTGTGTGTGTGTGTGTGTGTGTGTGTGTGTGTGTGAGAGAGAGAGAGAGAGAGAGAGAGAGAGAGAGAGAGAAACACATGCTAAACTTATTGGTTTATGTTTCCGTAACTGAGATGAGTACTGAGGGGACATCCCCTATAATATCTCTTTTTGGTTATGTCATTTGTCAAAATGATAGCCTTCTTATTTGGGTGATGTCTTGTTTTTCTTGGGAAAATAGACTTGGGTACTGGAAAAAATGTAGGTTTTCGTATGCTATGTGACACTATTTGAATTTCTTTGGAGAGATAAGTAGAAGAGGAAATTTAAGATCTAAGGAAATATCTGTTCTTGAAAAAAAGATCTCTCTCCTCAATTAAAATGTAAACACATCGATTTGGAGAGAAGATTTTTTGGGAAACATCAGACATTCAGAGTTATTAATTACTTTTATTTCAAAGTAAATGATCGCTGACAATACAATGTCCTCAAAGTAATGACAGAGAATGCTTCAGGTCCAGGGATATATATATGTACACACTCACATATATACATATACATTTAAATCTCTATTCTGTGATTGATAATTGCTTTGCAAACTTAAATTATAGAATGAACCATGTGTGAACACACATTTATTCTAAAGATGTTTTCAGGATTTTAAAATATTTAGTGTGATACACATTGGATGCTGGAGGCAAAAATAAGCTAAAGACATAGGCTCGGGAATCTGGAGACGAGGGCCGGACTGTAAGTTTGTCACCAACTATAAGGCTTCCAGCAAGTTGCTAAAGCTTGTTAAGACTCAGTTTCTCCATAAGTCAAATGGGGCAAATAATGCCTCATGCATAGGAGTTTTGAGAGGGTTCATTTCATATGGTCTGCAAATAGTTATTAGTGCCAACTGACTCAAGGACCACCGTAAGCACTAGCGGGGCAGAAATGAGCAAAACAGATACATTTTGCTCTTCTCCGGAGGGTTATATTCCAACAGGTTAAAAATGATGGTATATATAAAGTCCTTAGCACAAGTGACTGGCATGTAAGTGTCATTTAGTAACTGAAAACTAAGATGATCTCATTGGCTTTTAATAAGGATGTATCTTACAATGAAAAAATAAAAAATCTACAAACCTATGTAAAATTGTGAAAAAATAATTTCATTGAGACAGAAGAGACTTTTTGTTCATCCCAGAACAAGCTTCAAGATTTTAGTTCCTTTTCCAAGTCAAGACTCTTTTGAAAAGCATTCAAGTTGGGGTTCCTCATTGCCCTCCAGCTACCATAGTTTCACCGTAAAGACACCTGAATGAGTAGCACCAGAAGAGAAGTGATTGCAGATAACAAATGGAAATGCAAATCATCTTCTCTATTTGCCCATCATGTCTGTATCAAAATCAGGTTTTGATGGCCTTCCAAACACTGGAGGGAAATATACATATTAATTGAGGAGGAGGTAGAATAATGCCCCATTTGCTCCCACAAGAAGGTTCAGAGTTTAACACAGCTGTGGCTCTCCTGTGAGAATCAGCTTAGGATGCTAGAGTATCATTACTCATCATTATAGATGTACAAATCTGGCCTAAAGTGAGATAAACAGATCACTTATTATCACTATAAATATTGGATTTAAAATAACTAGCACTTTGAGTATTCTTTTGGGTCTGGTCAAGTTGGAATGGCCCATTTTGAAATTTGAAAGGCTGCAGCACATGTAAATTATTAGCATTTTTCGAAAGCATGTCAGAAGAGAATATATTTATTCTATATCAAGAAATGTTCAACAAGATAGAGCACAGTTTACATCTAAGAGACCACAATGAACAAATGCCCTTGGATACATAATAAAGATAACAAGGATCATCCAGTATTTAAATATCACTAAGCAGACCCATACTGATTTCTGCTGAGTGACACTGAATGTCACATACTCTACTGAAGCAATGTTAAGATTCAACAGATGCAGACAACAGAGAACGACAGACTTTTAGGATTTAGCCTGCTGAAAAATGTCCAAAAGTTTGGCCTGCCTGGAATTTTGCTGTGTGCCTGCTATGCTTATTTTGCATTAAGTAAGAATAGTGAGATAAACTTTTGGGTACCCTGGGTAAATGTTCTTCAGTGTTAGTATCCTTCCCTGGTAAAATTTGGATTTTAGAGGGAAGCATTACTTTTTTAAGTCCCTAAGGCAAGATTTGCGATTTGCTTTATTCATATCAGAAAAAACAAAATCGCACATCAGATGACTTATTGTTCAAGCAGAGCATGAGATCCATGAACACAAGGACTTGTCTGTATTGGTTAACACTCTCTCCCCAGCACTCAGACCAGTGACTTATATAGTTAGTACTCATTTAGTGCTTGTTCAATAAATGGATGAACAAATCATTTTTAAAATAAAGTTATCCTAATAATAACTATCACTAATTAAGTAATTACTATGTGCTAAGTACTGTCTACACATATAAATGCAATAAATTATTAATAAAAGGACTATAAAGTAGGCACTGTTATTAACCCCATTTTATAAATGAAGATATGGTGGTCCCAAGGAGTCAAATATTTTGCCAGTTATACATAGTAAGTCATAGTGCAAAAATTCAAACCTAAGTAATCTGGTTCTAGATTATGTGCTCCTAAACACCGTATTATACACTTTCTCTCACTTAATAGGAATTAACCTATTATTGTTATCTTCTAGCCAATCTTTCAATCTTAGTAGTCCACAGATTTGGTTTCAAACTCTCTTCAAATCTCATTTTTCACATCCAACCTTTTTTTCTGGTATAAAATATCATACTGGTGGTCATCAACTTTATATCTCCCATCTACTGATTAATTTATAATCCCTACTTGAATGTCTCACAAGTATCTCAAACCCAATTTATACAGAAAATTTCTTGATACCTGGTCTCAGTAAAAGGAGCCCACTTCTAAGAAAAGAGCCTGAAATTCACCCATGAAGCCACAATACCTCTCAATTCCCTCATCCAATCCATTTTCAAGTCTTTTTAACTCCCCACTCTAAATATACTTTAGCATCTCTCATCCTCTCTCCATTTTAATCAAAGCCACCATCGCCTCTTACCACTTACCTTATTCTGATAAACCTCCTAAAGTGGTTTCAGAGCAATTTCTCTTATCTCTTTCAATCCACTGTCTATAATGCAGCTGCATTGATCTCTGAAAAACAAAGCAAACAAACAAATGCCAAACCTGGTTTTAATAGTCTCCTGTTTAAAACCCTTTAGTGGCTTCTCCATGCTTTTCAGATTAAGTTCAGGTTTGTTAATGGAGCCTAAATATCCCTGCTTGACACGGTTCTACTTCTCTCTCTCACCTTATTTCTCACCTTCCCCCCTGGATTTCGGTCTCACAGCCCTTTTGAATAATTGTCAGCTCCTCAAGTGTGCCATGCTTCCTTCCGCTGAGGGACCTTTGTACATGCTCTTCCCTCTGACTGGGATTCTCTTAGATCTCTTCTCAATTTGCCCTTGTCGATACCTACTCACCCACTCCTCCTTCTTGTCCCTGATTATAGGTCACTATCAGAAAGAAAGTCCCTCCAAACTCCAGTTTAGGTTATGCACCTCGCCACTCCCACTGCACATTCTAATAGAACCCAGTACTTTTCTTCCAAATAGAAATCATAATTTTAATGTAATTTTATGTTTATTTTCTGTACTAAAATGTCAGCCACATGAGGGTAGGGTCAGGGCTTTCTGATTCATTGCCATCTAACACAGTGCCTGGCTAACAAAAATATTTATTAGATGTGTGATACAGTTCTAACTGAGAACAAAAAAGGACAGTAGCAAGTAAAATCTATGCAACTGTTGCTGAATGATTACTGAATTAACTTATGTACTTTTCAAGCAGCATCTTTTTTTAATCCCATCTACATATTTTAACTAGATTAAGAATTTATGTTTCAAACCACAGACATCAAAAGAAAAAAAAGAGAGAAGGAGAGAGAGAGAGAGACCCATAATTTTTAGCTTATGGACAAAAAAGAGACAAAAATGGCCCCAGTTGCTCCTCCCCGTGAGCTCCTGCCCCTGTTTCCCAAGTAGAAAGTGCCATTGTTCTTGCTTCAGCTAGATGTGGGAGGTGAAGACTTTTGAAGACCCTCTTAGACTAACTCTTGGCTGCAACCAGTTCTCTGTGGTTGCTTTGCTTGCTTTAAAAGTAAGTGTTTTTAGAGTTAGAATCAGGTCTCAGAGTGTCAAGGGGAAAATACGGTGTGATCCATGATAGCCTCCCCCAATGGCTCAACATTTAACACATAACATATGCAGTAGTTTTCTGCCCATGTTCTCATCTTCTGCATTTTGCAAAGAGACTATGTCATATTGCAGACGACCATGAGGGATAAGAGATATTGTTGTGGCTATATTGGAAAGTACAATCTGCCATCAGCCTCAGAGAATCCTTCCAATTTAATTCTCCTTCTAATTAAGGAATAAAGAAGAGAAAAATAAAAATTCGTCAGGCCTGTGTTATGAAGAAGGAAACTGCAAATATTTCTAATTCATGGCGGAGTAGACTAGACTTTCAGCCTAGAACAATGTCAGGCCTAGGCTGACTTAGTTCCCTTCCCTGCACGGTCCTTTAATATATATTTTCTAATAACTAGAATGAATGTCTTGGCAGTGATGTTCGTAAGTGAGATGAGTGGACATATAGGCTGACTCTGTCAAATCACATAGCTGTGTGTTATGATCATGTTTCCAGTCTAAAAGTCATATCCTATATTCTGGGCACAGAGTAAAGAGAGAAAAAATATTTCTGGGCTTCCCTGGTGGCGCAGTGGTTGAGGGTCTGCCTGCTAGTGCAGGGGACACGGGTTCGAGCCCTGATCTGGGACGATCCCACATGCCCCGGAGCAACTGGGCCCGTGAGCCACGGCTACTGAGCTTGCGTGTCTGGAGCCTGTGCTCCGCAACAAGAGAGGCCACGATAGTGAGAGGCCCGCGCACCGCGATGAAGAGTGGCCCCCGCTTGCCACAACTAGAGAAAGCCCTCGCACAGAAACGAAGACCCAACATAGCAATCAATCAATCAATAAACCTTTAAAAAAAAAAAAATTACTAAAAGTGAGACACAATTTTTGCAACATATTAACATTGGCTAAATTGTTTCTGCCAGATATATCTACCTATATGTATATATAGATAGATATAACTTGTGTTACCACTTACTTTCAACAGACTCAAACTGACATTCTTTATTAATACTGAAAAATATTATATTGTGAAGATTGTAGCAAGATGGTTAAAGACATGGGCTGTAGAATGATACTGGGTTTAAATCTCAAATTTAGCACAAGTCTATGACTTTGGCATTGTTTTTTAAACATCAAAATGCAGTTTTCTTAGTGTAAAATAATAATAGTATGTCTCAGAAGATTTTTGTAAAAAATTAAATGAAATAACACATGTAGAGTATTGCGTTTCCTAAATAGTGTAGGAACTAAATGAATATTAATTGTTATTATTGTAGAGATTAAACTATTATTATTATTGAGATTTCATTATCAACTATTTTCAAGAAACCTGGAATGGAAGTTTTCACTGCTAAAACATGTGACTTTAAGCTGAAGAGATTATTTCCACTTCCCTGCCATGATTCTCGTTTGCTTTTCACAACCCTAAGGGGAACTCAGAGAAGTTAAGTAGTTTTTCTCAGGTCAACCAGCTAATTAATTCGGGAGCCATAACTAGAACTCACATCTTCTGTTTTTGGGTGCCATGCTTAACACTACACCAATGTGGTCCTCACAATGTAGATTATGACTATCTTTAGTGTGATAGTAAAGAATAGAATAATATGCTTTCTTAAATATTACATTCTCCTCAAGCATTTTTTTTTTCTATAGCCCTAGCAAGAAGGTAAGAGAGATAATATTTTGTTGTTGGATTAATGAGAAAAACCTCAAGGAATGTTGAGCATCCATTGAAGGTCACATAGCCCCTTGGTGAGCACATTGAAAACAGAGCCTAGTCAGCCTTTTGTGTTCTCTGATGTAGGCTGTTTATGATAATCTGAGGCCTTTGTCTAAAACTTTCTACTTTTCAAGGCCTTAATATGCATTTTCTCAACTGAGGTGTCAAAAAGGTCATATATCTTTATGGTGGAGACTCTCTTCCAAATTAAGTCCCAAACAGTTCAGAAACAAAAGGTAAAAAGTGCCACATTGTTTTTCAATATAAATACATGCTTCCAGGGCTCTGTGAGGTTCTATATCACCACAGTGTGAAAGGGGATGAGTAAGTTCATTATTTTGTTGAGCAAAAGTCATTAAGATGATTGCATTGAATTCTCAAATTGAAATTACATCATTTTGCAGAAATTATATGGAGCGAATGATTATTCAAAGATTTAAATATCAATATAATCTCCAGTTGAGGATATTTATATATAAAAATCACTTAAACTATAGCTATTACAATATATGAAATAATTTTCTTAAAATAAATAAGTAGGACTTTAAAAATGTTTTTTGGGATAAAAATTAATAAAATAATTATTTTGGCTCTGTAACTCTGGAATTGGATGGTAGTATTGAAAGGATGAAAGGAAAGTTAATTCAGTTGTGAATTTATTTTTATAGGCAAATATCTTGCTATTACACACTTTCAGTAGATCAGTAGAACCGAAATTAATAATTCATCAATATCTTTCAGTGGCCAGATTGCTCAATATCATACTATATTTGGAAGTAAAATAAAAAGGTATATGTGTGTTTGTGTGTATTGAGGACATTGTTTATACATAAGTACACACACACACACAAACACATATACAATCTTCTTAACCCAAAATCTGCCCATAAAGTTTAGAATTTTTAAATAAGAACCAAAAAATAACTACTACGTCTTCAAAATAAATTTAAGTAGAGAATAAGACCACTGCAATCACCAATATTAAATTATTGATTTTAGAAAGTACTTCATAAACATATTGCTGAAATATAGTTCAAGTATAGTTTTCTAATGGAGCCAGAAAAATAACTGCCAGTAGACAAATTGATTTTTAAAAAAAGTGAAAACTAAAAAATTATTTTGAGACTGAGTCACTGACTTTTTTTAGTATCAGTTGGCAAATTGTGTAAGCAATACACTATATTGTATCATCTATATTATCTAATCAAAATAAATGGATTTGTAATTCATGTCTTAAAATTTAATCTATTAGAATTTTAAAATGTGGATCTCAATGTCTATAACAATATTTTTTTAAAAAAAATCACACAGCTCTTAATAAAAATTATTTTTGTCTTTAATTTTCTACAACAATACCAGTATCACTTGGCAATCCTACTTCTAGTCTGCACCTTCAATTCTTACAGAGTAGTATTTTTTAAAAAATTCTCTTGGTCTATAGTTTATATTCGAATGTAAAGCTTTTAATGAATTATACTTCTCTTTTCCTGTTTACATCTTCTAAATTCTGGTGGCTGTGAATAACACCTTCACTAGATCCAAATTTTATGCAACTCCAGTTAGTACTTTCAATGTTTCCTCAAGAAGCCATCCTCTTTAGAAGCTCATTATTTTTACTGCTTTGCTTTGACAAGCTTCAATCGAACCACATTTTCATTTGATAAAACACTATGAGAAAAGAATCACATTTTTTTTTGTACAGAGAGAGGTTTCTAAAATGTTTTCTCTAATCCATAGGTTATTTGAGCTCCTAAGGTGTTTTAGAAGCTACCTAATCGAACCTATGGTAGATACTTTTTTACATACTAAACTGTTTTTACAGTAAACCCATGATGTGGTTATTATTAATCTCTTTTATACTAGAGATAACTGGGATAACAGAGTTATCTAAGTTAATAAATTTACACACTCAGCAACTGGCTTACTCAAAATTCTATGCTATTTCTAATATATCTTACTGTCTTCTTACTGCTTGAAGGTGCACATGCCCATGAACCTGATACTCCACGATTAAAAAGGTTAAAGCACTTGATCAAGATTGAGGAGTTAAAGACAAAGATGAGATGAGATGCCAAGATGAATATCTCCAAGTCCAGTTCCTAGCAAGTATCAGGCACTGTGCAGGACATTAGAGAACAAAGATAAATGACACACGTGTCATCTCTTGAGGGGATCTCAGTCTGGTGGGAAATATAATTATGCCATTAATAAAATATGGTTTGTGAATGGTGGAATCTATGCGCTCAGAGAAGAGAGGACTGCTGATGCTTAGGGAATGGTGGGGAAGCTTTCACATTAGAGGAAACAATTTGAATTGACTCTCAAAAGGATGAACGTGAGTTATGTGGAGAGAAAGAGAAGAAGTATATTTCAGGAGGAGACAATGGCCTGTGTGAGCAGGCAATGCGATCATAACATGGCGATGAAACTGGAAAAGTAATTTGAGGAGATTTGACTGTAAAATGTTTTACATGCTATAGTACCAGCCAGGGGTTTTGAGCTTTAGATAATGGGAATGGAAACCATCATATCTCTTTTCTTTTTTTATTTCCTCCAGAAAAGTAACATTTTATAGCGCATGACTTGAAAGATAACAGTGGCATCATTGTGAAAGATGGATATTAAATGACATTGATATTCATAAAATTAGAAAAACTTTACAGGATGAACTCTTAAGGAATACATAACAAATAGGTGAATTTTTTTAAAGCTTTTACCCTAAAAAAGACCTGAGGTTTTTATTATACATTAAAACTATATTACATATAAGTATATACTTTTATATATATTTAAAATATATATTTTTTCATTTAATCCATATTATTTTACATAATGGAAAGCTTATTCTCCCAGGATGTGTATGCAACCGCTTAGAATATATTTCTAATATCTAGATTAAAAATCAAAATACTTTGAAGAATACTGAATATCATATGTAACTATATGTATATTTATATATTTCATAAGTTGTAAACTTTTTCTTGTTTGCTGTAAAGAGTTTGAGCACGTCTTTAAAATGTTTTGCTAACTCAGTATCATTGCTCTAACAAGCAGATTATTATGCCAAGCAATTACAACTGATATAACTGTCCTAGCAATTCTACTAATAATTCAGTATAACTGACAACTCCTTTAGGTTAAATTCTAGATCAGATGCTTGACAAATATTTTAATATAGCATATCTGTTAAAAGGTATGAGAAGGACCGCACTAAGTCAGACTAATGATTCACTCAGGCTAGCATTTATATTCTGACATTGTCACCGAATGCCACTTTATTTTTTTCCTCCTTCACATCAATAGGTGAGTCTACTTACCCAAAAAGTAAACATTAAAGTTTTCCTTGTACCACAAATCATGCATTTGTCTAACTACCTCTTGAACATGAATGTAAAGTAGAACCTTAGTTGAGAAGGCTTGGAGATAAACAGGTAATTGCTTTCAAGCGTAAAAGTAATGGAATCGAAATGGAATAATTCATAGTATCTATGGATCCACATGATAGAACTAGGACCAAAGACTTCAGTTTGTCATAGGAAAAGTTTTTAGAGGTTTTGAAATTTGACTGAAAATATTCAGTGGATGGTTAATGAGAAGGAAGTTATAATTTGGCAGGTGTTCTATAAAAAGAATTAAATGTTAGGTGGTTGGGCTGTGACAATGGTTGTACAGTGGAGAGAAAAGGCTTAAGAAAGAATAGTGTACAGGCATACCTCATTTTATTGTGCTTCACTTTATTGTGCTTCACAAATATTGCATTTTTTACAAATTGAAGATTTGTGGCAACCTTGAATCTAGCAAATCTATTGGTGCCATTTTTCCAAAAGCATTTGCTCACTTTGTATCTCTGTGTCACATTTTGGTAATCCACATAATATTTCTAATCTTTTCATTCTTGTATTTGTTATGGTGATCTGTGATCAGTGATCTCTGTTGTTACTATTGCGATTGTTTGGGGGAACCACGAGCCACACCCATGTAAGATGGCAAACTTAATGGATAAATGCCATTTATGACTGCTTCATAGACCAACTGTTCTCCATCTCTCTCTCTACTCAGGCCTCCCTATTCCCTGAGACACAAGAATATTGAAATTAGGCCAATTAACAATCCCACAATGGCCTCTAAGTGTTAAGTGGAAAGAAGAGTCATATGTCTCTCACTTTAAAGCAAAAGCCAGAAATGGTGAAGCTTAATGCGGAAGGCATGTTGAAAGCCAAGACTGGCTGAAAATGAGGCCTCTTGGGCCAAACAGCCAGGTTGTAGATGCAAAGGAAAAGCTCTTGAAGGAAACTAAAGGTGCTATACCCATGAACACATGAATGATAAGAAAGCAAAACAACCTTATTGCTGATCTGAAGAAAGTTTTAGTGATCTGGATAGAAGATCAAACCAGCTACAACATTCACTTATGCCAAAGACTAATCCAGAGCAAGGCCCTAACCTTCTTCAATTCTATGAAAATGAGAGAGGTAAGGAAACTTTAGAAGAAAAGTTTAAAGTTAGAAGAGGTTGGTTCATGAAGTTGAAGGAAAGAAGCTGTCTACATAATATAAAAGTGCAAGGTGAAGCAGCAAGTGCTGATGTAGAAGCTGCAACAGGTTATCCAGAAAATCTAGCTAAGATAATTAATGAAGGTATCTGCACTACACATCAGATTTTCAGTGTAGATGGAACAGCCTTATATTGGAAGAAAGTGTCATCTAGGACTTTCATAGCTAGGGAGAAGAAGTCAATGCCTGGCTTCAAAGCTCCAAAGTACCTGCTGACTCTCTTGTTAGGACTAATGCAGCTGGTGACATTAAGTTGAAGCCAATGCTCATTGACCATTCCAAAAATCCTAGGGCCCTTAAGAATTTTGCTAGATTTACTCTGCCTATGCTCTCTAAATGAAGCAACAAAGCCTGGATGACAGCATATCTGTTTACAACATGGTTTACTGAATATTTAAGCCCACTGTTGAGAACTACTGCTCAGAAAAAAAAATTCCTCTGAAAATATTACTGCTCGTTGGCAAAACACTTGGTCACCCAAGAGCTCTGATGGAGATCTACAATGAGATTAATGTTGTTTTCATGCCTGCTAATACAACATCCATTTTGTAGCCCATGGATCAAGTAGTCATTTTGACTTTCAAGTCTCATTATTTAAGAGATACATATGTAAGGCTATATCTGCCACAGATGGTGATTCCTCTGATGAATCTGGGCAAAGTTCCTCTAAAGTTGATTCCACATTCTAGATGCCATTAAGAACATTCGTGATTCAGGGGAAGAGGTCAACATTAGTAGAAGTTTGGAAGAAGTTGATTCCAACCCTCATGGGTGACTTTGAGGGGTTCAAGACTTCAGTGGAGGAATTAACTGCAGATATGGTGGAAATAGCAAGAGGATTAGAATTAGAAGTGGAGTCCAAAGATGTGACTAAATTGCTTCAAGCTCATGGTAAAACTTTAAGGGATGAGGAGTTGCTCCTTATGGATAGCAAAGAAACTAGTTTCTTGAGATGGAATCTATTGGCGAAGATGCTGTGAGGGTTGTTGAAATGACAACAAAGGATTTAGATTATTACATAAACTTACTTGACAAAGCAGCAGCAAGGTTTGAGAAGACTGACTCTAATTTTGCAAGAAATTCTACTCTGGGTAAAATGCTATCAAATGATATTGCATGCTACAGAGAAATTGTTTGTGAAAGGAAGTCAATCAATGCAGCAAACTTTATCATTGTCTTATTTTAAGAAATTGCCTCAGTCAACCCAACATTTAGCAACCTCCACCCTGATCAGTCAACAAGCCATCAACATCGAGACAAGACTCTCTACCAGCAAATATAATTCTGAAGGCTCAGATAATGGGCAGCATTTTTTAGCAATAAAATATTTTTTAATTAAAGTACGTACATTCCTTTTTAAAACATAATGTTATTGCACACTTAATAGACTACAGTATAGTGTAAATGTAACTTTTATATGCACTGGTGAACCAAAAAATTTGTGTGACTGTATTTAGAAATTCACTTTATTGTGGTGATCTGGAAACAAATCCACAATATCTCCAAGGTGTGCTCGTATATATGGTTCAGGAAATGTTTGATGAGGTTATTTTGATATTCTTAATTCACTGTTTTCCAACCAGGTGTGAACCACTAGAATTGGTCTTCGAATTTTCTACTTCTCTTAGAATTATTTTACTCTTTGGTATGACATAATGCATTGCAATAATTTTAAAAGTATTGTTTGATTTTTTTAATATTTGGGTCAGGTTTAACATTTTAACAATAGTATTTGGAGTTCTGGGGAAAATCAAATCTGTTCTCAACACATGAAACCATTGCCCGAATGTAACTTTTCTAAGTTAGTGCTGTTCAGTTATATCCATTCTATAGATTTTTTTTTTCTTCTCAACACTGAGACTTAATTTTCAGGTGTATTCATGTGGAAATATTAGTAATAAACATAATTATAATTTTAGGAAGAGCCTTTAATTTTTAAAATGTTTTACTATCCAAATAAAATTTCACTTTCTTTCTGGTTCAGAAAAAGAAGTTTTAAACTTAGGTCACATAAAGTGAATTCTGTATTATAAGCTGTCTAATTTGATATGTCTCTAGGTGACCAACGCAAGTACTAAGAGAATCATCATTTTTGGAACATTTTTTTTTTTTTTTGGAATTTTTATTTCTCCTTTTATTTATTTATTTATATATATATTTATTTATTTATTTTAACATCTTTCTTGGAGTATAATTGCTTCACATTTCTGTGTTAGTTTCTGCTGTATAACAAAGCAAATCAGCTATACGTATACATATATCCCCATATCTGCTCCCTGTAACATCTCCCTGCCACCCTCCCTATCCCAGCCCTCTAGGTGGTCACAAAGCACTGAGCTGATCTCCCCAGGCAATGCAGCTGCTTCCCACTAGCTATCTATTTTACATTTGGTAGTGTATATATGTTGATGCCACTATCTCACTTTGTCCCAGCTTACCTTTCCCTCTCCCCGGGTCCTCAAGTCCATTCTCTATGTCTGCATCTTTATTCCTGTCCTGCTCATAGGTTCTTCAGAACCATTTTATTATTTTTTTGATACCATATATATGTGTTAGCATACAGTATTTGTTTTTCTCTTTCTGATTTACTTCACTCTGTATGACAGACTCTAGGTCCATCCACCTCACTACAAATAACTCAATTTCATTTCTTTTTATGGCTGAGTAATATTCCATTTTATATACATGCCACATCTTCTTTATCCATTCATCTGTCGATGGACACTTAGGTGGATTCCACGTCCTGGTTATTGTAAATAGTGCTTCAATGAACATTGTGGTACATATCTCTTTTTGAATTATGGTTTTCTCAGGGTATATGCCCAGTAGTATGATTGGTGGGTCATATGGTAGTTCTATTTTTAGTTTTCAAGGACCCTCCATACTGTTCTCCATAGTGGCTGTATCAATTTACATTCCCACCAACAGTGCAAGAGGGTTCCTGTTTCTCTGCACCTTCTCCAGCATTTATTGTTCATAGATTTTTGATGATGGCCATTCTGACAAGTGTGAGGTGATACCTCAGTGTAGTTTTGATTTGCATTTCTCTAATGATTAATGATGTTGAGCATTCTTTCATGTGTTTGTTGGCAATCTGCATATCTTCTTTGGAGAAATGTCTATTTAGGTCTTCTGCCCATTTTTGAATTAGGTTGTTTGTTTTTTTGATATTGAGCTGCATGAGCTGCTTGTATATATTGGAGATTAATCCTTTGCCAGTTACTTCATTTGCAAATATTTTCTCCCATTCTAAGGGTTGATTTTCATATTGTTTATGGTTTCCTTTGCTGTGCAAAAGCTTTTAAGTTTCATTAGCTCCCATTTGTTTATTTTTGTTTTTATTTCCGTTACTCTAGGAGGTGGGTCAAAAAAGATCCTGCTGTGTTTTATGTCATAGAGTGTTCTATGTTTTCCTCAAAGAGTTTTATAGTGTCTTGCCTTAAATTTAGGTCTTTAATCCATTTTAAGTTTATTTTTGTATATGGTGATAGGGAGTGTTCTAATTTCATTCTTTTACATGTAGCTGTCCACTTTTCCCAGCGTCACTTATTGAAGAGGCTGTCTTTTCTCCACTGTATACTCTTGCCTCCTTTATCAAAGATAAGGTGACCATATGTGCATGGGTTTACCTCTGGCCTTTCTATCCTGTTCCATTGATCTATATTTCTGTTTTTGTGCCAGTACCATACTGTCTTCATTACTGTAGCTTTGTAGTATAGTCTGAATTCAGGGACCCTGAATCCTCCAGCTCTGTTTTTCTTTCTCAAGATTGCTTTGGCTATTCATGGTCTTTTGTGAAATTTTTTGTTCTAGTCCTGTGAAAAATGTCATTGGTAGTTTGATAGGGATTGCATTGAATCTGTAGATTGCTTTGGGTAGTATAGTCATTTTCACAATGTTAATTCTTCCAATCCAAGAACGTGGTATATCTCTCCATCTGTTTGTATCACCTTTAATTTCTTTCATCAGTGTCTTACAGTTTTCTGCATAGAGGTTTTCTATCTGTTTAGGTAGGTTTATTCCTAGGTATTTTATTCTTTTTGTTGCATAGGTAAATGGGAGTGTTTCCTTAATTTCTCTTTCAGATTTTTCACCATTAGTGTATAGGAATGCAAGAGATTTCTGGGCATTAATTTTGTATTGATTAACTCTAGTAGTTTTCTGGTAGCATCTTTAGGATTCTCTATATATAGTATCATGTCATCTGCAAACAGTGACAGCTTTACTTCTTCTTTTCCAATGGATTCCTTTTATTTCTTTTTCTTCTCTGATTGTTGTAGCTAAAACTTCCAAAACTATGTTGAATAATAGTGGTGAGAGTGGGCAACCATGTCTTGTTCTTGATCTTAGTGGAAATGGTTTCAGTTTTTCCCCAATGAGAATGATGTTGGCTGTGGGTTTGTCACATATGACCTTTATTATGTTCAGGTAAGTTCTCTCTATGCATACATTCTGGAGAGTTTTTATCATAAATGGGTGTTCAATTTTGTCAAAAGCTTCTTCTACATCCATTGCGATTATCATATAGTTTTTATCCTTCAGTTTGTTAACATGGTGTATCATATTGATTTGCGTATATTGAAGAATCCTTGCATTCCTGGGATAAACCCCACTTGATCATGGTGTATGATGCTTTTAATATGCTGTTGGATTCTGTTTGCTGGTATTTTGTTGAGGATTATTGCATCTATGTTCATCAGTGATACTGGCCTGTAATTTTCTTTTTTCGTGACATCTTTGTCTGGTTTTGGTATCAGGGTGATAGTGGCCTCGTAGAATGAGTTTGGGAGTGTTCCTCCCTCTGCTATAATTTGGAAGAGTTTGAGAAGGATAGGTGTTAGCTCTTCTCTAAATGTTTGATAGAATTTGCCTTTGAAGCCATCTGGTCCTGGACTTTTATGTATTGGAAGGTTTTTAATCACAGTTTCAATTTCAGCGCTTGAGATTGTTCTGTTTATATATTCTATTTCTTCCTGGTTCAGTCTTGGAAGGTTGTGTTTTTCTAAGAATTTGTCGATTTCTTCCAGGTTGTCAATTTGTTGGCATATAGTTGCTTGTAGTAAAGTAATCTCTCATGATTCTCTGTACTTCTGCAGTGTCAGTTGTTACTTCTCCTTTTTCATTTCTAATTCTGTGGATTTGAGTCTTCTCCCTGTTTTTCTTGATGAGTCTGGCTAATGGTTTTCCAATTTTGTTTATCTTCTCAAAGAACCAGTTTTTAGTTTTATTGATCTTTGCTATTGTTTCCTTCATTTCTTTTCCATTTATTTCTGATCTGATCTTTATGATTTCTTTCCTTCTGCTAACTTGGGTTTTTTTTTCTTTGTTCTGCTTTCTCTAATTGCTTTAGGTGTAAGGTTTGGTTGTTTATTTGAGATGTTTCTTGTTTCTTGAGGTAGGATTGTATTGCTATAAACTTTCCTCTTAGAACTGCTTTTGCTGCATCCCATAGGTTTTTGGTCATCGTGTTTTCATTGTCATTTGTTTTTAGGTATTTTTGATTTCCTCTTTGATTTCTTCAGTGATCTCTTGGTTATTTAGTAGTGTATTGTTTAGCCTCCATATGTTTGTATTTTTTTACAGTTTTTTTCCTGGAATTGATATCTAGTCTCATAGCATTGTGGTCAGAAAAGATACTTGATATGATTTCAAGTTTCTTAAATTTACTAAGGCTTGACATGTGACCCAAGATATGATCTATCCTGGAGAATGCTCCAAAAGCACTTGAGAAGAAAGTGTATTCTGTTTTTTGGGATAGAATGTCCTATAAATATCAATTAAGTCCATCTTGTTTAATGTGTCATTTAAAGCTTGTGTTTCCTTCTTTATTTTCATTTTGGTTGATCTGTCCATTGATGAAAGTGGGGTATTAAAATCCGCTACTATTATTGTGCTGCTGTTGATTTCCCCTTTTATGGCTGTTGGCATTTGCCTTCTGTATTGAGGTGCTCCTATGTTGGGTGCATAAATATTTACAATTGTTATATCTTCTTCTTGGATTGATCCCTTGATCATTATGTTGTGTCCTTCCTTGTCTCTTGTAATAGTGTTTATTTTAAAGTCTATTTTGTCTGATATGAGAATGGCTACTCCAGCTTTCTTTTGATTTCCATTTGCATGGAATATATTTTTCCATCCCCTCAATTTCAGTCTATATGTGTCCTTAGGTCTGAAGTGGGTCTCTTGTAGACAGCATGTATACAGGTGTTGTTTTAGTGTCCATTCAGCCAGTCTATGTCTTTTGGTTGGAGCATTTAACGCATTTACATTTAGGGTAATTATCGATATGTATGTTCCTATTACCATTTTCTTAATTGTTTTGGGTTTGTTATTGTAGGTCTTTTCCTTTTCTAGTGTTTCCTACCTAGAAAAGTTCCTTTAGCATTTGTTGTAAAGGTGGTTTGGTGGTGCTGAATCTCTTAGCTTTTGCTTGCCTGTAAAGCTTTTAATTTCTCTGTCAAATCTGAATGAGATCCTTGCTGGGTAGAGTAATCTTCGTTGTAGGTTTTTCCCTTTCATCTCTTTTAAAATGTCCTGCCACTTCCTTCAGGCTTGCAGAGTTTCTGCTGAAAGGTCAGCTGTTAACCTTTTGGGGATTCCCTTGTATGTTATTTGTCGCTTTTCCCTTGCTGCTTTTAATATTTGTTCTTTTACTTAATTTTTGATAGTTTGATTAATATGTGTCTTGGCGTATTTCTCCTTGCATTTTTCCTGTGTGGGACTCTCTGAGCTTCCTCGACTTGATTGACTATTTCCTTTACCATATTAGGGAAGTTTTCCATTATAATCTCTTCAAATATTTTCTCAGTCCCTTTTTTTCTCTTCTTCTTTTGTGACCCCTATAATTCAAATGTTGTTGCATTTAATGTTGTCCCAGAGGTTTCTGAGACTGTCCTCAATTCTTTACATTCTTTTTTCTTTATTCTGCTCTGTGGTAGGTATTTTCACTCTTTTATCTTCCAGGTCACTTATCAGTTCTTCTTCCTCAGTTATTCTGCTACTGATTCCTTCTGGACATTTTGTTATATTTTAAAATTTTTTTTCATTTTTAAAGTTTTTTTTTAACATCTTTATTGGAGTATAATTTCTTTACAATGGTGTTTTATTTTCTGCTTTATGGCAAAGTGATTCAGCTATATATATACATATATCCCCATGTCTCCTCCCTCTTGCATCTCCCTCCCACCCTCCCTATCCCACCCCTCTAGGTGGTCACAAAGCCCTGAGCTGATCTCCCTGTGCCATGTGGCTGCTTCCCACTAGCCATCTGTTTTACATTTGGTAGTCTATATATGTCCATGCCACTCTAATTTCATTTATTGTTTTGTTCATCATTGTTTGATTGCTCTTTAGTTCTTTTAGGTCCTTGTTAAACGTTCCTTGTATTTTCTCCATTCTATTTCCAAGATTTTGGATCATCTTTACTATCATTACTCTGAATTCTTTTTCAGGTAGACTGCCTATTTTCTTGTCATTTCTTTGGTCTCATGGGTGTTTACCTTGCTCCTTCATCTGCTGCGGATTTCTCTGTCTTCTCATTTTGCTTAACTAACTGTGTTTGGTGTCTCCTGTTTGCAGGCTGCAGGTTCATAGTTCCTGTTGTTTTTGGTGTCTGCCCACAGTGGGTAATGTTGGTTCAGTGGGTGTGTAGGTTTCATGTGGAGTTGACTTGTATCTGTGTTCTGGTGGATGAGGCTGGATCTCATCTTTCTGGTGGGCAGGACCACATCCAGTGGTGTGTTTTGGGGTGTCTGTGAACTTATTATGATTTTAGGCAGCCTCTCTGCTAACGGGTGTGGTTGTGTTCCTGTCTTGCTAGTTGTTTGGCATGTGGTGTCCAGCACTGGAGTTTGCTGGTCATTTAGTGGAGCTGGGTCTTAATGTTGAGATGGAGATCTCTGGGAGAGCTCTTGCCAATTGATATTACGTGGGACCGGGAGGTCTTTGGTGGTCCAATGTCCTGAATTCGGCTCTCTCACCTCAGAGGCTCAGGCGTGACACCTGGGTAGAGCACCAAGACCCTGTCAGCCACACGGCTCAGTAGAAAAGGGAGGAAAAAAAAGAAAGAAAGAAAGAAAATAATAAAATAATTAAAGTTATTAAAATAAAAAATTTAAAAATATCATTAAAATAAAAAATTTAAAAAGTAATAAAAACAAAAGAAGAGAGCAACCAAACCAATAAACAAATCCAGCAATGATAACAAGTGCTAAAAACTAAACTAAGATAAACATTAAAATCAGAAACTAGTCAGTTGCATACAGCAAATCCCAAGTCTATAGTTGCTCCCAAATTCCACTGCCTCAATCTTGGGATGATTCGTTGTCTATTCAGGTATTCCACAGATGCAGGGTACATCACGTTGATTGTGAAGATTTAATCCACTGCTCCTGAGGCTGCTAGGAGAAATTTCCCTTTCTCTTCTTTGTTCGCACAGCTCCTGGGATTCAGCTTTGGTTTTGGCCCCGCCTCTGCACGTAGGTTGCTCTCTGGCATCTGTTCTTCTCCGAGACAGGAGAGGGTTAAAGGAGCTGCTGATTAGGGGACTCTGGCTCACTCAGGCTGGGGTGAGGGAGGGGTACAGAATGCGGGGCCAGCCTGCAGGGGCAGAGGCTGTCCTGACGTTGCAACAGCCTGGGGTGTGCTGTGTGTTCTTCGGGGAAGTTTTCCCTGCATCACGGGACCCTGGCAGTGGCAGCCTGCACAGCCTCCTGGGAGGGGAGGTGTGGATAGTGACCTGTGCTTGCACACAGGATTATTGGTGGCTGCAGCAGCAGCGTTAGTGTTTCACGCCCGTCTCTGGTGTCCGTGCTGATAACTGCAGCTTGCGCCCATCTCTGAAGCTTGTTTAGGTGGTGCTCTGAATCTCCTCTCCTTGCATACCCAGAAACAATGGTCTCTTTCCTCTTAGGCAGGTCCAGAGTTTTTCCTGGACTCTCTCCTGTCTATCTGTGGTGCACTAGCCCCCTTCAGGCTGTGTTCACACAGCCAACCCCAGTCCTCTCCCTGTGATCTGACCTCCAAAACCCGAGCCTCAGCTTCCAGCCCCCACCCGCCCCGGTGGGTGAGCAGACAAGCCTCTCAGGCTGGTGAGTGCTGGTCAGCACAGATCCTCTGTGCGGGAATCTCTCCACTTTGCCATCTGCACCCTGTTGCTGCGCTCTCCTCTGTGGCTCTGAAGCTCCCCACCTTGCCCACCCCCTGTCCCCGCAAGTGAAGGGGCTTCCTAACGTGTGGAAAATATTCCTTCTTCACAGCTCCCTCCCAGAGGTGCAGGTCTCGTCCCTATTCTTTTGTCTCTGTGTTTTCTTTTTTCTTTTGCCCTACCCAGTTACCTGGGAAGTTTCTTGCCTTTTGGAAGTCTGAGGTCTTCTGCCAGCGTTCAGTAGGTGTTCTGTAAGATTTGTTCCACATGTAGATATATTTTTGATGTATTTGTGGGGAGGAAGATGACATCCACATCTTACTCCTCCGCCATCTTGAAGGTCCTTCTGGGAACAGATGTTTAATAATGACATTTGTACTCTGCCATTTCAATTTCCTATAAAGAAAAGTCAAAGCAGCCTTTTTAATTAAAGTCTCAAGTAATTACCACTGTTTAATATAATTAAATCTTAAAAATCCATGAAAATGAATTGATCATAAAGTATTCTTTTGTATTTGCGACATTAGCTCTGAATTAATCCAAAATCATGAATATGGAGCTTCATTACTGTGATTCTTCAATTAAAGATTTATCATCCATTAAAAAGTGTCATCGTCTTAACATTCATCACTGGTTATTCCATCAAACAATACATGATGAAACGATTAGGTTAAACAAATTAAAATTAACTCTACAAAGGAGTGAATATTTTATTTGCCTAGGAATTAGCATGTAACAACTCCCTCTAAATTTTAATCTCATTAATAAGACTGAAACTCCAGTAATAGGTTTTGGAAAAGACTTGTGCTACATATATAAGACTACATTAAGTTATATGTAAACTATTGATAAGTCTTAGGTTTATTCTGCTATTTGTTTACATGTACACACATCTTGTCTATGGTGTTAGATGACGTGCATGTTGGCATGGTTACTTAAAGAGTTACTGAGATGTGGGAGCAAAGAGAGAAGGGTGCTCAGACTATGCTGCCAGGGTTAAGGAATTCAGTCTAACAGAGCTGAGAATTTCCTAGAATGCCAACTATAGTTTTCTGCAAAGAATGTAAATTATTGATACTGTCTATACTCTTCCTCTCCCAATTCTATTTGATCAATTTTTCTTGCATAAGTCAAAATAGCATATTAACCTGTTAGTTTTTAGAAATGAAGTCTGCTGACATAATCTCTCCACAATTGTCAAAGAATGTCCCACATTTATAGACACCGAACTTGATGAAGATATTTGAATTTTAATGCAGATTAAAATATCACATGAAGTAGGGTTTGACTTTCAGGTATAATAAAGACAAACATAGAGCATTAGATGTAGTAGGAAACTGATTAAAGCTCTTGCTGTTGTTTGTGAACCCTGCTGAATAGGTTTGCACTCAGCACCATGCATAAAATTTAAATAGGTTAATCAAGCCATTTGAGGTCAGAGTTACTTAGCATGACTGTAAACACTCTGCTTTAAATGTCAAGGATCTTGTGGGGGAAGTTGAGGTATGGAGACTGACTTAAGTGACAGGGCAAGAGTGGGAAAGGGAAGGATGAATATCTGTTTACAAGATGATCATCTGCATCTTGATAATCAAATCTAATCTACCTCTGGTCTCCACTTGTGCCACTTGCTGAGTTTCACAAAGGATGTCTTCATACTTCTACACATCTGTACTATTATTTTCTAGATGTTTTAGGGCCACTTTAATTTCCATATTACCTGCATTCTGTCTTTCTTAAGACAATTTCTTTTTTTAAATCTTTTATTGTAATAATTTATGTACATTTCTTTTATACTTTCTTCGTAAACTCTCTTGAAGAAAATGAAATGTTTAATCACCTTTATATACCACATAACACATTACTTGCCTTTGTATGTAGTTATCTCTTAATATATGGTTGAATAAATTCAGTGAAGGGGAAGATGTATTCATAAGATATTGAAGAGATGTAATTGAGAGTATTTGGGAACTCCTTGTAGTAGATCAGAGTTGATTCTGTAATCAGTACAAACACTTCAAGATGAGGGAAAAGATGCGCTCATCACCACAGTCATTAGCAGAGTTTAGGTGGAAATGTCAGAGTTTTGAGTGGTAGACTACTTTGGTAACATCTCTTTATGTATTAATTTTGAGGAAAAAAAAAACACTAGAACGTAGTGAATGAGTAAAGAATTTTGCTTCCACTTCAGAATGACTACCTTCGAAATAATGGCAATTGCTAATTTCTATCTTGTGGTACTTGGTAACATGGCTGGTATAGTAGAAACACTGGATTTAATATTCCCGTCATAATTACATAGGTAAAACCTATCAGAGTGGACTGAAAATAGTGTAAATGTCAGGGTTCAAACACTGGATTCTCCATTTATGACTCATATCAAATATTTCTCTAAGCCTCAGTTTCCTTATCTGTAAAATGAGATCAATCACATACTCTTTATTAAGATACTAAGAAAATACAGATATTTTTAAGGCCCTCTTAACAAGTGGTATTAAGAGTGAAAGAAAGGTTGATATGACTGCAGACCAACATATAATTATATTGACTCTCAATTTATTTTAGGTATGTAGAACTCACCTTACAAAATGAGAATATATTTGGAGGTTATGATACCAATCCTATCATCTTAAATTGAATGTAATAAGTTCATATAAAATTTATAGCAATAGGTAAGCACAAATTTTAAAATTTAAAAAAACGATAAATATTTCTCTTGTTTCAAATAACCTTGGTTACTTCTCATACAGACCCACTCTGCTATAATCTGGGATAACATATATAGATTTATGATATTCAAGAATTATTATAAACTAAATTAGGTGTGATAATGATATTTATGTTAAGTAAAAGTTTCTATTTTTTATAAATGGGATGAAATGGTATAGGGGCTAATAATTGTTTAAACTAATTTAATGGGAGGCAAGGGCAATGGGGTGCATATTGACAAAACAAAATTGGCCCTCTGTTAATAATTGTTGAGGCTGAGTGATGCCCGTATGAAGTTTATTATACTATTCTCTGCTATTTATGTGTTTTTGAAAGTTTTCATAGTAAAAAGTTAAAGAGAAAAATAGAGTGAACTAAGTTTGATTTCTGGCTGATTTCATATTCTGGCAGCACTACCTGGGAATCTGAATTTCTCATCTGAAAGAATAGACTTTCCTACCAGTTGCAGCCTCCCCACTGTAAAGTTAAGTAGATATGATCAAAATTTATAAGATAGCAAATTCCTGAGTGAGATAGAGCTATCTGATACATGCCAGCATCATAAGGAGGTGAGTTCCTTGGCCAGATAGGGAGAAGAAGCATTCTAGTAGAAGAAAGTAACAAAAATTTGAGTGACAGTTTAAACAAGATCAGAATGGATTTTTAGAAGAGTGAGATATTTCAAGACCTAGCAGATAGAAGAAATGTATCAGGCCTTGCATCTAGTCTCCCAAAGTAGCAGATTAATGCCTTGCTGAGTTAGAATTAACAAATATCTCTAGTTCCCTATGTAGATGTTTGCTTATAAATAACTTAAGGAGCTCTTTAAGCTTAGTGTAACTGTTTGTAAATTTTAATTTCATTTTCTCCACACTACAGTAAGTCCCCTACATAGGAAGCTTCAAGTTGCAAACGTTCAAAGATGCTAACTTGCATTCGAATGTCCAATCACGTATGTTAGTGCACATGTCTGGAATATATTTTCACATGAGTGCATCCTCTACAAGTGGTTGTGCTTTTGTGTACTTCACTGTAGAGTACTGTATAGAGTACAGTAGTACAGTATGTCTATTTCAAGCCCAGGACGCCTGGAAGCAAGCGTAAAAGCATCGGTGACGTAGCTGGTACTGCTAAGAAGCACCAAGAGATGACGATGGAAACAAAAGTGAAAATAATTGAGAGAGTGGAGTGACAAGAGGAAGAAGAAGCAACTGAAGTACCAAAGAGATTCCCGATGCAGGAAATGGCAAGGGGATTTTCTTTATTTGAGGAGGCAATATTAGTTTTTGAGGCACAGCACCTGAACGTAGAACGGTACATGAAGGTTTCAGCAGCCGTTCAGAATGCAATCCAGTGCTACCGTGTCATCTATGAGGAGAAAAAAAGAGCTACTACCCAGACATCACTGGATCATTTTTTCAAGAGGGTAGGTAGAATGGAATCCAGCAAGGAACCAGAACCTGTGCCATCCACGTCAGGCGTGAGTGAAATTACAGCTTGCCCTCCGTCTCCTATTGCTGACGATCCTTCAGCTCTACCATCTCCCACCTCCTCTCCCTCCTCCAGTCAGTAACTCTTCTTGCCTGTTCACTCGATGCCAGCCCCTGTATGCCAGCTGTTGTACTGTACTACTGTACTTTTCAAGATACTGTACTGTAAGATTAAACTGTTTATTTTTTGTGTTTGTTTGCTTTTTATGTATTATTTGTGTGAAAAGTATTATAAACCTATTACAGTACAGTACTATATAGCCAATTGTGTTAGTTGGGTACCTAGGCTAACTTTGTTGGACTTAATGAACAAATTGGATTTATGAACGTGCTCTCAGAACACAACTCTTCATATGTAGGGGACTTACTGTATAAATGTAATGCATATTTTCCGCTAGGAAAGACATAGCTGTTTAACCAGAGGCTAAAATTAATACATCTCATAAGTGGTGAAACCAAGGTTTATATCAAGACAGTTTTGACTACAGTATACTGACTCTCACTTAAGATGACATGGCAGATTAGAAACACTAAAAATGCTTTCTGCTGAAATTGAGATGCCACATAAAAAATGAACTCTTGAATAGCAAAAAATTAATTTAAAAATCAAGGGAAAGATTAGCCCTTCTGCCATAAAATACCATGAAAGTATAGATAAAAAGCTCCATCACTTCAAGGTAGATAAAGCTTACTTAAAAACAATAAACAAACCAAAAACGCTCTCTACAGAAGAAAAAATATTGATAAATTGGACTTTATCAAAGTTAAACTATTTTGTTCTTTGAAAGGTATAATAAAAATGAAAAAGTAAGCTTCAGCTGGAAAATATGTGACATTCTATAATACATGTCAATTAATATGTTTATTTTTAAATAATATATGAGGGAGGGAATGAGAGACTAAAATATCAATTATAAAAATAAGACAAGCAAGACAAGCATCTTTGTATTTTTCATCTAACCTTTGAATCCCTGAGCATCTATTTCCAAGTGAAGGCCTACCCAAAATCATATTTTAAAAGACAAGAATCTACACATTTAAAAAATTGTGTTGCTTATCTTTTTCCTATTGATTTGTAGGAATTATTTATGTATTCTGGATTAAAGTGGGATTTTTTCATGTATGTAATGTTATGTATAATATAGGTATTGCTAACACTTTCTTCCATTTGTGTTTTGCTCTATCATTTGCTTCACGGTATCTTTGATTAGTATAATTTTTTTAGTAGTTCAATTTATCAACTGATAAATTGAGTTAAACAAGCAATTCACAAAGAAATATAAATGAATGACCATCAAACATATGAAAAGATACCCAATATCATTATTCATCATGGATATGCAACTTAAACCTTCACAGTATTTAGGTGGATAAAATTTAAAATTGGTGAGGTGGTAGGGAATTGTAATTTTCATAGACTGCTGGTGGGAATGTAAATTTATTCAACTGTTTCATAAATCTCCTTGGCAGTTTCTAAGGTAAAGATACCTCTCCTAATACTGAGCTATTCCTTTCTTAGGTACATACCCAAAGAAAATAAACGTGTATGTCCACAAAAAGACTTGTAAATGAAATTCCATGACAGCTTTATTCATAATAGCTCAAAACTGGAAACAACCCAAATGTCTCTCAGTCATTAGATTGGATTTATGAACAATGTGATATTCTGAAAATGGGTTACTATTTTTCGACACAAAAAGAACAGTTCAGTGATACGTCTAGCAACATAAATGCATTTCAGAATCATCATGATGAGCCAAAGAAGTCAGACAAAAAGTATATACTGTATGATCTCATATACATGAAGTTCATGAGCAAGCAAAACATTTATGGTGATAGTATCAGAAGAGTAGAAAAGTGGTTGCCAATGGAGTAGTGGAGGGAGAGAGGGATTGATTGGAGAGGGGCACCAGAAAATTTTTTAGGGTGGTGGAAATGATTTGGGGGACTTTAATACAAGAGCATACATTTGTTTCATCATCTGAATACTTAAGATATGTGCAGTTTACGGTATATAAATTATATCCCAATTAAGTATTATTAGTTTTATTTTTAATAAAGCTTTTTCTAAAAAACTGAAATCTAAAATGGATTGTGTGCTAATTACATAGTTTAAGTGGCAATAGTGTGTATACATGTTTTTCAAAGATTACCTAATATTATTTAAATGCTTATATTAGCATCATATACTTTAAGATATAGAAAGAAACTTCAGTATCACCTAGTCTAATTTCATAATTTTGTATATATAGAAAATGAGGTCCAAAGAAGTTAATTGATTTGAACCAAACCAAATATTAAATTAAGGCAACATTGGGACTCTTACACATTTCTTGACTTACCTTATCTGTTTCTGTTTCCATTGTAACATACTGTCTCTTTTGATACCAAAAAAAAAGGGAAAATAGGTAAGAAAAGATTTTGCTGATTGTTTCTTCTTAAGATATAATTTCACATATATTTATAGAAATTTCATGAGAAATGTATATCTTGGGCCTTGATGATTACTTGCAAGATTGTTCTAATCGAAAGTGAAAGCTTTGATAAAATCTATTATTTAAAATAAGTATACGCATAGAATCAAAATTATAAGTAGAGATTTCCACATGAAAATGTTTTGGTCTATCATCTGTGAGAAATGTATTTTCCTTTCTATGCTTTCAGGTTTTCTGGTATTGGACATTTGTTAAATCATACCTTTGTGATAAAAGCTAATTTCATGCTCAGCATAGAATCTCGTTGCAAGTATTGAGTATAATTGCATTATTGTAGTGAAAAGTATGCTTTCCAATATAAACAATAGTACATGTACTCTAATCTAGCTTAAATATTAAATTAAATGACTGTAAAACCTATGAAATAGCTAGAAGGAAATGACCTGGATTTCAGGGACAGAACTTCTCAAAATAAATAAATTCATAAGTGAGTTAGAATACTTTCAAAAGAAAAAACAAAAATTGTCTTGATTTATATGCTGGAAAGAAGTTTAAAAAATTCTATTTAATATTTTTGAGTAATAAGCAATTCCTAATTTTAAATTCCAGGTAAGAGAATTTTAGAGAAATAAACTTTGCATTTATTGTATCCATTATTGGTAGCATTTCTTGCACATTATTTACACTCAAAAAGTGTTTATTTAATGTATATACTTAGGTTAAGGAATTGGTATAGCAGATCAAGCACATTTTTTACTTACAAATTCATTTATTATGCTTAATTGATTCATATACTACACATTTTTTTTCTTTCTCCCATTTTGTTCCCACTCATTTGCTATAAATTTCTTCAGTCTTCTTTTTCTATTCTTTCTTTTTTATTCCTTTAATAGATCTGATTAATATGTATCAGTCTGCAATAGCCTTTCTCATATGCTGTAATTCATGTTCTAGGCTATTTAAGTATGTTACCAATTTCATCTTAACTAGATTTTAAGATCCTTAGGGCAAGTGCTCTATTTTTTATTTCCCTGGCATTTTTTAATTGTTCCATATAGCAAGATTTGCATATGCATTCTACTCTATCTCACTCAGCACTTACCAATTCTCATTGATGAATTGTTCAGTATAAGAGTAATCTAATTCTGGAGCAATGGATTTCCCTCATGAATGTTTCTCTAAATCTGTAATTAACTACTTTCTTTCTATGGTTCACTCTCAGTAGCTGCTATAATCATGTACAATTTAAAAAATATTATGCTATTATGTGTACTGTATGCTAATTGGTTGTATTTTATTATTAATTAACATGATGATATCACTGTATTTGTCTGATTTAAGGGATATTCTTATCAGTAATTTTTATTGGAATGTTCTGATACTTATACAATTGGTTCAAAAATAATCCACCTGATGTCTCTAATAAGATCAGACTAGCAAATTTGTCAGAAGATAAAAACATAATAGGCATAAAAAATGTTGCTTGTCCACTAAGAATAAAGAGGATCTGAGAAGTTATAAAATTATAAACTAGAGCTAAATTGCAAGCAATGACCCTTCAGATTAAACTAGATAGGTTAATTCAGAGACAAATCTAAGGGAAAAAGATTTCAAACTATGAACTACATTTAGAAAGTGTAGTATTAGTCAGGGTCCTGATAGGAAATAAATGGAACACTCACATCAGGATAATTTGAAAATTCATTTACAAATATTTAATTTACAGAAGGTGCCCATGATAATGAGGCGTTCTGAAGTTTAAACCTTATTGGCTTTTAGGTTCTCTCATCTTTGGAAAGAAGCCTATGTGTTAAGAAGGCATCCCATCTTCCCATGGAACATACCTACCTGCAAGTCCTTGAATAAAGCTTAGTCACATGGCCAACTAACTGCAGGTAAATACCTTCATTCCTGATGATGATGTATTTGTTACACTAAAAGTTAGGATTTTCTTAACAAGGAGGAAAAGATGCTGTTGATGTTGGAGTAGACAACGTATGCTAAAAGAGTCAATTTTTGATTTTCAGAAATTAATTCCATGTACTTATTCCATAAACATTTCTTGAACTTTTACCATGGGCCAGATACTGTTCATGCATTTGTATTGATAGTACCAGCATCGGACCTGTTATGCTATTCCTAATCAAATTGTATATGTTTGTTCTTATTAGCCTTTTGATAAATAAAATATTTATTATTTTATACATTAAGGTAAAATTAACTAATATTAAACAAACCATCTCATTTATGGCATTAGTATTGTTAACAATCATTCTAAAGCCAGAGGAGGGAAATTAAGAATTTATAGTAACAAGTTAGAATAAAATTTACTAAAGCTGCTGTGAAATTGGAAAGAGGTCAAAATTATACTTCCAAAACAGAAATGATAGGATCTGAAGATGGTCAGAAAGAGAAAGATGGCAAAGATGGTTCCTCTTCTACCCAGCCATTCTATCCATGAAACAAGCCTGGTCGTCTTAACCACTTTGCTGTATGCCTGAAACTAACACAACATTGTTAATCAACTATACTTCAATATAAAACAAAAATTAAAAAAAAAAAAAACTGAAGTCAAATCTTCCATTAAATAGAATTGTGATAAAAAGTAAAGAGGAGCAGGAGCTGCTCGGAGGAGAAATACTAATTTTAGATATGGTGGTTGCTGGATCCCCAAAATACCACAAAAACATGTTGATTGGACAAAGCTGAACTTATTGCTTACTGTGCTAAGGGAAAGCAATGCCCCACAGCCTTAGTAGCATCTTAGAGAAAAAAAAAAAAAAAAAAAACAAAGCTGGCATATTGATGATATTTTAAAGACTAGTTTAAGCTGAGTCAGTTCAAGGTTGGAGACTTGGGCTGGATGAATTCAGGGGTTGGTTAGGACTGAGTAAGGATCATAATATAATAATGAATGATTGGTGAGGATGTTACAACAAAGGGTCAAAGAGTCTTGGGGTATAAAGTGCTCTTTGAGTTTTCTATTGAAGAGTTGATAGGTCTTTCAGAATTTTCCTGGCATGAACAGTAACATAATTTGCAACATTTCTCTTCTTATCCAAAACCTTTCTGGAAAAGTAATGTTGATGAAGACAGTGGAATAGTAAAATCATGTTAATGCAGACAGTAAATTCTGAAGATAGTTTATATTCTCAGAGATATTGGTTCTAAGAACCTGTCGTGATCTGTGTAGATAAATCAGAAAGATAGGAAGGAGGAGAGGTACCTGAGTTCCAGAGTATCACGTGTAGCTGTCAGCACAGAGAAAATTTCCCAAACAACGGAGCAAAGCAGAGCTCTTTGCTGAGAGTCAGAAAAGGTGAAAATTCAAGAGTCAAGAATGCAACCCAGGGAAGGCAAATTAAAGCCAAAAAAGAGAGAGAGCAAAGAGCCCAGAAAAGAAAGAAGAAAATGAAACAAAATAACTAGAAATCAAATTGCACATTTGCCCAGTTCACTTAATCTTATGAAAACTGAAGGTTTCATTTCCTCTCTTTTGTTCCTACAATGTCACAGACACCAAGACATCGTTTTTTCTTTATCAGTGAAAGACTCTCCTCTACTGCGTAATACATTAACACTGTTACAAAATATAACACTGCCAGTGAGAGTTGGTCATCTTAATCCAGAATGTAGTGGTAGAGGACACTATACAGTCAACTGTGATCAGTTTAAAAATTAAGAAAAGAGAAAACAATTGTCTTTAAAGTGATTAAGTATGTCTGGACTAAACACTGAAGCCAGAGTTAGATCAAAGATTAACCAATAAATAAATCATAGCTTGAAATTCTCTTCATAATTAATCCAATTGAATCAGAATTAACTAGTAGAGTTCAATCAACTTACAAATGTGAATATTTTATATAAATACAATTAAGCTCAGTTTTCCCTATAAAACTGAGATCCTAATAACATGCTTTTCCAGTGGGTATATAGTACTGCTATATTTAAACTTAGCTTTAAATTACTTATCAAATTAATTACTTATAACATAGAAAGGTAACATTCACGATCCTTTGTCAGATGGGTAAATTGTAAGAGCTAAACAATATTGAGATTATAGGATCCTAATGTTTATTGAGAATTTATTATGTGCTAGGCACTTTAATTTATGTAATCTAAATATCTCTGCAAATTAACCATTGCCAGATACATTTTTACAAAGGAGAAAAATTAAATTCAGCAGGTCAATTAACTGATCCAAGGTGTCATAGGTAGTTAATGGGGAAATAAAGATTTAGGTCTAATTCCAAAGTCCATGTTTTTGCTGTTTAATCTAATTTATGCGCGTGAGATTTACATTTTCTTAAGAAACAATAAGCCCATATCATGTGCCTAAATTATGTGCCAGCAATTATAGCAGGCAGTGAGTAGGTGAATGATTGCATTTTCTCCTGAGATGATATAACCCAATTAACATTTTTCCTGGGGGACCAAAGCCATTATGTGAATAAAATACTTATCTCACAGCTTTTGCCTGAAAGTTACATGAGAAATTGTCAAAAAATGTATGAGAATCTAAAATCACTATAATAATTCAAGGACTTAACGAGAATACAGTGGATCTATGCCTGAAGTTTACCAAACCTACACATGACTTACATGGGACTTGCATAGCCTATGGTTAATGCCTGTTGTTCTCGATCCTAATTGTAACTCAGGAAGAGGTCTACCTGAAAAGAGGAAGGATAAGAACAATGACATGGGAGATGTATGATTTCCATTCTCATGAATGAAAAAAAAGAGAGAACAGGAGACCTTTATCCACCAAGAAAGGGAATTGCATGCAGCCTCTAGGCATAAAAGTCATGGTTCTTTGGAGCATTTCTGAAATCCTTATTACGTTGTCATTTTCATTATAGTGGCTATTTTTCTATAGTCTATTTCTACAGTATTTTTATGTGAGCATCTCATTCAACTTTCCCAACTCCTGTCAAGTACACCTAGATACTAATACATTTCTTGAAGAACAAGATCCCTTTTTCCTGTGGGGAACCAATTTCATCCGGCTTGAGTAGATCTCATCCTACTTTTCTAAAAGTCACATGACCTCGGCTCAGCCAATTATGGAAACATTTCCACCCGTCTGCATAATTCATACAAAAGTTCATGACCCAGGACAGGTAAATTACAGTTCTCTCAAGTTGTGGATTTTTTATTTCTCTTCCTACAGTTGCTGCTAATTTGGAAGGATGTAAGCCAAGGTGTATACTGCCCACCATGTAGAACAAGATTTGTGAGCCATATGACCTCTGTCTTAACTATTCAACTCTGCAACTGTAGCAGGAGAGTAGTAATAGACAAAATGTAAAAAATTCCAATATAACTCTATTTACAAGAACAGGTGGCAGGTCTGATTTGAGTTGTAGTTTTCAGATCCTTGATATAGAATCCATATGATAAAGAGACAGCTCATGATTATACCATTTGATCACCTGCATTCATTTGTGTCTGTAATTGATGCAAATTGTTATAATCAGAGACAAGTATAGAGAGACTCTGACAGAGATTTGATAATATTATTTGAGATCTGTATTAGTTACCTATTGCTGCATAATAAATTACTCCAAAACTTAGCAGCATGAAAAACACACAATTATTTCTTCTTAGTTTCTGTATGTCAAGAATCCAGAAGTGGCTTAGCTGGTGTTTCAGGCTCAGTGTCTCTCATGAGGCTCAACTCGGGCTGGAAGATCTGCTTCCAAGCTCACTCACTTGGTTTTTTGGTAGACTTCAATTCACCGTGGTCTGTTGACTGGAGACCTCACTTCTTCCCCAAGTAGCATTTCCATAACGTGGTATCTGGTCTTCCCCAAAGCAAGTGACAGACACGTGAACAGAAAGAGAGTGCTTCAAAACAGAAGCCATAGTCTTCTGATAATCTAATTTTGGAAGTGATATACCATCTCTTGGGCTGTATTCAACTGGTCACACAGACCAACTCTCCTACAGTGTGGGAGGGAGAGTGTGAATTCCAAGAAGCAAAGGGGGGCCCTCTTGGAGACTGGATACTACATGAGTTCATGTTTGACTATGTCTGAATCCTTTCTTGCATTTTCAGGTGAAAGTAACAAATACCTTTTCTTTAAGTTTTTTTTGTCCCTAATAATGATTAAAGTTGCCTGTCTTATTCTATAAACCCTAAAAAGATTCAAGCTGTGCATGGTGGTTTGAAGAGAAGAGGTGATCAAGGAACAGGGGTGAATGGTGGCACTGATGACTGTGTATTATTCTCTACAAGTAGACATGTGGAGTGGAGGCATCAAGAAATAAGTGTTCTGGCAGTTCAGAAAAGGAAGAAAACTAAGCTGAATTCCTGCTAGCAGATAGGAGACATTGAGCTATCACTGATCAGAGATGAGACAATGGAAATAGAATTAAACAAAGCCCCATTGTCAGGTAAATTTGTTTTCTCACACAGCCTTAAAGAGAAGAAAATAGTAGGGATCTGGAGAAGCATAGTTCAGACAAATTGTACAAGATAATGAGACTTCACTGGAATCCAATAAAAACACTGAAATTACTCAATATCTGATTATTGGAAAGTTTGGGTATGAAAAATGTATGTTTATTATTATGATATAAAACACATTTGCTACATAATACCTACAGCTACACAGTGGTTCATATTTTCTTAGGAAATTTGAATAAGTCACACCAACTCAGCCCAGAATAAAATAGTTATAAAATAGAAATAGCATTAGGATTTGTCTTATGGCAATAAATCACTTTAATAAAACTACTGTTAAAAATGCAGAATGAATATCATATGGTTTTTGTTTTTTTCCCCTATGAGTTGTTGAAATGAACCTCTTGAATAAATTAGTTTTTAAAAAGATTCTAAATGACTGAGATATCAGAGTTTTATTATACTGGGGGCAGAATTTTATATATACATGGATAAAATGAAGAGCACTACTAATAAAATTAATGCGAATAAAAATAGTCAGGTATTTGCTCCTAGTTTTATTAAGAATTACAGATTAGAGAATATATTTATAAACAGTCTAAGCTAAGCCAAAGTGTTTCTAAATTCTGTAAAATTCTTTTATATGCATTGCATACTCAGATAAGCATCAACATCCCACACTAAAATGGAAATGGCAATTTTACCGGATAACAATAGTAAAATGATAGAGAAAAATATGATGTCCAGTTTGCTAAATAAAATACAATTTTAGTTGAGTACAATATAAATTTTATAATACCAGCAGAGTAAAATATTATTGATGTAATGGTCCATCATTATAAACATTTTTCATACTATTTACATAACAAAACTCCTCTTGTTCACATCAGAGTAATTTTATGGTTGATAGGTGCTGCTGATTCAAACCACAACTAAAACTGCATTGTAAGAAGACAACTTCAGCATAGTAGTGAATATAGTTTACTGTTGAAATATACACATTTTCAGTGACACCTATTGGTAGAAAGACAATATTTACATAGAATGATTTCTTTTAAATATCTGTAGTAATGGATAATCTAAGAATAGTGAACGAAATGTATATAAAAAGTAAAAACTATTTTGGAATGGTTTAATAAATTAGTATTAGATTTGCATATTGATTTCTACACATGAGAAATTGCTGGCAATTTAAGTAGTGAAATGAGTAAGGTAAATAATTTTTTCATATGTTATTATAAAAATTATTTTAATATTTGTGGTTTTCACATATTTGCACCAAGTGTAATATAAAATTTAGAGGTAAATTTGGTTGATTTGTTTTAATTTGTTTGGAAGAAAATATAACTACTGCTTGATTTCACATCCATGCATTTTTTCAAACATATAAAAGATTTTACTTCTTTGTTAAAATAGTATATTTACCTAAATTAGAAATATTTAAATTTAAAAAAATCTTTCCCTAAATATTTGGAAATCCAATGAGAATTTCTTTAAAAGTTTAACCATTGATTGATTGCTTATGATTTATATTATGTCAGAAAAATATCATTTACTATGCTATTAAATAAAATCTAACTGCATTATTTGGTACAACATTTCATCTCATATTTTATTCCTATTTTAAAAAAATTTAGAGTCACCCTGATAATGCATAGAATAACATGTCAACAAAATGCAATAATAAGTTACTGGTAATAATACTTGGCAGGTAAAACTGAGATGACATTTTTCTTCTACTTTTGATATTTTTATAATTTTTCAAGTATCATCAGCTAGCTTTAGAATTGAAATAAATAATATTGTTAAAACTAGTGAATCTGTAATAGTTTAATAAAAATAGATGCAGTTATTAAAATTATGAAATTATAAAAATTATTTAAACATAAAATATAGTTTGTGTCTTCCAAATTAACTAGTACTATAAAAATAACTTTTTTCTTGCTGCTTGATTTTTAAAAATTAGTACAGAATTTATTTTCCACATTTGTAATCATCCAGTGATAGGTAACAAGTCTTTTATTAATTATTTATTAATTGTTAATAATTAATTATTTAAAATAACAGAATTGTTATTTTAAATAATTAATTGTTAATAATTAATTTAGTCATTTTTATTAATTAATTTGAATTAATAGAAGCCAAAGTTCTAACCCACACCATTTCTCTACCTAGATTAGAAATAATTTTGATGATGAAAGATGGGTGTTTTCAACTGTGCTCATTGGGGCCTTAGTGAGTCACTGGTGATCCCCAAGGGAGAAGGGAAGAAGAAATTGAGGGATTGGAGAAAGTAGGGTTCTGGATCCCCCATCTCTGCTTCTGCTTTTACTTTTACATCAGTGGTGGGTTTCACCACTGTCCTAACCAAGATCTCCCACAGGGTGTGCAGACCCCAGGCAAATATTTTTGTGGAGCTCTTTTTATATAAAAAATTTGGTTTTAAAATATTTTACATCATGGTCCTGGTCCTTGAAGATTTAGAATTATGCATGGAAAAGAGGTACCTATGTATTTGTTTATTTTCCAGTTAGTATACATAAACATTCTTCATAGGGCCCAGGCACCATCACCTGCTGTTCATGACTGGGAATCATCTTTTTGTGTTTTTTATTTTCAAATGCAACGTTCCTGACTAATTTCATATTTCCAACCACCACAGAAAACACGGTAATTCTGTTATTACTCACAATGCTGTGGCCCATCAGAAACTATTTGTATTGAAACAATTGGGTCTTCTTGCCTCTGCAGTTTCCCAATGCCACTTACTTAAGGCTGATGACATCCTTACTCTTGACTCTGAACCATCCATCGTTTATCATGCCACCCATGACTATCAACATCTAATGACTCTCTCATTAAATTATGCAGGAAAATGTAAATGATAATTCATTTTCTGGTCATGTTAAATTTACTGTTTGGAATGCAAAACTGTATACATAGAACAAACATTCTTCAACCATGTCTTCTACTGAACTTTTTAGGCCATAATCACTGGGATGTAAACTGTTGATGTTGACTGCAGCCCTGTCTTCCACAGCACATCACCAATAACAGGCATCCTTGACCTTGTGTGCACCATCACTCCTCCCCCACTGGCATCCAGGGTAGTCACCCCAACCCTTCCATGGGCTTGGTACAAAGTGTCAGTCAGGCTCTTAGGAATGGCTCTTATCAACTCATCACCAATGTCTATGATAATGCTTTGTGAATATGTAATTAGTAAATTGTATTTGAATAAATAAATAAATAAGACTTAGTGGTTCCTAATTTCTGTTGATTCTTTAACCAAATACGTCTAGCTGTCTCAACTTCCAACATTTTGCATGAAGTATATTTAGGAAAAACTGGAATTCTCTGTAAGTCAGGAAACAGCACTTGTAAACTGGACAATTTGAGTAGTTCCCATAAACTGGAGGACTTCAAATGTTCTTGACCAACTCATTAAGAAGCATATTTTCATTCAGTGTACACATACATACACACTTAAACTCAAAAAGTTTTATAATCAACACTTACATTCACTTCGTAATGCACTCTGAAATCTTCTATTTTATGCTACTTTATTATTTTACAAACTCTTAAAGCATTATGATTTAGAGGCAGTTTGAAAAAGTGAGCTAAGGACCTAAGTTGGAAAACCTTTGTTAGTGCAAAGGCTAATGACAGAAAGGAGCATAAATATTCTTTAAAACATTTATTAAGGTTCACTTGTACTTATCTCTGATTTCTTTCTCTCCACCCCCATTACCTGTGTACAGATTTTTAGCATTATCTCCCTAAATATACAATAATTTAAATTACTTGGTTTTTTCTGTCTTAGCCACTCCAATCCATTTTCACAAGCAGCAAATGAGATTTTTAGAAAACACAGACTTAGACATGCATCCTACTAATGGGGGTTCCTTTCTGGCTTAATTTCCTGCTACTCCCCACATCCATACTTTCTTCCAGCCACGTCATCTATTTATAGTTGACAGATGAGGCTATTTTAAAATTTTTATTACTGTAAGTATTGGTTAGGATTCAATCAGAGAACCAGAACAACCATGAATGATATGAAATAATGCATTTATTATAAGGATTAGGCTTTATATAATTGTGGGGAAAGTTGATAAAGTTCTAAAAGGAGATGACTGGAGTATCAGAGAAAATGTGCTAAACAGGGACCAGGAAGGAAAACTGGTGAAGAAGTCTATGGAATAAACTGTTTATGGACTTTGTGGTGAGTCTGAAGTTACCTTGGTCAGTAGTTAGAGAAAATCAAGAGAAAAGCTGTAATGTAAGCAAAACAGGGAAAAAATAAATAAATACAAACTGGAATCCTTGAGAATAAACTTGAGAATATCCTCAAGAACCAATCAGAACCTGCCTCTAACTCTAATGATAAGGCAATCTGCTGAAGAAGAAGGTGCCCTTCCCCCCACAGTTGTGCATATGTCTAGCCCAGGACTTGGAGAAGCTGAAGGAAGAGATCCAACAGCAGGTAGAGGCGCTGTGGGTCTCTGAGCACCCGCAGGAGAGAAGCCAGTGGATCGGCAAGAATGTGCCAAGTTCTGGTGGTCAGGGGGGCTTGCACTCATCTTTGTAGGTAAAGGCTACTGCTTCACTTGCACCTTTCAAATCTCATTTGAATCCTTCTGTCCAATCCTAACCATACAGGGAAGGTGGTTCAGCAGAATTCAGTTCCTGTTTAACTAAACTGGCATAGTGTAAATTCACCATACTCTCTATTTGATCTTTTCTCTGCCTGGAGAGTCCCATCACCTCAATTCTGTCACCTAATTTGATGTAGCACTCCTTCCCACAGTGAAGCATTTTCTAAATCAACACTTGTTTAAAATGTCTTTCCTCACAAATTTTGTAACAAACTTTGCAAATATCTATCATAATATTTACTATATTTCATATTTATAAATTATCCAGTTTTTACTATTTTAAATTTCACTCCCTTAATCTTAATCCATAAAATTGCTTAAAAATGATTTGTTGAGGAAATAAGTGAATAGCATTTATCACATCATTTTATGTTGGTTTATTTTCCGGCTGTCCCACTATATTATACTCTTCTTGAGAGAAGGGTTGAACAGTTTATTGGTGTCTCTGTAGCCTCAGCCCCTACCAAATGCCAGAGATATTTTATACGTTCAGTCAATTTTGTTCAACAAGTGATTTTATGTACATCACTACTATCTTTTTCCGACAGTGGAAGAAATCCTCCCTGACAGATTTGTACATTTTCCACATGTTCACACTGATAATTGGTCACAAAGTCAGAGGGCACCTAATAAGTTTTGGTTGACAATGCTTCAGAGAATTCTATTAAAATCAATATGTGAATTATACCTGACAATTCCAGATGCCTGATATGTTCATGGGTAGATATTTCATGAATGACACAGGAATGTTAATGCCTTTGTGATCTGACTTGTCAGAAAGCCAAGTCATTGATATCTTTATCACCCCCACAATGAATGACTCTAACTCATGCATAAAGGAAGTTACAGTTGCTGTCACAAAATATGATGAACCATTTAAAAATTCATTTCAGTTAAATGTTCACAGATAGATTAGAACACTTTTGCCATTTGGATATCTGTTTTGCCTCTTCACTTTTATGGCTTCTCTTATATTTTTGTGAGGCATGTAAGGTCCTGCCTACAAATTCATCTGAGTAAAACAGACCATTTGAGACACACTCACATGTCCACTTACTAGGGGAAAAAAATCATTAAGCTATTCACCAGTTGAATGCAATTTAGCACCACGCAAATTTACTAGGCAACACATTTATCAGTCAAATACACTACGTTCTAATTCCTAACAACAGAAGCCAACTGATTTTCACAGTCAATAACAATTTACAGATAAAAATCAATCTGTTTTACTGGACTGGATTGCAAAACAGCTTACAAGTATTTACATTTTGAATTGTTTTTTGTCCAAAGCAAACACATTTAAAATCTCAATTTGATTTGTTTGTAAAACATTTTCTCTCTTACCTCTTTTTTGCAGGAATTACTTGCCCCTCTTTTCATTTCTTATACCCCCCTTTATTTTGAATATTTCTGTTCATATTTCTCCTTAATCAAAAACCTCTTTTAGGATTTTTTGAAGAGAGGCTTATACAACTTCCATTTCTGACTACAGAATACTGTATTTTACCAGACCAATCTCCCTTTGAAAGCAGCAACTATAAATGATGTATGAAATACAAAAACAAAAACAACAAAAGCATGGATTGAAGCCATCAGAGAATAACCTAGATAGTCAAGACTTGAGTGGCCAAATTCCAAAGGACAGATGTGTTTTTAAAACTAGCTGGACAAGGTATTTGCTAATTCTTTAGTGATGCAGAGCCTGGAAGTTGAGCAGAAAGCAGTGGCTCAGGATGTTTGTCAGCCTCCCAGAACTAGAAGAAAAAAATTGGAGTTCTGGTCTACTAATGTAACTAGGAATTAGGAAACCCATGCATTCTGCTCTACTTTTCTCCTCATTGCACTTGAAGATCTGAAGATGAATGAAAGGAGATGTCAAGAAGCCAAGTATAAGGGAAAACAGAGAGGCCAAAAGCTAAGGAGAGCTCTTGGCAATCTTGCCTTGCCAAAGAAACAAAATTATGATCTCCGCACAACCAAAGAGAAAGAGCTCTAGTAAATACCTCAGGCTTTCAATTGTAACTTCTGAAAGATACTCTAGGAGTAAAAGCAAACTGGAAATAGATCAGACCTCAATAATTTAAAACCCTGTCTCAAATCATTTACTCTCAGATTGGTGCAAGATAGTCTGGACTCACTTGATTGACTTTCCAGAAGAAAATTCTCTCTGGGGGAAGATTACAACATCTAGAGTTTCTACAGTGCTTTCCTATACAATCACTAAGGCATGTCTGGAGACAGGATCACAAAGAAAGATGAAAAAATAGACAATTTAAAAAAACCCTATAATCCAGATAAGGGAATTTTCAGACATGAACACTAAAATAATTCCAATGTATAGTTCAAGAAAACAAAGACCATATTTCATCAGAGTAATAGAATCCATATATAAGCTCAAATGGAAATTCTAGAACTAAAAAGTGCAATGGTTAACATCAAGAAATAAATAGATGAGTTTAACTATTGATTAAACAGAGCAGAAGAGAAGATTATTAAACTGAAAGATAGGACTATAGAAAATATCCAGAGTGAAGCGTAAAAATAAAAGGAGAAAAAAACCCCGAAAAGAGTATAATAGCTACATGAAACTTAATGAAACATCAACATATTTCCAATCACATTTACTGCATCAATGCATAGATAATGTGTACAGTTGTGAATAAGAGAATCACCACAATACAAGTGACCAACAAAAATGTGGCTGTTTCTCACTATGGACAAGAATAAATGCTTTGAGATAAAGCATGATATCTCCTTTATGTAGCTAATTGTATAATAACCCACTGTGGCACAGAGGGAAGAGGAAAATTGATTTCTAACCTCTGTTGGTAATCAGCTTTTATGCCTGAGAATAAGGATTTATAGCGGCTCTTAACAGCTGCCTGAAGCCAGTGGGAAAGAATTATTACAACATCTATTGTACTGGAGTCTTACCCAGGACAATAAGAAACTTAACTCTCTGTGTATGTGTGTGTATGAAATGTATTATTCTTTTCCATATCTCTTCATTCTATGTAAGTGTACCTATTTGTTAAGAAGCACTATGTTGTTCCATGTTGGTAGTTCCCAGATGTGCCTGAAATAAGGAAAAACAAAGCCTATAACAGGGCACCTGTTAAAAAGGCATGAGAAAAAGGTACATAACAGAGTTGTTGGTTGCTTTAGAACAACTTATTTAGTGTTAGCAAGCAAAACTGTGAAATAAACTTGAGAGTCATTCAGATTCAATTTCAACGGTTTCCAAAGTAAAGAGTAAAAAGATGTGAATGTTTATCTGGTAGAAAATTTTTGTTTAGTTCATAGGGACCTTAGAGGTGAAGGCAGTGTGTGTCTTTAGCAATGAGACCCTTGCTCAGTATCTGGCTTCTGAGGTTGTATTCAAGGGTTTAACATGCATTTCTCAGGTTCTTATTATGGTAGATAACCCAAATAGAACCTAAAAAACTTTCAGGAAATAAAAGCCTCAAAAATATGCAAAACTCATTTTGGCTTTCTCATTGGATGATCTAGTTCAACTCTCTGTTTTTATCATTTGCTTATGGAACATGTTAATACTTATGGAATTGTGTCTATATTCCATATTCTGTGCTAGGATATGTAATTAAATGATGAAGAAGATATGATCTATGCCCTCAAAATACATATAGTCTGATGGAGAAGGTAAATAAGTAAAGAAAGAAACTAAAGTAGAAAAATGCAATGTGATGAATATTAGGTATTGAGTATGCACAGAGAGTAGTGAGGTCAGCCATAGAAAAGTCAGGAAAACTGTTTGGCAAAAGAAAAGGTTAAAATTATCATCTCTATTCTTTCTTGTCTTTTGTGATTCTCTAATTTTACTATTCTAATGTGTCTACAAATTGAATTCTGTAAGACTACAAACATTTTCTTAGGAAGCAGTAAATGTGATGTTTCCAGTGGACCAGCAATGTTAGTATGCAGCCATGGTATAGGTTAGAAAGGACCTGGGGTTGCATTATTAGAGAAAATTAAAGACAATTTGGATAGAAAGAAAAACAATAGTAGCAGGCTCATATTTTATTTTTCAGAAATCATAAATTTGATGGTTTGGGAAAGCATTGGCTAAGAGCACTGAGGTATTTAAACACTGGTAATAGTGAGATCTGAATGTCTAATGAGTTGTCTAAAGCATGTTAGGAAAGACTGAATTAATACTCACAACACACATATGCACAATATTCACACACAGAAATGAAAAGCAATATTGATCACATTTTAGAAATATCAATGGTAGACCCATGTAACTTGAGATTTAGAAAACATAAAAAAATAGAAAATAAAATAAATTAAATTAAGACACTGAGCAAATATAGGAATATTCCACTATTTTTTTCCCCCAAGAGTCTGCTTAAACTTTGTAATTCTTGGTGGTGGAGCAAGATGTGTGCATGTTCTATCTGTTAGATTTAGAACACAGCCAAATTCAGTCTAAAGCTGAGGTTCTCTAAATTCTGATAACAGAAACACTTTATACTCTTAAAAATTGATGAGGACTCCAAAAAATTTTATTTTGGGGATTATATCTAACAATATTTACTGTATTAGAAATTAAAACTGATAAATTTAAAAGCAAATTTATTAATGGAGTTATTTAAATATAATAATAATAAACCTATTACATATTAATATAAGTAGCATATTTTTATAAAAAAAGTATTTTTCAAACCAAAAGAAATATTGAGAAGAGTAGTATTGTATGGTATTTCTGTATATCTCTTTAATGTCTGGATTAATAGAAGACAGCTAGATTCACACACTTTCTTCTATGGTCAATGTATTTCAATATGTTTTTCTGGGTATCCGCAAATAAAATCTGGTTCCCACTGATATACAGTTAGAAAAGAGGGTAATATTTTAACAGCCTTTGTTAGATAATTTGGGCTAGTCTTCCTTGATATTACACCAAAACTCTACATGTAGTAGTTTTTATAAGTTAGTTGCAATGGAGACTGTGAAAATATTTTATGACATTTTCATATTATGTTACAATCAAAAATTTATTGCCCCTTTTGCAATTTGAATGACTCTTTTACCCTTGTATAATTTTCTGACAGCATTTACTGATTGCTTGGAAAATACTGGCTTACTAAATCATGCAAGTCCTCAAAATGTTGACACATTTCATTATACAATTTAAAAATATCACATTTGTTAATATAATCATTGAACTCGTCAGAATATTGAAGCTGTCAGGCTTACGATGATGCAACAAGTTTTCCAAAACTCTAACTTTTGCTTGAAAGCTTGAATTTTTTCATTGGCAATAAGTCCTGTCAGATATTTTCCTTGAAGTGACAGGCTTACTTGATTTCTTTTTGACAAAATATCTGCTCAGTACCCAAATCTGATTAACCACTTTGTCTGTCAGTTATTCTTTAAAATAAAAATGGTATCCTATGGAAAGAAATGACTATTCAAGTCACAACTCAAACAACTGCAAAAGTGTATTTCCCTATACAAAGGCTACTGTCTTGATTTATGCTAAGCCACCAACAATTTCACAAATGATATTTTTCACCTCAGCACAAATATCAGTAAGATGAAAAAGGCAAATAATGTCTTACTATTATTATTAGAATAATTTTGACCTGGCATGCCTCCTGAATATGCCTCAGAGACTCCCAGAGGTCCACTGACCACACTTTGCTCTAGACAGATATGTAGTACTAACATGAAGCACAAATGCAGGGAAAAAAATATGTGTACTATATGTACGTGCACATATGTGCATGGATTTATATATATGTGTGCTATGGACTGAATTGTGTCGCTCCAAAATTTATATGTTGAAGTCCTCCAATGTGATAGTATTTGGAGATGAGGCCTTTGGGAGGTAATTAAGTCATGATGGTGGTGCCCCCATGATGGGATTAGTGCTCTTATAAGAAAAGGCAGCTCTTTCTCTCTACTATGTGAAGATATAAGAAGGCAACAGTCCGCAACCCAGGAAGAGAGTTCTCACCAGAACCTAATTATGCTGGCACTCTGGTCTCAGACTCCCCAGCCTCCAAAACTGTGAGAAATAAATGTCTATTGTTTAAGCCACTTAATTTATGTATTTTATTATAGAAGTCTGAGATGACTAATACAACATGCATATACTCAAAGTTGTGTTATTCTCATTGATATATAAGCATGAATCTTACTGAAAATACTAGGGATGTGTATGTGTATAGAATTTGCAAGTATTCTGAAGTATTTCATAGATGATGATTAGGAGAAATCTTAACTGGCTTCTATTCAAATCCTTGTCACTGGCATAATGGGGAAATTTGTTAATGCGCACCAGAATATAAAACAAACAAATAAACAATAATTTAGAAAGAGTCCCATAGTATTGAGTGCACTCCTCAATTAAGACAAAATTTATGTAATGAGACACGATAATTTGGTGGGCTAGGATGGAAACAGAAGAAACTAATATATAATAGTGGATGGTAAGATAGATATTTTTATCAGAAGGAGGGATATGAGACTGAATCTATTGGGAAGATAAACACAGACAAGCATTTATTTCAAAAATAAAATTTTGAGTGTCACTATGTGCTAGACATCATTAGAGATAACAGATTACAACTGTAAACAATACTGATCTGCTCCTTGCCCTCCTAGGGTTTACAGTATAGTGAGTGCTACAGATAAGTGACAAGCATTAGTATAAAGTGAGATAGGTGGGATGTTGCTAACAGAAAACGATTATGAATGGTTATTCAAGAGTGGTAAGCTGTGGATTTTAATTGATGACATGCTAGGCCAAAATAATGATTTGGTCAAAAGTATATGAATTAGTTAGGAAAGAACAGTGGATGAAGGCTAAGAGACAAGGAAGAAAGAAATTATTATACTCTATGTAAGAGATTACCAGAGCTCTATACACACAGGAAGTATTGAAAGAATAGGGACATCAATATAGCAAAGCCACAAGTTGGATTCCTTAATTGAATGTGAGTCTGGGAGATATACAAGGCTGGCTTCTCTGTCAATGTCCTACTTGATCTTCTCTTTTCTAGTTGAATTTCCCTTTCTCAGCAAACCATGTTTTTTTTTGTGCATGCCTGCTGGACTGCCTTCTTCAGGACCACCTTATTATGTGACTATCCATCTCATTCCTCCAACCAAAACCTAATCTTATTCACTGTGTGCCATGGCTCTTTCTATCTGCCTTAATTTTGACATTTCTCACCCATGCATCGTATTTGTTTATGTGTCTGTCTTAATAGAGTTTTCAAAGTGAGCTTCTGTTATAGCAATGTTTTTACCAACAGCCAAACTGTTAGGACTGACATCTTGGCCTTTTAAAACTTATTTGGGGAATTCTCTATCACTCTTACCCTAGGGAAGAGAAATAATTTGGAAACATAATTAGTAGACCCCTGAATCCATTTTCTCTACATAGACTACAGCTTTATAGGAACAGATTTTAAATGACTTTTGCAAATCATCAAAATTTTCAGTAAATGTAAACATTCTTTTTTTTTTCTGAGTTGAAAACATTTCAAAGAATTGAGAGTTTATGTATCTAACAGATGGTTCAATTTGGTCTACAAAGTTCAGTGTATCTCAGGATAATTGGTTGTGAATAGCAAGGTAATGTGACTGAACTGCAATTGAGTATAACACATAAATAAAGCATACCTGTAAAACTGTTCAAAGCAATAGTTAATTGTTCCACCTGGAATAGCACACAACAGTTGAAAGTGTTCTGATAGTACCATTGGTCTGCTAATTCACTTAACATTGGCTTTTTGCAACTTCAGATCATATTTCTGTAAACCAAACCAAGTACCTGAACTAACTCAATACTTCCACAACTCTCTAGTAAACAGATGAAATAAGCCAACCCACATCTAGACAAATTAAAAATAGATACAGGAAGCCAATTAGCTGGACCATCTGATTGCTGCCTTCATAATAAGAAATAACAATGAGAGATTACACTTGTATATATTTTTTAATCGTTTTAGAAACTCGGATGCAGCACAAATATAAAACCTCATATTTTCAGATGGATTTTTGACAAATGTTAAAACAGGTTAATATCAAAATAATACAGAAAAGATAACTTGTAGCAGGATAACAGGACCAATGAATAACTGTAAAACTTTATAAGTATTTTAGTTGCTTTTTGTGTATTCTATTGAATTTGAAACTTAGTCCTGTGAGATAAAGTAAATATTGTCTGTATTTTATAGATGGATAGTTAAGCCTCAGATAAGTCATCTATCTAATATCACCCAGAGCTTGATGGCAGATTTGACTTTAAAATCCATGGATTTTTATTCCAAATAAAATGTTTTAATCTCCAGAACTCACTGACTTCTCAGAATAATAATAAAAATAATTTCAAAGGATAAGATAAAATCACCTTACCTTTTTCAAGAGTTTTAGCTAAGAGAATTTGTTGGATTCAATAGTCTAGGAAGTAAAATGAAGTAATACTGAATGGGCAAAAAGAGAAGTATTGGAAACAGAAACTGTGAAGAAAATGGTGGGAACAGTAATGATGAAGTGATCTTTGGAAGAGAGTTGAGTGCAACTTGTGAAAGCCTTATGCTAAATTTGCCAGGTCAGAATGATTTTGATTTTTATGTAGGAAATTGACTTCACTCTCTTCCAGGTTTACAGCTGCAACTCATGGCCAGTCATTTGAGCCAAGTTTGAGCTTTTGATCCTTCTACTGAAAGTGTGATTTCAATGTCCTCAAAGGAGGCAGTATGAGTAGACTGAGCAGTGGAACAGACAGGAGCAAAGGATTCAGCCTTGCCTGGGTTCCAATCTTGATAGTTGAGTGACCTTGGCTCAGTTACTTAAAACTATTGCCTCTCAGTTTTCTCAGCTATAGATTGAAAATAATAATAGAACCTACCTAATACAATGGCTGTGAATATTAAGATAATATGTGTAAAGTTTAAGAACGATGTCTGGCACAGAGCAAACAACGATAGCAGTTATTGACTTTGTACATGAAACAGAAATATCAGACTACAGTAGGGCAGCTAGCATATTTGGGCTGTAAGAAGGTCGCGGTTTGTTTGTGCAAAAGCAAATGAAGGAAAAAGACGTAGATGTGGACAGTGCAGTCTCCAGATAATAGTAGGAATGAAGGAATGAGAGGATATTTGGATACTGGGAACCTAAGAAGAAGAGGGGAAAAAAAATTGGGAAGCAGAATTCTTGCCTGGCAGGCATTTAGGAAGTTGAGCTGAAGTTAAGAATTAAGTTAAGGGATATATTATTCCTTGCGCTTTTAGGGAATATTTTATGGAAGAATTCTTAATGATAAAATGTACATGTACATGCATAACACACACATACATAGAGCTAACCAAACTGAATTCAGTAAGAAAAAATGTAAATCAATTGATATTCTACCTGCACATATTTCTCAAGTGTCTGCCCCTCCCTACAACCTCTTTTCTCAAATTTCAGTTTTTCGGGTTTTTAAAAAATTGTAATGTATCATTGTAACTATCCACATAAGAAGAATAATGAAATCAGGTTGATTTAAAGAAAATTAGCCCAAGAATTAAATTTGTGAGGTATTATCAACATTGTTTTTTAAATGTGAAATTATAGATTAATTAATGAGTCTATTAAAGACCTATCTCCAAAAATTGGAGTTTCATTCTTCTTTTAAGATCAGTCTATGATACAGATGATGGCTAAAGAAGAATCTTGAAATACTGTACTTTTTAAAAAATGCACTTGATTATTAATGTGAAGGATTTGAATCAAAGTCAGTGATACTTATTCATTTGTAAGGACTACAGTTTCCATTAATTATCACTGCTTATCAGAAGGTGATTTTTATAATCGGAACCAGCGGCTACTGTTAGGTCATTTATTCAGATGAAATGTAACTTTGTTCAATTATAACAACCCATAGAAAGGAGTGTTTCAATTAAATTATATTCTCATCACATACACAGTAAAATTAAGTTCAGTTCCTTATCTGCAGCATCTACATTTAAAAGCTCAATTCTGAATGATGCTTCTCCTTTTCATTCTCCTCCACTTCACTCCTCCTCCTCCTGGATTTTGACCTCTGGGTCTTGGAACCATGACAGATGTGTTGATATCTTTGATCTCATTAACAGTTTTGCATTTCATTTTTTTTTCTGTTCCCATCTAGTTAAAATAGATTAGTACTCATAGATATTAAGTTACAAAGCCCAAGTCAGTGCACTAAGATATTGTAAGTCAAGGCAGGCATTTAATTCTTGCTTTCATTTAAATAATTATTTAAAGATTGGAACAAAAGGACCTTGAGAAGTTATTTAGTCTGTCTCTTACATCTTAGGCAAAATTATTCCTAAAATAGGTGCATGATAATCTTTTTCACTCCTACAGTATCCCCAGAAAGGGATTTTAAACTCTACCTTGGCATCTTTTTCTAGTCTATAAAAACACTCAATATTGCCTTAGTCTCAGACTTAAATTTCTAAATTCATTTTATCACTTCTTTATCTTTAGAAGAAGTAATTGAATGATTTTTTCTGCAATAATCTCCTATTCTTTCAACTGTTTTCTTTCCTTCTATTTCCTCTTTTGCATTCTCAATTCCACTGCAAGAGTTACTTGTACAGATACAGTGATAAATTTCAATAATATACCAGTGCCAAAGATGCAAAAAATAATCTGACTAATAATTATTTAATCCCTAGGTGCACTCTGCTTTCCCAGTGGTTAAAAACATTACTTACATTCTTACAAACTCAAGAGAGCTGGGTTGGATGAAATGGTGATAATTAAAATGCATACTTTATAACATATATATGTCAAACCTTTGGCTCTTTGAGTTTTATGCTCCCTTCCTCACATCTCTAATCACTAAAAACTTTGTATGAAAGTTAATTTAAAGCAAATATGAAGAAAACATATTTGTGGCAACTAACCTCAACCTAGTTTGAGAAAGTCAGAATGGGAAAAAGATGATATGTGAGGATAGTTTTTATATTTAAATATGAGAGACATTTTCTTGTGCACTCTCTGTAGTTTAACTTTTTTTCTTTTATTCTCATACTCATTTCTAGAGTCACACTTAACTACTTCTTATAACGACTCCATGCTATCCAGCCTAGTAGCCATCCAAAGTTGTCACTGTCCCTTGAGAGACAGAGTTAATTGTGATGCAATGGTAATTTTTGAATTTCAAAGTATTGTCTAAATCTTTTCCAATTCCACTTTTGAATAAAAATAATTTATTTCAGGGCCCAGTCAGTATTGGCAGTGATGGGAATGATCAGTCTTTAAGATTCATCAAAGCCTAATTGTCTACATGAAATTTTCCACACCATGGAAGACAGGCTCTATACTGCCCAAACCTGACTCAGAGAAACTTGCAAAATGTTATAAGGAATTCCAAATATACTAACTTTCATATTTCATCAACCCCTTACATACTTTGGTATAATTTCATAATTTAACAAACAAAAACAAAAAACCTTGGGCCATAAGCAGAGAAAACCTTACCTAGAGGGTCAGACTGTTGTGCCTGCCTCTGCCCTTTGTCCAGCCTTATCTCAGATTCTATTTTAACCTCATAGCTTTTAGAATTTTGTGCCTTTTAGGATCCAGCCATTAAAAAGGAAGATACTGAGCTTTATTAAGTATCTTGATACTCTATGCCACGCCTGGAAAAATCCTCTGAATGTGTACAATTTTCACAGATTTATCAAATAGTCCAAGGTTGGGAACTGTGTGTTCTATTTAATTGGCTGGAAAGGAAAGGAACTGCAGCCGGGATTTCAAAGTCATCTAGCTTTACAGGTCAGCAAATAAGTAAAGGAGAAAGTTTGACTTAGTTTTCAGATATCTGTATAATTAAGACCAGGATAACTCAACAGCTAGGAACTCTTAGGAGACTGCTTTTCTCAGTCTTAAACTAGGACTGACAGCTGACTTATTGGGAAAATAAAGGGAGAAATGTTAAAGGATAAAAACATCCATGTGCAAATTATTCAACTACTTGGTCTATAGAAGCATTTACTGTATTTGTCAAGTAAGATTTATTTCTATTTCATATTACCTTAATATTTTTCCAAGAAACTTTTACGTATATATTTGTAAAATATGTTGAACCAAGTATACTATAAATATTTAATTCATTTTAAAGGATGACTATCTAGTAAATTCATATATAAGTAATGCGTTACAAAATAAATTACACTTTTCATATTTCAGGACACTGTGCTTTAAAGTAAACAAATGCTAAAACATTAAAGCACTCAGTTTTTTTTTATTAGTTGTCAGAAAAATTTACACCTGTAAGAATTAAGAGTTTTATGATTTGCATAGTCGGAATTCAATAAGCATGTTTAAGTGATTTTTAAAAAGTGGTGGTTAAGCAAATATTCAAGTTTTACATAGAATTCAACAGAATCTTCACATCTGAACATACAGCTTTAAAATAATTTACAGATATATTTTTATCAATATATGCTATTTTATTTCCTTAGGATTCTCTTTTATGAAAGAGAATTTTTATTTCCTTAGGATTTTACTTTATTTTTATTTCCTTAGGAAATAAAATTTTATTTTTTATTTTATTTCCTTAGGGTTTTATTTCCTTAGGATTCTCAAATTTTATTTCCTTAGGATTCTCTTTTATGAAAGAAATGAACGTATGAAGAGTTGTTTGTGCTTTTTATTAATTTAATTGGAGACAAAGACAATGGTATTTTGATGAACTTGTTTCCGTAATGTGGATAACAATAACATCTTTGCATGCATAAATTTTTTTGAAAAATAGTCAAACAGGCTCACCAACACCTTTTAAGATTAAAATTAAATTTAGCTGTCAAATAAAATAAAATTTAAATTGCTTAGAAAACTGGATTTATGGCAGACTAACAAGCAGGTCATATGTGAATTTCATATACTGTTTCTTGAAGTTGTAAATTGAAGAAAACTTATTCAAACTGCTTGAGGGAAATACGTTACTCTGTTTATGTTAAAAGCTGTGAGCAAGACAACTTAATGGAAATTGGGTGCATTGCTATATTGCTTCAAGCTCCTTTAGTTATAGAGCTGAAGAGATAATTATAAGTTCTAATAAGAATATCCATGTGACAAAAGAAAACTGTAACTTTTTAAAAGAAGTTCAGACATATTTAGGGAATAAAGGGAAATAGAAGACAAAAGCAAGGAAGATATGTCTTCCTGGATTCTTTTTTTCTTTTTTGTTCCTGGGAAGGTTTTTGCCACATTTTTAAAAAAATTTTATTTATTTTTTATACAGCAGGTTCTTATTAGTTATCTATTTTATACATATTAGTGTATACATGTCAATCCCAATCTCCCAATTCATCCCACCACCACCACCCACCCCCGCCACTTCCCCCCTTGCTGTCCATATGTTTGTTCTCTACATCTGTGTCTCTATTTCTGCCCTGCAAACTGGTTCATCTGTACCATTTTTCTAGGTTCCACACATATGCGTTAATATACGATATTTGTTTTTCTCTTTCTGACTTACTTCACTCTGTATGACAGTCTCTAGATGCATCCATGTCTCTACAAATGACCCAATTTCATTCCCTTTTATGGCTGAGTAATATTCCATTGTATATATGTACCACATCTTCTTTATTCATTCATCTGTCAATGGGCATTTAGGTTGCTTCCATGACCTGGCTATTGTAAATAATGCTGCAATGAACATTGGGGTGCATGTGTCGTTTTGAATTATGGTTTTCTCTGGATATATGCCCAGTAGTGGGATTGCTGGGTCATATGGTAATTCTATTTTTAGTTTTTTAAGGAACCTCCATACTTTTCTCCATAGTGGCTGCGTCAATTTACATTCCCACCAACAGTGCAAGAGGGTTCCCTTTTCTCCACACCCTCTCCAGCATTTGTTGTTTGTAGATTTTCTGATGATGCCCATTCTAACTGGTGTGAGATGATACCTCATTGTAGTTTTGATTTGCATTTCTCTAATAATTAGTGATGTTGAGCAGCTTTTCATGTGCTTCTTGGACATCTGTATGTCTTCTTGGGAGAAATGTCTATTTAGGTCTTCAGCCCATTTTTGGATTGGGTTGTTTGTTTTTCTAATATTGACCTGCATGAGCTGTTTATATATTTTGGAGATTAATCCTTTGTCCGTTGATTCGTTTGCAAATATTTTCTCCCATCCTGAGGGTTGTCTTTTCATCTTGTTTGTAGTTTCCTTTCCTTTGCAAAAGCTTTTAAGTTTCCTTAGGTCTCATTTGTTTATTTTTGTTTTTATTTCTGTTACTCTAGGAGGCGGATCAGAAAAGATCTTGCTGTGATTTATGTCAGAGTGTTCTTCCTATGTTTTCCTCTCTTTCTGGATTCTTAAAAAAAATGTGACTATTTACCTTATAATTTACAAAAGTGTAGGATCTAATCAAATGTTTCATATGAGATACTGACATGTTTAAGTCACTAAAATTGTTTTCATTGCCAAAAGAATTAACCAATTAATTAGCACTTCTATGTCATCTCCTCTATGGATATAATAATGATCCACATGACAGGAGCTGGCCTTACTGATGAATAGCAATTCTCCTGCTAGGGACAAAGGGAGGAGGAGCACTGGCCAGGGGTGATAACCTGAAGAAAGAACACTGATAGATGACCCAGGACGGGAGTATAAGAGATGCCTCAGGAAGGAACCTAAAACTAGAGCCCAGTCAGGTCCTCTTGACTGGCTTAGATATAGATAGCTGCTGTCTCCAGAACTGATCATCTCCTACTCAGTGGAAGTAAATGAGGAGAAACGAAAATTGTTTTACTTATGACGTTTCTTTTAAAAAAACATAAATTGCTACTCGATAATAATGTTAATGGGTAACATTAAAATTTAGAGTCTTGCATATTTAATGCTTTAGGATTTAATCATAGCCATAGCAAGTCTGGTACAGAAAGAGCATCTCTGATAAATGAGAATGATTTGGACACTGCAGTCAAAGTGAGTCATGCAAGAGAGTATTGCTAATGCCCAAGATAATTAGGTCCTGGCAGAGAACAATGGAGCAGCTTATAAAAGCAAGAAAACAAAACAACAACAATAAAACAAAACTCTACAAAAGTCAAAAAATCTTTAGATACAGAAGCTATTTGTGCAACTAACCATGTTATCCCCAAGGCCTATCTAGACGAATCATGTGTTCTAAGAGAAGGGAGGTTTAATAAGAGAAAGAAGAACTGCACATGGAGCTTGTACAGCCAAAAACTTCAGTGCTCTTTAACCCTGGCCACTTGAATGAAACTTAATGGGTGCATTTTCGTTAATCCATAATTTATCTTAGAGCAATTATTTCCTTAGAGTGGCTTGATATGTCAAGTATTATTATTTATGTTATTTTCCAAGTGACTTTTAGTTCAATTCAATTTCTTCTCATCCTTTCTACTAAAAGAAATTCTGAGTGCATTCCTTTTCAAGAATATAATCATCTGGATTTCTATGCTTATCTCTCTACCACACTTTCTCCATGTTTACATGGAGTCAGTTCTTTAAGATTTCATTTAAAGATTTTGTTTTTTCTCAGTCTTGACATTCATCTGCCTTTCTGTATCATGGGTTCTCATGGTGGCTGATACTACATTAACATGCCATTCTCAGATTTTCAATGTGCTCAACTTAATTTTCAACTTAAAGACACATCAAACTTACTATGAAGCTACTGCTTTCAAAATAGATCTTTTACAATACGCTTTGCTTTTTAAATATAAATAACTTTTAAAAAGGAAGGATTTTGCTTAATTAAAGCTTTTAATAAACTTATAGGTGATTTATTAGATCCTGTTAACCCCAAGCTTGGAGAAAATGCAGAAACGCCTCTTAGTTTTAGGCTGGTATAACCTGCTTTTCTCTTTCTGTTCTATTTCCTACTGTATCACCTATGTGTTAGTCACCTGTACACAAAGAGAGAGCTTTCCAGAATCTTAAAACTGTATAATTTTGGTAAATAACTGGAATACATATTCTCTGTTTGGCACTTTAGATTCCATAAGAATGGCAACTATTTTTTCATGTTTCTACAAGATCGTCTTTTGACACTGAAAAACTGTTTGATGACAAAAGAGAAACTGTATACTTTGTAAGCCAGAGAAGACTATCCAGATGGTAAATGACGCTGAGTGTTTTACCAGCAGACTGTCTTTCTCTGACTGGAGGCCAACAAAATGTACTTTGAGAATTCTAAGCATTAAGCAGGGAAGAAGGGCTAGGAAGACAGACTGCCATTGACTAAGTACAAGAGGACTCTTCACCCGGAAAAGCTCATTGCTAAAGGACTTTTTGATTGTACTCTCATAAACCTTAAATATAGCTTTAAACATTGGAAATGTACTGAACACAAGTTAAGATCAATAGATTAAAAATGAATTACATAAAAAAATCTTAAAAAGCATTTAGAAAAAGTTATTCTATTACAGATATGGATTAGGTTGCAGGTGACAATGCAGAAATTTCCCAACGTTGTTTCAGTTCTATGTTTTTGTCATCAATCACTTTAGTTTCCAGTCTGCATTTAAAAGAAAACTAATAGAAGATAATTTCATTTTCATGATACTATAGGAACAGTTTTCTGTCACTTACTAGCTGAGTAAACTTTTCAAACTATTGAAACTTATCAGAGTACCTTAATTTCTTTGAATCAATTTCCTAGTATGTAAAGGTGAGGGTTAGAATGGCGCCTAGGACATAGCTGATCCTTAAGAAATGCTATTTCCTTTTCCTCTTTATTTCTCTCCATGCCACACTCTTTTAACTGAAGCTTTGTGATACTTTAAAAATCTAGTAGCACTATTGTGAACAGGGCTCCCTCAATGCTCTTTTTTCCCATTGCTTTCTTCTGTGCTGTACTAGCAAGTTAATTTTTTAAGTTTGTCTAGTTCTAGGGGCGAAAACAATTCAAACAAGCAAACGTTTACTAGTTTGATATTTTGTGATACTAAAAACTTAACATACTTATATTAAAATCATATCTTCATTTGTTCAAGTTTGTTCAAACAAGTTTTACTTGTTTGTCTTTCTGTAGCGTTTGCCAATTTCTTACTTGGATAAAATTTCTCCTCTAACAGTTTCCTCAAGAATGCCTCTTGAATACCATATTCTCTAGGTTCTTATGTATTTAAAACTATTTTCCTACATCCTTGGTACTTTAAGAACAACTTAGCTTACTGTAAAATCCTTGGCTCTTAATTTATTTACTTTTAATGTATGACTGAGAAGTTGAGGAAAATCCAGTGTTCTTGCCTTTGTAACATAGTCTATTTCTTTCTTTATTGTTTAAAGTCTAATAATTTTATTAGCCTATGTCTCATAGTTTACCATTCCGGGATATTTTTTCTGGGTACATAGTGACCTTTTCAATACTTAAATTGAGTCATTTATCCCTAGAAAGTTTTTGTGGACTCAAGTTTTAAATACTACATCTGTTCCATCATTTTTGCTTTTTCAAGGACTCAAATTATATGTACAATGAACCATCTTTCCTGTTATCTACATCAATTTCTTTGTCTGAATCTTTTAATCTTTTTATTTATTTCATTTTGTTCTCAGACATATTTTCATGTGTTCTTTCAGATTCTTATTATATCTTCTGTCAAATCTATTTTGTTTTGGCACCTTATAATTTAATCTTCCTTTCTAAGATTACTTTTTCTCTTTCTTCCATTTCTTTCCTGAGTTATACTAACTCCCATTTCACATTTTCCTATTTTTTCCACTTATGTTATGAAGAGATACTTTTTCAACTACTTTTTCATATCTGTAAGTACCTGATTAAAAATATTTCATTCTATTCAAGTGTTGTGTCATAGTTTCCTTCTGCTTGTTGTTTGGTGAAGAGAATTTTCAACAGTTAAAATATTTTGATCCTACCTCTTCTTTTATCCATTTTCTACTTTCTTTTATTATTAAATGCCTCAGTACAGCTTTATGTAGAGACTGGTAAGGTGTTTTTGTTGCTGTAGCAGACACTGTTTATGCTCTGCTCAGATACCTGAGGATCTGTTTTGCTGATTGGGTGTTTCATCCCCTAGGTGCTATGGCTATTGCTGCTAATGGCTCACATTTTCAAATCTCTCCAGAGGATTGCTCTTGGACAACTGGAGATGCATCACGTGGATATGCCCAGCAATTAGAGTTTATCCCATGACAACCCTACAATGACTGATCTGTTCAGACCTACAGAAACCCAGCTTTCTTGCCTTAAGTGCAATAAAGTCTATGGTTCAATTTATGCTCCAGAATTCCTGCAGAATAGGATAAATCTGTATGTCACCTCAAACTACAGCCTTCCTGAGCATCTTCCCCTTCTCTACGATGCTTCCTTCCTGTCTTCTTCCATTTCCCTAATATTTTTTTCCTCCCTGTTATCCCAAGACCACTCATTTAATATCTAACTTGCATGGGGATTCCCATTTTGGTCATTTCTTCCAGAGCACCCAACCTAATACAGTCATTTACCTGCTTTTTAATGTTGCAGTTCGTTTTATTCAAGGGCACCTTTTAGGAGGGGTTGGTATGTCTTTTGATTTTGTGATTTAATTTTCTTTCTTCAGGACTCATAATTTCTACTTTTTTTTTTTACCTTTTTTCTATATCCAAGGGGTACTTGACCCAAGTCATGTCCCCTTTATCCAAGCAACTTGTCACCTCTTTCTTGTGCACTTTCAAAGTTTTGCCTTTGGATTCTCCAGAAGCTGGTCCTTTGACCCATCAGGTATCAATTCTGTTCTTAGTATCTCCCAACTCATTGTAAGACTTTCTCTTTCAGAGACCGATTTGTCTATTATATCTTTAGTGTTTTTTCTTTCATGAAATCTCCATTTGACTGAATTCTCATTGTGGACTCTCAAGTTGGTTTTGTTGGATTTGGTTATATTTTTCCTTAACTATCTGTGATATTAAGTTATTCAGTGTTCACTGTCTGCTAGTTTTGTGTATACCTGTATTTTAGGTGGATTTACTAGCTCTTCTTGCTTAACTTTTGTGTTCTTTTTTTCTTTTTGAAGCATATATGAAAAAGTTTAGATTTATTCCTTATTTAATTTCTTTATTCATGAAAACCAGTTTCAATAAATAAGACCTCAGATCCAAGAAATTGAGTACCATCAGGTCATAGAGAAACTAACAATGAGTCTCAGTAATTTTCTAACCAAGAATGCAAAAATAATTGACATTCTTTAGACTTTGTCTCTACTGCATCTATAAATTAAAGACACATATAAGGAAACCATGAGACTCTAGCAATTTGAAATGAAGTACACGTGTCCTGTTTTATGCATAGAAGAGCAACCAAGGTTTTCTCCAACTCAAACAATTTGCTTGGAACTAACTTCCTGGAAAAATCCTGCTTTGCCTAGTTGTAGAAGAGTTGTTTATCTTGCTAATTTATTGGAGTAACTATTTTAAGTCTCTTGTCTAAATTATGCATATCTATATTCAATTGTAAAATAAATCAGATGATTATAACAAATTCACAGTTTCTCTGGCACTATTTATTTTGTTCAAATGAAATTAGATACCAATTTAAAGTAAATCAGACTATTTTCACATGTTTAATATTCAAGACATATCATTTAATACATAACATAATTTTTAGAGCTAATGGGAAATTTTTGAATTTGTTTATAGTTTCATCATTTTCTACTTTTTCATTGATTTGTGTCATTGAGATTGTGTCTTTGTGATAAGAAGCAATAAAAGAAAAAACTCTTAATTGAAAATCACTTAATCACTTAATTGAAATATTGAAAATATTTTAAAAATACTGCAATTCTACAGAATGAGTCTACAGGTTTTTTAAAATAATCTACACAGTTTTGTCATTAATCTTCAGTAATATAATTTGTAGTATTTTAATATCCTGATAAACCTCTTTTCATAAAGTATAAACTGCTCATTCACTTCTAAATCTCCAGGTCCTATAAGAGTACCTGAAACAGAATATGAACTTAAAAGTATTTATTTAATTATGGAATGGTGCATATTCAGTTTCTAAACCACATGTCACCTATACTTGGACTGCCCTTGGCATTTCTTCTCTTGACGCGGTTAACTTCTCACTCTTGGGTTTTCACTTTAGGCAGCAGCTTCTCAAGGATGCCATCTATGATGCCCTGACCAGCACGACTCATTCTGGCTCTCCATGCACCCTGAAACTCTCATCAATATTTATTCACAATTGCAATTTTACATTTTTACAAATATTTATTAATGTACGTCTTTCTGTGTTAGTGACCTAGGGCTGCCAGTGGCTTTGAAACCGAGCAGGACCTAGTGGGGCTCCTGGGCACGGAAGCCTTTTGAACAGCTGCTAATCAGGGAAGGGAGGGGATGTAGAGACAAGGGAGGAGCAGCCAAGTAGTGCAGCCTCGGGGCAGGGTCCCGGTTCCTCCTCAAGCGATGCACATAACAATATGTTTAAGCTCTTCTGCAGAACTAAAACCCCCAGCGAATGAAAGATGGAACTATTTGATGAAGCATTCTTCAGAGAAGATCAGGAGACCACATGAGGCCAGATTAAAGGAGTGCAGGCCCTGCACACACTTTAATCCTATCAGCAACCCCACCCTTGAACCATTGCTATCAAACTCCTCACCTAACTCCCTTGGGTTGGGACACACAGTTTCGAGGACAAGAGCCCACTGTGTCCCTCTTTGCCTGGGAAAGCAATAAAGCAATTCTTTTCTACTTCACCCAAAACTCTGTCTCTGAGATTCGATTTGGCACTGGTGCACTGAAGCTGAGCTTTCGGCATCAGCTTCAAACAACCAAAATTTATCCTCACAGTTCAGGAGGCTGGAAGTCCAAAAATCTAGGTGTCAGCTAGGTTGTTTCTTTGTGGGAGCTTTATAGGAAAATCTTTCTGAATCAGTTCAGGGTGCTATAATAATACCGTAGTCTGAGTGGTTTAAATAAAAAACATTTATTTCTCACAGTTCTGGAGTCTGGAAAGCCCAAAATCAAGGTGCCAGCAGATCCATTTCTGATGAGAGCCCTCTTCCTGGTTTGCAGATGACTGTTTTCTCATCGTATCCTCACATGGCAGAGAGAGCTCTGGTCTCTTTCTCTTCTTATAAATACACTAATCCCATCATTTGGGTCTTACTCTGTTGACCTCATCTAAATACAGTTACTTCTCTAAGACCTTACCTCCTAATACCATCTCACTGTGGGTTAGGCTTTCAACATGAATTTGGGGGTACACAAACGTGCAGCCCATAACATTTCACTGTGACCCGCCCCCCCAAATTTATATCCTTCTCAGATGCAGAATGCATTCATTTCATCTTAATAGCATACAGTCTTAATTCATTCTAGCATTAACTCTAAAGTCTAAAGTCCAAAGCCTTACCTAAATATTATCTAAAGCATATATGGGTGCAACATGAGATGTGATTCATCCTGAGACAAAATTTCTCTCCAGTTGTGAACCTATGAAACCAAACAATTTATGCGCTTCCGAAACACAGTGGTGGGACAGGCACAGGATAGACATTCTCTTTCCAGAAGGGAGAAATCAGAGAGAAGGAGGGAGTAAAGAGATCCAAGAGAGTGGAAAACCATGAGTGGAAAAGCATGGTAAATCCCATGAGATTCTAAGTCTCAAGAAGCCAAGGCTCTTTGGCTTGATGCTCTGCCCTCCAGGCCCACTGGGTTGGTAATGTCAGCCCCACACTTTGACTGACCACTGCCCGTGCTACCAGCCTCTGCCAGGCCCCAGCCATGCTGCTGCAGCCCGGGTGTGAGCACACGCCCACAGCTTCTGTTGCAGGTCATCTTCCCTGGTGAAACCTAGGCAATGGCCTTGAGGATTTCTGAATCACTTTCAGGGGCATTTTACTCTTTTCTTGAAGAAAACTGTAAGTTTACAGCTGAATAGCTTCACTGACAGTTCATGGGGAATCTGACAGCCTTCCATTATTCTGTCTCATCTCCTTCCTCTTCTGTTCAAACTGGCAGTTTTCCTGCTGGAGTGGCTGATTAAGTCTATGGGTCACAGTCATACTAATCTCCTTATCAAATGTTTCCTCCTTATCCAATGTTTGCTCTTTAGAGCATTCTTTTTCATGTTTTGCAATATGTACAGACTGAGAATTTTCCAAACTTTTAAGTTCTAGTTCCTTTTGCTTAACAATTTTTTTCTCCAATTCATCTGTCTCTTTTTGCATTTTTACCATAAGTGGTCAGAAGGAACCAAGCCACTCCCTCAACATTTTGCTGAGAAATCTCCTCAGCCAAGTAACCAAATTCATCAAGCCCCTTCATGACACAACCAAGCCAAAGAGCTGGAGAAGAAATGATTTATTACCTGTGGCAAATAAGGAAAACACCAGGGATCTTTCCCAAAGCAGTGCCTCCCCAACAGCAAAATTGGGAAAATTTTAAGCTAAGGTGATGTGCATATTCATGAAGGGGCTTGGGTGGTCCAAGCTTTAGTTGTTTGAAGTCATGAGGGTCAGAAAAGATCAACATCATCATTCCTTAGGTTCCAGTTGATCTGGTGACTGAGCATTTCAGGCTAATCTTTACTATTGGAGCAGAACTGGGTGTCTTTACAACTGATATTTTATCTTTGCTATATTGTAACAGTCATTAGTTTCTGCATTCTTTTGTTTCCCTTAAGATGGTGAATTACTGAGACCTGTTCAAGGGCAAGAATTGTGGCCAGGCTTAGATCACAATATGACTTAGGCCAGAGGCCACGCCTGGTTCTCTTTCTCTGGGGAACCCCTTCCCTATTTGGTTACAATGTTAATTTCTGCCTGAGATCTTGTCACAATGGCCATTATTGTCAATATTTCTACCAACATTCTATTCATGATTATTTTTGTATTCTTTGAGAAGATAGAGGCTTTCTCTCCAGCTCTATATTCTTTTCTTTGTGAGTTCTCACCTGAATCACTGTTAAAAGTCCCTTCACAGTAATCTCAGCATTTTTTAGCATATACCTTAAGCTCTTGAATCCTCTACCCATTACCCAGTTTCAAAGCTGCTTCCACTTTTTTGTGTATTTGATACAGAACACCTTACTTCTCAGTACCGATTTCTGTCTTAGTCAGTTTGGACTGCTATAACAGAACACCATAAACTGGGTGTATTAAACAACAACCATTTATTTCCCACTGTTCTGGACACTGTGAAGTCCAAGTTCAAGGGGCCAGCAAATTCTGTGTCTTGTGATATACCACAATCATAAGATTATTTTTTTTAGGATAGACAAGGGAATATCATATAAAATCTATCTTCTCTGCCTCATTTCAGGAAAAAGTTTCTTAAATGTGAATTAGTTAAACCAATTATTCCGATATGAGCTAAAACCCTTTGTGAGCTTTTTAATATCAGATTCATCTTCAGATCACACACAAAATAATCTTTCAGCCAAGGCATTCATATGAGTAATTTCTGGATATTCCTATAATGCAACTGAAATAAAATATCAATTATGGGGGGCTTCCCTGGTGGCACAGTGGTTGAGAATCTGCCTGCCAATGCAGGGGACACGGGTTCGAGCCCTGGTCTGGGAGGATCCCACATAACGCGGAGCAACTAGGCCCGTGAGCCACAATTACTGAGCCTGCGCGTCTGGAGCCTGTGCTCCGCAACAAGAGAGGCCGCGACAGTGAGAGGCCCGCGCACTGCGATGAAGAGTGGCTCCCACTTGCCGCAACTAGAGAAAGCCCTCGCACAGAAACGAAGACCCAACACAGCCATAAATAAATAAATTAATTAATTTTAAAAAATATATCAATTATGAATTATTTGGGGGAAGAGGGAGGAGACTGGCTCTCAAGGGCACAAGGAGCCTTTCTGGAGTGATAAAAAGGTTTGGATTGTGACTGTGGGGTGGTTACATAACTCTATATACTTTTTAAAAACATCAAAGTGTACACCTAAAACTAGTGAATTTTATTTCATAAATTATACATTAATAAGCTAATTTTTAAAGTGGCTTGTTATTTTTTGCTGATGACCCAAGGACATATTTAATTTGCCTAATCTCTGATCTTGACTCATATAATAGCACGAGAGCTGGTCTGATAATTTATGTTTGCTCTGTATATATGCCTGCTCTTGATTAGAGTAAGCAGTTAGTCTTTCAATAACACCTGTCATTTGCTGAGTAAGTACAGTGCAAACACACTAAAGCACCGTCTGTGAGATACACCATTGGTAAGAAACAGTGCACCTGGACTCCAATAACTATTTGACTTTTGGACAGCCTTCTTATGCTGAAAAGTCCAATCCTAAAAAAATGTCCTTCGGCTGGTAATGAAGGATCTTAGTCCTAAATATATTTTTAAAGAAACTGGTGTCTCTTAAAATTACTCATAATATTGAAATATCTCTATAAAAATTTTAATTTATTTCTTATTTTTACATAAGAGTGATAGTGTCTTAACTCAGTGGGGAGCATAAGAGAAACACCAATAAAATAGCGTGAAAAAGTGGTTGTCTATAATTTATATAATTTTTTCTTCTATCACTCAGTTAATCTTATTAACCTAGAGAATATTGGACATGTTGAATTCATCAGAATCTCCAGAGGGGCAACATATGAAATTGTACATGATTAACTCCAATTATTTTTCAATAAACTAATATAATAGGACATCTGCCATAGCATCATTGATGGTGATCTGACAATCAGCTTGAATAATGGTAAGCTGTTGTTATAAACTGAATGTTTGTGTCCCCCTAAAATTCATATGATGAAATCCTAACACCCAATATGATGGTATTAGGAGGTGAGGCCTTTGGGAGGTAATTAGGCCATGAGGGTGGAGCCTTCATGAATGGGATTGGTGTTCTGATAAGATGAGAAAGGAAAATGATGACCTCTCCCTTCATCATGTGAGAATACAATAAGACAGCCCTCTGAAACTCATAATGTCTCACCAGACATTAGATCTGCTGCCATTTTGATCTTGGACTTGTCATTCTCCAGAACTGTGAAAAATAATTTTCCATTGTTTAAGCCGTTCAGGCATGGTATGACTAAGACAGTTGCACAAAGGACTTCCCCTTCACTAGGACATTAAGAAGATGTGTAAGCCCTCAGTCTTGGTGCTACTTTATATTCACAGTGCTTTGGTAATTTTCATAAATATTAGATTTTTGTGCCAAAAGCATGGGTGTATCCAATTGACTTTTCAAGATTAATTTAAAAGAAAGCATGTTTACTTCGATTCATAAACTCTTCTTCAAATGTGATCTACAATACAAGGTTTATTTCCTGCCTATAATTGTTTTGGTTCAATGACTAAATTCTACTTAAATTGAATCTGTGAATACTGATATCTCCAAATACACCTTGGGAAGTCTGAAACAACTTTCTGTAGATAGTTTATTCTAGTAAGACTGTCCTTATAAAAAGTGATTTCTAGTGATACAAAGCAAATCTTTCCAAAGAGTTCATTAGATTTGAACACAGATAGAAGATTCTGGACTAAAAACTTGTATTGCAATGCTATTGCATCATTTCTAGCCTGTCAAATGTTTTAACAAACAATTATTCAAAGAGAGGCCATAACATAATAGACTCCAGCAATAGCCATGCAATAGTCCAGGCAATTTTATATTTACTATTCTCATGATTGTCACAGTCTTGGCATATAAGACTAGAACCTTAGTGTTGGTTGTCAGAAATTCTATGCAAATTTCTAGAGGGGGAAAACATCTGCTGTTTTAAATGGCTCTAATATTGTATAGTTGATTGAAAGTTAATTAAGTTTTGAGAATAAGGCCAATGTAGTCTTATTGCATAATGCATTTTCTTGAGCCAATCAAAGTCAAGTTCTTTTGGTCCTGAATTCTATTGAAAGTTCTATTAATTACAAAGCAGTGCATCGTGTGATATAGAACAATCCTGATGTGTGGTAGTGAAGACAAAGTTCTGGTATGTAGAGATTTGTACTTAACTTCCTTCAAATTACAAAGAAGAGACATGGGTTTTGGTTACCTCTGTTGATGATATTCTATTATAAAACATACAGAAGTTAAAAAACAGAAGAGACTTAGCAGATTCAACAAGTGTAACATCTCTCATAGATATCCATATGAAATGGGAATTCCAGTGACTCAGCAGCAACACCTATGAGCCTGTCATGCACGCATGATGTACCATCCTTACTCTACTGACACTTCTTTGCTTGTGAATCAGCCTGTCTCTGGCTCTTTTTTCTCTGACTCTTCTTCTCCTGCCCTTTCAGTAGCTTCTGCTTCTCTGCTACCAAAATTTACCTCTCTGTGACCTGGGAAGTCACAGGACACTTTCACAGAAGACATCAGCAAAGCTCCACAAAGACAAGTATCCTTAGTCTGTTTGGGCTGCTATTAAAAAAATACCACTCTTAAACAGAAACTAATTTCTCACATTTCTGGAGGCTGGGAAGTCCAAGATCAAGGCATTAGCATGGTCGCCTCTGGTGAGAGTCCTCTTCCTTGTTCATAGCTGGGGCCTGCTCCCTGTGTCCTCACACGTGGAAGGGGCTAGTGAGCTCTCTCGAGTCTCTTTTATAAGGGCACTCATTTCATTCATAAGGGCTCCACTCTCATGATCTAAGCATCTCCCAAATGTCACACCTTCCAACACCATCATTTTGGGGGTTAAGATTTCAACATATGAATTTTTGGGGGGACACAAACATTTAAACCATAGCAGCAATTTATTCCCAGTATATAGCACTTATAGGCGACTGACAGATTGGGAGAGAAATATTTTCAATAAATAAAAATATTATGGAATAATATTTAAAATAGACAACAACAAAAAAAAATGACAGAAAAGCCAGTATAAAAGGGGAAAGAGGATATAAAAGCCAGGAGTTTTAGAAGGAGAAATGCACATGGCTAGCCTTACTAGTAATTAGAGAAAGTAAAACTAAAATAACTAGATAGGACTCCTCACCCATTAGATTGACAAAAAGATAATATTTTTTAAAAGCTTGATAATACCAACTATTGGTGAGAAAGTAGGATAATAGGAATTCACATGCACTGCTGGCAAGAGTATAATATACTGAAGGCACTTTATAATGAAATCTCACAGTAGTTAAAGAAATTGCCTATATGTAAATTCCATCATTCACCAAGCCAACTCCTGGCTATGGGTACCAGAGGCAATTCTGACCAAGTCTACTAGGGAGTTCATGTGAGTCTATCCATCATTATGACATTTCAGTAGTTGAGATTTAAAGCCATCTAGGTATCTGTCAATAGGCAAGTGGATGAATAAAATTTGGTAGATGAATAACATTGAGTAGATGCAGGGGAAACTATTCGAAACAATCAAATATAAAGCAAAACCGATTAAACAATTTCTCTTCCTTATTATTATTTTCCCAAAATTGAAGCTTAAAATATTGCTTGGCCCTTAAAATATTATTTAATGTCATAAAGGACAAGCATATTGAAATAAAAATTTTTTTTAAAACAACCTTTATTCCCTTTTAGTGGCACAAATGCCCTCTAATATTCTGAACTTCAAATCTAGATTCACCAAAAAAAAAATGCAACTGTGTAACATATGCCATTGCTATGAAATATACTTTTTGTCTGAGTCTAAAAATTATTTCATAGGCACTCAACCTATTTTGATGACTAATCTGTTGTATCAAATACACACTTAGAGCACATATTCATTTATTTTAGTCTTATTTTTCTAAAAAATGATGGAATTTGGTTTTGTAATAATTTACCTGAAATACAAAATATTGTAAGTGGCTTTTCTCAAATGCATTTATGTTACCCACTGGACCCAAAGCCCCAAGTCAGGAATCCCTTGGACCATGTAGGCTCAATAATCATGAGGCTGTATATAGCTGTGAAATGTATGCAAACAAGGTGGCCAATTTCACACTTGCACAGCTCCATTGTAAAGAAGCATTTGCCCACATTTGTTTAATAGTTCATCCTTCAGTCATACTAGTCAGAGGAAGTTATTCGATATATAGAAAGTGATATACCATAGATTATTCCAAAGTAGTTCTGTATGGCAAAATTGTAAAGTAGAAAACAATAGGTCTCTTCTTTCTACATTTGTCTTCCCTTCCCACATTCTGATGCCTCTAACACCATCCGATTCACTTGCCCTGTGGCATCTTTGACCCATCTCACTTTTTTAAAAAAATATTTCTAATATTAGGTCTGAGTAGGCCGTGGGAAAAGGTAGAATAGAAAGGCTTGAAACTCATAAATTAGTTTATTTCTACTTAGGTACAGATCATAAGGCATAGGACTGATGTAGGTTATGGGAGGAATTCAAGATATGGTGGTGGATGGGCCTAACTAGTTTGATAACAGCTGACAGGTGGTCACTGAGTGGATGATTACCCTCTGGAAAGTCCAGCAAAGAAGGGGTATGTCCCATGAGTTGAAGGACAATGGATTAACAAATCTATGGATTGCAAATCCAGGAGTAGGCCATGTACAGAGGGTCAGGTCAGCAAGATAGCAGTCAACTTTCAAAAGGTCTGAGAAACAGGGTCTAAGTCATAAGGCTAGAGATCAGTGGAGAATTCTAGCCCTGAGAAACTGAGGAACTAAGGAAACATGGCAATCTTAGAATAGGACTGACCAAAGCAAGACACGATAACAATTTATTGGGCATATATTTCAGGCAAGAATTCAGAAATATCAGGACTGAGTGCCATCACTGAAAACCAATTTTTTAATTAGGTAAACATAAAATGTATGATGTCTAGAATACATACTGTTGCTACAGAGTATAATTCATCATTGAATGTATAAACTCTGCTGTACAAAAATGACAGAGACAAATGCCACTAGATCTGCTTAAGTACTTGGTATTAGTAATTATAAATGAGTCAAAAGAAGGAATAATTTATGAAGTTAACTATATGGTAAAACACTTGAAGTATTGATTGAAATTTTCCTTTCCATACTAAACCAAGGGCATGATTATTTCCGAAGTGCTGATTATCTTGAATTTACAGCTCAGGGTCAAGGGGGCCAGTTATGTGGACTACCAATCAGTCAGAGCTTCAAAACTAATAACTGATAAGATGTTACAGGAAAATGACTTCCAGATATATTTGCATTTTAATAAGAGAAATATTCAGTACTCTAGGAAATTAATCTTTAAAGTTAGAACTATCAGGAAGTGATGAAGATATTTATGGGCAGAAACTCAATATGCATGTAGCATAGATAACCATCTTATTCTCCTAAGTGTAAATTTAAGTTCATTACATACCTTAATATATGAATAAAAACAAACAGAATTAGAGCTTTCCCTTATATTCAGCCTTTTTATCACAAACACACAGAAAGTTTAATACCAACTCTTCATTCAAATTTGAACTAGAGTCTAGCACAAATACCATGTCTCAGTTGGTTTTCTGACTTCTGTCATATTTCAACTAAGTTGCTTCCTCAATTTTGTACCCAGAATTTTTAGTAATATTCCTATATTATCCTGTTTTAAGATTATACTTAGAGCTTGTATCCCCAGCCAGAAAATGATCTTTTTGAGTATAAAACTTTATGCAATTTTTCTCTACTTTCTTAATAAATGGTACACTAATATTGGGTTCTCCAAAGGAAACAAAAAAACTGTTTTATGGGGTTTGCCAACTTCTGAGGTATAGATATTCCCATCACGTCACATTTGGAGTGACCACCCTGGCTTCAACTGAACGTAGAGTTGGGAAGGTTGGCTCTTGGAGAGCCCATAAGATCTGGCTCCAGCACTCTACTCTTTACTGAAATAATACGTATTGAGTCCTTATCATGTGCTAAACATCATGCCTTGCACATATAACCTAGTCAATAAGTATCCATGCTGCATATATATTCAGCCCGATTTAGTTTACTAATAAATTTAAATCCCAAGAAAAAATACACTTCAGAAAAAGTCTGAGTAAGCAGAATTTTAAGAAAAGAATCAGAGGCAGTATTATGGCTACCTACAAAATCTCCACACTTCAACTGCCTGAATATTAGTTCAGATGTTTAAGAGCTATGTGATCTTGGTCAAAGGATTTGTAATGAGGGTAATTACAGCTTTTCTACCACATGGTTGCTGTGTGGACTGAATGCGTTTATATATTTGAACTACCTAGCTTAGTACCTAACATGTAGTAAGCAATCCATATATGTTAACTAATTTATTTTACTTTAATATTATAATTAGAGGGACATCCAGGAGTCATACATAGTAGAGATCCCTTGTTCTAATTATAAGAAGGTTGGAATCATTGGTTAAGTAGGAATGGGATTTCAAAGGAAGTTCCTTTCTAAGTGATGGGGAAATATATATTTTAGAAAAGTGTTTAATCAGAATCATAAAAGCTTTATTTAAAGTAGAATGTAGATTCTACTGCTACATCAAAGATAACAAATGATAGAAAGATTTACAATAAAAAAAAGTTTCTTTCTTTCTTATCTAGTAGCTTGAGTTTACGCAATCCAGGACTGATATAATGGGGTCCCAAGTGCATTCTATTTTCTGCCATTCTTCAAATATTGCCCTGTCTACATGGTCTAAGGTGGCTCACTACCAAGATCATAACAGAGGAGCTTCAAGAAGGCAAGTAAAAACCAAAACCTGGGCAGAATGAAGAGCGTGCATAAATTAGCTCCACTCACATCTCATTCGTGAGCACATATTTATATGGGCACATCTAGGGCACAAAATTGTCTAGACACATGGGTGTTAATCTAGCGTAGTCGTGTTCAGCTAAAATGTAAGACTTCTATTACTAGGAAAAGAAGAGGAAAATGGATATGAGCAGTAGATGTCTTTGCCAGATGTGCTAATGATCAGTGATGCCTTCCTTTTGCTTGTGGGAATATGGGTCAGGTGCAGGGTCCTTGAAAGGTGAAAGAGTATTCGATCTTCTGCAGATGATCCAGATGGGCAATAATAGCCTAATTCCTTTCATTTTACTTTCCAAATGCCCTTCAGAACCATGGTAGTCCCTAATTATACTATTTTAGATACTGTAATCATTTTGCCTTGGTTGCTATTCTAACTTTAAATGCAATTTATACATCTTGGGTTGATAATGTAGCTAAATCTGTTCAGGTGAAGTGGCAGCTCTCACTCCTTAGAAAGCAATGAACCTTATCATAGGCATAATCCAGCTGGTTCAGGCATGTTAGCTATTAGCAGATGTTCCTTTTGGCTGAAAGATTGACAGCTCTTCTTGATTCTCCTCATCCTGTTGTTTGTTTTTGTTTTTTTTTTTTAAAACAATGCTTAAAGATCATCATCTCCAGGGAGACATCACAAATAAGGGAACGAGAGTCACAGAAATGCATGAGTAAAATACACATATTTTTTCAGTTATGATATGAGAGGAATATTTTACATGTTTCAGAATATATGGCTGAGGGACAAGATTTCATGGTACCTGAATTTAAGATGTTTAAAGCACAAGCAGCTTGCCTCAGAATCAGTGTCATAATTTTGAGCTTGCTTTGAAAGAAGAGAAGAAAAATAAATCTTAATTGGTAATTTATTCCCTTTTTGTTTGGCTTTGTTCTTAAAGTTTCTTAAACTTGTTTTTTAACCCAAGCTCTGTCAAAGAATGTCTTTAAGAATAAGTATCTCCTCTTATTAATAAGTTATATCCTTAAATGTGGGGACTTGTTTACAATTAACCAATTATTTCAGAAGCAGGCTGTTAGCCATGTGGATTACATAATGAATAAAAAATAATTGTTTTGAAATTTTAAAAAACTCAGATAACTTTTTCTTAATAATTCTTCAAATCTTACTACTTTTCATAAACTCTAGGGTTAATGATCTTAACGTTACCCATTTTGAGACTGTAGCTAAACTGAATACAGAAGACAAGCTAAATCAGAACACACCTCCTGCTACCAATCCTTTTGTATGTAGTACCAAAGCTTGGACAGATATAAAAAAAAAGAGCATGTGCTTTAGAATCAGAGATTTGGAGTTTGACTCCTGACCCTACTCTTTGTAGTTATGTGAACTTGGATGATGGGCTTGTCTTTCTGTGTCCTCGTCTCACCCTTGATTTCCATGCACCTCCCCTTGATTCCTTCAGACAGACTCACCTAGGAGGCTGGTTTCTGTTTGAGTTCAGTCAATGGTAGGGACCTTCAGAAGCTGGGGCAGATCATGCCCTCTGGGAACTGAAACTCTGAGTACCTGTTTGTGAAAAAGAATACAAAATTAGGTAGGAAAGTGAATATTTATTTAGATTGAGGAAAGGAATCACAACAATTATACATTTTAAGAATGCATAGGACACATTCTTAAAGAAATGTTCCAATACCACAAATATCATAAAATCCAGGGAAAAAAAAAGCCTATTTTTATATTAACTATCTCTTCAGTGGTTTTCCCTTACATTATTTTTCCTGCATGCTTTTCATATGACAGAGATTTTAATAGTAACATTCTCTGTAGAGAGAATAGAAAGATAATTCTGCATTTGTTCTTGTACAGTTGAACAAAATTTGATTTTTTTTTTTTTACTACATATAAAGTTTAAAAAAGTTTCTTTTAACCTTACAGATCCTTTTCACTAATATGTAAATATTTAGAATTGCTGTCAAATATGGAAAACAATATCAGGTTTCTTTTCATGTATTAAGTATAAGATTTGGAATATTTTTCCAAAGACAGATTTCAATATTTTAAATTTGTTGTTCCTTTTAAACCTGCTGTTCCTTCTTTACCTACATACTTCCTGTCCCAGGTGTCTTAGACATATTTCTACATAATACTGCCTCTGATCCTGCACCTCCCTGTTTTGAAAACCGATGAATTGACGTAGGGGTAGTAGGAGGATATCTGGAAGCCATTCCTACAGTTGCAAGACTAGAAATGACTTAACTATACCAAAAAGGGACTATAAACCATAAAAATATATTCCATGAAAAACACCCTGAAATTATCACTAACTCAATTTCCACTCAACAAGGTTCCCAAAATGCCAGTGACTTCTCCAACACACCCATCAAGAGGGTAAGGGAAATTAGAGAGGAAAAAGAATTCTTAATGAGTAGTGATCGAAAAAAAATTACTCTTTCAAATTTTACAGAAAGTGTGACTTCTAAATATATTTGTAGGTTCCCTCCCAAGGTCATGGAAGGGACTTATGCCCGAGAGTGACCTGAGACATAAGCTTTATGAATAGTTCAAAGCACCTGCATCTCCAGGCAAGAGATGTGTAAATGGGAGAGGAAAAGTTTTGGGACATTTCTTCCCTGCTTCCTCTCTGCTCCAATGGGTGGCTTCTGGCAGTGGCTGTGTCCTTCTCTCACCATCACTCTTATTGGATGGTCCCTCTCTCACATCTCCAGTTCTCTCTGGAGAGAGAGGTCGGGTATTTATTACTCAGTCTGCAGGTTGGCAGTGACTGTGGTTCTCCAGGTGAGGACCCGGTGCCTATAGGACAGCCTTTCTCCTGCTGTCACTCCAGTAACAACTTTCTTCTCATGCCCATTCAGACCTAAGTGTGATGATGACTTCCTGCTTTTGCCAATTTCTGGATACTTCAATATCTCTTCTTGATTCTGCTCACCCCTCTGTAAGGAGTCCCTTCGTTATGATGTCTTAAATCATCAGAGTTAGGTTCTACTTCCAACAGCATCCTGGCCAAGACAGACAAGGGACTGTAATCTGTAATCGTCTTAAGCATCAGTTGCTTTATCTGTAAAATGGACAAAGTAAGATCTATTTCATAGATGTGTTATGATGATGATGTGAAACAATGCATGCAAAAAGATGCCTTTTCAGAAAAAAATGAGACTATTCAAGCACATAGAGACAGAGAACCTCAGTCACCCACTATGATTTAATGTCAGCTATATAATACTCCCTACTCCGCTTTAAAAAACCACAATACTATTATGACGGTATTACTGCAACAATACTTTTATAAAATAAAACACTCATGAATTCTTAGAAAAAGAAAATTAAACCAAAATCATGCAAAGTAGAAGCCCCATTTTTTTATTATTTGATTCAGTACTTACACCATAAATAAATATAATCATAATAAAAATGATGGAGAAGAAAATGACTTTTTGAAGAAAACCAACACATTCATGGAAAGTGTGTGCACTGGTAACAAATATGGACTGAACTTATCCTGTTGAGGACCAGTAACAAACAGCTGGCAAACCAGCACCGCCCCATAGCCCACACATCAAATAGCATTGTACTGCAACATTTTATCCTGCATGGAGTATTTCATTCTGGTTGAGTGTATCTGTAAGGATCAATTTCTGTGCACATCAGCTAACTCCCTTTCTCCCTTTCTGTATCTTTCTGTCTTTACTTATTCTATTTTTGCTCTTGGTTAGTTACTTTGCAGTAAAACTCTCCTGGCAAATTCTCCCAAGCCTGTATTTCTCCTACGGAGTTATTTACCAGAAATAGTTTATGCTTTTATCAAATGCCAGCTACTAAGAGCAGAGTCTGTGCTTTATCAATATACAAATCACCTGATGATAAATCAAGAAGACTTCCAATATGCACAACAGAGTCTGCTCTCAGCACAATCCCTATAATATACTATTTTATCTTTGGGCATTAGAACAAGAATTCCTGGCATATTGTTGCATGCTTGCAAAAATCACATGCCCTAGCTTCTGACTCAGGTCTCTAATTCAGAATTAAGTCTGAGCACTTACAATCATCTTCCCTGTCCAAAGCTAGTTCTGACTATTCTTCATGTGATATAATAAGGAAGAAAGTCAACGTCCAGTGTGTGTGTTTTCCTTCTAAACATCTTCCTGGGAAAATGGAGAACTAGGGCTCACTGGTAGGTTTTAGCCTCTTAAAGATCAAGGTACTTATTTTTAATGAAAAAGTTTAGGTAGGAAAAAGAAAAAGGAAAGATTGTTGAAGGGAAAAGAGAAGTTTTATTTGAATGCATACAAGGAGTGTTGCCATGGGAACCCCGTTCCAAGTGTGAAAAAGAACATTCGTCCCGCCTGTTATTGAGAAGTCCATCATGTGCTGGCAGCTGCAGAAAACCTGCTCTGATTAGTGCAAAATTTTAATTTTCCAAAGGAATTGGGTATGGATGAATGGTTTCAATAGTGATAAGTCCTCCTCCTAAAAGCTATAGTCATTATCTAAAACTCTGGTCTTGATGACAGGATTATCTGTTATCGTCTCTACTTAGTGTCATTTTCTAAATGCTTCCTATAACTACTGTAGAGGCAAGAACATGTTTGAGGACACAGAATCCTTTATAATCCTTTTATCCATTGTTATTTGTCTTTGGCCAACTAAACTTCATATATATCATATCATACATATCATTCATATCAAATTCTTCTAACTCTAGTAGAATTTACAGAGACTAGTATGAAAGTTCTGCTTTATATGACAAACGTCATGAATTTCACTGTCTGAAATCCACATAAGTAACAGAAAGTGGACAGTTACATAGTCTTAAAATTTTCATTAGTCCACAACTGCAAAGTATCTTATGTTTTGGGGAAAAACTATTAGTGCTCAATCAAGTTTTGTTAATAGAATTATGTTCGAATAATTGCTTCTTCATAGGCAGCAAACATAATTCTCCATTTGAATACAGTTTAGCACAGTTGAGAATGGGGACTGTGGAGATAGTTGCCTGGGTTTAATCCTTGCTCTCCCATTTACTAGCAGTATATGACCTTGGCAAGTCACTTAACCTCTGGTTGTCCCACTTTCTTTATCTTTAGAGTAGAGATTAAGATGAGAGTGATAATTTACAAGGTTGTCGAGGAGATCAAAAGTTTTAATACAGGGATTGGCAGATATTTTCTGTAAAGGACCATATAGCAGATATTTTAGCCTTCATGGGCAATAAGGTCTCTAAGACAACTACCAGTCAACTCTGTCACTGCCCTGTGAGAGCAGCAATAGACAATATGAAAATTAATGGACGTAGCTGTGAGCCAATAAAACTTTATTTACAGAAACAAGCAGTGGGGCTTGATTTGGCCCATGAGATATGCCAACCTCTGAATTTATACATAAAGTGCTGACAATAGTGTTTAATTCAGAATAAGTGCTAAATAAGTGTTAACTATATGGGTTACACTGTGGATTTTTGTTGTTGAGTTGAGTTTAAAATGAATAGAGCACTTTAAAATTATCAGTATATCTTCAATATCAGTAATTCAACTGAGTCATAATTAATTCAGAAAAAAATTTCAAGGCATGCAAATGACTCAGAGTTTTTAATCTTTCTGTGCAATACAAGTTAACTCCAGTAAGGAGATATATTACTGTGGATATACTTTTAATGTAGTAAGAGTGAACAGCACAATCTGCTTATTATAAAACAGAAGAAATGCATAATTAAAATGGTATGAGTAGAATAAGTTGCTCTGTAAAGTTTTCTAAAGTACATTTGCATAAAAAGAAAAATTTTAAAGAGCAAGATTAAGGTGGGAAACAATGGAAACATCAGCTGAATTGAGATAGAATTAAGATTTTGAAAAAAAATATTAGCTATGAGAGAAAAGTGTCATCAAACTATAATCACAGTTGATTACACAAAATAAGCTTTTAATATTGCTGATAATTCTACTTGTGCTGCCTTTCATAATCAAAATATGGAAACCACTTGAAACTGTAAAACCATGAAGTGGCAGGTGGTGAAATTTCAAATGCCTATTTCAATAACATTAGTAATATTTTAGTTGTAAAACTTCCACATTTAAAGGGCGAGGCTGCCGTATGTTCCCTCTAGGAAGTAGAGTTATGGACTGCTCCTTAACTAGGTAATATCCAAGCTGCAGTTTACCAAAATGGTCATGAAATAACTGTCCATTTCTCAAATCACTCAATCCCAAACCAGCTCAATCCTCTAAGTTTCACTTGCAAATTTATCTGTCAAATGAATAAATTGTTTAACAAGAACAAGAATTTAAAAAGGAAAAAGGATTAACACTATCATGTATTACTTTTCCTAGGACAAAATGTATTGACCAATAAACACCCCAAAAGAAACATCTGTATTGGAAGATTAAGATTTCTTTTCATCTGGAACAATTGTTTTTCTGAATAATTTGATTACAAAGTCCCTGGAAACCTATAATCAAATTGATTTAACTAATCATGGAAATGTACAAAATTTTTGTTGACTGTAAATTTTATGTTTAACTCCTCCCATGAACATGCATTGTCCAAAGATTTGAAGTCCAGCGTTTTATAAATTGTTTTTTAAGTTGTATTTTACACATTTTCAGTGATGCTCAGTTACAATGATCATCATGTTACTCTAGATGAATAAATTTAGAGCTGCCTTTGAATACCTGACGTGAAAATATTATACGTCAGTTTTTGAGTTCTCAAAGTAACTGCTAGTTCTAAAAGAAATATTCCATGTTATTTAATTATTTGAGTTCTATGAAGTATAATTGTCTGATAACCAAAAGGCATGGACCTCGAAAAGCATACATATATTCATCAGCATGAATTTATATCCTGTTTAACCTGAGACAGACTCTGTTTATGCCAGTGTCACTGATAGCTCTCCCTTTGACTATCAAAAGTGGCCTAGTTTGGAAAATAATGTACGTAGATGCTCTAACTTTCAGTTATTTATTTCTAAATACTGTCAACAAACATTATAGTACCCACAGTGTGCCGAGCACTCTTCTGGGCCCTGTGTGTGTTTTGCTTTAATAAATTTATAAATAAATCTGTATTAATTATTGAAGAGCCCACAGAGGCTTCTACTTTCCCCAGGGTATTAAAGCAACTATTACAAGCTATTACTGCTCATAAGTAACTGCCTGGGCTTCTGACACTGATGGGTGGACTTCATCGGCAAGCTAAGCAGTCTTGACTGAAATTAGAAAATTAAACAGAAATAATTGTCACACTTGGCTGGCATACAGCCCTGGCATTAATGTAACATCAAGGTCTAGAACAAAATTAAAGATTCCCAGACTTTTACGTAGCTGTGAGGTTTGAGCTACCAGGCATTACATATTACTAAGGGGTCCCAAACAGGAATAAAGGTAAAGTTGCACTTCTAACACAGAGGCAAATGAAATTAAATTCAACTTTACTAACCAAGACATGATGATGATGGGCAAAGTTGGAAGGGGTATTTGAAATTGTCTTATATGGAAATTGAAGTAAGCAGATTAGAAATAATCCAATAAACATTACCTAGCACAATGCCTTGTTCATTATTGATTTGCAGATGAATTTCCATATCGATCTTGGTATGTTATGTCCATCCTCACACATTACTTAACTTGATCCTTACAAAAGTCTTCATATATTGACTTTTTAATGGCAAGAAACTTTAGAGGGCAGGCAAGCATACAAAATGTAATCTAAAATACATTTATTTGTTCATCATCTTCCACATTCAGATGTTCAGAATTAAACCTAGCCACGCAGTAATGGTGCTGCACCTGTATCTCCTCTTCCTTCTTCAGAGATTTTCTTTTTCCTACCTTCCATGATGGGATCTCACCTCTTCTATGTCCTATAGTTCTTGGGCTTGGCTAGATGTCCATATGGATGAAGCCATGATCTTTTTATATCTTAACCACAGAAACAGCATCCCACAACTTCTGCATTTTATTTGGTAGAAGGCAGTCAATAAGTCCAACTCACAGTCGAGGTGAGGGAATTATATAAAGGTGTGATGCCCGGAAGAAAGGGTCATTGGATACTATGTGAGAGGCTGTCTACTGCTTTCCCATCCCAGAGAAGCAAAGGATTCCAGGTTCATTTCATCCATTTCAGAAGGTACAGCACCAGACTGAGAAGAGGAGGAAGGTGGGGCAAATGGCATGGGATGGAAGTTTAAAATTCTCTAAGAAAAGAGCCTGCCTCATCTGATGGTGGGACAAATGGCAATTCTGCAACTGCTTTTGTTTTGGTACAATGCCCACCTCTCTTAGACTGAACAGAGAGAAAGAGAGCCCTTTCTTTTAAGAGGCTATCAAAGCTTTGTCATGACTCTTAGTCTGGAGTTACCAGGCATTCGAGGGTTGTGAGATCCAAGCAGAAATTATCTACGAATGGTCATACAGTCTGTTTCCAAAAGAGCTTTTGAGCCTAAATTTATACTGCTGCACTATAAACCAGGTGACTCAATCTGTTCTTAACTTAAAGCATCCAGGCTTCAGCTAATTTGAAAACAGTCTTATCATCAAAGGAGCTATTAAAGGTGGGGCAAGACTTCCCAGTGGGAGATTTTCCTGGGACCACTACCGGTATTCTTTTTTTTTTTTTTTTAACCAGTATTCTTATTCTTAACTTCAGCAACCTGTATTTGCTGTCGGTTTAGAAGCCTGGTTTCACGCCATAAAGAATTTACAAGTTGCCCCAGTCCTTTTCCCAAGTCCCAGCTGGGAATTCTCACTGCCAATTCTGGGTTCTAGAAAATCATTAATATCTTCAGCTATTCAGGCCCAGGTTAAGGTTAATAAGGCAAGTTTGGTCAAAGGAAGAAAGAAAGGGAAAGGGAAGACAAGAAGGAGAAAAGAAACTTTAAAAAGAAGGAAAAGGAAAAGCCAACATCTCCACTAACAATATCACAGACTGTCTTTTTTAAACCAAAAGGATGTCATAAAACTGTCTTTTTAAATAAAACATTTACCCAAACGGTATATGACCCAGTTATAGCTATATCCACAACATGATACCTGTGCATGAAAATGTCCTTCTTCTACTTTTTCATGTAGCAAAATCCTGCCTTTGAGGCCAAAGTCAAATACCATCTGCTGGAAGGAATCTTCACTAATAACATCCTCTGTCCCCAAACTTAGTAGAACCTAACATTCCATATTCTGTCAAAGCTAGTCCCGAAGAGTTCCTCCACTGATGTCCTTGACTCTCTCTATTCACCTTCTGTTCTTTGCTCCCCGCTTCTTCTAGGAATTAATAATAACTTTTCAGAATAACAATATTTGAGAATGCATGACATAGTAGGCAATATGTTGAATACTCATATTATTTTATTTAAAATCGTATGATTCAGTTAACATTGATTCATTTAGCCCTTTCTTTTCCGAGAAGGAAAGAAGCTTGGAGAGGGTAAGGAACTTGTGGAAGTCACAGAGCTAGGAGGTTGTGAGCCTGGATTCAATGTCAACCAGTCAGAGTCAAATGGATAATGAGCATAGGCGAAGTCAGTGCGTCCGTATTCACTGAGGACACTGAGCCATTCTGTCTCCTTCCCCAGATGCTGAGTAGTATGAACTGAGGTTTCAAGCATGCATGCATAAAAATGGACTGAAATATAAATATTGCTTGTTTCCTTAACAAACAATTGCAAAGCTATGCAGTGACATCTAGTTTGCAAGGGTGGCACCTGGGTCTTATGCATCCAAGTGTCTCTAGCACTTAATGGAGTGCCTGGCATATTGTAGGAACTCAGAATTTGTTGATTACACTAATAAAAATAGTTTCTGTAAACAAACAAATACATTTAAAAATTAGAATAGTACTATATATAAGCTTTTTTTTTAACTTGGCAATACATGTTGAGCCTTTTTACCATGTCTTCATACATGGTTTTTGTTAGCAACATAAGATTTCCTATAAAGATGTACTATATTTAATTTACTTCTATTATCATATGGTGTTATATTTAGGTTGTATACATAGTTTTGTTAGTAAAATATCAAAGTTATATCTTTCCATATATATGTTTCTCTTAGCTCTGTGTTTAAATGCACTATTAGAGGTAAAAATACAGATGAAAAGATATAGACAGTTTTACAACTTATATTACTTCCAGTTTGCCTTTCAGAAAAGATTTTTACCAATTTAAATTCCTTTCAATAGTTAACCCATTTTTGAGCATAAAATTAATGATTTCTTTTAGAATACACTGGTCAGTCATGCCAGTCATTGTTGATAAAAGGATGAAATAGACACAATCCCTGCTTTTAAAACCAGGTGTACCAGACAGCTGTCAACGATATTCTCTGCAGTAAGTAAGACAATGAGGGACAGATTTTTGATGAGTGTGCTGTGCAGGGTGGGAAGGGAAGTGGGAGGGGGATTTGTAGGTAGAAAGTGGTACATTCATCTTGAATAAATGGAATCTCAATTGCCTCTGAATGCAAATGTAATCACTTAGTGGGCAATTGAGACTGTAGTTCATGAAGTTAGGTCTGTGCTTGAGATATAAATTTGGAAGTTAAAGATTCATGACATACATTTCTATTCATTCAACCAATTCATTCTGATTTTCAAATTCCTTAATTATAAATAACACTCCTAAATGGATATATGTGTTTGTGTTTATTCTTCACCTCTAAGTAATTTGTGTTTTTCTTCTTTTTTTCATGATTATAGTTCAAGGAAAATAATTATAGTGCACGGGTAATACTAAATAGTTTTTCGAGTTATGTGTTGTTTTCTATCTATACTTTACTTATGCTTTTAATTTTCATCTACTATTTTCTTTCTCAAGTTGCTTTTATATATTTTGTATTTTCTCATGTCTTATTTTGACTCCTTAGTCTATTTATACTTATTATCAATTATATCTAAAAATAATGCTGTCACTTTTGCTTGTGTGACCATATGCTTGATATTTTCTTGTTCATTCATTCATTATTTAAAGTTCTACAATACTCTGTTTTAGGTATACCTCATATAAAGCATTAAATTAGATTTTATTTGTTAACGCATTTTGACATTTTAGTGCATTCGAGTGGTTTTTCCTAAATTAATGTTTTCAGGCTTACTTCTGTCATCTTCTATTATGCTTACATATGCCAACATGTTTTAATTTGTGAACTGTCTTATTCCATTAGATCTACATATTGTTGTGAAAATGGACATGATGAGGCTCAAGAATGCAAGACCTTCTACTGATTAGCTCTTCCATTTTAATCTCTAGTCACTCTGCCCTTGTAACTATTTAGAATCAACAATCTGATTTTGTTTTCTCTACCATGCTCTTTCTTGTCTCTCTCTCTCTATTCTTTTGGTACATTTTACCTAGGAAAAAAGATCCCCTCACTCTGCTCCCTACTGACATTGGCTTGACTAATGTTTATTTTTTAAACGTTTTTTCAATTCCATTTACTTCAATCTCAGTTCCCCAAAACATCCTCACACAGGGCTCTACACTCTGACAGTGTTCCCTCGTACTCTGTGCTTATTTATATCCTGCTTTATAATTAATTGCTTATGTTGATTTCCCTCACTGAACTGTGATGTCCTTGAGTGGTAGAATGGATATTAGTTATGTTGGTCTTTTTAGCAACTGGAAATTATTTGGCATTTAATAAAAACATGATAAATATGCATTAGTATTGATTGAATAGATTAATAGACCGTTATATCAATATGATTACTGGTTATCTTTAAGATTTCCAAAGTATTTTTCAAAGTATGTTTCTGTGAAAATTAACAAGGATCCTTTGTAACATCCCTTTGGTATATTAGGCAACTTGCATTGGATGTAAACACATGCTCGGAATTAATTGCCTATAATTTCTAGCCACGTGTTCACTTATTGTAACTTTAGTTTTCTTTTCTTGATATTCTCAGTTGCATCATTACATACTTTTTCCAAGAAGGTTACATAGGTGTGAGCTGTATCATATCTTTTTGTTCTTGAAGTGGCCTTTGCACATGAAATACAATCTGGATAAATATAAAATCCTTGAGCCAAACTTTTTTTTTTCCTTTACAATTATGCAGTAGCTGCTTCATCATCTTCTAACATCTAGAATTACAGAGAAATTTTATGTCATGTTGATGTTTATCTTGAAGATAGTTTTTTTTTTTTAATTAAAAAATATTTATAGGAGATCCATAGGTATATTGTATTATTAAATGAGTTTAGAGCAAGAAAACCCTATCTGAGTATTGGTATTTAAGTTCAAAATATTTTTCTAGAAAACTTAGCATCATTTTTTTTTCTGAGTTGTTGTGGCTCTATCTTTAAGTGCATATCTGTTCTTCTTAGGTGAGATTGCCATTTTTTATTCTCCTGTTTTACAGCTATCATCCTCGTACTTTCTATCTACCACTTTTCTGACTTTTGGGTCCCTCAATTCTTGTTTGTTGTCACTGGGGCCCAAAGCAGGCCACCCCAAAATATACCTCCATGGTGTATTATTTTGAATGAAAGTTACTTAAGAAATGGCCAATGCAAGCAGAACACTTTGATCCTCTCTGTCTCCCTAAAAGCAGGAAATAAATCTTCCATGTGAAAGGTACCTTCCCTGCATCTGGAGGTAGAAGGACACACTTATCGCCAGAGATAGGAATTCAGGCTGAGAAGCCTGTATAAACAAACCTGGTTAGTTCTTTAAATTATTATCCCAAGCCTAAACTTTGTTTAGATTTTCACTAATTAAGCATGCAAAGCCTAAGTTTCTTTATACCCTCAATTCCTCACAAATTTATTGTTCTTTTGTCAAAAAAGTATAAAAGCTTCCTGCTTTGGCCACTTTTCGGTCCTACTGCTATGAGACCTTCATGCACACAAATTAAAATGTGTTCTTTTTCTCCTGTTAATCTGTCTTGTGTCAGTTTTATTAGTAGTCCAGCCACAAGAACTTAAGAGAGGTAGGGGGGAAAGTTCCTCCTCCCCGACATTGTCTACATCACATTTGACAAAGTATGTCTTGCTTCCCCTGCTCTGCATTTTTTTTGAGGATCTTTATTTAGATTCTGTGATTTTATTGTCATTTTAATTCATATTTATCTTGGACAGCATCCTTGTAATTTAAGATCATTGTCTATTCTTTTCACTTTGTTCTTTCTATTGTCTTCTTGGGTCATGTTGAGGATAATTCCAATTAGCACTTCAGGTTACATCCTTTTAGTCAACATACAGTCACATGGTAACTTCTAGTTTAAAGGGAGCTAGAAAATGTTGGGTTTTTTTTTTTTGGTGGGCAAATATGCATCCAGATAAAAATTTGGGTTTATAATACTGTAGAAGAACAGATATTAGGGGAAAACTAGCAGTCTTTGTCATATCTTTCAAATTCAGGGAGAAACTACATTTGTAATACAGAAAAGTTTATAAATCCAACCAGAAGTTGGAAAGGAGGAAATGAATAGGCAAATAGGGGGTTTAAAAATCACGAGCATGGTAGTAAAAACTAAGTCCTCATACATCGGTAGCATGTATCAGATGGAGTCTGCTAAAAAGCTGATGCCTACGTAAGATTAGACACAAAAGAGACTTACTTATGAAATGCCCGTGAAGGGTCAGGAGGTTTTCACAATCTGAAGACTAACCCATGTAAAAGGAGAAAGAGAATGAAGGATTGGGTTGGAAGAGAGAAAGACTGAAGCATACTTCTGAGAAAGTCTTGGTCAGGCCCTTGGTGACACCCCAAGCAAAATTTGTCCATTGGAGGAGTCCTGTGTGGCTGAGGGATGGCCCAGCCATAATACACAGTGCCATGTGCAGTCACTGGCTGGCAAGAGTCCAGGGGAAAGGTGACCTTGCGGTGAATCCTATGGTGCGGCCCTTGGGAGCTATCAGTAACTGTGCTCCCCACAGCAACTTCTCTTCCAGTAAGTCTGCCTAGCAACTGCCATGACTGCCACACATACAATCAACATAAACAGAATTAAATAATCTATTTAAAGACAGAGGTTATAAATATTGTTACATGAATCTACTTATATATTCATATATACTATTGAAATAGGTAAACTTAATAAATGACACTAAATTATTTATATAAAAGGGTTTAAAATATGCCAGGCAAACACTCACTAAGATAATTTAATAAAACTATCATATATCACATAATCAGCATAAATGTGGGTAAAAAGGGTACATAGCAATAAAAGGAGATATCCAGAAATAGTATTTATAAATACATATTTTATAAGAGTCTTGCAAAAAAGCCTCAAAATACATGAAGCATGAAGTGAAAGAATCAAAAATGAAATAAAAAATACCACGTAATGAGAGGTTTTAATACATTTCTATCAGAAATGGATATATCATGCAGCAAACACCAGCAAAACTGTGACGTGTGTGTGTGGGTCTATGTCTATGTATTCATGTATACATATATAAATACATGCATACCTTACCAACACATAGAGACTATATATAATGTTCAAGTATAAATGAATTCTTTAAAATCTAGGTTAAAAGTCAATAAATTTCAAATAATTTCATCATACATATGAGTTCTCTGACTACAATGCAATTAAATAAACCACTAGCCATAAAAACATATTTTAAATTATATTTACTATAAACATGGAATACACGTAACCATTTTTATTTCTGTGGAAAAGTGCACTTCAAAATGACACTAGGGGATTTGAAGAAATAACTATAAGAAATGCAAAATATCTTGAAGTGAAATATAATGAAAGTACTACCTATCAAAATTTGTTGAGTGCAGACAAATCAGTAAACAGAAATAAATTTATGACCTCAAAAACATTTAAAAAGCAAGTGGATAATATGTTAAAATGAAAAAATATAGAAATATTGAAGCAAATTACACCTAGCACAAATTGAAGAATGTATATAAAGATGAGTAGATAAAAATAAAATTAAAAACAAGAAAACCATAAGGAATTCACAAAACATAAGATAGGATTTTTTTCTTTTGGTCTCATTAGGTTTTGAGTTCATGAAGAGTTTTATAAAATGATGTAACTCTGAAATACAGGTCATTTCTTTCAATTTTTAAGAAATAATTTTGATTCCACTCACTTGTAATGAAGCTAAAGGAATTGAGAATAATCATATGATCATGGAATTGTTTAGTTAGTACATGTTGTGTTATATCATTTCATGATATTATTCTTTGTTAGTTTCTATTAGAGATTATCTGCAAAATTTTCATAATTTGATGGATTTTTGTACTTGTGTTTATTTTTTTCTGTTAAACGTCCAAAACTGTGTATCATCTGAATGCCTTGTTAAGTATTTAATAACATGGTTATTAGCTTTTTTTAAATAAATTTATTTATTTTATTTATTTATTTTTGGCTGCATTGGGTCTTTGTTGCTGCGCACAAGCTTTCTCTAGTTGCGGCGAGTGGGGGCTAGTCTTTGTTGCGGTGCGCAGGTTTCTCATTGCAGTGGCTTCTCTTGTTATGGAGCACAGGCTCTAGGCGTGCGGGCCTCAGTAGTTGTAGCACGTGGGCTCAGTAGTTGTGGCTCGCGGGCTCTAGAGCACAGGTTCAGTAGTTGTGGTGCACGGGCTTAGGTGCTCTGTGGCATGTGGGATCTTTCCAGACCAGGGCTCGAACCTGTGTCCCCTGCATTGGCAGGCAGATTCTTAACCACTGCACCACCAGGGAAGCCCGATTATTAGCTTTTTGATTTAGAAGATTTACTCTATGGAAGATTTGTCAGGAGCCAATTATCTTCACAAACAGGAACAAACTGCAGATATCTAGAAGCTGGATTGTTTGGGTCTTTTGGGATAATCATTTTTTACTTTACTAAATAGCCCAATTATCTCCAAAGTAGTTTTACAATTTTATACTTCCATTTAGAAGGATTTTATACGAAATTTCTTCAAAAACTATTAAATTTCAAGTATGGATTGATATTTTGCTGAATAGGAATCATAAAGGAAAAATTTTCTTTGGCTTAGGTGTCTTATAACTCTACAATCTGCATATAGATGTCTAAATTCTGCTTCAGTTGAGAGCTCGCCTCTGAAATTATCTCAGAGGTTCTAGACTTATACCAGAGTGTTCATGCAGATAAGAATAGTAATATTTATTTAGGGTTTCTATTCTTTATGTAAAGCAAAATTTTAGTATTTCATGTATTGTATATATCAGGATAGGTTACATAGCACCATACTAAGAAACATCTCCAAAATCTTAGTGGCTTATCACAAGAATGATTGATTTATCTATCACTCATGCTACATATCCTTTGCAGATCAATAGAGACTGAGACTCTTTTCACTATGTCAGGGACCCAAGATAAATAAGCAGCCACTATTTCAAATATCATCATGTTCCTATGCTGAAAAGAAAAGTTTAAATGCTCAGAGCTTAACAGATAGAACTAGTTGAATGACGCACATCGTCATAAGATGGCCAAGAAATTGTTCAACATTGTGACTAGAAGGGGAAAGAACCAGAAATATTTGGTTAAGAGTTCTTCTTGTTATTGGATATTTAATTCATTCCCCTTCTTATGGAACTGCATTGAAAGTTTAGCTCCTCTGAGAAATAAACACTTGCTTCTATATGAAGTCTGGATGCAGCGTGTCATGATTTGAAAACATAGTGACTTAGAAGACTATGAATCTTCCTTTTATGCATCCAATATACAAAATCTGTTAGTAATCTATTGCTGTGTGACAAATCACCCAAAAACTTAAAACACCATTTATCATTTCACTATGAGTTTCTGTGTCAGGAATCTCGGCATGAGTTAACTAGGTTCTCTGGCTCAAGGTCTTATAAATCTGCAAGGTCTCAACCAAGACCATAGTTATCAAGATTTCACTGGGGGTAGGATCAACTTCCATATTTACTCAGTGAATGTTGGAAGGATTTTTTCCTTTTGGGTCATTGGACTGAGGGTCTTGTTTTCTTCCAAGCTGTTGGCTGGACCTCCATTGGTTCCTTACCATGTAGACATCTCCATGGGTAGTTACAAACATGGCATTTGACTTCAACAAAGCTTGCAAGTGAGAGGGCATAAGAGAGTACAAGCAAGATGGAAGTCTCACTCTTTTATAATCTAATGTTGGAAGTGATACCCAAACACTTTTTCCATCTCCTATTTGTTAGAAGCAAGTCATCAGGCCCAGGTCACACTGAAGGGGAGAGGAATTCATAAGGACATAAATGTCCAGTAGGGCAAAGATCATTGAGAACTAGTTCAAAATCACCTACCACAGTTGTAGAAGGACAGGATAACTTCAAGTGACACTATTTAGAAGGATAAAAATGGTGACATAGAAGTTTTTTGTTCATAGAAATTTTTAAAAACTGGCTGCGCAGATATTGTGAAGACTTCCTACCCTTGGGTTGTGATTTTTTCCTTAATTAGAACCCTGATATTATTTCTGGGATGTGCTTCTCAATCCTTTATTTTCCTATATGGAACTAGGAAAAATTCTATTTCTCATATGAGTCTTCCTTCTCCATTACCATACCTGAAGTGTTGTAGAAGGCACTATTTCTTGGGGTAAGCAACTTTCTGTACCCTCTTTCTGTGCCTAGAAAGTTGGGAATCCAAGAACTACTTTATGTCTTGAACAAATAATTTTTTTAGCCCAAGTTCATGATTTCTTTTACAGTACCGTTTTGTAAAAAACTGAATAGGAGGGCTTCCCTGGTGGCGCAGTGGTTGAGAATCTGCCTGCCAATGCAGGGAACACGGGTTCAAGCCCTGGTCTGGGAAGATCCCACATGCCGCGGAGCAACTAGGCCCGTGCACCACAACTACTGAGCCTGCGCGTCTGGAGCTTGTGCCTGGCAACAAGAGAGGCCGCGGCAGTGAAAGGCCCACGCACCGCGATGAAGAGTGGCCCCCACTCACCGCAGCTAGAGAAAGCCCTCGCACAGAAACAAAGACCCAACACAGCCAAAAATAAATAAATTAAATAAATAAATTTACAAAATCACTTGCTTAAAAAAAAACAAAAAACAAACAAAAAAACCTGAATAGGAGACATATATCTTATTTTAATTCTTGTGCCAGAGCCACAATGAAGTATTTTCAACTTAATTGCAGATACTTTGAGTCTCTCATCATCCTTTCCCCCAGCCATTTTGTCTAACTAAAAGGATATTGATGGAGGGCTTTAATTGATTTATAGGTTTTAAAAATGGGTGAACTAGTCGTACCTTGATTTGATTCCTGCAGAATGGATGATATATAACTGGTCTCTGCTGTTCAAAGGAATTCTCAGTTTACTGCTACAAAGGGAAGATAAGAAGAGTTGCCTATCTTGCTCTGTGACCATGGCAAGTCCTCACATTTCTGTACTCTCTATTCTCTTTAGTCTCTGTTTAAAATTGTGCTTATTTCTTTCCTGTAATACCTTGTCAAATATAGCCAACAGCAACTAAAATATGCTAGTAACTTTCTGTTTTTCAATTTCTTCCCCTAAACCTATGTTTTCATTAGGGACATTGTCTACTTTCCATGTTACTGCAGGAGCCAATTTTTAAGAAGTTTTGCACTGCATAAGAGAAATCCCCATCCTTCTAGCATCTTCACTATCCACTAACAAGTCCTAAGCCGATGCCACACGTTTAGGGTTTTTTAACGGAATCATCCACTTCTAGCTATCAACATCTGTATCAGTCATGATAGGAGAGGTTTACATGGTGATAAAAAGAAGAAAAAAATCTCAGGTGCTTAACTCACCAAAAGTTTGTTACTCATCTATTCTACAAGTTCATTATGAGTTTTCAGGGGGTCCCAATTGTTATCATCACTCAAGGACACAGAACAAGAGAACAGCAAACATTTTAAATGTTGTCAGTTGCTACAGCAAAGGGAAAGATAGCTCTGTTGGGTCTGTACAATCAGTTACGTGTTTTGTTACCTAGAGGTAACACATGCCACTTCAAAAGTTAAATAACCCTACACAATCACAGGGAGACCAAGGAGACTGTGAAAGTCAGTCTTATCATGTTCCCAAACAGGAGAGAACCAGAAATAGTTGGTAAACATCTCTGATAACTACCAAACATATATTACCTAATTTAATTCTCATACAACCTGAGGTAGGTTTTAGTTTCACTATTTTAAAGATGAAGAAGCTAAGCAGAAAAAGGTTAAGTAACCTACTCAATATCACACAGGCAGTAAGTAATGGAGCAAGGACCACAACCCAGCCAGTACCACTATAGCTTCCTTAAGCATTACTCTATGTATGGTACCTAACAAGGGTAAGAGAAAGATGGAGAGATGGTGCCTGAAATTCTATATGTTTAAAAATAAAGTAGTAATTATTCTACACGTGCACACATGCTTCTTTTTATTAATTACTTCTCTAATCTCTTTTCATAACTATTCCAAGCAACAATCTCTAGAAACATTTTTGACCTTAGCCCTACTAAAATACTTTCCAAAATGTTTAGTTTATGCCTTGTGTTTTTTGATAATGAGCCAAAAGTGAGTGTCAAGTGCTGCTTTGCTTGGGAATCATACTCTTGCAGATAATCACCATTTGTACTCTTAAATCTAATCAAGAAGAAGAGCTTTTATGACCATGAAATTAAAAGAACTTCATAGGCAGTCATCTTTATTTGATTTTCATTCTATTTTGTCTTTGAATCAGATATTTAAGGAAATTAGAATGGCTTAAATCAGGAAAGAATACTTATTATGCTAAACAAAAAATATTTATAAAATATGGAAACTGAATCTGAAGGGTAAAACAAATGAGGATAATAAAATATGACAAAAGGATGGAGCAGTGGAAAGCTCTCCTGGCTTGACTGGAATATTAGGAAGCTGGCTTCGTGTTCTCCGAGGCTGACTGTGGGTGAAATCTGCCTCCTTTTGCCATGAGAAACTTGTATGGTTTCTCCAAGGGCTTTCTTGCTGGCCCCTCTGATTGCAATTCCTTGGAAGAAGACTATGAGTCCTTTCCCTTGACGGCCACTCCTCTTTGTTTGCCTGTCAAGTTCATTCAGATTCACTTTAAGCCCATCACTAAATAAGGTGGTTTTCATGGGGGCAGGAATCAAAATACCCCAGGTGGCAATTTTCTCATGATTCATGTCTAGGATACAGGAAAAATATATGCATCCTTCCCTACCGCCCACCCCCAAATTCCAGGTAGCCTCATTGAAGACGCTCTCAGTAGTTTTGAAATGAGGAGAAAAGTACCCATCACCAATTTTCCTTGATTGGGTATATGAAACTCTCAGAAGAGCTGCAATTCTTTGCAAAAAAAAATCACATAAACTCTTACTCAATCACCTGTCTTGAAACTGTTTTCTACTATATGTAAGGGTTTACATCTTCTGATGTATTTAAAGCACTCTGGTAAAAGCATCAGCTGGAGTTTGGTGACTATTTCCCTTGTTTTTATGAACGATTGGAAACACAGGGTGTAGTATTCTCTACCATCTTCATCAAAAGCCAATGGAACAAGAGTCTATAGGAAGATTTTATTAACCATTTTGGCTTTTAGTTACAGGTAATGCATTACATGATATAACTAGAAAGAAAAGGAAAAATTTGGAATGACTACGTTTAAAAAAATATATATGTATTTCTTGGTGAGCTACCAGGCTGGAGATTATACAGGAAGGGAGATAATGATAAAGGTATTTTCAATTCTGTAACATCTCATTTCAAATATTATACTTCAAGTTTTCAAAATGGTTGCGAATTTTTAGCACATTCATAGAGTATACAAAAAATCAATTTTGAATTTAATGAAATTGAACTGGAAAATAACAGAGAATTAAGGTTTTTGCACTCAGAGAAATCATTACATGCAAACTGTACTTATTTCAGAAACACTGGGCACAGTGGGTTGCTGCTGCTACAGCTTTAATAGAAGCACAACTTCAACTTTTCAAATGTGAAGCCACACTGTTAAAAGACAACACCTAGGAGTGTAGCAAAAATCTTCATTGATTATAAAGCAAAGAACAAAGTTAATCCAACACTTCAAAAATGCTTTAATTTTCTTCCCTTGAAAGAGAATTTCTTATTCATGATATTTTAGTTGCTTTCTCATAGGAAATAAGACAATAATGGGTGCTATTAGTATTTGTGTCTACTGAAGGGTTTAGAGTAGATTTGAACAATATGTTATAATTTTGGACCACACAATATGGATAGGAAGGAAAACAGTGTTGCCATTGGCAAAAGGGTCATTCTTATTTATTCATCATTCAAATATTTAAGTTCTACCATGGGTGGGGCAACATGGATATGGTGTGTTAGATTGGAAATGGCTAAAGCTGGAAAGATCAATAGGAGCCTGTAACAACTGACTAGGAAAGCAGTTATGGTGGGAATTATTTGTAATTATAAAATTAACTAAGGTATATAAAGTGTTTGGCATGGTGCTTAGCAAGGGAAAACTCAGTAAATGAGAGCTAATAGTTACCTATGTGGTTAGATTAACAGATTAGGGAGATATACTTGGGTTGTCGGAATCAACAGATGGTTACTGAAGTCATGGGAGTGAATGATAACACACACACAGAGGATGTAGAATAAGAAGAGAAGAGCACCTTGGACCAAGCTTCAAGGTTAAGGAGAGGCCCATCACAGACCAGCTGCAAATACTGGTGCTAACCCTCCAACAGGAGGGTGCTGATTCCTCCAATACGACTCTCCTAGTTGAAATCTGACAATTCCATGTGTATATATAGGATTTACCTATGAATATTGTGAAAGACTATCATCTAAATATATGAAGACCTAACCTAGATAGAAAATGAAGAGCATGTTTCATTTGCTTCAACTTGACTAGAATCCTGTTAATTACACAAACTGTAACATTAAAACAACCACCAAAAACAAAAACAGAAAATCACCCACCACACACACACAAACACACACACACACACAAAATAATATATTCTGTGGGCTGTTGTCATTTACTGAGGTCTTGTCTAATAGGCATCATGCCGAGTTTTATATATATATGTATATGTCATATATATATATATATATAATTTTGAAATTGCAGGTATGAGAATCATACTTATGCCCCAATTAGAAGATGAGGAGTATGAGGCTTAAAGCAGTGAAATGCCCTGTTCAATGTCACATGGGTAAGTAACAGAATTAGAAATCAAAATCAGGTCTAACTCAAGCCTAGAGCCTCTTCCGCTTTACTGCTTTACAAAAGAGAAGCCAACCATGCAGATGTGTAAAGGTCAGTCACCACATGATGTTATAAAAGGATGCAAGGCCATAGCTGAGAAATGTCACACATGGTGAGAAAATCCAGGTGGAGCCCAGGTGGAGCTTTCCTGTCTTCCTGCATGCATTTATTTCAGATGCCTTTTTATTTTTTAGGCTCTGGGAACAAAAAAGTCAAATTCTTGCCCTAATAATGTCATTTAGGGATGGGAGAATATATTAATTTCCTAAACATAAGCCATATGCCATCTATTTTTGTTTCATGCTAGAAAGTTTGGTTCCATTGCCAGGACACAGAGCTTTATCAACCCAGTGAAAATTCTCTGCTCCCCTTTATCATGTCAACTATTCTCTGTTATGCAATTTCCACTACTGCTGGCCCCTTAGGACAGCACATCTACGACAAATTTCAACATTCTGATGCAGGTTGAATGTACGAGAGTTTTTTGTTTTTGGCAACATGGGGGTCCAAAATAGTGTCATGAGAGGAATATGATTCAGAAGAGAATTCCTGGGGATGAGTTGACCATTCTGTTGGAGAGCCAGTATTTGAATTTCACTCATCCTCACCACACTCTTCTAGGGGCAACAGAAACTAGCTTCAGCACCACTGTAATATTTAACCTTTGCTTTCTCCCCTTCCCCGGTTTTGACTGATGTTTCTTGCTCTCATCTTATCTGCTTTCCTTATTCTTTGGACATTCCAAGCCTTGTTATCCTCAGTAGTGATGTGCAAGGGCCAACTCAAACTGACCTGCAAGGTGCAATTGTTAAATTTACAGAAATTTTTTGAGCCAGTTTTTAAATACAGCCATTATTAAAAATTGAATTTTATAAACTTACAATTAAATAAGTTATATTAAAAACAAAGGTAAAAAATGCCCATGACTCATCATTTCCTAATTATTTCACTACATTTTACTATTGTTTGTACTCTCGAGATGATTTACATCTATTGTATCTGTATGGTGAGATTCCCCTGTAATAGGGAACTACTGCCCATGTCTTTCCAACTCTGTGTTCAGTGACATCACATTAGTAGCTTGAAACTGGCCATTGTGGAAGAATATTTACACGGTGGAAACCAATCAAAGCTACCAATTAGGGTTTGACTGGGGTTTTTTGTTGTTGATTTTTTACTTAAGTAAGTGATGGAAAAAATGTTAATAATGCACATTTTATTTAAAAGTGTGTTGTGTGTCTAGCTATTCCATTGTAAATACCACAAAAAATTCAGAAACTATTTTTCCAATATTTGAAAAGTATTATCTGATTCAGCTTTTGTTCACATCCTTGAGAAATAAATGAATTTGGAAAATAGTCTTAAGGATGAAAGTAGTTTCATTTTAATGAATATAATTTGTATGAAGGTCATGAAGAGTTTAGTAGTAGATCACATATCATATTTATGTATTTATTCCTGAGAAATAATTTTATTAACTTTTCACTTTGAAATAATTTTAGACTTACAGAAAAGAAGAATTACAGAGTTCTCATTTACCCTTCACCCAGCTTCTCCTAATGATAAAAACTTACATAATCACAGTATAATTATCAATACCAGAAAATGAACATTCATATAAGACTATTGTATAATCCACAGACCTTATTTGAATTTCACCAGTTTTCTGGTCCAGGATTTAACTCAAGATCTCACTGTGTGTAGAATATCATATTTAAAGTCAATAAAATTATTAAGAAGAGTTAGTGGATTGAAATGCAATTTAATTCCATTTCTTAAATCATGGTTGAATTGCAGCCATAGGTTTGCCTACGAATTCAGCAAAAATCAACATAGCATTTTGTGAGAATCAATTGGCTATAGGGGATTTACAATAAAAATGATTGCATATTTATTTTTACTTTTGAATCCTCTGCTCTACATCCTTCATATCCATAAATTTATAACAAACAGTGTGAATGTTATAAATGTATATATTTAATCTAGAGAGTTGATTGTTACCATTTCCTGGCACATTAATTATTATAAAGGCCTCTTTGCTATGGATGAATTGTTTGGTCTCAATTATATATCGTTTCTATCCTGAGCAGACACAATTTTGTACTATTACACCATTTTCTATATGAAATTTTCTTGCTGCACTTCCTGGTACTTGAAGACCTTAATTACGTTCACTGTTCAACAATTGTTTATAAAACATCCAATGACAGGCAGTAGAGTGCAGTGGTTAAGAGTATAAAGTCTGTATCTAGACTCCTTTGGTTAAGATCCAGACTCTGCCTTTTCCTAGCTCTGTGATTTTAGAGAAATTTACTTAGCTTCTCAGTATCCATGGCAGAGGAAATTATTAGTATATGACTCATACGGTTGTTAAAATTAAATGAGTTTATACATGGTAGTTTTTTTAGAATGTTACCTGACTAACCAAAACACTTAAGGTGTTAACTCTTTTTAAAATCATGACTATTCATTTTTTTTTTTTTAAACTTTAGTCTTTTTTTTTTTTAATGTATTTTTTTAAACGCATTGTTTACTTTGTTTATTTATTTATTTATTTTTGGCTGTGTTGGGTCTTCGTCTCTGTGCGAGGGCTTTCTCTAGTTGTGGCAAGCGGGGGCCACTCTTCATCGCGGTGCGCGGGCCTCTCACTATCGCGGCCTCTCTTGTTGCGGAGCACAGGCTCCAGACGCGCAGGCTCAGTAATTGTGGCTCACGGGCCTAGCTGCTCCGTGGCATGTGGGATCTTCCCAGACCAGGGCTCGAACCCGTGTGCCCTGCATTGGCAGGCAGACTCTCAACCACTGCGCCACCAGGGAAGCCCATGACTATTCATTTTTAATATTAGCTCTGTAACGATCAGGTTTCCCAAATAATTAGGTTCTTCTGCATAGCTTTGCCACAGTGGACTAGAAATCAGACTGCCCCATACCTTAAGCATGCCTCCTACTGCCCCAGGGAGTGGTGGAAAACAGCCCTCTTAGAGTCCACACAGGAGATCAATATTTTCTGTAGAAAATATCTGTATATAATGGGATTCCAGGACAAGAGCTCAAGGTTTGCAAAATGTGTGAAAGCTCAAGGTATGCAAGAAACCTTCTCTACTGGTCCTTGACCCAGATGACAGCTGGTTCCATCTGTTTAATCCATGTGCTGTTGACAGTTGTACCAGGTCCATTTATTGGATAGTGACCCAGTGGGAGACTCAATTGGGGATGTCACGAAATATAGGTCCTCATCCCATTTTTGCCAATTCAATCTCAGAGTCTCAAGCTCTGGTTGAGGGTGGAGTCATTTATAGAATATCCTAAATAGCTATGGAATACTTTGGAAGTAGAGTACAATACCTGTTGAGGTATTATGAGAAGAAATAACTGAATAGAGCATTTTATTCCTTCCCTTTTCTTCTTTCTTTAATTGCTTCCCTTTTGTCTTTTCCTCCCTCCTTTACTGTCTTAAGACAAATATTTGCTAATTGCTTCTAGCTGTAAATAATCTGATTCTTGTATTCTTCCTTCGTTTCAAACTCCTTAGTTACCTAGAAGAATCTCTATTTGCCTCCAATGTATATGTTATATTTATGCTCACCTCACATAAAACATGTATTTCTTTTACAGCTATAGATATTATATATAGCTAATATTTGCTACTGTTTTCATTCGAAATGGATACTGAATCAGAAATCTGAGTATCATGAGAAGAACACTAAAAAATTCATAATACTCATGAAAGCAATAGGAGAATATGTAACTTTACTCATAATAGATAACGTAGTAATTTTTAAGTGAGATTTGGCCCCCAAAATACAGATAGTAGAAATACTATTTTTCATTAAGATAGCAAGCTTTCTGTAGAAAAAGTTTTTTTTTTTTCATGTAATACCCCATCTATAAAAACACTTAGATATCCTTATTGATATATATCTAATTTCTGATGTAGCTAAGCTCCATATTTCTGTTAACATAAATCTTCTGATGCTCAATAAAAGCTCTTTTGAGAGGAAAAAAAAAAGCAAAACCAAAAGCATTTGAATTAGTAAAATTTACATTTTTTTAGTTGAAAACCATTTTAGCTGTTTCTTCTTTCCAATCACACAAATGTTTTTAAAGTTTTATGCAAAAATTTCTATTGGTAAACATCTACCATCTCAAATTCAATGAAGATTATAAGTAGAGTACAAGATTGGCTCTTTCTTTTATGAAAAAGAAAATACTGAGTTCCAATCCCACTTGGTTGGCATTAGTTAATTAGTTTCTAAATTTGTCAGAATCCAAAGAACCTTACTTTTTAAGAGTTTGAGTTTGAGGTAAAACAGCCTCAAAAAAACTCTGAAAATTCTGCTTGCACCCTGAGCTGGTCTACGCAGCTAAAGCTCACAAACCAGAGAACAGACTCTTCAACAGAGAGCACCAAGGTGGAGAAACTGGGCAAGTGAGTTTCTTTCTATATTTGAAAATGTGCAGCAGACTTTCTCCATAGATTCCATCTAGCCTAATATTCATAAGTATTTTATTAACAATGAGCACATGGGTCTAAACACCCATGGGAGTATATTCTGCATAATGAATTGGCAAATGTGTGCTGAGTCCCTGCTGTGTTGGAAGCCCTATGCCATATTCTGAGGTAGCCTGGTGAAGAGGAGAAATGTGATCTATGTCCTCAGAGAATTTATGGTCCAGTGAGGGGAGACAAACATGCTATGGCAATATCAGGAGACTGTAAGCTGCCTGAGGCCAGGGACCCTGTCTGTCTCTCACTGATAAATCCTTGGAATCTAGCTAAGTGAGACCCAGCAACATACTTTGCCCCTGTAAATGGGATGAATGAACAAATTTAGGACACTTTCAAGAACCTCTTCTCCTCCTTTTTATGTATTTTCAATATCCTTCTTCATCTGGAGCTCACATAGGCTATGCCAGAAATTTTCTCTTTACTATCATCTTTCCAGAAGGCTGGGGATTAAGAAGCCTATGAGGTCTATGAATTATTTCCCAGGCTTCCGTTCGGTTCAGTATAGTACTAGTACTCTGCATCAGTACTGTGGCTCAAAACCAGCTCAATACAGGCCATTACTGTGTTTTGTGCTTGCCATTTTCTCATAGGCCCTGCTGAGAAGAGAGAGCTGTTATGTGAATCAGGATTCATCTATTCACAACAACATTGATTTAACATTCCTTTTGAATACCTACATCTCACCAATTTTTTGCGCAAGTATGATAAGTGCCCTTATAGGGAAATTAGGAAAAAGCACATAGGAGGGACTGCTGAGCAATGGTTGAGGCCCATAGGAAGAATTCCTGGAGAAAGTGACATCTGAAATTGAATGGTTGTCAGGGATATTTCCTAAAATGTGAAGGTGAAATTTACTTTAGCATGTCAGAATTAATTGCCACTTGGGAGATATGGAATATTTTAAATATCATAAAAGATCTCTAAATTTCTAAGTTTGATACACTTCTTTTTCTTTTTTTTTTTTTTTTTGTTGTTGTTGTTTTGTTTTGTTTTTTTATGGCTGTGTTGGGTCTCCGTTTCTGTGCGAGGGCCCTCCCTAGCTGCGGCAAGTGGGAGCCACCCCCCATCGCGGTGCGCGGGCCTCCCACCACCGCGGCCCCTCCCGCTGCGGAGCACAGGCTCCAGACGCGCAGGCTCAGCAATTGTGGCTCACGGGCCCAGTTGCTCCGCGGCATGTGGGATCCTCCCAGACCAGGGCCCAAACCCGTGTCCCCTGCATTGGCAGGCAGACCCTCAACCACTGCGCCACCAGGGAAGCCCACTTCTTTTTCTTATGTAATACAATTTTTCTATGTATCTTTTCTATATTCAAAATAAAATAATTTAACAACCAAAATGAAATCACAGTAATGTGACTGAGAAATAAAAGCATAAAAATTGTTGACTGGTTTGTTATATACATATATATAAATATTTTTACAATAAAACAATTAATTTAATAAAAATAATCACTATTAATACAAGTAGATTTGCAGAGGTATATCAAATGATTCTGCTTTATCTAGTACTATTAATAAAGAAATTTACTCATTTAGGTGTGATAAACATATCAAATTAGTTAAAATTTTGTCATTAACATCTTAGTCTGCATATCTTAATAAGATTATGAAGAAGAGTCACTGATTTGAGAGCACCTAAAGATAGATAAATTGTGTAATTAAAGCCTCTGAATGCAGTTCTGACAGTTATTCAAATTATTTAGAATTATGAATTTGTGAAGGCATCATACAAAAGACAGCTTGCTCCTCCTTTGAGCACCAGGGCATCCATTGGACAGGCATGAATGACCCAGAGGGCTTCAGGAGAGCAGTCATAACAGATCACTGTGAGCTCCCTGGATATGTCAAAGGTGTCAGGAAGCAAGTGTACACACTACGTCCAACAAAGAAGTGAGTGCACTGTGTGGGCTGAAGAAGAGTGAAAGATAAGTTTGGTAAAAGTTTGAAAAAGCAAGTCCAAATAGATTTCTATTTAAGGAAGATTAAAAAATATAGTTAATCACTGCTATTGTCTGACTTCACCAGATAGTTGATTCAGACAATTACGGCTCCTGCTGTTTGGACTTGCTCTCTCTTTGCCTCAGTTTTCTCACTTAATAAATGTGATAACGTTTAATCATAACATTGCTTGATAATTAAGTAAATTAATATGTGAAAGTGCTAAGAACAGTGGCCACCACATGGTAAGTGCTAATAAGTGCATTACTATTAATAAAATGATTTGGCTTTTGTGCCTTTGTGGTCCAACAGAGTTCTTTCTGCCATAAAATTACTGTAATTGCTCCCCTCATTCATTGCCATGTAACTATTTCCATTTTATTCCATTTCATTCTATCCATCCCTTCATTAATGAGCTTTGTTTCTGTATTCCATGTCCCCACCCCCACCGTCCATGGCCCCTTGCCCTAAATTGTTTCCCCAGCAGCCTCAGGGGCTGTGTCCCTTTCTTTTGTTCTAATTGGCCAGACACTGCACCTCAACCAATTGTCTTCCACTTATTCAACTGTTCACTCACTCATTGAATATTTCTTGAGCACCTGTTAAATAGATCAGACTCAGGACAAACAGTGGTGAACAAGATAATTCTGGCCTGCACAAATTTACAAATCCACAATCTATTTAGGAATCAGTAGTCATAGTATGGATATTTTCAGTGTGGTAGTTGTTACTAAAGTGTATGTATAAAGTACTAATAAATACGTAGAAGGAAATCTTCCCTAATTTGCATTAGTTGGTTGGAGAGGTAAAGAAAAGCATTGATGAGAAAGGATATTTTAGTTGCTGTTGAGAAGTACTTAGCCAGATGAAAATTTGCTGGGAGGGATAGTAGGAGATTCAGGGCGAGAGAATGGCATATTAAAAGTCCTGAAGTAAAGGAGAGGGTGGTCCCTTGAAGTAAAGAAAGTCCAGAAGTGCTGAAATGCAGAAGTTAAGGGAAAAAGATACAAGATAAGAATGACATAGCAGGAGTCATTAGGAGAACTTGATATGGAGGAGGATCCCTCCTCCTTCTACCCACGCCTCACACATACACCCAATCTTTCAGAAACCAAATCTTTTTCAGTATAACAATGGATAAAATAAAGACATTAAAAATAAAAGTTTAAGTTATTACTAGCTTTTAAGTTATTAGATTCAAAAGACATGAAATCACTCTGTCAAATTTCTATAAGTTTCTAGATCTTTCCTCTCAATTTTTGTATATATCTTCTCACAGTTCATGGACTGGCATGAGTCTGTAGATCACACTTTAAGTAGTAGGAGTCAGCAAACATTTTCAATAAAAAGCCAGGGTGCTATAAGATCTTTCTAACAACTACCTAATTCTGCCATTGTATGGAAATGAATAGACGTGGTTGTGTTCCAATAAAACTTTATTTATAAAATCAGTCTTGTTGAATTCGGCTGTAGTTTGCCAACATTCGCTATTGTTATAGAGAATGAAGAGGCTTTTGGATGTTATCCTAAAGGCAATATGAAGAGAACAAAGGATACTAAGATGAAAATAACTAAAATTTGATTTGACCTTTACCTTGTTTACTCTGCATAATGAAATAAAAAAAAGAAAAACTTTCCAGGAGACAAATGACATATGAGAAAAATGGACCCAGGTGATAGTATAAGAGAACTCTCTAAATTCAAGAGATGGGCAGGAAGTGTATATTGATATAAGGTGATCAAATGTCCCAGTTTTCCTGGGACTGAGGGATTTCTCAGGACACAAGTTTTTCAGTATCATGTGTGGAGTAACATGTTACTCCACTATATCTGTCTTAGAAAAAATTGGCAGACCGTAATAATGTCATTATACATTTGTCCAAACCCATTGAATATAGAACACCAAGAGTGAACCCTAATGTAAACTATGGACTTTGGGTGATTTTGATGTGTCACTGTAGGTTCAGCCAGTGGAAACAAGTATACCACTCTTGTGGGTGATGTTGATAATGGGAGAAGCTATGCATGTGTAAGGGCAGGGGGTATATGGTAAATCCTTGTACCTTCCCCTCAATTTTGCTGTGAACCTAAGACTGCTTTAATATAATAAAGTCTTAATTCAAAAAGTTGCTGGAAATTAGTATCATTCGTTAAAATAAGTAATAAAGGAAGAAATGCAAATTTGGGAGATGTATAATGTTTCCATTTCAGTTTGTAATTCATAAATTATCAACTACATGGCAAATAAGCTTTGGGACTGAGCAGTAGACAGTTGATATACAGTTCTGGATTTCACAAAGGAATAGTAAACTAGAGAAAATGCTGGGACATTAACAGACTGTCAATGCCCACCTGCCAAAGATCACAGAAACACAGCTGTCACCAAATACAGTTGGGTTCATTGACCTTTTACAGTGAAGAAAACCATGCACCATGGGGAAGTGTGGAGTATGTCAGTGAGAGGGTATTAGGAAGGTCTTGAGTCAGGAGCTGGAAATTAACATCATTAAAGATTTAAAGTTTTATTCTGTTTTATATTTTTAAAGTTTTTGTGCAGAGTAATTTTGGACAGGGTTCAAAGAAATGTGTTCTGGGATGAGAACTTTTAGAAAGCAAGGCAATTCTATGATTGAGTACCCTAGCAATTTTTATCTAGGAAGTGGGAGGAATGGAGTAGGGCCAGAGCTAATTTGGTAAAGAAGCAGCAGCCACAAGTTCAATAAAAGGATGGAAACTCATTGAATGTCTACATTGTTTCCAAATAAGATAAAATACTGAAATGTTCATGACTCCACAAGTCTAAGTGTATACCTGCTTTTGACTTTTATGGTGGAGAGACTGAGCATGTTTGGGTCCATTTGTAGATAGAGCTTGTGCTTTATGGAAAGACTGTACTAGAAAGGAGCATTAAAAAAAAAAAAGAAGAAAAAGAAGCAACACTCCTACTAGCCCAGAGAGGAGGATGTTTGGTCCTTTTGTGTGGTTGCACAGCGTTCTAGCTTTGCACTCAAACATGACTACAAAATGGTTTTTTTATTGGTCCCATTCCATCAGTCACCCAGTGACCTTGTTTGCTGTGGGTATTCTATGAAGTTGTTCATGTTAATTAGGATATACTGTGGTCTGCTTTTTATGACCAAGACAAATATCATCTGACAGAGGTCAGAAGTTGATTTTTCCTTTATCAAAACTAAAGCTGCCATTTAAAGCTATGAGCGTCTCAGAGATTTCCTAGGTACAGTGTACAGATTGCAAGGAGTCGAGGATGTAGGGTAGACCCTCAGTTACATCATGAGTGCTTTGCAATCTCCATCTCTCCTTCTTTCTCAACCACTCCTCATCCACAAAAATGTCTTTAGTTCCTGAGGTAATCTAGAAAAGACCAATCATGTTTTCCTTCTAGTAAATTAACAAATTTGGTTGGCATGAAGCCAGGAGATTCCACAGGAGACAGCAAGGTGACATCTCAAGCTCTTTTCAAAAGCAGTTATGTTGTTTAAAAAAAAACAAACAAACTTAAAGATCACAAAATACACTTCTCTCAACATTTAGAGCAGGAGAGGAGGCTTTTGATTGCTATTTCTGAGCACATTAAAAGGAGCATGGAGAACATTTAAAACAGTGGTTGTAAGGAGTGCAAGAGAAAGCTGGCTAGAGAAACACAGTAGAACTTCAAGATATTGTTAAAGGTCCAAATGAAATTAATCATCATGCATTTGGCATCACTCAGTTTAGAGCCTCTTCCATGGTTCGACCATTCCCTGAAGGCTCAGCAGTGCAGGATCTTAGAAGGTTAGCACTTTGGGCCCTCATTTCTTATTTAGCTCAGCCTCCTAATGCTGATCTGTTTCCAGATTTAATTCCAGATATCCCTACAGACAGGCAGCACAATACTGTTGTGAAAAGCACAGATTCAGAGACCATTTCCCAGGGTTCCAAACCTGTGTCTATATCTTTCTTGGTCTTCAACCCTAGTCAAGTTAATTAACCTGTGCTTCAGTTTCTTCATCTGTAATGTGAAGACAATAGCCTCATGGATTGTTACAAGAAATAAACAACTTATTAAATGAAAATTTTCTTAGTATGTCATAAGTACTTTTTAATAATTTGCTATTACTATTGTTTTTGTTGTTGCTTATACTATTATTATTATTATTATTACCATCATCAGCATCATCAAGAATTAATCTTACCCAAAGAGAGATCTGGCCTTTGCTACAGCTCTGGTAAGTAACCTCTAAACCTCTGGAATTTCTCTAATTATAGAAGTGTTCTTGTTATTCATAGTGGGCCTATCAAACCACATCTGGTAGTTTATGCTAATGACATGATTCAAGATGGGACCAACCACATCTGATAGTCTTACAGTGACCATACAGAGAGATCAACCATGTGATTATTAAGTTGGGATATTGAGACATATGATATCGGCCTGACATCCGGGAATGGAAGGGGACTGGAGATTAAATTCAACTGTGTAAACCATGAATCATGCCTATATAATGAAGCCTCAATAAAATCTCTGAACAGTGAAGTTTGAGTGAGCTTCCGGGGCTGGCAATACTCCATGTGTGTTGCCACACATCAGTGCTAGGAGGGTAACACATCTCTGAGGACATGGAAACTTTATGTGCGTAAATTTTCCAATCCCAGATCCCACCATAAGGATCTCTTCTTTTGTCTGGTTTTGATTTTTATCCTTTGGTTATAATTAAGTGAAATCATAAGTACAGTGCTTTCCTGAGTTCTGTGAGTTGTTCTAGAGAATTATGGAAATGGAGGGTGGTCTTGGGAACTCCCAACTTTGTAGTCAGCTGATCAGAAGTGAGGGCAGAGGACCCCTGAACTTGTGACTAATGTCTGAAGTTTTGGGCAGACTTGGTAGTGTGAAAGGCTGTACCCTTAATCTTGAATTTGGCTAACTCTGTAAAAATAAATAAGTTAATATATGCAAGTGCTCTTACCATATAGTAAGTACTGCTTAACCATTAGCTATTACCATTGTTTTATTGTTGCTTGTATTATTATTATTTTCAAATGCATATCCTCTTTTGCCTAGCAAAAAAAATGGTTTACACGTGAATTCGCTTGTGTGTTAAAGCTACTGCTCTTCCCATTTTCTGTGATGCCTTGCCCTCCTGAGCTTAGAGGTCTTGATATGACTATTCCAGGCTTTACCCATTCCCACTGTTATTCCTGCATCCTTTATTCTCCACACAGCACTCAAAATTATCCTTTAAAAACATAGGTCAGACCATAATTCTCTTCTGAGCAAAACATTTTAATAGTGTTCCATATAACTCTGTACTGTATCCTTACCCTTCACCAAGGCCTGTAAGAGTCTAGGTAATGTGGCTCTCAGTCCCTGTCAGTCTTCATCACCTACACGTTCCTACTTGCATGCTTCACTCTAGCAAGCTGAACTTCTTACTCTTCCTCAAAGACATCTCCTCATTCATGCCTCAATCAATGCCTGTATACCTACAATACCTTCTGCCTGGAATGCAATTATCCCAGTATATTTCTATGGTCTTCATCTTTATATCATTTCAATTTCTATTAATGAGTCATTGTCTCAAAAATAGCTCACTAAGTATGTGTTGAATGAATGGATGAATGGGTAAATGTGTGTATGAAGAAGATGAAGAATGATTGAGTGTATAAAGGAATGAATGAAAGAATGCATTCTACTCCTGGTAATGAAAGGTGGCTTATGCAAATAAAGCTCTTTGGAATTAATACATTGACATTATTAAATTTGTGTAGACATATAATGCCAGCTTTTTTATGTGAAAGTAAAATTGAATGAATATTACAGCCTGAGGCAACTGGAAGATGGATTTGTCATTGAAGTGAGAACAATTAGTGAAGAAAATTAAAGCATAGGAATGAAACTTTGATTTTGTAAGGGATATGGGGGACTTTAGTTGAAATTTGTGATTAAAATAATAGCTCTTAGGTCACAGTTCTAAGTGCAGTGTTATAGAATAAATAATTATGTACATATGTACATATAAAATTTTGCACAAAATTGTGTTTTAAGATATCTTAATGTACATTATGTGATAAATCACATTTTAAAAACTTTTAAAAAATTGATATAAAGCAGAATAAAGCTTTGAATCTAAATGATGTTAATTCCTACATACCATATTTGATTTTTGTAGTTTCTTAAGATGACCTAATTAGATTTAGCTCAACACAATTTCTACTATATATAAAGAATATTTAAATACTATTCCTCTCCAGTTGTGAGATTGTTTTCTTTACTTTTTTTTTTAGAAATTTCATGTAATGTCTGAAACATTTATATTAACATATTTGCATACAAATAACCCAAAGAAAGCTTAGTATTAGTTGTCTTTTTTGTTTGTTTGTTTGTTTGTTTTGTGAGATTGCTTTCTTGCCATCTGTTTATATAGAGATTGCTTTAACATTATCTTAAATGTATAATCAAAATTAATTGAAAGTTTTATTGGAAAAATGATGAATTTCTAAAATACGTATTGATAGCATGCTTATAAGTAAGACACTACTGCTGTTTTTATTTTATAATCTTTTGTATATTTTACTTGTTTCATAAATATAACTAAAGTTAGGAAATTGTATTTATTCATTTTCCTTATGAAAACAAAGGTAGAAATATGCTACTTATGGACAAATTTAGTCCTTGTGAAAGTTCACTATATCACTGAGGTTTGAAATTATAGAATACCTTTCTTTTAGGGTGACAAAGTTAAATTCAGGAAAATAATAATATTTTAATGTTACTTTTTATATTTTTTTTCAATTAAAATAGCTCCATTTAGTCTCACGGAAGAATAAGTTTTCCTACAATTGGTATTACTTTACCACTAAATAAAAGAATATTCTGCCAGTTGTGACAACATGGATGGACCTTGAGGACATTATGCTAAGTGAGATAAATCAGAGAGAAAAAAACAAGTACTGTATGATGTCACTTATATATTTAATCTGAAAAAGCCAAACTTTAATAAGATGGTAGTTACCAGGGGATGAAGGATAGCGAAATAGGAGAGATGTTGTTTAAAGATACACACTTGCAACTAGTAGAAAAATAGGTCCTTGAGATGCACAGTTCAGTGAATACAGACAACAATATTGTATTACAATCATCAAACTTGCTAAGAGACTGGTTCTTAATTATTCTCATCAAAAAGAAAAAGAAATGATAATTATGTGACATGATAGAGGTACTAAATATCACTATGATGGTAATCATATGATAATATATAAATGTATCAAATCAACATGTTGTACACCTTAAATTTACACAATATTATATGCCAATAAAAATTTTTTTAAAGAGAACTGGTCCGATATTTAAAAAATGTATTTTCTGAGCATATTTGAAAAGTAACGACATGGAGACAGCTTTGCCGATGTGTTAGTACCCATGTACTTAATAATATCAAATTCATGAATCTATTATAATTTCAATCTATGAGAGGCATGACTATTTTGACAAATACAAAATTTATAAATAGTTTCATAGGTAAACAATATAGTTTAATATCTACAGTACTTAATGTATATCAGCAGAAATATAAGTATTTTTATTTGCATAGATCCCACAAAATATTCACTTAAAACAAAAAGTAGTTATAAATGGTAACGCTGCCTAATTGAAAATAAAGATGTCCATACATACAAAATCTTAATAACATGAAATTTTATAGGAGGAGAAGTGACGTTGCATTTTCCCTCTATTTTTAATCTATCCTACCTACCCCCCTAGAATTAACCATTGTTATGAGTCCCCTATGATTCTTCCAGATATTCATTCCATCCATCCTTGCATTCATTCGTTAACCATTTATTAAATAAATATGTATTGAGCACTTAATTAACTTTGCCCCATTTGACAAAATTATAATGGCTGAAATCATAGAAAAATAGAAGACAAAGATGAGTATCTTGTCTATGTCATTTCGTCTTTCCTGTATATACTTGTTGTAGCAATGTTATTTAGCACTTTTCAGTCAATGGGACTAAATTCAATGGAAAATATATTTTTAAAAACTAATGTTATTTCTTTGATAAAATAATGCTCTAAACATTCTGTTGTGTCAGACAGTGATGTAATATAAATCAAATATTGGTAATGATTTTTACAAAGACTGAACTTTAGGCACCTGTTTTTCCATATTTCAATTGCCTCTCTCTTTCATTTAATTTCTTTGTAGGGTTGCTATGAAGTTGTAGAGTGTGAGAGGAAAAGAGTGTTATAAATTTTTGTAGACTTCCATGGGTATAAAGCTTGGATAGACTGACATCCTTTTAAAAAGACCTAAAAGTATTGCCTGGCATGAAGAATTGAGCCCATTAACAGTGTGCTGTAAAGGGCAGAGATAAGCTGTCATAAACTTGTAGATTCAGCAGGAGAAGCCGTGTGACTATAGCCATTGTAATAGAATGATTTAGAAGTTGGGTCCTATTGGCAAAGTGCCTGCAGCTGATAACATGAAGATCAGCATGACATGAAGTCACAAAAAGGGTTTTCACTTAGCTTCATGTCTAAGTACTTCACAGTGTTCTCTTCCATCAAACCCCTCTCTGTTACCACAGTCACATACTCCAAACCTTACCATCTCTTCTCTTCAGTTTCTCTTTTCCCAAAGTGCTCTGAGCTTAGTTTCATTCCACTTACTGATATTTAAGTGGATTTTCTTTGCGGTGCATTTATAATTTTGGAATCTTCTTAAATGACTAAAATATTTGTGTTAATAATAAGAGTAAATGCAGAATACATGCAAAAGAAAGCTATTTTAATATATCAATTCATTTAATCCTCAAACAAGCCTATAAGAGAGTAACATTGTCATCTACATTAAACAGATGAGGAAAGTTAGGCATGGAGAGTTTAAGCAGCTAGTTTAAGTGGTGGAGCCAGGATCTGAACTCAGTCAATCCTGGAATCCTTCCTTTTAAGCTTCTATTTTAATAGGTCTTTTCTAGAACTTAATATTAGTTTTGCTTAGATCCTCTGACACTGTGAAGGGATCTTAATAAAATGCTTTGATATTTTAACCTGTATTTTTTTAATAGGTAACTTTTTAAATGGTCCACATTATGATCCAACCACACATGATATGCACCGTCTATATCTGACAAGAATAAGAAGATCAAATGCCTCAGGAAGGCTGCTCTTTGTAAATTTCCCAGAATATAAAGCTTGGCTAAATCACAGCATTCTGCTCTCTTCCAGAGCAATATACTTGTTATAACTAAAGAAAAATTTTATAAAAATTTTCATGGAGAATTAGAAATTCTTTTCAGAGTATGCTACCGAAGCTGAGTGATTATACTTTATACGGTAAGTTACGATGCCGTCCCTAAGCAGTGCACTGTGGCTAAGTGTGTGGGCTCTGGAGGAAAGAATACCTCTGCTCACCAGGTGGATGTCCTCGAGCAAGTGGCTTCACTTGTCTCAGACTCAGTTTCCTACTCTGTAAATTGGCAAACATGGTTGTATCCAACTCATAGGATATTTTTTAGAATGAAATATGGTAATATCAATACATGTAAAACTATGTAGCATGAACTAAGTACACAATAACTGTTACCTGATATTATTATTAACTTCAGCAGACTGAGGCTACCAGTTCCTTCACTCACAGGAACGGGCTCACTCTTTGATACCAGAAGTTAGTTGTGCTCCTGTCTCCATTATCCTACATTTGTCAACAAGGTTTGGGAATGACCCACCCATTCACAATCAACAGTACACCATTTTAGTTGATACTTTAGATTGATATCTCAGGGCTTCAGGATTTCTCAGAAAATCATCGCGGGGTGATGGGGGGTGGAGAAGAAGAAATAAAAAGAAAGAAAATAAAAACACTATTAACTTAGTATTTTAAGTTAAGTGTAATTACTGTGTTACTAAAATTCTCAACTTCATTTGAAATATCACTTAAATTTATTAGTCCAAAAGACTAATGTATAACAACATTGTAAAGCAACTATACTCCGATTAAAAAAAAAAGACTAGAGGCTTCCCTGGTGGCGCAGTGGTTGAGAATCTGCCTGCCAATGCAGGGGACACGGGCTCGAGCCCTGGTCTGGGAAGATCCCACATGCCACGGAGCAACTGGGCCCGTGAGCCACAATTACTGAGCCTGCGCATCTGGAGCCTGTGCTCCGCAACAAGAGAGGCCGCGAAAATGAGAGGCCCGCGCACCGCGATGAAGAGTGACCCCCACTTGCCGCAACTAGAGAAAGCCCTCGCACAGAAACGAAGACCCAACACAGCCATAAATAAATAAATAAATAAAATTAAAAAAAAAAAAAAAAAAAAAAAGACTAACGTATAACATGGCTAGAAAAAAAGGTGGAATTACACTTATTTATAGTGGTAATATACTAATAATTTTAAAATTCATAGAAATATACTCCACTCAAAATAGATTTAGTAAATTAAAGAATTAATAACTAATAGAAACTGCCTACTAAGCTGATTGTTAAACAGCACTTCTCTTGGTTTGAATGACATCTATTTGAAGGAATTATTAATTCAAAGCCTTCTAGGTCTGTATGTGAGATTTAGACCTGGATTTGGGAGGTTCTGTAATACTAAACCACAGAGGCAAGCCATTTGCAGATCTTCTCTAAGCATTCATATGCATATATCTAATAGTCTAAGTCATTTAGATTGATCTCACTGTGCTAATTGGTCTCTGAACGAGAGTGGTCTGCTGTCAACTTACAACAGACATACCAATGACACCACACTCCAAGGGCTTCCCACACATCTCCTCAGTACTTCCAACATCCTGTCCAGTATACAGACCCACAGATATTTCCTAGCACCTAGATTCTCTCCAATTAGAAAACAATGTTTAAACTTCGATCATTGGCTATGTCTCCAATTACTTTTATAGCTTCAAGCTGTAGAATAGTATAGCACTATTTTTAATGCAATAGTTATTTCATGAAATTTAATTAGGAACCCTTTGATGTTTAAAGAATCTGAAGACTCAGTTGGACTAAAATGTTAAAGATCCCCCTTGGCAGAACCCTTAACCTATTTGCTGAAAGTCTAAAGCTTCCCTTTCCTTTCCTTTATTATTACACTTAATGATTCTTTGTCTTTTCATCCTCACAAGGTGTTCAGCAGCTGATGTAGCCTTCAGTGAATTATTCCACTCTTCTACAAGGCCAATTGCTATAGAAGAATAGAAAACCTCACTGAAACGTGCATCAACTGGTGGATGTCTTGTGAAGCTGAGATGCTATGAGCAGCATTTGTTATGTGTTCTGAGCTAGCAGCCAGTGTATAATATGGCTGTTTTCTGAAACTCAGAATTCATGATTCCAGAATCCAAGGAGTGGAAGTGAAAGTGGTCCTTCTCACTATTATTTCTCTTAATAATTCCTCTTAAATAAAAGGTTGCAAACCCTTTTTTCACTTATTTGTGACTATGGACTTTGATGTTACACTCTAGGCACAAGGAGGAATATGTCAGGAAGGAAGGGGCTCCTCTTAGGCACCTGTTGGCACTGCCATGTCCAATGGTTAAAGCACCTGGATTACTTTAATGATCTCATTCAGGAAGGGCCATCAGAAACATACAGAATGAAAACTCAATCTCCCCCTCAGGTAAAGCATCATGACCAGCTGAGGTGCTAAATGAGGATGAAAAGAACACGGATGGTTAGCAAAGTAGTATTTTCTCAACCCCCTTTCAGGTTCTGCCATTTATATATTTATTTATTTGACCCATTTTACTTTTTTCCCTTATCGTGTTCTATTGTTTTACATATGGTATAGTAGTGGTGGTTGATAACTCAGAGGTTATAGATATCAAGATAGGACTGTGATGGAACTAGCAAAACCAGAACTGATTACAGTCAGTGATTAGACATCAATATGTGCTATTTGGGGGAAAGAGTTGGTATGTGTACTTCTGCATAAAGGATAGTTGCCTGGTGTTAGTGGGATCATTATTATCGTTTGGAAGTTTAAATGTGATGATGTTAGGGAGGTAAGGAGTGGCTGCCATGGATGTGTGTGGCCCCTTGACATGTTTGAACACCTTCCCTACTTTTTGATCATTTTTTATACTATGTGTCCCATCTTTCTACGGTGGAAATCAGAAAACTTGCCTTCTTGGCAATCCTGGAAACATCAGCACAAAAAACACCTGAACAAACAGTGATGTGATGTATAGAAGTGGATATGTGGGGATCCCTGTTTTAGTGAATTGACAACATAATCTAATAGCTTCATACAGACAGATGTAGATGAGGTATCAAGCTCCGCCTGTGTGAACTACAGCTGTGGCCCCAGAATCATGTGCAAAATGGAGACTCTGTGCACACTGCAGTGAGGGTGCCCATCAGCAGCTGCTATGGTAGTCTTTCTAGAGCATCCTCAAAATGCATTTGGGGATTCTGGCTGCATAACTTAAGAGCCCGACTCTCTGGACCTTCCATCGATCCTGCAATCTACCTGATATACTTTACCACAATCCTATGTTCCTAATAAGACAGAGCCTTAGTCTACTATTTGCAACTAAAAATATCTCTTAAAACTTTGAACAATAAAATAAATTTAAAAGTATTGAAAAGCACAAGCTACTTCAGCTTTCTACACCAAAAAAGAAGGGCCAGTAGGCGAGTCAAGTAACAGTCAATGGCCACTTTTAATAACTATTACCATCCTCTTTAAAATCATTTTTCATTATGGAATGGAAAAAAATTATATGAATATGGGAGTTTTTTTCAATTTTATTAACAGAGGTATGATGGGAATTACTCAAGGAAATAGTGTTGTGCCACTCAATATACAGAATAACTTTCATAAGCAAGAAGAATATGAACCTATAAAAAATAAATACAGTGATGCAGCAAAAGGGCAGTTAGGAAAGAAAGAACATGTAATGCAGGCAGATCAAGCTCTTTCATACTGAAAATTATTAAGTGATTGAGCAAATAAAGAAGCAATGAAAGAGTGCCCTGTTAGGTCGGCCATAGTATTTGTTATTGATGCTGCAAAAGTTTCATTTCACCCATAAGTATAAGTATTTCACAAGGTCAGGACTTTTAACCTTTGATTTAGTTGGGGTAAAACTGATTATCTAAGACAAAAGCAAAAACAAAATCTCAAAATAGAAATCCATTTTTAGAAATCAAAGAGATTAGGGACTTCCCTGGCAGTCCAGTGGTTGACTCCTTGTTTCCACTGCAGGTGGCACGGGTTTGATCCCTGGTGGGGGAACTAAGGTCCCACATGCCCTGCCACGTGACCAAAAAAAAATGAAAATCAAAGAGGTCAACAGGGTGTTTGGAAGTCTGTGATGGGAGAAAGTTTTCAAAATCATTAAGAAAAACATGGTATTTTTTTACCTTTAAATTACACTCAGGTTAGGTTCAACTTGAACAAAGACAAAACGTTTCAGAATCAGTTCTCAATCACGGATTCACTCATCAAACCCTTATTCAGTATTTCCCTGGAATAGTGCTCTGAGACTTAAAGAAAAATAAGTCTCTTTCTATCCTCGATTAGCTACAAAAAGACAAAAAGACAAAAAGCCACAATGAATTTAGAGACACACTTAAAATGCTGTAGCAAAGGGAAGTGCTGGATGAGACTAGCTGGGTGATGGCTAGTCTGAGGAGGGGAGCTACAAAGGGCTAGTGTGAAGGAAAATTTTCTATTAAAAAGTTAACTGAATTAAGAAGAGGGACAGCATAAGGTATACTGTTACTTTACTATCATTTGATGCCACCCTGTTCTACCATCTTCTCAGAACCGTTTGGTACAGCAATGATTCCACTTATAATTCAGAGTTGGAAGAATATAAAATCCATTTGTTCCAACTATCCTTCCATTTACTTATTCATGCCATATATGTTTATTAAACACCCATTATGTGCCAAACGCCTTTCTAGAGCTGGGGAGCTGGGGATTCAGCAGTGAGCAATACAAACAAACACTGTATTCTCTTGGAACTTACATTCTGATGGAGAAAAAGTAATCAATACAGACAGACAGGGCTTCCCTGGTGGCGCAGTGGTTGAGAATCTGCCTGCTAGTGCAGGGGACACAGGTTCAAGCCCTGGTCTGGGAAGATCCCACATGCCGCGGAGCAACTGGGCCCGTGAGCCACAACTACTGAGCCTGCGTGTCTGGAGCCTGTGCTCCGCAACAAGAGAGGCCACGATAGTGAGAGGCCCGTGCACCGCGATGAAGAGTGGCCCCCACTTGCCGCAACTAGAGAAAGCCCTAGCACAGAAACGAAGACCCAACATAGCAATCAATCAATCAATCAATCAGTCTTTAAAAAAAAAAAAAAAATACAGACAGACACACACACACACATATCAGGCGGTGACCCTTTATTTAGCCATTGCAGTACCAGTGAAAGTCAAGTTCTAGATTTTATATAAGGCAGACGCTTCATCTATGTTTTATTACTGTGAACTTCCTCTCCCACTGCCTAACTCATACTGTATGGTCTCCAGAATTACCTTCACCCTTAAAACTTAGTGAGGATCCCAAAGAGTTGTAGTTTTCTAAACTAAGGATTATAACTATTGATATGTATTATATTAGAAATTAAAACTGAGAAAACTTTAATACATTTATCTATTAATTCATCAGAAAATAGTAACATTGAATTATTGTATGTATATATATAATATAAAACATATTATTATCAAAATAGTTTTAACCTCATTGACCAACTGATCAAGTGTCACTGTCTTACAGTGTCAATTTGTTCCAGAATATGGAAGAGCATAATTAAGACAATTAAGTATAACGCTTGAAAATGGAATTTGATTTGTCTCTATTCATAATATCTGAGTCTGAAAAGAAGCCATGAAATGCATTAACATTTTTACAAAGGTTGATCAATTTTGAGGTTCTTATTTCCATAGTTTACCTATTAGTACCTTCATAAAAGGTACCTGTTAGTACCCACAATATGAAGGTTATTCTTTACCTTCTAAGTCTCGTATATTTGTTTGACTGTCATCATTTTATAATTTTACCTTTCAAAAATTATTCTTTAATTACCTTTTAAAAATAGTCTTTAAAAATAATAATGTAAAAAACCATTTATTGAGATGGAAGCATATTTCTGATATAATAAGTAAAATAACTGGGTTACAAAATAGGACACCCCTTTTTATATTTTTTTATATTAGGATACCACTTTTAAGTTTTACCTGCGAAATAAACACATGTGCATTTCTTCAATCTTTTGGTTTATTTGTGATCATTTACATGCACACGTAAATGATGTACAGTACTATATTTTATATGTGTTTGCAAAACACAGTGCACTTCAAACTTCCATACCTTTCAAGTTTTACATCTTCTTGTGATTTTTCTACTTCTGCTGAATTCTTCGCCACACTAATTCCTTGTGAGGCAGCTCTTGTCTTTAAGTTCACAGTTTAGTCTATCATGTTGCAGACAATTTTTTCCTTAATTTCCTAAAAATATCCTCACACAAGTCTACGTAGTAGATTTTCTTCCTGTGTCAGGGGCAATGGGAGGTGGCTGCATTGCTGCATAGCGCAGAAATTAAAACTGAATATAAATCATGCCTGTCTATGAAATGTTTGGCCATTCCCACCAAAGGGAACCTCTAACCTGTCACGTTCTCTCCACAGCCTGGGCAATGCCCACCATGCTGTTATCCTTTTGCTCTTCCTCCCTTTTCTCTCATCATTGAGCTTCCACATCTCCACTTTCCTGGACAGATCTCAAAACTCCTCTTATTTTCTAATCTTTGTCTTATCCTATCCCATTTTGTTCCCCCCATGGGATCTCCTTTCACAGCCCAAAGAACTATCAGTGAATAATACTGATAATGACGATGGTGATGAGGACGATGATGATAACTAATGTGTAATAAACTTTTCTTATGAACCAGGTACAGGCAAAGAGATTGTCTCACTCAATTTTAAAATCAGCTCTAAAGGGAGGAAATTAGTAGTCTGTTGATTCTACAGATGGGACCAAAATATTCATTAACATGTCCACAGGTACAAAGGCAGTAAGATCAGTGAGCTGGGATTTGCACGCATGTAGCCTGATTCCAAAGCCCATCATCAAGTGTTTTCTAAAGGAAGACAATTCTTGTCCTCAGAGCAATTCTGCCACCAGTGTTTAAAGTGCATTTTTTCCTCCATGTTACATATATTTTCATCTAAGCTTGGAAGAAAACAAATAAAAAATTTCTAATGGAGGATAATAGTGATTATTATTTATTATTTACATTCTCTATATTTTCAAAAATTTTCTAGAGTAAAATGTTTGATTTTCTAACAAATAGATAACAAGATCTTTAAAAACAAGATTAAAGAAATTTGAGGTAATTTTTTTTCCAATTGAATATCTTGAGTGATAATATAATTGATTGAGTGATAATATAATTGATGGTATGGAAATATTTAAACAAATCTTTGTCTATGTTCTGGCCTCCTGAATATATTATTTTTCCAGTAGTGTAAGAAAACTAGTTTTCTCAAAAAAAAAAAAAAAACCCTCAAACTTTACTCAACTTTTTATATCACAAAGTTAGAAAATCAAAGCCCAAGGAATTAATTGTTTGATCAATACACCAGTTAAAAAAATCCATAATCTCTAATGCCACTGTTAAAATGGTTCTAGAATTCCACTCATAAAAGCTTGTTTCTTTTATCCACAATAGATCATCATATTACATCCTGATTTGTGGAGCCTCAAAAAATCTTCTAGTATTCAGCTTAATTTTCTCTCCCATCTTTCTTTAAAGTGAAAGAAATACTTTAACAAATATATGTAATTTGTGATCTGTCTCAAAGGAAAGAAGAAAGGTTGTCTAGGGTGTCTCTGGTCTAAAGTCTGATTACTCTCGTTCTCCACACTGGTGGGAAAATGTACAACAAGGTCACAGCTGCTGCCTCCCATTATGGACTGCTCTAGCCAGTAACAGGAGACACCCCCCCAACCCCCCATCTCATGTATGAGCATTAGTCTCTTGCCCATTAATTTCATTTTCCACATTTCTATCTGGTGGGTTCAAGCCTGTATTTATGATACCATTTCCACATGAAATGATAGATACTAACACAGTGGTGTTTTGAGGCTTATCCAAAATAATAAAGAAATGCACCATTTACAGAGCCTGAAATGGAATAAATATCATTTGGATTTACTAAATTAGTCAGATAACTCTTGTTGCACCTTCTTGTTGCTGAAACTAAAATCTGACTAATGGTAACCAGTTGCAGTTTTAAATCAAGGAGCTAAGGCTTGTTTGTGAATTATATCTATTCATATTCTTTCACATAAGCTATTACTTGGATAACTGAGACCTAAATATGTGCATTAGAGGCCTATATTCAGAATATTGTTGTTTTATTATTTTAATGTGCTAGAACACTAGAAGAAACAATGTAAAAATAGTAACATCAGGAATGTGAATGCTGAATGCCTGCCCAGTTCAAAAGTCTGGAAAGGGAATACTAAGACTCTAGAAACTTCGGTGAATGACCAGGACGTAGTGAGAGAGTAGCACTGACAGATATACACTACCAAATGTAAAATGGATGGCTAGTGGGAAGCAGCCACGTAGCACAGGGAGATCAGCTCGGTGCTTCGTGACCACCTAGAGGGGTGGGATAGGGAGGGTGGGAGGGAGACTCAAGAGGGAGGGGATATGGGGATATGTGTGCATATATCTGATTCACTTTGTTGTATGGCAGAAACGAACACAATATTGTGAAGCAATTATACTCCAATAAAGATGTATTAAAAAAAAAAGAACTTAAGAATGTGTGATAGTCACTTAGAGAGAGGAGAGAGAATCTTAGTGTCCGGGTAGAATCTGCAAAGAAAACGAACTGTTGATTTCTCCGTGATAACACTGCTCACCCTTCTCAGGAAGAACCACATCAGATGTGAGAGCTCACTTTTGCTAAATTGGATTTATTTAGTAAGAAACGAAACTTTATGAGCCATGTGGGGAAAAGCAACAGAAGGAACTGATCACTAACTGACAGTAGGAAAATGACAGCAGAGAAATGGCTCCACAAATTTGCAGATTTGAGGAAACATCTCCCTTGGGGTCATCCTTAGACTGAATCAGTGGTGGGGAAAACGCACACTTGAATTCTGGGGAGAAAGAATGAGATCTGACAGAGCAAGAGAGCGAGGCAAGCGAGCCAGCATGAGTGCGGTTAAATACGGCCCTGAGAGAGGATTGCATTCAAGTATGACGAAGAAAATGTGTAGTTCTTGAGAACGACTTTTTCTTCTCCAGTTGCAGTAAGAAGAGTAGAATAGGCATTGAGAGATTAACAGTCTTTTCAGGAATGAAAAATAAAATAATTTGAAATATTAGAAGAATCAGAAACCTCACACAAATAAACTAATAAAATCCCTCTGCAACAAAGATTTCTATTTGAAAGTCCATATGATCTGAAAAATAAATGAATTAAAAAAAAACTTTTCTATTTTATGTCCCTAGAGAGCCTATAAATATTTTGATTTTTTATAAAATTACTTTGGTCTTTGAATTGCATTCATAGACTTTGAAGGATAGAAAACCATGCATTAGATATAAAGAGAAATGTATTATTTTCTGACTTGAAATGGAAATTAATTTTTCCACAAGATATAATGTTTCTCCTGAACTGCCAATGGTTAATTGATATTTATCATGTTTTCTAATAATTTCAGTAATACTTAAATTTTAGTGGCTTATAATCCTATTCTCTTATTTAACTAGGTAAATATGTTCTTTAATAGTAACAAATGCTCTTTTAATAGTAATTAATTATCTATCTATCCATCTATCTAAAAACACTCTAAAAATATACCCTACTACAGACACTGAGCTATATTGCAGAAAAAAAGGAGATAATTACTTTTGCCTCTTATCCTAACTTTATAAGTTACAAGTACAACTATATTTACGACAGGCAGATTATATTTTGAAATTATCTGCTCCAATAGCTGTGACCCTTGAGCCTTAGGACTCTCTAGGCAATTCCTTGATGATAATTGCAAATGTTGTCCTAATTAAAAATTCTTTAATAATCTCTAATGTTTAATTATCTGAAATTAACTTAAAATGGCATTTATTGGTAAGCTTTCATTATCTATTAAGAGTAACTTTCAAAAATAATCACATTTTCTTTCGGCTCACCAGAGGATAACAAATTTAACCTGACTTCTTATGAGCATTCCCTAGAATTTCTCCAGAAATGAAATTTTAATTTATATTCTTAGTTTCTGTTTGACCAAATTTTCAATGGACTCATGAACTTGGTGGGGTGTGTGTGTGTGTGTGTGTGTGTGTATGTGTATGCATGCTCTCATTCTTCCTTCAGACATTACTCTGGATGCTGCCCTTACAGTAACATTTTTTTATCTCATAATCAGTCTACCCTGCCTTATTCCTATGTATGAGGTAAACCTTTAGTCTCAAAATATTCTTAATTCTTCCTTCATCACAAATCACAAAGGCACTGCTGGGACATAAATTTTGACAAAGGCAGGAGCAATCTCTCTAAAATATCCTGATGATTAAACACAAAATAAACTCGAGAAAAAATGCCATCTTCAATTAAAATGCAACTTGAGTCTATGCTTAAACTAAGAAAACAATTCTATCTACAACATATTGTGTGGTTTACAAAAAATTTTTCCCCTCTGAGTTGTTTGGACTGAGAAAGCTAAGATGAATACTAAATTCCCAAGCTCCGTTTGGAAATTTCTGTAACTCATGATCTATATTAAGCCTCTGTTTTAGTGCTGGACACTGTGAGAGCTGCTAATGAAGTAAGAACACTCTCAAGGAGTCAATGAAGCAACCACGTATATAATAGAAAGAAATAAGATTGACACAGGGAAGGTAAAAGGGTTTAGTTCCATCTGTGGAGCAAGGCCTCAGAAATTTTTCCCAAAGAAGATGGTACTTGAGTTGTGTCTTGAAAATAAGGAGTTACCTACATTGGCAATACTGGTAGTAAGGTGAAGAACATGATGGCTAGAGTGTGTACCTTGAGTTAAAAAACAATATTGATTTGAAAACCAGTCTGATTTTTATTTAAGAAATGAGTTTGCTTTGGTTGAAGCCTAAGTTGTAAGCAGCAATAGAAAAGCAAAAGATTGTAAAAGCTGAAGAAGTTAGCTCTAACTAGGTGACAAATCCTGAAGGGTCCTATCTACCATACCAAAGAGTTTGGACTTTGTCCTGAGCAATGGATGTCAACAATTTTTTAATCCATGAAAAGAAATTGTTATGTTTCTATTTCAGGTAGGGCTTCTGTCTGCAATGAAGAGTATGAATTGGAAAAGGGGGGACCTATTGATGGAGAGAGTAGTTGCACCCACAGTCCTGGTGAGAGGTGATGAGTGTATAGTCTACAGCAGCTGTCATGAAAGTAGAGGGGAAGAGTTGGATATGAGATGTCAAGGGAATAAAATTTATAGGACTTGGTTATTGATTGCCTGTGGATTTAAGGGAGAGGTAGCTGTCTAAACTATATCCTGAAATAGAATTTGGGTGAATAATGGTAAATATTTGGGGAAAGATAAAGTTATCCTTTTGTTCATGTTGCGTAGGAGGCATTTTGAGGCCATCTATTTACAGATCGCCCCCACACTTGTATATACAGGTCCAGAATTTAGAGGACAAATTTGTGCAGTAAATATGGATCAGTGTAATAAACATTTATGGAGCACCCATTATGTAGCAGGTAGTGTTCTGGGTATGCGTTGTTGAATGAGCTTTCACTCAAGGAACATTTGGTCTATTGCATCACACTAAATATGATAGTCAACAGCAGAAGTTGTCCTAATAGGGATGGATGATCATTTTTGTAAAAAGTATAAAGAGGAGAGGTAGAGGAACAGGTAAAGAAAGAGAAAGGGGACTTCCCTAGTGGCACAGTGGTTAAGAATCCACCTGCCAATTCAGGGAACACGGGTTTGAGCTCTGGTCCGGGAAGATCCCACATGCCACGGAGCCACTAAGCCCTGTGCACCACAACTACTGAGCCTGCGCTCTAGAGCCCACAAGCCATAACTACTGAGCCCGCATGCCATAACTACTGAAGCCCACATGCCTAGAGCCTGTGCTCCACAACAAGAGAAGCACCACAATGAGAAGCCTGCGCACCTCAACAAAAAGTAGTCCCCGTTCGCTGCAACTAGAGAAAGCCTGCGCGCAGCAGCAAAAACCCAACGCAGCCAATAAATAAATAAATAAATATATTAAAAAAAAAAAAAAAAGAAAGAGAAAGGGGAAAAATGATGAGCAGAGGAAAATAGCAAATGGAATCTCGGCAAATATTAACCTTTAAAGAGCATCACAAGAAGAAAAATGCCAAAGTGAATAAAAATGTTTAGAAACATAAAAAAGAGAACTAGAATTTTAAACTAGAAATTGAGATCTTAGAATCCGAGGAAAAAGAAAAACCAAAAATGATGATTAAAAAATTACACATTGTAAATCAACTATATTTCAATTAAAAAAATGTTAGATGTTAAACAGATTCAAGTAATATGAAAGACAAAACTACTCTATGGGAATTTAGTTGGCCCACAAGTAACATTTTAGAGAGCAATTTCAGTAAAATAATAGAGACAGAAGCTTGATGGCAGAAGGGTAAGAAGTGAATGGAAGGTGAGGTCTCCCATTTTGAAATAAAGGCAGCAAACACTCTCTTTTTAGTGACAAGTTTGCAGTGGAAGAGTGGAAAAAGAATTGTAGAGACAAAGACGTTTTATTTTTAAGTTTTCAAAGACAAATGCTTTATTGCATGTATAAAAGCAGTGAGGAGGGACAGAGAGAGAATAATCAAAAATATAAGAAGGTAAGAACTGATGAACAATGACCTATTTTATGAGTAAAGAATTAAAAGCAAGAAATTTTTTTCAAAAACACAAGCTGAGGGATTTGCTTTGAACATGAGAAAAGAGACTGCTTTTTCAGACTGATTGAAAAGGAGTAACAATATATGATAGATAGATGATAGATAGATAGATGATAGATAGATATAGATAGATAATAGATTAGAGAGAGAAAGAGAGTTATTAACACCTCGAATTATAATTCTACATTTTAAAGTATTTATATGGAAAGAAGGTAGACCTTGTTTCAAGGTTGAGAAAATATCCCCACTTGCTTTCACTAGATAAAATTCACCCCTTTCCTAAATGTTTCTTTGATGTATGGTGTTTTTGATTGCTAAAAATATTAGCTGCTATAACCCTCTTAAATTGGATGACCTAGCAAGCAGCACATTATATTGGTCAATTGCACATGACAGTAAGGGTGACTGCATTTAATACACTAGTATAATTGCAAATCTGCTCTTAAATTATTGCCACATCCTTTCTGTTAAATGACTTTATACCTGTTTAAAAAAAATCAAACAAAGTTTACCATTAAGACAACTCTCCCGCTATATTTTAGTACAGTTTCTTTTTTATTTTTAAATGTAATTTATATTCATCAGGATGGTATGAATCTTTATAACTCCACCAGGTTAACTAAAAGGTATCTCAAACTTAAATATCTTAAACAAAACCATTGTTATTCCCTCCATCTTCTATTTATCACAGAAAATAGCACTATCATCGACCTTGTTGCTTAAGCCATAAAACAAAAAAATCTTGTAATAATTCTTAACTCCTCTCTTTCTCCCACATCTACATTAATTCACCAGCACGTGTTGCATCCAACAGCTTCTTACCATCTCCAACAGGATGCGTAAAGACCAAGCCACCTTTGATTCTCACCTAGACTATTGCAATAAATCTCTTACTTATACTCATCCTTCCAGCCTTGACCCCAGTTGGTCATTCACATTTCAGCTGATAATTCTGTTTAAAACTTGTGTTATATCATATTCCTTCTTTCTTGAAACCCTCCAACGGATTCTCATACTATAGACAAAATACAAAGCCCCTACTATAACCTGTAAGGCCCAGTATGAGCTGATCCTTGGCTATCTCTTGAACTTCATCCCCTACTTCCTTCTCTTTGATGACCACAACCCCTAGCACACCAAACACACTTTTATTGTGGGGTCTTTCCTGCAATAAAATCACTGGTCTCTGCCTGGAACAATCCTCCCTTACTTCACTAACTTCCACTCAGTTGTCATCTATGAATGGAGATTTTTCCTGACAAGCTTTAAAAAATAACTTCCCATTAACTTCTATCCTCTTACGTAGCTGCAGTTTCTCTTCTAAGCATTTGTCACCAACTGACACTATCTCCCCCTATTAGAATATAAGGTCCATTAGGGCAGGGGTTCTATTAGTTTTGTTGACTGTTGAACCCCCAGTACTACATGCTAATTGTAGTTAATCAGTATTTGTTGAATAAATGAACAAAAGAATCTTATTTTATTTGGAAATCTGTTTGCTGATTTTACTTTCTTGTCAATTTGAGCCCATTTTGAAGAGAGATGCTGGTGTGGAGAGAGGGAATAGCCCTGGGAGAGCTTGCTCACCCATATCTGATTACTGATTATTTTGTAATAATCAGTTTACTGGATTGGATTATTTTGAATAACTGAAACTGACCAGAAAGCTATGGGCTCGCTTAAAATGTGACTGAGTGATGTGAAAGCAAGGTCAGAGAGAGATAATTGAAGACACATAAAACTATGTCATGGACAAAGGATTAATCTCCAAAATATATAAACAGCTCATGCAGCTCAATATTAAAAAAACAAACAACCCAATCAAAAAATGGGTAGACCTAAATAGACATTTCTCCATAGAAGACATACAGATGGCCAAGAAGCACATGAAAAGCTGCTCAACATCACTAATCATTAGAGAAATGCAAATCAAAACTACAATGAGGTACCACCTCACACCAGTTAGAATGGGCATCATCAGAAAATCTACAAACAAGAAATGCTGGAGAGGGTGTGGAGAAAAGGGAACCCTCTTGCACTGTTGGTGGGAATGTAAATTGATGCAGCCACTATGGAGAACAGTATGGAGGTTCTTTAAAGAACTAAAAATAGAATTACCATGTGACCCAGCAATCCCGCTACTGGGCATATACCCAGAGAAAACCATAATTCAAAAAGACACATGCACCCCGATGTTCATTGCAGCACTATTTACAATACCCAGGTCATGGAAGCAACCTAAATGCCCATCGACAGACGAATGGATAAAGAAGATGTGGTACATATATACAATGGGATATTACTCAGCCATAAAAAGGAACGAAATTGAGTCATTTGTTGAGATGTGGATGGATCTAGAGACGGTCATACAGAGTGAAGTAAGTCAGAAAGAAAAAAGCAAATATCGTATATTAATGCATGTATGTGGAACCTAGAAAAATGGTACAGATAAACCGGGTTGCAGGGCAGAAGTTGAGACACAGATGTAGAGAACAAACGTATGGACACCAAGCGGGGAAAGCGGCGGGGGGTGGTGGTGGTGGTGTGATGAATTGGGAGATTGGGATTGACATGTATACACTGATGTGTATAAAATGGATGACGAATAAGAAAAAAAATAAACATTACAAAAATACAAAACTATGTCATAGATATACAAGGTTCAGAGGTGTTCAGTAACCTCTTCTTGTATTGATAAAAATATGTGAGTATAAAAATGAACCTCAAGATTCATAAACTGGCAGTTTAATATGTTTATATATATTTCCTAGTATTATAATGTCATATACTAAATATAATATGATATGAATTATGAAGTAAAACTTTCAGCATACCTGCTTTTTATTGATTTGTTTGATTGTTGTTTTTATTATTGGCTATTCAAATCCTGCTTCAGTTCACAAAGTTCACAGATAAATTGATTGGCTGCCTACTGGATTTCCAGGTATAATTAAATTGTCTAAATTTTATGAACAATTTTGCTTTGGGTCTAATCCCAGTTATACCATGTATAAATTATGTGACCAGGGGCAAGTTATTTAGACTTTTCTCATCTATTAAATGAGGATATTAATATACTTATTTCATGGGTTGCTATGATGATAACATAAAACATGTAAAATGTTTAGAATGAGGCTTTGTAGAGAATAATTCTTAAATAAAAGTTCTCTATAATTAATAACACTGTGTGATAGTTGTCTTTGTTATCTAAATATGGAGAAATGTTTCTCTGTTAGGGAATTAATGTTTATGTCCCCTCAAAATACATATGTTGGACTCTAATCCCCAAGGTGATGGTACTGGGAGATAGGGCCTTTGGGCAGTAATTAGGTCATGAGAGTGGAGCCCATAAATGGGATTAGTGCCCTCATAAGAAGAGCCCAGAGAGCTAGCTCACTCTCCTTCCACCATTATAGGACACAAGAAGACAGCAATCTGCAACTCAGGTGAGGGCTCTTGCCAGAACCCGACCACCTGGCACCGTGATCTCACTCGAACTTCCAGCCTACAGAACAGTGAGAAGTAAATATCTCACTGTAGGTATGCAGTCTGTTATACTTTGTTATACCAGCCTGAACTAAGACACTATCCCTTCATAAAGAGAGGACACAATAGATTTTCAAAGATCACATAGTTAATAAATATCAGAGCCAGAATTAAAACCCAAGTAGATTCACTCCAGAGTCCACATTCTTGGTTTCCAGGTCAGTTCTAGAAAGGCATCAGGAAATATGAATAGATTTAAAAGCATATATATATATTTTCTCCCCCGAAAATAGACTAAGGCATACTAGATTGCTATGAAATAGAACAAAATAAACAAAAAAAACACTGAACATGAGCAGATCACCATTTAAAAATAGAAACCAGATTTATGTTGCCTATAAATAATAGAATGTCTATACTTAAATTATCTTTAAATAAAATTTTAGGGAATTCCCACCTTTAAAATCAGACTTGGTAAAAATTTATTAAGATTTAGATTTTTCTGAAATCATGAATCTGATTCAATTTTGAGATCTACGGTAAGAATTATTTTAAAAATATTTTTTAAATACCTGACAATTATTCCTACTGCTAAGGATCCTGATGTTCCATAGAGTACTCCTGACCTCTGCCCTGGGCCCAGTGCTGACCCATGCTGAATGCCAAGCCCATGGAAAAGACATGTTCACCAGAATTACAGATCCAAGATGCCAGAAGGGAGAAAGAACATCAGCAATTTAAAAATACAATTAACATAATCTGAAGAAAGGTATTCTTGTGTAAAACTGAGATAATGCAATGAGAATAAATCAGAAATGTTGCCTTTATTTCAAAGAATTAATTGTACAGTATACGATTAGGAATTGCTGGCCTGAAATTCATTCACAAGAGAGTGTTCAGACATTTTAGCTGAGCCTAAGCAAACTCTGATTCCTCACACACTCTCCACAGGCTTCCATCACTCTTCCACGATGACTGTGATTGTAAATTTTACGTGTCAACTTGACTGGACCATGAGGTGTCCAGATATTTGGTTAATCATTATTGTTCGGTGTGTTTTCGAGGATGTGTCCAAATTAGGTTAACATTTGAATTGGTAGAGGTATGATTCTTCTCTGAGAAAAATGGACCAGAGGTTAATAGTTGCCTTGTCCTCTCACAAAGCAACTAAGAAATTTTTTTGCCTCATCATCACATCTTCTCCTTGTCACAATAGAGAAAATGACTCCTCCTCAATCAGAGGCTAATCTCTTCTCCTGCGCTCCAGAGACTGTCTCCTCAAGAGTACTTCTCCTGTGTTTTCTCCTTTCTCCAGTATCATCAATACTCTTTCTCCATTGCTTATAACCTCATCACCATGCAATTTCCTTTAGTACATTCCACTAGATGACGACTGCAACAACAAAGCATGCTCCTTTACAACATCAAAGCATGCTCATTTACTCCTTTCATCGATATTACTTCACGGCCAAGCACTCTGACAGATTTCCTCCTAAACGTTACAGTCACACTTGCACAAACCTTGTGTGCTCTAATAAAGTTTCTTTCTCCCAGTTATCAAAGATACCTCCTTCGAGGTTTACAAAGTCCTCCATATTGCCAAATTTATTTTAAAATTACTGTTTTCAATATGTTTAGACTTTCAGCAGCAATCCACGCTGTTCAGTGTCTTCCTTTGTGAAACATCCTTTCAGTTTCCAGAATACACTACTCCTTTGGGTTTCCTTTTACCACTTCTCTGTCTCCTCAGCACATTTTCCATCTATCCACCCCTAAATGTTACCACCCTCAGTAATGAGTCTTTTTTCCTCCTCTCTCTGCAGCTTCTCCCTTTGCATTAAACACCTTTATTTCTATGGATTTAAATGAAATCTTTATTATATATGGTCCTTTCAGCTACAAATAACAGAGTCCCCAAGCTGTATTAGTTTAAATAATAGAGGATTAGTTGAGGGAATTAATCAAGTCAGGAAGCTATGTTGTAACTGATATTGTTTTGGTCTTTATCTCATGGTTTCAAAGTGGCTGCCGTATCTTGAAATATTCTATTCTTACACAATAACATCCTGTGCTGAAAGCAAGAAGGAAAGCTGGATAAAAATGTTTTTCCTGATGTCTCTGTGTAACAGGAAAGAGAACATTAACAGAAGCTTTCAGAAACACTTCGCATGTTTTACTGGCCAGAATTTGGTCACATGCTTATTCATAAATCAATTGTTAATGTGAAAATGTTTGCCATAATTTGATTAAAATCAAACTAATTCATCTTCCTGGCCTTGAATCTGTTTCTGTATAAATCTGGAGTTCTATTAGATGCCTACTCTGAAGTCATTTCCTTCTTGTTTTTTAGAAATAGAAGTTTTTTTTTCTTTTCACATATCAAATCAAAATCCCTAGATCTATGAGACAGTAGATCCAGCACTTGGTCTAGAGGTGAAGTTATGGTTGATTATTCACCAATGAGAAGAAAGGAAAATTTTGCAGGGCTTTTGGGAATGATTTTGGATCTCTCATAAGAGGGTGGTGTGTGCCAAAAGGACTTCACTCCATGCTGCTCCTTGTTGTCCCACATTTGAACATAATGGTTAGAGTTGCCATAGTGAACTTAAAACTATGAGAGGAAGATAAAACACACACACACACACACACACACACGCACAAATTCCCAACATTGTTGAGTCCATGAACCAATGCTTTTACCTTTACCTTGCCATAGCAAGCCTTTACCTTCAGAATTCCTGCTATATGAGAAAAATTAACTCCACTATTTAAGTCACTATTTGTCAGGCATTTTGTTACTTACCAAGATAACATATCTAACTGATATATGATTATATGGTTTTGGCTTTCTGATCTACACTTCTCAGACCTATGTGAGATGTCACATCTTTGGCACAAGATGAATATTTGTTAGATAATTAATGAATAAAAGAACCTGATCTCTGCTAACAAAATTCCTCCTTGACATCCGCAATTGGATGTTTCAAATCAAATCAGAGCTGGACTCTGAATTCTACCTCCACCCTCTCTTTAGAATTTATTTCCTCTCACATAATCTTTAAATAAATGGGACAACATCCACTGTGTTAGGTTCTCCAGAGAAACAAAATCAATAGGATATATATATAAAGAGATTATAAAGAATTAGCTCCCGAAATTGTGGAGACTGAGAAGTCCCAAGCTCAGCAGTAAGCAAGGTGGGGATTCAGGAGAACTAGTGGTGTGGTTCAAGTCTAAATCTGAAGGCCTGAGAAATAGAAGAGATGATGGTGTAAGTTCAAATCTAAGTCCAAGTCTGAAGGCAGGAGAAGAACAATGTTCTAGCTCAAAGATACAGGAAGCAAACTCTCCCTTCCTCTACCTTTTTGTTCTATTCAGGCCATCAATGAATTGGATGAGGTCCATCCATGTTGGGGAGGGCAATCAGCTTTACTCAGTCTACTGATTCAAATGTTAATCTCATCCAGAAACACACTCACAGACACACCCAGAATAATGTTTAGCCCAAATATCTGGGTACCCTGTGACTCGATGAAGTTGATACATAAAATTGGCCATCCATTCCAGCAATTTGAAGCCTATATTTATCTTCGATTATTCTCTTTGGAAAATCCCATTGCACTGAATTTAAAATTTATTTTTTATCATGATGTTCTAAGCCATGTATTTAGATTAATGCTCCTTCTTCACTTTTATCTTCTATGACTTGTCCATTATTACCCAATGATATCCAGAACCAAATGGAAAGCATTTTTGCTTTGTTTTGACTTTGTTTTAGTATCTGAGACCACGTTCATTCCCACTTTAAGGCCTCTATGCATGATCATTTACTCTGTCTGGAACACTCTTTCTGCTCTTTGCTGGCATTGTTCTTTCTTTTCTTGTTCCTTTAAAAGGGTATCCACAGAGAGACCTTCTCTGTTATTTATACTTAATTCAGGTTTCCCCGTTATTTGCTATCACAGGACATTTATTTTTTACTTTATTGTATTTATTGTGACATTGTTTTTAAATAATTTAATTAATCTTGTTAAAATACATTTAAAGAACCTACTCTATACAGGGAACTATACTCAATATCTTATAATAACCTATAATGGAAGATCATGTAAAAAAAGAATATATATATTTATATATATGTATAACTGAATCACTTTGCTGTATATCTGAAACTAACACATTGTAAATCAACTATATTTCAATAAAAATTTTTAAAAATAAAAATTAACACATAAAAAAATAAAATAAATACATTAAAGGAAATTGGATAATTGTTATTTAATATGTATTTATTATGTATGTTATATTGTCAGACAATGGGTGGGTATAAACTATGTGTCATTTAGAGGATACCTGCCCTTCTCAATGGCATTCAAATTCAAGTTTAAATAAAAATTGCATATCTACTGTTTTGTAACAAATGACCCTAGGGCTTAGTGACTTAAAACACCAAACTTTTATTATCTCACCATTTCTGTGACTTAGGTATCTGGGTGCGGCTTAGCTGGGTGTCTCTGGCTCAAGGTCCTTCACAAGGCTGCAATTGGGGGAGGAGACTTATAAACTCACTCATGCGACTGTTGACAAGATTTAGTTCTTCCCACGTTGTGGGATGAAGCCCCTTTGTTCCTCACTGACTGTTGGCCAGAAGCTTCCCTCAGTTTCTTGCCATATGGGCCTCTTTGTGGGGAAGTGCACAACATGTTGGCTTGCTTCCCTTAGAGCAAATTAGTGAGTGAGTGAAAATAGGTAGCAAGTTGAAAGCCACAGTCGTTTTGTAACATAATCAGAAAGTAATATTCTATCACTGCTGCTATATCCTTTTCTTAGCAAGTAAGTCTCTAGGTCTGGCTCACATACAGTTGGAGGAGATTACACAAAGCCATGAATATAAGGAGGAGGGGATCTTTTGGAGCCATCTTAGAAGCTTCCTACATCAAACAAAATATTTCAGAGTTCTAAATTCAGTCATTATGCTGTGACTTTTACCTAGATTTTTTTATACTCTAGAATGTAAGACTCATGAATATATATTCAAATGTGTGTTTAAAACTGTATCCTCAGCTTCCTAACTATTGCAGGTTCATATTAGGCACTGTGGTGACTGAATTATTCCACTCTCGCCTCATTCCCTTGCAAAGATGTCTACATCTTAATCCCCTTAACCTGTGAATGTTACCTTACATGGTAAAAAGAAACTTTGCAAATGTTAAGGATTTCGAGATGGAAGTGTATCCTGTATTATCTGGGTGGATCCAATGTAATCACAAGGGTCATTGTAAAAGGGAGGTAAGAGGATTGAAGTGAATAGGAGGAGATGTGATGCTGAATCAGGAAACTGGAATGATGAAAGGAAGGTACCACTAATCAAGGAATGCAGGCAGCCTCCAGAAGCTGAAAAAGATGTGACTTTCATTATACCTTAAAATAATTATACCTAGACTATTATTTAATTACACAATACCATATAATAGTTGAGAGAACTAAAAGTGATTAGCCTGAAAAACAAGGAATTAGACAATACTGTCATTAAACACTTACCAAAGCATGAATTAAAACATGAGCTTTGAGCTTTCTAATGATTGAGTTAGTAGATACTAAAATAGATTTCAAAGTCCCTTATAAATCTAAGAATCTATGATATCATGATTTTTAAATCAATAGTTTCTAAATTGAAATTTTCTATAATACCTTTTAAATTATAAGTATTAGGTCAGCTGAACATGTATCTAAATTTAAAAATATATGCACACATTTTACAGAATTATGTGCTATAAACAAATCAGTTCAATGAAGTACACTTCGATAATCAAATTCTGCTTAGAGAAAGGTAAAACATCTTTTAGCATTTCCTGTTATTTTGTAATTCACTAAGGATAAAGAGAGATTGAGTGAAGTATTTGTTTAAATTGTATCCATATGCAAATGTAATTTAATACATTTTAGAAAATCTACTGAAAATACTTCTGCAGCTTTAGATAAATTCACTGAAGTTCTTGAAGTACACATTTCAAATTTTGCTCTTGTAATTTTATCTTAAGGGACTCTGATGACTATTTTCCATGTTTAGAACTCTATATTACTCAAGGTGCTTTTTCTGAAGCAAATTGTATTTATTTAAAGACCTGTAATGTGCATTACTTCTTTTAAAGGTTTATATTCTAAAAGCATTTAGATATTAATAGAATTTTACTTTCAACATATTCCAAGGATTCATAAAAATACAGATTTCTTTGGAACAAAACTAAAGGGACATCTAAAGGGATTCAAAAAAAAAAAAAAATTTTCTGCCAATTTCTAATATCAGGTTTTCTATCAAGAGTCAATCAGGAAATGTCTTTGTAAATTGGAAATGTTTATAATAATAATGCATCAAATGTGATATCTGTTTGATTATGGCTTGCACTTAGTAAATAATCTTTCTTCTTTAATTTATGGAATTAGATAAATCACTAATATTTCCCAAGAAACCTATCTTTAGAACTCTAAGGTTATTTATGTTGGACTGGCAGCTTACAATTAAATAGAGAAAAAGAAAGCTTATAACCTTTTGATGGCTTGAAATATCATATAGAATAATGAGGCAGATGCCTTTCCTCCCATTGCATTTTGATTCATGTTTTGAATTTTTATAAGGGAGTAGGTGGTAGTTGGGGCTCATAAAAAGAGACAGAATTCCACCGAGAAGAAACGAATTTTATAAACCATATACAGAGGAACCCTTGAGTAAAGTGTATGTCTGTGTGTGTGTGTCTGTGTGTGTGTATTCTAAAGTTAGAGAGGATGATGAAGAGTTTAGGGGAGGAACATGGTGATAATTATAACAAGTCAGAACAGTTGACTGTTTCCCTATTCAGGTGAGGCAGTATAAAGCAAGTGGTCAAGTATGAAGACACTTGGAGACACTGAAGACACTTGGAGACACCCTGCTTGAATCTGAATCCCAGCTCCATCCCATTTAGCTTTGTGAGAATGGGCAACTCTACTTATTTGTGCCTCAGTCTTCTCATCTCTAAAATGGGATTTTAGTTGAGAATTGTTTAAACATAATAACACACACTGGGAGTTATGAGAACTTAAAATGAGAAGTAAAAGCACATTAAGGACTAATGTGCCTGTGCTCAGTAACTATTCAATAAATGTTAGCTACTATTATTTTTATTGTCCAAATGTTGATCAGCTTAATTCTTAGGAGATATCCTAAAATCTTTTCTTTTAGTTATTGAACTATTGTCTTTGCTCTGACAATTTTCCCTTATCTGATTTATCACTTAATTTCTTAATTCCATGTTCTTTCTCCTTAAGCCTTACTCTTTATGTCCTGATGTTGGATTTTTTTTAAATGAACTTCTTTTTTTTTTTTTGGCCACACCACATGGCTTGTGGGATGGGATCTTAGTTCGCCGACCAGGGATTGAACCCGTGCCCACTGCAGTGGAAGTGCAGAGTCCTAACCACTGGACCGCCAGGGAATTCCCTGATGTTGGATTTTAAAAAAATTAATTTTACAATAAGCAGTTCCAAGATTTAGTCCATTTTTAAATCTATTTAGCAACTGAAGCCCAATCTTATTTGTGGGTTAATACACAGAGTATGATTCTTAGAGCAAGGCAATACCACACTACCCACTACATATCCAGAAAATGAGACATTGTCTCTTTTTGGAAACCATCTTAGAACATAACCTGGGCTTAATCAGATATTTCCTTATATCTGAAGGGAAAGATGCAAAGATATAGACACAGCTAAGGACTTTTCATGGAAAATGGTAGCAGAGTCCAGAGTCCATCAACTACAGTCGTAGGAATGCAATGGCTGTGATGCCAGGGGTATCAACCTCACCAACTGGGTTCCTGAAAGAATCACTGATTATGCTCTTTGCTACCAAGATGCCCTTGGTTTCTTTGTTTCCAGGCTTCCTTCTAAGTCTTCAAAATGCCTGTCATGCTTCCAATAAATTGCTTTTCTGCTTATGTGAATCAGAGTCAATTTCTATTTATAAGAACTTTAATATTGAAATTAGTGCCGGAAATGGTTGACAGATAACAAAGCCTTAGGGAAATGGGGAAAATATACAATTAGTTTGGAGCCTAGATGGGTCTGAAGACAGTGAAAACTCCATTAGTATTCCATGATGGAGTATCAAACACATGTTACACAGTGATACTTTAGTTAACTAAAGACCCATCTGTAATCCCATAGAAACAAGTAGTCATTGAAAGAAAGGCTTTGGGTCTAATGAGACATAGGTTTTCTAAGACAGAACAATGGGTATGATGAATTCAAGGCTGCAGGGTGATATGACTCCTTGTAATGGGACTAAAAAATTAAAAGGAAAAAAATGTTAAGATCAAATTCCTAAATTCTTAGTTCAAAGTGTGGTAGATTGCAAAGATGGACACCAGTGATTCCTCTCATCTTTGTATGCTCATGCCACTCCATTCATAAAGAGGCGGAGTTGTTTCTTTTATTTTTCCTCCTTGAATCTAGATTGGTCTTGTAACTGGCTTTGACCAATAGAATGAACTGAAAGTGATACTGTGCATTATAAGGTTTGGGCTTAAAAGGGCATAGTAGCTTCCTCTTTCACTCTTTTGAGATTCAGCTCCATGGAAAAAAGCATGAGTCAGACCTTTGAATGATGACAGACTTCAGAGACAGAGAGGTTCAGTCAGTCCCCAGCAATAATAGCCACTCTGGTTGAGGTTTCAGAAACATGAGTGAAGCCATCTTGGATCCTTGGATCATTGGATCCTTCTGCCCTAGATACAGCTTCAGCCAACACCTTGTGGGACAGAGACATGCCATCAGTGGTAGGCTCAAAGATATCCACATTCTAATCCCTGGACCCTGTGAATGACACGTTATATGACGAAAGGGACTTTGCAAGTGTGATTCAATCAAAGATCTTGGGAGGGAAAGATTATCCTGAATTATCTGGGTGGACCCTAAATGTAATCCAAGGATCCTTAAAGAGGGAGGCAAAAAGGGTCAAAGACATAATATTAGGAGATGTCACAGTGGAAGTAGGAGGCTGGAGTGATAAGAGAAAGGGGTCATGAGCCAATGAATACAGGTGGCCACTGAAAGCTTAAAAAGCAAGGAGACAATTTCTCCCTGCAGAATCTCCAGAAGAAACCAGCCATGCTGATCTGGCACATTGTCTTTAGCTCAAGGAAACTAAACTGTGAGAAAATTTGCATCTCTTTAAGCCATGTCGTTTTTAGCAATTTGTTACAACTATAGGCAACTAATACAACATCCCTGTTGAGTCCTCCGCAAATTTCAGGCTAGTGAGCAATAATGAATAGCTACTGTCTCATGCCAATGAACTTGGAGGTGTTTGTTAGGAAGTAATGGATATCTGCAATACAGTGTGAAGGCTCCTTATTACGTGCTAAAATAAACCGACAGAGCCTCAAGACTAAGGGAAGTAAGAATTCATGTAAATTTTTATTCTGTGGATTTACAGTGTAAATTGAATTCAGAGTTACCAAGATTTTTATGTATAATTTAGTACCTTTCAGGAAAGAGAATTCTGAGAACTAGAATAGAGATTTAGAGGAGGATTTGGAAACTAAGTACCAGAAGCACGATACCCACTGAGTCCCTTTTGGTGACCAAAGCAACCTATCCTCACTTCTCTGGCCAGACGGAGGCTCTCTCACCTGAAGGAGTTACTGTGAAATGCTTCCTATAATGATAACTTAAGCCAGATGCCAGCACACTCCCAGATGATACTAACAAAGTCAACCCAGAAAGAGAGATATACCGTAAAAAAATTTCAGGGATTTGTTAATTTATAAAAGGAATATAATTTATGCATTCTATCCAGGAAAAAATTCTGAGAGTATATGAACAAAAAGAAAAGAATGTAGTTTTATATTGAATTGAATTCTCTGATTATGCTGCACTTATCAAAATTATTGCTTCCTCCTATCTCCTGTGCTATTGCTGTCATGTGTTTTGTTATTATATATTACATGCACTCACAATAACTTGCTACTATTTTTGCTTTAGACAGTCTATTATATTTCAAATAGATGAAAAATATTTCTTCTATTTGATAAACTTTCTTTGTTATTTCTTGTAGTCAGCTGCTGGTAATGAATTCTCTCTTCTATGGCTTGTGTGAAAAAGTCTTTATTTCACCTTCTTTTATGAAAGAGAATTAGACCTTCATTGTTTTGTACCAAGGTTACATCAAGTTTTGATCTGTGCTACAATTTAGTCCAGAGAAACCTTGACTGTTACTCAATCCTTTAAACCAATGACATCATCCTAACATAACTGAGAGAAAAAGAAGTAGCAGATATCCTGAGACACCTGCAATCAAAAGGTGGAAGATAAGTCATATGATAGGAGCATATTATCTCAGTTAAGTCTCTGGGGAGCCAGTGGTCTGGAACATGTCGGAATATCCATTACACTTTGCATACCCACTACTAGTAAAGGAGAAAAGAATTGACCCTTTGGGTTTTTTTAAAACTTTGGAGATAATGTTATATATATATAGAGAGAGAGAGAGAGAGAGATAAATAGATATGCATCTGATTTACTTCCAGTTTATAGTCGGGTTTGGAAAAAGAGAAGAATTTCTATGTCATTCTGACTGCAGTAAAAGCAGCTCTACCTTTACATCCTTACGATTCAACTGATACAATGATGATCCAAGAATCTATAGCAGATCTTGTGCTGTAAGAGACAATAGGAATCACAGCAGAGGACCCTTGGCTCTTGTAGCAAAGTGATGATTCTTCAGCAACTATTGGCTTTTGAGAAATGGCTCTTGGCTACATATTGGGCATGGGCAGAGGCAGATTTCTGGACCAGGGACTCCAAGTGACCATATAAAGTAAGCTGCCCATAACGTACATGATGATATCTATCCAGCCTAAATATTGAGCATGCCCAGCAGTAATCCATACTTAAAATAAAGAGAAATGTATGAGACCAGACATGAGCTAGTTCTGAAACCACACTCATTTAGTAAACAAATTGCATTCACTCTTAGCATGCCCTCTCTGGCTATACTAACACCTAAGCTCTTTCCCATAACATATGCATCTGGCCACATGGAGAGTTCTCCAAGAACATATGACTGAGAAAAAAGAAATCTGAGTCTTATGGATGACAGAAATAAAATGAAAAATTTAATCAAATGGTCTACTCTGATTTAAAATGTCTACAAAGAGGTTGTATTGGAAGATTGTATAATCAATTCAAAACTTTCTTTCAAAAGACAGAACTTCAAGTGGTATATCTCATCCTGTTTCTCTGAGAAGTGGCTTATGGTGAACCTCAGCATCAGTGTGTGGTAGACGTTAAGGTCTAGCCAGATAGCCAGGAGGCTGTAAGGGATGCAATTAAAGGACTGGTACCAAATTCATTATAGCTGAGGTGTTTCCCATAAGGTGCTATATGGAAGACAATATCATGGATGCCCAAGACTGTTACCTGGCATGTTGGGAAATAGATGATAAGGGGTGAAAATGAAGGGGAAAGAAGAGGAATATGAATGATAAAAAGAGGATTCTCTTTTAGTGTCATCTTCTACTATCATAACAAGCGTTAAAATTTAATAAAAGACCACTACAGCAATATACTAAAAGGTTTACCAAGGGTTTACCAGATCTCTTGGGAATGAAGTTTTATCTCATATCTAAGTTGAAATCCCTATCTGTTGAGGGCAGAGAAATATAACAGTGATTAGAAGAGGAAAGTAATAAACACCTATAGTCTCCTGTCTTATACCCACATTTCCTGCCTTGTGCCAACTAAATATTTTTTTAAATCTCTATGTAGCTTATTTAGTTTTTCTTTCCCTTTTCTTCAAGTGTAGACAGAACATACTATTGGTAGTTAATTTTACAAAGTCGCTCTAAAAATGCAGAATATAGAAGCAAAAACACATCAGAATTAGAGATGCAATGAATAACACACAGCGATTCTGGGCTTGTATCTGATAGTTACAACTTAAGAGATTTTGATTTTAGTACTTAAAAGAACAGAATTTGGGTCACAATACTTATACTGGGTTGGCCAAAAAGTTCGTTCAGGTTTTCAGTAAGATGTTACAGGAAAAACCCGAATGAACTTTTTGGCCAAGCCAATATTTTCTTTTTCATGTATATTGTAAAAATTATCTAGAGGACTACTCTTACTATAATTTTAACTATCAAATACTGATTAAATTATTGATAGTCAGTTAGTTAAAGAATATTTTCCGACTATATACCTATTAGAATGGCCAATATTCAAAACAAACAACATCAAATGCTGGTGAGGGTATAGAATAACAGGAACTCTCATTCATTGCTGGTAGAAACGCAACATAGTACAGTCACTTTGAAAGACTGGAAGTTTCTTACAAAACTAAGCATACATAGGATCCATCAGCCATGCTCCTTAATATTTACCTAAATAAACTGAAAAGTTATGTTCACATAAAAACCTGCACAGGGAAGTTTACAGCAGTTTTTTTCATAATTGCCATAACTTGGAAGCAACTAAGATGTTCTGCAGTCCATGAGAGGATAAATAAACTATGGTACATCCAACCAATGCGAAATTATTTACTCTAGAAAGAAATGAACTATCAAGCCATGAAAAAAACATGGAGGAAACTTAGATGCACATTACTAAGTGAAAGGAACCAACCTGAAAAGGCTGTGTACTGATGATTCCAACTATATGATATTCTGGAAAAAGTACAACTGTGGAGACATTAAAAACCTCAGTTGTTGCCATGGATTGGGAGGGAGGAGAGGGTGAATGGGCAGAGCACAAAGGAATTTTAGGGCAGTAAAACCATTCTTTATGATTCTACAGTTGTGGATATATGTCATTATACATTTGTCAAAACCCATAGAGTGTATAATACAACGAGTGAACCCTAATGTAAACTATGAACTTTGGGGGCTAAAGATGTGTCAGTGTAGGTTCATCCGTTGTAACAAATAGACCACTCTGGTCGGGCACGTTGATAATGGGGAAGGATTTGCAAATGTGGGGACAGAAGGTTGTAACTCTTTGTACTTTCTGCTCATTGTTACTATGAACCTAAAACTGCTCTTAAAACTAAAGTTTATTAATTAAAAAAACAGAATATTTTTTACTTCACAAGTATATAGGTTTTCAATTTAATTCTTAGGACTTTATTATTTCTTTCATTACTTATTATTGTGTGGACATTATTTAATAATATTTTTCCTTGCTGCACTTTAGCAAGCATGTACTTTAAATACGTAGTGCTTTTCATTGCCTTAATTCATGGTTTTTTCTTAAGCTGAATGAATCAAAGTCTTGTTTTTTCATGCCTTTTAAATATCTTATGAAGTTAGTTTCTGTTATACTTTCACCAGAGTTTGAGACTCAACACATTATATGAGGAATCAGTGATAAAAGAAAATAACGTATACTGTGCTAATATATTAGTAACAAGTCTATTTCAAATTTTATAGAGAAATTATATTCTTGGATTTTAAAACGTCTTGATTATAACAGTATATTGCTATAGTCTCAAGAATGAATTTATATGTATGAAGAATAATATACCTTTCACTGATGTGTAGACACATAATTTCCAAATGATCTTCAGCCTGTTTTACTTGCTAAATATACTTAGCAATATACTATTTACTTAGCTTTTTAAATATTTGTTAATGGGTACATAGAGAAATGATTTGATTATTTTAAATGGAGCAGAAAATATTTGGGCTACAGAGCTACATCACTCAATAGTCATTCTATCTAGAAAATAAGACTGTAGAGGTTTGCGAAACAACACTGATAACAATCAAACATTTCAATACTCATAGATCCCTGCTATATTTGAAAATAATGCTTAATAACTATAGACTATATTTCATAGTGATGTGTGTCCATATCTATTTGTATTTATTAATTCTAATGGAATTAATGTACTTCTGTTTTGATAGGCAATTATTTTTTAGTTGTACTAGAGTTATGTGGTTCGTTGAGAATTGTAATTCTGTGAAAGTAATGATTGGTGTCGAACTCTACTGAGATTGCTTAGCTATAAATAAGTGACACATTCCTGAGAAGTTCAATTATTTTTTATCTAAGGGTTTCAGTCAATTAAAAATACAATAATCATTGGTCAAGGAAATAATACATACTTTTAATTTTGTTATGATTTGATATTTAGAACACTGTATTCTCAGCTTTTGAAGTATAATAAACCATTCCAAAATGTAGTATCTTAAAATAATATTTATTTAGCTCATGAATCTGTACTGGAAATCTGTGCAAGGTCACCTGGGCTTGACTGATCTTATCATGAGGGTGAGTCTACGGAGGATGGCCTCGAATGGGACAGTGGCGACAGCCAGGATGACTAGCGCCTCCCTCCATGTGGCCTATCATTTTACTTCAGTCTAGCTCATGTTTGTCCAAGAGGATGTTGTAGGGTTCCCTGAGCACGAGAATAATCTCACAAGCCTTCTTGAAGTTTGGCTTAGAATTATAATAAAACCACTTCCAAAATTTAACAGGAAATAGATTCCACATCTTGGTGACTGGGCAGCAATGAATTATCACCATTTTTGTAATGTAACACAGATATTAACCTGAATTTCTAAATAGGTTATTAAGTACACACAAATGAATCAAACAGTATCCTATTGGCTAACAAATATCAACTCACTTCCCCATATTTAATTTGCATACTACTAGAGGACAGTCAGAATTCTTAAAGACATTACTATCATCTTAAACACAATATGCAAATATTTTTTGTCTGATATTATAAAGAAATCTTTTCAATATCATTTAAGCTGTTAATTAAAATTCCTTAAAATTATATATTAAAAAAGACACATTGTTAAATGATTATGTGATAAAGATTATACTGATTAAAAATATAAATACAATCAATATACTCACATCTATGGGCTCATGTATTTTGTATCACTCAGTGTGAAAAACATAACACAATGCATTTGTCCACCATTTCTGGAAAGGATACCACACTAGTTGAATTTACTTAGATACTTCAAATAATTTTTGAATGATATATTGACTAAGAGATGATGGAAGGTGGATACATAGATTATCTAGTTAGATGAAGATAGATAGATAGATAGATAGATAGATAGATAGATAGATAGATGAAGGCAGAAACAGTTGGATGAATCACCATTCAGTGGCTATGCGGTCTTGTGCAAGTTAATTAAACTGTCCTTTGGATACTTCGTCCGTAAAATGGAAATAATAATATTTTCTTAATAGATTTTTTGTGATTATTACATAAATAAATACACATAAAATGAATGGATCGGTGCATGGTGCATAAGAAGTATTAATTAATTGTTATATGTGATTACTTCACTTGTTTCTATTTGTTTGTTGTTGCTGTTGGATGATAGATTGATGAATGAATAAGTATTATGGATTGATGAATAGATAATTGTATAAATATGTACTTGCTGGAATCTTACATTTTCTAAAAAGCCACATTTTCCTTCTTTTTCAGGTCCTTTGGAAAAAAAGATATTTTTCCCATATTTTATACATTTTTCTTTTTTCTTATAAAGGGTAGAGTGTAACACAAATAACAAACGTTGATGAGGATGTGGAGAAAAGGGAACCCTCCAACACTGTTGGTAAGAATGTAAACTGATGTAGCCACAGTGGAAAACTGTATGGAGGTTTCTCAGAAAACTAAAAATAAAACTACCAAATGACCCAGCAATTCCACTCCTGGGTATATATCCAAAAAACCCGAAAGCACTAATGTGAAAAGATACTTGCACCCCAATGTTAATAGCAGCATTATTTACAATTGCCAAGATATGGAAGCAACCTAAATGTCCCTCAACAGATGAATGGATAAAGAAGATGTGGTATGCATATACAATGGAATACTACTTAGCCATTAAAAAGAATGAAATATTGCCATTTGCAGCAATATGGATGGACTTGGAGATTATTGTGCTAAGTGAAATAAGTCAGACAGAGAAAGACAAATACTATATGGTATCACTTATATGTGGAATTTAAAAAATACAACAAACTAGTGAATATAACAAAACAGAAACAGACTCACAGATACAGAGAACAAACTAGTGGTTAGCAGTGGGGAGAGGGAAGGAGGAGGGGTAATTTAGGGGTAGGGAATTAAGAGGTACAAGCTATCACGCAAAAAATAAGCTGCAAGGGTATATTTTACCACATAGGGAATATAACCAATATTTTATAATAACTATAAATGAAGTATAACCTTTACAGATTGTAAATCACTATATTGTACACATCAACTATACTTCATTAAAAAAAAAAGTAGAGTGAACATAATTTAATCTGTACTAAGGTCATCATTGAATATTAATGATTATACACTGTATTATGTTAACTTACAATCATTTAATTTTTATAGTCATTAAGTGAGGAACCAAGGGATTACATACTAAGTATTAAAAGCATGATTTTTAGGATATAAAATTTACCACCTATTTCTTAGAAAAACTTATTTTAGAATGTATTTAGTTTAAATTAGTGTGTCAGATAAATAGTATTTTGAAGTAAGACATAATATGTATTTTCCTGTTGTAATCTAAAGATGAGTCAATATCATACATTTATGTATCAGTTACTGAGTAAAGAGTTTCTGTCTATATTTTTAAACACACATGTATTACTTTAAAATGTTTTTAATAAAAATCTTCTGCTATGTAATATCAAAGGACAAAAATCAACATCTTGTGTTTTTATGAAATATAACATTAATAATTCCAAGAGTTTCATTCTGATTTTTTTAAGACCCAGTAGGGTGTATAAGTTGTCTATCACTGCTCTAACAAATTAAGACAAAATTAGTGGTATTCACTGCAATTTCTATTTTCCTTCTATTCATTTATGAATTTTAACGATAATTAATTCATGTATCCATTTATTCACTTTTATAAAAGTATTTCTCAGGGGATCTTATATGCCAGAGATTATGTTAGTTTTACTCCTCTCTATTAATTACGATACAATAACTGTGTAAAATAAATTAATGTTTATCAATGTGAACAAAAACCTGTGCTGATATGTATTAGTCATTATCTCCCTCAATGGTTTGCCACCACGACCAACACCATCAACACTCTCTCCCCTCCAAGGAACATTTGACAATGTACACACTGGTTTTTGACTTAGGTGGGGGGGATGCTACTGGAATCTAGTGGGTAGAGGCCAGGGATGTTTCTAAACAACCTAGAATTCACAGCACAGCTCCCCACAACAAAGAATTATCCAGCCCAAAATGTCAGTAGTGCCAAGGTTGAGAAACCTGATCTACCTATACATTTTCAAAATGTTCACATGCATTATACAACAAATCTAAGCATGTTTCTTGTAGACATATAGGTATGGTTTTTGTTCATCAACCAGTGGCAGCAATTTACTAAGAACAGTTGAAAAACCTGTTATCCTCAGATGTTAAAATCTGCAGAATGGAACATATTTTTTTTTTAAAGTATAGTTGAAGATAACTGATTCATACATGTATGCATGTTTGTGTATGTAGGTATTTATTTTTTGTAGATCAAAGATCAAAGATCATAGTCATCAGGGCTGCGTCCACAGTATAAACCACGGCCTGTTTTATTTTGAAGCCTGCCTTTTGCACTAAAAATATGAAAATTTTGTCCCATAGCACTATAAGATTGCATGCTGAAGAAGCAACCTTGAAAAGTTATTGACTGCTTCAAGTAGAAAGTCATGTAACATAACTAAACCACATGAGAAATGAGGCGGCATTTAAAATTCTCTACAAAAAGTATCATATTCTTACCTTCATAATGCATTTTAGCAAATAGCAGAGTTAGCTTATACTTTCAAACCAACCCTAAGACCCAAAATACCTCATTCCTTAGTTTAATTATTTTTTCTCTTGTTCTGTGTTCAGTGTAGAAGAAAAATAGCTGGTGCCTGTCCTCTGAAAAAAATCTCCTCTCACTCTTGAGTTTTATTATTAAAAATACTTCAAAAACTTCTTTTCTTTAGAATCATTCATTTTCTCAAGGCCACATGGGAAGTTTGATATGCTATACCTGTGAAGACTTGAGCTAGAGTTGATATATAAGAAAGTCCTTTAGAAATTCAGCCATCTGATTTATCACTAAATAACCATCTTCTTAATTGAACTAGTCCCTTTTATTAAAAGCTCTACTTTCCAAAATGAAATCATTTCCTAAGCCAAGAACATTCACTGCAGATGTTTTTTCTATTGGAGTTGAAACACTATTACCTATACTGTACTTCTAGGAAAGATAAGTACAAAAGTATAAGCAATAACCCATAATAGAATATCAATGTAATTTTCATCATAATAGGTACAACACAAAACTGTAACAAATGCAAATATATATAGACAATTTAAATCAAATTGATTAGCATCTGGATATAATCAGTCATGGGCATGAAATGCTTTTTAATCAGGTAATGACTTCATTAAGCATGGTTAATCACACACCACCTTGAACTCATTTTCTAAACATAGAATTAATTATTCAAATTACAGCAATTAAAACACACCAGTCGATGGCTGGATTCATTTTTAAAACTAAAAGCTTGCCAAAAATTCTACTCATCATTTGCACGAGTTAGAGCATGTACTGAATACCTAATTTAAGAAAATAGACTTCCGAATCAAACAATACTATAGGAATAAAAGATAGATAACCTTGGGTAGTTATTTCTTAGCCAAATCACATAAATAGACTTAGAGAATTAAACATGGCATAGAGAATACACTTGAATCTTGAAAAAACAGTTCACTTAGTGTTTACATATAATTTATCGTTCTTTTTTCAAATATGATACTGTTTATCATAGGCCAATACTCAATTTAGATAAAGTAGAAATACATTTTCCTTACTCTACACAAAATCAACAGATATGTAGAGAACATCTCCTCAATGTACGGTACACCAGATAAAGAAAAGAAGTACAACCTCCTCGGGAGATTTTAAATCCAGTTTGGGATGCTAGATATAAAATGAGGAAAGCTACAGATATTACGCACTAAACATAGTCAACTGAAGAATAGGATGCTGGGCCTCCTGTTTTGAGGCATATTCTTTGAAAACATATTTCCTTGCAGATCAACTGAAGAAATTAAATTGGATTCTATTTCATTGTACTCTATACATGTTCATTCTGAGGAGAAGAGTTTATTTTCCTGACTATGCTTATTTATAGACTCATTAAGAAAAGGTTTTGCATGGTCCAGTAAACATTTAGGATATGGAATGGAGCATATTGCCTTAAATTTACTCTGTAAATTTAAGAATTTTTAGTTATAACAACTTAAGAATAGTAGTTATTTTGCACAACACCTGCTTTTTCATCTTTCGGTGTACCACTTAATTACCGCACACTTAATTCAACATTCTGACTGCTAATGGACATTATAATAATATGTATCCAGAATTGTAATTGTATCCAAAAATTTTTTGAAACATTAGTTTAAAAGTGTTGGCATATCTGTAGAGGTATCAAGGTACATCAGTAAATTTTACCCACTTTGAAACCCACTGCATAAAGATGTCATGTAAAAAGAATTCTTGCAAGTTCACAGAATGAAGTGTTTTGTTGCATAATTCTTAACAAAGTTGCTTTCATTACAGTAATCTTTTCTGTACTAAAATAACAAATATATAAGTAAAAAATGATATTTACTTCTGAAGAAGTAATAACTCTCAGTAACATCACGTAAATGTGATAATAAAATATATAACTCATTTCTAAGGAACATCTACTTTTCATGTACTATTTGTAATATAAAAAGGTTAGAAACGTCAACATGTCCTTTTTATTTATAGACATGAGCTATTCCCACAATGTGCTTCAGAATGAACAGCTGTTACTAAAGAGGTTAGGCAAATAATAATAATAATAATTTCAATTTCATTCCATTTTTACCTTATAGCTGAACATCAGGCATGAATTTTCCGGCTCCCCGTGTCATTCTGAACCTGTATTTACAGAATATTCAAGTAATATTATTGATCTAGTAATTTAGTTTAATGGGAATTATGCCTCGTTATTATAAATCTATAAAATAACATTGAATAATTTCATTGGAAATTGCTTCTGAAATTACTTCATTACAATAACTCAACCAGAGTAAACAATATGAAAGACAAGTTCCACCTTCTTGCCCTTGTAAAACCCTATTTTAATGAAGTTATCTGGCATATGTCAATATTTTTTTCTATGAGGATAGAATATGATCATGATAAATGGTAACTAAAACAAGCAATACATATTAAATTCCACCCTGAAAATGAATGAGTTTTCATACATACGTTTGTCACACATAATAAAGATGCACTTTATTATCCACCCACTGAATATTGTTTAGCTGTACAATCAGTATCAGGACCTGAATGTATCTTCGTGAATGTACACAATATCTTTCCAGATATATCATTGCCTTCACATTCCATTTAAAGAGGAGTAATTGGTGGGACTTCCCTGGTGGTCCAGTGGTTAAGACGGCACGCTCCCAGTGCAGGGAGCACGGGTTCAATCCCTGGTCAGGGAACTAAGATCCCAGCATGCCACACAGTGTGGCCAAAAAAAAAAAAGAGTAATTGGCTTCATAAATATTTATGGAATAGAATACAGCTATTTTCATTATTTATTTATTTCAATTGGATTTCAGTATAGTCTGTATTTTAACGTCTAAGTCAAATGCAGCCTCTTGCATGCAGTATTCCCCGTTCTAGTACCAAAACCAGTTTCTCCTCCTCTAAGTTTGCCATAGTACTTGGCCCCTGGCTTATTATTATTTTTTCATTAGATCAACATCTTTTTTTGATACCTAAAGAATCATACAATTTATATAAAGTTTTTTAAAAATTTTTATTGGAGTATAGTTGACTTACAATGTTGTGTTAGTTTCAGGTGTACAGCAAAAGTGAATCAGTTATACAAATATATATATCTCTCTCCACTGTTTTGGCCCCTTGCTTATTAAATGGATCATTTTCTTTTATTCATCATCATGATTTTGAGCCTATATATATATATATATATATATATATATATATATATATATACACACACACATATATGTATTTATTTCCCCCAGCAGTGGTTCAGAGGATGACATTTCAAGAACATTGTAGAAAGCATAAATTTTCAAAGTCATTTAAATCCAGAAACACTGCCATATGATCCCACTGTTGGAAACAGATGTGCAAACAACTAAGTATAACACGATATGATCATGGAACAGTATATGCTGGGGGCATATGTAGTAGGTTTACTAGGTGGTAGTTGTGATGGAGAGGTCCTGAATAAAGGAGATCTTACTGTGCTGTCTGTGTCATCCTTCCCCTGGACGGAAGTACAGCCAATAATTTAAAGAAGCTTCATTGGTAGTTAAATCATGTGTAACCAGATGAACCCAAAAGAGTCATAGAAATGACAATACTGAAGAGATAGCTAGAGTTCAAGATATTGCAAAGCTTAGGAAATTTACTGCATTCTTTTACACTTTATTTTAAAATGACTTAATTAAATAGATTTCTCTGTTTTTTTTTTTTCTTTAGTCATCTCAGGGTTCTTGTATTTCCCAGGTTTCTGTCACCAACAGATATAAACTACTTATATTTATGTAACATCAACACTTGATTAACATAAATTATGCAGTGCAATTGGGTATGTCTGCAACCTACTATAAGCCACTAGGTAAGTTACATTTTAAGAAAAAGTAATTTGCTTAAAATGTAAAATACAGAAATTGTGCTAATAAAACTACAAAATACATTTAGATATCATGTTAATTCATTTAGGTGTGTGCATCTTAGGAATCATCAGATGATAAATGCAGCAGAGGTATATGATACAAAATTATGTTATGAAATTATTAATTTTAATGAAAACAATTTTTTTAAAGAAAACTGTTTTCCCTTTCTTGAATATAGTAAGCACTAATAAAATTTAAAATACTATTTTTAAACACATGATTGAAAGCATCAAGGATAACTGATAATGACTTTATATCAAAAAAATCTAAGATAATATTCTGACAAACATTGCCAATTCATTAACTCCCATCCTCTCAGAATATGAGTTAGGATGTACAAGAAAGAACAAAGAGAAAAGTAATATGTAGGTGGGCAATAATAACAAAATAATTAAGAATTTAAAAAGAAATTTTAAATTAAATTTGACACTGATAAATGTAAAATAATTTTACAAAGCTTGCCAATGTGTATTAATTAAGAGATGCATGCCCTCTTGTCTGTCAGCTTCTTACACACTTTAAAAAAATTTTTTTACACCTACTTGGTATTATAGGACATCATTGCTTAAATCCTCATGCTTTTTCCAGCAATGTCAAAGACCTCTTATAACCATAAAACTCTGAAAAAGCTTTGTTATAGTTGAATCATTCTAAGAATTGTATGTCTGATTGAAACAGAAGTACCTTTTTAGAAAAAAAAAAAAAAAAATTCAAGCTGTTACACTTAGTAACTACATATCCACATTCTAAATTTTAATTTTGAAAACCTGAAAGTGTACCTTTTAATTTGAAAATAAGCTGTGTTTCATCTTATGATAAATTGAAGTGTTAGGGTCATTTCAAACATTCCTTTCCTCTCTACACACTGGGAAAATAGAAATGATTATTCATGGTACATCTTTAGGGAATCACATTTGTACATTAAAGTTTTTTTTTTCATCTTCAAATGTGTTTGAATTATCATGCTAAAGCTTTTTACATTTTCTAGAATTTTTTTCTCATTATTATTGTCTTGCATGATAAAGTTTATATTTGTTAGATAAGGCAAAACCTTTTTTCTCTACCAATTAGAAATTTTATCTGTAAATGATCACTTACTGACATGAGAGTGGATTTTTTACCTTTGGTTGCAGTTTGGTAGAGGATATTATTGCACCCCATTTATTATTTTCAGTCTTTAGAGGGATTAGGATGGTGTTCACTGACGTTTCGGCAATAAGTAAGTATGTGCTATGGCCTGAACTACGTCTTCCCAAAATTCATATGTTGGAGCCCTCACCCTTAGTACTTCAGAATGTGATGAGTTGGAGATAGGGCCTTTAAAAAGGTAATTCAACTAAAATGCAGTTGTTAGGGTAGACCATTATCCAATATGGTATCCTTTTAAGAAGAGGAGATTAGGACACAGACAAAAACAGAGGCACCATATGAAGACAACAGAAGATGGCCATCTACAAACTGAGGGAGAGACATCAGAAAAACAACGCTGCCAACCCCTTGATCTCAACTTCTAGCCTCTAAAACTGTGAGAAAATGAATTTCTATTGTTTAAACCACCAGTCTGTGATAACACTGCTATGGTAGCCCTGGCAAACTAAAACAAATGGGAATGTGGAGAAAAAAGTCTCTGCATTTAAATGTATTTAAATACATTGTTGATGGAAAATCTGTCGGGCCAATCACCCATTAAAACAAGATAGTAATGCACAGCATAATAGACAATTGCAGATCTGAAAAAGCGAGAAGTTAAAGGATCCTAATGGGATCCTAGGACTTTAACAAAATCAGGTCTACTCATCAAATGGCTTAGAAGATCATAGTTATATCTGGGTCAAAGGAGTGAAAAGTAAATACCTCAGAAGAGTTAGAACCCTACTGAAAAACGGTCCAGAGGGAGAAAAAAAAGTAGCCTTAAAAGGGGTTATTTAAAGATTTGCATACATAAAAAATGTTCTTAAAGATGTTTTTTGAATAAACAAGTGATCCAAATAAAATGATAATAAAGCAAGGCATCTCAGTTTTGCTCTTACCACTTAAAAATACTTCTGTATTTTTACTTATTGTCTAAATGACAATATAATGAAAAACTCACAAGAAATAATTAATATATAAATTATTTTAAAAAATAGTCTTTGGGAGTTAAGAATATCAGTTTAAATCCCATTGCTCAATATTTTCCAAACTTTCTGTTTGTTCTTTCGTACTTAGAATAAATTCATTCATATTTGAATAAATTTATTATAGAAGTGAGTTCAAGTTTGACATGTGTTAATCATAAAGTTTTAAAATACTTAATTCTATAATTTGGACAGAATTTCAATAGAATCTTTACATAAGTTAAAATTAACAAGATGAGATTTCACTGAAAGTATTATGGCTCACAAAAACTCAAATATAAATAGAAGTTTTACTTAATAAAATGCTGAGCAATCAGATTTTTAATTTATAAATGGAGCACAGAAGATTTAGAATGTTCCTAATAATCATTGACTGACTTACTAATCATCCAGGAAACAGAAATGACTCAAGGTATTTTAACAAAAAGGGATTTAATATAGGAAATTACATGTTTATTATAAAACTTATGAAAGGGTGACTGTTAATTGAAGAGGAATTAGGAAAGGCCAAAATCACAGGAATCCACCTCTGATGAACCCAACTGCCACTAGCACTAAAACACATGACGTGAAGCTGCTGAAAAACCTAGGCCTGCTGTCTTCCCAAATATTTACCTACCTCTGCCAGAGGAGAATGATGCATTCCCCTATCCTGTCTTCCAAATCTCATTCAAATGGCCTGCAATAGAGGAAAGAGCTTAGAACTTTGAAGATGGTGCTGAAAATCAACAGACAATTTCCAGAATACTTATTAATAAATCTTAAAGTAGTATTGAGCCAAGGAGAAGTGTTTACCATAAAATATATACTGCTTAAGTTTTATCGTGCTATTATTAGGAGAAATGTAAGTGTTAGCTGACAAGGTATCCCAAAGTGTTCCAGTTACACAGTGCTATCTTTGCTTAATATTTAAATATATCTAACGAGCACTATTTCAGTGTAAGTTGGGAAAGCAAGTTTTACCTCTACTATCTCAAGGTATGAGGGCAGGACTTATGTTTATGTGTACTTTTCAAACTTTTCTTGTGTATATTTATTATATATAAGCTCATGTCTATTTTTGGTATATTTATGTATATTATGTATATTTACTTTTTAAATGTATATTTATGTATATTTTTTAAGTTTTATATATATTTTTACCTCTATATACTACACCCCTTAGTTCAAATTGCATTCTATCATTATTGGTCCACAGAAGGCTCCTGTTAAAGACTGAATTGTGTCCCTCTAAAGTTCATGTTGACACTGTAGTTCCCATTGTAGTCATTATATTTGGAGATGGGGCCTCTAGGGAAGTAATTAAGGTTAAATGTGGTCATATTGGTGAGTCTAATCTGTTAAAACTGGTGTCCTAAAAGAGGAAGAGTCACCAAAGATTTGTCTCTGAAGGAGCACAGAAGAAAGGCCATATGAGGACACAGTGAGAAAGTGGCTGTCTACAAGATACGAAAATAGTCTTCACCAGAAACTGAATTTGATCATGGACGTCTAGCTTCCAGAACTGTGAGAAAATGAATGTCCATTGTTAAAGCTACCCAGTCTGTAATATTTTGTTATGGCAGCCCAAGCAGACTAATGCAGCCTCTCTCTTATGCTTAGAGTTGTTTTAAGTTTGGTAAGTCATTTCCCTTACCCTTTGTCTCCACAAAACAACTTCTTATCCCTTCACTATCCAATCACTTCAATGTGTTAAATGTATCTCTTATTTCACTGCAAACTTGAAAAATATCATTTTGCATGCATATATCACAATTTACAGCAATGTTTTTATTGTTACATCTTATTACACATTGCATGTTTTTTTACTTGGCACACTTGTTTTTTTTTAAATTAATTTCTATTGGAGTACAGTTGCTTACAATGTTGTGTTAGTTTCTACTGTACAGCAAAGTGAATCAGCTATACGTATACATATACCCCCTCTTTTTTGGATTTCCTTCCCATTTAGGTCACCACAGAGCACTGAGTAGAGTTCCCTGTGCTATACAGTAGGTTCTCATTAGTTATCTATTTTATACATAGTAGTGTATATATGCCAATCCCAATCTCCCAATTCATCCCACACTCCCCTTCCCCCCTTGAAATCCATACATTTGTTCCCTACATCTGTGTCTCTATTTCTGCTTTGCAAATAAGGTCATCTGTATCATTTTTCTAGATTCCACATATAAGTGATATTATACGATATTTGTTTTTCTCTTTCTGATTTACTTCACTCTGTATGAGAGTCTCTAGGTCCATCCACGTCTCTACAAATGGCACAATTTTGTTCCTTTTAACGGCTGAGTTATATTCCATTCTATATATGTACCACATCTTCTTTATCCATTCCTCTGCTGATGGACATTTAGAATGATTCCATGTCGTGGCTATTGTAAATAGTGCTGCAATGTACATTGGGGTGCATGTATCTTTTGGAATTACGGTTTTCTCCGGGTATATGCCCAGGAGTGGGATTACTGGGTCATATGGTAGTTCTACTTTTAGTTTTTTAAGGAATCTCCATACTGTTCTCCATAGTGGCTGTATCAATTTACTTTCCTACCAACGGTGGAAGAGTTCCCTTTTCTCCACACCCTCTCCAGCATTTATTGTTTCTAGATTTTTTGATGATGGCCATTCTGACCAGTGTGAGGTGATACCCATTGTAGTTTTGATTTGCATTTCTCTAATAATTTTTGATGCTGAGCATCTTTTCATGTGTTTGTTGGCAATCTGTATGTCTTCTTTGGGGAAATGTCTATTTAGGTCTTCCACCCATTTTTTGATTGGGTTGTTTTTTGATACTGAGCTGCATGAGCTGTTTGTATATTTTGGAGATTAATCCCTTGTCAGTTGCTTCATCTGTAAATATTTTCTCCCATTCTGAGTGTGGTCTTTTCATCTTGTTTATGGTTTCCTTTGCTGTGCAAATCTTTTGAGTTTAATTAGGTCACATTTGTTTATTTTTGTTTTTATTTTTATTAGTCTAGGAGGTGGGTCAAAAAAGATCTTGCTGCAATTTATGTCAAAGAGTATTCTGCCTATGTTTTCCTCTAAGAGTTTTATAGTGTCCAGCCTTACATTTAGGTCTTTAATCCATTTTGAGTTTATTTTTGTGTATGGTGTTAGGGAGTGTTCTAGTAAATCTCTTGCATTCCTATACGCTAATAATGAAAGATCAGAAAGAGAAATTAAGGAAACAATCCCATTTACCATTGCAACAAAAAGAATAAAGTACCTAGGAATAAACCTACCTAAGGTGGCAAAGGACCTGTACTCAGAAAACTATAACATACTGATTAAAGAAATCAAAGACGACACAAACAGATGGAAAGATATAGCATGTTCTCAGATTGGAAGAATCAATATTGTGAAAATGACTATACTGCCCAAAGCAATATACAGATTCAATGCAATCCCTATCAAATTACCAATGGCATTTTTCACAGAATTAGAACAAAAAATTTTACAATTTGTATGGAAACAGAAAAGAACCTGAATAGGCAAAGCAATCTTGAGAAAGAAAAATGGAGCTGGAGGAATCAGGCTCCCTGACTTCAAACTATACTACAAGCTACAGTAATCAAGGTAGCATGGTACTGGTACAAAGACAGAATAGATCAATGGAACAAGAGAGAAAGCCCAGAGATAAACCCACGCACCTATGGTCACCTAATCTATGACAAAGAGGCAAGAATATACAATGGAGAAAAGACAGGCTCTTCAATAAGTGGTGCTGGGAAAACGGGATAGCTACAGGCACACTGTTCTTAAGCCTTACCCATGTGTCCATGTGTAAACCTAATACCTTGCTCGTAATTGCTGCAGACTGTGCCATAGTCCGCTTCCAGCATGCTTAATCTACCCATTTTCCAGAGGTGACCTGCATTCACTACCTCAATAAAACACCAAATAATTACTCAAGTGCTCAATTGCTCTTTTACTTTTTTCTCAGGCTCCATCTATTATTTTATATTCTTTATCAAGCAAGACGCTTTCTTCAAGCCCAAATTACATCTTTTTTTACCTCTCCTTAGTCCCAGACCCCCTTTTGAAAAGGCTTTGTTGAAAAAATAAAACTCCCTGATAAATTCATCCCTATTTATTATATTCTAGGTCATCCACAGCATGCCTTGGCACTTTGCCTCTAATACTAAAGGAATCAATTAATGTAGAAGTTAGGCTTCTCTTAAAAAACAAATTCAGGCAATTGTGGTTTAACATGGCATTTTTCCCTCTGTATATTTATATAAAAAAATTAAAATAACAAAATTTAACGATATTAGTTCTTCCAATCCAAGAATACAGGATTTCTTTCTATATCATTTTCAAATCCCTTCACAAGTGTTTTATAGTTTTCAGTGTATAGGTCTTTCACCTCTTTGGTTAAGTTTATTTCTGGGTATTTTATTCTTTTTGATGTTATTGTAAATGGCATTGTGTCCTTAATTTCTCTTTCTGATAGTTCATTATTAGTGTATAGAAAAGCAACAAATTTCTGTATATTATTCTTGCATCCTGTAACTTTACTGATCATTTATTAGTTCTAATAGATTTTTGGTGGAGTCTTTAGAGTTTTCTATATATAGAATCATGTCATCTGCAAATAGTGATAGAATTTTACTTCTCTTCCAGTTTGGATGAATGAAATTCTGCCTTTTGCAACAACATGGATGGATCTAGAGAGCATTATGCTTAGTGAAATAAGTCAGAGAGAGACTCTATGCTATCACTTATATGTGGAATCTAAAAAATAAAACAAAGAAATGTATATAACAAAACAGAAACAGACTCACAGATATAGAGAACAAACTAGTGGTTATCAGTGGGAAGAGGGGAGTGTGGAGGGTGAGATAGGGGTATGGGATTAAGAGATACAAACCACTATGTATAAAATAAAGAAGCAACAAGGATACAGCATAGGTACAGCACAGGGAAACACAGGGAAATATAGCTATTATTTTGTAATAACTTTAAATGGAGTGTAACCTATAAAAATGTTGAATCACTATGTTGTACACCTGAGACTAATTCAATATGGTAAGTTAACTAAATTTCAATAAAAAATTTTAAATCACTGCAAAAATAATAAAATTTAATTTAAATTTGAAATAACAAAAATGTTTACAGGCTATACAGCATGATTAAGAATATGCTCTATTTTTATCTTTTATGCATTTGTGTTCCACCCCCCCACCCCACATGGCTTCTTCCATGAATTTAACTTTAGCTGAATCCCACTGTGAAAAAAAATAGGCAATTTTTGATTCCAGTTTGATGTTTCAATCAAATAAGACAGTGTGATTTTAAGTGGGCATTGCAAATTCCAGGCTTCACCTTCAATTAAAAGAATTCAAGAAGAGGCTCTTTACACCTAACAGTCCAAAGCAGAGGACTTGGGCATTAGGATTTCCTCCCATCCATCACTTGCTATTGCACATTATCTCCCGGCAACAGCTGGTGACACACAGACACGGTGCCTCTAGGAAAGCTCTCTTTTCCCCCTTCCATCTGTTTCAGTCAATTTACGTCAGAAATAAAACACTGTTTTACTGGTCTGCTTACAACATCTTATCCACAATGTAATTTAAATCCCTTCGGTTATGGGAGGCAGATTTTGCATTTTGAGGGTAGTTTTACTTTAAAAACTAGCTGAACTTGGAGGTCTTCACAACCTGTTGGTCAGATAGGAAATTTTTATAGGTAGCATAGAAAAAATATGATGCTTATTCTATCAAAAGAAAGTGAGGATAATATGTAAATATGTTGGAAAATAAAATATACTGATTGTATTCCTGAGTTTGAATTTAAACTTGTGACCAATATTTTATTTTCACTAGAGAACAGCAAGGGTTTGCAATTTTTATAAGGGCTGCTAGATCTATTTCTCCATGCTCCCCTGCTCTTGGTTGGGAAATAGCAGTGGACACCAATGAGTGTGGAAGCAGTCATACCTTCCTTTGCTACTTCTTCACACCTTCACATCTGGTCTGAATCTCCAGCCATGAAGATAATAAGATTTTTTTTCTTCCTTTTCTTTTCTTCTCTTTTTTTAAAAAAATTTGCAACCTATTCTCTCATGTTTGATGAAAATGCAAGCTCTGGATTCAAACTGCCAAACTCTAAAGCATGATTACCATTTTATGTGTGACCTTGAGCTAATTATTCAATGTGTCTAAATCTCAGTTTCTTCACCTAAAATATGACACACCTAACTCATAGAGTTGTTATAAACATTAACTGTTCCTATCCCATTGTAAGGATCCAACGTAAGCTAATATTAGTGTTGCAGAAATAATGAGATGTTCTTTTTTCTGGATTATTGTGATTCTCATTTTCAAGAAAGGAGACTTTCTTTTATCCATCTTTTGAATTAATCTCTTTGTTTTTGGTTTGAGGAAATGAAAAGAATAAAATCTTATTCTTAAAATTGATGTTTTTAGAATTACAGTGTTTCCTCCTAAATTCATTATTGCAACAAAGCTAATTTTGTCCAGCAGAGCATAAAATCAATGTTTATATTGATACTTTCTAATGCACTATTGGTTTTTTGTTTTGGATTTAATGGAAATTTTTATTTTTAAACAGTTGTTTTTTTATTTTGTAGTGCATATATTTTCTTGCTTATTCCCAAGTGAACACTTGATGTCTTTGGTGTGGGAAATTAGAAAATTCATGTTAAATTCATTCTTTTTTTTTTGGTTGTTTTTACATTCAGGTATTAATTTTTTCATAAGGCAATTAAACACATGAATAATAAGCTATTTAAAATGTATTTATTAATTTTCCACTTTCTAGCAGTAAAGAGATTTTACCCATTGTTTGTCACAGACTGTTACGAGAATTGTTATTCTGCTTGGCTCTGAACTCCAGACTGTCTACTCAAACCACCATGTGGAAGTCTAATATGGATCTCAATATTAATTGCCAAAACGAAACTATAGATTCCACTTCTCCCCACAAAATCCCCCAATTTCTTCATCCCCAACTCTCAATAATGGCACTGTCATTCAGTCAGTCACTTAGGCAAAACAAAAAAAAAAATACTTTATCTGTTTTCTTCAGACTTCACATCCAATCTGTAAGTAAGTCTTGTAGGGAGTATATTAAAAATATATTAAAATTCAAATTACTTGTCACTATCTCCATCTCCATAAGCCATAATCATCTTTTGAATGGTCTGCTACAGTGGCATTTTATATTAGTGAGAATTGGCCTGTTTTGTGTATTTTGGAGGGCAGGAAGTTAATTGATTTTGATTCTCTTAAAAAAAACATAGTACATGAGCCCATTATAATTTTTAGGTTGCTCAAGCAGTACAAAAGTATACTGAGACAATATGGAAGTCACCTTCTCTCGCCCTGCCTACCCCTTTACCTCTCCAGAGGAACCATAGTTAAATTTTTAACATATATCTTTTAAGACTTTTTGCTTTTTCCTAGACAATTATATCTGTGGTTCTAAACTAGGGTGATTCTGTCTCCCAGGGGACTTTTAACAATATCTGAGGACATTTCTGTTTTGTTATGACTACAGACGGTTGTAATCGGCATCTAGTGGGTAGAGGTCAGGGACGCTGCACGAGACAAACCTCACAACAAATAATTATTTGGAACAAAATGTCAATAGTTGACATTTTGAAAGGCTGTTTTGTGTTGTGGTTGTTGAATTCAATGTTTATATTCACAAAATTGTTCAACCAATCAATTTTAGAGCATTTTTATCAACCCCAAAAGAAATCCCACATCCATTGGCAGTCACTCCCCATCTCCCCTAATCCTCCCTACCCTAGGCAACCACTATAGATTTGATTATTCTGGATATTTCATATAAATGGAATTACACACTTTTGTGACTGGCTTCTATCACTTAGCATAGTGTTTTCAAGATTTATCAGTGGTATAGAATGTATCTAGATTTTATTTCTTTTCATTGCCAAATAATATTTCACTGCACTGATATGACACATTTTATTTAATTGTAAATTGTTTCTATTCTTTGGCTTACTATTAATAATGCTGCTTTGAACATTATGTACAAGTTTTTATGTTGACATAGGTTTTCATTTCTCTTGGATATATACCAAGGAGTGTAATTGCTGAGTCACATAGAAAATTTGTGTTTCACTTTTTGAGAAACTGCCAGACTCTTTTCCAAAGTGACTAGCACCGTTCTTACTAGCAATGTATAGGTTCCATTTTCTCGACAACCTCACCAACACTTGTTATTTCATTATTATACTATATTAATTATAGTCATCAAAGTGGGTGTAAGGTACTATATCATTGTGGTTTTGGTTTTTATTTCCCTAATGACTTATGACTTTGACCAACTTTTTATGTGTTTATTTGTCATTTGTACTTTTTTTTTTTTTTTTGAGAAATGTCTATTTAGGTCCTTCGTGCATTTTAAAAAATTTGGGTTATCTATCTTTTATTATTGGATTGAAGAGTTGTTTATATATTCTAGATATGATTCCTTTATAAGGTATAAAATTGGCACAAATATTTTCCATTCCTTTTTTTTTTTTTTTTATTTTCCTGATGGTGTCTTTTGAAGCACAAAAGTTTTGAATTTTGATGAAGTCCAATTTTCTATTTTAACTTTTGTGACCTAACTCAAGCTCCTGAAGACTTAGAACTTTATAAGTTCTTTTAAGAATATTATAATTTTAGCTATCACATTTAGATCTAGATTTTATTTTAGTTAGTTTTTCTGTATAGTGTGAGGAAGGGTTCCAACTTCATTCTTTTCATGTATATACCCAATGTCAAGCACCATTTGTTAAAAAGACTATTCTTTCCCCCATTGATTTGTCTTGGCATCCTTGTCAAAAATCAAGTGAATGTAACTGTGAGAGTTTATTTTTTGTCTCTCAGTTCTATTTATTGATCTGCATTTCTAACCTGATGCCAATACCACACTGTCTCGATTAATGTAGATTTATGGTAAATTGTGAAATTTGGATGTGCAAGTTCTCCAAAATTGTTCTTGTTTTGCATGATTGTTTTCTCTACTCTATTATTGAAAATAGGATATTAAAATATCCATCTACTCATTGAATTGTCTATTTTCTCCTTCAATTCTCTCAGTTTTTGTTTTGTGTATTTTGGGGGCCTATTGTTATGTTCATATGCGTTTATAACTTTTATCTCTTCCTAATGGATTGAGACTTATTACTATGAAATGTCCCTGTATATCTTTTTTTTATTGTTGTTTTAAAGTCTATTTATCTGATATTGATAAAACCACAACAATTTTCTTATGATTGCTGTTTTCCAACCTCTTACTTTTAACCTATTTGGATGTTTGATTCCAAAGTGTGTCACCTCTAAGTTGTATATAGTTAGATTTTTTTATCCAGTCTCACAAATTTTGCCTTTTGATCACATTGTTTAATCCATCCTCAGTGTTATTATTAATATAGTTGTATTTACATCTTCCATTTTACTTTTTGTTTTTTATATGTCTCATGTGATTTTTGTTCCTATATTTCTCATGTATGGCTCTTTTTTGCATTAACGGAATATTTTTTAGTGTAATATTTTAGCTCCCTTAATTTTTTTCACTATATATTGTTTTAGTTATTTTCTTAGTAATTGTTCTAGAGCTTACCATATATATATATCTCAATTCATCAGAATCTACTTCAGATTTATACTTAGTTAACTTCAATAAGATATAGAAATTCTGCTCCTATATAGCTTTCTTTCCTTGTCCTTTGTGTGCTATTACAGTTTTACATATATGTTACTCACCCAACAGTACATTGTTATAATTATTACTTTAATTTTTTGTCTCTTAAAGAAGTGGAGAGAAGAAAGGAGAGTAGGTATGCATTGTGTTTATTTCATTCCCACTTACCTCCTTGATGATATTTTTGTCAAATATATTGCATTTCTTTCTTTTATAGCTCCAACAACACAATTTATAGGTATATAAATATAGACATAGATATATATGCAATTGTTTTTTAAATCAATTAAGAATAGAAAGAAGATGTAATACATATTTGTAATGGTTACTATAATTACATAATTATCTTTACCAGTATACTTTGTCTTTTGTTGTTGTTGCTATTGTTTTTTAGTTACTGTGTAAGATCACTAGATTTCAAACAGTAGAGAATTTAACTGCTAATTTATTGGGGTTCCTTTGTACATGACAAGTCATTTTTCTCTTGCTGCTTTTAAGATTTTCTTTTTCTGGTTTTAACATTTTCACTATGATACATCTGTGTGTAGATTTCTTTGCTTTTGTCCTACTTGCAGCTTATTAAGCAACTAGAATGTATAAAACAATAATTGTTTTCTCAAATTTGGGAAGGTTTCAGCCATTATTTCTTTGATTATTTTTCTTCTCCTTTCTTTCACTATATCTATAACAAATTAAAATTATGAAGGTCAAACAGAAAATATGATAATAAAGGATAATTCATGACTAAGCTAAAAACAGAAGCAAAAGCCATTTCAAAATTTCTTAAAGGAAATAGAATGGTGAACAAAGGAGTAACATGCTAACACATTTATACAATAAGCTAGCATGCTAGTAGCAAAGTAAAATAAACCAGTTACTGAATAAATATAATTTTTAAAACAAAGAGCATAAGAAATTAATCACAATGCTAAATGTTTTTTGTATGCGAAAGAGATAGCAAAATTGATTATTTTAAATCTATAAGCTAAAAATGGAATACATATCCAGCTACTAGGTTACTATATTCCATCCTCCACTAAACCAGCTAAAAATTTTCAGAAGATGCAAAATAAGGAGAGAATTAAGAAAAATTCATCAAAATTTAATTGGTAAGAATATGCAAACTGGAAATGTATCAATTTCAAAATGATTGAAGGTACTAAGAAGGCAGACTTCTCATTTTTCCAAGTTTTTGGTATATAACTATAATGAGATGAAGATGATTTATTCTCAATTTCCTGAAGAGTGAAATTATAAAGATGAAAAGGTTCTATTTAAATATAAGGATATGGTAGTTCTTTAGTACCTAATATTAGCTTTTTATGTAATTCAGTTGAATAAGCAACTATTGAACTTCTAATGTTTCATTCACTATTGAAGGAACTAAGACAAAGAGAAAGAAGATGCAGTTCCCTCACTCAGAAAGCTCACAGTTCAAGAATGGATGCAGATAAAAGCATAAATCTGTCATAATAAAATGTTATAAATGTAAAAAAAAAATCATTCACAAAGTACAATATCATGAGTGTGTTTATTGCTATCATTGAGATTTGGAGATGCTTCATGAAGGAGTAAGATGTGAGCTATGTTAATAAGAAGAGATACAATTTTTCAAAGGCACAAAGAAAGAAAGACCTTTCCAAAGATGTGAAGAAATATGTTCAAACAAACAAAATCATGAAAAAGTTTAATGAAAGCAAAGATTATGGTGTGGCTGATAAGCGAAAACAAGGCAGGGGATAATATCAGGTCAAACTGAAGATCAGAAGACAGATTATGAATAATCTTCAGCAAGACTTAAATAATATATTAAAATAGGTTTTAATACTGAGGAAAACAAAGAAATATTTATATATACTTCATAGCAAGCTGACATGGTATGAATATCATTTTTAAAAACTTGCTCTGGAAGCAACATGTAGAGTTTTAAAGGGTGAAACTGAAAACAGGAATCCAGTTAGAAGGCTAGTACCATAACTGGGAGAATTATTAATGATGATATAGTATAAAGCTTTAGAATTTTTGCTCGGGAGAAGAAAAAGAGATATTAAAGTCACAGAATGGAATGGACAAAATTCACATCAGTAGTAAGTTTCCAGTAAAAATTTCTAACAATACATATATGATTCAATGATACTTAGGAGCATATTTGTGTGATTTCCTCAAGATGAGCTCAGTAGCTCAGTTATAGAAACTAAGAGTTATACAGGTGAATTTTCCAGATAAACACAAAAGAAGAACAAAGAAGCAATGGAATACTCTCTCTTGTCATACATGTTTTTACTCCCAAGGGATTTACAATTTAGGAGAAAGAATTCAAATCATTGACTTCAACCTGGTATGAAGTAATTTCTACCTAGAAGGCATAGGATTAGGAGTCTTTGGAAAAGAGCAGCAGTGATCTGGGCCCTTAAGAGACAGAGTTTCAAGTATTTGATAAATGGTGAAAGGTAGAATCCCCTGGTGTTGACCAAGTGTGCCGTTAGCTCAGGTCCTTAGTTGATTTGCAGCAGAATGCAGCAGCATCAAAATCCTTAGCACAATAGACATGAAAGGCAAATGAAAGAAGGAAGGTTAGCTTATTTAGAATATTTATTAAGACATGTACCTCGGTTAAGTGGAGATGAGGAAAAGAAAGTTCCCTATACTATAGCTACTCCAGCAGGAATAGGAGGAAGCATCATTGTATCCTCCTGGCCTATTTCGAGGTAGTTGTTCTTTCACCTGTGCTGTGCATTGTTCTGTCAATGGGATTTCATCCTGCCTTAAAACACACACACACACTCACACACACACACACTCACACACACACACACACACACACACACACACACATACATTTTTGCAAAAAATAATCCCACCTTTTTATTTGCTTTTCCCCTAGCATATAAAACATTGTAAATTTTTTAGCCACACTTTTAACTTCAACTCTTACCAATACGCTCAGGACTCGCAAAGCTATAATTCCAGTCCTGAGTTTAAGAATGTTTCTTTATTCTACCTGAGTATCCCTTGTCTTTATTCAGAATGTCTCAACTGAATATATATTCTCACATGTGTGTCCCTCCTCCTGGTTTCTTATCTCACTGTCCATTAAAAGACACCACTATCCATTTAGTCCAAACTCAAAGCTAGAAAGTCCTTCTAAATCTCCTTTTTTCTCTCTCAATTTCCAGTTAAGTACTATCCATCTCTTATTTCCATCACATCTTTTATAGCCTCCTTGCCACTGCCTAGAGAAGACAATCATCCTTTCCCAGAGCCTCCCATTTCTCCTCCCTTTCATTTATCCCTCATACTTTCACAGAGTGAAATGATTATTCTAAAGTGCAAAACAGATTATGCTATGTGCTCAGAGCTCACAATGCTCAGTAGGATAAATGTGAAATTCCTTAACATGGTCTTTCATCACCTGCTCCTTGATCAATTTTCAAGATTTTCTGCCACATCATGGAACCAATTACTAGTGGTTTTGCCTAAAGTGAGAATAAAATAAGGAACGAAATGAAGAAAAATCTCTGCACCCACAGAGTTTACATTCAAATGGGAGGAAAAGAAATATTAATAATAATAACAAAAACAGCAACAACAGCAATAATAATAATTGCTATGGAGAACATAGAGCAAGTTTAGGGGAATTACAGTTGGGTTTTGGAAGAAATTACTATTTTATATATTGTGGTCAGGAGAAGTGTCATTGAGGTGATATTTGTGCAAGAACTTGAAGTACATGTAAATTTTAACTTGCAGAATTCCTCTTACCTTACATTGCTTTTCCACAGTACTTCACACTTTCTTACACACACACACGAATTATTTATTATGACTATCTCCCCCACAACTTAATGCTTCATAAAATATACATCTTTGCCTTGTTCAGTGACTCCTAGTTCCAGAAATAATACTCAGCACATAGTAGTCGCTCAATAAATATTTGATGACTATATGTATCACATTGAACTGGACTTCTACCACACTTGGAGAAAGCATCAAGTTAAAACAAATCTAGTTAATATCCAGACTCATATATCACAAAATAAAAGTTGGTCATGTAATCCCATTATGAAAAAACTCAAACACATTCTTGGCTCCATAGATCAGAGTCTCACAAGTTAATGCCAACGTGTAGAGCCTGAAGCAACAGCAGCTGGAACAACATATGTGACTTTACTCCCTGCCATTTCAGGAGAGAAACAATATAGAAACAGAAATGAGAGCAACAAAGATTATACAAACATCCTGGGAGCATAATTCACTTTATTTTAAAATGAACACTTGTAACATGGCTATCATTCTAAATATCAGCGGTCTGAACATTTTCTAACGTGAAAGTAATTTGTTCTAATGTTAGAACAGAATTTCAAGACAGAATATCTGAGTTCCATTTCAGTCTGCTCAGACATATTTCTGAGATGTCTTTCCCTCTTTGAGTAATATTTCAAGCTATTAGTTATTGATTGCTAATTATATGCTGGACATATTTTCACATGTAATCTTCATGAAATTTCTACAACATAGATTTTATTATCTCTATTTTATGGTTGAGAAAAGACGGAGAAAAGTTAGATAAGTTGCCTCAAAACCACATAGCAAATGGTGTAGTGGAGATGGGAAGCTGCATCTGCCAGCATTCAAAGCTCAGGCTTTTAACCATTATTTTACTCTGCCTTGATTTGTACCTATGGGGGGACGTGAGCTCAGGGTCTTCCTACTCTGCCATCTTGGCCACTCCTCTCTTCTGCCTTGTAAAAGGAACGGTATCATATCAATATATATACTGTGCAGAATTGTTTCCTACTTAGTTGTTTTTTTTAAAAAAAAAAAAAAGAAAGAAATGTTACTGCAGTTAAAAGAGAGAAAAATTGACATCTTGCTTTAAATTATACATTTTCAGGAAATTAGGAGCAACCTAACTTCTTCATATTGAATTTGAAGAAACTATAAGCTTAAATATTTGAGTCTTTAAAATTTCTATTAATTCTTGATTTATTTTCATTTAAAATAAAATGCACACTATTATAAGAACTTTAAATGATAAATTTTTAAATAAAAAAGAAGAAAGTAAGATCGTCAAGCATGCCCTCACCCAGAGACAACTACTGTCACTATTTTGTGGGAAATGCCCCCAGTATCTTTATTGTGCATGCATGCAAATATATTCATATAGACGCAGTCATATAAACATCTGTATTTCTGGATTTTGTGAAATAAAATCTTATTTATTTAACTTCTCTTTCTTTGTTATATACATACAAGTCCACTAGCTAAAAAGGAAAAAATTTAGAAACTAATCTGGAAACTAATCTTGAATCGATTTTCCCTCAAATTTTTGTTTTCCTCTTGATGAGTGCCAGTCACTCTTCCAAACTTGCTTCTTTTTATATGAAGTAAAATTAGCAAAGAGGGTCATCAGAGAGAGCAGAAATCCCCAGCCTTGGCTTCTATTGAATGTAATGAATGCTTGACTCCAACTTGGCATTCTAGAAGCTTGCTCAGGTCATGGATAACATGTTACGTATTTCCTAATATGGTGGTTAATGTAGGGGTCAAAATTAAAAACACATATTTGATATTTTTAAGGCTGAGAAAAAGCTGAACATTTATGAATATCATTAATCCATATATAGATACTATACCTTGTCTGCCCTCTATTTAGAAACAATTACATCTTGATTGATTTACCATAGCAAGGCTTCTTAAAGGAAAATTCAGACTGCCCTTTCAAGTGAGATGTTTGCTGCTGTGTTTTTACCTAATTTAGAAGACCTATTTTAATGAGTAAATCTGCAAGAACATGTCACATGTTTTCACCTTATAATATTTTGGGCCAAGTCCTCTCTTTCCAACCCTTGTCTCGTTTTTATGGTCATCCTACAAACAGAAAAAAAAATTTTTTTGATAAAGATTGATATGCTAGTAAATGTTTTAACAATTGGTCTATGGGAGAAAATAGCTCTGGTTTGTAGCATCTGCTAGTTGCTTTGGTGGAAATACTTCCCTAATGGCATATTTCATGCTATAAAATGGCATCACTGAATGCAGAAATAGGAAGAGATGTGAAGTAATATACTTCACATAGTATTTCCTTGAGTAATATACTTACTTGAGTAATATGCTTAGATAGTATTTCCACCAACTGTAAACAATAGACATAACCTCAGGATAACAGGTAGTAAGGATAGGCATAACAATAGACATAACCTCAGGAAAAGAGGTAATACAGTGTAATAAAATGGTTAGGAATTGATGAGTTCTGAGTATTTATTCCTTTTGTTTTTAGTATAATTTAACTAATTTTAAGTTCATACAATTTAACTATTCAATAAGTTCTCACACCTTTACTGAAAACTTAACAATTCACTGTTTGAACTGGTTGGGGCTAGTTTCAGTGGACCACTGTATTACAGTTATTTGAAATGTCACATGAGATCTTTGTTATGCAGCAAATCAATTCAAACCTATTTATTGGATTACTATTGAGGAAAGAAAGACACCGCCAGGCCCACGGACAGCCTCCTCATATGCAGGCATTAGGCAGAAAGCAAAGCCATCTCCTTGTTTTGCAGTTAATGAGGCCATGACACATGGAGGAATGGCATCTAAAACAGAAACTTTTGTAGCATCTGAACAAGAAAACTCTGACCATGAAAACCAACCATGGAGCATGCGCAATAAAAATGCACATGTTACTGATGACCACTGTGTGACCTTCCATGTGAGGTGCTCCACTAGTAGGGGAAAATTTAAGGGAAAACAGCTCTTAGAGCGCATGTACAGTGGCTTCTGGAGACATGCGCAGGACCGGGAGCTGATGCAATCTGTTGCAATCCAGGCCACACATCAACATTTCCCTAAATGAATATCCCACCCCTAATCAAAAAGACCCCCATTCGTTCAAAGGGCTAAAAATAAGATTTAAAGGGGGATCAAAAATCCCTGCAGGGCACTCCTCATTCACAAGGATGCCCGTACTTTTCTCTGTGTGTCCTTTCCCTTTTACCTCAATAAACTGCTTCTTTGTTCTCTTTACTCTTCAGCCTGTGTGTCTTTTTCTCTTTTTTTTTTTTAGCTTTGTGTTCCTTGCCCAAATTCTTTTTGGACAAGTTGAACAAGAGCCTGGACTTTTGATAAAGCTTTTCCAGTATCACTATGATATGCTAAAAACTGTGAAATATTGCAACTATTAGGCTGAATGGGAATTTAGGAAAATCAGGAGATGTAAAAGAACAGCTCAGCTGTTTTCTGTTATCCACTGTTCATTGATAACAGCAGTACAGGGTTGTTTAGAAATTTTCTACTAAACTTACTACTTCATTTTCTTGATGATCAATTTCCTGATTCCTAGTTTTGAAAAAATAAGAAGTCATCTAAAGTCAGTCTTGTCTGTGAAATAAAATTATTAAATACTTTTGTCTTTGTACTGATTTATTATTGCAGAAATCACACATTTTACTAGTGTCCATAATATGTGATATTGTCTTTAAATGGTATTTTCTTATCACATACTTCCTATACATTTATGAAAAAGGGGGGAATGTTTCATGGTTTGTACTGATTTTTCCCTAAAAGCCAAAGAATTAATATCAAAATCATGATGAGTAATTAACGAGTAATTAAATTAATAACTAGAAATCATCATGGAAAGGAAAGGAAATGATATTTAGTACTAAACCGTTAGTCATCATAAGTACCAATTATTCAGGAATCGTTTCATAAAAACTATGTGATACTTTATAAATGTAAATAAAATACAACTTTAATGATCTTCTTGGCTCTCTCTCAACCATAGTTATTTCTTTAATTAGTTAGGTAATAAACAACTGCTAGGTGTTAGACTCTGGGCTGCCTCTGGGAATCAAAGATGTCCTTTTTCAGAGAAACCATGAGATCCTCACTTGTAGGTTCAACTTAAGGTATATTCTGAAGCCAATGCTGCTCAGTCAACAGAAACAAGGGTTTGTAAGCCAGCAGATCAGGGATTCAGTATGACTCTCCTTTGTTCTCATGTTCGAATTGCAGTACTAGGACTTTTTTTACCCTGATCCAATCCCTGCCATGTATCTCTGTTCCAAAAGTAATCCCTGTCTTCTCCCCTGAGTCTGAATATTGTCCTGATTTTCTTTGTGGTACCTTTATTGCTTCAGGCCTGATTTTCTCTCCACCACTAAGGCTTCACTGATATCAACAGTTTGATTATCATAATTTCTTTCTGTCCATTTATTTAATATTTATTTAGTATCTTCAGTGCCAGACACTCCACTAAACACTAATTATACAGTGGTGAGTAAAATAAACCATAATATATTCACCCATCTCAGGTCAGGCATATTCCTTTTGCAACCAAGATCGGTTATACCAATAATTATTATTGTAGGTTAACTAGCAATTGTAATAACAGTTCCATGATATAACCACACACACACACACACACACACACACACACACACATGCACAGATGTACAGGCACATATACAATAATTAGGAAACCCCTGCACCACCATTTCCATATTCAGTTAGACACTGCAATACAGTAACCTTGATCAGGTGAGGTTCACCTATACAAGCATGCCAATAGGTTGAAAAATATTAATTATATATTTCCTAAAATTGAATTCAGGCTTTCATTTTATTCACACCTAATATAGTAATAGAATCATTAGCTTGGTGGTCATTTTGGCAATGGGATTAGCAATAGTATGCATATCAGATTTTTGCCACTGAACGTATTTGGTTACATTAAGACAATAAATTCCTTAAGCAAAAATTTAAGAACCTCTACTAGCCCATGTAAAGAAATTATGTCTATTATAAATCTGTGATAGATAGATGATAGATAGATAGATAGATGGATAGATAGATAGATAGATGGATCCCTAGATCAGGAATCAGTAGACAGGGCAAACCTGTAGGCCAAATATTACCCTTGGTGTGCTTTAGTTATGGCCCTTGAGCTAAAAATCATTTCTATATTTTTATAAGGTTATAAAAGAATTCAAAAAAGGATGTGACTGTGACCATACCTGGTCTGCAAAACCTAAAATATTTACTATCTGACTCTTTAAAGAAAAAGTGTGCCAACTCCTGATAGGGATTATAAAGCAACTATACCCCAATTAAAAAAAAAAGTGAGATTAACTTCCCAAATTTAATAATTAGACTATGGTTAAATAATGGACTTTGAATCAAGATTCTTACTCAACAATTTAGGTATCTTGTATATCCAAATGCTAATAGGATGTTGTCAAAATCTAAATTAGAAATCTTAGTTTGCATATAGAAGTTTACAAATGCAAATTTATTAGAAATAGTAAAGTGGACAATAATTCCCTTGTCTTCCTTACTGATATTTTTAGTATATAAAAATGTTCACTCTGACATCTGTGCATTTTTTGCATCTAGCCAAACTGAATATGTATAGGCACTTTAAGAAAATAATACGTCTTCTAAGTTATTGAAGGATTTCCGAACTGTCAGTTTTTCTTGGAAAATTTTAACATGATAACTCAGTCCAATGAGAGTCTATTTATACTATGTCATTCCTTTCATTTTTGTTCATACAATATTGATAGTTTAAATGTTTTAAGGAATATTTCATCTATTTATTTCTATGGCTCACAGAATGTGGTTAAGGGCCTAGAGAATCATTAATAATAGAAGGAACTCCCTTGCTTTTGTTGAGTGTCCTACGTCAACCTGGCAAAAGCATAATGCAACATATGGGTGTCACCACAGACATTTAAATTCAACATACTCAGTTTTCTGACACAGCCAGAAGTAGTAGGGAACTCCAACACTGTAGAGACCTTGATGGAAAACGTATCCTCTTAAGATTACCAAACCAGTAATCTTTACATTTATTACAAACAGGCCTAATCAAAATCAATTACTGTTCAGCATTCTGAGAGTTGAAAAAAAACAGGGTAGTAAATCTTAAAAAATCATTCCTAACTAAAGTTAATAGAATCTGTAGAATATCTCTGGCTCCCAATATTGGGGCCAAATGTAAATGTACGTGTTTCCTTTATTTTTAAAAAGTAGCCTAACAGTAGCTGTCCAATCTGGGGTTATTGTGAAAAACATGTGAGATTTACTTCACTCTGTATGACAGACTCTAGGTCCATCCACATCTCTATAAATGACCCACTTTTGTTCCTTCTTATGGCTGGGTAATATTCCATTGCATATATGTACCCCATCTTCTTTATCCATTCATCTATTGATGGACATTTAGGTTGCTTACATGTCCTGGCTATTGTAAATAGTGCTGCAATGAACATTGGGGTGCATGTGTCTTTTTTGAATTATGGTTTTCTAAGGGTAACCTGCTGTATAGCACAGGGAGCTCAGCTCAGTGCTCTGTGGTGACCTAGATGGGTGGGATGGGGGGGAGGGAGAATCAAGAGGGAAGGGATATATGTATACATATAGCTGATTCACTTCATTGTACAGCAGAAACTAACACAACATTGTAAAGCAACTATACCCCAATTTAAAAAAAAAGTGAGATTAACTTCCCGATTTTAATAATTAGACTATGGTTAAATAATGGAAGAAAAATTATATATGAGAATGTATGTAAAAAAGAATATTGTTTTTATGAGTATATAATGAAATGTTTAGAGGTAAGGAGGTATTATGTCTGCAGCTTACTTTCAAGCATTTCAGAAAAAGTATAATTATGCATACATTCACATACACAGGTACATGTGTACATGTATTTGTGTGTGTGTGTGTATTCATCCACTATTTTGAACCTTAGATGCCATAGTTTCTACCAATTGTCATGACCCATATACACACATTGACTAACATAGCTTCACCATTCCCCTCACCTTTAGGCAGATTTCTTCCCAGCTATAGGCTCCTGGCTTCAATTTTCTTAGGGGTTTTACTTTTGAAAACTTGCAATAAAATTCTTTCTTGTCCTTTAGAAATGTAAATCTTCTCATGGCCTTTTGCCAACTTTACAACCCAGTACTGTCTTTCTCAAGGACCTAGGAGTCATCCTTTTAAAATATAATCATCAAGAAAGATAATCTCCCTAACCACCCCCCATCTCTTTGGAAGGCAGGAGCCTAACTCAGATAAGCACCAATTAGCAAAGATAAATGACCTAATCTCATTGACCAGCCTCCTCTGTAATGGTCCTCTAGTATTTATATATTAGACCACCCCAGGGTTTAAAAATACTCCCACCTTTTGTTTCAGAGGAGTTGAGTTCAATCTCTCTCCTCTATTCCAATAGTCTTAAATAAAGTCCTCTTTGCCTGTTTAACTCCATCAGTACGATTTTTCATAGACAACACAGACACAGACAGGGACATACACATTCCTACTCACACAAAGTGAAAAGGATGATTAAGCAAATATAATGACATTAATTTTGGGGGAAACTGAGCAAAGGGCAAACAAGAGTTCTCTGTACTATTTTGCAACTTCTCTATACTTTTGGAATTACTTCAAAATAAAAAGTTAAATTATCATGCAAAAATGTACATGACATGTTCTATAATATCTAACAATTTAAATGAAAATCTACATACTCAATTCCAAAAGCACACAGGGTACATGCTTTTAATACCCATATCTAAAACAATCCAACAGCCACACCAAGTTGAGGTGTGTCTGTCAACACTATAAATTGCTAAGAAAAGCACTGAGAGATAATTAGAGTGTAGTATTACACATAATAACGCTCAAGAGGCTGGAGGCAAATTTTGTTCTTTTGTACAAATGGAAAATTTCTTTCTACTTGAAGACCAATTAGCAATGTAAACTTATAAAATATTTTGCATGAAATTCAAAGGTAGAGATCAAAGAACTGTGGAGACTTAAAAGTAGAGTTATTGGGGCTTCCCTGGTGGCGCGGTGGTTGAGAGTCTGCCTGCCAGTGCAGGGGACACGGGTTCGAGCCCTGGTCTGGGAGGATCCCACATGCCGCGGAGCAGCTAGGCCCGTGAGCCACAATTACTGAGCCTGCGCGTCTGGAGCCTGTGCTCCGCAACAAGAGAGGCCGCGATAGTGAGAGGCCTGCGCACCGCGATGAAGAGTGGCCCCCGCTTGCCGCAGCTAGAGAAAGCCCTCGCGCAGAAACGAAGACCCAACACAGCCATAAATAAAAATAAATAAATAAATAAATAATTAAAAAAAAAAAAAAAAGTAGAGTTATTCTAATCTTACCAGTTGTGTAGCCCATTCTCATATTCAAACAGTAATTTGTTCCATGATATCCCTAAGGAGTGACCATCTTGTTCTTTCATAATTACTCCTAGGAGCAGGGATCTTGCCCATTCCAATTTTGGACTTTTATATTAAAAAGAAATCTTGTCTTCTCACAATTTGTACTCATTTGTCTTTGCCTCATCCTCTGAAAAACTTGAAAGTAGTCCATATGTACGTCTTTTAAATATTAAAACAGCTTTCATCCATCTTTTCAAGCTAAATATTCCAACCAGATCTCCTTTAACCACCCGGGCCTCTACCTTTGTGCTATTTTTTTTTTAATATAGAATACAGTATTCAAATTAAACAGAACAGTTGAGAAATGGTCAGACAAGCACCTAATACTGGAGGTGGCCAAATGATGGCCGTCACATCCAGCTTCTAGGGACAATGCTGACAGCAAAACTAGAGGCATAGTAAGGTGTCCAACATGGGTCATGATGATGGGGCAAGCTATGGTATCTGTGATTCAGAATAGTGATTGTGTTGTTTTCACCAAACTCATTCTCTGGAGAAATTCTGTGGTCCTCACTTCCACTTAGCTTCCTGTGCTCTTACCCACTTTATAAGTCTCATGTCTTAACATCTTCAGCAAATCTTTCAATCTATTCCTTTGTTGTCTGAATCATCCAGAGACAATTTCATTTGCTTAGTTCTAAGAACCCTGACTGATGTCGATATTTCTTTTTAACTAATCACCTGATTATTGAACATTTTTTCTATGAATACTATATGCTGTGTCAAATGCTTCTGACTTAAAGAAAGAAACTGAACTTCTCTGGACTTCAAGCTCTTACCTGTTAATTGAAATTATTTATGCCACCTCATAGTGGAGTTGAAGATAGTGGATACAATGATGAAAGAATCAATCCTAACACAGAAACTGGAACAGAGTAGGAAGGTAGAAATAAAGTTATTTCCCTTTTGTACCACTCCTCCCCTGCCTTTCTCGAATGTTTTTGCCTCTTGTTCATTTCAAACCCACCTGTTCTTTTCAGATGTAATTCAGACTTGTTATGGGTCAGGGAGTGAGTGCAGAAGTCATGGTGCTGTTTAAAGAATTTCAAGAGAATTGATATATTTAATCATTTTTGTGAAATAGCAACAAATTTACTAACAAAGTACATGGGTGTATATATAAGCAAGTTCCTACAACCAAAACTAATACATATAAGATTTTCTCGTAATCATATTTCTGACATTTCCATCAATATTATTTGGCTTTTGGTTTTTGTTATTTATTTTACTTCTCGCTAGGTGTGAAAAGTTGAAAAATATTGAGCCTCAAAGCTAAAAATTGAAAAGTTTTATTATTAGTTGTTTTCATTTTTTATGTACTGTGAATTGGGAAAACTTGACGTTGTTTGACTTTTGCGTAAGTATGCTACTCAATACTCCACAGATACTTAAGATCCAATGGTATGATTCTATAACACCTTGATTTGTCACAAAGTCCTCCTACATTAAAATATTTTCCAACTTCTGAAACATGTCTGTGGACTCTAGACTCCACTTTTCAAATTGCAATCCATTTAATGAACAATATATTAGCTAAATGTTAGAAATATTGTTTGACATCCTAGGGTTTTTTTTTTTTTTTTTCCTTCTGTGGCATTTAACTTTCTCATTCCTGAGCAGAAACCCCTGACAGTGTGTAAGCTGGGCTCGACCACTACCCTGGTCCCAAATGCAGCACCTCCAGAGAGATCTGCCATCCTTCTAATTTGCTTTACCATCTCAATACTAAGCAGATCTTCATCTCAAAGGAGAAATACAAACTTTTTCTTTGCTCTATGAATCTTTTTACAGTCATTCTCTTTACTTCCAACTGATAATCAAAGTATCTCCATTCTATTTCAATAGGGACTCTTGAATCCAACTATACTTTTCCCATCCCTATGACCTTAGTTGGAGCTTTATAAACTTTCATATTGACTACTGCAATATCTTCCTATTTCATTTCTTTCCACAAGATTCCAAATCCAAAAGCGGGGCGGGGGGTGGGGTGGTGGTGGTGGTGGGATGAATTGGGAGATTGGGATTGACATATATACACTAATATGTATAAAATAGATAACTAATAAGAACCTGCTGTATTAAAAAAATAATAAAATTTTTAAAAAAAATTCCAAATCCACACTCCTTTCTTCAGTGAGTAGACAAAGTAGAAACTCAAGGATTAGTTCATGGAAGACCTTGTATGGTTCTCTAGACATTATTATTTAAGCAATGGAGAATATTAAAAGAAGCCAGATTATCTATGTCATGTTGCTGTTCCCAGCATAGGTAATATTTCCTTGAGAGTTATTGATTCTATCAACTTTTCTACTATGAAAGTGAGAGTGGCTGGACTATTTCCAGGACACTTCATGACATGTCAGTCATATGTGTAAATACATTTGCAAACATACAAAACTTAATAAGCTAAAGGAAAACTGGAAGAAAGAAAATGACATTACTAATCTTTACAGCTAATTTTAAACCTACATCCTTATCTATATCTATTTTGCATAACAACTCTTATCAAAGTTCCTCTATACAGTGTCACAGTGAGCATTTTATAGACTTAGACTTAGCATATATAGTACTATGTATGTTGCTTTTTATTTTAAGAAAGAAATATACCTAAATCTGTGAATGCTTCAAAAATATCAAACAACAAATATAACTTAAGAAATTACCCAAAGAAGAATGTCATGAATTCTGAAGAAATGGTTACAAAAATCAGAATTATTCTTAGAAGCCCAAATGAAGTAATTTTACATAAAATATTGTGATAATATGTGTGATGGATAATAAACTGAACTAACTTTTAAAGGTGTCTGAATCAAGGGGATAAGTGTAGAGAGATGTATAAAATTTAAAAATTATACTGTGTTTAGATACACAATGAGAAAAAGATAACGGATGGCATCTAAGAACATAAAAGTCAGTGGTTAATACATGAGCAATAAAACTGGAAAGAAATGGACAGTCGCTAGATGCACAGGTGTACATCAGGACAGTATTCAGGCCAGGGAGAAATAGAAGGATCAATAAGAAAAGTTTGGTTAATGGCAATCCCAGCTTCATGACTATTAGTTAGCTGTCTTGACATGTAACAGATGATTTAGCTAAAGTTTACTTCATTCAGCAAATCTTGCACAAATGATAACAATCAACAAATAATTAGAATTGATTTTTATGAATCAGTATGAAGATTTTTCATGTAAACATAAAAAAAAATTCTGATGGAGAAGTTAAAATTATCCTTCAAAGCAAATTAATTTAAATAAATATTTTAAAAATATTAAAATAATGCACAATAAAATAATTTATACACAATATCCACTAGTGGTCATGATTAAGTATTATTTTAAAAATGATAAATTAGAAGTGTACATATGAAATATTTAAATCTATTGTGGCATAAAACCAGCAATTCCACACCTGGGTATATATCTGAAGGAAATGAAATTACAATCTCAAAGAGATATCTGCTCACCCTCCTTTCCCACGTTCATTGCAGCATTATTTACAATATCCAAGACCAAGACATGGAAATAATCTAAGTGTCCATGACAGATAAATGGATAAAGAAAATGTTGTATTATATACAATGGACTATTATTCAATGATAATAAAGAAGAAAATCCTGATATTTGTGACAACACGGATGAAGTTTGAGGGCATTATGCTAAGTGAAATAAGTCAAACAGAGAAAGGTAAATTATGATCTCACTTATATGTGGAATTAAAAAAGAAAAAACAGGAAACAGATTGGTGGTTATCAGAGGCTGGAGACGGTGGGTGGGGGAAATGAATGAAGGTGGTCAAACAGTACAACTTCCAGTTATAAAATAAATAAGTTCTGGGGATATAATGTGCAGCATAGTGACTATAGCTAACAATATTGTATTTTGTATTTGAAAGTTGCTGAAAGAAGATCTTAAAAGTTTTCAGCGCAAGAAACAAAAAGTGTGACTATGTGAAATGATGGATGTTAACGAAACGTATTTGCGGTAATCATTTCACAATACATACATACAAAACAAGGGGGTTAGGGGCACCGACCTCCCAGGCAGTCAAAAATCTGCAGACTGCTCTGTCTCAAAAACAAAAGAATTGATAAACGACTCACCCAAGGACAGGACGCTGAAGCAGTTTGGTTAGAATTGGGATTCAAACCCTAGTAATTTTCATTCCACATATCGTGATCTCTAACCAAACATAAACTTTTCCCCACAGTTAGTTCATTTAAAGATCTGTAAAATGAAAATACAGGTACTATATTTATTGAATAAAATTTGCATATAAGTGGACCCATGCAGTTCAAATCCGTGTTGTTCAAGGGTCAACTGTATATCAAATCACTATGCTGTCTACCTTAAACATATATAATGTTATATGTCAATGATATCACAATAAAACTGAACAAAGTAAAGAATAATACCCTCTCCAATAATCAAGATTTAGTCTTTGTTCATATACAAGCTTTTGAGTTAGGTCATAGCACCTGTAAACCACATATGGGAGGACATTCTGTTTTACCTTAATTGAAGCTTGTAGCCAAAACGAAAAACATATTCTGATTTTTTCAAAGCTGGCAACAGAGATGTGTATAATAAAATACATTTAAAACCTTTTCACCTACAATGCTTTCTACACTGTTATGTTTATCTTTTTTTAATAGACACTGTTAACAGCTATCCCCCTCTATTTTCTAGCTTAAAATATTTCAGATAGCTTGAGAAATGTGTATTTGTCTAAATTGTTTTTTTTCTAAACAAGAATCTCTCTGCTCTTGTTGGTTTGCAAGTTTCTAAGGGATCATTTTATGTGACAGTGGGAAACACTGTTTACTTATTGAAAAAAAAAAGTTGGCCACATTTTTAATGCACTGTACTTGTAAGCCAAGAGACATTAGAGCTCTTTATGGACAAAATGTGTTAACACATAGAGTGAAACCTACTTACAGGGAAAATAGAAAGGCCTTGATCTCCGTCCAGTTTTTAGTATCTAGTGTTGACATGCCTACATCTACTGTTGGCTGAAATTGCCTCTGGTTGGCAATTACCATGCCTGCTCCGAAAGTATAAAAAGATCAAATTAGCAATAAAATGAACTTCTGATCCCAAAAGTTACAGTAATAGCTGAAGTGCTGTATAAGATTTTGCTAGTCTAAATAATGAGAGTTACCATTTTATACTTAAATGTACACTAAAATATTTACTTGAGTTGGATTTTTTTTCATATAAAAAGGTGGGTTAACATGTTTTTCTCTATTTAAAAAATAGGAATGATTATCCTCTGGTATCATGCAATAAAGTAGACATTACAGGTTTTGCTGATCTTTTTATACCAGTGATCTTTTCATAGTTACCTAAGATTCCATCTCATTTATAATTTTGTAAACTATTTCCCTTTTGACAGACTATTTTTGCTATCACACACAATGCTACTAATTATATTTTCAACTTACATATTTTTCACATTGAAATTTCAGTAAGGCAGAAATCTAGAAGAGGAATTTTAGGGGGACAAAGGCTATGTATATTTCAAAAGAATCATGGTAAACACTGCCTTTGTGCTCCAAGAATCTACACAAATTTATACTTCCACTAAAAGTCGATGGGAGTGCATATTTCTCCATTCTCTTACAGAATACATTAATAATTTATCTATTAGTACCTATGAGTTATATGTATTTGTTATTGTTTCAAATTGTATGTCTATTATTTAGGATGAACATTCTTCTATACACTTATTGAACTTCTCTGATTTTTTCTGAGATTCTCATGGCATGTGTTTTGTCTTTGGCTTCTATTAATATGTTTGCTTTAAAAACATTTCAGAAGCTAATTTTGGTGTTATACTTAGTAACTTTAAAATTTACTTTAGTAAATTTTAGAGGATAGAAAATAAGTAATATCTTCACTGTCATGTTTAAATAGAAATTTCTATAATCATTCATTGCAATTCTAATTGTTTTTGCTTACTAAATATTCAAGCTATTTTCTTAGGTTGCCACTACCAAATGTAAAACCGATGGCTAGTGGAAAGGAGCCACATAGCACAGGGAGATCAGCTCTTGCTTTGTGACCACCTAGAGGGGTGGGATAGGGAGGGTGGGAGGGAGGGAGACGCAAGAGGAAAGAGATATGGGGATATATGTATATGTATAGCTGATTCACTTTGTTATAAAGCAGAAACTAACATACAATTGTAAAGCAATTATACTCCAATAAAGATGTTAAAAAAAAAAAAAAAGAATGTTTGACCTTCTTGGTGGAAAGTAACTTTTACATTAGCTGTAACTAAATTTTAAAATAGAATACTTACCTCTCACCACTCCTTTTCATTTTACTGGAAGTAATAACTAATGCAATTACATAAGACAGTACAAGACAAGAAAAGAAAAGAAGAGAAGAGAAGGGAAGGGAAGAGAAGAGAAAAGAAAAGAAAAGGTATATAGATTGGAAAGGAAAAAATAAAACTGTCTTTGTTTGTAGATGACATCATGATTATCTAATGTAGAATATCCAAAAGAATTGACAAATAAACTCCCAGAACTAAGAAGCCATACAGCAAAGTTGCAGGATACAAAGTCAATATATAAAAGTCAATCACTTTCTTATATACCAATTATAAATAGGTGGAATTTTAAATTAAAAACACAGTACCATTTACATAGCACCCAAAAGTGATACACATAGGTATAAATCTAACAAAATCTGTATAAGATCTAAATGAAGAAAACAATAAAACTCTGATGAATGAAATCAAAGAAGTAAATAAATGGAGGGATGGTTCAGGTTAATGGATAGGAAAATTATATTGTCAAGATGTCAGTTCTGTCCAACTATATTGATAGATTCAAAGAAATCACAACTGAAATCCCAGAAAGTTATTTTGTGGGCTAGACAAACTGATTCTAAAATGTATATGAAGAAGAAGACCCAGAATAACCAACACAGTATTGAAAAAGAAGAACACTATTGGAGAACTGAACTATCTGACAACTTTACCATATTGAGCAGTAGTTTGGCTTCAGGAAATCCAAGATACATTCAGTGAGCATCTATTATGCATGTAACTAGCACTTCACTTGGCATCGTGGTGGTTATAATGAGGCTAAAAAATAAAATAGCCAATGTTTTCTGTGCATTTCATTTATGCCTGGAATAGCTCTCAGAATTTTATATGTATCATATAAATTATTCCTCCTGACAACACCACTAAAGGGTAAATATTATTATTATGTATATCTTAGAGATGAGAAAATTAAGACTCAGAAAGTTAAATAACTTGTCTAAACTAACAAAGTGAAAATGGAGCTATATTCAATAGGCTCCTATGGTCTAGGTAGGGTCACACAAATTACAAATGTGAAATATTTCTTAAAAGACTATATTTTGAAGTACTATGAAAACTATAAATCCTATAGCAGTTCAGTGGGCACAAAGTCAGTAGAACTGCAATGATTAAGAGAGATTTTATAAATGTTTTAAATTTAGGCCTGGAAGCATAAGTAAATTTAGCAGGTTATAAGAAAAGATGAGGATTTTCTAGTACAGAGGTATATGAGCAAAGGGATGGAAGTGGCAATAATCATAAAGGGCTTTTGCAACTAGTGTGGACTGGCCTGGAAAGGCAAAGTTCATGTACTGTCCGAGAGTAGGCATTTGCTGGGTTTACTTGACCAGCATCCATTTCCTCTTCTACAGATAGGAGCACCTCAATTTTCATTCAAGTGTCCACACTTACTTTCCCAGTTCATGTATTTCATAATTTGATTCCACTATGGGAGTTAGGTGTAAGAACTGTGATTCAAGCTTAAATCAGTATTGTCCCCATTGCTTTATTAGATGCTGGACATCTGACCTCTTTTAGTCCTATCATAATTCTTTCAAACACAGTCATTCATAGATGCATGTAAATAAATAAGTCCAGAAGCCATTATGGGTCCATAAGCAGAGTATTCTCCCAAGAATGGAGTCAACAATGAAGAAGGGAAGCTCTGTAATGGAGAATAAGAAATGAGAGCCTGGACATCCTGAGTGTCGATACCAGTACAGCTTAGAGACTATACTTTTGTTACAAAGAATACATTTCTTTATTTTTTAAATCCAGTTTGATTAGAGTTTTTCATTATAACTGAAAGCATAATGATGAATACAGATAATAACATGTGAAGCAGGTGGCAGGAAAAGCATAAATGAAAAACAAACACATTGTGTGTCAAATTATGGTTCCCCCATTCTCTAGATGAATGACAGTTTCAAGATATTTAACTACTCCCTGAGTTTCAGTTGACTAATTGCAAAATAGAAATAACCAAGTTATAGGTCATTTAGCACAGGCAGAATTAACAGGGTGGGATTAGATGTTGGTAAGAATGAATGTGCACTTGAGGAACTCAGATTTGATTAAGTCTGTTCCAATGGACTTAAAACTGTTGGTTCAAAAGAATGACTTTGCTAGAGGTTGATGACTGTACAGCTAGTATATTTATTTGAACACTATTTTGCTTAAATAACTTCAGGATAAGAAGCTTCAGAATAAGAAGCTAGAAGCCCTAATAGTAATTAAGTGTGGAGATTAGGGTCTGTGTTAGGGTGTTGAGCACAGAAACAGGAATTAAAAAACTGGCTTGAGAAATATTTCAAAGACCAGAAGAAAATAATTGATTCTCTACTTCAATAGAATGACAAAATATATCGGCTTAGTTCTACTTGAAACTGACATTCTAAATTTTATAATAACAGCAGTCCAGTTCATTGTTCAGCAAAAAATTACTACCTGAGTTATACTTGGTTTTGGAGTTTTGTAAATCTGTGCCTTTCCACCTGGTTTGTAGTTCACAGTTCAGTAAAGATCCTGCTTAAACATATGATGCTTTGCTGTACACCCGAGAGCCACAGAATAGAATATATTAACGGGAAATATTAGACTTGTATTTGATAGAACTGTACAATAGAAATGCAGGGAAGTTGAGATCAGGCTGAGAGTAAAATAAATTAGCATGCATTTGAAAGAAACACTAACCTAAAAACAGTCATAGGTTTTGTCATATTTATTTGCTGGAAAAAAAAGTAATACATCATATTGTATACATTTTTCTCCAGCTAGGAACTATATGTACAAAGCTAAAACTTAAGAGCTGGAAAATGATTAACATATATCATAGAGTGAAATCATGAGTTTCTGGGAAAAATGAGTAGAGAAAATGACTGTATTATCTAGAGTGATAATTTCTCTATAATACTGAGTTGGTTATTTTCAGTGGATTCTTGTTCAACTTTCCACTCCTCTAAAAATAGCTCAAATTTGGGGTAGAATGTGGATGGAACATTAAGCGCATCCCTGTTTCAAAGAAATACAAATTCTGTCCCTGATATTCCTGCCATGATTGCAAACTGCTTGGTTTCCATGTTGCTTTATTCCCTCTACAAACAAGGGAAAAAAAGATAACCTGTGACTTACAGATTTGTTTTTTAGCAGCAACTAATAAAACATAGGTTGTAAAGCATTTGCAAGATATAAAAGTTGGGGCTAATGTATAATCATATGAGCCGAAGATACCACGCTACAAAGGACAACTTGAATGTTCCAGGTATTCAAAACTGAAAAAGGATAATGACACCAGAGCAGCTATAATTCATGAAAAAGACAAAGATCTAAGTTCTGCAAAAGCCAGAGAAGAATGCAGTAAACATTGTAGGATTCTATTCATTATTAAAATATGCAAAATTAAATAGCAAGGGCCTCAAGCTAAGAACACTATGGCACTATAAAATGGATTTCAAATTAGTTATTTAGCCTTTGCTAGACTATCAGAAGAATATAGCTATAATTTACGCTAAAGGATTTATCATTTTAATTTTTCACTAGGATCTGTGAGAGTTAAATACGTAAACCAAGAAGAAACAAGATAACTGTCAGTCTAAATGTGTTCTACCATTTCTGGTCCTTCTGTTTTTAGCTTTTTACACTTGCTTTATTGATACAACCCCCTCAATGCCTTGTACTGACCCAGTTCCTGAGCCAATTCTGATTAAGCCAAGAAATACAGCAGTGCAACCATCAGGGAGCCTATAAAATCAAGTCAGTTTCTCACTTCACGGTCTTATGTCATTGTCTTGTTTAATATGTCACACAGTCCCTCCCTTGATGGAGACACCACTTTAGAAAATTTATCTTTACTGAGCACTTATTTCATGTTAAACTCTGTCCTATAACCTTTCTAAACTTCAAATATTTTAAAAAATTGATTTAATCATATGACTTAGTTCACGGTACTTAATAATCACTGGTCACTGTAAGACTCCTTGTTAGTTTATTATTCTTTTTTTCTTCATCCACCATCTCCTTTCTCTACATCATCCCCAACTGTTAAAGGGAAAATGGCTACTACTACACAATGCACGTAGGGAGGAGTATATGAAATGCAGGAGTCTTGCTGAGGCACCTCTTTGTATTGTGATGACGATCAATGGAAAACTACAACTCAAATAGGCAGGACTTTTAATGGTACAGATCCTGAAGGAATAAAGTTTGGGATCACCATACCAGTCAAGAAACCATAGTCATCTGAGGTGCTTTCTGAGGCCAAAGGAAATATGATTGGTAGTGGAAAATGGAATTTATCAATACAAGCTACAGCAACATGATCATTTGCAGTAGGGAGGACTAGTAGTTACAGCTATTTCTTTCTTGTTTATATCTGTGTATATATGTATATGAATGAAAGCATTTATATATATGTGTATATGCCAATTTTTATTCTTTTCATTTTTCCACTCCTATTCCTGTGTCATTAAGGAGAAGTTGTATTGATGTATTAATAGTGGTTAACTGTATATTTCAATATTTAACTTCGAGGATATCAAAAGGAAAGTGTGACTCAGAAGAATGAACATCACCTCAAGATGAATAGAGTAAGACTTTGAGTATCTTAGGGGAGTGGGCTGGCATGTTTGGGGGTTTTATGAGGGACCATTGACTGCATCTTGTTAGACTGAAACTTATTGTGTTTATTTGGAAGTTTAATATAGCTAAAACGATGTGTTTGGATAGCAAATTGACAAAGTGTAGATTGTGGTGGACTCTTTTCTGTGACATGGTTATGCTGAAAACTAAATTTTTAAGAACTCCCTTTCCTGTATGATTCCAAATTCAAAATGGCCAAAAGTGAAACTCATGGAATGCATAATAGCAGCAGCAGCCATAAGCCTTTGAAGATATTTGTCAAATCCAGATGTGATGACTAACAGATTCAGAGATATGTCACTGAATCATTATGCTCTCACCTTCATGCCTGCCCTTCTTCCTAAATGCTGGCCCTGTTGATCATGACCCTAGGCTCCCCACCACATACTTGGCTGTGAAGCCACAGTGACAGTGTTACACAGAGGCAAAGATTTCTATGTAACTCTCCATGAAGTCCCCACCTGTGGTCTTGCTTCAGCAGCTAGGTGGGTTGGACTTCTCACATTGACTTGTTGATGACATTCCGCCAAGACTTCTCTCCATGAACTCCATATTCTTTCTTATACCCAACTGCATGCTAGAGATTTTTGCTTGACACCTGCTATACATCACAAGCTCAAAATGGACAATGTTCAATAAATGCTCAATGATTGACTGTATCATGTAATACATGCCCTCCCCAAATCTTCACTATCTCTCTAAGTGGTAACTTCAGTCCATCTAATGTATTGGTGTGATCCTTCATTCCCTCCTCTCACAGCCCTAAGTTAATGCATCACCACATTTTATTGGTTATCCCCTCAAAATATCTATAGAATTAGACCATATCCAGTGAACTCTCTGATTTAAACTAACATCATCTTTCACCTAAATTATTATCAACAACTTCCTAACTAGTCTTTTTACTTCTGCCGTGACACCTAGTGTCTATTTTTAACCCTGTATTAAGAGTAAACATTTTCAAACACATGTCAGCTTATAAGACTACTTTGCTTAAAATCTAATACCTCCCTGTTTCAGAATAAAAGATAATATCCTTATTTCCTGCAATACGTTACATTAGTGGCTTCCAATGAGAAAGATTCCATACCCTAGACAGCATTAAAAAATATTTAAGAATATTTTGTATTTCACAATGATTCGATGGGCAATTATTGGGAAGGATCCAGTGATACTTGATATCTTGAAATTCACTGAACTGTCTTGTGCCATAAAGTATTCCCCATTATCTGTAAAACTTGAATTCCTATTCAACATTACTCTGGGTTTAAAAATCTGTTTATGATTATCCAAAGCTAGAATCCAATTCAGATGCCATTGCAAAGACTTTTGTGTGACTTTAAATATTCCAGTGTTACAGGAATGAAACCACCATGTTAGTCAACAGAAGATTATATGCAAGTTTTGCAAAAAATACTTACCTTATTCTGAAAATCACATCATCATTGGCAACAGGGCTTGCAATATTTAAATCATATATGCAGCACAGTTGTGTAATATGCTATTACAGCACTCCATGGTGATCCATAGCAATTCCATTTATAGATCCAAGCATTTAACTTCATCATTATATCTTCATGCATAATTATGTCCAAGTAATTTAATATCAAAATACACATTGTTTTATTATAAATAAATTATATTTTGATTCTCCTTTATATTAAAATTAGTCATTTTATTATTTTAAAAATTGTGTAATATATTAAGTTCATTACTATTTAATAAAAGTAGTAGTATAAAATTGTCATTACAAGGGGGTATTGAGCCTAATAGAGTTTCCTGATCTACATTAACTGGATTCTATGAAATATCTCTGTGTCCATTTAATAAATTCTACCTCCTCAGTCTGTCTCAGCTGCATTTTTCTTTTTCCTTAAAGTGTCTTGAATTGGCTTCGGTTACTTGCAACCATAAACCACTAACAAAGGATGTTCATTGCATTTAAAATGCTATTCAGTTCAAGAATATCTCAGTTTAATTCAAGAGAGTATCTAATGAACAAAACAATGCCATTATTGCCTTCATATTCCCTCTTTGACTGGTTTATTCATTTCCACATACTTATTTTTCCTACTGTCCTGTGATTCTGGAACTTTTAACTGACCTTCCCCCTCCTTCTCCCATCTCTCTAACTGATAAGAAGATGAGAGAAATAAAATCTGAAACTCAAACCATGTGGTTTTAGACTTGCTAAAAGTGTCAGTAAATGAGAGACAATTACATTTAATGACAAAAATGAGGCCTAACAAGGCTTCAAGGTAACCTTTTCCAGTCTGTGGGGCAAGTAAAGCGCAACTTATTTCTTAGCAACATAATCAAAGCTACACTACAGACAGAATGCACTGGATTTCACATCAAATGACATATTGCCAACTTCTCTTCAGCAAGGTAATTGGCTCTTTGCTCTTCAAACTCTTTTATTCTACAATGATTTCTGAGTGCCTGCCTTGTGCAGATTTCTCATCATTGGAGATAGAAAAGTGAACAAAATAGACAAAAGTCCTTGTATTAACAGAGCCTATTTCTCATGAATGAAAACAGACAGAAAGTAAACAAGCAAGTAAAATGTGCTGTATCTGAGAAGGTAACAAACTTAAGAAGTTAAAAAAAGCAAGGAAGGGGCATAGAGTATGGTAGGGTTTTGTTTCAAATAAATGCCAGAAAATATCTCACTTGACTGGGTCTTGTTCAATGATGTAAGGTGATAAAGAGATTAACCATCTACATATATTGGTAAAGATCTTTCTAGGATGAGGGAAAAGCATGTGTGAAGGTTATGAGGGAAAAGAAAAGGATGACAATGTTAAGAAACAGGGAGATTATTGTGGTTGGAATAGAGAAAGTAAGAAGAAAGGAAAATTAATAAGAGATGAGGTAACAGAGGAGGCAGAAGAGAGAAAACTGGTTAAAGACAAAAATTTTAAATGATGGTAAATCATCCCAATGGATTATCACAAAATTGGGGAGAAAAAAAAAGGGAAGAAAGTCACTATATGCCACAATGAGTGATCTTGTTTATAATACAGCATTAAGTAAATTAATCAGGTTACAAAAAACTATCTATAGAATCGTGCTTTTGATTTAAAAAAAAAGAAGTACATATATGTGTGTGTGTGCATACAATTATATTTCAGAAAATAAAAAACTGTCATATAAATTTAAAAATTATGAAAGAAGGTTCCTGTTGTGAGAGGAAAAAAGAGACAGAAGACAGAGGTGGAAGTTAGTCTCCTCTGAAAGTACCTTGTTTTGTCAATTTCATCTTAAAGTTATGTAAATATTTTATGAAATTATAAAAGATAAGTAAATGAAAATATAAAAAGTAATCCCTAAAAATCAAAAGCAACATGAATGTAATGCATTATCTTTTCTTAGTATTCAGTGTTAAAATTATTTAATACATTTCTTTTATCTCAATTTTATAAATCTTGGGGGAATTAGATGGAATAGAAGACAGAAGAGCATTAGTTTCTTTCATGGAAAAAACTACCTACATAACCTATGCATGGCAGTCATTATCTGGGGATAATGAGATAAAACACAGTGTCTTTTTGTCAAAAACCCTGCATTTCAATGGCAAAAATGGACACAAACTCTACAACATGACATACAAAGTAAAACAGAAAGAAATGATAAATAGTATTTGCCACCTCTCTGCCCCAAAATAGATGTTGCATTTTTCCTTCTTCCATTAATTTTCTGTGCTTAATTTCTTTATTTCTTTTTATCGCCATTCCAATAATTCCCTAGGTGGTTTCCCATCATCTGTATTCTCTACTATGTTTTCCAATATCTACTCTGAGGAAGCTAAGGTGAGTAGGGTAGAATAAACTATGTACTTTTGTGCAGAATTTTGGGGTATTTTTGCAAAAGAATCCTTAACATATGCAATCAGAATGTGCTTCAAATGTATACATCAGAGAAAAGAATGATTGCAACACTAGAAATTTCTATTTAGGTAGGAAAAAGCTCTGTTCCAGTCATCTGTTACTCTGTAATAAATCTAAACATCAGCAAGTGCTCTCCTCTGCTATACAGAACACCAGTTTTAACTCAAACCAGGCAAGAGGATCCATTTCCAAAATGGTTTACCCAGTGGCTGGCAAATTGCTAGAACTCTCCATGGGACTGCTTAAGCTTCCTCATCGCAGAGTGGCTGAATTTCAAGACTTGAGTATTCCAAGAGACACAAAGTGAAAGCTGTTAGTTCCTCAAGGACTTGGCCTGGAAACTGGCACAACACTTTCACTATATCCTATTGGTCACGCAGACACAGATCTGACCAAATTCAAAGGGAAGGAACAGAAACTTCACCTCTCTACAGAAGAAATATCAAAGTATTTGCAGGTTTTTTTTAAAAATTAATTAATTTTATTTATTGATTTTTGGCTGCGTTGGGTCTTCGTTGCTGCGTGGGCTTTCTCTAGTTGTGGTGAGCGGGGCCTCCTCTTCATTGCGGTGCACAGTCTTCACATTGCGGTGGCTTCTCTTGTTGTGGAGCACAGGCTCTAGGCCCGTGGGCTTCAGTTGTTGTGGCTCGTGGGCTCTAGAGTGCAGGCTCAGTAGTTGTGGCGCACAGGCTTAGTTGCTCTGCGGCATGTGGGATCTTCCCGGGCCAGGGCTTGAACCCATGTCCCCTGCATTGGCAGGCAGATTCTTAACCACTGCGACACCAGGGAAGTCCCTCTTCCATTTCTTAGGGGGAAATTTAGCAGTGTTATGGAAGATGTATAATGTGCTTTTGCGGCTGCACAATGTGGGATCCATTTTAAGCTTGAGACCAAGCAGAAAATGGCTCATTTCATCAAGGAGATTTAAAACACCTTTCCTATCACCCAGTAGCAGAGGCTGCTGATTACAGTAGGAAATGCATACACACACACACACACACACACACACACACACACACACACACTCCCCTCAGGTTAGAGAAAACAAGAAATTCAGTATCACACAGCCACTTTCTTTCAAATGTAAAACAAGTAGCTAGTTTTAAGCAGAAGATATATAAACACAGTACTTACAGGACTCAGACAATGATATAGGATTTGCTTACTTAGTAACGAGTTCCTTGAAGCAAGAAGTGTATATCCCCACATAGATATCTTAGAATGGAACAATGGCAACAATGGCAAATGATTTAGAAGCGGATCCTGGCTCTACCTGAAGAGATCCAGTCTAGTTGTTCAGGGGTTCTCATTAATGCCTAAGAAGAAGTGTACCTTTAACAGTTTTTTAACAGAAACCTTGGTACATTCTTTAATTTGTTATATATTGTATATAAAATCAATATTTACATAATGTTTTATTATCAGAAAACGCGAGTCACTTTTTAGCACATTATTTCGTGGGCTCCTTAACGATCCAAGGTGTATAACCTCACCAGTGTTTTTATATGAATTGGGTGGGCTCTATTTTGCTATTAATGGTTTAATAATTAGCAAGAGGAAACTCTCAGGAATTCTATTTTAGCAAGAATTTTATTTTCATTCAGAAAATACAAAGTAATTGCCTCCTCCCTCCTAGATCAGCTAGATCAGGAAGTAGTCATGTGAACAGAGAGATATAGTTTTGCCCTTATGTATTTTGCACTCTAGTGGGAGAAACACTCAAAAACACTGTAAGGCATATATGTGTGTGTGTATATATAAATTATAGTAATTAAGGAAAAATATGAGTCTGAGATAGATCATTATAAGGTTGGAGGAAGAAGGGTCTAAATTTAAAGGCTAATGTTGGAAAGAATTTTTGTAAAGAAAAACTTGAGCTAAAATCTATAATAACTTAAGGATTCAGTTATGTGGAGGTAGAGGAAAGAATTTTTTTAAAAAACAAGATTCTTTTTACAGAGTCATATATTAAGAAATATTATGTTTTAGATGTGAGAGGATTGGAATGATCCTGTAGGAAGACCAGTGTGTCTGATATGTAAGTGAAGATAAAGTGAAAGAGATGACCTTGAGTAGAGAGGTGACCTTGAGTAGAGAGGTGAGTAGAGATGACCTTGAGTAGAGATGAATTTGATCCTACAGACCCTTTTGGGTGGGGTAAGAGTTTGGCTTTTAAGTGGAATAAGAATCCAATAAGGAGTTTTAGACAGGGAAGTTACATGACTCTATTTACATTTCAGCAGATAATTTGGATGATATGTTGTTTTGAAAAAGGATGAAACTGGATTATGAATACTGTACCAGTTACAAAGGGTTGGGGCAACAATTCAGACAAGAATAGCTTAAACATCAAGTTGTACACCTTAAATATACAAAATTTTTATATATCAAAGATATCTCAATTTAAAAAAAAAAAGTCCAAGCATGAAGAGTGACAGTGGAAATTAAACTAAGTAGACAGTTGAGATTGAACTGACAAGATTTGTTGATGAATTGTGTCTGAAGGATGTGTGAAAATGAGAAAACAAAGATAATTCAAAGATGGGTAACAATGTTAATGACTGCAACAGGGAGAGAGGATAGCTCTAAAATAAGATTGAGTAATAATGAAGACTTACCTTTTTATTTGTTAAGTTGTGACATCTGTGAGACGTCTGGTTGAAACTCTCTGTTGGGTAGCTGAAAATTTAAATCTGGTGCAAAGGTGAGAGTCCTTGCTTCTCCCTAATGTGGGCAAAGAGTCCACATTAGGAGGTCACTGCTGTATATTACTTAAAGACATGCAATAGGTAAATTTGCCTAGTAAGAGAAATGAAGTGGATCCAAAGTGGAATCCTGATGGATAACACCCTCAGTAAGAGGTTGAACATGGAAGAGTGTGGAGTAAAGAGGATTAGAAAAGAGTGATTATGGATAACAATCAGAAGAGAATGGCATCATGAAAACCAACAAAAGAGAAAATGTCACGAAGAGGGATTATTCAACAATTTCACCTTCTATAGAGAATTTTAGTAAGATGAGTACAGAAAAATTACCCTGTGAACTTGGTAACATGCAGAGACTTATTTACTGTGATAGCAATAGTGTTAGTGGGTGAATACGGAAGCCAGAGAGAGGGTTGAGTAGGAAATAGGAGTGAAAAAGTGGAGGCAGCATGTATAGATTTCTCAAGGAAGTGAGAAAGAGAAACATAATATACTTGCCTGATAGTATTAAGTACCAGTTTGTGGTCTACTTTGATAAGTATTATTAATATTAACTGAAATTATTTAATTTGGTTATATGATTTTCTTCATCAATGTCTTGCTGGTTTTACATAGACATTGAAAATGCAGCTATTAGATTCTATTTGTGCTGGAGTTTGGAAAGCAAGTTCAACAAAGGAAGAGAGAGAGAGGCAAAGGAAAGGAAGATATTCAAGGTAAAGGAAATTATTATAATAATGTATCATTAAATCTAGTAAAGGGAAACTAGGTGAGGAAGTGGTGGGATTGAATATTTGAGGGTTTGGATAAAATCTAAGAAGTGTAGTAAGGGCAGTAATTCAGGAATCAAGCTGGAAGTAAGGAGTCAATGTTTGAAAAGTGGAATTTTACAGGGTTGGTTTTCAGGAGTGGTGAAGTTGCTCGTAATGACAAGGTCCTTCATTGTCATGGATCAGAATGAGGAAAGGAAAAAAAAAGCACTGGAGATGAGGAAGTCAATGAACTCGGGATCAAGATGTAACATGGATCATCAGTTCAAATGATAAGTTACCGAGAATGCTGCTAGAGTGCGGAACCCTGGGGAAGATGATAAGCCAGGAGGAATGACCAGATAGTTCTGAGAGTAAAACAATAGGATAGATGTTTATGTTTCATTTTGTTTGTTTTGTGTGTTAAGACTTTATTTTTTAGAGCAGTTTTAGGTTCACAGAAAAATTGAGGGGATGGTACGGAGATTTCTCGTACACTCCCTGCCCCCCACATGCCAAGCCTCCCCACCATTAACAACCCCTACCCGCATGGTGCATTTGCTACAATTGATGAACATTCATCGACACATCATAATCACCCAAAAGCCACAGTATAAATTAGGGTTCTCTCCTGATGTTGTGAATTCTGTGGGTTTTGACAATCGCCTAATGACATATACCCATCATTATGATATCATACAGAGTATTTTCACTGTCCTGAAAATCTGTCTGTCTATTCATCTTTCCTCCTACCCCAACCCCTGACAACCATTGATCTTTTTACTGTCTCTATGGTTTTGTCTTTTCCAGAATGTCATATAGTTGGAATCATACAGTATGTAGCCTTTTCAGATTGGCTTCTTTCACTTAGTAATATGCATCAAAGGTTCCTTCATGTCTTTTCATTGTTTGCTAGTTCACTTCTTTTTAGCGCTGAATAATATTTCATTGTATAGAAATACCACAGTTTATCCATTCATGGACTCAAAGATATCTTGTTTGCTTCTAAGTTTTGGCAGTTATGAGTAAAGCTGCTATACACATCTGTGTGCAGGTTTTTGTGTGGATATGTTTTCAACTCCTTTGGGTAAATACCAAGGAATGCCTGGATCAAATAATGAGCATATTTAGTTTTACAAGAAAGTGATAAACTGTCTTCCAAAGTGGCAGAGCCATTTTACATTTCCACGAGCAATGAATGAGAGTTCCTGTTGCTCACCATCCTACCAGCATTTTGTTATTATCAGTGTTCCAGATTTTGGCCAGTCTAATAGGTATTTAGTGGTTTCATTTTTGATTCCAGCTTAAAAATGTCAGAGGGCACGGTAGAAGGGTTTGTGGGGAAGGAGAAAAGTGAATTTTACAGAGTAGTTTGGAGATGTCCACCTATCCTAGATATCGTGCTACCGTACACATTTTCCCACCATATCTCATGGTTCAGTTTTGTCCCTAAATAGAACCTATTTGATGACAAGTTTAGTAAATTGTTTATGTTATAATCAATACACTAATTAAAATAAACATTCTGAAATATGAGGTTCTTATTACTATAAGGAGAGAGGAAGAATGAATTTTGGGGGGGATGAGGGTAGCAATTGGCGATCCTTGCTTTAAAGAACATTTACCTGCAAAATCTAGGAAATCAAAATAAAGTCAGCATGTTCATTTTAAAGGGTTTTTGCCTTGCTTGTTTCTAGCTGAGGAAAGTGCGTGACCATTCTATCACAGATACAGGAAATAATATTCTTCACACATTCTCATGTAACACCTGCCTGTGACAGGTAATAGAATTGTTCTTAATCAGTACCACATTGATTTTATGCAACTCTTGCAATGTCCTTCAATAAAAACTAATGGAATAATCCAGTAAAAAAGCAATTACTCTGTTAAAAGAATGAAGGGGATAAGGTTTTTAAGTGTTTTCAATGAATGAGTAAATGCAGTATTCCCCCCTAATACAAAGGCAGAATTGTCCCTGAGCACACAATAGTGATTATGCTGTTCAGTAATGGCCATGGAAGTTTGCAAGAAATAATCTACATTCTATTATATCACCTTGAAGTTTAATGGGACAGTAGCTTCCCCTCACTGAGAATTTCTTTAATCTCTTTAAGTTTGTAAGACATGTATGCATTTATTCCTATTATAGTTTTATTATGCTGTATAACTGCTATATATGATTCTTAGCATATTTTCAGTTAATGATAATTACTAAACAGTTAATATTTATTATATCATTTCTTGATAAATAGTAATCTATTTAACAATCATTTTAATGCATATGCTTCTGCTCATCCTCTGACAAACCATCTCTAGTTTAATTTAGGATATAAATTGTCTCATTTATATTTCAATAGCTGGCATATTACATGTGCTCAATAGCTGTTTGTTGATTTTGTAAGCAATTATACAGCACTGTGGTAAAAACTTATGTTATTTGTATTAATTTAGATAATGCTAGTTGGTATAAAAAATACACACCAACTTTCCAGTGGTTTACCAAACTAGAAATGTATTTTTTTTTTAATGTAAGCATCTAACACAGATGTCCTGGGTTGGTTATGAGCATCTTTCATCTATGTGGTGATTCAAGGGCCCACATCATTTCCATCTGTGTCTTCACACCTTTCAGCCTTTCACAACGGGAAAGAGGATTCTCCAGACAACTAAGCCCTAATGTCCTAAAGCATCCATTTTATACAATAAATTGACTTCTCTCCTACCCATCTAACATGGAAATAGTTATGTGACTCCTTGGGAGATCTTTGTTTAGTCAATCAAATAAGGAAGCACATACCTGTGTGTGTGTGTGTGTGTGTGTTGTGTGTGAGTGTGCAATTATAAAAAATGGAGTAAACCCATGCATATTATTATGGAACTTTCTTATCTCACAAAACAGCATATATTAAACTTTACCATGTCATGATGTATATAATTCTAAAATATAGGTATATAAAAGTAAATGTAATAATTTTATTATTAATGGGCATTAAGTAGTTTCTATTTTTCTGTTATGGCAGTGTATGAATCTGTATCCAACAATATATTCTTAAATGTTTCCATGCTCTGCATATAATTCTGTATTATGCATATAAGAAAGTTTATGAAATAACTCCCCACTGATGGATAATTAGGTTGTTTCTATTTTTCTATAATGACAATGCTGTAATGAGTATACTTGTAAATATATTTGTGAAATGCACGTGCATTTGTGTTTGACTGGATTTTACAAGTGGATTTTCTGAGTCAAGGTACAAGCACAACTTACACCTGTAGATTTGGTCACATTACCGTCTGAAAATTACCATATCAATCTCTTTCCACCAACACTTATTCCAGCTCCATGGAATGGAGAGATGCCTCTACTCTGGATATTTTTTATCTTAATTTTAACTAATCTAGTTGGGAAAAAATTATATATTTTTTTAAATTTAAATTTGCATTCATTTCATTACTTGTGAGGTTAAATACATATGCATTGGTTATTTAAAATCTATTTTGAAAATTGACTTCATACATTTCGACATTTTTCCATTGGATTGCAGCATACTTATTTTCAGTGTTTGTATAAGTGAATAAATAAATAGTTGCCATTTTCAATATGTTGTTAATATTTTTTGTTATCCACACATTCCTTCACTTACTTTATTTTATAAAATTTAATTTTTATGTGTTCGTATCTGTCAGTATTTTCTTCTCATGTGTTCTGGGTTCTGTTAAGCTTAGGAAAGCTTTCCACGCTTCAAGATTATAAAAAGTGGTGTTCCATATGTCTTCTATTTCATTTTTTGTTTTAATTCTTGTAACTAGTTCTTAATTTATCTAAAAATTAATTTCTGTATAAGATATAATTTCTGCATAGATATATAAAAGATATATCTTTATTTTTATTCAAATAGGCTTTGCTTATCCTAAGTCTATCCCTTCCCTCCTCATTTGAAATGTCATATTCTTAATTATATTTTGTTCATGTATCTATTTGTCTATATCTCTGTCAGGACCATGCTGATATAAAAGGTCTTACATTATGTTGTCATTAGGCAAGATGTATCCAAGATGTAGTATTATTGGCATTCTTTTTTAAAAAATGACTTAGACATATTCATGCATACATTCATCAAGTACATTTTACAATCAATTTGTGAAATTGTAAAGTGGGGTTTTGCTTGTCATTTTTAGACTATCTTGATGAGAAGTATCATGTGACTAACATGATATACATCTTTTATTCAGGGTTATTCAAGTTTTCTTTTGTAGCCTGTGGAAAAGTTGCAAAGTTTTATTCATATATGTTTCAAACTTTTCTTATTAAGTAAACATGTTAAAATTTTGTACTACATTTCTCATAGAATAATAATGGTATATAAGAAAATAATAAACTTTGGACCATTGATCACATATGTACTTTGTGAATATATGAATTTACATTTACTGAGCTCCTATTATCTGTCGTATACCATGTCATGTGCTTTGCTTGCATTCTCTTATTTCATTCTTAAAAAGAAACCTGTAATATTATTATTCCTATTTTAGAGAATGGCAAACTGAAGCTGAAGTGATTATTGTCTGACAATGAATAGTGAAGGAAGATACAAATCAAACTCAAGTTTCCATAGTCTTAACTCTTAACACTAGGCTGTTGTCTAAATTCTAGTAATTTTTCATTCGAGGTTCATAATTTGTAAGTAGACAATTATTTCTTTTGCAAATATTCGTGATTTTGATTTATATTTCTAACACTTCTATTTTTTCTCTTTTCTTTCTGCGTAGGCTGGTATTTGTGGGTTTATTTTCTACTAGAAGTTTCAATCAACTTTTTCCAATATTCCAATAGTTCAGAAAGGGTGTATTTGTTTGTGAACACTCTCTGAGTTTGTTACAAATTGGGAAGTACTTAGCAATCATCTCAAAATTTCAAGTGTTATGAGAAAAAAAATAAAGTTTATTAACAGCATCAGATTTCAAAGTTTGCAATTTGATTTTGAAACTTTATCTCAAAGAACAAATCCACAATCCCCATTAGAATCTTATTTTTTTTGGCTGACTCCACAAACTTTGACCTAATCCACAAAGGAATAACTATCCTCTTAGGAATAATTAAGGTAACAAAGAAAGATTTACCTGCCCTTTAAACTCCTCATTTTTCTTTTTTTTTTGGGCCAAAGTCCAATTTGGTATCTTTTAGGCTACTCCTAAAGATCTGTCTTTTTCAGCTTTGCCTACACTGAGAAACCTTTGCTAGGAAGAAACTGATATTTTTAATGAGTACTCTGTATCAGGAATATTTGATATGCACTTTATTTTACCTCAGTTACTCTCATTTAACCCTCATAAAAAGCTGATGAGGTTGGCATTAGGTGTTAGTCAATTATCTTTACATTCCTTGGTAATTTAATTCTTCCCTTTTAAACATTAGAGCTGCTACCTGTTTACTTCTTTCTTTGTTTTCAGGTAGCAAATGTGATTTCATGTATAGAAACACAGATTTATTTGTTTGCAAGTATATTTAGATAACGTTGCTGAGTGAGCTTAGGTTGCAGGTTAGCCAAATCTTGTTTCACATACTGACGCTAATGCTTACTAAATACATTAGTGTAAATTGCTTAACTTCGCTGTGCCAGAGTCTCTTCAATGGTAAAAAAGGAAATAATAATATTTATATCATAGCAGTGTTGGAACGATTACATAAGAGAAGCTGTGATAAGTGCCAGGTTACAATATCTGGAAGAGTACATGTAACTAAGATAATATGTTTTCAATACATCTAGTCAAAAAATGAATAGAAATATTTACTGGTGTGTTAGATTTTTTTTTTTTTTTTTTTGGAAATATGTCTCTATTTAAAAGCTGAAAACATTTTGAGGAAAACAATATTTTGCTGTGACTATTATTTTACCAGTTCCAACTTAAAGCAATAGCCAAAATTATAAAACAAGAAGAAAGAGAATTAAAAATCAAGAGTATTCCAAAATCAGAGTTGTGGAATAAAGCAATGGCAAATTATGGGACTTGTGGGGATTTCTCATCAACAATATATTGAAGTTTAATTTTTTACTACCTAGATGTCTAATGCATTTACTATTGCTTAGAAATATCCCAAACCACAAAACTCTAGCAAATGAAATACACAAGCCATCCTTTTTCTTTCAATGTTTAATGGCTCAGTGTTATTGAATACATATACAGTCCAAATTTCATTTAGTTTTAAATATTTGTCTCAAAAAACCCTCTGTCCCAGCTATTCATTCATTTGTGCATTCTCTCTACACATATTTCGTGTCATCTAACTAGAAAATTGAGATACATTTTTAGTAAGTTATTCAGATACAAATTGCTGTTGCATTTGAAGCATAAAAATATGATTGATCAGATGCTGACAGAATGTTACATGGGGTATAAAAATTAAATAAATAGAATTTGTAATTGGTGAATCTCGTAAAAATTAATTGTCTAGGTAAATTAAATATATTAGATTCTAAAACATTAACATCTGAAATCAATGTAATTAAATAATTTATTGTCTTATATGTTTGTCAAACCCACAAAATATTCTAGTCAATATTTTATAAGTGGACTGTATTAAAAAATCCCTTGATGTCTTTTTTTTAAAGCTTCAAGATTAATATTTATCAAACTTTCAAATATATGCACTGCATTCTGACATTTGTGTTGGAATAAAGTAGCCATGGAAACATAAATCAGAAAAAAAAAAGTAGAAATGTGAAAGACACAGATATGAGCCACTTGATTCCCTTCAAAAACGAAGACTCACTGTCTAGCTGCAAAGAATGTGGGTCAGCTGGAAACCTGCAGTTGTCAGTTCAGAGTCCACCTCAGCTTTCAAGGTCACGCTGTTCTTGAGGCAATCCGCAAAGACTGAACACGGTAGTGGTTGAAGAGTCTCGTGGTATCCACACAAGGTGGGGGCTTTTCTACTGAGCAGTCTTTGCTCTACAACTTTGTTGTGCTGAAATCCACTTGTCAGGTTACATCTTGGTCTGATGGCTCCCTCTGCCCAACCATATCTTTTCTCCTTTTCCATGACAGCGCTGCCCTGTAGATCTTCTGCATTGCTAACTAATTCTTAGCTTATACCTCCCAGGGAATGCAGTCAGCTTAGGAATTGAACCCAAATGTTTTGCCAGCTACACTACCATATTTGATAAGTGAAGTAATATTTCCTAAAACAATATGCTTACCATAGCACCTAAGCTAAAAACTACTTGAGTACCGCTTCAATTTTGTCCCCTCAATACCAGTGGAACTACACCAGCTTTGGTCATTTGCATGCTTAATTTATGTCTTCATGTATTATTGATCACCAATCATTTCCCACTACTGATCTTGCATTACTTACAGGCTGAACACAGTAATACAGGGGTCTCCAGAATACACATCTGATCCAACTTGAACAATCAGAGTGACCTGTCAAATTTTCATATTAACATTCCTGTGCAGTGAAAGTCATGGCTTGTTCCTCAGCTGTTCGTCACTCTTCTCAACATTCTTTGTGTTTTCTGTTTCTTCAGTTCCCTCAGTAGGGTGTACACTGGAGGAAAGAGAGCCAATTCCTTTTATTTGATGGCTTTTCATTCTCCCAGTTTGGAGCACATCCTCATTCTACAGGTAGCCACCTCCTTTCTTTCTTTGCAAGGGAAGCTTGGTATTTGCACAGGAAAAGCTTGATATTTGCATTCAGAGTAGTTGGAATATAAATCTTGGTAACAGTCGCAAAAACAGAAAGGTTTCAGGAACAGAATGTGGTGGTCAGGAGGACATGCATTTCATCGCATATCCCTTGAGATGGAGGGAACCTCTGGCTACCATTTGAGTTACAGTAAAATTAAATACTCCAGACTAGGTCTGGTTCAGTAATGGTTCCATAATGGTGACATGGTCCTGACAAAACCTGGGTGGCGTTGAAAATGAAATTGACATAAACCTGAAAGCATGTCTTCTTTTACTTTTCCTGAATATAGGCATGCATTTATCTATATATAAAGTATTTCTGGATGCTTATTATATGGAGTAGTTATGGTTGACCCTGAACCCTTCTAGAAGGTTTTAAAAATACAACTCAGTGTAAATCAAGTTGGAGTTAGGCAAACGGCCGTACAGTAGTAAAATAAACACAGTTTAAACACAGTTCCTTCCTTCACGGTATGGTGGAGATTTCAAGCAAGTAAAAGGATAAGTACCTATAGTGAGGTCAGTGCTGTTGAACAGAAAGCACAGGACGCTGGGGGAACATATACGACATGTGCCCTAATGCAGCTTAGGGGAATCAGAGCCATGGATGGTTTGTTATAGGAAATAACCATCCAATTGAGAACTGAAGGATATGAATGCAGGAAGGCATAGGTGTATTGTGTAGGGAAAGGAGTAAACCACTCCAAGCAGAGGAAGAGCGTATGTGAAAGCCTATTGGTCAGAAAGAATTTGTTCCTCTCCCCTCTCTTTCCTGTATTGGAGATTTCTCTAAAAGTCTTGTGGGATAAAAGGAAAGAAAAGTTATGCACAGTTAGATAGTAAACAGTCCATCCCTTTGCTGAACTGGCCCTTATTGTGCATTGCTCTGTAGAATGATCACGTAGTCTTATGCATCTCCTTTGTGGGAAAATGCCTCCTCAGCCTTGAAGCTGTGACTCCCGTCACCTCCTCTATGAAGACTTTCCTGAAGTCCCCCCTCGAGTTTAATCATTTCCTCCACTGTATCTGGAAGGATAACATTGTAGCATGAAATGACTAAACAGTTACATCCATGACCTCTTGCTAGAGTGCAGTTCTTAATGCTGATGCATCGGGTTACACAAAGGGTAGATCCAGTGTCATCTCAGGCTCTCAGCAGAAAGTGATTCTTTCATCAAAGGGGGCTTAAAACCAACACTGGAGTGAGTGAAGGACCACTGGTCCCTCAGAACCAGACACAGAATGCTCAAGTTGGAGAGGCAGAAGCTGCAGCAGCAGCTAAATGCAATTTACATGAGCCAAATAAAGCAGCTGGCAACATCAAGCAGCACTTACTGAAGGAAAATACATCCATTCTTAAAAGTTATTACATGAAGATTACTGTTTGCATAAACAAGAACAAAGTTTTTCTGTGATTTGTCAAATTGGTTCCAGAAACAGAAGGTAGTATCAATGCATGCATCTTGATATCCATAAACAAAAGCATGCAAAACCTTGGTATTACAAATGAAATATATTTTGGGTGAGGACATTTTTTATCCACACTTGTTAAGGATTCATAACTGTTCAACAAGTGGGCAACTAGTGATTTCATAGCATGTTATTTATTATTTGTTCTATGTAAAATAATTTATATATACATATTTTTTTTTTCTAATTAGAGAGTTTGCATCTAGCACAAGTATTCAGAGCAAATGTCCTCCTTTTCTCCTTCCTCAAAAGTCCTTAGCCAGAGAATACAAATTAGCATTGTTCATGTCATTCTATAGTATCCTTTCAGATCCAAAATTCTGTTCCTTAATTTGGGTAAAATCTAATAAATAGTCCCTGTATAAAATTCTAAGTTAAGTAGGCCTAATTCTGTCTCAGTTTCCTCAGTATATATACATAATATTGTTCTTTGTTCATAGCTTCATCCCAGCATTTTTGTTATGTGTCTATATACATACACCTATATACACATAAACATTCACACATACATATGTATGTGTATATATGTGTGTGTATATATTGTGTACATACACAGTGAAAATACTATATATATATATGTATCTTTTATTCCTCATTGGACTGTGAGATTGTGAGATTCTCAATACAAGGGACTTCATTTTACATGATTTCATAGATCTAGTATAGTGTCTCTTATACTATACTTGTAGGTGAATGAAAAATTGAATGGACGGACTCATGGCCAGAAATTATATAACATACTAATGCAGTTGGGCTTTAAAATACAGTCTTAAAATAGTATCATGAAATTGTATTTGGAGATATTTAAGTTGAATTAAAGGAAGCTAAATTTTCAGAGGTAATCAGTGAGAAATCAAGCTTTGCAGATGAACCCAGGGGAATCTCTGACAGTTATGCAGAATGGCAGCTGACAGAGTGTATCATGTCAGTAGCCCTCTCACATGAGAGTGTATAAAAGGCTGCTTTGCCTTGCCATAATTATCCCTGAGGTGTGTTATAGGGTGTTTTTTTTGGCAGTAAAAACAGGAAGCACAGACTAAAGCAGTCCTATAAAGAAGACTTTAGTAAAGGTCCCAGAGTAATTCAAAAATACATTCTTTATCCAATAACTATATCTCTGAAATATCTGTAAATATGTTTTTCAATGGAATATTTTCATAATTGGATAATTTAATAAAGTTATTAAGGAACTTGCAAGATGATTAACTTCCTTTTGTGAATTCCTTGGAAAGTGAATAATCAACTCAATTTACTACATGTGTATTGAGTTTTCTTAAGAGAAGAAAATCATGTACATTCAAATGTCTTCCATGGCACATATTACACATATTTACAAAGAGAAAATATATACCAAAATTAAAATATTGGGTGAAAGCCAGTCTCAGATTGTTTGACAGTGAGGAAATAATTCTGCTTGTATTAAAAAAAAATCTTATAAAAGCATGTTAAATGGAGTGGTTATATGCATAAACAACATAAAATATAGAACAACAAAAATGTAATAATGTGTATAACTTTCCTCTAAAGAGATCAAACTGCTCTCTAGTGCATTATCTCATTTAACCTTAACTTCCTCCCTACTCAGAAAGCAACTGAATTTATTGGCCATAAAATATTATGAATTCCCAGTTCCCTCTATACATCCTGACATAGAAAAGCTTAAATTAGACAAAAACTTTACAAGCTTGCTTAAAAGCTGAATTTAGGCTACGGACGTTATTATCATCACAAGGTGTAAAATCACTTATTTTAAGACAAAAACTCCTACAACCTAAGTGTAGTCTAGTTAGGATTACACACAGTTGAAGGAGACCATGAATATGTTAATTAAGACAGCACAGCTTTTAACCAGGCTACAAGACAGAAGTTAAAACCACTGGTGGTGATTCAACAGGCTACACATTAATGGAGGTTTAAAAGATAATGGATCTTTCGTCACTAATCTCTTAGTGCAAGACATTAGTCTTATTCTCCTGAATTACTGCCCTTCCCTCCTAGTGGTCCACCAATTTCTGTTTTGATTTCCACAGCCTCCACCCAGCAGCCAGTCATCCAGGTCCACCAGGGATTGCATTTTGATATTTGTTTTTCCAAATTGCTCCATAAATATTTTTTTCAGTCTTTGACATTCTACTTATTTATATTCCATTAAGGCCTTTTAAAATTTTATCCATACAGAACATCATCATATATGCCAAATAAATGTCTTCCAAAAATATTACGTCTGCTCTGAAATACTTAATTAAATGAGTCGTTTGACAAATACATGATTCTACACTATTTTGCTCAGCTTGTTTGTTGGAGCACATTTATATGCATGTCTTCTAATTTTAAAAAATCTTTATCTACATAAGATTTAAAAAATTTTTCAGATATTGTATTTGCATTTCTAAAATTTGTTTGTGTATTAACCTATTTATTTATTATTTTGTATTTGCATCCATTATTCTTCACTAAGCCTAAAGAAAAGGAGACTTTTCCTGTCCATGTTTTTCTGGTTGTTAGCACACTAGCAAAGGCCTTTCATATACTTCTGTATCTCAGCTAGAAGTGTTAGTGTGCAACTAATTATGCCTGAGAAATCATAATGAGGGCTAATTGCTTTCAGAAAATTCCAAATAAATAAATGAACTAAATAAATTAAATTCAGTAATTTTCTTAATGGTACAGTAAATAGTAAAATAACTGAACTTGAACAAAATCCATATTTTGAAGTAGTTTTCTAAATTTTAGCCTAAGTGTATATAAAGCTTTTCCGACTAGATTTTAAAAACCTCATGAGCAACTTCTTAAATGATTATACATACATATATACTTGATAAATGGTTATTATTTCACTGACCTTCTAATGTCAATTCCATTATTATTCAGAAATATTATCTCAGTGCTTGCCAACATTAAAATTAAACTAGTTTCCATAAAATTTTAAATATATATATTAAGCACATTATTTTAAAATAATGATAAACAAATACAAATGATGTACTTCAAATGACCCTTGTCATTCATAGTACACTCAGTGCTTTTGACCGGGAAACATCGTGTAGTCTCTAACTTGGATCCTGTAGAAAGAAAACCTCCTCTTAGCTGATATGCTAGTATCTGGCTTACAGGGCCCACAGTCCTGTGCTGACCATTCTTCTTATTATAAAAAGTCCTACTCCCCTGGTCACACAAGTGGTAAGCGTTCCAAACTAGGCCAGTCAGCTTCCCTTTCACCTCTGATTAATGGGTTGGAGGTATTTGAGCAGAAGGCATTGAGACAGCCCGTTTGTATTAGTAGAGAATGAAGCCAACACAGAGAGAAACAGAAACACATGCAATCCTAATAACATTTAGTTTCTTTTTTTCTTAGTCTTCCCTAAAACCAGCAGCTATATATCTGTCCTGACCAAGATCTGTAAATACGAGCAATAAATGCCCCAGTTGATTATACCAGGATAGAGAACTTAAGCTTCTCTGAATAACACAAGAATGAAGTCCAACAGCACCTCCTATTATGACTCTCCAGCCCATTCCTAAGATTGCTCCCCAATTCCCTGACCCCCCCATCTCAGCTCTTTCCACCTAGTGGACAGAATAACGATTTCAAATCCCTATTGATTCTAAATCAGGTCTCTTTTAGTGATGATTTATAACCATTCACCCATCTCTCTCCTTCAATGACAAATTCCTTTAGGTGCAAGAGATACATAGAAATGTATTTATAGAATTTTGTGTAGTTCAAAAAACCCCAACTTTTTCTTATATTCTCATAAAAAATAAAATCCCTGCAAGGTAAATTTTTGGATATGTGCCAGTGTTAGTCTTTGGTCATTAACAGATAGAACAAGGATCTCTCAGGTTATTCATTTCTTCTTGTTCTTACCTAAAACTTGTCAGACAACAATTTGGATCATTTTTGTTAAGTCGCATAAATCAATAAACACTTTATATCTCTTTGCTAGAGGAAGAGGTCAAAAATTACCACCCTAATTTTTATTAACTGAAAAAGAAAGACCCAACAGAACAACAACAAAAGAGGTCCCTCATAAGAAAGAGTGGAGAAAGAAAGTACTTTTCTGTGCTTTTAAAAGAATGGTTTACTATATTAACCTTTTAAGTAAATGGGGTTTTACAAATGATTTGTTTTCATTCACGATCTTAATTTTTGCTTATTCTTAAAGATAATGCTCCTAATAATATATAGGGATAGTTTCTGCCTTTAAAATTGACAAACTATTCAAAACAGCTCACGTGTCCCTCTCTTCCATGGCAGGATTAAAGCCATGAAGCTTTCTCCATAGTGGCATCAAAACCCACTGGTATATTAAGATTAGTTAAAATAGTTTGTTATACATCAAAACATAAACATTTCACCATAATTAATTTATTTTGAATGAGTTAGAGGAATTTGATATTATCCCCATAATGACTATCTGCCATTTGCATTGCTATTTCTTTATTCCTGTGTGAGTGAAAAGGACGTGGAACAATGGACAGTGTCCTTGGAACTGAACACACTCTGTATCTGTTCAGCCTCAGCCCACACAGAGGAACTCTTTTCAGGACTTGATGGTTGTGCTGAATATAAATTACGGAGGAGCTTTACTTCCTTAAAAAATAATTTTGGTTTCATCAAAATATAAAAGCTTCCAGAGTACTGTCATGCATACAAATGTTATCCACTATGGGTGACTTTTCCTTAAGGAAAAAGGAGGTGGAGAATCAACTGACTAGAATGTCACTTTTGTTTACTCAATAAATCTTTACTGGGTTCCTGATAGGTGAAACTCACTAAAAATCTGTTAACTCTATTTCTGATTTCTTCTAATTAGTAGAAGAAATATTAATCATAAATGATACATTTATTACCAACATCAGAATAGGAATTATTGTTGAGTTTATTTCCTAGTACTTAGATCTATCTCATTACTAGACAAATAGTTTTAAAAGACTGCCAGATCGCTTGCCTCCGAAGATAGGTGTCCAAGCACTTGCCTTAAGGAGGAAAATATGATCTTAACAAAAATAGTAATATATGTAAAGCAACTATACTCCAATAAAAATTTTTTAAAAAGAAAAACAAATAGTAATATAATGACTTTTTGAGAGGCGCCACATGATTTGGGAGTATACCATCAATTTGAGCCTGTTAGATTAAACAAGGTTTATTTTAGCTTCATTTATTTAGGCTCCTTAAGCCAGTCAGTTGTAAAATTCAATCTGATTAATGTTAAGCCCACATATGCCCAAAAGCAAAGAGAAGTGACTGTGGAGCTTCTATTAGGGATTTTTAAAGTACAGTGGCTCAGAAATAATTATATCCCTAATTTCAAAGTCTGTAATATTATTTTGCTTTTAATTACTATACATATATGCATACATGTGCATGTATACATATATGTATATATTCTTTAATATATATATTAATGATATAGATATTATATATATTATTTAAGAGCAAATTTGCATTTTCTTTATCTCTTCATATGAATTCATTTCAAAGGCAATCTTACAAGAATTTCTGGTTAAAAAATATCAATAGGTTAAAATGATTGTCAGTTTGTTTATCTCATAGGCAAAATCTTTTTGAAAATACGCCTCTGATTTTTCATGGTAAAATTTCCCATCTGGGGATGTAGAACAATCTTAAATATCTTTCTTTAAAGGAGTTTTTAATATTTTAATGAAAATCTATCCTAATTATTAAAGAGGCCTTCTCAATTACCAAAACTGAATATAGATATTCTTATATACTGGAAAAACAATATACAAATATTGCTAGCATATGAAACTATACAGTAATTTAAAAAGAGACTCTTTTTTTCAGAATGAAATAAAACTGTTTGTTTCCCTAGGAACAGAACGACTACAGGAAAGTCAAAAATGTCAAACAGCTACAATTTGTATAATCAACGAAATTCAAAAAGTCATTATATTCTAACACAGGAAGAATCTAAGGTCTCAAATATTGCTTTCAAATGGAAAACTTAGTTGCCAAAATGTGTACTTCAATTAATACAACAAAAAAGTTTAGATACAGCAAAAATTGATCAATCATCTTTTAAAACACCTTGCTACTTTCCCTGATCTAGGACAAAAAAATATTGCTTAACAGAAAAGAAAAGAGGTAGAAAAAAGAAAAAATCTAGAAGTTGGAAATTTTTCTCGATTTTTATGGATAAGTTAAAGCTCTGGAGTGTGTGTGTGTGTGGGTGTGTGTGTGTGTGTGTGTATGAAGACTATATACAGAGGTTTATGTAGAAAAATAAAATCAAATTTTCATTAAACATTTCTGAACCACAAAATACAAGAGAATAAAGAAATATGTGTCCTGAATTCCAAACACAAATACTATGGACCTCAAATTTTATGGCAAAATAAGATTTGCTATGAATTAGGAAAAATTAAAAAACAAATTCTCTGATGTTCAATAACTCAGAAAGTATATACAATTCTCAAAAATAGGATGCTCAGAGAATTATTTCAAAATACCAGGCAAGATTACTTGTTTCATTAGTTATTACTAGTTTCATTATTCCAATAAAAGAAAAAAAATCTTTATTTCCTCAAATTTTTCCTATCATGGTAGAATCTGTTTTCCCTGGAGAAATATCTCAAATGATAAAAAAAGGGAGGGGAAGGGAAGATAATTAAACACACATACACTGCTATAGAAAGCTATTCTACCTAATAGTGCCTGTACAACCTGCCTGTTGCTTTTCTGAACCCAGCAACAAATGAATGGTCCTCTCAGGTGGGGCTCTACCAATGGGAAGAAAAGCAGTCTTTCGAATCCCAGGTCACTAAGGAAAGCCCTCACCCCCCGCACCCCAGACCTGCCTCAGCACGTCCCAAATCAAGATTCACTCCCTAACATTTCAGTTTGAGGCCTTGGACATGCTTAGTAATGTTACTCACCCCAGCCCTGATTTTTCCCATATTGTTTTTTGCCTCAGAAGGCCTGGCACGACCATGACAGGAATTGTTGAAGACTCTAAAATGTGAAGCAAGATTTTACCTTTGGAGTGAAAGGAAAGAACAATCTAAAATATATCTTTGAGTATCAAAGGAATTGGAGAAATTAACCATCTTTGTCCCCACTGCCAATGCGCCCGTAAAGAGCTGGTCAGGCTGACGAGATCACAGCTAGGGTGGTTGCCTTGCTCCAAAATCTACTGGGGATAAAAGAAAACAGAGAGGAAATAGCACCTTGGGGCAAAAAAACACTGGTATTCTTACCATCCAGCTGCATGAATTCAAAGAGAAGGAGAAAAGGTTAACAGACATGTCCTATATCTTCTTACCACACAACTGCAAGAAGCTCAAAAGAGGGCCCAGGGCATGGTATCTCAACTTTAGCATAAAGAACCTTCACCTTGTGTGGCCTACTTAATCCTGGTATGACTCCCTGAATGTCAGGGCCCCAATTGATCCAGATGCCTCAAGTTAAATTTTGTAAGACAATTTTGAAACTAAAACATACTCTCTTCTAAATAAATTTTAATTGAAAAGGAAATAAGAATTTCCTTCACAGACTATTTAAAGAATAAGTGTAAGTAATAAGAACTTTACATTTTTAAAGGGACGTAACCAATTTATAGGAAAATTAAAGGGACTGCTTACATTAAACAAAAATGAATAAAGTAAATGTGCTATGTCTACAAGATATTTAGCACTGCAGAGACCAACTTTCCAATAAATAATGGTCATTAACATTATTTTAAAGCAGTCATAATGACTTTTAAATAGTAATAATGAGCCTAGGAGAAAGAAATCAGGAAAAAGGAATGTATAAAGACAGGAATAAAAAACAAGAAAAATGTAAAAAAGATATAATATATCAAAGATTTTTTTTCTTTGAAAACCTCGAGAAAATAAATAAAGCTCAGGAAAATCTAACCAAGAAAAAAGGCAAGAAAGCCAAAGCAAATATAAAAATAAAAATATTTAATGTAACCAGAGATATGAGACTGAGTAAATATTATAAGATGTTGTAAAGTACGACTCTCTACACTATAGCAAAAGATTAATGAAATATAGAGTCTTTAATTGAAATACATCATTGGATATTTTCATTGTGAGTTTCTGCAGCACTCCATAGAGCAAACCAGGTTCTATTCTCAGTCTTCCCCCCAGCTCTCCTGTAACAGCTCAGGTACCGGAAGATGAAATTGACCCCAGTGGGTGCACGTGCAATAGCTGGTCCAACCTCCAATTCCCGCTTCACCCTCACATGTACCTCAGTACCTGAGCTTCACTTCCTTTCATGTCCTGAATGGTTAGAAGATGACCTTCAATAAATTGAGAAGAAATCAGAATCCTTTTTTTTTTTAATGTTACAGACTTTTTTGTTAAAATTATTAGAAAATAATCTGATTCTTCAATTTTATTTTGTATGTATTTTTTTAAAGTAAAAATTGCTGTAGTTTAGAATTTTATCACGTTAAGAATTAATCAAACAAAATGTACAGATATTGATATAGTTATATAATATTTACATAGTAATTTATATTCTTCAAACTGTTTTCAAAAGTGTTATCCTTGTGGTAATTGATGGAGGTGTGATAACTACTGTCACTATTTACATAGCGCTGTGGACACTGAGCTGCCCAAGTTATCCCTTTAAGGAAGGACTTGTTGCCCCAGCTACTAGGCGTGCTGTTGGCAGATGCCTATTAGAGCTCAGCCCCTTCGGGAGTTGCCTCAACTGCAGAGAGCCACTCTCACCAAGGGCAAGCAAGATCTTTTCTCGTTTAGCCCACAGCTAGTTTTGGCCCAATGCCAGACAACTCTGACCAGCCATTTTAGCTCCAAAGCTCCCTGTAGGGTTGGCTAAGACTTGTCAGGCCTGCATCACAGTTCAAGATCTACCTCTGCCCTATCCTGCTTCCTTCCTCTGCTTTCCACAGATGTTGACCTCATAACCTGCTTGTGGAAGAATCTCACCGACAACATCCAGTAAAAGAGAGTAGGATTTAGAGAGATTAAATAAATTTGTCAACATTGCAACACAAGTTCACGTTTGAGCCAGACGTCAAATGAGGTCTTTTGACTAGTTCTCATAGAATGATGTCTGAATAATCTCAGAAAAAAAGAATAAAAAACTTGAGAACTGACTGTGACACAACTCAAAGCTAAATGTAATTTCTCAAGAAAATTAATCCATTTCTAGGAACCGAGTAGCCTGTAGTGAATACTTAAACATTTTAGATTAATAAAAATGAGAAGCAGTGTATTTATGTATGAGACTTTCATTTAAAAAGAGAAAAACAATGACTTTATTTATAAACATGATTTCACTTTTGGTTAATTTGAAATCACTTTATAAAACTTCCAGTTGATCTTAATACATCTGTGTCTTCAGTCCCTGCTACAAGATACAAAGACGCAAGAATCTGCATCCTTTACATCACCATTCCATAACTACAAAACACACACACACACACACACACAAAACGCAACTTTCAAGAGGAGTTGAGTGACTTTTAAAAAATCTAGTCAGCTAAGGACAAATGCTAAAAGATGAGGAATTATATGATGTTGAAAAAAAACAACAGGATAAGAAGTTTGTTAAGGAAAAGAAAGAACTAGTGACAATTCCATGTCAGAATGGACTAATTATTTTGATTATGTTGCTATTTTAAGTTATATGGCTCTGTGGCTAGATATCAGTTTTAACTCACAAACAACATTATCCACTCTAGCCAATTTGAGCATAAAATAACTTCCCAGTGGATCACCTAGTTAAGCTTGTACATAAAATAGCCAAAACAAAGCCCAATCCTTACCTTCAGGTTGCTCTAGTGAGACCTAACTCCTCTGCCTGGGCACAGACGCTGCAGCTTCCAACACTGAGGCAGGACACATGCCAGAGCCTCACTTCTCCTTCTCCAGAAAGACAGACACTTCTGTGAGAAAATAGACGCCATGTAGTTCTTGCATTTTCAGTTTGGTAGTTGAAGGCTAAATCGCACGACGAGGAAGGACTGGGATAGTGAGTTTCTGGCTTCTAAGATGAGAAGGCAAAGTTCACAGTATAGGAAATTCCATGGGCATTGCATGTTTATTCCAAAATTGGCCATCATGGCAAATATCCATACTGACTACCCCAATTTTTCCTTCCGGTTGATGTCTGGGGGGAAAAAAAAAAAAAAAGCCTGCTTAAATAAGATTAAACTATTTGCTTAAACCTACTAGGTCCTTAACATGTACTTAATCATACTGTGTGAAGCGTGTGGGAGGATTGGCTTTTCACACCAGAGGTGGTGTGCTGGAGTTTTGGGACGGTCAGCCATGCTTCACTAAGGAGGTGCAATATGGACTAAGTTGGAAAATGGGTAGGTTTGGGGCAAACTGGAAAAGTAGCATGGTGTGTGTGTGTTCTTATATGTATGACATGAGGTTGTTGAAAATGGGAACAAAGAGCAGAAAAACAATGTTTGAGAGTAAAAAGTAGTGCTTGGTAATGGGAAGTTAGCGTGTGTGAAAACAGGAAATATGATCCAAACAGATGGAGAAAGCCTGAGCTTCTGATCAAAAGTTAAAGCAGTTATTGTAATGGATTGTTTCTCCAGGGTGTAACTCTTTCCATCTGAGGTTTTCAGGATTAATGAAAATTATACTGACCTTTACACAAACTTGATATACTATAGTAAAAGCTTTGATTTTCCTTTACAGAAAGTCATGACTGACTACTTAGCTTTATAATCACTTTACCACTTAGCTATGCCCCAATGTCATTTACTCCCAAGGATGGTTATACAGGAGTCTCAGGAAGAGTCTAAAGGCAGCAGAGAATGCCAAATGGTAAAGACGATTCCTCTCTGTTGAGGTAAGTGGTAAGGGAGGGGGGCATGGAAACTTTGAAGAATGAAAAGAGTGTGACTGAGAGAGAGCAGTAAATAAGAAACTGTTGTTTGAAGAGAAGGACTAGATAGAAACATTGAGGAAGAGAATGAGGCACAATCATTGGTGAGCAATTTAGACTCTAAATTGAGTGAAACTACTAGGTTAATAACTTCTGCATGCTCTGGGTATTTACAGTTAGTTTCAGAGACTTTCAGGAAAATGGATTTCTTTTTCTCCCAGAGTTGGAATAAAAGTCCCTACTTCCGAGAACTAAGACATTGTCCTAAGATTAGACATAAGTTAGTGACCAAAACCATCAAATTCTAGGAGAAATAGTGACAATGGAAAAAATAGTTTAACCTTTAAGAAGAAATGGACACCTTTGGAAGTGAATATAAAGATATTCACTTGTAAGATAGAAGAGCCAGATTAGATATTTGAGGGTCCCACATACAAAATGGGAAAACAGGATAAAATCAGCAGCAAGAAAAAGCAGGGCATAATGAAAGTTATTTCTGTCCAAGTTAAATAGAGCACTCAAGATGACAATATTATAGGAATAGTGCTAATAATATTAAAAAATTAAATATACAAGAAACACTTGAGATTTGAAGATAATAGACCAAGACTCCAAATTCTGTTTATAAGCTTCCAAATGCAAATATACTTCATTCTTGTTATCTAGTATTTAGAATAGAAAGTACTATTATTGAAATTGCACTATAATTTTAGGATCTTTGCCACTTTTTGGCCTTATAGAAGCACGTTCTAAAGTGTGTAGTCAGAATGATAATTTTATCTGATCTACATATAACTGTCAATGGTAAAAACCTTAAAAGAAGTTCCAGGACAAACTGTCCTTATATGGAATTTTATATGATGATGAGTCTCAATACTTAACAATATAACTTGTTCTGGGATTTAATCAGTCCCAAACTGTCCTAAGGTGATTATTTTAAGTTTCTATGAGAATAAGTTTAACTTCCTTATTGCCAGATGTTTATATTTTAATTTGAACTAATAATGAAACATCTATTATTTGGTACAATAGTAATTTATAGGGCAGGATAAGGTAGTCTGTGTCATTATCATCTTGTTTACTGATTTATTATTGCCCCCAAAGACTTCTGAGTCCACTCCTTAGAGCTACCGTTTAGAGCAGCAATCTCACCTTATACCCCTGCAGGTTCTAACGTTACTCCCCAATGCATAAAGTGACCTGAATATCCTAGGACTCTTTTGCAAAACACGATCTTAATTTATTCATTCTTTCCTTCACTTAGCTATTCAACAGCACTTAGTAAACAGCAGACTGTTGAGTTCAACACTAAGGTTAAAGCTGAATGTGGAAGACAGAAAGAAAAACTCTGTTCCCACTTTCCTGAATAGCTGCTAACTTCCCATTAACTCCTTTTTTAGTGTGTAGCTTTACTTACCAAAGGCCATTTTGCTACAGGATGGTCACTCTATCCAAATCAGTTTTCCGCGGTGCTATGACCTCTAAATCAATTATAAGAACTGAGGGCAGCTGCGGGCGCGAGGCGGTCCTCAGGCTGAAGGTGTGGTGTACCTGAGCTTGGTTAACCCGTGGAAGAGAAGCTGGAAGAGACGCTTCTCCCCGACAGCACTGCTCTGCCAACTCGCCCAGTAACACCTACTGACGCAGAAGGACGCTCTAGTAACCCGCGCCTTTTGGGCCTCCCGCCTTTCTCCTCAGGTGACGTCAGACACCCCACCACGCGGCCATTGGCTGAAAGGGCCGCCCGGCTGGCGGTGCTACTTCCGGTTCCGCTCCCAGCCCGCTCTGCCTACCGCCTTTTATCCGCGGCGCTGCTTTAGCGCCCCCGTGACTCACACCTGAGCGCGGCGGCCTCTTCTCTCCCTGTCCCGGCTCCCATTTGCCTGCTTACCGGGCTGCTGGCATTATGTGAGGTGCCCTGACCCAGCTGATGCCCTGCTGGAACCCAGGCCTGGGACCAGATTGGGCTCAGTAAATTTTGAAAACAAACAAATAAATGTACCTAGGCCCTGAAAAAAAGTCAATTATAAGAGGTTCCTATAATTAAAAATAAATGTTAAAATGCCAAGTGGTTTTTAGTACTTAATGGAGTAATCGCAACCTTTTATTGAACGCTTACTGTGTCCCAGTTACGTTTTTCCCTAAAATCTTCATGTATGTTACCTCATTAAAGCTTTATGGTAACTTTGTGAAGTAGATTGTCATCTCTGTTTTATAGATAAAGTTTAGGGAAGTTCATTAATTTGCCTAAGCTTACACAGATGCTAAGTAGCAAAGTTTGATTGAAACTCGTCTGACTCTAAAGCCCAGGGTTGTGATCTGCCTCTCATGGCCTCAATAATATATATGAGTCAAATTCACTTTACCATAATAATTGATTCATGCATCATCTTATATTCTTAATACCCTCATCTAGACTTTATAATTTTCCCTCACAATAAATATCTAAAGTATAATAAACAAGATATTCTTTTACAGAAAAAAATTCAGACTATGGGATTTAGATGAGATGGTGCCAAGTCTTCTAGTTAGCAAGGGGCAGAGCCAAGGCACAAGCTTCTGACCCTGAATCTCATTCAAGAATTAAGAGCCTGTAGGTGTAAGGTTGTAAGCGGTGGTAAAACATGGTCTACCAGAAATGAGAAGTTGTGTAAGGGTAGTTTTTTGTTTGTTTGTTTTTGTTTTAAAGTAAGCTCCCTAACAGGGGCAGAAATTGAGGCTAAAACATCTACTCTTGGGAAAAAGTAAAAAGCTCAAGTCTAGTACAGAATGAGTCCACCCAGAGCACAAAAGAAAATTATCATCTAAGCTTATGATCAGTCAAATGAGAAGAGAGTTAGCTTTCATCTTCCAGGTTATAAGAGAAACATGCTTAGGTTACCTCAGTCAATCAACGTTTAATGTAATAATCTAGAGAAGAAGAAAAATGTAAGTCTGATTCCTGGTTTTATATCTGTCAAGGATTCCAATAAAGACCAGAATCCTTAATGTAGTTTAGAAACCTTCCAATATATAAGCTATGACTTTATAACCTCATTTCTAGCCATTCCTGCTGTGCATCTAAACTTATTTCAGCTCTTTAAAGGGGCCATGATCTCTTGTCTCTAAGCCCTTAAAACATGTTGCATGTTTTGAATTCAAAGAGAAAGTGGGAGGATCTGATGGTCTAGCTGTCAGCAGCCAGTACTGTGCAGAAGCTCTGCTCATAGACAATAAGAAAGCAGGTGGTCTTTCATCCAGGTGCCCTTCTTTTCACTGTGACCCCAGGTGATCTTGGTTTACAGAAGTACCTGCAGTCAGTCACTTCCTTCAAAACGAGTTCATGGGAGTGGAATGCCCAGCCCAAGATGAAAAATCACAGCAGAAGATCTGGCCAGAATGCAGAATAGACAAGCAAAATCATTAGTTAGCACCTCAAGGATACAGTCACTCTTCATCACGTAATGCCTTAAGACTGGGTCAATGAATTGCTAATTATTTCATATAGGTTAGTAGGTATGAAGATGCTAGACAATGAACTTGGCTTAATGCCCTAAACAAGCAAAGCCATTAGCAAAGTCATTAATTAGGGTTATCATCAACTCTAATTATTTGTTTGAACTAAGATACTGTTATCACCAGGCAACATGGCAAGCAGTAAAGGAAAATATGCTTACCTCTCTCAAGTATGGATTGCAGAATTTTGCCAAGCTGAGCTCTAGTCTGACCTACTATTTTAATAACAAGGTTGCTAAGAAAAGGTTTTTTCTTTACAGCAGATGTGGGAACCTCATTAGCGACTTTGCTAATTAGTCTGGCTTTAATAGATAAACACACTGAAGTAGGAAGACAGACTAATCAGTTTTGCTAAAGGAGCCTGGTTACTTTCCATTTCAAAAACCCTTGGGCTTTTAATGAGATATATTATTTTTAGTGAATAATCTTTGAAAAATGAATAATAATATTACTGCTACATTTTAAATTTTCACATCACTGTAACCACGTTAAAACCTGACCACTGGATTGATGATCACAACAGATATTACTATAGTCTCTTTCAAAATAATCATTAAGTATATTGAAAGTTACATTTGCATATAGTACTATTTTAATTGTCCTAAATACAACTGACAACTATCACTAAACCAGTTTGTGTTATGGCTTAGGACACTCCAAATAGACCATAAAATATTTCACAGTTTGGTGTGAACAAATCAGACTTGTCAATTCAGCAACTAATTAAAATAGTTGTATACACTTTTTAATTTTTCTACATTGCATAAATTGATATATTTAATAGATTTTACCACTTGTACTACTGTATTATTTTGCTTTCTCATTTCATAAATGCATAAGCCAAGGTACCATCAGGAAACACAAATATTTCAATGAGCAGACGTATAAAGAACTCCACTTACAGAGGAATGAGCAGGGTAAGGAAGTAAATAAGGAATGGTGAGACACCAATAGCATCAGTGCAAAGCCATTATCATTCCTAGGGCTGAAAAGACAAGAAGTGCATTATCAGAGCTCACTGAGAAGTAGGGCTTTGGAAGAGTGGTCGGATGGCATACAGGTACTGCCAGAAACCCCATAAAGAAGAAAGAAAGGAGCATGGAAGAAACACTGTGGTCTTTTACTTCATTCCAGTACAATCTGACAGTGACTCCTGTTGGCTTGACCCAACCAGAAGACAGTCATCAAAGGAAATTTAAAGATGTATTCCGCAAGGCTTGGTCTCCTAGGGAAGAATATGGCAGAGAAGGGCAGAAAGTGGATTGGAGTGAGGCAAACACAAAACTTACACAATTAGTAATATAAAAGTATATAAATGGCACTGTGTGAAAATAAGTTTTTCTAAGAAGGCTTTTTATTATAAAAATTTTATTTTGTATTATAAAATAATTCAAGTACACATAATAATTCAAGTCTAGAGAATGTTCTACTAAGTACCACTGTGTAACAACCTGGTTTTTTCTAATCTTAAAAATTGGCCGTATTTGCTTCATTTATTAAAATGTGTGTATATATATATATATATATATATATATATATACACACAAATATATATTATATATATATAATATGTATATAGTTGAAGCCCTCTATATAATTCTAAACCTATTCTCCTCTGTTTATTTCTAGGGAATTTTATAATTGATAATTCTGCAAGTGTATTTTGAATTTTACTTCATGTATATAAATAATATATAAATATATATAATTATATAAAATGTATACATATATAATAAATGTGTACAGTGTTGTTTAATATGCCTTAGTCTTCAAATAAGTTGTGTTAAACAGTATATATTTTTATAGACTCACTTTTCTCATAACTTTTTAATTTAAAGTGTTCAGGTAGATACAAAAAATTCTAGTTCATGCATTTAAGCTTTATCGTATTCCATTGTCTTCGATATGAAAATCTCCTTATGTAAGAAGTTGTTGATTTTTAACAGTTGGAAACTATGCCACAATTGACATAATTGTGACACTCTCTTTGTGGCTTCAGGATCTACTCAGCATGGCCAAGTATGTACAATTTCACTTGATGAAAGTGTGCTGCTAGCCTCCTTGACCTATGACTCAGTGGCTCAGGTCACATCATCACCTAGTTTTCCATAATCCAGCATTCAGATTATATCAGGGTGCTGGCAGTGTGAGAACTATTTCTTAAGAGAAGTATTTTTATTTTCTAAAGAGCATGTGATCTAGAAACAAAATCCAGTCACTCAGTTCTGGCTATTGATAATGGCTGACTAAAAGCGAGGAGAATAACAGGAGAGAATATAATGTATATTTATTAGAAGGCATCAGAAAATTGCCAAAGTAGTAAAGAATTATAAGAGAAATATTTAGAAGAAAATTAAGAGAGATGAGGCTAGTGTCTATAGTTACTTTTCATCTTTTGAATTCATCAGAATTCTGGAGAAGACTCAGAGGCTGGGTAACTGGGCAATGCTTTTCACAGACAGATGGGAAAGACAAAGACTGGAGTTTAAACTCACAAGTAGAGGACGCCTGGCAAATATCCTGAGAATCTTCGAGAGGTCTGAGGCCCAGATTACCATGATCTCAATCCTTTATTTGATTAAATTAATCCAGGTTGGCTAGTGATTTTCGCTAGCCACCAGCCAGTAGCAAATGCACATCTTCTCTGAAGGAATAAAATAGAATAGAAAGCTAGCATTTCAGTTTATCTCTATAGATCTTATGTGCACTGTTTGGTACTCAATCAAAAATAACCAGGCATGCTAGTTGGTAAAAACAGAAGTGATCACAAACCCAGAAAGCCAGATCATGCAGTGCTTTATTTTATTCATCAAACATTTTTATAGCACTTCATATGTGCTAACCCATACCCTGAAGTGCTAAAAATAATACAAAAAACAAAAAACTAAAGTCATTTAATCCTTATATCAACCCTAGGAAGTAGGTATCATTACACCCTCATTTTACAGACAAGGGGCTGTAGTTGACATAATGCCCCAGAAGATGTTTACATTTTAACGCCTGAAATCTGTAATTATATTGCCTCATATGGCAAAAGGGACTTTACAGTTCTGATTAAGTTAAGGATCTTGAGATGGGGAGATTATCCTGGATGATGCAGGTGTGACTGACCACAAGGGTCCTTGAAAGAGGAAGGCAGGAGGGTAAAAGACTCAGAAAAAAGAGATGTGATGAACAAAGCAGAGCCTGGAGCGATAAGAAGGGGTCGTATGCAAGAAATGCAGGAGGCTTCTGAAAGCTGGAAACAAGCAAGGAAATGGATTACACCTTAGCCTCCAGAAGGGACACAGCCCTGTCAACACAGTGATTTTAGGACTTCTGACCTCCAGAACTGTACAACAATATATGTGTGCTGTTTTATGCCACTTCATTCGTGATGATTTGTTGCAGCCCCTCTCCCTCCTCTCTCTCTCTCTCTCCAAAGACCCAAATGGTGAAAACCTGAAGCCTCCTGCCGAAAGAAGGGTGAGTGAGCTTACTGCACAGTCAGTTCTTCAGAGACTGCAGTCCCGGCCAACAGGCCAACAATTTGCAGACTTGTAAGGGGCCCTGAGGGAGACAAACAAGCTAATAACTTGCTTTACGTTGCTATATTTGGAGATAATTTGTGATGTATTATGTATGATCAGGCCACCCAAGATGGCTATTCTCTTGCACTCTGCACACCCCCTGCTGGACCAGTGCCTGCTTCACCTGCACCCTACCCATCTGACTGACCTTCCTACACAGTTGCCTCCACCCCAGCTAGTGATTGTTCTTATCGAAGGGGTGGTGAAGGGTGTGCCCCTCTGCTGGGTTCCCTCGTAGCCAATGAGCCAACCTGACGTCAATTCCCCCTATAACTGCTAACCTCCCCCTATCCCCAGGAGCAAAGACTGTCGCCATGTCCTGCCCACCATCTGGCACACACGATGGGGTGTCATTCCAAGACCTTGCTTCAGATGTGTAAGCTCCCCCTGTCCATTAAACCATTGATGTCTCTGTTGCTGACTTTGGTCTCTTTCTTGGGTCTTGAAGCTGGGCAAGTACAGGCCTTGCAAGCCTGCAGGGTTCAGCCTAACACAGTAATAAATATCTAATGCAATCTTCTATTGGAATAATGATTTTAGACGTGTGTTATATTTTTTTCAATGTACCCTACATGTCACTTTTCATTTTTTGTATTTTCCATCTCCTCATCTGTTTGGTTAATTTCTTCAGATTTGTTTTCCTGTTTACTCTTCATCTTTGTCTACCCACCCATTAAGTCTTTTTTTTATTTCAAAAAGGATGTATTTTTAAATATTAATATTTGATATATTTTCTAATTATTTTTGTCTTTTAAAAATAATTGTATTATCTAAATTTCAGATTTTTTTCATGTCATATACATATATACATACATATTTAATTAATGTCTTGTATTTGATTTTAAAATATATGAAATAAGTGAGCATTGTATCTAGTGGTTATTACTGTTGTCTCTCAAACATGTCTATTTATTTCCTTGTGTGTTAGGGATCTTTGTCTGCCATCTCATATTTTCCTTACCATAGTCTCAGGAATTTTAAAAGCCTGAGTTGAGGATCTTTTACTCCAGGAAAGATTTTTGCTTGTGATGGAAATCAATGTTAGTGCCTATCTGGGATCAATTTAGCCTCCTTTGAAAACTGTAGACCTAATGTAAGATTTACTTCTGCCAAGTGGCAGATGGTCCTGCTGCCTTTCGAGATGCTGCCATATAGTTTATATTTAGGTGTGAATGAGGATGGGTGATTTTTATAGATTTCCCTTACTTCTTGGAAGTCCATAAATCAATGAAAAGGAATGGTTCATTGAAAATCTAATTGTTTTATAGTGGAAGGACCTCACAGTATACAGCCCACCAAATTGCTGAAAGCAGATGTTTTCATGTGTACCTATTTCATATTATTCCATCATGTAATTTTGCTTATTTAATTTATAGAACAACACCCCATAGCTCAACACAAGTTGTTTATTTTCTTTTTTGCTTGTATGATAACACTGTGATATACATTTTTCTTTTTTGCATAACTTAAAATTGATCTCTGATTATTTCCTAGGGTTAGAGCTCTACAAAATGTAATTACTGGATCAAAATTTACATAATATTTAAAGGTTTGAAAATATATTGCCAGATATATATATTCCAGAAAGTACCTACCAATTTGTACCATCACCAGCAGTGTATAACAGTTCGTGTATTTAATTTCAGTGTGATTAATTTATCCAAATTATTTTCTTTTGGCATGTGAGCACTACTACACATATTAATTAATTAATTACATTGGTGAATATGGCAGAGAGAAGTTAGGAGGTGGTCCTGAACTACTTTACGCTCTTCAAGGATGCCCTTTGATTGACAGCTGGAGAGGATTGTGGAGGACCTGACAAAAAGTTTATAAAAGAATTTGAGGAAATAGGAACCATACCTATTTTGAAGATTTGCTGAGAACTCATCCAGTTTATAGGGTAAGAAGTCTTAATAAAGTAAACATCCTCTAGATCACACACACGTTTTTTAAAAAAGTAATTTCCCCAAGGGGGAAAAAAAACTCTGAACAGGAGTTTATTTCTATTAACTAAGGTAAGAGGGAGAAAAAAGGATGTATTAAGAAAACCACTTTTACTTGCATTACTGCTGACAAGGCCAAAATCAGCAAAACAAATATGCTAGATTTCAGCTGGCTAAATGATTAACCTGGCAAAAATAGAAGCTGCTGACACACTAATAAGAAAAGATTTATTTGCAAAAGATCTGTCATTGCCTCTGCAGAAGATTATGTAACTGCATGCTATATTTTTTTTTTTCTAAAAACTATCCGTTAACTCTGAAATATCTCCAGAAGATTGGAAACTCTTAAAAAAACTGAGGGTTATGCAAGGCAAATATGTAAGACAATATTTTTATCTTCTTTCCAATTGCTTTTCTATAAAATACTAAAATGAGATGGTATTCACTTGAAAATGTTTATGAATGTAAAAATGATGTGCTCTTCATTTCAAATTGGTTTTGACCCATGGGTAGGTGTAAAATGTAGCCTAAACAAATACTCAGTATTCTAGAGTGTGTTTCTTATTCCCCTAACTTGTTCATGTGATGAGAGCCTTCCATATTTTTATGCTTTTACAATCTTTGAATTTCAAAGAAATATACTATCACGAAACAAGTCATAAAGTCATGGGTGCCTAGTCTAGAATTCTGAAGTTTGCTTTATCCTCTTTCTTTACGATTGTATCCTAGGATTAAGTGCCTCTGGAAGCAAAGTAAGGTAGATAAAAGGTTGATCCATACTTGTGACAATGTCACATATTCCTGCTTTGAAGAAGAATTTTGTGTCCTAGAGACTCATATATCCCTAACTGCTTCAGCAACTAAAATTGGTCCTCCTCAATTGGTATTTGAACACATGGCCAAGACACATTTTAATTTTCTCTCCTTTGTAGCATTTATAAAGTACTTTAAAAATATTTTATTATTTTGAAATAGTGAAACTAAGAAAGTTGAGGGATCTTAAGCAACAAAAACAATTCTTATGTTACGAACTATGTGAACTATATATGACATTATATTAAAAATATGAATCTTTGTTAATCTGGGATATTAAAGGTGACTAAAGGCATTCTACATTAAAAGAAGAAGAAGAAAAAACACAGTAAAATATAGTTGTAAACCTATTGTGCTGACAAATAAAGCACTTGTTCACAATGTTCCTACTACTTATTTATTTTAAAATATGGAAAACTTATTGATTTCCTCTAAAGATTATCCTTTGTCACTAACTGGAGTTTTAAATTAAATCACAGTGTGTTGAAATTAGTTTTAAATTGAAAGCTAGAGTACAAGCCATAATGGAAAGAATCTTATATTTTAAACATACAGTGGCTTGAAAGATTTTATTAGTACTGTTTAAAAATATTTGTCCCTCGAATGAAGAAAAGGATCTTTAAAGATAAATTAATTTTGATATTTTAAATAATACACTCATTTTAGAATGGTCTAACCAACAGTTCCTTTAGTCATATAATTGACTACCAGTGTATGGAAAAATGAGTTTTTATTGTATCTCAGTATGGGATAGATAAAACAACAGAAACATTTGTGATTAAAACATCACAGAAGTAGTAGTATCTCTTCATTACGCCTCTTGGATATATTCCCAGTCCCTCTTCAGGCTTGAAAATGTAGCTTCATATCTCTACCATGGGTCTTAATTAAAATGCCTCATTTTGGTGTGTTTATTAACCAAGAATCATAAAGAACTATTTTCCATGAGATTCCATCGCTGACATCAGGTCCTAACTTGTGCACTTTTTTTTTCAATGGATCATCTTGTCCAACTACATTAGAACAAATATCCTGAGAATTTACCCCAACAATGATGGTATATTGCACAGTTTTTAAAAAAACACTTAAACCCTAACAAAGATTTTTTTTAACTTAAGCACTACTGTATAAATACACAGGGTCTATCAGGGATATGAGTCATTGTTCAATTATTAGATATATGGAAAGAAGAGAAACATTTGGGTTTTTTCTTTACAATTGCTATATTTTCTACCAAGGTCCATCAATTATCGGGAAATAATATATCTATTGATACACTATAACATTAAATTAGATGTAATTAGTCTAACTTTAGCAGGGAAAAAATGTTCATATTTACCATATAAAAAAGAAATTTCTCTTTGAAGTTCTTTAAGTAAGTGTTATTATGTGATTAAAATTTTTCAAGCTTCAAGGAATATCCATTATATCTATTGGATATGATCTTATGAACAAGTCTACTCTCCACCTTCTATCCTTAATAACAATGTAGATTCTAATCATTTTCTTTCTCTTTACCTTCGAAGATTGATAGGTACCAATCCTTTATATTATGCTCATAATACAGCCTTCCTGTTTCCAGATTACTTTGATTACTTTAGTTACCCTTATCCATGGTTTCTCAAGCTCCTCAAATCATCCTTTGAATTATGTAAAATTTTCCATTTGTAAACATACAATGATCTTGTGCAAAAATCACTGATGATTACTTTTTTCCCCTGAACTGCACTTTTCTTTTGATAACCCAAATTATTCTTTCTACACAGAAGCACAAAGCATTAACAGCCTAAGGGAGTGGTCAAAAATTCTCTTCCATGTATTTCTTTGAATATTAATCATGTAGATTCCATCATCCTCTAAGTGTATTTTGGATTATTTTCTCCTAAGTATTAATTTTCACTTTTACATATTGAAGCCTTCTGCTGTCTCATGCTCATAAACAAAATGATATATTTCTTACTTTTGTTCATGGTGGCACACAGACCTAGCCTACCTCTCCTGATACAAGGCACCCCCCCCCCATACACATTCCTAGGTAATTATTGTATTACATGGGGAAAGACAATAAAAATTGTGAAGTTGACTGAGAAAGACTGGAGGACAGGATTTTGCAACGTTTCTTTAAGAGCAGCTTTACATGTCACTTTGCATATTTTTCCCATGGTACTTTGACATCAGAAGATGCAAGTTCCACATTACCAAAAGTCTGACTGTATTAGTCAACTAGAGCTGCCATAGCAAAATATCACAGATTGGGTGGTGTAAACAATGGAAATTTATATTCTCACAGTTCTGGAGGCTGGAAGTCCAAAATCAGGGTGTGGGCAGGTTTGGTTACTCTTGAGGCCTTTCTCTTTGCCTTGAAAATGGCCACCTTCTTGCTGTGTCCTCACATGGCTTCTTCTCTATGTTCATGCATCCAAGTTCTATTAGGTTGGTAATATTAGATTATTAATATTAGATTATCTATTAGGTAATCTATTAATTACCTCCTTAAAGGCCTTATCTCCAAATACAGTTGCATTAGGGGTTAGGGCCTCAATGTGTGACTCTGGGAGGTACACTATTCAGTCGATAACAATAGGCTTTATCTTCATTTTGAAAAAGAAAAAGAAAAGAATCCCAAAGGTCACGGTTCTGAAAAATTTTTGACATCAGCAACAAGGGTGAGACTGCCTTATGCTCCTAAGGTATATCATTATGTATACAACAGATTTATTTCTGTTAAATCCCTTTAGAGGACAATTTCCTCATTTTAAATACACCAGAAATTAATGTAGAAAAGAAGGAAACACTTGGTATTAGTCTTCTGGAACAACTTATTTTTGTCTTTACTATTGAATACTTTATTAGAGTTAGACTGCAGAAGAGGTGTCTGCACATTTACCAGGGCATGCACTACACAATTGCTTTGCTAAGTCACCCATGTTAATGGATACCAAAAAACAGAAACAAACAAACAAAAAGACAATATTATATCCATAAACCCAGGGTTAATGTTTCTCTTTAAATACCTTATATGTCTCCTTCTTAAGAGTCACTCGATATACAGTTTCCATCAGTATCTATGGGGATTGATTCCAGGACCCCCCACAGATACCAGAATCTGCTGACGCTCAAGTCCCTTAAATAAAATGGCATAGTGTTTGCACATAACATATACACACCTTTACGTATACTTTAAACCATCTCTGGGTTACTTACAATACCTAATACAGTGTAACTGCTATGTATATAGTTGTCAGCATGGCAAATTCAAGTTTTGCTTTCTAGAACTTTATGGAATTAAAAAAAAAATAACCAAATATCCACATTTGGTTGACTCTGCAGACGTGGAACCCACAGACTCAGAGGGCTGACTGTGTAAGGAAAAGAAACCCATCCTAAAACTTATTGCAATTGATATTGGCCTATCTAAGAAAAAGGTCCCAGAATCTCAATTTAAAATACATCTTTTAAAATATTTATATCTGGCTTTGGTGTAGTAAGGCCCTATATCTTTAGGAACAGGCAAAGCAGATGAATCACAGCATAGCTTTATAACATGATTTTCTCAGGTACCTGGCCTCCTATAGCATTTCATATTTCATACACAGTATAACAATCTGCAAAGCTTAACAGGGAAATGCAACTATATGCAGAAGAAATGTGTCATTCCAAGTTTACTATGTTATCAGGGATATAAAGAGAACAGGCAGATTTTGTGTGTGTGTTGTTGATTTATACTAGTTTCAGGTTTTGTTAGTCAATAAATGATTTGGGGAGGAATAAACAAGCCTCTTCCTGTAATATAAACTCATTTTTCCAATCATTCATTGTTTCAGAGCAGCAAAAACTCTCTTCCAGCCTACCAAATTGTTACCTTCTCATTCTCCTTCTTCTCTTCCTCTTCTCTCTCCTCTTTCATCTGGTCTTGTTTTTATGTGTGTATATATTAGCTGTTAACAACATAACTAAAATGCTCAGTTGGAGACAAAACAAAGTGAACAAATTTTCACCACGGAAAAGAAGTTTGCTGTGTCAGCAAAGCATAAGGGACATGTCTGCACTATGTGAATTAGAAAAGAGTGAACAGTTCATCTTCAAAATGAAAAAGGAAATAAGAAATGTGGGCTTCCAAATGATTTTCTTAAAGGAAGTTAATTCAAGACCCAAACATATGAGCTTTTAATAATAAGGGGAAAAAAATTCTTCTTAATAAAAGTGTTCTCTGTTAGACTATAAATAATCAAGTAATCAATATTTGCTGTGCAGTGGCAAATAATATAGTTGAATCAGGGATAAAATAAAAAGTATTATGTTCAAAACATATTTTAAATATTTCAGCAAGAGAAAGTTCAAATTCCTTTCAGAAATACCTTGAGTAAGAAAGATTTAAAGCTGATGATGAAAGCAAGCAGGGAAAAAAGTGAAACAGGGCTCTGTAACCTCCTTTTAATAGTGACACATTAGTTTTTTTCCTTAGAGTGAAGATGGTCCTTCTGCTGAGTCATGGGAAGAAAACAAAGCAAGAAGCCATTCACCCTTGAGAAAGATGAGATAGAAATAAAGCATCTACATGCCATCACAGAAGCTAAAAGGATTCATGTTTCACTAAGTCTGGGTTCTTGATAGGTATTTCAAATGGGAATAGCTTAGTTAACTCTGTGAAAGGGAAGTGACTAGGAAGAATCCACTGGCTCACTTTGAAAAGACAAGCAACCTCTTGGTTGTCTCAGAGTTTTCTAAGGATTAGTGGTTTTCCTGAGTGGATGATAAAAAAAAAGTAGAAGTAAGTTAAAAGAGATGAATTCCAGTCAGTATGAACAAAATATCACACAGTTTCTGGTGCTGAATTGACTTCAGATCATGCCTGTAGTGGCACATTTATGCCTGTAATTTTCTCATGAAGTAAAAGTAATCCACATTACATTTTGTTAATTGTCTAATTTTTAAGTACTTATTAAATGGTTGATCACAACCAAAAATATCTGGGAGGAAAACACTCTTTTCATAATTCACCTGATCAAAAATGCTAATGCCTCGGTTGTATATACAGTATGAAGTCATTCTCCATAACATGGCATTCCAGTATTTCTATCACATATCCTTAATCTTGTTCTTAAAATATTGTTTCCTGGGATTATATTCTCAGTCCCCGAGTGTTATGGGCTCAACTGTGTCCCCCAAATTGATATGCTGAAGTCTTTAAAGAGGTGATTAAGTTAAAATGGAGTCATTAAGGTGCATCCTAATCCAATATGATTAGTGTCCTTAAAAGAGGAGGAAATTAGGACACAAACAACGTAGACAAAAGGAAGACCATGTGAGGACACAGTGGGAAGTCTGCCATCTGCAAGCAAAGGAGAGAAGCCTCAGAAGAAACCATCCCTGCAGACACCTTGATCTTGGAACTCTAGCCTCCAGAATTGTGAAAAAAAAAAAAAATTTTCTGTTGTTTAAGCCACCCGGTCTATGACATTTTTTTATGGAAGCCCTAGCAAGTAATATACCCAATTTTAGTTAAAGTTGATTAAAAATTTCCCCCCAAAATCTATTCTTTATTGAATATTTATAGAACATTTCCTAAGTGTCAAACATATGTATTATTTTACTTAGAAAAAACCCTGAAAGTGTTTTATATACACACATAAAAACAAAACCAGATAAAAGAGGAGAGAGAGGAGGAAGGGGAGAAGGAGGATGAGAAGGTAACATTTCGTAGCCTGGAAGAGAGATTTTGCTGCTCTGAAACAATGAATGATGGGAAAAATGAATTTATATTAAAGGAAGAGGCTCATTATTAAAGGAAGAGGCTCTTTTCTAATATCTCATTTTAAAGATATTATGACTTTGCCCCAAATTATGTTGTTTGTTAACACTAGTTTGCACCGTTTGAATTTTGCTCTTACACATCATAATATTCTATCTTCTCAGTATGAATTCTTTATAACCCTACGCACTTCAGCTTAACTTCTTTTCTTTTCTGGAGCCCTCCTTGTTGGACTTCTGATTCAGGATTTTGTTCACTATACCAATAGTCTATATCTGTCATCCCCAATGTTAAAATTGCATTAAATTTAACAGCAAGTTTACTATAGTGGAAAGAGAACAGACTTGGATATGAATCTTGAAACTAACAGTCAATCCTTGTATGATGTGAACCTCCCTAACCTCTGTGGACCTTATACCTTCATCTGAGGAATGGAGTTACATCTAATATAAGGGCTCTTCTGTGGTTTGATGTAAAGTCTGTACACAGTGCCTCGTTTACAACAGATCTTTATATATTAATCATAAATAGCCTTTAACATAAAATTTGTAGCTCTAAGACGTCATATTTGTGTGATTCTGTCTAACTAGAGCTTCAAGGCTCTTTAAAAAAAAATCTAATATTGCTAAACCTTGACAATTAAAAATTTGTTATTTGCATAATAACATCAACTACAGCAAAACAAATATTCTTTGGATCAGTATTCTCAGCTAAGAATTGCTTTTTCATTAGGTGCTGCTAAACAGATAATCAACTGTGAAATTATTGACAGCAAGAGTAGTTGCTAACTTGAGTTGACAAGCAACATAAGCCAAACTAAAGAATTATTAAGAAAAAAAATCTACTCTTCATTATTACTTCACTTGTTGATTCATTCACTCAATAAGTAGCTAATGAATGACTAATGCTTGCAAAGCACTGAAATGATACAGAATTTACAAGGATAAATCAAGAAAGACAGTGCTAATAAAAATACATAAATATGATGAATACAGGATAAAGTGTGAAAATTTTCATACTATCAATAGAATTGCATAGAAAAATCTCAATAGAGTCTCTAGGTTGAAGAGATTTGTTTGTAAACTGACGTGATTAAGGCCGACAATATAGAAGGCATACTATTTAAACTGTATTGTGAAAGATGAGCAATGTTTAGTCCTTAAAAAAACAGGAGTGTGGATGGAACAAAATATGTTTTTAATGGAGGTGAGGAAGTGCTACACATATATACAATAACTCAGTAGTTCCATTTAGCTATAATGTAGATTTTCTGCTAGAAAATAGTCGAAAATAAGCTTAGAAATCATGAGTGTCTTGAATGCCAAAATTAAGGAGTTTGATTTATTCTGGCTAAAATAGAGATTAATTACAGATTTTTGAGCAAGGGGGCATTACTCAATTAAAGCAGTGACATTTCTTTAAGTACCCCTCCCTCTCCAGTCCAGGCGAACGAGGCGCAGGACTAGCCTCATATCTGAGTTACAAATCATATCTCTGATCTTGTACCCAATTTTGGTAAAAGTAGACCCTTTAAAATTCCTCTGGATCAGGAGCTTTAATCTTTTATCTATGAATGGTCATTAGGAATTCCCTGAACAGGGCATAGCCCAGAAAATACATCACATACAATAACACACGCGCGCACACACACACACACACACACACACCAATTTCTTTGATTTATCTTTCTGTCATGTTGAGAAATGAAGAAAATGTTACATCAATGTTTTTATGTCCTTGCTTTAAATGGCCTAAAATGCCACTGTGTATACATATGTGAGTATAGTCATTACTCACACCATATTTCATTTAGAATAATTTCTGATTGATATAAATTAATTAAAACACATCTTTTTGCCATTGCTTATATTGGGTATAACTTAAGTTGGAAACCATCAAAGTAAAGAAGGTTAAATAAAATTGAAATTACTTTTGATTTTCATCACACTGAAGGACGTGATTGGCCATAAAACCATAGTATTTATAGAGGGACAAACTTTTTTGCCAAGGGTCACCTAAAGTGCTTAAGGCTGCAAAAGCTGCTCAGCTGTGTAGAACCTGAGGAAATGTCACAGTATTTGTATTTATCATGAGAAGATGGCTTCGTTTAAAGAGCCTGGGAATTCAAGCTATCCTAAATCAAAACCTTCCTGCAAAGCATTTTACAATATCGCATACTCTATTTCCAATTGTCAAACAGAGCTGCTCACAGTTGGAGAGAACTTGATACAACCATATTTCCTGGCAATGAGTAAGCTGGTTTGTACCTTATTCAGGAAAAAAAGTGAAGCAGTAACTGTGATAAATGATATCACCCACTCTAGAAACATTTGTTTTCTAATGTTAGAGAAGGTCATGAAGCATTAGGGATGCTGTCTTTTCTCATCAGCATGCAGCTATATGAAACTACTAAAATCTCTTTGTGCAGTCAACTCCTAGATTTCAGCTAATATGTACTTGGATGACATCAAAAAAGAATTCCTATTTGGAGAGCTCCATTTAGAATTTTCAAAATCCCCCGAATTTTCTCTGCTATTAAAATCTTTAACTGAAAATAAATGCTTGATCCTCTGTTCAGAAATGGAATATCTGCAACGGTTGGTAATACTGTTTTTGCTGTTTGCGCAAAGAAAAATATGTAAACAAATCATGATTCATAAAAGTCATCAAATTGCAGCCAAAGATTCTGGAAGAAAGCTTGGATTTTTACTGTGAGACATTAACTTCAATGGAGCCACTGATCTCCACTCTTTTAAATGCTTTGGACAAGAATTGAAAGCAGAAGATCGAGATTGAATTTTTTTTTTTAACATCTTTATTGGAGTATAATTGCTTTACAATGGTGTGTTAGTTTCTGCTTTATAACAAAGTGAATCACTTATACATATACATATGTTCCCATATCTCTTCCCTCTTGCATCTCCCTCCCTCCCACTCACCCTATCCCACCCCTCTAGGTGGTCACAAAGCACCGAGCTGATCTTCCTGTGCTATGTGGCTGCTTCCCACTAGCTATCTATTTTATGTTTGGTAGTGTATATATGTCCATGCCACTCTCTCTTTGTCACAGCTTACCCTTCCCCATATCCTCAAGTCCATTCTCTAGTAGGTCTGTGTCTTTATTCCCTTCTTGCCCCTAGGTTCTTCATGACCATTTTTATTTTCTTAGATTCCATATATGTGTGTTAGCATATGGTAATTGTTTTTCTCTTTCTGACTTACTTCACTCTGTAAGACAGACTCTAGGTCCATCTATCTCACTACAAATAACTCAATTTCGTTTCTTTTTATGGCTGAGTAATATTCCATTGTATATATGTGCCACATCTTCTTTATACATTCATCTGTTGATGGACACTTAGGTTGCTTCCATGTCCTGGTTATTGTAAATAGAGCTGCAATGAACATTTTGGTACATGACCCTTTTTGAATTTTGGTATTCTCAGGGTATATGCCCAGTACTGGGATTGCTGGGTCGTGTGGTAGTTCTATTTTTAGTTTTTAAGGAACCTCCATACTGTTGTCCATAGTGGCTGTATCAATTTACATTCCCACCAACAGTGCAAGAGTGCTAGATTTTTTGATGATGGCCATTCTGACCAGTGTGAGATGATACCTCATTGTAGTTTTGGTTTTCATTTCTCTAATGATTAGTGATGTTGAGCATCCTTTCATGTGTTCGTTGGCAATCTGTATATCTTCTTTGGCGAAATGTCTATTTAGGTCGTCTGCTCATTTTTGGATTGGGTTGTTGTTTTTTTGATATTGAGCTGCATGAGCTGCTTGTAAATTTTGGAGATTAATCCTTTATCAGTTGCTTCATTTGCAAATATTTTCTCCCATTCTGAAGGCTGTCTTTTGGTCTTGTTTATGGTTTCCTTTGCTTTGCAAAAGCTTTTAAGTTTCATTAGGTCCCATTTGTTTATTTGTGTTTTTATTTCCATTTCTCTAGGAAGTGGGTCAAAAAGGATCTTGCTGTGATTTATGTCATACAGTGTTCTGCCTATGTTTTCCTCTAAGAGTTTTATAGTGTCTGGCCTTATATTTAGGTCTTTATTCCATTTTGAGTTTATTTTTGAATGGTGTTAGGGAGTGTTCTAATTTCATACTTTTACATGTACCTGTCTAGTTTCCCCAGCACTACTTATTGAAGAGGCTGTCTTTTCTCCACTGTATATTCTTGTCTCCTTTTTCAAAGATAAGGTGACCATATGTGCGTGGGTTTATCTCTGGGCTTTCTATCCTGTTCCACTGATCTATATTTCTGCTTTTGTGCCAGTACCATACTGTCTTGATTACTGTAGCTTTGTAGTATACTCTGAAGTCCAGGAGCCTGATTCCTCCAGCTCTGTTTTTCTTTCTCAAGATTGCTTTGACTATTCGGGGTCTTTTGTGTTTCCATACAAATTGTGAGATTTTTTGTTCTAGTTCTGTGAAAAATGCCTGTGGTAGTATGATAGGGATTGCATTGAATCTGTAGATTGCTTTGGGTAGTATAGTTATTTTCACAATGTTGACTCATCCAATCCAAGAGCATGGTACATCTCTCCATCTATTTGTATCAGCTTTAATTTCTTTCATCAGTGTCTTATAATTTTCTGCATACAGGTCTTTTGTCTCCTTAGGTAGGTTTATTCCTAGATATTTTATTCTTTTTTTGCAATGGTAAACGGGAGTGTTTTCTTAATTTCACTTTCAGATTTTTCATCATTAGTGTATAGGAATGCCAGAGATTTCTGTGCCTTAATTTTGTATCCTGCTACTTTACCAAATTCATTGATTAGCTCTAGTAGTTTTCTGGTAGCATCTTTAGGATTCTCTATGTATAGTATCATGTCATCTGCAAACAGTGACAGCTTTACTTCTTCTTTTCCAATTTGGAGTCCTTTTATTTCTTTTTCTTCTCTGATTGCTGTGGCTACAACTTCCAAAACTATGTTGAATAATAGTGGTGAGAGTGGACAACCTTGTCTTGTTCCTGATCTTAGTGGAAATGGTTTCAGTTTTTCACCATTGAGGACGATGTTGGCTGTGGGTTAGTAATATATGGCCTTTATTATGTTGAGGAAAGGTCCCTCTATGCCTACTTTCTGCAGGGTTTTTATCATAAACAGGTGTTGAATTTTGTCAAAAGCTTTCTCTGCATCGACTGAGATGATCATATGGTTTTTCTCCTTCAATTTGTTAATATGGTGTATCACATTGATTGATTTGCGTATATTGAAGAATCCTTGCGTTCCTGGAATAAACCCCACTTGATCATGGTGTATGATCCTTTTAATGTGCTGTTGGATTCTGTTTGTCAGTATTTTGTTCAGAATTTTTGCATCTATGTTCATCAGTGATATTGGCCTGTAGTTTTCTTTCTTTGTGACATCTTTGTCTGGTTTTGGTATTAGGGTGATGGTGGCCTCGTAGAATGAGTTTGGGAGTGTTCCTCCCTCTGCTATATTTTGGAAGAGTTTGAGAAGGATAGGTGTTAGCTCTTCTCTAAATGTTTGATATAATTCGCCTGTGAAGCCATCTGGTCCTGGGCTTTTGTTTGTTGGAAGATTTTTAATCACAGTTTCAATGTCAGTGCTTGCGATTGGTCTGTTCATATTTTCTATTTCTTCCTGGTTCAGTCTTGGCAGGTTGTGCATTTCTAAGAATCTGTCCATTTCTTCCAGGTTGTCCATTTAATTGGCATATAGTTGCTTGTAGTAATCTCTCATGATCCTTTGTATTTCTGCAGTGTCAGTTGTTACTTCTCTTTTTTCATTTCTAATTCTATTGATTGGAGTCTTCCTTTTTTTCTTGATGAGTCTGGCTAATGGTTTATGAATTTTGTTTATTTTCTCAAAGAACAAGCTTTTAGTTTTACTGATCTTTGCTATCATTTCCTTCATTTCTTTTTCATTTATTTCTGATCTGATCTCTATGATTTCTTTCCTTCTGCTAACTTTGGGGTTTTTGTTCTTCTTTTTCTAATTGCTTTAGGTGTAAGGTTAGGTTGTTTATTTGAGGTGTTTCTTGTTTCTTAAGGTAGGATTGTATTGCTATAAACTTCCCTCTTAGAACTGCTTTGCTGCATCCCACAGGTTTTGGGTCGTCGTGTTTTCATTGTCATTTGTTTCTAGGCATTTTTTGATTTCCCCTTTGATTTCTTCAGTGATCACTTCGTTACTAAGTAGTGTATTGTGTAGCCTCCATGTGTTTGTATTTTTTACAGATCTTTTCCTGTAATTGATAGCTAGTCTCATAGCGTTGTGGTCGGAAAAGATACTTGATACGATTTCAATTTTCTTAAATTTACCAAGGCTTGATTTGTGACCCAAGATATGATCTATCCTGGAGAATGTTCCATGAGCACTTGAGAAGAAAGTGTGTTCTGGTTGTTTTTGGATGGAATGTCCTATAAATATCAATTAAGTCCATCTTGTTCAATGTATCATTTGAATCTTTTGTTTCCTTATTTATTTTCACTTTGGGTGATCTGTCCATTGGTGAAAGTGGGGTGTTAAAGTCCCGTACTAGGATTGTGGGGACGATTTCCCCTTTTATGGCTGTTAGTATTTGCCTTATGTATTGAGGTGCTCCTATGTTGGGTGCATAAATATTTACAATTGTTATATCTTCTTCTTGGATTGATCCCTTGATCATTATGTAGTGTCCTTCTTTGTCTCTTGTAATAGTCCTTATTTTAAAGTCTATTTTGTGTGATATGAGAATTGCTACTCCAGCTTTCTTTTGATTTCCATTTTCATGGAATATCTTTTTCCATCCCCTCACTTTCAGTCTGTATGTGTCCCTAGGTCTGAAGTGGGTCTCTTGTAGACAGCATATATACAGGTCTTGTTTGTGTATCGATTCAGCCAGTCTGTGTGTTTTGGTGGGAGCATTTAATCCATTGACATTTAAGGTAATTATCGATATGTATGTTCCTATTCCCATTTTCTTAATTGTTTTGGGTTTGTTATTGTAGGTCTTTTCCTTCTCTTGTGTTTCCTGCCTAGAGAAGTTCCTTTAGCATTTGTTGTAAAGCTGGTTTGGTGGTGCTGAACTTGCTCAGCTTTTGTTTGTCTGTAAAGTTTTTAATTTCTCCATTAAATCTGAATGAGATCCTTGCTGGTTAGAGTAATCTTGCTTGTAGGTTTTTCTCCATCACTTTAAATATGTCCTGCCACTCCCTTCTGGCTTGCAGAGTTTCTGCTGAGAGATCAGCTGTTAACCCTATGGGGATTCCCTTGTATGTTATTTGTTGTTTTTCCCTTGCTGCTTTTAATATGTTTCTTTGTATTTAATTTTTGATAGTTTGATTAATATGTGTCTTGGCGTGTTTCTCCTTGGATTTATCCTGTATGGGACTCTCTGTTCTTCCTGGACTTGATTAACTATTTCCTTTCCCATATTAGGGAAGTTTTCAACTATAATCTCTTCAAATACTTTCTCAGTCCCTTTCTTTTTCTCTTTTTCTTCTGGGACCCCTATAATTTGAATGTTGGTGCGTTTAATGTTGTCCCAGAGGTCTCTGAGACTGTCCTCAGTTCTTTTCATTCTTTTTTCTTTATTCTGCTCTGCAGTAGTTATTTCCACTATTTTATCTTCCAGGTCACTTATCCGTTCTTCTGCCTCAGTTATTCTGCTATTGATCCTTTTTAGAGAATTTTTAATTTCATTTATTGTGTTGTTCCTCATTGTTTGTTTGCTCTTTAATTCTTCTAGGTCCTTGTTAAACGTTTCTTGTATTTTCTCCATTCTATTTCCAAGATTTTGGATCATCTTTACTATCATTATTCTGAATTCTTTTTCAGGTAGCCTGCCTATTTCCTCTTCATTTGTTAGGTCTGGTGTGTTTTTACCTTGCTCCTTCATCTGCTGTGTGTTTTTCTGTCTTCTCATTTTGCTTAACTTACTGTGTTTGGGGTCTCCTTTTCACAGGCTGCAGGTTCGTAGTTCCCGTTGTTTTTGGTGTCTGCCCCAGGGGCTAAGGTTGGTTCAGTGGTTTGTGTAGGCTTCCTGGTGGAGGGGACTAGTGCCTGTATTCTGGTGGATGAGGCTGGATCTTGTCTTTCTGGTGGGCAGGTCCACGTCTGGTGGTGTGTTTTGGGGTGTCTGTGGCCTTATTATGATTTTAGGCAGCCTCTCTGCTAATGGATGGGGCTGTGTTCCTGTCTTGCTAGTTGTTTGGCATAGGGTGTCCAGCACTGTAGCTTGCTGGTCATTGTGTGAAGCTGGGTCTTGGCATTGAGATGGAGATCTCTGGGAGATTTTTGCCGTTCAATATTACTTGGAGCTGGGAGGTCTCTTGTGGACCAGTGTCCTGAAGTTGGCTCTCCCACCTCAGAGACACAGAACTGACTCCTGGCTGGAGCACCAAGAGCCTTTCATCCACATGGCTCAGAATAAAAGGGAGAACAAATACAAAGAAAGAAAGAAAGAGGATAAAATAAAATAAAATTAAATAAAGTAAAATAAAATATTTAAAGTTATTAAAATAAAAAATAATTATTATGAAAAAAATTTTAAAAAGTAAAAAAAACAAAAAATAAAAAACGGACGGACAGAACCGTAGGACAAATTTTGAAAGCAAAGCTATACAGACAAAATCACACCCAGAAGCATACACGTACACACTCACAAAAAGAGAAAAAGGGGGAAAAATAATATATCTTTGCTCCCAAAGTCCACCTCCTCAATTTGGGATGATTCGTCATCTATTCAGGTATTCCAGAGATGCAGGGTACATCAAGTTGATTGTGGAGATTTAATCCGCTGCTCCTGAGGCTGCTGGGAGAAATTTCCCTTTCTCTTCTTTGTTCGCACAGCTCCTGGGATTCAGCTTTGTATTTGGACCCGCCTCTGCGTGTAGGTCGCCTGAGGGCGTCTGTTCTTTGCTCAGACAGGATGGGGTTAAAGGAGCAGCTGCTTCGGGGGCTCTGGCTCACTCAGGCCAGGGGGAGGGAGGGGTACGGAGGAGGCGGGGCGAGCCTGCGGCGGCAGAGGCCGGCGGGACGTTGCAGCAGCCTGAGGGCGCAGTGCGTTCTCCCGGGGGATGTTGTCCCTGGATCACGGGACCCTGGCAGTGGCGGGCTGCACCGGCTCCCGGGAGGGGCGGTGTGGAGAGTGACCTGTGCTCGCTCACAGGCTTCTTGGTGGCGGCAGCAGCAGCCTTAGTGTCTCATGCCCGTCGCTGGGGTCCGCGCTGATAGCCGCGGCTCGAGCCCATCTCTGGAGCTCGTTTAGGTGGCGCTCTGAATCCCGTCTCCTCACGCACCAGGAAACAAAGAGGCAAGAAAAAGTCTCTTGCCTCTTCGGCAGCTCCAGACCTTTTCCCAGACTCCCTCCCGGCTAGCTGTGGTGCACTAGCCCCTTCAGGCTGTGTTCACGCCGCCAACCTCAGTCCTCTCCCTGGGATCCGACCTCCGAAGCCCGAGCCTCAGCTCCCAGCCCCGCCCGCCCCGGCAGCTGAGCAGACAAGCCTCTCGGGCTGGTGAGTGCTGCTCGGTGCTGATCCTCTGTGCGGGAATCTCTCCGCTTTGCCCTCCGCACCCCTGTGGCTGCACTCTCCTCCGTGGCTCTGAAGCTTCCCCCCTCCACCACCCCCGTCTCCACCAGTGAAGGGGCTTCCTAGTGCGTGGAAACCTTTCCTCCTTCATAGCTCCTTCCCACTGGTGCAGCTCCCGTCCCTATTCTTTTGTCTCTGTTTTTTCTTTTTTCTTTTGCCCTACCCAGGTACGTGGGGAGTTTCTTGCCTTTTGCGAGGTCTGAGGTCTTCTGCCAGCGTTCAGTAGGTGTTCTGTAGGAGCTGTTCCACATGTAGATGTATTTCTGATGTATTTGTGTGGAGGAAGGTGATCTCCGCGTCTTACTCTTCCGCCATCTTGAAGCTCCTCCAAGGTTGCATTCTTGTGGCAGAGAATTTTTCACCTTCCAATAAATAATTCCTAAATGTTTGAATGAACTTCAGGAAGATGTTTAACTATTTTTTGAATGAACAAGAAAATAATTAGACAGGAAGCTAATTCAAGGCTTCCTTTATTTGTTGAACGTTTTTAATATCCAATCAAGTCTATTTTTGACTGCTTTATCTCAATGTTTGTGAGAGAAGTGTGTTAAAATTTCCAGTTACAATTCCTGATTTACATTTACCCTGTGGTTCTGTCAAAAGTTATTAATATATACTTGAAGTAGTTTATACTTCATGTTTTTGATGAATATAACTTCTTCATCTATTGTACCTTTTATAAGATCTCTTTTCTTTGACCCATTTTCTTTTTCACCTTAAATTCGATTTTGACAATTATTAAGGTTATTACCTGCATTTTTATGATGATTCCTATTTGCCTGGTATCCTTTTTTAACACTTTTATTTTTAATCTTTAGTATACTTTTAAGAAAAAGATCTTGAAAAACATCGCTGGGCCTTTTTTTAAATTCAATCTAAAAGTGTCTTTCTAATTGATAAATTAAGCCAATAGATACTTCTTTGAAAGTACTGTTATGTTAGAACTCATGTGTGTTTTTCATTAATTATACTTTCTGCTCATTTTCTTCTCCATTTATGAGTCCATTGGGTAGATTGACTTGTCTTCTGGTTGTTTCAAAGTTATGCATGTGTCCCACACTTTTCAGAAACACTGTTTATTGTCCTTCATTCTTTTTTCTTTCTGTTCTTTAGATTAAATTATCTATTCATCTCTTTACCACCTTTGTTGATTTTCCTTTTGAGAGCAGCTAAAATTTACTGTTGAGTGCCTCTAGTGAATCTTTAATTATCAGTTGTTCTTTTCAACTCCAGAATTTCTATTTTTAATGATCTCTGTCCCTTTACTGATATTATTTATTTGATGACACATTTTCATCATATCATCCTTGGATTCTTTAAGCTTGATTTCCCAGCCCTAGACGGGGATCAAGTGGGAAAAGCAGCCCAGTATTCTTGACTGCACTTGCCCAGAGAAGAGCACTGGGTTAAAGTTTCCATAACAGGGAGCTGTAGGAGAGGATATAAGGGAACAATTCACAGTTTGAATGTCAAAGACTCATGTTCTTACCAAGATTTAGCAGATGTTCTTGAATTAACGTTTCTCTATTTCCTGTGTTTCCTATGTCTTGTATTTCCATATCATGTATCCATTCCGGCCATTAGGACAATTTCCAGAGGCTTTAAATAATTTATTTTTGTAATTTTCACCAGTTAAATTGTTATTTTGCTAGGAAACTGTTCCATCGAGCTTCTTACTCTGCCATTCTGCTTTTGAATGAATATTTGAATTTGCATAGCATGTTCAGGAGACAGGACAATGTTGACCATTATGCTGTGGCTTGTATGTAGGCGGCACTAGGAGATGAAGCTAAAAGATATGTTAGTGCTACATGGTAGAACCCATACCAGGGATTTGGACTTGGTCTCATGAATAAGAGAAAGCCATCCAAAAAGTTGAAATAAAATAGTGACATAATCAAATGTGTGTGATGTTGGGGAAATACAATTAAAAACAAAATCCCCAGCCAACCCAAAACCTCTCCAAAAAAGAAAGAAAATATTTTTATTATTGAATAAGCATTAAACCAAAATGTGATAGGTTTCGCAGGCAATCTGCCAAAGGGATTCCAACGACCGAAAAAACAATAACCTCGCCCTTTCATATAGCCAAGCAGATACAGCCCGCTAGATTGATATTCTCGAGATAAACAATAACTAGTCCTCAATAAAAGGACTTGACGGCACCGTTTGTCCAAACAGTTCATCCTAACACCTGGTAATTGGGGTGGCCTTCTACGTTAACTAATTGACTTTATCCAAAGGAAAAATAAATTTCTCATACCTTTTTGACAAGGGGTTTGTATCATGTAGCCAAGCACTAGCTAAATTTAAGCTCCTACCTCCCCACAGAAACTGGGAAATAGGGGGCTACGAGGCTATCTTCCTTGATGATTATATTTCAGAGATGACTCCCAGATCTTTGAGAAAGGTTTTAAAACTGGCAAAAAGTCTTATTTAACTTTTAAAAATATTTACATACATCTCAAAGAGAAATAAATGACAAGTTTTCTAACGAAAAATGCTCTAAGAAAAGGGAGGGGGAAAAAAGATCTCTTTCCCTATTTATACCAGGGAAAATTCTCTTTAAAAATCTTTTCCGTGTGTATTTGCTTTCAGAGTTACAACATCATTTAGTTCAAAATGTAAAGGTTTGTGACATTTGCTTATGATTCATTGATCTTGGAAAAATCAACTATACAAATCTTTCTGCATAAAGAATAACTGAAATAAAATAATACTGCACTTGTCTAACAGCTTGTCGTATTTGCGTTATTGCTGACCTAATCTACCAAAGGCTCAGCAGGACATATGGGAGAATTGAATATGTGAAGCAGATCTGTTTCTTCCATATTTTATGGAAGAACAGTCACTATCTCCCACAAAACTGTGTCTTTTATTCATATTGAAGGGGAGCAGAATTTTCCACCCCCAAATATGCCTCTTTGGCATAAGGATTATTTTAAGCTGGTTATTTTTAAGACATTGCAGACACAGGAGAAGCTCTGAAAACCTAGTAAAAGTTACCCTTCTGTAAGAAACATTTACATTTTTAAGGGAGAAATTTGTAAGGGTGCCTTCCTCTCTATACCAGGAAGTGGAGGATGAGAAAAAATCTCTAGAAACTTATCAATGGTGAAGGCAACAATTTAAATCTATATAATTACCATAACTTTGTATATTGTGCTTTTTCCTGGTAACCTTTATACTGACCTTTCCTACCCAACTTTTTTTTTTTTCTTTAGCTGGAGATGGTATTTAAGGTGGTACCTTGAGCTATTTGGGGGAGTTATTCACTTTTTCTGGGTCTCTTCCTTGTATACAGAAAGAATACATGTATTTAAAATTCTCTTTCTTTTTCTCCTAATTAATCTGTCCTTTAATACGAGGTGGAGTGAGGGTCTCAGCCAAGAACTTAAAATGATGATTTAAGAACTCTCATTTATTTTTTTTTTCCATGAGCCAAGATTAACACTTTGTTTTCTCTCTTTTCTTTAGAGCATGCTACCTCACTGAATCTATGGTAGTTATCACTTAACCAAGAATGAAGACATCTCTTCTCTCAACCTGAAGTCACAAGCCTAAGCAATGAGTCTGAACTTGAAAGGTATTTAGAAGACTTAAAAAGTCCCACGTGCCCCAAAAGTTTACTCACACAAGGGTGTCATGTCCCTCCTCCCCATTCCTATGTTAATGGAACACTCCCATCCAACCCATGTACACACCACCACTTCTCTAGGAGAATGGCTCTTAAATTCAGTGACAGCAGATATTTTTAAAACTTCAATGTTCCCCAGCCATTTTGAACCAATTGTCATTTTGACATTATCACTTTAACCCCACTTTTGGCCTTTGTCCCATCAAAGTTGACTAGAATTAAATAGATTGTGTCAACAATGTAAATAATCACAGAAAAGACCATTCTGAACTGATAAAAAATAGCTTACAGATTAGATAACAAAATAAATCAAAGTCTTTTATCCAGTTACTAATGAATTAATAAACTCAAATTTGAGTGGTCCAGTTTTTCACATGTAGTAGGTATTCAGTAAATCTTAGTTACTTTTCTTCTTAGTGAAGGTCCCACTTAAATTGCTAATGTCAACATTATAAAATTAGGACTTTATTAAAAGAAATAGGCATTCCTGTCAAGGTTGTAAGAGTATCAGACACAGGGTAGAGAAAATCAAAAATTCTCTCCAGAGAGGTAATGGACGATTGAGGAATTGCCCAATAAGACAAGTAAGAAGAAGTTAGATACCAGAGTAAGTCAATTATAGACCAGAGGCTACAAGTAGAAAACATTTAGATCCTAATAAAATATTTTCTCTTATTTATTGCAAAGGTTTTCTTCAATTTTTATATTACAATTTGTGTGGAAACTTAAGATAATAGAGCCCAAAATTATATTGGAGGCTCCATTCTATCACCTAAATTTATTTAACAAACAAGAAACTCCATTAGAAAAACTATCATGGAGAGAAAAATTCCACTAGGAACAAACTTGTTTCAATGAGTTATTATCCTTATCCAAATAAGATTCATCTGAAAGTTAGGGAATCAAGAATGCTGATGAGTTGATGATGAATATATGATATAGAATATCAATAAGATGATAATATGATAGAATCTACCTAATTGACACACCCTGTTAGAAACAAAAATATGCCAGTTTAACAAGCACTCCTATCTTCAGAGGCTCTTAGGAATACCTTGTGCTGCAAAATATGCCCTTTTAATTAATATTGTTTGCAAAAACATCTGGAGATATAATTTTTAAAATGCAAAAGTTAAGATTTCCTAAGCATGTACAGCACATATTATAAAGAAATTGTCTACTAAGTAACTGATATAAATTCTTTCTAGGAGTATGCCTCAATAACTTTCTTGCAAAGAACATATTTATAAAAATAAATTCATGAGTAAAAACATGTCCTGCAATTTAATGGTGACTGGTGTGTGCAGCTGATACAAGCCAAACTATTCAAAAACCAATCAAAAACCAATCATTTCATATCTAGATAGTGTATTAATACAACTAGACACTGATAACCTTAAATTCAGCCTGAATTGCACATTACATCACCACCCAACTAACAGGTTAACTACTAAAGAATATGTGACATGGAGTTTTACTCTCTTATCTATCCTATTTCTGTGCCATTTTTGTTGCCAAAATAATTCGATTCAGTGTCCAGCTCTCTCTACCCACTCTGCAATTAGGGTTTCTCAGATGCTGATTAAAATATGATTGAAGACAACTCAAGTAGACACCTCTCAAAGCAGTTGATTGATTCTACAGTATAATTTTCATTCTTTTACATGTATATTCTATAAGATACAGAAAGGACTTGATGAAGAACAGATATAAACTTATTTCAGGGCTTAAATAATGCCAGCTTGGGGGAGGAAAATACTTAGTGAATATAGTAAATAGAAAATCTTGTGAATACCAATGATTGGGCTTACCAGTCAATGGATGGTTTTAATAGAGCCATTAAATAGCTCAATGGATGAGCTATGTCAGTATACTGTGGAATCTGACTACACCCAACCACATGGTCTTGTATAAAGTTATTAACAGCTCTAAGTTTGAATTTTCTTATCCATAAAATAGAGATAATAATATTTTTAATCTCATATGACAAGTGGGAATTAACAATGAAATCATCTATGTAAAGTGCTTGGCAGGAGTATTATTCAATAATGTTAGTAATTCCTGGCTTTTGATTTATATATATTCTTTTACAAATAATGTGAAGCATGGATATGGTAAGAAGTATGAAGGGATTATTTCCTTCTTCATCTCCTTTCAGGAGTCAGCTTTGTTTTCTGTCTTGTTACCTCAATTAGAGCAATTGTTATTCTCCCAACACAGTTTACAATTAATGAATACTGGAAAGGAAGACATTCGACCTACTTAACAAAAAATCTTAGTTTAACAAAGGACTTCCAGTGGTAAAAACAGCATCCATAAAATATTTTTCATAAAAATTTTATTTTATTGAGATAGAACTGACATATGACATGGTGTAACTTTCAGATGTACAATGTATTGATTTAATATATTTATGTAGTGCAATAGGATTGCCACCATAGCATTAGGTAACAACTCTATCACATCACATAATTATCATTTCTTTTTTGTGAAGAAATTTCATTTCTTAAGCAGTTTTGAAGTTATAATACTGTGTTGTCTGTAATTACTACGCTGTGCATTAGATCTCCAGAACTTATTTATCTACTAGTTGCAAGCTTGTACCCTTAAACAACATCTTCACAGTTCCCCCCACACCCCAGCCTCTGGTAACCATCATTCTACTCTGTTTTTATGAGTTTGGCTTTTTAAGATCCACGTATAAATGATAGCATACAGTGCTTGTCTTTCTCTGTCTGATTTATCTTACATAGCATAATGCCCTCAAAGTTCATCCATGTTGTCTCGAATTTCCTTCTTTCTCATATATATAATATATGAGAAATAATATATATACCACATCTTCTTTATCCAGTCATTCATTGACAGACACTTAGGTTATTTCCATATCTTGGTTATTGTGAATAATGTTGCAGTAAACATGGGAGTGGAGCTATCTTTTCAAGATCCTGTTTTCATATCCTTTGTGTATACATCCAGAAGTGGAATTTCTGGATCATATGGTAGCTCTATTTTTAATTTTTTGAGGAACTTCTATGCTGTTTTCCATAGTGGCTGAACCAATTTATATTCCCAGGAACAGTGTACAAGAGCTCCTTTTTCTCCACGTCAATATTTCAATGGAAATATTTTTGTTCCCCAAGGACTTTTTAGAATATTGCCAGGCTTAACAAGAGTTTCCTGGTTATTTCTGGAAGAGTACATTGTAAAGTATGAAATAAAATGAGGCACAGAACCACCGACACTTAACATTGAAAGGCACATCCAGAATCCTTTGTCAATGTTTCTAATTCAAATACTAACAGTGGGCAGGCAGGTTATGCAATTGAGTACATTGGGTAACAGGGAAGATGAAAGCTAAGGCAAATGAGAAAAATCACAACCATTCTAAAAGAAGCAGCTTTTATCAGCTTCATCCAATTATTGCCATGTGATAAATTAGACCCAGTGTTGTCATAAATTCATATTTTTTCAAGATAAATAGCATGCCTATATATTTATGTATAGTCTCTCATATTTTTAATAATGTCAACTCATATAGAAATTTTTGGAGTATGTCTTTGACTAGTAATATACCACAGACAGCTAGTGTGTGAATTCCGAGCTATGCAGCTAGCCATTCTCTTCACAGATGAGAAAGCTGATACTAAGAATAGTCACTGCATAATAAATTTCAATATGTATACCCAAAAATGTACGTGTAGAGATAAGTTTAATTTAATAGTTGAGAGAGAGGTAAATTTTTTATTCTGTATTAAAATAAGAACATGATTTTCTTATACTCTTCATCTACAAAAATCAACCTTATGTCAAACCTACCTTTGCCAGCCTTCTTTATCCACCTTATTAGACATTGTGATCTACAATGCCCTTTCTCATACTATTCCCTTTCCTTCACCTGGAATCTGCTACTAGTATCTCTGCATTTTACAATACTATTTGTTCTTCATGGTCACACACAATGTAAGTTTTCTGAGGGCAAAACCAAAGATCTCTTATTCACCTCTTTAGCCTTGCACTTTTCACAGTGCCTGAGGCATTAAATGTGTTCAATAAATATTTATGGAATGAATGAGTATATGAGTAAATGAATGAATGAGTGAATGATCACCCCAGTAAGAACAGATGGTTCCATTCTCTACGATCCCATAGAATTTCCTACATTTGTAATGGCACTTGTCATAACCTGCCTGGTTACACTCCCTTTTAGTACATTCTGGAAAAGATGTCATGGTTCCAAATGCTGTCAGCTTTAAAGAAAGCAAGTCTCTTTTAAATGTAGGGTACTTAGGGCCACTCTCCTTGGAAGTTTGGGCCTCAGGAGTGAATTGTGCGGCATCAGGAAAAGTCTCATTCCAACATATATATGTGTTTCTTCCTTTGCAAGTGGCCACTATGCTTTACCTTGTCTTCTCACTCTCACATGTAAGCCAATGACTTCCACATAGTAATCCCTACATAAAGTGAAGTGACTCAAACTTGAATAAGAAATGTTTTACTTTAAGTTCACATTTCCCATGATTTTTCAGTGACATTGTTAATTTTCATCCCATTCTTCATCTATATCCAAAAAATCAAGAGGAAGTAGAGTATGCCTTGCAAAATTTAAAACGTCTAATTTTTAGTTCAATTAAATTTAGATCTGAGTTGTTGTCTGACCTGGCTGCTGAGGGTACAAAGACAAACAAATACATACAAATAAACAAAAGGAAGCACAGCTCAGCAATGCACTCAATAGCAGGAGGCTATCCATTCCAGGGACAGTGGGAGGGAAGAAAAGTGATTCATCTATCTGACATGATGCAGAAAGTGCTATTTTACTAAAGAGCTTTGCTGTTATGTATCCCCTACACTAAAAATAAAATAATATAATATACAATAAAATAATAAAATATAATACAATTAAATTAAATTAAATTAAAAAGTTAAGTAAAGTAATATATAAATTAAAATAAAATCTCTCCTGACCTGTTGAGCATCTTCATTGTCTCCTTACCTGGGACATAGATATAAATAGAGAAATGTATGACAAACCTTTTTTTTTTTTTTTAGAATCTTTATTGGAGTATAATTGCTTTACATTGTTGTGTTAGTTTCTGCTGTATAACAAAGTGAATCAGCTATACATACACATATATCCCCATATCCCCTCCTTCTTGCATTTCCCTCCCACTCTCCCTATCCCACCCCTTTAGGTGGTCACAAAGCACTAAGGTGATCTCCTTGTGCTATGTGGCTGCTTCCCACTAGCTTTCTACTTTACATTTGGTAGTTTATATATGTCCATGCCACTGTCTCACTTCGTCCCAGCTTACCCTTCCCCCTCCCCATGTCTTCAAGTCCATTCTCTATGTCTGCATCTTTATTCCTTTCCTACCCCTAGCCCTACCCATAGGTTCCTCAGAACCATTTTTTTTTTTAGATTCCACATATATGTGTTAACATATGGCATTTGTTTTTCTCTTTCTGACTTACTTCACTCTGTATGACAGACTCTAGGTCCAAGCCTCACTACAACTAACTCAATTCTGTTTCTTTTTATGGCTGACTAATATTCCATTGTATATATGTGCCACATCTTCTTTATTCATTCATCTGTCAGTGGACACTTAGGTTGCTTCCATGTCCTGGCTATTGTAAATAGAGCTGCAGTGAACATTGTGGTACATGACTATTTTTGAATTATGGTTTTCTCAGGGTATATGCCCAATACTGGGATTGCTGGGTCATATGGTAGTTCTAGTTTTAGTTTTTTAAGGAACCTCCATACTGTTCTCCATAGTGGCTGCATCAGTTTACATTCCCACCAACAGTGCAAGAAGGTTCCCTTTTCTCCACACCCTTCTCCAGCATTTATTGTTTGTAGATATTTTGATGATGGCCATTCTGACCTGTGTGAGGAGATACCTCATTGTAGTTTTGATTTGCATTTCTCTAATGATTAGTGATGTTGAGCATCCTTTCATATGTTTGTTGGCAATTTGTATATCTTCTTTGGAGAAATGTCTATTTAGGCCTTCTGCCCATTTTTGGATTGGGTTGTTTGTTTCATTGATATTGAGGTGCATGAGCTGCTTGTAAATTTTGGAGGTTAATCCTTTGTCAGTTGCTTCATTTGCAAATATTTTCTCCCATTCTGAGGGTTGTCTTTTCGTCTTGATTGTGGTTTCCTTTGTTGTGCAAAAACAGCTTTGAAGTTTCATTGGGTCCCATTTGTTTATTTTTGTTTTTATTTCCATTTCTCTAGGAGGTGGGTCAAAAAGGATCTTGCTGTGATTTATGTCATAGAGCGTTCTGCCTATGTTTTCCTCTAAGAGTTTTATAGTGTCTGGCCTTACATTTAGGTCTTTAATCCATTTTGAGTTTATTTTTGTGTATAGTGTTAAGGAGTGTTCTAATTTCATTCTTTAACATGTACCTGTCCAGTTTTCCCAGCACCACTTATTGAAGAGGCTGTCTTTTCTCCATTGTATGTTCTTGCCTCCTTTATCAAAAATAAGGTGACCATATATGCGTGGGTTTATCTCTGGCCTTCACCAACTTCATATGAAGACAATTAATTAATGCCATATTGCCATATACAATAACAGCAAACACAATCTTCTCTTAGGGATTAGTATTCAGTGACTTCTATCCTCCCGCCTCCAGAAAACCTCTGCAATAAATGAACAGGTATCTGGTAAACCATCTATAATTCCTACTTTAGTAAACCAGAGTCCTGACTGTGGAAAAGGTATATTTGTCACTCTCTCACTTGTATGGACCTGCTGCCCTTGACTTTATTCATAACAGAAACTCACATTCAGATGGTTCTCTGGAGAGAAAGGAAAGCATGTGACATCCAACTCTTAGTATTCGCATTGTTCTAGAAAAGTTATGATTTGGCTGACCTTGAGCAATGGAGAATCTAAAACAAGAATTCTATTTGAATATGAGTTTAAAAAGTAAGTTTTGATACTTACATCCCACTACGTTATAAAATGCCTCATATTTCCTCCTCTTTTTCTGTGACCTCTCACCCTTTTTTAAAGAGTAAATTCCTTCTTTATGCCTGTCAAATGAGTCAGTTAGTTATGACAGTAAATTTATTTGAGGAGGTGTGTGTCATGAAAGTAATTTTATATAAAACGTAAATTTGGGAAATAAGAAATTAGTGTTTCAAATAAAATAAAAATACCTGAACCCAGATTTCCTGAAAGGATTTGCTTCCCCTCTCTTTTTTGCATATGTCACAAATATATGGACCATATTGTGTCCTGTTTTACATTGATACAGAAAGTTTATTTAAGTTGTACTTAGTGGTTTCCTTATCTGATATCCAGATATATTGTAATTTTTAATGTTACTAAACATACAGTGAATGAATCGCACAAGTAATATGTCCTTGAGAAATATATTCTTGCACCCTCGAATATTTGGAACAATGAGAATCAGACAAATTCTTCTAATGATGAAAGGTGTGTGGGTGTGTGGGTGTGTCTGTGACAATATTGGAGAACTGAGGGAATATTCCTGTCAGTAGGCATATCACAAATTCTCCTTATTTATTTATACCACACCCTTAAGAAAATGAAGTTTCTTGAGATAGTAGCATTGCTGGGAATCTGGACATTCAGATGCTTGTTCCCAGGAGGATCAGCCACATGGCATCTGTTAGTAGCTGTATCTGTCCTTAACGAGATCACTGCAACTAGGAAACTATCACTCCTTGGAACTACAGGAGGCAATTTGGTGATTGGATCATTGTCACTCTTTCTTTCTTTGTTGATAACATATTTTTAAGCACCTGATATTAAAAAGAAAACCTCAATTTTATCAGTTTACTTGGTTAAGTTAGGGAAGATTGGAGTAAATCATTCCATCCTGTCCTTCATTCCTCTTGTTCTGTGAGCAGACATGCAGAACAATCCCTGTCTAGACAGAGCTGATGCTTTTTACTATCATTCAAGGGTGATCTTTGAGTCATAGCTTCCTGGAGGTGAAAGAGATAAACAAATGTTTTGCTTGAGATTAAAGATGCCTCTTTATTGGTTACCTCAGTGTCACACTTAACAGGGTTAGTTATGCTTCAGATCCGTTTCTGCATAAGAAAAATACATTTGTATTTATTCAATGCTTATAATTAAGTATCAGGCCTCATGATAAAATGGAGAGTAAACAAACAAAGTAAAAGATATGGCCTACCAGGTAGCTTAAGTCCAACTGAAGAAAAAGGCACAACAAAATAAACATGCAATAGTATAATTGTGATAAGTCCTGTGATAAATACAGAACTCTGTGGAAGCATATGGCGGATTCTGACCTTGTCTGGAGGGTCAGGAACAGTTTTGTTTGTTCATTTGTCTTTTTTAATTTAGAAACTCACTTTTGAGCTTAGTAAAGGGCTTAGCTTTTTAGTTAAGAGGAAAGATGATGAGAAAGGGATATGAAGAAAAATAGCTAGTAATAGAGGGATTATGTCATAGTCATAAAATGAAAGGGAAATAAAAAGTAAGTGTATAGAGAATGGACTTGAGGATATGGGGAGGGGGAAGGGTAAGCTGTGACAAAGTGAGAGAGTGGCATGAACATATATACACTACAACACGTAAATTAGATAGCTAGTGGGAAGCAGCCGCATAGCACAGGGAGATCAGCTCTTGCTTTGTGACCACCTAGAGGGGTGGGATAGGGAGGGTGTGAGGGAGGGATATGCAAGAGGGAAGAGATATGGGAACATATGTATATGCATAACTGATTCACTTTGTTATAAAGCAGAAACTGACACACCATTGTAAAGCAATTATACTCCAATAAAGATGTTTAAAAAAAAAAGTAAGTGTAGATGAAACACAGAGAGAGAGGGAGAGGGTAGCATAAGATGAGAATGGAGATGTGGTTACACACCACATAATTCAGTTTCCTATGAATATAGTGATCATAAAACTATTACAGTTCTGAGATTAAAATGTGGCGCTATTATTTTTCCAGGACACCAGGCACAAATCAGGACTTTCCAAGGCAAATAAAATGTAATATTTCTGCATGTGCCATGTTAAGGATTTTGGTCTTTATCATAAGAGCAATGGGAACTAATTGGAAAGTAATAAGCACAGAAGAGACGTCATCATATTGGTTCTTTAGAAAAATCTCTCCCAAGTTGACATAAAAATGGAGGATGAGAGGACTGTTAAAGGGTTATAGAGTTGTTTAAGTAAGAGATACTATTAACTTAGGCAAAGATAGTTGCAGTGAAAATAAAATGATTCAGTCATAGATTAGAAATGAAAGAATTGGGTTGAAGGTAAATTATATAGACTTCTAACATGCTCAAACTAAATAAAAGGCAGTAGCTCAGGTCTGGGGTTGATCATGCTGAGGGCATTTTTTGTTTTCATCTACACCTTGCAGCCATAGATCACCAAGAGCACACTTGTAGTTGAATACAGTTGGGTTCGTTGACTTATTGACATGAGGGGGAGAATACGTACCATGGAGAGCTATACTCCCTCTCAGTAAGGGCATGTGAGAAAGGACCTATTAAAAAATCTGGGCATGTGTTAAGCGATTTGGGGAAGATGAAAGGAAGCAGAGATTGGCTCTGAGTTGGACGCTGTTCATCAGAAGGAGCAGTTCTATGACGAAAACTGAGGCATTGGGAGCCTGAGAAACAGTCCCAAGGTCACACAGTGACAAAGCTGACATTTTCACAAAAGCAGCTTGACTCCAGATTTACTCTTAATTGCATCTCCATGGCATGACTTTTATATGTGACATAAATTATATACTTATGATATATATATATGACAATGGTCATTAATATGGAGAAAGCCAAGCACATCTCTGCTCATCTCCAGGAACCATAATGTTGTCAGCCATTTTTCTGAGGTTATTCTTCCTTATGAAAAAAATAAAGAAGCAAAGGATATATCTAAAAGTTGTATAGGAAGATACCAAGTTGACCTAGTTGTTTATATACAAACCACATTATCTCTAATGTTCTAGAATTATGTTTAAATGTAAAAATCATTATGAAGATAGCTGTTAGAAATTTCCTGTTGGGTTTGAGGTAAATAAGTTCAGGTTGCTTGGACAAATTAGCCTGTGATTAACCATGTAGCATTTATAATATCTGATTTATAAGATCTCTTGTAATTTTATGTTTTGCAACTTATCCTCAATGTATACTGTAAGTTTTCTGAGCACAAAAAATTGCTTTATACTTGACAATTTTCCACAGAGGTCCAGAATAGGTTTTTGCAGTATGCTATGTAGGAAAGAATAGAAACACAGTGATAAAAACAGTCCTAGTTTGTAATCCCAGTTTTGCTACTATATGGTCTCGGGTAGGTTGGGTTGGGTTGGGTATGTAGCTCATTTAAACTAACTGAACTTAGTTTTCTCACTTGCAAAGTAGATACCTGCCTTTCAGGGCTGCTGTGAGAATCACCATGGGTGCTCAAAAAAGTATAACCACTTCCACAGTTTGCTTCATATGTATCAGTTGCTCTTATTGGACACTGGCTTAGAATATAATACCTCTCTAAAGCACCCAGATTTTAGAAAGAGCTTTCTAAGGCAGAAACAGACTCTAACTTTTTTTTAATGATTGCTTTGATTTTCTGCTTGAATTCCAAGGCTCAGAATATATATCATTCTCATATAGCATTTTTAAAGAAGACTCCACAATTCTAAACTCTTTGTAATGATATTTTTTCTTTTTTTTATATTTTGGGGTAAACAAAAGTCCAACATCAATGTTCAGAAATTGAGTCCTCACTGACAGTAGTAAATGAAAATTCTTCCAAAATACAGGCAAATCCCCTCCTGCCCCCCAAGGATCTGCTGACTCACTTGTGTTTTGTAAAAGGGGAGAATTCAACATGTTTTTACCTGTGTTGGTGAATCAAGTACCATGAAGGATTGTTCCCTGACTTCTGGGTAAAAGCAGCTACTGTGTAAAGCATGCAGCTGGATAAAGTCTTCCAATCAGTGGAAGGTACCATTCAGGTGCCAAGACTGTATCGTTCTCTCATGTAGAGAAACTTGCAAGATGAGCAAACCCACTCTCCAGTGTCACATTCAGTGAAGAGGCCTCTTTTTCAAATTGGCTGAGATGGAGATATCTTGAAGCTAGTGAAACTTATGCTTTTGTGCTTTGCTTGGAATAAGTCTATTCAAAGACCATGGGAGAGCTCCCAGACATGCATTCACATGGGCAGGTGCTTTATTAATATGCAAAGTAAGACATTTTAACTACAAGCAGTTTAGACTGCTGTCTCTTTCCTCTGCTGTCCCGTGAGCTGCATTTCCCCTCATGTCATGTGGCATTGGAATGAATTATCATTTCAGCTGGGGATTCTGGTGAGGAGAAGTTTAATTAGGAATACAATTGGCTGGATTATATTTATGTGGTTTGCTGTTAGTTTTGAGTATAGTTAAAGTTATAAGGAGTGTCAGCAAGGCTGACTTGGTGTTAGCTTCCAGGAGTATCCTTCCTAACTACATGTTACCATGACATGAAGATGCAAAGCCAGAAGTTCTTGAACATAAGAATATGGCCTAGAGGGTCTAGCAAGGAAAGTAGATGAAGAAAAGAAACAGGTTCTGGAGACCAAAGCTGGTCTGCAGAAAATTTGTCCAATCATCATATATAAAATTTTAAGCAGATGATTTGGTTCTTATCAATGCCTAGTCAAAATGGAAATTTTTTCCAATCATAAATATACCTAATAAAACAGCATGTGTAATCATAAATGTACCATAATTTTTTCACTTTTTGATGAAATCATGCTAAATAGAATTTATAGGGAACAAATTTGGAGCCAGGGATACACATACTAATCACTCCTAAGTTACATGTTTAGTTCATTCCAGCATATAGGGTCATTTTAGCACATCTAATGTAGCTGGTCCTAATGAAGTGGGACAAATGCAGAGGAAACTATATGCAGCTCACAATAAAAGCAGTAAGGGGATGAGAGGACTATTAAACCAAAGTAATAAATAGTCTCCTAGATTATTTGATAATCCAGTTAATGAAGATGACTGTATCATACGAACACTTGTGGAAAATATCAAATTGGTTGCTGACTTGACAAGAAACACTAAAATCAATAAAGAAAATAAAATTAATATGTTCCTGTGGCAGGCACAGTAACGGCCACCAAAGATGTCTACATCCTAATCCCCAGAACCTGTTGATATGTTACCTTACTTGACAAAAGGAACTTTGCAGATGCTATTAAGTTAAAAACCTAGAGATGGTGAGGCTATTCTAGATTATCCTGTATTTTCCCAATTTAATTCCATGTTTCCATGAAAGCAGATAAATTTTCCCAGTCCTGGTCAGAGGGAGATGTGACTTAGGAAGAAGGGTCAGAGAGATGCAACATTGCTGACTTTGAAGATGGAAGGAAGGAGTCATGAGCCATGGTATGTGGGTGGCTTCTAGAAGCTAATAAAGATGAGGAATTAGATCCTTCTCTAGAGCTTCCAAAAAGGAATGTAGCCTTGCTGACACTCCTTATTTTAGCTCAGTGAGATCTGTGTCAGGCTTGTGACATACAGAACTGCAAGATAATACATTTGTGTTTTTTTGCCACCAAGTTTGTGGTAATTTGCTATAGCGGCAATAGAAACCAATGCAGTGCCACTACAATCATATTAATGAGTACGGTGAATTAGAAGAATATTTGATTAGCTAGAAAATTTAGGTCTGTAAATCCTAGAAGTCAGATACCAAAGTAATTTAATGTGGCCATATGTCAAAGCTGTTCAAGCTATTCCTGTCTACACCTGTAGTTTCAATTTAATTAGCAGTAACACTCTTTTTATTCTCAAAGGTTTGGTTAATAAACTATATTGTCAGGTTTTCCAAATTTAACAGTTTTCAAACTTACATGAATATTACAAATAAGGAGTTCTGAAGCTAAAAGAAAATTTTCTAAACCAGGAGTCAGCCAGCTATATCCATGGATCAAATCTGGCCTACCGCCTTTGTCTGTATTATTGCCCATGAGCTAAGAATGTGTTTTACATTTTACACAGGTACATTTTAAATGGTTATACAAGCATCTACACAATATTGTCAGTTTTTCCTATTGGCACACAAAGGCTAAAATCTCTACTACTTGGCCTTTCAAGAGAAAGTTTGCCTACCACTGTTCTAAACTATCAATAATAAAAACAAATTTTGAGTAGTCATCTTAGAGGAAGAATGGAATTCTTTATTCTCTCTATAGAAAATGATTATACAAAAATTTTGTCCTGTGTGGAGATGATTAAAGAATATACAACCACCCCCATGATACTAGCAGCATTATTTACAATAGCCAAGACATGGAAACAACCCAAGTGTCCACTGATGGATGAATGGATAAAGAAGTTGTAGTATATATATATACAATGGAATATTATTCAGCCATAAAAAAAGTGCAAAGAAATCCTACCACTTGTGATAACATGGATGGACCTTCCAGGCATTATGTTAAGTGAAATAAGTCAGAGAAAGACAAACACCATGATCTCATTTATATGTGGAATCTAAAAAACCAAAAGCCCAAACCCAAAAACCACTAAACTAATTGAAAAAGAGATCAGATTTGTGGTTATCAGAGGAGGGGGTTAGGGGAGGGAGAATAAAGAAAGAAAAAAAGAAAAAGAAAAAGTGTATACAACCAGAAAATGCAGGGGGAAAGTATTACAAATGTGTAAAGAAATCACTTCATTTTAAAAAATGCTATTTGTTTCAAATGTCATAGTGTTCATGTGTCTGTAAGCATTCATAATTCATTGTGTTTTATTTTCTCACTTAAAGTAAACATTCACTTTCAAATTTAATTTCAAATCTGTAATTGTCTATTCCTTTTCTTATGGAAGACCCTCTTAGCCTAGATATGCCTCTGCAAATTCATCAAGATGCTCAAAGCCAATGTCTCTGCCATGGGTCCTGAGACACCCCAAGTAGTCAGGTCAGTGTAGGTTCTTATGTGCACTACCTTCATAGGCAGGGAAACTTCTGGCCTCGGAGAAAACGTCCTCTGGGACTAAACTACCGCATGTGTGCAGCACAGCTCAGGGACCCAGATGCTGTTGAGCTACCCCTGGTGGTAAGCTGAGCCTACAAGGAGGAGCCGACAGCCTGTGAGACCAAGCTGCTCAGAGGTGGTATCAGGGAGACTAAGCTGTCTTTGAAGGCAAAGATGCCTTTTTCTGCAGTTCCCCAACTGACCCCAGAGAACCTCTTCCAAATGCATTTATATTGAAAGAGGGAAAACACTCTGGCTTCCGTGGAGCTGAAAGAATCCAAGCAGGTTGGAGGCCCACATCTGCAGGTTCTAGTTCCCAAGCGCAGCACTTCTCAGGGCTGAGATCTTTCAGGAGGGTCGGGTCTGAATCAGAAGTTTATGTGCTCTGAAAGCAACCCCACACTCACCCACTTCTGAACACGGTGTCCCAACAAGCTCAATGCCCTGTTTCACTGTACTCCCATGTAATATTACTTCAGGGACCCTCACAAAGACCCCTTCACAGCAAGATGTTCTGCTGTTCTCCCAGCATGGCATGGGCTCCCTGCTGCTCTCCCAGCATGGCATGGGCTCCCTGCTACACATGATACTTGCTTTCTCTCCTTCTCTCCTCCTGAGACTCTCTTTGCCTTGCCCAAGTGCCACCTCCTCAGAGAGGCTTTTCCTGACAACCCCGTCTAAAAGAGTAGCCACCATCACTCTTTACAACCTTAATCCAGTGCATTATTCTTCACGGCACTTCACACAACCTGATATTTTCATCAAACATCTAGATGATTTTTTTCTCTTTCTCCCTTGTAAATTATACCATTGTAAGGTCTTTGTCTATTGTGACCCCTGTTGTATTCCTAATGCCTGAAACAGTGTCTGGCACATGGAATGACTCAAAATTAACTTATTAAATGAATGATTGAATGATCTATACTTTTTTCTGCTGGTTAGGGAGCCAGCATCTAACACATTTATATAATTTGAGATACCCTCCTAAAAATTGCTTCAAGGTGATCTTGAGCCTGTACAAGAGAGCATTTGACAGTTTCTTTCACTGGAGAAGAAAACATCAATAATACAACTGACTTTGACAGGCTACTCAACCAAATTTTATCTTGAATAGAGGTTTTCACTTTATGTGTTTTCCTAAAGAAAGCAGAATATTGGAAGATGTATATTTGGGTATTATATTTGTATGACAACATTAATGATGCTTATTAAAATGAAGAGAAAAATTACTCTATCTTTTGCCTAAAATTGGAATGATAATACCAAAGTAAAAAAAATAAGGTGGCTTTTAGTTTGTTTTCTTGCTTGCTTCTTTTGTGCTTTATTGTGTAGTCCAATGATTAAATTCTCAAGCAATAATGTATTCATGGAAATAAACAAGGAAAGTACAAAGTTTTGATGGATATGGAAATTTTATGAATACTGCAAAAGAAATGCAGCCCATGATTTATTTTTTCCATCATTTTTCAGGAGTCTCCAATCTTTTGGCAACTAAAATTGGATAGTGGAATAGAAGTGATGATAAGAGATGGAATTATTTGTCATTTTGACTGTTTCTATGCAGGTACAAAAAGCTGTTACTTTACAGAAACTCAGCTGAGTAACATCTACAACAGAGGCCAGTGGGTCAATATGGTACTTGATAGCACCAGCATTCTTGATAAAATGTAGTAACATTTAACTACCCCTCATCACAAATGCCGTGTGACATCAGGTAAAGGGCAGCTAGATTCACATTCCAGGAAGATACAGGAGTTACCAGTCAAATGCATCGGAAGCTCTACATAGACTCTGAGTTTCTAGGTAAATAAAGTAGACCTAAGAGATCTGGGTACAGCCTCACTATTTTCACTGTTCATAACCTCTCATGTGATCCTCATATACCCTGTTTTGAGAAGCCCTGAGATGTACATTAAAGACAAATGAATCAATCAACAAATATTCTTCAGTACTTATTATTTATAAAGAGTCTGCTGGGCACAGTAGGGAAGATGAAGGAGTCTGAGAGAGAGTTCCTACATCTTCATCCTCAAGAAGCTGAAAATTGACTTAGAAGACACAGACAAAAAACATATACACAGTGTGATTTAAGTGACGAATGCATGGTGCTGAAGATTAAAGATATAGAGTCCCCACTATAAGTCAGGGCAATCAGGAAAAATTGCTTTGAGGAATAGTGAGTCTTTTGATAAAGAGGAAAGAGGAAGAGGAGGTGTTGCTGGCAGGACTAAAGATCACTCAGTGAAGAGGAACTCAACCAGTTTGGCAGAAGCAGAGGATACATGTTGAGAAGTTGTAGAGTGTAAGACAGAAAAGGAAATTCTGGAGGGCCTGAGAAGACAAGTAAAATAATTTGTCTCCATTTATTTGAGCAGATTCTCACCAGTGTTAGATACAGAACTCTATTTTTATGGTAAATATTTTGTGATGACAAATTTATTAATATCCTGAAATAAATTAGAAACATTTAAAAAATATAAACACAATGTCTTAACTGTAATATAAAGGAAAATATATATGGAAAGTAATTTATAATGAAATAATATGTATTTTTGGTCTGCAGGTGCTTTGACATGACTGCAGTAGAACACATAACAAATTTCAATGGCATCTATATTCAGAGTCACCATGAATGAATGTTTTAAGAGAGTAACAAAGTTAGTGTTGATTATTTGTGTCTGAAAAGCCACAAATACAACGGGTGTTAGCGGCATAATTTTCAGAAATAATAAGTAAGTTTTAATCAAGTTATAAAAATGTCTTCTTTCAATACAAATGATAGTGGCATCTTGGAAAATTCATTTTATATTAAAATGTACAAAATATTTTATATTTTTATAAAAATAGGGTTAGTTTCTAGATTCATTTAATTTTAAGTAGATTTTTAACCACATGATAGAAATCATGCAAGATAAAAAAAAAAAAAAAAAAAAAAAAAGAAATCATGCAAGATGCCAGGGAACTTTTTTTTGTATGAAGTTACCCCACATTTGCAATCTAGCAAGCCCTGGGTCCAGCACCCTCGATTATGCTGTAGGATCCCCTCAGTTATGGTGAAAACACCAATCCTTGCCTATGAAATTCCAAAACTCTCCCTAGGGTTCAGTATCACCCCCGGTGAAAAACATTGGCATAGAAAATAAAGAATTGTGAAAATGTTAGAAAAGGAAAGAAGCTACTAAACCTGGTGGTGCTGAATTAAAAGCACGTGTTCCTGGTAGTAGGAAAAGAAGCTATCAGTTTATTGCAATTGTCATGTTGAAATAGAGCATAGACTTGAACTATGAAAATGACAGTAGGAACATGAAAGAGAAGACAAAAGTACAAGAAAACATAAAGGGAGAACTAACAGAAATTGATGGTTGATTGAATGTGAAGAATGAAGAAGAGAGAAAGAGAAGTTTTATATATTTTTGTTTCATTTTGTCTCTCTTTTTTATTTTTATTTTTTGGAAGTAGCAAATCACCATTGCCTTATTTTGATGGCTGCCAATTTTAGAGTAACAACTACATTTTTAGGTATTTTTTTCATTTATTATTGGGTTTCTCACCTTTAAATATTCGGCCTTTAATTAAAGTAATGGAGTGAACATAGGAGATGGAGGGGATTAGCTAATGTCATGTTGGGTGATACTTAATAAAAGCTAATGGATACTGACTCCCCACACTCCTGCCACTCTAATAGTCAAACCATGCCATTTTAGTGATGGACAGCCATTGCATACCATCTGCTACACCTGAGATACCACAGCATGGTATATGAATAAATGTGTCCTAAAGGCATCCTGCAGACCAGAGCAATTTTCTGCTTAAGCATGACCACAACCAATTCCTTTCCTTTATGATTAGCATTCAGCATTTGCAGTGGGTATCATGCTGAAGAGTAAGTAATCAAAACACAGCAAAAAATGTCATGTAACTTTTAGGAAATAATCAAATTATTGATTGAAACAGAAAAGTTATAGTGGGATGGATAACTGGTATTGGGTGTTAAAGGGAGTGATTGATATCATAAATGTTGGTTTTAAGGTGATGATTTATTTTAAAACAACTTTATGAATAAAAGCATAAACTCTTCTTTCAAAATTTGTGTCTCAGGGAACTGTTGAAACCCTATGTACGTAGAAGGTATTTTTTGTTATGTTAACTGAAAAAATTTTTTCTATATTTAGTAAATACATTAGTTTGTGGTATTTCTATAAAAAGGCATGCTGCCCCTGGGAGCGGGGAGCCACATCATATGATAATTTTGTAATTCAATGTAATATATGTAGTTAGTAACTTGGATGGAGTCTGTAGTTATCACTAATACTCTTTGTCCATTATTTTTGGTTCTTATCTCTTCCGAGCATCTAGTAGAATTACATTAGGCTGCCGTCTAATTGACCCAGGACACGTAAACTAGTTCTAGCCAATAAACTGTAAATGAAATTGGCAGATAGCTCTTCTAGACTGAACCTAAATTGTCAGTGTGAAACATCCCAAAGCTCATATTTCATGACTCACATATCAATCCAGAAATATTTGATATCAAGGCTGCTCCTTCAGCTTGAAATCCTAAATGAAGATAATAAGCAAAACCTCTTTCCAGTGCATTGTGGACAAATTGAGTGTATAGGAATACGAGTTGGTTGTTTTAGGTCAATGCAACTAGATGGTGGTTTATTACTACAGTATAATCTGGCCTGGCTTGCCTCATATAAAGTTGATGGGTGGACATTCACGAAGTTCTTGGTATTATATGTAAAAATTGTGCATGAAGTGGTATACCCATCATCTTCAAAAGCTTTGGACATAAGCTATTTTTATTTGTATCCTAGCCTCAAAACTTAATAGCTCCATGACCTCAGATAATTCACATAAGATCTCTGTGTTTTCTTTTTCTGTATAATATGGACAAAATAATAGACCCTTTATGTAGTATCATTAATGCTGGTGCTCTCTTCTTCCTGGCAGGTTCGGATTCCACCTCCCACTTGAAGTGGGGGAGAGCCCATGTGACATGATCTGGCTGAAGAAAGGTGAGTAGAAGCAACATGTATCATTCTTGGGCAGAAGTTATAAGTGCCACTGCTTGCTTCACCTCTTTCTTTCTATCTACCATGATAATGAGTAACTTTAAATAATTGTCTGCTCCCTTATCCCAGATCTTGGATTGAAAATGAAGTAGTACAGAACCCCCAGTCAACTCTGAATGGACATGTAGTAAAATATCATGCCTGGAGTGCTTACGTCAGCATAGCCTAATCATCAGGGTGGGTTCTTTCTGGAGGGTCTGAGGGAGTATCTCTTCCATGCCTGTCCCCCAGCCTTTGGTGGTTGCCAGAAATTCTTGGTATTCTTGCAGTTGTATCTGCATCACTTCAATCTCTGTTTCCATCTTCACATGTGCTTCCCCACTGTGTGTGTCTCTGTGTGTTCTCTCCTTTCATAAGGACATCAGTCATTGGACTTAGGGCTCATTCTAATTCCATATTATCTCATCTTTACTTGATTACATCTGAAAAGACCCTAATTCCAAATAAAGTCACATTCACAGGTACTGGAGGTTAGAACTCAATCATATCTTTTGGGGAAACAAAATCCAACCCACTATATTTCATGTAACGCTAATACTGTTTGATGAAAATTATATGAATGGAAATTAGAACAAAATGATTATCTCATATTCTCAGTCATCTAAAAAAGATTTGATTACATTTATTTTTCTTCATTTAAAAATAAGAGAAAAGCAGATTACTGCCTTTAGCACTGCATATCAAAACAGCTAGGTTCTAGTTCCAGTATTGGCTTACTAGGTGAGTTTCAATAAGTAATTAGGATACTGCAGAAGTAGAAATTATAGAGAATACATATCTCAGACAATATACAATAGTAACTGAAAATATTTTTTAAATGAGTTTGTGGTAAAGCTTACCTTCAGAGGAAAGTAGTCTGGGTATTAGAAATGGAAAATGCAGAACCTCAGTCTCCACTCCAGAGCTGTTGATTCAGAATCTGCATTATAATAAGATCTCTAGGTGGCTTGTATGCCATACACCCCTTAAAGCTGAAAAGCACTGATCCAAAATAAAACATCATTATTTAGGGCAATACAGTACCCTGACTGTACTGCAAAAATAGAAGGAAAGCCAGCAGAGCTTTCTATAGGCCTCACCACATTGATTTAGTAAGATTTTATGCCATCTAAAATTGTAATGTTAATGATTGACTGTTTGATTATAATGTAATAGTTCAGTTATGATTGTATAAGCTTTAATATAAGAAATTGCATTACTCCATTTTAACACTATATTGAGTACCAATTCCTAAAAATCCATCCCTTTGTGGACTTTTCCCTTTGAAATAAAATTTGAAATTAACATCACTGGATAAGTTTAACTCTCCCTTTAAAAATTTCATGTTCCTGTAATTAAATATTAGAAAATAGATTCTTTAAAGCCAAGAAACAGAGTTAGTGAGTTAACCCGTGAAACATTTGGTGAATGAGGATCTAGTCTAGTGTATCATACAATATTTAATTTGTACAAGCTTAGTCTAAGAAGTTTGTTAGAGCAGTGCGTTAATTCTCCTGACTCAGCCCTACAAGATTCTGCAATTTTAAAAAATGAAAAATGACTCCTGATAAAAATAGTTTGAGAACTGTATCAGTTATGTTCTGCTGGGTAACAAACAATATCAAGATCTCAGTGGCTTACAACAAACATATTCTCATGCTCCCAGGCATGCAGTGTGGCTGCAGGGCCATTGATCTAAGCTGGGCAAGGCTGGGTCAGGCAAGACTTCAGGCTTCTTCTCGGGGCCAGGTCTCCTCCGTCTATCTTCATTCTGGAACCCAGGCTGAAAACAGCTATTGCTGAATGCTCTTCTATTCATGGATCGCAGGAGCACAGGAGTTTATATGGAAGCTCGGGATACTTCCTTCTTAAGACTTCTGAGGGCAACTTGCACGCTATCTCCATCCACATCCCATTGACCAAAGCAAGTCATTTCACCCATCCCAAAATCAAAGGAGCAGGAATATATGCCCCACCCATAGTAAAAGACACTGTGAAGTTACATGGCAAAGAGTGTGGATGCCTAATTCTAACACACAGAAGAAGAGTATTATCCAATCAATAGTAGAATAATTCGTTTCAAACTTTTATTATTTTTGATATGGCTTATGTGTCCTATGTCCACTGTAAACTTTTGAAATCAAGATCATCGTAAGCATTCAGCTCCAACCTTCTCTAACCCTCTCAAAAAGTAGGGATTAAACCTGTTTTGTTGAATGCATCTGAGAAACAAATTCAAAAGAAAAATAAATGGATTGGTGAATTCTTAAAACAACTAAGAATGGAACATGAGGTTAAAGCTTCCAAGTTTAATCTTCAGGCTAAGTAATTATCTACTGAACAAAGTGGTCCCAGTTTTTTGGGTTTTTTTTTTTTTTTTCTCATTTCAGTGTTCTCTGATAACCTTTTCTATGCCTGTAAAGTGTTTTTTCCTTAATTATATTTGTTATTATTTTGAGAATGTGTATCAGTTTACCCACTTATATAAAATGGGCAGATTGCAACTACAACCTCTTTACATCCCATAGAAATGCTGGTAGAATTAAACAAGATTATGTAAGTAAAGAATTTGGTAGAGTGCCAGTACATAAGGAGCGCTCAAAAACTGGCAATCTCCCCGCCTTTTCCAAAGTTTACATTTTGTTTTTATTTAACAATAGTTTCCATTTGAACTTAATGTTTTCCAATTGAATTTAACAACATTTTCCATTGGAAACAATATTGCCAATATTTGTTCACTAGAATTCTGGTACCATTTCTGCCTACTTTGTATATTGCCTTTATATTTTCAAACTGGAGGAGACCTACCTAATTTAAATATGTCATTTTACAGATGAAGAAATTTATACCAGAAAATGGCAGGGTATTGTTTAAAATCATTCAGAAGATAAACAGCAGCATTTGAACCAAAACTTCAGCACTCTAACTGCCAGTTCAGTGTTTGCTTGTTTGTTTTACTAGGCTGTGTGGGCAGTAAATACATGTTGCCACCACCTCTCCCCAAGCTCATACCCAAACTGACAAAGGAATGCACCTAATTATCTATTGTTTTCATTTCCTATCCCCCAAATGTATACCCAATACAAACATAACCACTTAAGACCCTATAGTTTGGGGGTCCACTCTTTATAGCTCTACTCTAGATTTCTTAGAGGGCAGTGAATGAATCTGAATTTTTACTAAGGTCTGGATGTGCGCTAATGGCCACTTCTTATCAATCCACAAGTACAGGCTAATGAGAGGAATTGTAGAACCGAGCTGTCTCCTCTGTGAATGTGATGTGTCAGGCCCCGGCAGAACATAGACGTACTGGACAGTACAGCGCCTAGCTTATCCTATTTTGCTTAATCATTGAGACAAACTGTGGAAAATTTTACTTGGCAGCACTACAAGGAATTGGAATTTTTTGGTAAATCCCCCTTTATCTTTGTTTAAATAAGTGGAAATAAATAGACTTTAGTACCATCTAGTACATCTGTTTGGCATATCTTCTTGAAGCCATTTCTCTTAAGTATTAATTCAACTTAAGCATTCATTTGTCCCCAAGGGTTTTATAAGTATAAAATATCCATTTATAACTTAATACTTTAAAATTACAGGCACTACCTAATTTTCCTGATGTTCATTTAATTTCTTCTTTTAGCTCATCCATACTACTGAACACTTGTTCATTTCCAAAGAATGACTATTTAGAAATGGAACATTGCATACATGACAGTGATTTAACTCAAAGAAATCTCAGGGTAAAATCCGTTTAATCTTATATTGGTGTTGGTTAATGAAAATAGATTTTTAAATACTTAAAATTTTAAATCCTTAGGAGATTTTCTGTAGTTATTTGCAGGAATCAGTGCATTGAGGCAAATTCAATAACAGAATGTTGTCTTTATATAGAGTTTATAAAATCACAACCTTTTGTACAGCATAAGTTGCAACAATGTTTTTTTTAACATGACAGAAACATTCAAAAGCTCCCCTAACAGACGGTCTAAACTGAAGATGTTCTGTGCTTCACCATCTCACTGCTTTGGCAATGATTGTAATAAAGCAGTTGGTACAGAAAAGTTAGGAAATCTGAGTTTTGCAGTATATATTTTTACTTAATTTTATGAATTATATAGTTTAGGAAGAAGCCTTGCTTTCACCTTTTCTCTGTAAGCTATAGTTAATGCTTAATCAAATCTATAATAAAAGTGGCCCATTGTTTTCTTGTACAGAGATTTTATGGGGCGAGATGATACATTTATCAGCTCTATCTTGATTTTAATTTTAACTTCCTACCTGAGATGAAATGTGACATTCACCACTACTTTGGACTTGCTACATACAAAGAATCACTATTGTGTCACCAAGGGCAATGCACTGTACTATTGATGGGACTCAAAGTGGTAGCCCTGCATGCATGTATAACATATCACTTTGCTATCAAAGAGGGAGTATGCAAAGAGACGGATTAACTAAAGCAGAGCGCAAGACATGAGTGTGTGAGCGTGTGTGCATGTAAGTGTCTGTGCATGTGTGCGTGGGTGCGTGCGTGGTGTGGTGGACAAGAAAATTTTTTTTAACTACCAAAAGAAAAAAGGATAAAAAGCAACAGAGTTATGTAAATGATGTTGCTGGCTAAATTCTTTCTTGTGGGAACGAGAAGAAATCAAGAATGAAGAAACAGCTTGATATGCTTGCCTGTACTGACTTAGGCCATCAGAATAAAGCTAAACTTCCTTAACAAGACTCAAAAATACACTTAACTCTCTGGTCCTAACCAGCTCTAATTTCCATGACCTATGGTGCCTCTGGCTTCCCTTTTTGGATGTTAGCACATTTTAATCTCTGCAGGTAAACTGAATGTTGGGTGTGATAACAACGTAAGTCTGTTTTTGTGGGATTAATATTTTAATACCATGCAGGCTGCCTTGATTCAGCCCCCGATGAGTCCTGGATCTCAATATACCACCCATTCTCTTTGTCCCACAAGAGATCAAATCACACTCAGAAGTTTTGCAAGATTAGCTACAGTGTACACACACACACACACACACACACACACACACACACACAGGGATTGCATTCCCACACAGCCCTCCACCTATTTTTTGGGCTCCATCTCACATGACCGCTAGTTTCTCTGGCTCAGTGCTATAAGCTCTGTTTTCTCCTAAGCCGTGCACTAGTCACAGGAAAACCTCCATATTCCTTGGAAAGTCACCTAGTCACCTTTCCAGTTTGCCTTCCCCAGCTATCCTAGAATTTTATGTATAACGTTCTTTTTCTCATATTACACCTTCTCCCAGCATAAAGTTCTGCCCTTCTTTACCCAAGAATCCCATCAGATGTGTGTCTTATGAGCCCTAAGCAAGTTGTGTTCTCTCGCTTTCCTTTGTTCCAGTCATTTCTTCTGAAGGAAGAAAAGAAGAAATCTCTGGCCTCTCACCTCAAGACACAGACACACACACACACACAGACACACACACACACACACACACACCTGCTGTTCTCCATCAGGCAAAATCCTATTCAAACTACAAAACATGGTACAAATTTTGCCTTCTAATTGAATCATCCACTCCTGTGCTACCCCTGAACATCCCATGAGAATTTTCCTTCTTTCCCTGTGTTTTTCCAGTGTTATGTCCCTGCTATTAATATGATACTTATTAAATACTTATCCATCTCTGTATTTCTAGATACTTTATTATAAATAAAGAATTTTATAAACACTGTTAAAATGATTGATTTGCCTCCTCCGTAACCTGTAGTTCAGCAAATTTTGAACTTCAACCCCTATTTCTACATGTAAATAGTTTCTACATTTTTAATGTAGGGCTTTAGACCAAATTTTAAGATTAAGAAAGCCTGAATTGTGATTCTATAGTCTAATTAATATTAGCTCCTATTACTCTGAGTCTTTCTCTTCTTTAGAACTTCAAAGAAAAAAGTACATGGACTCTTATCTACTTGTTTTCTAATAGTTTCAAAATCCTAGCAGCTGTATATGTCTCTCCAGAGTTCCAGGTAAAGTCCTAACGGTAATGACTTACCTTCCCTTACCTAAGTGGCATAACGACTATTTCACTCTTTTTCTCTCTCTTAGCTATCAACAAAAATACTGGGACAATTGAGGGAAGAGAAATAATTTTTAAATTTTCTTTTATTAATTATTATATTTTTAACCCTGGATTTTCCATTATGTGTTGTTATTTTTTTGTCTGCTTGTTTTATTCTGAATTAATCCAGTATGAGCCATCCCCTTCCTGCAGGAATTTTTGCTCAATTTTTACCACCTTAGATCTAAAACTTTACATTTCAATTATTCTTGATATTTTTTTCTATCCATTGTGCATTCTCCAATTTGGGGACTCATTTTGCTGTTTTGAAACACATATATGTCCTTACTTATCTATCTGTCTATCATCTATCTATCTATTATACCAGTTACCTGTTTGATATCTTGATATTAATTAACCCTTTTACCATAGTTCAATGTATTCTAAATTGCCTAAGTCTGCTTTGGCTCCATGGGGTATCTTCCTTTGACAGTATTCTTCCATGAGCAATATTCTTATCCAATTCCTAATCTCCCAGTTCATCAGAATAAGTTGCTTCTCTAAGATTTCTTCTGCATGAACAAAACAAAACAAAAAAAAAAATAAGCAAATTATGCTATAGTGCTACACTCATCAAAGAGAGTTTTGAACGTCTCCTTTCTCCATTTTCCTTTCATGACACAAATCAAAAGGGGATCACTTTCCAGCTGACTTTAATTTTTACCTCACTTTCCTAACTTGAAGCTACTTATCTCCAATTATAAATCCATGAACCCCTGATCTAGAGCACATTACTTCTGCTTTTGCATAAAATATTTATCTTTCAAAATTTTTGTGACCAACAGGAAGATATAAATTGGACAGAGCCTTTACAAAGAACTAACTTTGGGACAAAATTCAGCTCAAAAGTTAGCGGGTTTTATCAGAAGGTCACAGATTTTTTAAAATTCCATGTATCTATAACTCCAAACTCTGACTTCTATGTGAAAACATCAACACATTCTGAATGAATTTCAATTGATTTAGGAAGCTATTATGAAGGGCAGTTCTAAAATGAATATAAAGACTTCCTTGGTGGCGCAGTGGTTAAGAATCCGCCTACCAATGCAGGCGACACGGGTTCGAGCCCTGATCCGGGAAGATCCCACATGCCGCGGAGCAACTAAGCCTGTGCGCCACAACTACTGAGCCTACGCTCTAGAGCCCGTGAGCCACAACTACTGAAGCCCATGTGCCTAGAGCCCATGCTCCACAACAAGAGAAGCCAGCGCAATGAGAAGCCTGCGCACCGCAACGAGGGGTGGCCCCTGCTTGCTGCAACTAAAGAAAGCCCACGTGCAGCAACGAATACCCAACGTGGCAAAAAATTGAATTAATTAATTAATTAATTTTTAAAATGAATATACAAATCACATCTAAGAAATCCTCCTCTAACAGGAAAGATGACACAAAGCTGACATCATTCCCTGGGGTGCTCTTAGGATGTCAATTACAGCACAGTGGGCCAGGTGTCTGCTGAGGTGCTTTTGCCATCCAGTGAAGTACTGCCTCTATGCCACTCCCATTCACAGCTTCCCCAGGGCGCTGTATCTATCAGAAAATGCTTTTCTCTTTTCTTACATGAATTCCTCCTCTGACACTCAAACTCAAACATAATGCAATGTTGCTGCAATGTTGTCTCAGTAACATGAGCATGTTCTGAACTTGACAAGTTTGTTCCTCTGAGATCTGTGGCCATTGTGACATTGCAATGTGGCCTGAACGTACTGGTCTAGTTTCCCTGAAGTCTTAGAAATGACATACAACAACAGGAACAATGGGTGGTGAACTAATCTTGTAGGTTGTTTTCTGACACTGGTCCAGATTTTTCCTCTGCCTCATTTACCAGACACACATATTTCTGAGCCTGCAGTTATTAGGGCACCTTGTCGTTTGGAGGACATTTAGTTTCTGTGTTTTAATACCTGAGCAAATGTTCAACGTGAACTAACACTTTTATTTCCCTTAGGGAAGTTCTATCCTTTAAAGTGTTTCCAGTTTCCATTTTAGAATATTAAAACAATTTTCATTATATGATTCTGCTTGAAAATGAACAAGATAATGTATGTATGGTAAAGTTTAAACCTAGATTTATCCTTGAAGTTCCATAAAAGCAATAAATTACATTTCTACTATGACAAAGAAGGAAATAATAATTTCCTTTCACCAGTATAGAGGGAAACTACATACTTATCTTCTGCTGTATTAGTGTAAAGTGATGTTTTTAGAAATATACCTGTTCTTCTTGGACAAAATTATTCTAGGTCAATTCTGGGAAGAGTATTCTAGAGCCAAGTTTACAATTTATATAAAACCTAACAAAAATTAAAATGGTTCAGATCCGCATTAACTTTTATAATTTTGCTTATCTAACCAATGTTAAATACACATTCCAAGAACACAACAGAACACAATTTTGGAAGCAAATAGATAACAGGTTTGATATTTACTCAAATTTGAATTAAGTCAAAGTTCTTTAATGAATTTGTAGAGAAGTTCTCCATTTTTGTTTTATTTAGCTTGCAGACAGATTCAATGAATAATTCTTTTCTTGGAGTCAGTCTGTGATCAGCCAACTTCTTTTCACACTAAAATCTCACCTTGCTAACAAAATGATTTATTAAAGATGTTTGCATAAGAATACATGGTTTACTATCCTTATTCTAAAATGCACTTCACATATCCTACTTAATTTTGCCTCAGAACAGAGCTTGAGGTTAAAGATAATTTTTTTGTGTATTGGTAGTATACAATCAATCAATCACCATATTCTAGCCCATCTCATTCAAAAGAGATAAAGAAGCATCATGTGAGTTCTTTTAGAATTAAAGTGTATGAGATAACACACAATTAAGCTTTTTCATCACTGTTATATGGAGACATAGATCACAAGAGACAAAATGGTGTAATTTTTAAAAACATATGTGAGAGAGTAACGTGGACTTATATATACTACCAAATGTAAAATATATAGCTAGTGGGAAGCAGCCGCATAGCACAGGGAGATCAGCTCTGTGCTTTGTGACCACCTAGAGGGGTGGGATAGGGAGGGTTGGAGGGACGGAGACGCAAGAGGGAGGAGACATGGGGATAAATGTATATGTATAGCTGATTCATTTTGTTATAAAGCAGAAACTAACACACCATTGTAAAGCAATTATACTCCAATAAAGATGTTAAAAATTTTTTAAATAAATTTAAAAAATAAAAATAAAAACATATGTGCATTGGAGCCAGAGTCTCTGAACTATAATAATCCCAGCTCCATAGTTGATAGCTTTGTAATCTTAGCTAAATCACTTATCCATTCTGTATCACCATTTTCTTATCTGTAAAATGGGAATGTTAATAAGGCTACCTGGCACATAGTAAGTACTCAACAATGTTGCTATCCTTTATTATCATCAGTATCATAATTCAAGCAATTTTTTCACAACCAAAGTAGAAAAAATGCTTTATGAGTCAGAAGAAAAGATGCAAATGTAATTTGAAATGTTTATTGAGAATAAAGCTATGTGAAAAATGTAATTACATGGAAAGTTTGAGAGTATAATTTGGGCAAAATAGGTTATTGTAAAAAATAAAATGATTTATCACCCAGAGAATGTCCCTAGCTCTCTTAGTAAAATATAATAACTCAAAAGGTAAATAAAGATTAATTAAAGTCTAAGGTAAATTCTATTCTATTGTATTTCATTGAACCAGGACTGGTGGATATTGCCAATCATGCAAGCATCTTCATAAGACAGAGAATACAGATATTTCAATTTTTCAGGGAAAAACTCAAGGCTCTTAGTATATCAAATATTATAGTTTTTCGGGGGAAGGTAGGAGATTCTAAGGTGTTTATAAGTCAAGCCAATATGTTTTCTTTATATTACTTTTTAACTAATCACTGAAGCAAAATACTTGGCTTTTAGTACATATTCCCACTACCATTAGCAATGAAATGCTTCAAAATTTGATTGAAATTATGCTAGGAGAGCAGCATTTGGAAAAATAATGTTAATTACAAATGATATATGCACTAAGGCACATGCAATGACTGGTTTACAGATATTTAATTTCAGACTGACCTATGGTAACAGTCACCAACATGTTTACTGAAGTTTATTGAATGCACTGTAACTGAATTACTTTATTTAGTACCAATATAGTCCTACAAGGTGGATGTTGGGATCTCTGAAATGGCCCAATAACTTACATCCAGTTTCCCACATTCTGAACACACTGAGACATAAAAAGAAGGAATGAAAGTTGAAAAAGTAAAATATCACCTTGAAAAGAAATCAGCTTGGACTATGTGGATTGAGGCCTGATAAGCAAGTGTGCTTATGGAACATTGACATCAACTGGAAATATCCTCATAGCTCCAAGCAGGGCTGAACTTGGGCAGGAGCTTCTCCACATCAGGACCAGTGTTTCCAAGAGGAAGAAGGGAAGAGTGATGTTCACCATGACATTTTATTTTCCCCAACTCTTATCAATCTAATAATTCACTTTTGTTCTCACTGGAGATAATGACTATAGGAAAGAAAGCCCATGTGTTTTGCAGTAATGAGTTCAAACCACAGAAAGGGAATCTTAAAGGTAAGGAGTAAGCATTCCCCCCAGAAGTAAACAATATATTATTATGCCCATCTAAAAGTGAAGAAATCCTGTCTTAAAGATATTTATCAGTATGTTTGGGTCATGAAATGGAGAGATAAGACTCAAATCAAGGTTTTTGTTTGTTTTATGTTTTCTGATCCAAGTAAAAACATTGTTAAGTGCTATGCTATATTGGCCTCCTAGACACAATTTTTAAAGGCCATCTATTAGCAATAAAATTTGCTGGATAATGTAAATGCTGTAAGATGCCTCATTTATGGATTTTTGATACAGAAACTTGAAGCCACATAAAGGTTGAAGGACTAGAAAAAGTACATTGGATTTTTGCAGCTATGAATTTGTAAAGAATAATAGTTAGCTGGTAGAATTGCCTATGCTCCAAACCTCCATTAGATTTCTACCCCCCAACTTCCTAACTAGGAATCCCAACCTTAGTGTTAACTTCCTTTTGACTCGAATAAGGCTCAGATAATAGGTGTTGGTTTCTGTTTTGTTCTGTTTTTTTGTAGAGACATTTTTCATGGTCCTTTAGTTCATTTTGGTATAGTTGGAATAGTGATACATAGCGGGTGGTTTATTCCTGAAATAAGAACAGCATATATAAATTTGATTCAAACACAAAAACAATAACAAAAACAAAAAATGAAAAAAAATATTTTATGAGTATCCACCTGTGCAAGAGTGCTCATCAACTTGGCATTATCACCACTTGTCTCTTCTAAGATCAGGAACTTTGTTTCCCGGCATCTCCTTCCTTGTTTATGTTTGAGGTAGAGTTTGTCACTGCAGAGAACTTTCATGAGAATAGGAAGGTCAGCAAAGCAGAAGCCATTATCATCAAGCTCAGCAAAGCAGGGGCCAAGGTGAACAGACTCAGCAAGCTTCCAGATGCCTCACTAGCTCCCACTCTGCAGCCAAAGTGATTCACAGAGTTTTACAGCATCATGATGGTACAGGCATTTCTTACAGTCCTCAGCTTTCCCATTCTGCTTCAGAGCGGCTTATGGGCGAGTGTCAGGGGGACTCTTTCTCCAATTGTAGAGGCAGATTTTCAGATATTAACTCCTGTAGCTCTTCCCTTTGGTAAAAATATAGCACTGAAATTCCTATATTAAGCATCATATTCATTGACGACTTGGAGACACCCTATTTTCCTGACCAGAGACTATATACAATCCAAATAAATTAACTGTGGAATGAACAAAATAAATCTTGAGACAAAAATCTAAGACTGCAGCATGGTACTCATCCAATATACCAATTGATAGCATATATTTCAATGTATTTATTTTGTAAGTCTATATGGCTTAATCAGTGTATGTAAATTAATGTGTATTTCATATATTCTCAGCAATAAATTAAATTCACTGTTTTCAACAGTCGAAATGATACATGCGTGATAATAACTTCTTTTGTTAGTATCCATTTTTACATGTGAAATAATTCCCTTTTTATGTAAGCATATGAGCAACTTCAATTTAGACACACTAGTAACACTCCTTAAATGATGTAGATGTTTTCCAAAGGAAAACAACCATTTACTTCAAGTAAATGCTAACTTAATATGTAAAAACCCTATCAATGAAGCAATCAATTTTCTCCCAAATTGATCATGATTTTAAAGCACAAGACTTAGTTTTAAGACACCATTCTTTGCCTGTGGATGTACCCAGTATGCATTAAGTGACTGCACTTTCATGAACAGAGATTATTATACTTTTATTCATGAGTTTATAAAATTAATTATTTTTATTTTCTTTTACAGTTTCATCATACCCTTTCAAACATGAGTACAAATATCCTTTAGACTACTCTACAATATTCATGGTCCAACTCAAAACTCTATTCCACCACCTAAACTTCCTCTGGTACAATTAATATACAGTTTCAGTTCTTGCTTAAATCCCAATGTTTACAAGTTATTATTAGGCATCACAACTACATATTTAATGTTTATTTGGAAGCCAAAAGGTACTTACTGATTTTTATGACCACTTATTCTATCATAAATTACTCATAAATGCCACCTGTTAGTAAGCACGTGAACGTTTAAAGTAAGCCTGTAACATACCTGCACTTTTAGGAACACAGGTGTCAACAGGTGGGTAATCTGTCTCACTTTATTCTGAAGATCTAAATTGCTAATAAGTCTCTTTACTTTGTTTTACTTAACATTAACGAACAGACGTTGTATCTAACAGTTGATAGGCTTTTTTCTCAAGTGCTCTTTTGGAAGTGATAATTTGAGTAACTGTGATAGAACCCAGCATGCAGAGGTGTACATAAAACAATGAACTAACGGCTTTAATTTATGAAGTTGATGCCTGTTTTGCTTCAGATCAAATGAAGTATCTAAGCAAAAGTATCTTTTGCTTAGATACTTCATTTGATTATCTTTAGCGGTGCCGCCAAAACCATACTGATACATCAAGAAATGTACTCAGAAGCAAACTTTGTTCAGTGAGTCCAAGAAAGCCAAGCCAAAAATCCCTCAAATACATAACTGGCTGTCCACACACTGTCATTTTCGATCAAATTCTATTTAGCATGAAAGCAATTTCAAGCACATCCCGGCAAAGCTCACTTATTAAAATATACCATTTTTAACAACGTCCAGCTTGATCGATTTTTCTTTCTGTTACTTCCAATAAAGCTTGGCTCCTCTTTTTCACCCCGATTTGTTTATACTGTGACATGATAAACAGATTGATTCTGACCAAAAAGTCAGGACAGGAAATTGTATTCAGTAGTCTCTCTGAGTTTTCTTAGGACTGACAGCTGTAATTTGAGTAGAGGAGACAGAAAGACGTTTAAATTACATTTATAAATATTATTGAAAATTAAATTGAAGGTTTTCTTTAGAGGCCTAAATAAATATTATATTTCTTAGTTTTCATTTCATTAAAGGTATTTACAAAAATAGTACATTATATAATAACGTGGAATAGGTGTACCTAGCTTTCATCTACTTTCATCTGTAAGCCAATGGACTTAATAGCTCTGAACTTTGATGTGTATAGAACTGTATTTTAAAGCTGTGACTAGAGAAAAAGGTCAGTCTCTCCATTAGGTCTTTCTATTTAATGGGAATGAGTTAGTAGACATCTTATATACAGTGGGGAAAGATTTTGAAATCAGAATTTAAGCAAATTTATAGTATAAAAAGGCTAATTATCACTTTTTGAACAAGACTTTTGATATCATATTCTAAAAATCCTATGTATTTTTGTAGTTTACAAAATGCTTTAACATATTTTGCCTCATGTCAACCTCATAACAACTCTATAGCAAAAGTAATAGAGCACTGTTAAGCCACATTCTGTGGATAAGAAAAATGTCTATGAAATTAGCAAGTCACTCAAGATCACTCCTGTCAATTTGGAAACTGAGTTACCATATTGTTCTGCAAAAGTACAGACAAATCCACATGTACTGATGTATTCTGCTATGCACCTAATTATATAAATTGCAAGGAACAGCAAAAACCTTTTTATAAATAAAGAAATCTTTTTAATTGCACACAAGGAAGTCATTACATGAGTTTAAAGTAAATTTCAATTAGAGCTTTATTATAAAGTGAGAATTTTCATTTGCTTCTTCTCTTGCATATGTAATTACTGGTGTATGGAAATCATGATTTACAATATAAAATGAACTTCTCATCTTGCCTCTATTACCATGAAGCTTTTCTTAAACTGAAGCCTCCACTGGTTCTAAAAAGAGCTCCAAATCTAAAAAAAAGTTACAGATGTACTTATATACAAAACAGAAATAGACCCACAGACATAGAAAACAAATTTATGGTGACCAAAGTGAAAAGGAGGGGTGGGAGGGATAAATTAGGAATTTGGGATTAACATATACACACTACTGTATATAAAATAGATAACCAACAAGGACTTTCTGTATAGCACAGCAAACTATACTCAATATTTTGTAATAACCTATAAGGGAAAAGAATCTGAAAAAGAATGAATATATGTATATGTATAACTGAATGACTTTGCTGTACACTTGAAACTAACACAACATTGTAAATCAACTATACTTCAATAAAAATTTTTTTTACTATAATAGAAAAGAGCTCCAAGTTTGAGGGTTTAAATCAACTTCAGAAGCTTCAGAAATACATGGAGTTCTGGTTCTTCAGGTTTAAAAATCCAATATAGAGTTGTTTTAATTCATTTGATTTGGATTTAAATACTCAGGTAATGATCTTTTTTTCTTTTCTTTTCTTTTTTTTTTTTTTTTTTTTAACATCACAGCAGTAACAACTAAGATCTACCGGCATTTGTTTTCTCCTGGAATCTGAGTGAGTAAATGTGTTGGACATATGTATATATAAAATGTTTACCCAAAATAAGTTAACTTGCTCAAGAAGTTTATAAATCACCCTAAGTGTGCTTGTACAAACATCACTTAATGCTTTATGTCCAGTCAGTGTCTGCTTTCATAAACAGGAGAGAAACATGAAAAAAAAAACCTCTTCTCTCTTCTTCACCTTGAAAAGCACACAAAAGAAAATGTCAGGATGATGCTTTTTCTGTCAGCATTGACTAATTCAACATGGAAACACAAATTCCAATTCTAACTAACTTTCTAATAAAATCCTCAGACAGAACCTAATTAGCTACATTTTTAAAATGCAAAGGAAACCAGCATTGAGTGAAGAATGTTATTTAGTCTATCTGTACATAAAATTACCATGTTAAAAGTAGTTGCTCCAATTGGTCCTGGAGGCTTACCAAAGCTGTGATTTTGTTATGTTATCTTCTGCACAATCCCCTTCTTCTGAACTCAAGAAATAAATATATATGCACACATGTGTGCACTTGCACACACACATCATAAATATTTTAGCACATCCTAGAATCTCTTCACCACATAAAGAGCTAGGTTATGTCACCTTTCTATTCCTGAGGTCTCTCCAGGTGTCTCTAACAAGGCCATAGCAACCATTATTCATAGCAACCATTACTTGTTACTCACTGGTAATGCTTAGTTATTACCAAAAGCTAAGCAAATGACAACAATCCTTTGTTAAGATGACAACAGATAATCCTGTATCTTCCATGGGAGTATCCTTCCATATGTACCTTCTCAGAGAATGTCTGTGTCCACTTGAACTTTACCTGTGTGGCTTACCTGTCAATTGATCTAGATCATACATGTTGCCTGCATTAGTTCAACCCCTCTTACATGTCATACAAAGGGCTTCACAGATTATCTCCAAGTGATTCTACCAGCTTCATCTTCATCTCTGGCTACCACCCAAATATGTTCTTTACATCCATGGAGAACACCTCCTATTTTCCAAACACACCAGACTCTTCTCTTGTCTGTGTTTTTACAGAGTCTGGTCCTCTATTCACAATGCTGAATCTGGGTATTTCTACATCCCACCTCCTGTGTAAAACATATTCCAACTCTGAAAGCCTCTGTGCTTGTTTGCTATGCTGCTCCCATAAAGCCTGGAACAAATCTCTGTTATAGGATGAATCACATTGAATTGGAATAAACAGCTAGTTTGTCTCTTTCATTGGACCAAAGGATTTTGAGAGTAAAGACCACTTGTGTTTATATGCCTAGTGTCCAGCATACTGCTTGGCACATAGTAGGCCTTCATTAATGCCTGTAGAACCAAGAAATAAATGGAATGAGAAGGAAATGCCATGTGTTTGTAATTGAAATCTGGAAAACTTCCTCAACTTCACTGTGCTGACTTGGTTAATGCTAAAATCCTACCTGTTGGTTTCTGGGTGTCTGCCCTGTGCCAGCCAGTACTGTGCACAAGGCCAAGTCAACCTCAGTATAAACTTCCCTTTAACTCAAAAGGCATGAATCACACCCTTCCTTCACTGCAGTCAGAAAGTTTGGTTGGAGTTAAAATAGCTTCATCCATTCATTCATGTATTCATTTATTCAACACACACTTCACTTCCTACTAAGCTCATTTAAGACAGGAGCAGCTGTCTCAGTGACACTTTCTATTCCAGTTGCACTTTGTTGCTCCACACACATAGCTTTAGAGAGCCACTGATTGGGCAATTCCAGACAAGCCAGTTTGGCTCTTGATCATTTTTTTCAATAGTTGTTTCTTTGCACATTTAGTAGTATAGTGTAACAACAACCTAAAAATAGATTGCATTTTCTCCTATGCACTACATTTACTCAACTATCCCAAGTTCATCACTTAGATTTATTTTTGATAACATCAGAGGAACAAATTACTAAATGGTAGAGTGTTAACTAAATAGGTAACAGCTTGCAAGGTTACGATAAACAAGAGTAAATATTTGCTAATTCTTATTTTAAGATAAAATCATTTAATCAAGTTCCCTTGAGGATTCTGATGGAATTACAGGACTTTCTATTCCCGGGAGCACATCTCCATGCATTTTTAAATAACCAGGTATGTTGCAGATATGGTGTTTTTCTTTCTAATATGTCACTGGAACTGAACAGAGAAAATCCAGGTCATAATTCCCTCATTCCAGGGAACTGAAAAAGTTCAAAGGAAATAGTAGAACAAGCCAGACAGGATTCATAACATGAAGAAATTAACAGCCAGAGCCAATTTTCTGGCAGAAACTAGAATTAAAGAAAAAATCAGTGGACATATGGCTTGGAGACATATGGCACATCATTTTGACTAGACAACCTAGATAAGGGGAAGAATAATTGTTTCAAGTCTCAGGTGTCAGGACAGCGTCCCTCTAATTTCAATGAAATATACACATATGGGACTAAGAGAACTAAATTATTTATCTTTTTAACTGCTTATGGTGAAAATAATTTTGCATGACAGATTTTGATCAGTCTTTCCTCAAACTCTATTCATTTCAGAATTTTATACTGAACCTAGCAAATAAAAGAGTAATCTGGACTTCTTCCTTGAGTAACAGACTACAAGCCACCTACTTCTTTGAGGCCCAGTTTCAAGGTCTTCTGATAAGCAGGGGAGATCCATCTTTACAATTATTAATCGTTCTGCCTTACCATCTAAAATTATCCAAAAATAATACATTTTATCAGGTGTAAAGTAGCAATTTTTCCTTTTGATAAGAAATCTCAGAGTATATTCAGACTTGAGTCTAGCTTAGAAATGAATTTAATCACATTCTCATTGTAGAAACTGCTTCCCAAAGATCCACATGTAATAAATAAGGTAAACCAAACTATCTTCACCATGGTAGCAAGAATTATCACCAAACAAAAATAGTTCTGATCCTCTAATCAGACTGTCCAAACTTAGGACTCTTTGTCTTTTTGTATCCAGAAATTCAACCTGATAGAATCACTGAGAAGAAACTCATAATGAGCTTGTTGAGCGTAGAAATTTTATCCCAGTCAACCCCTAAAGGAATTGAAATAGAATTTTATCTCATTGTCGCTCTCCCAAAAAATCACATTGGATACACCCTTGATTTTCTGCCTTCCCTCCTCCAGAATGTCTTCTTCTCACCAACGTCCACCTGGACTTCAAAGCATAAGAATAGTTCCATCCTTGCAGTGAAACTATAACCTTTCTGAGAGATGGTTCTATTTCCAAACACTTAGGGACACTTATTCTCCCTTAAATTATTCGTGGTTTTTACAGACCTCTTCTTTCCCTAAATATATATTAAACTCAATCTTATTCTACTTTATATGCACAGTACTCAGAACAGAGTCCTACACACAGTAGATGATTATGAACAATATTTTTTCAACAATTCCACTTTGAGACAGTGTTGTATGATGGTTAACAGCAGAGCTCTGAAATTCTATTGCTTAATTTTGAAATCTGGCACCACTATTAACCCACTGTATGACTTTGGATAAATTACTTAATTGCCATGCACCTAGATTTCCTCATCTATAAAAGGGATATGATAATCACAGAGTCCTCTGAAGGTTGTTATGGGAATAAAATGAGTTGATATATACATGGTGTCTAGCACAAAGTAAATGTTCTATAAGTGTTAGAAATTACTAAACAAAGTAACAGCTTCTATATGAAGCTCTGATATGTGCCAGACACTGTACTAAGTGTTTTACAAGTGTTACTTGATATAATTTCCAGAAAAGTATGATGGCATATAATTACAAATATTCTAAAGATAAAGAAGTTGATAATCAGAAGACACACAAAATAAGGGAGTATGTAGTAGAATTAGGATTGAGTCCAGATGTTTGATCACAAAACAGATCCCTCTGTTTATATACACTGATACCTATGAATATATATTGGGAACTCAGAACCTTTTACATATATTATTTCATGTGATCTTTATAATGATCCTTTTGTAGTCAGAGGTATTATTATTCTTGTTTTACTGATGAGAAAATTAATGCTTATAAATACTAGTTTATCTAAGTTCAAAAGTCAAATAACATATACTAGAGACAAACTGTGAACCACGTCTCTCAACTCCCAAGCCAGTGCTCTTTCTGCCACATGAAGCGTGATGAGGGCTCTTCTGTTTGTACATTATCCATGAATGCTACTCTACTGCTTATTTAGTGAGAGTGGGTGCCTTACATTCCCTTGAGAACCTGAACATATCTTATATGAACAGTGCAGTGTTCCCAGTGATGACTGATTTTCTCCCCTTAGATCACACGGAGCCAAACAATCACCACTGCGTTTTGTTTTGCATGTTCCAGAGTTCCTTACTTAACTCCCCTGGCAGGCATACTGTGACTGGCCTCAGCAGTCACCAGTTGAAAATCTTGTCACAGGCTTTCCTGAATCACAGAAGACCTGAAACATTCGTGCAAGAATGATCATCTATTTCTTTGTACTTGCTCACACTGCTGGGTTTGTGTCCAGACTGCCCTGTCAGAAGCTAACTGTATCAAGCATGCTTCTGTGCTATTTATACAAGTTTTAGATAAGAAACAAGCAGAATTAAATCTTAAAACTCTGTAAGCTATAAACAAAAGGCATATGAAGAAATTCTTGCATTATTTAGAAATTTTTAACAGCAGAAAAAGAAAAAAATTTCTATTGATAACTGAAAATTATTTTAAGTAATAATAATGGTTTTTAGGAATAAAGTAATTTAGAGAAATAATCTTATAATATTACATTCATGCATTTTTCTTCTGACAAAAATGACTCTGAGAAAGTACTATTTGTTTAGCTTATTAACAATATCTCTCTTGTTCTTATTATCTTGACTACTAATAATCTTCATTATACAGGTAGTTATTCATATTTCTACCATATTTTATATGGTAATTCACCCAAACTCATTTTAATCAGCTGACCAGTGGTCAGTAACTCATAGAAATGATACCAAATATTACCTTATTACCCATAGATATATCACACAAATATACATATATATATATACTTTATATAATATAAAAATAATTGCTTGGGTAATGCAAAAAAAACTATAATTTTCTCTTATTACTATTATAATAGTTACATTTGGTGGCATGAAAAAGAATAACACAAACTGGAAACATGCTGTGAATGTTCATCAAGATGTTAATGACTGAATTTTTTTCACTTAAATAACTCTTCGTTTTGAAGTCCTTTCAGAAATATTTACTAGCCAGTGTAACAATTCCATTAGCATTTGTTGCATCTATTTCTTTAATTTTTGTGTAATCCCTGTTTATGATTTTTCATTGCTTCTTTTTATACATGTACCCAAACCAAAATAATATATAGTGAACTAGTTCAAGTAGAAGGTCTCCAGATACAGTAATAATTCTTCACATTTATATGCAGCTATAATGCCCTTCAAAAATATCTCCTTGATACTGCAGGTATTATTTATTAAGAGATCTTGAACTTTCTAATATTTCTCGTCCCAGACCATTGTCACTCAATTTACTTTCTCATCACTCATGAAAGTATGAATACTTTTGAGTTAAAATAATGAAAGAGAATAAATACCAAACTCTGCTTATACAATGTATGTGGCATTTCAAATTGGGCTAAAAATACTTTCTGTAGTCTATACCAGTAGAGTTCGCTAATCAAACACCAAACATTTAAAAATCTATCTACTTGAGACTTGGCCAGGATTCCAGTATCTCTAGTTCTCCTCTTTAACAGCTGGGATCATGGAAACCACACAACTTGCTTGGCACTGCTTTTATGCCTGGGATTACTCTGAACCAAAGGCAGAAAATTTGAAGTAGCTCTAGCCCCATGAGTCTGTTGATCTGGGATCTGCCAATTGTAACTACTGTCAAAGAAAACCAGAGCTGGACAGTAATTAAACTGGTAAAAACAGGTTTTATTGAGGAATGATTGCAGTAAAGGAAAAGAGGCCTCAGTATAGAACTGAGCTGAATTCCAAATTGTCCAAAGGCAAGTGGGGATTTATAGCCAAGGCTCAAGCTGAGGGGTTGGGAGATGGAAACGTCAGGGGTTGGGGGGATTCTGACTAAATGAACTTAACAGGATTCTTACTGAAGGCAGGCCAGGGTGATCAGATTTTGAGGGTAGAGGATTCTTGCTAAAGTGACTTAGCTGGATTCTCACTTAAACTAGACCATGTAAAGACAAGCACAGAAGCCCAAAGTTGGAGTTCAGTCAGGGTTCAAAGGAACCTGACTGAAGTTTGTTCAAGGAGAGAGTCTTTGTCGCCACTCCATAAACCCCACAGGGCCTGTTACTAGTATAAAGTACGGGCCTTATATTAGTGATAAGACAACTTTGCTTTGGTATTTTTAGTTCCCCTTTGAGGGAGGGCTATCCTATCATGAAACCTCAGGGATCATGTTACTTATTAACGAAAATTTGTTCCAAATGTCTCCATAGATTGGTTCCCCCAGAGGTAGACCTCAAGATAAGATGTGAGTAAAAGTGGTTTATTGAGCCTGTGATCCTGGAAACACCAGTAGGGCAGTGGGGATGTGAGGGAAGGGAAGAAAGAGAGTGAAGAGTGCTTTATCAAACAGGATGCCACGTGGGTACTGGATCTCAGTCCTAACGGGGGGACAAGGAGGTTTACCCACTAACTCTGATAAGTCATTGGTTGAGGACTGTTCTAGTGGAATGGTTAGTTCTTCCATGTCCGTGGATATAATGGGCTGCAGTAGTCAAAGAAAACCTTGAGACTAAGACTCACTTCTGCTCTGAGTAGGAAGCCATCAGTTTTAGGAAAATATTGAGTGCCCAGGGTTATATGATGGGGCACTGACAGAGTCTATATTTATGAAACTTTACTTTCCTTTTATATACTTCGCCCTGAGATCCACTTGTTTATAGTGGGAGCTCAGTATTTCCTCGTGGGCATTTAATGGCAACTGTCAGCCTTGTCTTTAATAGCCTATTTTGGCTCTACATTTGTATTAAGATAAGTTTATCAAGATATATTTTATACACAGAAAAATTCACTTTTATTTTAATACATGCAATCACTACAAATTTTGGCAACCCTAAACAATCATGTAACCACTATGAAATTAGGATTAGAATATTTCCATCATTCCAAAATGCATGATTCTTTTTTTTTTTAATGTCTGAAACATTTATATTAACATATTTCCATACAAATACAAATATAAGATTTTTAGAAATTTCATGTAATGTCTGAAACATTTATATTAACATATTTCCATACAAATAACCCAATGAACGTTTAGTATTAGTTGTTTTGTTTTTTTATACTGCAGGTTCTTATTAGGCATCAATTTTATACACATCAGTGTATACATGTCAATCCCAATCGCCCAATTCAGCACACCACCATCCCCACCTCACCGCAGTTTTCCCCCCTTGGTGATTCTTTATACTCTATTTCCTACTCTCACATCTAGGCCCTAGAAACCATTGATCTGATTTCTGTTTTTTCCAGAATTTAATATAAAAGGGATCATACAGTATGCAGTCTTTTGAGTCTTTCTCCTTGCACATAACATAATGCTTTCAAGATTCATTTGTGTTTTTGCAAGTACCAGTAGTCTGATTCTTTTTATTGCTGAGAATTATTCCATCATTTGATGTACTACAATGTGTTTAGCCATTCAGCAGTTGATGGATATATGGGGTTGTTTACATTTTATAGGAGACTACTATTGCTTCTAATTAATGGAGTATGGAAAGGGAAGAATATTAACTTTATAGATGCCACTTTAAATGAGTGATCAAAGTTAACATCTTTAATAATGTTATAGTGTTATCACACACCCCCCCACCAATACTATGTGATGGAAAGGGTACTTCACATCTGTGGTCTTCTTCACAAAAGTTCATACCCCTAGGCTAATCATGAGAAAATACCAGGCACACCCAAATTTAGGGACATTCTACAAAATATCTGACCAGTACCCTTCAAAACTTTCAAAGTCATGAAACATAAGGAAAGATTCAAAAGTTGTTACAGACTGAGAAGATTAAGCAAACATGATGACTAAATGCTATGTATTAGATCCTGAAGTAGAAAAGGACACATTGGGAAAATTGGTGAAATGAAGTTTGTATTTTAGTTAATTGAATTGTACTAATGTTAATTTCTTAGTTTGATTAATGTAGCATGATTATGTAAAATATTAGCATTAAGGCAAGTTGGAAAGGATAGATCAGAGCTCTCTGTACTTTCTTTGCAACACTTTTGTAAATCTAAAATTCTTTTAAAATAAAATGTTTTTGTAATGAAAATAAAATCATATCCTTAATTGTTTTTACTTTTAAAGAAGTCTCTCAAAAAAATTAAAAATAAAAGAGCAATAATTAAAACTAAGACAATCAGAAGAAAGAAGTGAATAAAACGAAAAGCAGAAATGGATGAATTAGGGCTTCCCTGGTGGCGCAGTGGTTGAGAGTCTGCCTGCTAATGCAGGGGACACGGGTTCGAGCCCTGGTCTGGGAGGATCCCACATGCCGCGGAGCAACTGGGCCCGTGGGCCACAGCTGCTGAGCCTGCGCGTCTGGAGCCTGTGCTCCGCAAGAAGAGAGGCCACGCTAGTGAGAGGCCCGCGCACCACGATGAAGATTGGCCCCCGCTTGCTGCAACTAGAGAAAGCCCTAGCACAGAAACGAAGACCCAACATAACAATCAATCAATCAATAAATCTTTAAAAAAAAAAAAAAAAGAAATGAATGAATTAGAAGAGAATGGCATAACTTATCAAGCTAGCTTTATCCCTTTGGAAAATAATAAAACAAATACACCTCTGGAATATTTAATCCTCTATAAACAGAAACTATTGGTTCTGTTTCTCTGGAGAACCCTTATTAGTACAGATTTTGGTAGTGAGAGTGGTTATAGAGGGACAGAATTTTATATATGTAAAGAGATTTATTATGAGAACTTGGCTTATGTGATTATGGAGGCTGAGAAGTCCCATGATCTGCCATCTGCAAAATGGAGATCTAGAAAAGCCAGTGGTGTAATTCACTTCAAGACTGAAGGCCTGTGAACCAGGAGAATTGACGGTGTAAATCCCAACCCAAGGTCCACAAAAGATAAGATGAAATGTCCCAGTTCAACTATGAGGCAGGAAAAAGGGGACAAGTTCCTCCTTCTGCTTTTTGCTGTCTTCAAGCCCTCAAAGGATTGGATGTCCACCCACATTGGGAAGGGCAATCTACTTTACTGAGTCCATCATTTCAAATGCTAATCTCATCCAGAAACACCCTCACAGACATACTCAGAAATAATGTTTAATCTGGGCACACTGTGATCTGTCAATTTGACACATGGGATTAACCATCACACATCCAAAGACCCCAAATGCATAGAGATCTCCAGAAATTCTCAAGAAAAAAATCTTTGATAAAAACGTGTAATCTAGGGATTTCACTGCCCCTTCAGAGCAACTTTAAATTGATCCAACCCCTGTTATTTGCCACACAGAAGAAAAAAAATCATCTATCAAAATTTCCCTAACTTCACAGGGAGCCAGAATTTATGATCTTTGATTTATCTTTGTAATGTCTTTGATTCTACCAGATATGGAATTAGTTCCCATTTTTAAAAATTAATTTTCATTAGATCAGCCACTCACTTATAAATTCCATATGTGTATGTGGAAGACTTTGGTATTAAAAGTGATGAAAAGTTGTAGGAATTTACATTGCGACAACTCAGGCAATTACAAATCCTGTGGCAGTGATTCCAGTTACTAAAAGGCCCTATGACATCCTCAATTCAGTTCCGTGTGTCAACGAAAAATCAATCAGTTGATCTAAGAAAGAAATGGAAAATTTTATTTGATCAGAATTTGATGATTTTAACCAAGGAACAGCATCTCAGAAAACACTGAAAACTGTCCTGCCCATCAAGAAGACAAAGCACAGTTTTATAAGTTTTTTGAGACAGAGGGCTGCACATCAAATGATGTATTATTGACAGTTTACACAATCCAGAATGACCACGTGCCATTTGTCATGTGACCCCTTATGAGATCAAGAAAGAATGTTATCTTTTAAGGAGCTGTCTTGCTGCTGCTAGGAGAATGTTGCTCTTTATGGTGGAGCAGGTATTTCTGCCAATGGGGGATGTTTAGTGGGTGCATAATGCAGATACACAATGCACAGTAGGGGGAGAGAGGCCGCCAAAGGGCAGAGAAGAATTTTTATGTTTAAATTTTTCTTGTCTTATCATATGAATTTTATTTCACCCCTGCCTCCTGTCTTGTCTGACAATAGACCATCCTTCTCCTCTCTACCATCCTCTCATTTCTGTTTCCCTCACCCCTACTGGCACCCCAGATTTCCATTCATTCCTGAGGGATGAGCTTTGCCACTTCTCTCATTTTCCCAGGTCCCTGATGACTCCGTGATCCCATGACCTTATCTTCCTTCCCATAGTGGCTACCTTCCTCTTGGCAGATGATCAAAGACAGGCCCCTTGCTAAGGGAAATGATTAATGTCAATAAATACTTTTATTGATAGATGTCAATAAATACTTTCTTCCCCACTAACAATGAGTCTGGAAGCCAAATATCAGTTAATTTTAAAAACGGCATGCATTTTGGAGCATTAAAGACATCAGGAATAAAAGTTGGTGAGGGGTTGGAAGATAAACTGAAATGAACAAAAAAGTAGGAAAGATTCAATATCAAGTGAAATAGCTAAATTGTTGGTTTTGGTTTGTAAAAGTACAGGAAAATTTAAGCAGAAAGAAAGAAAAAGAAAGAAAGAAAGGAAGGAAGGAAGAAAGAAGGAAAGAGGGGGAGAGGGAGGGAGGGAGGAAGAAGGAAGAAGGAAGAGGAGAGAATGAATGGTAAGAATTCATTGTGAGAACAATATTGTTATAAAGAAATAAGGGTACAGCAGACACATAACGTGTGTGTCCATGCTGGGACCCGAGGTCCAGAGAATTCTTAGCTTTCTGTTTGTTACAGAAGCCTAATCTGTTTTACCTTTGTCTTCGAACAACTTGCCTTATGGACAGTCCTTCAGATAAGAACGTCTCAAGTTCCTGGGGCTGGACTAGACTTGCTCCAGTGATTGATGTCGTCTGCACCTGTAACTCACACTGTGTTGTTATGATAGTCACTCCAACTAGTTAAACAGCACCTTAACCAAGAAAAACTACATTGAAATTATTGACATGTAACCTTTGATCACCAAAATAAAAATTTAACACTCTGTCCAATATTCACTGAAGTAACAGGAATTGTAACTCATGATAAAAATTCATTTGAATTAATTTGGATGTCTTTCTTAAACCAGCTTGAAAGTGACATTTTGTTTCACTTGCCTCTGTGAGAATTCTTTTCAAAACTAATAGAAAAAGAAATATTTTGAAATCACATTTTTTTATCTTCTGAAAAGTTAAAATATTATGTTAACTTGCAATGTCTATTCCATCTTAAGCCTTCTGTCAACAGCATACACAAGTCTGTCTCATGAAATAACATGTTAAATATTTATTAGATTTTTCCTTGAAGCATGAGATTTACATTTATCTCCAAGAATTTTTTAAATTACTTGGCTCGTTTTGATGAAAAACTTTCACTCTGTTTCCCCCCTGCTTTTTTTTTTGCAATACACCATACACTTGAACTTTCAAAGCATGCATTTTAGAAAAAAGTCAATTTATTTCATCTCAGTCAGTTGGACACAACATGTCATCAGTTCTCCTAGAGTGGGATTTTTTTTTTGTCACCAGGTTAATCCTTTGAGACCTGAAGTGCCAGGCTGAACATGAGGCTCTCATCTCAACACTATATTCAACCAAAACAGTAAAAGCAAAAGGTTTCAATAGGCAGATATTGAAACTCACCACATCCATAAATGTCCATCTAAAATACAATTTATTGCTGAATGCATAGTCTCCCACCCACTACTTCTTATTCAACACATAGTCTCATTCATGTGCAATCTCAAAAGTCATGTCTTAATATAGATAAAGAAGTGTGCTTATCTTATAACATTCCTACTTGTAAACTCATATATGTTTTAGCTATCAAGTCATTTGGATGGATTTATAATATCTTTAGAAATCATTCATTATGAATTAAACTGCCACTCATGTTTTAAAATACATAGTAGGCACACTTTTTGAACATATGAAACATACTTTCATGGTAACATTGTTCATCTTAAAAGACTTTCAACTAAACTGAATGACTTGAGGTTGGGTTCAAATTCCTTATTTAACTTTCAACACTTTTTACACTCTGTCTCCAATGTAACGTTTCAGGCTTATTTCCTATAATTCTCATTAATTTACAATTAATTCTATTTAAACAGCTTATGTTCCCCTGAAACACCTTGCAGTTGCCCATCACCTGCTTTTATCCAGGCTCTCCTTCCATCTGAGTAATTTACTTTCCTCCTTTCCGTTTTACACATATTTCAAGACCTAAGTCTATTTCCACATTTTTGGGTTGTCCTTTTTTTATTATCCAAAGTGAGGTTATCTCAACTTTTTCTGAAACCACTAAATATTATATAAATAAATAAAACATTGTATTTGTTTGTTACTATGTTATTCAAAATAAAATGGAAAGATTGTCACCAAATTTAGGTGTTTTGTCTTTGATGGGCTGCTTGTAATAAGGCTACATATCCTGCATAAAGTTTAGGACTTCATGGAAACCTTCCCGAAGAAATAGGCTGTCATCCTCCAGAGCAGCTGAAACTGGAGTATTGATTTGCACCAGTACTGGAGAGTATGTGAAATTTGGTCTAATTTCCAGGCTATGCGACATATGCAAGTTAACTATGGGGAAAAGAAAAAGGTAAGGGTGAAACGGAACAGCACTCTATGATCCTCCCCCACCCATGTCCTCTGCCTGCCTCTTGTCTGTAGAAAAACTTTAGCCAAAGTATAAGTTTAATAAGAGAAGTGAGAAAATGCAGAAACAAAGAAAAGCGCTCTAACAGGACAAATTAATAAGAGTTTAGTCATTAAGCAAAGTCAAGGACCTTTAGTTCCTCCTCAAAGGCTATAGATAATATTCTGAGCCGTATCCTGTGAGCTGGCCTGTAGATACTGAAACTCCCACCAGGTGGAAGAAGTTAACTGCATGATGACCAGACTGTAGCCATGACGTGAGCTGCCACAATTCCGAGAACTGACCTCAAAGAAATGGGAACAAACCGACCCTGGAAGTGAAGATTAACTGTACTTACAACAATCAAGAAGATGCTGATCAGACCACCGCATGACCAATTTCAAGGTGACTGTCAGAGCTGACTGTGCTGTCTCTGCCTGTAGCCCCTCCCTCTGTCTATAAAAGCTCTTGCCCACGGGTTGTCAGGGGGGAGAGTCAGCCTTTGGACGTGAGCCCCACCACCACTCCCCACCCTGCCCCCTGCCAGTTGCCAGCCTCTGAAATAAAGCAAACTTTTCTTTCCACCAACCTTGCCTCTTTATTGGCTTTAGAGCGGTGAACAGCCGGACCCCACTTTTGGTAACAGGGGTACTTTAAAGAGCTATGCAGATATGCAGTCACTCCCCTGGACAGTTGGAATGGAAGTATAAAAAGTTCTTATCTATAGGGATGTCATTGCTGTTAAGATACCGTGAACAGAGAAAATCTATAATGGTTGCAAAAATGGTTGAAAATTTTCAGATCATAAGTCACAAATATAGATGTTCTGAATTACAGGAAGAGAGTAGTAATTGAGCTGTTTCTCACATAGAAAGCACTCTCTAGCACTCTCCAGTGTGAAAAACAGAGGGAATTATTTACTTGATTTTGGTTGAAACTGAGGAGGTCAATAGCAATTTATATATTTTCCAATTACACAGGTACTATAGTAAAATATTGCTTCTATTTTATTGAATAATTAATGTATACTCATTGAATTTCTGATGGCTCTCTATTTTGCTTTTCAAATATATTGTACTTTTTTTTTTTTTTAATAAATTTATTTATTTATTTATTTATTTTTGGCTGTGTTGGGTCTTCGTTTCTGTGCGAGGGCTTTCTCCAGTTGCGGCGAGTGGGGGCCACTCTTCATCGCGGCGCGCGGGCCTCTCACTGTCGCGGCCTCTCCGTTGCCGAGCACAGGCTCCAGATGCGCAGGCTCAGTAGTTGTGGCTCACAGGCCCAGTTGCTCCGCGGCATGTGGGATCCTCCCAGACCAGGGCTCGAACCCGTGTCCCCTGCATTGGCAGGCAGATTCTCAACCACTGCGCCACCAGGGAAGCCCTATTGTACTTTATTGAGGAGTTAAATCTGGTATACCCTCAGAAAGCAGTGATATGAACAAAATAGGTGTGTAGAATCACTGACTAGTTAAAATATTTCCATTAGGAAAAAACCTAGTTCAAGAAAGAATTAAATATGTATTGGTTTGGGAAGAAAACATTAAAAAATCCATTTATTCATTTATTTATTCATTCATTCCACAAACACATTAAAGGCTTATCATATGCCAGGCACTACTAAGAACTGAGATAAAAATTAGTGTTTAACGGTATATCCCAACTCAGTCTCCTCATTTATAAAATGCAGATGGTTTTTACCTCTCCATTAGTTTTCTATTGTGGCCTTAACAAATTACCACAAATTTAACAGCTTAAAAAACACAAATTTATCTTATAGTTCCACAGGTCAGAAGTTTAACGTGGGTCTCTCCACAGACTACAACCAAGGTGTCAGCTAGAATGTATTCCTTTCTGGAGGCTCTGTGGAGAATCTGCTTCCTTGTTCTCTCAGGTTTCCTGGAAGAATTCAGTTCCTTGCAATATAGGACTGAGGTCTCAATTTCCTAGCTGGCTGCCAGCTAAGGGTTATTCCCAGCTTCTAAAAGTAGCTGCATTCCTTGGCTCATGGCCTTCTTCCTCCATCTTCAAAGTCAGCAATGCAGGTTGAGTCTCTCCTGCTTCTTCTCCTATAGTCACATCTCTGTGACCCACTCTTCCACTTCTAAACCCCATCCAGATCATCCAGGCTAATCTGCCTATTATAAGATCCTTATCCCTACCAACATCTGCAAAGTCCCTTCTGCCATTTAGTGTGATACTTCACTGGTTGCAGTGATTAAGGGTTGTAGACACCTTTGGGAATCCATTATTTAGCCTTCTTCATCCTCCTATGTTTATCATGAGTGTGATGTGTGATTATTCATATCAAGCACCAAGAGCGCTGTGTGGCAGACATGGAGAGTGCAACAACTCTTAGTTCTCTACTGCAGTTGTTGCTACCATTACTATGGTAACTTCCTCAAGGAGTTCAAATAGGGGCATGAAAAAAAATATAATGACATAGCAAAAGGAATCAACATCTATGAAAAATAATCCAACTATGTATTTCAGGGCTAGAGGTATTTTAAACTAATCTATTCTACAATTACCCACTTAAGATATCCAGCCAAATGTTTTATTAGTGTTTAACCATAATATGTGAACTGGTTTTTCTCTCTGCTCCCCCTTGCTCCCTCCCTGCCAGTCTTAAGGAGGAAACATACCACCAGCAGGAATTGAGAATGGGTATTTCCTGATAAAAATTTATAATTTTACTATTCTTATTAGACTGTTAATGTGAGCAAAAAAAGTAACAGATCAGCAAGCATGATAAAATCCCTCATATAGCCCCTAGACATTCTCAATATCAGACTCTGAATACAAACAAGGAACAAGAATCTGACTGAAGGTTGATAATCACTCTTAGTGTAAAGATGACATGGCTTTCTCAGAAACCAAACGCTATCCATAAAAATGCAGTGGAAGTTAAATAAAAATATTTTACCCTTAGTTTTGTGGAAAATATAGGGTCACTCATAAAGTTATAAATTTTAATACACAGATTAGCTTTTATGGAACTTGGGGTATGGTCACAACTACTTTTAGCCCCGTTTTACAGAAAAAAAAAATAAATGAATAAAACACTAGAAGTTTCTAAGATTAACACTAAGTCAAGGCTACCACAAAGAATGAGTGGAACAATAGATATTTCTATCTCTTATCAGCTGCCTAACTTGGACAATCTCATCCACTCATCCACTCAGCAAGAGACCATTAGCCTCTGCCCAAACTTGCCCATATTTATAGATTGACTGAAAAGACAAGGTGGCTATTCAGTCAATAACCTTTGACACAAATTCAGACAAACCGTGTGCTGACAAATTACTCTAGAAAATTAACTGTCGAAAGTGCAGCAATATGATGAAGATTGATTATTTTATTCTTGCAAGTCTGCTTTGAGTTAGAGTAACAGCCTCGTTTGGACACAGATGATACCTACAGGGAAGGACAGAGTGAGTTTCCACCTCAGCTGAAAAGAAGAAGATGAATTTTCACAGCATACAAGGGTGATGATTCTTTTTCCCAGAGGAGGAGCTTACGTTTTGTGAGTGCCTCTTTAAAATTATCTTTTACAGTCTCGGCAAAGAGGAAGATCATATTTTTAAACATTCTGCCACCACATATGAATAGCTACCTAAAGGCCATTTTAGCCCCTTGCTACAACTTTTCTAAAAAGTGGAGTTTGAGAAACTTTCCTTACACTTTTATATCTCTTACTGATGCAATAATTATATTTTAAAATTACACATAGCATATTCATAAAAGACATAAAAAGGTATATGTTAGATTTTAGATTTTTTCCTTCAGAGATTATAAATAATAGCCTATAGGCCAAATTCTATGAGGAACTTAAATCTCTCCTTGAAATTCAGGTAGGTATATTGGAAGGGGTATTAACCATTTCAAGCAAAGAGATCTGTAAAATTGCTCTTTTAGAGTTTTCACAGTCTATTATTTATTTGATTTCACATCAGTACCTCCCACTGCCAAGTACCTTATAATAAGATATTCTTTTATGGAGGAAATATTTAAAATTATATTGCATCTTCCCAAAAGGTAACTGGAAGCACAATAAAGCGTCACAAAATAAAGCAGGTTTAAAGTTTTTCCTCTAAGGGAATAGTTCCCAAAGTGTATTTGCCCCATTATAAGTATATTTGCCCCATTATAAGACCTACAGAAAAATAGGAGAATAGGAAAAAAATGGACCCATGTTTTCACAGAGATGAGAAGTCTAAAAAAAAGTCTTGTATAATGGGGGGTTGGCTGTGAGGAAGATCTGAAGTTGGGGAAAGGGCAGGGGGACATGGGGAACATGGGTAAACAACAGCTCCAGCATATACCTGCAAGAACACTGCAGAACCGGATATGATGGGGAAGAGCTGTCAAGAATGTGAGGCAGGATGTGTGCCCCAATTAACAAGAAGCAAACTCTTCAAATAAATAGAACACTGTTGCCCTGGGCATCTTAACTAATTAATCAAAGGAGTCAAGTCTCCTCAATTTCAATCTTCCAAAGAGAAGAAGAAATGAGGCAGTGATCATCAGGATGTATGATCATGTAGTTAAAGTATCTGGATGCCTGACTACCTTTGACGGAGCTGTTTTGGCGAAATGTGGTATTAGCAGATGCTATGGATATTACAGCGTGCAGCTGTCAGAGAACTAATATGATGCCCTTGACTGAAGGATGCATTCTTACCTAAAGTTATATGTGTTTTCCCACCACAGCCTGCATCCAATGACAGGCCAGTTGGGGAGGGTATAAATGCTAAGCCATTTATCCTCAGTCTGCAATAACTCTGAAGAGCCATCTCAGCTCCAGAGCTCCCTTTTGCATCTTCTGAAAAGTATGTTGTGTCTTGTAGTTCAACTTTAATTCTGCCCAACTCTCTCACTCCTTCACAAGTGTTCTTGAGATCATCCCTGAATGAATGTCTTGAATACAAATTTCCTTCTTGAGACTATTTCCTGAGGAACCCAACTAAAACAATTCTTATCAGAAGTGGTTGAGGAAGCAGAGTCTAAAAATGAGAGTTTGGAGTTAGATCATCACCAGCTGGCTGGCAATAAGAAGGGCATCATGGGTGGTAATTGGAGTGATGATAGCAACTGGCATATTATAGCAGTGAAATTTTTAAAATGTACGTTGATTGTGAAGTGGGATGGGAGACAATTAAAGAAAATGTAACAGCAGGTGCACTATCTCAGGCACTTGATAGGTTCTGAAGAGGTTGTTATTATAAGGACAATGGGATGGGATAGAAGTTGCTCATGCTATTGATGCTATTGATGAAAGAAAATGAGGTTTACATCTGCTGATGCCAGAAGCCAAAAAAGCTAAATATCAGATCTAGGACTTAATTATAAGCAAAGTAGAGTTCCAAAGAAGGTCGATTTGTCAACTCTAGCAATTGTGCTATGCAAAAATCAGGGCTCAGATGAGGAAGGGGTGGGACCACGAAACTGCTGGAGACACCTGGATGAAGCAGTCAAGAACCTTGAGAGCTGAGCTTACCCAAATCTCTAGGCCTTCAAAAGTGGCCCACTCCTCCCCATTAAAGGCCAGAACACTCCCATTTTTTAAGATGATGCAGAGGCCTTTGCCCTTTAGGACAACACACATGACTCAGAATCTACAACACTGATCCTCCTAGTAAACAGACAAAAAATTAGGGCCGAATCACAATATAATCCAGAGATATGCTGACCCATTAAAAAAGGAAAAGTACTTGAAAAAATTAGCTGTAGAATAGAGCCAACGTATATTAGTAAGACCCACAATAATATGTATGGTTGTAGAATCTGAAGAGCTGGATCAAGGTGGATTAAGTATAACATGGATACAGAGAACTTACTGATATAGGGACACTCTCCCTCTTATGAAAAACTGTGTTAGGAGGAGAAAGGCCAAGCTTGGTTTATAAATGGGTCAGTTCATTACACGTATACAAGCTGAACTATATATTGCTGATACAGAACAGTCCCACTCAGGATGGCCCTGAAAACTGCAGTGAGGGAAATCATTCTAGTGGGAAAAGCTTTTGGCACTGCATCTGCTGTTCCATGTCATTTAGAAAGAGATGTTGTCCAAGGCAAAATATACATGAATTCATGGTACCAATTACTTGATTTCTTGTTCAGAGGCCTGAAAAGATAAAGATTGGTAGATAAGAGACAAGAAGTTCTAGGAGAAGCATGTGAGTGGACCTATCTGAGTGGTTGTGAAGTGTAAGGGTCTTTGCATCACATGCCAATGGCTATCAGAGATAACCCACTATGGGAGAGGCACTAAACAACCAAGTACACAGAATACCTTAGCCAGTTGACATAAGCCAGCCTCTGTCTTTGGACATTCCTATCTTGTAACAATGGATTCTTGACCAAAGTACTCATGATGGCAGCACTGAAGACTATTCATGAGCCTAATAGCACAAGGTCTCACCCGCCAACACTGATTTACTTACTGCTGAAACAAAGACAAATTCTGAGTCACAGTATGGAAACATCTCTTCAACCATATACTCAGTGGCAAGTTGATTCTTAGGACCTTCCACTCTGAAAGGGGCAGCTATTCATCTCGACTGGAATCAACACATATTCTAGATATGTATATGCTTTTCTTTCTTTTGGAGCATCAGCCAGCCTCCAGGGAACCTGAACTAGGACACTCATGAAGTTGTTAGATGTGTTCCACAAAACCAAAAATTAAACCAAGAAAGAGAAATTGATAGGGTTGAGTGATCACAGGCTCCAACAAAAGAGATAAATGAAGTGAATCTCTAGAACTGATAGTTAAGAAAGATCCAAAATGACCATTGTGCAACCATCCTAAAGAGATATCATTCCAGAATCCTCCAGAAGAGACTTCTTACTAAAACATTATGGGAAAAATCTGTTGTGTGTGCGGGGGCGGGGTATGTGTGTGTTACATATACTATAAAAATGAATGGAACCACATCTATTAGGAAAATCTTGGTAAGAAATATATCAAAACAATTCTCTACACGTTTTTTTCTAATTATTTTGTGAATTTATGCCTTGTATTGTTCTTAAGAGAATTTGGTAAACTCAACTCACTATAAAATCTTTTATATATAATTTCCAATTTTTACTCCAACTCAGCAAGATAGGAATTAATTTTATTTTTGCTTGGTTCAGAGTATAATCAGTATCTCTGGGAGGTTAAATAACTTGTTCAAAGTAACACAAGAGGATAAGCCATACTCCAAACCAGAAAAGTAGTTTGATTTTTTTCTACCTCTATTTCACAAAGTTTCTGAACTATGGTTATGCTGATGTTATAGTGAAAATAAGCTTGTAAATAAGAAAAAAATGAACTCAGTAGATGTTCAATACATTTTCACTGAGTTTTCAAGTGAAACGGCAATACAGAACAATTGTCATTCAAGATCCTCTGTTTCCACTTTAAAGAGACTTGGTTAAATTTCATGCCAGGAAATTGTGTTCTCGGCCTAAATTGTCCATACAATTTCAAGCAAGTATGTCACTTTTACTCCTTAATCTAATAACTCTGAATCATTGTGTTTAACAACTTAGCTATCCACGTTTTAGAGCTGACTGAAGAGATTTTTATTTAAATAGTATTATAGATTTTATGTAACAGAGTTTTCTATAATAGTTGAAAACAATCTTTTCAAGTAAAACAGGGAGATACTGTCATAATAAAAAATGTCATATTTATCAGTTCCATTGCTAACTTTTGAGTCTTCTCTTTTCACTTTGTATAATGTGCTCTAAGTATACTTTATACACAAAAAAGGAAGATAAAATGGGTGGTTTTGCAGTCTCTGGATAGAGGGCCTCCTTCATGAAAAAATCCAAGAGCTAGGATGAATTTAGAGAATATACTGAGCTGTAAGCCTGAGTAATACTCCGCCTGTCATAGTCTCCCCTTCAAAATTATACATGGATTTTACGAAAAAGAGGTATTTTTCTAAAGAATCTACTATGTATCACAATCGGACTACCTTGAGAAGTTAAACTGTACCTGCTTGAAGTTTAATGAAATAACTTTCCTCATTTTAGCCACTCTGGATAAGGACAACAGCTATATACTCAACAATCTAAATTAAACTTGTTTTTGTCACCATAAATTATTTGGGAAATCATTATTTTAGAGAGTGAGTAGGTCAAGTATCTCTTAGATAACTTCATGTACAAAGAAGTGTGTTGGGGTGTAAGTGGACCTAATAATTATTACCCTTTTTCTCCAAGTCAAGTTCAGAACTAAGAGAGAGGTGTGGGCTATGCATATGAAAGGGGAAATATAACTTTTATTACTGATAATACCAATACTGGAAAATATGAGTCAGAGTAAGTGCTAATGAAACAAATTAGTGCTTTCTCCATAATTAGAGGAGTGAGTAAGGGGGAAGAGAAAAACTATGTGTTGCTCAAATGGAAGACTGAGTCACATGGAAACATGAAGAAAGGCAAAAATGGTCCCTTTCAAACATATTGTCCTGGGCCCTTATGCATGATCAAAAACCTATAAGATTTAACCACTCTATGAGATCTAGGTAGTGATTCAAGTGAAGAAGATCAAATCATACTCCATTAATTGACTAAAATGCTTGTTTCCTCCCCACACTGAAAATTCTTTCATGGCAGAGATTGACATATACATCCTCATATTCTAAGCATATTTTAGAAAATAATGAGTAAAATAAAATGAGAAGGCAAGGACGACAAATGTTTGGAGAAGTTAGAGGTCACTGCTTGGTGGATGTTCAGGGCCAGTGTCCCAGAGGATGGAGGGCTTAGTCAGAGTTTGAAAAAAGAGTGGTATGTGAAGAGTGAAGAAAGAAGGGTTAAGGTTTTTCACGTAGGGAAAATGGTATGAGTAAAACCACAGGGTGTATTAATAATAATCAGTGTATTTTGAGAAAATGGGTAGACCTTACAGGCTGGAGGGAAAAGGTCTCATTGGGATGAAAATGTAATAGAATGAAAGTCTAGAACTGGACTATTGAAGAAATTAATGGTTTGGGGTTGGGGGGAGGAGTTAATTTGCTTTATATCATTGTACAGACAGAGAGAGCTATTGAAAGTTTTTAAGGAAAGTTGTAATATAAAAATAGTATTTTAGAAGAAAAAATAAACTGGCAACAAACTACCAAATGAATCAGAAGAATATCAAACTTGGGATAGAGAGAGAGGAAAGAACAATGGTTCTCTTAGTCTTTCTTCTCACTCTTGTTTTTCCCAGTCTTAGACATCTAGACCCACCATGATAATCAGAGTAAAGGTACATATGTGTGTGTGTGTGTGTGTGTGTGTGCATATTGCAGTTAAATTATTTTCAGTTTTAAAACTTTACATCAAAAATTATTTTCCTTTATCATGTAACCTTGTTTTAGTTGACATAGTTATGGTCAGCCTTTAAAATTAACTCTTAAAAAGTATTTACTAGAGAAAGGCCAAAGAAATTCAGATGAAAAGGCCCTTCCTTGACTACTTTGCTTTTTCATTTTGCTTCTCTTCTCATTCAATTTATTTTTTAAAGTTTTTGAAAACTCATTTATTGGAAAATGTGTAGAAAATTGGATTTCATGTGTGTGACTTGGCCTTGTTCTCTACCATATTGAGAGAGTCCATCCTCTTCCATATTCCCTCATCCACTTAATCAACATCGTTCCCTTCTTATATTCTACACATTTACCTTATGTGTTGTGATCACCCTACAGAAGCGGGCTGAACCCCTACTGCTTGGTTCAGATGTCAAAACTAGTGACTCCACACATATACCAAGAGGGCATGAAAGGTATTATTACTTACATAATAAAGTTTTCTGGGGATTTAAGGACAGGCTTTTCAAGAAAATGGCTTGAGACAGAAAGGAAAGAAGACTGGTTAGGGTTTTCTATTGTGGTTAGGATCTAAGGCCAGGATGAGGATTCCAGTGTGTGGTCAGGGGCTTGTGTGGTATGCATTAGCCACCGGAGCTAAAAAAGATAGTACCAGACTTTCTTATCAGCTTTCCCAAACAGGAGGCATTAGGGAGAAGCAAGGTTTAAAAGCTATCATCAATCAAACACAAAAACTGGAGTCAAACTCCTTATTCCATTATGAAATACAATCATCATCTCTCATTTACACTGTTGTCATAGCCTTCCAAATAGACCCCCTTCCTCTAATCTACACCATCTGCCAATCCATCTTTCACCATCATGCCAACCTTGTACACTTGCAAACCTGGTGATGCCATGATGCTGTTCAAAATTCCTCCATGGTTCTGCATCCTTAAGCAGTAATTCTTAAATGTTTTCATTAAGAATTAGGGGATGGAATCCTGGGGACAGAAGAATATTCAAAGTGGTTCACTAGAAGACAAATATTTTTGAAGGCTACTGTTTTATTTTAAATATCATATAGATTTTGTCTTCTACTACAAATAATCAGGTGAGTTTTAATACATAAAAATAATCTCCCACATACCACTTTAAAATAGACTAAAAATTTATAGTACCCTTACAACCTCCTGGAGGAGTCACCATATTGATCCTACACCTTTTAGAGCTAAACCAAGCATACCCTTAGGGCATGTATACTTGAGTTTGAGAAGCATAACCTTACACAGTAGAATATAAAGGCTTCTATTTAATGTAAGAGACCCTTCAGTATCTTGAATCAAATCCACCCTCAGGTCCTGTCATCTCGGTCTGCCTCTCCAAACCATACACAACGATCACTCCATGCTTTTGTGACACATGACCCCTATGTTTCACTCCTCTATGGCTTTGCATGGTGTCTCTGTCTGAAGTGCCCTGCTCCCACCCCTCCCTAGATACAACTGCTCTTTTTGGCCTCGGTATACTTGTTTCTTCAAATTAAGAAGTTTTAAGTCCCTAGTCCCCTAGGTTTTCTCTGAACATTATACATTACAGCAAGGATCATTTTGTTTTGTAATTTTGGCATATCTAACTTCCCCAAATTTTTGTGGACAGGGACAGCATCTTTTCAACTACATGGGCTGGCATGAACCTGCTGCACAGTGGGTACTCAATACACCTTCGCTGAGTGAATGAAGAAATAGTTTTAAAGTGACATTTATGATAATAACTGTTGCAGCCCTTCCATTTAAATACTGTGAAAGAAACATCTCTAGTAATATGGTTGAAATTCTTAATTTACCTCATATGAAGGGTGATTTAAATATAGTTAAAATTATAAGTTACCTTCATTTTAAAGAGTATTATAAAAATGACTTAAAGAGAAAAAAAGAAAGAAAAAAGGACCAACAACAGCACAGCCAAAAAAGAAGTAAAATAAAGAAGCCTAGAGAAAAAGAAAAGTGTGAGCCTGAAAATAAATAAATAAATAAGTAAATAAGTAAATAAGATAAAACTTCTCTGTGAAAGCTCCCAAGAGTGAAAAGCAAGGGCAAGGAAATTCACACAATCTCTCAAGGTTGAGTGGTGTGAGAGGCAAAAGAGAATGTACACAGATCATGAGGGAATGCACTGGGGCAGGAGAGAGGCAAAAAAATGTAAATGTGAAGAAAGCCCATGAAAATATAATTATATTTGCTGATAAGGGGACAGTGGGCTTCAGGTGGGCAGTGAGATAAGCTGAATGCATTATTACGTGTGTGTGTGATGGGAATATGTAAGTGAAAGATGAACTTTTTACCACTGGTTATAAGTTAGGAGTAGCTAAATTTTTATCCAAGTTGATTTGTGCAATGTGCTTCTATCCTCAGACCATTGGAATTGTGGATCTTGGGATATTTTTTTTCTATAAGTCCTTTCACTCACAGAGTGACAGTAACAAGAACAAAGATAATGAAAATAAAATGCTAATCACAATAATAACATAACACATGTTATAGTCCTCAAACTCATTTGTGTTAAAAATATTTTTTTCTCTGACATAAGGTAATTCCTGTTTTGAGCCCCATAACACTCAGCTGGAAGAAAATAATCTTAGTCCTCTTTAGATCTCCTTTCCAATCCAACTCCCCAGGATCAAGGATCTAATTGGAGTAAAAAGAGAGAAAGAGAAAGATCTAGACCTCAGTAATCAGTTCCCAAGTTGGCTTTGAGATATCCACCACCTTGCACTTAAGGCAGTTCTCCATCTGGCAGCTCTCAGGAACTTCTGCTCTTAGACATACGTCTCTTTGCTCTTATCTTTCCTTCCTAGAGCTCACAGTAATTTACTTCTAGATTCAGAGGAAATCCCTCTCACTTCAAATTATAGGTCAAGATATATTGCCTCTACTCCAAATCCTCCCTTCGCTCTGGGAAGAAAACAAACAAGAAGCCAGGAGAATTGATGACTTCTTCTGTCAGCCCTTAAGTAAATAGCATTGTGTTAGATGGGGAGGGATCAATAAACCATAAGGAAGAGAAAGATTATCTTCTCATAAACATTATCCTGCCTTGGAGGTTACTATTTATTGCATGCTTACTACATGCCAGGCATTGAGATAATCACCTCATGCTGGTTAGTGTGTTGGGTGGCATTGCTCATAAAAGGAATCTCTTGTATTGAAGAAAAGAAAATTCTCAAAAGTAGTTACTAGAGATAATGAGTTAAATTCATTGAATTCAGAAGCAAGGACACAGAGGTCGGTGACACACTGGGGAGAGGCAGAGAGAGTAAGAAAAAAGAGGCAGAAAGTCTGCAGGAGTGTAGTAAGTTAAGGGCATCGACGGAGTTTTACCAAGTAGAGCTGAGGGCTCAGCAAAGATTGAACTAAGAATGAATCGCACTCAGTCAGTAGTCCTTGGCAACAGAGCTCTCTCCTTACACAAATGATTTTATAGTGGGAAAAGTCATATGTTAATTAAATCAAGAGTAACTAGCAAGAGAGTATGTATTTCACAAAAAGATGCTGTTCAGATAGTTTTAATGTGGGAGAGAGTCTGGGAAGAATTTTTTAAAGAATTTTGTGAATCCATCAAAGAATGATATAAGGAAGGAAAGAATCTGAGTTATATGCAAAGAAATTAAATTGGATCTGTGTACCGGGGAACATCTTCCATTCCAGAGACCTATTTTGCCTGCTGATGGCCCTTTTCATAGGTCACGTAAATAAACTAGATATATCCTAGTTCCATATCTCTTCAGTTGTCCTTTATGATATTATTACTGCATAGAAGAAAGCCCTTAAGGGCAAAGGGAATTAGCTTAACACTTGAAAGGTAGCAGAATATGCCACCCCTAAGTATGTCACTTTGGCACAAGGATTATTTTGAACTAAAGTTACTTGAAAAACTGCAGGTGCCAAAATAATCTCTCTGACCATTCCATTTTCTTGCTGAATACAGGAGATAAAATCCCCATATGGAAGATGCTCTCTCTATACCAGAAGGAAGGTTTCATTTATATCATCAGAGACAGGGAATCTCACACCTGTTAGAATGACTATCATTAAAAAATACAAGAGATAACAAATGATGGTGAACATATGAAGAAAAAGGAACCCTTGAACATTGTTGGTATGGAATTCAAATTGGTGTAGCCACCACAGAAAATAATATGGAAATCCCTCAAAAAATTAAAAATAGAACTACCATATGATCCAGCTATCCCACTGATGGGTATATATCCAAATGAAATGTAAACAGAATCTTGAAAAGATATTTGCACCCTCATGCTCATTTTAACATAATTCATAATAGCCAAAATATGGAAAAAACCTAAGTGTCCATCAATGGATGAATAAAGAAAGAAAATGTGGCATAAATATACAATGGAATATTATTCAGCCAGTAGAGAGAAGGAAATTCTGCCATTTGCAACAACATGTATGAATCTTGAGGGCATTACGTTAAGTGAAATAAGCCAGTCAAAGAAGGACAAATACTGTGTGATCTCACTTATATGTGGAATCTTTAAAAAAAAAAAAAAGTAAATCTCATAGAGTTAGAGAGCAGAGTGGTGTTTACCGCAGGCTGGGAGGTAAGGGAAATGGAGAGATATTGGTCAAAGTGTATAAAATTCCAGCTGAGTTGTATGATGAATAAGTTCTGGGACTCTAATGTACAACATGGTGATTATAATAAATAATACTGTATTTTATACTTGAAAGTTGTTAAGAAAGCAGATCTTAAATGTTCTTATCATGAAAAAAGAAATGGTATATATGTGATAGGGTGGAGGTTTTAACTACTACTATGGTGGTAATCATTTCACAATAAGTGTATGAAATCAACCTGTTGTACACCTTAAATTGCACAATGTTATACGTCAATCATATCTAAATAAAGCTGGGGGTAAAAGGAAGCAGAGAAGAAAAAAAGCATGGAAGGGAAAAAAAGAAGATTAAGTTAGTTCATAAATGAAAACAAACATGTCAATCAAAATGTGAAGGATATTTTGATAGAAATATCAAAAGGATAGAAAGGATAGAAAACAACTAATAAAAACGTGTTTCTAAAAGAGCATAGTCTATAAGAAAATAGAGTTTTCGAAGTAAGAAAACCAAAAATGAAAAAATAATGTAAAAACCAGTGTTGTTTCAATTGGAAAATTTTATGTTAGTTACCATAAACATGGTTTCAGAGGGAACCCATATATTTTAGAAGGTCATAGAATGATGGCAATTATTTTTTGAATCCACACATGAAAAGTTTAAAGCACGTAAAGTAGAAGTCAATATTGAAGAGCTGCTGTGAAATTTTAAAATCAGATATTTAAAGTTTTAAGATCAGATGTTTACTATATATATATATATAATTTGTATATTATAACATTTTGGCAAAAATCCATTTTATTGAAGTAGTAAATAGTAGCTTGCCTTATAGATGCAATAGTTAATCTTAAAATTCTTTATATTTTTTAATAAAAATTCAGATGAAACACAAAGAACCAGCAGCTAAAAATCTTTATTCGATTTTGTTCTTTCTATCTCCTAACTGGTAGTGGTGAGTGAGCGGTATGAACTGTGTTTGTGGTGAAATGACATTTTAAGATACCAGAAAAGAGTGAACTGCAGGATGCAAAGTGAAAATGAAGCTGAAAAATGTCAAAAAGACAAAGATACTAAACCTCATTTGCTTCAGCTTGTCAAACTCAATTTCATCCACTACATGTAAAAAATCTTTTGGAAAATAATTAAGTTCAAGAGACTGCAAGGTCTAAAATGATTCCTGAGGTTACTAGAATTCTCAATAAAAATTTCAAGGAGTGTAGATGTATCTGGATGTGTCACAAAGCTCATGTTTCATATGTGGATTAAGAAAGAACTCCAGACATAGCCAGAGGGGCCTCTAATAACATCCACTAACAGCGCCAAAGGGCTATCGAAACTCTGAATGTTTTCGGGACGGGGAGAGGGCAAGGATTGGTCAGAAGTAAGATTTAAAGCCAACATTTCTCTACTTGTAATTTTACTAAGAAATCAATTCTAAGAAACATGTCTTTCAAGAAAGAAGGCTACTTTGTTTTCTTTTTTTTTTTGTTTTAATTTCAGCTTTATTCAGGTACAATTGACATATAAAATAGTAAGATATTTAAAGTGTACGTCATAGTGATTTGATATACATATGCATTGTGAAAGATTCCCCTCATTTAGGTAATCAACACATCAATCACCTCGAACATTTATCTTTTCTTTTCTTTCTTTTTTTGGTGTTTTAGTGAGAACATTCAAGTTCTACCCTCTTAGCAAATTTCAATTACACAATACAGTGTTCTTAACTGTAGTCACCATGTTTTACATTTGATCCTCTGAACTTATTCATGTTATAGCTGAAGTTTGTACACTTTCACCAATCTCTCCCTATTTCTCCCACTCCTTAACCCCTGGAAAACATTTATCTACTCTCTGTTTCTATGTTTTTTCATAATCTGCAAAACAACCCAAGTTGATGGTGATTTTGATGAAGATTTTAGGAACCATTTTTAGAAAACAAAGTTTCTGCCACAAAACACATGGTGATAAAAGAAAAGATTACAGAAAGAAAAAGTCACTTACATCATCAAAATATCTATGAACAATAAATACTGAAGAGGGCGTGGAGAAAAGGGAACCCTCTTGCACTGTTGGGGGGAATATAAATTGATACAGCCGCTAAGGAGAACAGTATGGAGGTTCCTTAAAAACTAAAAATAGAACTACCATATGACCCAGCAATCCCACTACTGGGCATATACCCTGAGAAAACCATAATTCAAAAAGTCACATGTACCCCATGTTCATTGCAGTACTATTCACAATAGCCAGGACATGGAAACAACCTAAATGTCCATCAACAGATGAATGGATAAAGAAGATGTGGTACATATATATAATGGAATATTACTCAGCCATAAAAAGGGACGAAATTGGGTCATTTGTAAAGATGTGGATGAACCTAGAGTCTGTCATACAGAGTGAAGTAAGTCAGAAAGAGAAAAACAAATATAGTATATTAATGCATGTATGTGGAATCTAGAAAAATGGTACAGATGAACCTATTTGCAGGGCAGGAATAGAGATGCAAATGTAGAGAATGGACATGTGGACACAGAGGGGGAAGGGGAGGGTGGGATGAACTGGGAGATTAGGTTTGACCTAAATAACACTATCATGTGTAAAATAGCTAGTGGGAACCTGCTGTATAACACAGGGAGCTCAGCTCGGTGCTCTGTGATGACCTAGATGGGTGGGATGCGGGGGAGGTCCAAAAGAGAGGGGATATATGTGTACATATAGCTGATCCACTTAATTGTACAGCAGAAACTAACACAATATTGTAAAGAAATTATACTCAAATTAAAAAAAATAAAAAATATAAATTAAAAAAAAAGGGAACCTGTAAGGAATGATGAAGTACACTAGGCCTGGAAGGAACAAGGAACTGCTACCACACCTAAACCCAGGAGGGTAAATGAGGGAACAGTGTTACCACTCAGACTGTGGCTGGCACAGAGGAATCAGGAGAATAAATACCTACAACTGAATTTTCCCAGCTCCTCAATCTTCAATCAGTTCTAAACACAAATGGAAGCCAAAAGGCAAAAAGACAGGTGGTACAGTCAGTGGGGGTCATTTTTCAGGGCCCCAGATTTGGGCAGAAAAGAGCAGAGAATGAATTTGTAGGGGAAAACAGAGCGGTGTGCTTATTATTTATTTGTCTGTTTGCCCTCAGACCCATTACTTGTCCTTTCCTTGACCTGACATTGGCACAGGGAACTGCATTTCCCAGACTTTCTTACCATCTTGTTTCTAACCATATCTGGTCATTGGAAGGTGGTGGGAAGGGATTGGAGGAATGAAAGAAATCAAAAGTCACACTATCTTTCCCCATCTCTCTCTACCTTAGACATTATCTCCAAAGTGTTTGTGTATCCTTTATGGTCCAGCTACCACTGGAGAGCCATTGTCACCATGGTCCCAACTCTTACAGGGTAAGACAAGTCCAGGCTTTTGGACTGAGGTAATACTACCTCCTATGTCCTTTCAGCCTGGGGATGGTTGCCTCTTTGTGCTGCTTCTACTGTTTCATGTTTCTCTGTATAAATTCTCAGGTCTTCCATCACCCATATATCCAATTACCAGTTTTAAATTTCCTCTATGTGCAATACAAAGAGTCATTTCTGTTTCTGACAGAACTCAGATAAAATCCTGGGTTAATTTGTAATTGAAAGACATTTTCACAGACTTAGACTTTTATTTCCAAAGTTATTTAATAAATTGAAAGTGTGATTTGACATCACAAAAAAGAATATGGCAAATAACAGTATTGTATTACTTTATCTCAAGCTAATGAGAAAAGAATAGAAACAGAATTGAATAAATGAATCAAACATTTATGTCACATACAAATGAAGTCATAGCATATTATATGAAGAAAACTTTAACAGGCTTGTATAGATAAAATGGTGGGGAAATTGAGTCATTCCTTGGCATGAATGATAGTCAAGGAATAAGTACAGTAAAAGAATCTGTGATTTAGCAGTCAGTTTCATATTCATATTTGAACAGATATATTATTTAGAGCTCACTATTGTCATGCAAGATGTCCATTGTTTATTAAAAGTAAGGATAGTGATAAAAAGATCAGTGATGGAAAACTCTGGGCAGCAAAGAGAACTGATGAACCATTACTAGGTTAATAATGCAGTTTTATTGTCCTTCAGTTTCTCATACTGGTATTTTTAAAAACAAATTTCAATATTGAATTTTACTGATTTCTAAAATGCAGAGAAACTGGAATGGGAGTTAGAAATCTAGATAGAAAGATAAATGGATAGATAGATAGATAGACAGATTGATACTATCCAATATCTATTCATGAAAAGATCCACTATATTTTAGGGTAGAACTATGCCTATCAAAAATAAATCTACATTCCCAAATACACTTGAAGACAAGGGTGCCTGCTGATATATAAACAGAAATCATTGGATGGGACTTCCAATAAAGCTTTTATGGGGCTTACTCACTTGGTCTTCCCCTCTCCTTCTCATTCTTTCCTGAATTGTCGTGTGACGCTGGCTTTGTAGATAACGATGGCTACGTTTGCAGCCACAATTTTTCAACCATGAGACAATCTTAAGAGGGAAGGTGCTTCCTAAGAATAGCAATGCAAATGGAAAGTAGAAGCCTGGAACATTGATTATGCCATAAAGCCCAATGGTAGTGCTGGACAACCAAAACCCAGACTTATTTACAAGCAATAAAACAAACCTCTATCTTATTTAAACTAATGATATTCAGGCTCTTTTTACATGTCAAACAAATATAATTACTAACTGATAATAGCCACTTTTATCTGAAGATATTCATCACAAAAATATGATTTGAAACTATTATGTTTGATATGAAAATCATGTCTGAAACTATTCAGAAAGGCAGAAAATAATTAAATAAATAAGAAAAGATGCTATTTTTCTTAATGAAAGTGAACTGATGACTGTAAAACTTTCCATTATTCCCCCAAATAATTTATAAATGAAGCAAAATCTCAGTCAAAATAGAAAATATCTTTAACTTGAGAAATTATTTCTAAATTTAATGTAAAACGTTAGTAAAATGAAATAGCTAAAAAAAATTAAGAAGGAAATTTTCTTTCCAGTTTTATTGAGATATGATTGACATACAGAACTGTGTAAGTTTAAGGTGCACAGCATATGATTTGACTTTCATTTATCATGAAATAATTACCACAATAAGTTTAGTGAACATCCATCATCTCATATGGATACAAAATAAAAAAGATATTTTTTCTTTGTGATGAGAACTCTTAGGATTTAGTCTCTTACCAACTTTCATATATGACATACAGCAGTGTTCATTATCTTTATCATGTTGTACGTTACATCCCTAGTACTTATTTATCTTATAACCAGAAGTTTGTACATTTTAATTACCTTCATCCAATTCCCTGTCCCCCTCACCCCCTGCCTCTGGTAATGACAAATCTGATCTCTTTTTCTATGAGTTTGCTTGTTTGTTTTTGTTTTCACAAACATTTTATTTTTTCAAGTTAAAAAAATTTAAACTCTAGAAGAGTCAAACTCTTGTTGGTATCCACACTGAGAACTCAGAAATCTAAAAAGGAGTGGATATATGTACATGTATAACTGATTCACTTTGCTATACAGCAGAAACTAACACAACATTTGAAAGCAACCAAAATCAATTAATAATAAATAAATTAAAATATTTGAAAAAAATAATAATAACAGGAAAGTGAGACTAGATCAGCCCTAACTCATTGTCTTCATCAGAAAATGTTCTAAAACTCCCACCCAAGTGGGTTGAGTCAAGAGTATTGCATTAGGAGAACACATAATGGATACTAAGTTGATATTGTCTTCAGCATGCCTTGTTTCTCAGGTCTTGGGAAAGAAAAATATTGGCCAGTAAGAGACAGCATTTTATTTAACAGTATCTTGCTTTTATCATCAGACCCACGGCCTTCAGGGGTAGAACACAGGCTCAAAATCTGAGGTGAATTTAGCTTAAAGTCATAAAATCTCAGTAAGTTCATGTTTGTTTGTTTGTGAAGTATAATTGACCTACATCACTGTTAGTTTCTGGCACACAACATAGTGATTCTTTATTTCTATACATTTCAAAATGCTCACCATGATAATTCTAGTTATCATTTGTTACCATGTAAATATATGACATCATTATTGGCTATATTCCCCACACTGTACATTTCATATCCCTGACTCATTTATTTTGTAACTGAAAGTTTTTATCTCTTTATCTCCCTCACCTATTTCTCTCATCTCCCCACCCCCCTCCCCTCTGGCAACCACCTGTTCTCTGTATCTATGACTTTGTTTCTGCTTTGTTAATTTGTTTTGTTTTTTTAGATTCCACATATAAGTGAATTCACAGTATTTGTCTTTCTTTGTCTGACTTATTTCACTTAGCATCATATCTGGTACATCCAACTATGTTGTCACAAATGGCAAGATTTCATTCTTTTTATGGCTGAATAATATTCCTGTGTGTGTGTGTGTGTGTGTGTGTGTGCATACGTGCGTGTGTGTGTGTGTATACATCACATCTTATTTATTGATGGGCGCTTAAGTTGCTTCCATATCTTGGCTATTGTAAATAATGCTGCAATGAACATAGGGGTACATATATTTTTTCGAATTAATGTTTTCGTTTTCTTTGGATAAATACCCAGAAGTGGAAGTGCTGGATCATATGGTAGTTCTATTTTTAGCTTTTTGAGGAACCTTCATACTGTTTTGGTTCTTATCTTATTTTAAACTATATAGTAACTGACATGTAATACAAAATAATAATAATTCAAACAGGGTAATACTGGTAAATAGACATATCATTGGAAAGGATAGTCTTAAAACAGACTCAAGGATATTGACTTTAATTGATCAAAAGCATCTTGTCCATGGAAATAGAGTAAAAATAAAAATTTTTAAATCTCTTCTTATGACCTTAAAATTTTCCATAACTATTTTCCTGAGTTTGTTTCCCCAAGAGAGACCATTTAAAAGGAAATAGGGATGGTTTGGCTTGGTTGGTCTTGCCAGCACTCATTCTACTCATTCCAAGCAAAATGCCAGTAATCTAGCCTTGGTGCTTCCATATTTTTTAATTAAAAGCATTGACAGAGATGTTGAAACCAAGTCACAGTCCTAGAGAATAAAGTGTGTCCCTGCTGACTTCCTATGGATATGGAACATCTCTTTGAACAAGTACTCCTAGGAAAACTCTTTACTCAGAACTGGGTCAAGGAGAACTGCTTTCATTAGAGGCTGTTTGGAATATCACTCTCCAAGGAGACATAATTTGTTTTTTTGGCCACACCACATGGCATGCAGGATCTTAGTTTCCCAACCAGGGGTCGAACCCGAGCCCCTTGCAGTGGAAGGGCAGAGTCTTAACCCCTGGACCACCAGGGAAGTCCCAAGGAGACATAAGTTGAAACATCAACCATATTAGGTACTAAACTGCCATGATACAAATCCATTACAAAATCTACAACTTTGAGGCCAATCCATCAGCTGTGGGTTAAGAATGCACTGCATGCACCCAGAAAAGTTCAATGTTAAGGGTCATCCCTTGCCTGAGTAAATTCTCACGATTATCAACAAGAATGAACGTATCAGCCTTGACTTACAGCAGAGTGCTACACTTTGTGAATGAAAAACTTCAGTTAAACTAATTTTGCAGAACCTATAAAGTCCAAATATCAGGGGAAATGTTCAAAACTGCAATCTCACTGTGAAAAAAGAACAAGGACTGTGAATAGAATTAAACAGAGGCAATTACTGATGATATTATTTGTACAGATTCAAATGCTTCACAAAGGGACACAAAAGACCTCCTAATTGTTTCTCCTCTGCAAAACAAGTATATATAAGCAAAGGTAATTTATTTTATACAATTAATTTTCAGAAATTAGTAATGATCTTTAAAAGTGAATTATTTAGAATTTATACTGCCTTAAAAGAAAAGTCTTGCCTTTATCTCTAGAGCAATTTTTACAAGCTAAAATGCCTGTTACAGGCACACAGATGAGTATCTAAATACCTGAGTGTCGACAGTTAATGGATGTCTTTAGAAAACTCCATTGGTCTAGAACTCTCATTATTCTACTATTTTCTCACTATAAGTTTATAGCTACTGGTGCTGATTTGTGGAAACTTTCCTCTTGAGATTTTTGTGGTTATAAACTGAGGAAAATGAATTATACTAGCATGAAATGCAGAGGAAGGAAAAGAACACCATTTAAATGCTTACATACAAACTGCATTAGTTTATTAGTACCATAATCAAGTACCATAATAATAAATACCCAAATAATAAAAAATCCAAAACTGGGTGGCTTAAAAAATAGAAATTTATTGTCCCACAGTCTGGAAGCTAGTAGTGAGAAATCAGGTTATCATCAGGGCCATGGTCTCTGATGGCTCTAGAGGAGAATCCCTCATTGACTCTTGCAGTGTCTGGTGTTTGCTGGCAATCTTTGGAATTTGTTGGCTTGTAGGTACATCACTCCAGTCACATGGCCATCTTCTCCCTGTGTTTTCATTTTCCCCTGTGCATGTCTGTCTCTGTGTCCAAATTTTCCCTTTTTATAAAGACACCAGTCATTTTGGACAACGGTCTTCTCTAATGACCTCATTTTAATTGAATTATCTCTGTAAAGACCCTATTTTCAAGCAAGATAGCATTCTGAGATACTGGGAGTTAGGACTTCAATGTATCTTTTTTGGAGGGACAAAATTCAGCACAACACAAATTGCCTACAAAGAGCATATTTATTTTTAACTGAAAGCAAAAGATAATAAAAAGAATGATAAATACTCCATACACTTGAATGTGCCAAATGGAAATGCTTGATTCTTTTAGCGAATTAATAGGTATGTCTTCAGTGTTAGTATATAGGGTGTTTACCTCACCTCTGTGAGCATTATTCCAAAATTAGCACTTTAAATCTTGGAAAATGAGTTAAAATCAACAAAGTGAATTTAACAGAATTAAGTGAAAATTACACATGCATAAAGCAAAAATTAACTACAGAAAGGTGTGAGCTGAGTCACACAATTCAGTAGTAGTTCATTTGAAAAGAACTAAGAATTTAAGAAATAAGTTCAATGTAAGACAAAAAGTCTGCTAAATATAATGTATTTAACTAACCTAATTAATTACCATTGGGGTATTAATGCTGGAGTTGAGTGTTGAGATCTACGTATTACATTTAAAAAATGAGTATCACCTCTATGGCAAAATCTTTGCTGTATACTACAGAGAATGCTAAGCAAGGAAAAACTTATATTCCCCCAAAGAAATAATAATCATTGTGGTGGGGTACAGGGAAGTTGAGTGAAGTGTCAAGTACACTAATAGTAAAAATATGAAGTTGATTTAGAAGTGAGAAAAAACAAAATGCCATATTCATTCAAAGGAAAGTGTAGATAAGCCAACTTGATATATATCAACAAATTATATGTAGGAAATATGATACATAGAGAGTCTCTGCTTAGAACTCACTTCTTGTTTGAATAGATAGCAGAAGGAAAGCTAGATAGCAAAACAATATTAGAAAAAGGAAAACAAAAGGGAATGGATAGATTGGAAGAAAACAAATAAAATTACTGAATATTTTGACTCCTGGAATATTAGGAAAACAGAAGGGTCCAATGAGATTTTCCAAAAGAAAAATATATCGGTAGATAAAGTTAAGGGAGAGAATTACACACGCATGCATGCGCGAGCGCACACACACACACACACACACACACACACAATACAGCCAAGGGCATACCCTTAGGTAATGACCACATATAAGGGAAGAAGGAATAGAATAAAAGGAACTCACAGAGGAGAATTTATAGAGATGGGAAGGGAACCAACATAACTGAATTTATATAGATGGGAAGGGAACCAACATAATTCAGTATTACAAAAGGAGAGCACAAGAAGGTGTTTTTTTAGGGGTGGAGTTAACTGTGGAAGTTATTTGGGCTTTTCACAAATGTTTGGTTCTCTCCTGGTCACATAAGATTGTTCTTCTTGCCCATGCCTCACCCGTCCCCACTTAATTCAGGGATGGCCAAGTGACTTACTTGGCCAATAAAATATGAACAGAAGTAACCTGTGTCACTTCCAGGTGGAACCTTTAAATGACAGAGCACCTATAGTCACCAGCAACATTCCAGAAAGTTCTGCTCTACCACTCAGGGCTCCAGGAGTGAAGATAACACAGATCAGATCTTCTAGCTGACCCTCACTGGACATGTAGTGTGACAATCATCTCTTTGTTTTTGTAAGCAAGTGAGAATTTGTGTTGTTTATTATGCAACATAAGCTAACCTATCCTAGGTGTGAAAAAACGAAAAATGCAAGCAAGGGATCAAGGAGGATAGGAGAGCAAGAAAAAAGAACCCTAGAATTTGAAATCTATGCCAACATTTTTTAATGGCTTCCCATTAGTTATCAAAATTAGGACAAACTTCTATATCAAGGTCCATATGGTTCTTACCTTTCTTTGGAATTTATAGCCTTCATTGCATTATATTACTTCTTTAAGGTTGTGTAGGCTCAGATTAGATTGTAAAATACTTTCAATTATTGCTGAAAGATTTCATCTTTTCAACTCCTTAACATATTGTTGTTGCTGCAGTTTATCGTGGATGAAAATGAATTATGTGAAGACACAAGAAAGAACTTTCTCAATTTGTAAACTGCCCTATAAATGGAAGTATATTACAAGAGAATGAGTAGCTCAGTGCTAAATCTGTTCAAGCTGAAGTTTGATGGCCTTTTATGAGGAGAAATACTATCATTTATTGAACACCAATTATGTGCTAGGTAATATACTGGGTGTTTTATTGGTGCCATTTTATTGATGTTCACTGCAATTTTCATGAGTAGATATAATTAATTCCACTGCTATGAAAGGTTATATAAATTGTCCAGTCTCAAATAACTAGTAAGGGGCCAAGCCTGGATTCAACTCCAATATGGATGACATCAAAACATGTGCTCTCACGTCAGAAAGAGGAAGTTTGGGTTGAATGTCTATTTTAGTCATTAACATCAATATGATTCCCTGTTTCTTTGACCACATTCATGTTACTGTACAAGACCATTCCTTGTTCTTATGGTTAGGTATCCTATATTGCATCTAAAACAAAAGACCAAGACCCAAAATTTCCTACACAAATAAGATTTATTTTGTGTGGTTTGTATTTTAAAGACTTTTCTTAGGAAAAAAAAAAAAGGAAATTAACAAGACTTTTTATATTTGTACAAGGTACAATAATGATTTTCTTTTATAACCTGAATGAAAAACAGGTAACAAAAATTCCACTGCTCCCTGTGAATTTGAGTGATTTGAAATTTCATCACCAGTGTCTCTAGAATGAGATTGACTACTTGCAGATAATAATGAAAGCACTGTTGAAATCATTTAAATGATTGAATGAAGTATATGAGAGAGGAAGTCATTGTGAGGCATATAATTTTCTTTTTCTCTCCTATGGTGCATGGATTTAATTCTTTAAATATACGGAGAGAAACAAGTGTAATTCCTTGAAATATCCCATGTGAAATCTAGTGCCGTTGCAATGACAAAGTCACTTAGCCTGTGGCAAATATTTTCCTTACATAACATCATTCTTGTCATGTTATTTTTGTTGAAAAATGGTTTATTAGAAAGTCTCCACATTTGATTATTATAGGTCCTAATATCCAACCTGAATAAATCATGTTGGCTGGATATTAAGGACCTATAATAATCAAATGTAGAGGTAAATTTATTAACGTTTCAGTCTGTGTGAGTCATCATCTGAACTTCAGCTGAACTCACTGGTTCTGCACTAACATCAGCAGCAATTGGGAATTTGCTAGAAATGCAAAAATCTTGGGCACCCATCCACACCAGCAGAAACTCTTGGGAATAGGGCCCTACAATCTGTGTTTTAACAAGACCTCCAGCAAATGCTGACACTACTCAAGTTTGACAAACACTGGCCTAATCCATGGTTAGTGTTAAATAAATATATATTTTATCCCCAGCCTTTATCTTTAACAGTGGCTCTTAATCTGGCTGAATATTAGAATAATCTGCCAGTCCTTTTAAAGAATACTGATGCTCAGACCTGTGCCAGACATAGTGAGGCAACATCTCCTAGGTGGATCTGATAACCAGTGAGAATTGAGAACCACTCATTCACAGCAGCATAATTTGTGGTGGGAAGAATTCTGAGTAGAATGTCAGCAAATCTGGATGAGAGCCCTGATCTGAATTTTTATTCATGGTATAAAGGCAAATCATAAAAGTTGCAGATTACTCTATCACAAAATTTTACAAGTATCCAATGAGTTGAATTATTATGGTAATGCACTGTAAATTCTAAAGTCTTGCCACACACGAGTCATCCAAGACAGGCAGCATCATGTCTTGTTTAGAACTATAAAGGCATCTGCATTTTAATAAAGTGATCTGTCATTCATATACACATTCATGTTTGAGAAACACTGTTCTAAACCATGAGGCTAACATCAGCATTATCCTAATGCGTGAAAAAGAAAACGCATTTGTGTACATTTTTTATGTAGAATTTCCCACGACTCAAATTATGTTTAGCTTTAAATGAGTGTGGGGTGAAAAGGGGGGGGGAGAAATTGAGAATAAGCATTTCAGCTTCACATTTTCACTGTGAGCTTGTACTTTGAAACTGAAAATGAAGACTTTATGAGCCCATTTGTCCAGCAAGATATAAATGAATACAGGTCCCCTCAGGGCTTGCTGGGTTACTAAGAATTTAGGAGCAACTGAAGTTTGAACAATAATTCTCTTTTGTGGCTGTTGTTCAAAGGTTGGCAAAGAGCAGGGTAATGTAAGGATAAGCTGATGAGCAACTGGGAATAACAAAAGTCTGCAGGAAAATACTTGTCAATAAATACACATTATTATTATTATTATTACTATGGACTGTCATAAAAAAAAAACAAGTTTAAACAACACGTTATAGGTAAATGTCGTCATAATAACATATCAAAAAAAAGTTAAGAGAAAGTACCAGGAAATAGTGCCTCACAAGGTGGTTGAACATATTGAATTTGATTTCGTTCAGCAGGTACACCTTGCTGTTTACACAAGTACAGTTATTAAGAAACCAGACGATTTTCCTTGTAATAAAGTTTCTATATTCCTCTGCTCTTTGGAGAAAGTAATAAACTGCTGGGTGAACAGCAAGTCCAATAAATACCCCCATACACTTCAGCTCATCACTTGTGTAAATTTTATCGACTTACCAGGATCATGTTATCTGGATTTATTGTCTGTAAGGATGAAACACTGTAATAAAGGTGGATAAATGGATCCCACTGGCCCATAAATAACCATTCCACCAAAAGAGCTGTGGAAGAGCAACTTTGTTTTCCACCATCTGGTGCATCAGAGAATATTATCAAAGCAGCAGTAGGTGGTGGTGGGAAAACATCCGTTTCATTTCCATCCTTGAGAAAACAGTAGCATTTGGAAAACACATGCAGCCTCTTTCCTGGGCCAACTACCTAAATACCATCCAGTATAAAAGGATATACGTTTCTAATATTTTTCCGCTTTAGCGAGTCCCATCATGTTACAGATGGGAGAAGTGTTAGAATGTGAGAACTGACACCTAAAATGTCCTATTTTCCTGCATAACAGAAAGAGCACCATCATGAATAATGCAGAACTCTAAAGCTAGGGAAAATTGGTAGAAAGTTTCTGAGTAAAACATGAGTAGGAGCCATCAAATTCTCAAAGGATGGAGAGAGGTCACCCCTCAAAGCTTAAACTACATTACCCTCCACATTAGTTAAAACATCTTACATGAAGTCCTAAATATTAAGCATTAATCCACTCTTTTTTTCTTTTATAATCTAGTCACCCCAAACATTTAAATTTAGCACTTCTAAGCCTCAGGCATTTTGAAATCTCGTCTTATTTATGATAATTTTTTTCCTTGCCAAATAAATCCATCTCCTTCATCAGATTCTGTTCTCTATAAGCGTTGTCCCTTGTATTTTCACAGGCATATAGAATCAGGTATGCAAAAAGTTGCAATTTAATTTTTTAAGTAGTTCTACTTTATGTACATTTAGACTCCATTCTAATGGGGGTAAAAACTTAACAAAGTCATTTTTAGATCAAAGCCTAAATGGAGGGTCAAGATGGAGAAGAAAAGAATATACTAGTTCATATTCACATTAATATCTTGCCACACTTATATTTAGAAAGTGTCACATTTAATTCTTCCAAATCTTTCTTACATTCCTCTATCAATGCTTATGGTTACCAGCATCTTAGATAACAGAGATTTCCTTGAATGAAAAATTGGTCTAAAGACAGAGGTTCTAGTACAAGATCTGGTGTTAACTATGTAATCTTGGGTAAAATTTGTCACTTTGCTAAGTTTCAGTTTCCAACTATACAAAATATTTGATTAGATCTGATAAAACATATATCCTTTTCAAGCTCAAAAGCTCTATGATTATATAATTTCCAAATCTTCTAAAAGTTCATTTGCATGTTCATTAATTAAAATTACCTCTAGGAAAGAGAAGAAAAACATACTGCTGAAAGTCTTATATGTGGTTATACTACTAACAACTTACATTAATTGAGAATTTACTAGGAGTCAGGCACTGTTCTGAGCACTTTTTATGTTTTACTTTGCTTTATAATCATAAAACTCTACCTTTATTTTACATATGGGAAAATTGAGGCTCAAAGAAGTTAATTCACTTGTCTATTGTCTCACAGTTGATGAAAGGTGATGCTGGGTTTGAACCCACACAATAGAGCTTGCACTATTAATAACATTTTATTATGTTATTAATATGTCATCTAAAAGTTTTTTTACTTCCACATATTTAAGTCTGTGTTATAATATTTTTGATGTATATTTCCAACATTTTTATTGTGTAATCTAGAGAGCAATGTAAGGGCCTACAAAAAGTATGATTGTTCCAATAGGCTAGTTTATAAAGGAACATTTCAAATACTAGCTAACCTAAGTGTAAGGCCAGACACTATCAAACTCTTAGAGGAAAACATAGGCAGAACACTCTATGACATAAATCACAGCAAGATCCTTTTTGACCCACCTCCTAGAGAAATGGAAATAAAAACACAAAAACAAATGGGACCCAATGAAACTTCAAAGCTTTTGCACAACAAAGGAAACCATAAACAAGACCAAAAGACAACCCTCAGAATGGGAGAAAATATTTGCAAATGAAGCAACTGACAAAGGATTAATCTCCAAGATTTACAAGCAGCTCATGCAGCTCAATAACAAAAAAAACAAACAACCCAATCCAAAAATGGGCAGAAGACCTAAATAGACATTTCTCCAAAGAAGATATACAGATTGCCAACAGACACATGAAAGATGCTCAACATCGTTAATCATTAGAGAAATGCAAATCAAAACTGCAATGAGATATCATCTCACACCGGTCAGAATGGCCATCATCAAAAAATCTAGAAACAATAAATGCTGGAGAGGGTGTGGGGAAAAGGGAACACTCTTGCACTGTTGGTGGGAATGTAAATTGATGCAACCACTCTGGAGAACAGTATGGAGGTTCCTTAAAAAACTAAAAATAGAACTACCATACGACCCAGCAATCCCACTACTGGGCATATACCCTGAGAAAACCATAATTCAAAAAGAGTCATGTACCAAAATGTTCATTGCAGCTCTATTTACAATAGCCAGGACATGGAAGCAACCTAAGTGTCCATCATCGCACGAATGGATAAAGAAGATGTGGCACATATATACAATGGAATATTACTCAGCCATAAAAAGAAATGAAATGGAGGTATTTGTAGTGAGGTGGATGGAGTTAGAGTCTGTCATACAGAGTGAAGTAAGTCAGAAAGAGAAAAACAAATACAGTATGCTAACACATATATATGGAATCTAAGGGAAAATAAAGGCCATGAAGAACCTAGTGGCAAGACGGGAATAAAGACACAGACCTACTAGAGAATGGACTTGAGGATAGGGGGAGGGGGAGGGGTAAGATGAGACAGGGTGAGAGAGTGGCATAGACATATATACACTACCAAATGTAAAATAGATAGTGGGAAGCAGCCGCATAGCACAGGGAGATCAGCTCTGTGCTTTGTGACCACCTAGAGGGGTGGGATAGGGAGGGTGGGAAGGAGGGAGATGCAAGAGGGAAGAGATATGGGAACATATGTATATGTATGACTGATTCACTTTGTTATAAAGCAGAAACTAACACACCATTGTAAAGCAATTATACTCCAATAAAGATGTTTAAAAAAAAAAAAAGTAGTCTCCTTGAGGCCCACAATTTATTTTGTGTCCTACATCGGAGCACATTTCAATTCTATTTGATAAGTGTATAGCTAAGAAATATATACTGGTATGTATTATTTATGTATTATATCTCTTTATGGATATCTACTCTCACTGTTCTGCGGTAATCATCTATTTTCTGAGAAGGGGAGTCAACCAGTTTCCAGGGAAGAATGTGGGATCAATGGCAATCCTCATACATCATTTACTGACAGAATCCAAGCGAGCCTAGAGTACCTCATTTGAAGACTAGAATAAAGTAAAGAGAATATTTTGAAGATGCAAAGGAAGAGCAAACTGAAATTTAGCTAATATCCTCATAGGAAAATGACCCTGCAGCAAAAATAACAAAAAGTGCTCTGAGGAGTTCAGTTCTTAAAAAAAAATTGAATAACCTATACTAGAAGAAGCAAAATTAAGTGAACAGATAAATCAAGAAATTAGAGCAAGTATAATGAATAGCTTCAAAGGAGTAAGAGAGACATTTTTGACACGAAGAAATAGGCTTTTTCTTATAACATTCAAGTATGATTTTTTTTTATTGAAGTATAGTTTCTTAGTTTCAGGTGTACAGCACAGTGATTCGTGTACACTCTTTTTTCAGATTCTTTTCCCTTATAAGTTATTACAAAATATTGAATATCATCCCCTGTGCTATACAGTAGGTCCTTGTTTGTTATCTATTTTATACATAGTAGTGTGTATATGTTAATCCCAACCTCCTAATTATTCCTTCCCCCCAGCCCTTTCCCCTTTGGTAACCATAAGAGAATAAACAGTTTGAAAGAAGAACTAGGTAGAAATATTAAATGTGCTAAAATATTGTTGTTGAATTAAGAATACAATGTGTGTGATAAACAGCCAGATAGATTCAGAGAACAAATTAGTGAGCTGAAGATCTCTCCAGAAGGAATCAGAAATGAATATAGAGAGGAAAAACACAGGATAAAGATAAAAAAAGGTGAAGGTCTGAAATAGAAATGTCATCATCCATATATTTGAAATCCAGCTAAAGAGAATATTACAAAGCTGGAAAAGACATTTGGAATTATCAGAGAGAAAAGACATATTACTTTAAAAGGAATAAAATTTAGCCTGACAATGATTTCTCGATAATAACAATGAAAGCCAGAATTCAATAGAATAATATCTAAATAATTAGCGAAAACAACTGCTATTTTGGAATTTTATATATGACTGGATTATCATTCAAAAACTAGGTTGAAGCAGATGTGTTTGTTAACAAAAGCAAGAAAACCTAAGAAAATTTACTACCAACAGACATCACCAGTAAGATTTCTAAAGGATGAACTTCAGAATGAAAGCAGATCAGGTGTTCTAATGCATATATGCCTCAAAAAAATTTTTTTAATTTAAAATTTAAATTTAAAAACCTTTTTCTATCCATTGATCCTCCCAAGAACTTTACACTTGCCATATTGACACACTATGAAATGCTATTTCATATGTACCGTTTTTGCAAATTCCATCTTTTCTCCCTGTTCTCGTATACCACATACCTGGTAAACTCCTAACAAATGTTACAGCCTCAGTCAAAGTTTCTCCCCTATTGGCTGAGTTTCCAAACAATCCTGAGAATAAATCTTGTGCGTACCTCTGTTACAGCCTGTGTTGCATCCATTGTTTATTTAATAAATAATTACTAAGCAACTATTATGTTTCTGGCATTCTTTTAGGCACTAAGAATACAATCACAAACATATGGAGTCTCTGCTCTCATTAAGTTTTTGTTAGTAAACAATCATAAATTGTGTTGTTGCAATGGATAGTTACAGAATCTTTTCTATTAGTTGTGTGATCAAAAGATTTGAAAGGTGGGCTAGGGCCAAAGATGAGTAGAGCATGGGGGTGACTGGTTTAAGGTTAGTGACATGACAAAGGGCCTCCTGCAGAGAGCTCTTTTCTGCCAAAAGCCGCTTACGAATCCCCACTTGTCAGAACGTCATTTTGTTTCTATGGGATCACGGGCAAAAGTCCATCTTCTTCATGCTGACATTGGACACTGTATTCGTAGAGTGGAAGATGTCGACACGGGTCTGTAGCATCTCTGCTGACAGTTGTAGTTGCCCATTTACATATACAAGCAGAACAAGCTACAATTATTTTGATGCCCACAAAGATATAGATTATTATGGACAATAGTGTTAATCCCATTCTCTTAAGGCCAGATCTTGGATCTGCTAGCCACAGATTCAGTACTGCTCACGATAGAGCAGTTTATGTCATGACTGCGGTCTGGTCTTCACGCAGTCAGACTTTTCCCTCTGGTGGCAGTTACAGCATCTGTAAAACAACTTAGGAATGCGCATCAGACAGTCTGTGACTCTATTGTCCTAATCTTTAGCTGCTTGAGCCTGCTCTTTTGTGACTCAGGGAGGCCTGGGAGACTGCAACTTTTCTACACACAGGAGGCAGGAGACATGGATGAGCCTTTGTTCTTGAGATGGGGGAGGGGGAGGGGTGCAGGGTTCTGCTCAGTTCCATCATGTTTTCCAATTGATACTCAATCCCCCACAGTCTGCTACATTCAGATGGACACATGTGGAGTCTGAAGTGCCTAGGAAGAGCCACTTAATTATGTTTATTAGTAGAGTAAATCACGGTCATTATTAGACAAGAACCACTATTTTATATTTAAGGACAGTAGCTCATCATTTATTTATTTGAGGTATAGCCATTTCTGAGCTATAGCCCACACTTACATTATATGAGTAGAAGAATCGTTCACTAGATTTCTGCTTCCAAGTATCGCATTCTATTTTCAACATGCAAATAAAAGCACTGCATACTAAGACTTTAAGGCAAAAAGAAAAAGTTTGTATCGCTCAGAATTAGTTTATTATTTAGTATTATTTAAGGTTAGGGAAAAATACTGTGTTGTCTGCCATGTGTGTGCTTTGGGGGAATTCACTTAGGCTTTGTTCTCATAATTTGTAAAAACTGTTACCAATAATTCCTGCCCAATTATCCTTTATGGAAATTTAAATAGGTGGAAAGAAACAGAGTGGGAAAGCTTTTCAAATCTCAAAAGGACAGTGCAAACAAGAGATTCTACTGAAAAGTATGCTCCAAAAAGGCGAAGATTGTTATCTGTTTTGCTCATTTCTAAATCTACAGTATCAGACCAGACTTGGCACTGAATAAATATTTATGGAATACCTTAATCATATATTACTGGTGTCAATATACCTATGACAGAGGTAAAGTTAAAAAAAAAATTAAAACCCAATAATTTCTTCTTCCCAATTGCAGATCTCCAAACTAAATTAACCCTAAACGTGTGAAGTTTGAAGACTTTCTTAATTTGAAATCTGTAAGAGATTTATTTTGCCAGAATAATCAATGAGTAATTGTACTTCTACATCTATAAAGTCAAAATGAAAGTTTCCCTCTATAATGTTGAAAATGGGTTGCAGTAGAGATTAATTAAGAAAGAAAAAGGCAGTGTTTTGATGGTGTCTAATGATTGTGTGTGTGAGTTGGGGAGCTTTGGAGAACATCCCTGTATCTGTTTAATTTAGTAGCTCAAAGTAGGTTCTCTTAAATGTCATCTTAATGCAGTCTATTATATCTAATACAATGATCAGATATTCAAAACAGTGCAGTGCAATCTAGGTCACTAAATTCCTTTGGCCTCTGTTCTTTTTCTACAAGTATTCATTTAGTCTACTCCCTCCAAAATGTGTCAGGTCACCCTGTAAGCCTATGCCCTCATTCTAGTGATAGAATCACCTCCCTCTCTGATTTCCTAGAACGACTGTTATCATAAGAAAATCCTGAACTACGATGTCAGTTCTCACTGTGGGTTTCCAGATATTTCTGCCACTATTAAAATTTTTTCATGATATAATGTATTAAGCAAGAAATTCATAATAGAATACTTCTTAAATGACTTAACTGTGGCTATCTATCTAAATTGGAGGAAAAATAATCTTTACAGAAACATTCAGCCTGGTTGTGTTGATCCAAGTGTATTAAGAGCAACAATTATTAAGATTTCAGTGAATGGAATAGTGTCAGTTTCTCATAGAAAAACCCTGAATAATACGATACATCATATGAATTATTTATCATTCACAAGATAATATATGTTAGCATCTATTGCCAAGAATAAGTGGTCAGGTAGAAAATGTTACTCTAGAAATAGCACACTTATTCCTTCAACAACCGTAGCCCAGGAAGTGTCCTTATTACAAGTCAATTATTGAACCAAGGGGGGAGGCTGGAAGCTTGGGTCCCAAAAGTTGAGTATTTTATATTCTAATTTGTTCTCTTCATCTGTCCAGAGAAAGTATTGCTGCTTCCACTGGAACAGACCATGGTCTGAAGTCTGTAAGGATCTGACCATGTAGAATGGATTTGAGGGAATAGCCTGTCTTACTAGTTTAAATAACAACATTCATCGCCCCTACTGCCACCTTCTGGCTGCTAATAGCTTCAGCCAATAACTAAGAAGTACCTTTCCTGGGGATTTGCCTTTACTGAAACTAACTTGTTAGTTGTGGTATGCTGGGAGACCCTCTACTAGACTGCCTTTAAATACTTACTAACTCTTTGTTTTTTTGTAAACATCTTTATTGGAGTATAATTGCTTTACAATGTTGTGTTAGTTTCTGCCATATAACAAAGTGAATCAGCTGTACGTATACATGTATCCCCATATCCCCTCCCTCTTGCATCTCTCTCTCACCCTCCCTATCCCACCCCTCTAGGTGGTCACAAAGCAAAGAGCTGATCTCCCTGTACTATGCAGCTGCTTCCAACTAGCTATCTATTTTACATTTGGTAGTGTATATATGTCAGTGCTACTCTCTCACTCCGTCCCACCTTACCCTTCCCCCTCCCCGTGTCCTCAAGTCCATTCTCTACGTCTGCCATCATCAGAAAATCTTGTTAACTCTTTGTGACTCTTACCAATAAAACCCTCAAACATTCACTGACTTGGTGTATAGATAAGCATCCTTACCTAAGTGAAGAGATTCCCTACAGAAGTCCAATAGTAGTTCATGAAATAAATAACTAGACTTATATAATGAAAACATGGCAGAAAAAAATAGAACTGGAATTTAACTCTGATATAGTCACTAAGGTACTTGATTTTGGGTAAAGTCACTTCTTTGTGTTTATTTCCTACTTTAGGGAATAAAAAAAGACTGAATAAATAGACAGTTTTGAAAAACAAAAACAAAAAAAACTAAAGATCCAACAGCTTGGAGTTATTTGTGGAAGGTATAAGCAACTTCTATACTTTGTTTGCCTCTTAAGCCCTCAGACAGTGCTTAACACAATGTGTACTGGGTAATGTGGGTAAAGATGACCCTGAATAGGTCAGATATGACTAAGTTATATTCAGGATGTACTCAATGAGAAGTAATGCCTTTCAGAAACAGATCTCCTTAAAATGATTTTCTTTTGTTTGTGTTAATTTGATCCCCTATAGAGTAGATTTCACTTCTCTGCAAAATGCCCTGTTATGCAATTCCTCATATCCTGATATTCTTGAGGCTGAGAGTTCTTCCAGAGTAGAGCCTGGGACTTAGGCTTCTTTGTATCTCATAGCACCCAGCAAGTTACTGGTAAGCAATAGATAGGTAGTGTTTGCATGCATGGATTAAAAACCTGGGCTTATAATTAATTGTTATAATTAATCAACTATTATTAGATAACATTATATAAATTATATATAAGTATATATTATATAAAAGTAAATGCATTGTATACAAATTTATATCATCCATAATATATAAATACATTATTACAATTATATTATATTATGTTATATTATTAATTCTTGGAATGCAAAGTTATGTTATTCTGGACCAATGGAGGGGTGTGGGAAATGAGTTCTGTTTTTAGTTTGAACTCACATGGTATAAAGTCTGTATAAGGACAAAGAATTCTATACTACCATCAGGGTAAATGGTCATTAAGTGAATCTGCTGCTTTAAAATTAATGTGCTAACGGGTCAAAAAAGTAAACTTTTCTATAAATTGTTTGACTGAATAGAAGTAAGCATGGATTAGAAGACATTTGTATAAAATGATTAAATAATAATAATAATAAAGTACAAATATTAATCTGTATTCTTTCTTCAAAGATCTCAATAGACTTTCTTTTTTTCTTGTGAAATTATTTTTTTTCTTTTCTCCCCCATTTCACTATTATCTGTGAATTCAGGGACTGTTTTGCTTTCCTCATCAATAAATCTCAGTGCCTAGCAGGGTAAGTGGATGTTATTTTCTTATGCTTCATTTGTAACCAAAATAAGGAAATAATGATGATATCCTGATAAGAAATACTAAACCTCTAAGTTCTAAGCAATTGCTTTGAATTCCAATAATATTCAGACTTGCACAGTGAAAACACAACATAAAAGAAAAGACAGAATGAGAATTCTTTTCCTAGCTTTGTCACTACCTAGCCTTACGATTTTGGCAAGATGGTCAATGTCTCAGTGCTGATTTCTTCATTCGTAAAATAAGTAAATACTGCCTGACAACATCCATAATGGGGAAAGAAGTAGCAGAATTCAGATGACAGAATCTGGGAAAGACATCCAACCTCTCTAGTTTAAAGCTTTGTCTATGAGACTAATTATGTCCTTTTAGCTCCCAGCCCTTTAATGAAACTGCTTTCTCAAGGATGCTTGTATAATATTTCCAGAGGAACTAAAACCGTATCAACCTTGTTTTTTGCTGTATCTACAGATGTCCGTCACAAGGTCTGAAACAAAACAGATGTTCAAAAATATTTGTTAATGGCATTGGGATAAATAATTGCTGAGTTCAGTGTGCCTTTATTCATCTTCCCCATTCTCTTTGATGTCCTTGTAACCTTGCTGCTTCTGCTGATTCATCCTTCTTGAAGTGTTCCTCGTTAATAGCACCTGTGATACTACACCACATTTGTTTTATTCTCACCTCTTCATCCTTTCCTTCTTGGTGTCCTCTTTTTTCTATGTCCTCACATATAGGTGTTACCCAAGTTCAGCTCATGATTTTCTCCTCTGTATTCTCCAAAGGCTCTTTTAGGCAACTGATGCCAATGGTTTCCATTATATGCATTATTCATATAACTTCTGGATATATGTTTCTGGTGCTGATTTCTCTCCCTTCCAATGCCCAGTCTCACATTTCCAACAGATTTCTAGATATTTTCAAACTGAGGCCTTCAAGTTCCTTCAAGTCAAATGGCCAGAAGTGAGCTCATCATTTTCCTTTGCTACCAAACCAGTCTTCCTGCTTTCTCTGCATCCTTAACATCATTATTGTTCCCACTACCTTTTCCCTAAACCATCATAGAGAATCCACTATAAAATTCTGTCAAGAGGACTTCCTTAGCAGTCCAGGGGTTAAGACTTCCTGCTCCCAATGCAGGAGGGATGAGTTCGATCCCTGGTCGGGGAACTAAGATCCCACATACCACAAGGTGCAGCCAAAAATAAAATAAAAAGATGAAAAAAAAATCCTGTCAAATCAATTCTTTTTTATCTTTCTTACCTATTGCTTTTTCTGTCTCCATTGTCACATCCTAGTTCAGCCTTAATATTTGTCACTTGATCTACTGTGGTAGCATCTTCATTGGTGTTCATCTGGAGCTTCTCCTTCTGGGTACTATTACCATGGAGGGAAGGGAAAAGGAAACTAGCATAATGTGTATTAGCAATTGTAATAGTTGATGAGAATAGAAATATGAATGTCTGTCTTCAAGAATTTTAGTCTTTAGTAGGAAACACACATATGCAAAAGAATGCAATAAAATGTGGTGGGTCTAAGACCAAATGTGCATAATGTGCTATGAGGGAATCACCTACAATAAAGACAGACTCCTTTCTCTACACGGATCCAGGCTGTTTTCTCCCCAACTCATACTTTCTGCTACCAGGTAGACAGAAGAGCACTGGGGTGGGTCAGACCAAGGAAAGAATTCAGCCACAGTGTCTTTGGCCAGAACAGTCATAAGGAGGGCATTGGTGACCTTTGCTAGAGCTGTTTGGTGGGGTGAGGATTAGGAAAGTCAGAGAGCCATGGGGTGATTTCTGAGCTAGAATGAAAGTAGTGGAGATAGCGATGGTGGTGCATGCCATGATACGAATCCCATCAGAAATAACATCAGAGGTATTGTTCCCCCCGGGTGCTAGGATTCCTGCCAGGAGATGTGGCTTAGCTGTCAGCCCTCTTTCAGAATTGCCTCAGCTGAAGAAAATTATTTTTCCCAAGGTTTTGTTTCCTTCCTGGGGTTGTGCTTATTTAATGATTGATCAATGCAGGGGTAAAAAGGCCTAGTTCCATCACCCCAACATGGGCCTTCACAGCTTGAGAGCTCGGGAGTTTCCCATAAGGTCACCGGAAGCCTCTGTTGGGGATACATCACAACTCAACTTCTCTTTCTGTCTAGTCTTGCTTTCCACCTTTTAGCCCCCAGCTCAGAGAATGCCCCCAAGAACCTAACCTGTGACAGCTGGTAGCAGGGGTGGTCCAAGAAATAAAATGGGATTTGGGAGCTGAGTACCCTATAAATGGTGGTAGATAGAGCATAAAATGCCCTTGGAGCATGGTAGCAGGACAATTGTTAAAACTTTCTTTGGTGATGAACTGAGATGATACAACAGTGGAAGATAATACATTAACTGATACAGTGTATCAGGTAGGTATTTGAGGACTATTGGGGGAAATAGTAACTCTAAAGAAAATGGAATCCAGGGGCTATCACTAAGCTAGATTCATGCTCTGGGGAGAAGATAATTAAAAAGCTGATAGTTATTACTGGGCTATTAATCTAAAGTGTGAGAGTCAACAAGATCCTTATCTCCTGCAGAGGGTTGTCAGAGAATGTTGATGAAATGCAGAAATTAATGGTAAGAGTAGGTAGGCATGCAGTAGAGAAAACTGAAATTCCAACCAAGGCTGGTCTGTTATATCAAAGTCAAGGTGATAACTGGGAAAGAATGGAACCCTGACACATGGGATAGGGACATCTGGGTTTTTTCAGCTAAAAATGTTGAAACTTTAGATTCCTATGAACCCCCCATGAGCTTGCAAAAGCAGCCCACTCCTCCTTATTAAGGGCTACCACATTCCTTCCCTCTCTCTCTCTCTCTCTCTCCCTCCATTGACTGAAGACAATTCAGAGACCTCTTCCCTACAAGACAAAATGTACCACCCCCCTACTCAGGATCTGCTCTCCTCCACCTCTGCTCTTGGCCACTAAGCCAGTCATTTATGTTAAGTCAAAAGATAACCCAGCTGGAGAAACTGGGCCTGCAAATAAAGGAAAGAGACTACATCCAGAGGGAACTATAGGATTTATCCAACATGTTTCATAAAAGATACAAAAATAGGGCTTCCCTGGTGGCGCAGTGGTTGAGAACCTGCCTGCCAATGCAGGGGACACGGGTTCGAGCCCTGGTCTGGGAAGATCCCACATGCCGCAGAGCAACTGGGTCCGTGGGCCACAGCTACTGAGCCTGCGCGTCTGGAGCCTGTGCTCCGCAACAAGAGAGGCCGCGACGGTGAGAGGCCCGCGCACCGCGATGAAGAGTGACCCCCGCTTGCCGCAACTGGAGAGAGCCCTCGCGTGGAGACGAAGGCGCAACGCAGCCAAAGATAAATAGATAAATGGATAAATTAAAAAAAAAAAAAAAAAAAAGATACAAAAATACACGTGGACTGGATTCTCAGGGTGCTGGATCAAGGAATATTGGGAATAAAAGTACACTGATTTGGGAGCACTGTCTCATGATATAAATTAAATACCCTGTAAAGTCTTTTGGAGATGGTATAGGCATGCTGAATATAGGCTGAAAGATGGCTCTTGGAAGTGTGGAAAAAGCCCAGGGCCACACTAAGTGAAGTAGTCATCTAAATTGTCACGGCTAATAGTGGAATAAAGAAATAAAAGGCTCAGACATGTGGGATGTTAAAGTGGGTAAGCATCTAAGACCAGAGGACAATACTTAATGGTAGGGCCCAGAGGATATATAATTTGCAAAAGCAGTAAGTGATGTGCTGGTGAGAGGGTCACCGTCTCTAAGTTCAGTGATATCACCCCTGTAGGCCAGGTCTCATGGTAAATGATGCCATTACTCAACCAGACTACTAGGAACAATGGATATAAAAGGACCACCAAACAGTACAGGGCAGGTAGCAGTACTTACTTGTCAGAAGTAAGATGAGCTCAATTATCAAAATGAGTAGCAAGATGGTAAAAATCATCAAGGGGGCTTGACCCACTGAGAATTATGGAGATAGTTCATAGAGCAAAGTTTTCATCAGAGTGAAATAAATAGGGAGCCATTATTGGAACTGCTGAATCTATGCAAATTATAAGCAATCAAGGAGGGAATATTAGGAGTCAGGGAGCAGTTGCCCCCAAAGAATGTCATAATATTTTCTCTGGTTCCAGACCTGAGCCAGATTTTGGTCCTAAAACACAAATACTGAACTCACCAGGCCCCAGGGAGGAAGGACACTGCCACCACACAGCAAAAGAATATTGTAATAATTTCCGCAGTCTTTTCTTAAAAGATTTGTAACGGTAATCACACATTTGGAAAAGCAGAATAATACCCAGATAATTCAAGGACTTATTGGACATGGGGTCTGAATTGACATCGATATCCATGCAAGTTGTACTACTCTGATGCATGATCTTAGCTCCACACATCCAGTGAAATTAGCTGAGACCTTGGTTGTGACATCATTGAGTTCTTCTCTTTCTCCTGCCCAATCTTATTTCCCACTAGTCTCACAGATATTGGTCCCAAGAGCCTCCCCAATATACTTCCTGCCTGCATATATCTGTCTAGAATCTTTTTCCAAGAGATCCTTACGCATTGCTAACGACTGTCACCCTTCAATTTGGGCTCCAGAACAAATACAAATGGAGTGGAGCTGAATCCAGCCAGCAACCAAAGCAGAGTTGCTCCATGAAGCCCACACTGGATCAGATGATACACAGTCCATCTACATATTGTGAGCATGAGAACAAATACTTATGATTGTAAGCTACCAGGTTTGGGGTGGTTTGTTACTTAGCATTATTGTAGCAAGGGGTGACTAATACAAGGCATTTTATTCTACATTTTACAGATGAGGAAACCAAGACTGACCCAAAAACACTGAGTAATTAGATCAGTATTGTACCAACTGTTAAGTGTTAGAGAAAGGCTTCAAACCAATTCTGATAAGGTTAAACTACAACTTCTCGTCAACTTTCTGTGGTTTTGCACTGCCTACTGAAAAAGACTTAAAATTCTTATGATGGCATCAAAGACCCCTGGAATATGATCTCAACTTATCTATCCAGAATAGTTTTGTAATATACTTTTTCACAGTAGGAACACTTTGGTCAGATTGTACTCAGAGCTTCTTAAATATGTTCTCTGCTTTCAAACCCCTGATAATTGACTCATGCCATCCCCTCTCATGGAGTGTCATTTGCCCAATAGCTTGCAGTCAGAAAAAAAAAAGCCATCTCTTCCATGAAAACCACTGATGATTTAAGAACAAAGAGTGATTATTTGAATCACCTTTGAATTATTGTATCACTTATACCTCTCCTATGACATATTGCCATACTTCCAAGAGTATCAATACCATATGGTAAGCTCCAAGGAACAGAAGGTCTTTTTCTATCCTCTGCACATAGTATAGAGGCTACCAGTAGTAAATTCCAAAAAAAAAAAAAGTTTTAAATAAATGACTGGTGGGTAATACAGAATTGTGGGAAAATATAAAAAGTATATATCAATGTAAATATTATTTCCTATGTTTTAAATTCTAAAGATTTTATTAAATAAATAAAATGAACTCTCAACTGAGAGACTTGAATTTAAACAATGTTTTATTAGTTTGGCAAGATTTTTAATCCCTCGGAACAATAATTCTGTCATTTATTAATTGAGAAAAATATCTACGATATAGAGTTATCATGAGTCCTGAATAAAATGCACATATAAAATTATTGATCCAGAAGTTGCTGAAATAAATGCTAAGTGCCTTATTGTATTCTTCCTCTATTTCAATCCTTTAACTTCTTTTTCCCCATAAGAACCATTATAATTGGAAATATTTGTTTGATGATTTTTTATGAATAAAAAAGAAAACTCATACATCACAATCTGGTATACTGACTGGTATACATTTATATACACAAATGATCATGATTAATCCATAACTTTGCTCAAATCATCTAATTTCTTTAACATCTCTTTTTAAGTCTGTGTGGTGAAAAGTCTACACTAGATAATATCTAAGGTCCCTTAATAAATTCTATAATTCAATCACAAAACCAAGGTGGGTAGGATATGTATGTGTGTGTGTGTGTTTGGTTATATGTGGGATTGCAGATCATCACCTATATTTCTGGTATTAACATTTGCATATTGATTCATGAAGAGTCATATCAAAGATATAAGTAGAAATGCACAGAAATGCAAAAAAGAAAAAACATCATATAATCAGCTAAAATAGAATATCTCTAGGCCAGAAATGAGCAAATAACCATAATAATGTCATCAACTTATGCATTTCCCTTTGAACTTATCTGTTCGAGATGAAAACTCCAAATAATCACACTATAAGTGTTCTGCTCTAGCATGCCATGGAGTTCTACACAGCCAATGTTCATATTGCTACCAGACAGGACAAGAAGAAAACAAATTCACTATTCCAGGAGCCAGAGACTCTATCCTTAGAATGTTTCATCTTCCACTGTTATTCCTCCCTTCCTCCCTCCCTCCCTTCCTTCCTTCCTTTTTTTTTTCTCTCTCATTCCTCATTAATAACCAACATGATTTCTTTTAAGTGCCTTCATATTTCATTGCTTGGGAATGAACAGCTGAAAAAAACTGATGTTATATCTCTCATTAGATAGCTATCACTTTGAGAACCTCTGGATTTGAAGAATGACTACTCGAAGATGAAGTGGCAGAATTAGATACCAGTCCTTAGTGAAATTAATATCAAAAGGCAATACTAAGAAAAAGAAAAATAGTGAATATCCTCCTATCTTAATGGATTGATTAGGTCAGATCCAATAAACATTTAAGAATAGGCATTATAAATGGATCTCCTAAAATAAGAGGAACAAAGACTCTGTCTAGTCATTTGAAATAATTCATTACCTGAACAAAAAGTCATCTTTAAAAATACAATGAGAGGGCTTCCCTGGTGGCGCAGTGGTTGAGAATCCGCCTGCCAATGCAGGGGACATGGGTTCGAGCCCTGGTCTGGGAAGATCCCACATGCCACGGAGCAACTAGGCCCGTGAGCCACAATTACTGAGCCTGCGCATTCTGGAGCCTGTGCTCCGCAACAAGAGAGGCCACGATAGTGAGAGGCCCGCGCACCGCGATGAAGAGTGGCCCCTGCTTGCCACAACTAGAGAAAGCCTTCGCACAGAAACGAAGACCCAACACAGCCATAAATAAATAAATAAATAAATATTTAAAAAAAAAAAAAAAAAATACAATGAGAAATTACACTCTGAAGTTTTATGCTTATCCATTAATACTCTAATCTGTGAAAATATGAAAGAGGCAAAACAGGTCTTACGAGAAATAAGGGCTTAATAAAATCAAATATGAATTTTATTTTAAAACTTTTCAGTTCATAAGAACTAAACAGCAGGAAGGAACAAATGCTGAACAAGCAAACTTTAAACTAACGATTCTGCTTGGCAGTGAGTGACAGCCAAACCGGGGAGGAGAAATGGAAAAGTCGAAATTATACATGAAAACGCCATAGAACATTAACAATTTATGTGAAAGCACAACTCTTTCTAAGGAAAATGAGCTCTTTTGATTCATGTTAGTTCTCCTTAGTACTATGTTTGAAACTGGGGTTTAAATGGTTGTGTCATGTTTGATAGTTAGGGGAATATAAAGACTATGATGAGTAGTGCCCTGAATGCTTCCCTTCCACCTCATGCCCATTCCCTGTTCCCTCATAAACTGTGGCACAAATTGTAAAATAGTCAGAATGTGGAAAGTGAGCTGGTCATGTGCTCAGACGAGATTAATGTTTCCATCTGCAAAAGTGAATAAAGGCAGCAAGATTCCCAAAGGCTCTGGTTATACAAAATGCTAGAATACAGTGAAAACACGGCATGGTGTTTCCTTTTTTGGACCTTGGACTCAAGACAAAAAATGGGCAGCAGTTTGTAGTTCAAAATTAACTTTTGGCAAATTGGATCTAATTGTTGCCCTATTTCCAACTCCAATGTTACCATAAAGTTCTCAGTGAATTTATAATGCAGCTAACAAAACAAATACAAATAATACTCACATGAACATAAACATAAAAATGTATATTCTTCAAAATTTACCATTTCGTGTGAGCCTACAACAAAAGTTCAAAGGATTAAACAAGTTAATGTATGAAATATGCATCATGGAGAGAGAGACACATATGAAGTTCACAAATGTTAATCATTCCAAAATATATGGGCCAAACTCATAAAAATAAAAATGTTTAACCTATCTGGTAATTTAAAAATTAGAATTAAAATAAGTATAGGTCTTATTTCTCAAACTTACAATAGCCAAAAATTAAACCATAATAGTTTTTGAGGAGCGCTTAAAGGCAGGCCCCTTGGAGGGGGGCAGTGGTCAGTAGAAGGAGCTCTAGTGACAGGGAAAAAGCAGGATAAAGGAGCTTGTGCACAAGAGAAGCAAAGATGGCTGCACTCAGAAAACTGCACCAGATGCCAAAAGTGAGATCAAATTGCCAAATAAATGGAAGAGAGAAGAGGCCTTTCAGATGTAGTCCTTTAAAAAATATCAAGTATCCTAACAACTTTTCCTAAATCAATTTGAGATTTTAATCTATAAATCTGTAACAAAATTGAAATCTATAAGGAAAGGAGTGTACTGGAGAAATATGCCATTGCTGAAGACATTCTATGTGACCCAACAGTTTTGTGAGGCGCTTCCTTGTGGGGAAGACAGTCGGCTATCATCCGGAACCATTAGAGGCAATAACTATGAAAGAAGGGGGGCGCTTTTGACTCTGAGCAGGCAGCCTGAGGAACATCACACCTTAAACAACATTCTACCTCAATCGCCTCTCCCTGAGAAGGAATAATATGATCTATACCTCTTCTTAGAATAAAACAAAAACAAAAAACAAAAATAAAAACTGTTTATTTCTAGTGGAAAATACTTAAAATTGAAAGTCTAATATTTAGTCTTGACAAATCACATTACACTTCAGTAACATTCGTGAGAACATGATATGAATCATGGTATTTTCTTGTTACATATGAACTTATGTGTTACATCAATCAGTAACTGAAAGTATATATTATTTAAACATAAATCTTCAAATCTACTTTCTTTGGGAATCCCAAAAGGCTAATCCATATTTTAAGTAACTGAAAATCAGGAATCTTTGATAATAACATTGACTTTATCATAGTTTGATATTTTCTTTAATACATGTGTTCGCTCATTCATTAGAGATCATCTGTTGAGTGGATTAGTTATCAAGCCATTGTTAAAAGCCAGGGCCATCACTGATGTTCCGTCCATACATATATTTTGAGTAATTCTTATGATGTCATTAGCAACTGTGACTAATTTGGAAATATCCCAGGCTCTGTGGGAGAGATTTGGAATCTTTAAATCTAGTCTTCAATAATCTTCCATTTCCACAGGTAAACACAAAGAGAGAGGGGTCACCATCGATCTCAAACTCTGAGATGATGTCTTTGAAGAGGATCAGGAGCTCTTGGAACTCACGAAGAATAAGAACACTTTGCCTGCCTTTAGCTAAAAGGAAACAGAGTTTAGGGGGTGAGTAAAAAATGTGTCTTAGTGTCACACCAATCATCCTCCCCAGGAATTTGTGAGAATCTAGACACATTTGACAGAGACAGCTGTAGAACTTTATAGCTCACAATTAAGGAGTGCTGAGGCACACTGGTGTGAAACTACAGCATTTAGGATCTGAAGCTGCAAAAGCAGCTGTCCCAATCCCCCAGCTCAGCACTTTCCCTCCCAGCCACTTCCAAGCCGTGAGCGTGAGCCCAGGGCAGGAGCTGGCAAGGGTGGGGCAGCGGATCTGGCTTTCATTCAAAAGACAAAGGCCACCAAAAAATGGCATCAACTCCTTTGGAGAAAGTCTTTGCACATACATGGGGAGACCAGTGACCGTGTTTTCTCAATAGATTATGCATTATTATGTATGAGGACAATAAAAAACTATCCTTCCAAGTGAGTACTGAAGTTAAAAGAATTTCGAATCACTTAACTTGAATTAAAATTCTGGTCCAGCCACATACTAACTGCATCAGTGTGGGCCACTGACTTTGCCTCTTTCAGAATGTCAATCATGTAGCATAGGAGTCAGTAAACTTTTTCTCTCAAGAGCTAGTAGTAAATGTTTTAGGGTTTGTGGGCCAAGAGGAAAACCTGAGGATATTATGTAAACAATTATTGTAAAAAAGAGAGAGAGAGAAAAATCACAAGAATTTTATTCATAAAACTCAAACTAATTATGGATACTGAAATCTAAATATTAGTCACAAAATATTATTCTTCTTTAGATTTTTTTTCAGCAATTTGAAAACCATTCTTATCTCATGGGATGTACAAACACAGCTGGTGGCCTGGATTTGGCACCTGTGCTACAGTTGGCCAACTTTTCACTTAGAACATATCCTGACTCATGAAAAATTACCAGCAAATGTTACTAATTATTGTTATTTAATAATTTATTATTTTAACCTGGTTAATAAAAGATTATTATTACACTTGGATATTCTCCTGATCTGTCAAGTCATGGGGAGCAGCACACATATTCATTTGGACACTATCACCAAAAGTCTGAACCAAACATACAAAACGTGTAAGGAATGATGCATTTTAGTATAAGCATTTAAAACAACTTGACACTTATTTCTTCTACAGTCACTCATTAAATCCAAGTATGCGTCAAGCATCATATACTGGGGATAACATTAATAAGTTCATGTTTTTGGTCTTGGAATTGATTACAGACCAGGAGTGGAGTTGATATATAAAGACACAGGATAACTAGATGTGACACTGACAACTGCCCAACTGGAGGTTTAAAAAGGAGCATTGTGGACACGTAAGCCACAAAGAATTTCTTCTCCTAGACAAATATATGAATTTTCAGATCAAAACCTGAAATTAGGACCAATCAAACTCCATTACTAGGATTTTAGGGAATTCCCTGGAGGTTTAGTGGTTAGGACTCTACGCTTTCACTGCCGAGGGCCCAGGTTCAATCCTTGGTCAGAGAACTAAGATCCCACAAGCTGTGCAGCCAAAAAAAAAAATAGAATTTTAGATTTGAGACAGATATTTGAAAAGCAGGATTTAAAAAACATTTCTTCTAATTCTCAAACCACATTAGAGCAATAAGAGAGTCCAGGCCGAGGATTAGCCATGGAGATGAGGATGGACAATCTTCCTCAGTCACAAAAAGGAAAGAGAGAAGATAGGTAAAGAAAGAGAACACTTTTAAGGCTGCAAATTGGGAAGTCAAGGTTATTGTGGTTGGACCATTCTCAGGAGAGAGAAATAGGTGAGACAAAAATGGTTAGGTTAGACCCCTGTGGTGTATATGCTAGCCAAGAAAGACACATCTCATCACTGACAGCAATGCATTAGCTAGAGATACACGATTCATTGAAACAATGTTTAGAATTGAGTAACTTTATCCATAGAAGATGATAGAGATGGGGTACTGGGAAGTGAGAAGAGCACCAGAGAACATCAAAGAAAGACGGGGCTCAAGGTCTGAAGGACTGTTGATATCAACATGGCTAATAAGGTTCTCCTATCTGTGTAGGGAGGCAAGTGAAAGCAAGACACACCGATGAACTGGAACAGGGATAAAGACTTGAATGCCTTCTGGGTCGGAGAGATGAAATAAATGAGCAATTAGGAATGAATATGAAACAGAAGCAGACAGGGCCAATGGCAACTAGAGGGAGTAGGCTCTGGCTAAATGAGGAAGGAAAGAAAGAAAGGAGGAAAGAAATAAAGAAGGGGGAGAGGGAGGGAAGGATGGAGGGAGGAAGGAAGGAAGGAAGGGAGGAAGGAAAGGAGGAAGGGGGGAGGAAAGAAGGGGGGAGGGGGGAAGGAATTAAAATAGAGCTTGTCTACTAAACAAAACACCTAGATTTGGTCTGACTTAGAGTTTTTGATCTATAGACTGGAAAAACAGGCAGACATTGAGGGATTGGAAGTTATCCAGAAAGTAAGCAGTATGTTTATTAAAAAATGTAGACTGAAAGCTTGGAAGGACAAGGTATATTCAGAAAAGTAAATAAACAAACAAATAAATACATATATACATATATTTTATATATATACACATATTTTGTTGTTTATCTGAAATGCAGATTTCACTGGGTGTTCTGTATTTTATCTGGCAACTCTAGTTATATAGCAAAGCTAAAAGGAATTTGCAAATATAATTAAGGTTTTTAATCAGCTGACTTTGAGTTAATCAAAGGGAGATTACCCTGAGTGATCCTCACTTAATCAGGCAGGACCTATAAAGCAGGTGCAGTAGGAGATTCTCCAGGGAGAAGCAAACACCCGTGCTGTCAACTTCATATGGTAGGGCCAGCCTCTAGTACCTGAGGAGTTCAGTCATACTTTGTCAAGGAACGGATTTCTACCAACAACCACATGAACTTGAAAGAGAACTTAAGCTTCGCATGAGACTGTAGGCCTGAATGACATCTTGATTTTAGCCTTGTGAGACCTGAAGCAGAGGAATCAGCTAAGTGGTACCCAGACTCTTACCCCCTGGAAATTGTGAGATATTAAATATATATTGTTTTAAGCCACTAAGCTGGAGTGATTTGTTCTGTGACAATAGAAAACTAACAGAGTGTTAGCTCAGATTTCTTAGTGAATTTAGAAATCAAGAACTTGGGTTTTGAATCTGAGATTGACTCTGCCATTTTCTAGGTTAATAGGGTTAAAAGGACACTCTTATTCTACAGGATTGGGATAGGTCTAACCTCAGTCCAAGTTCTTCTGTTTCTTGAGGATGAGGACCTCATGCCACAAATCCTAAAGATAGTGTAGAATAAAGCAAATACCACCATTCTTTAGCTGCTCCGATGACTGACTGCACCGGAAATTCCTCCTTGCCCCTGTACCTTCCCGGTTTCCTTTAGAGAAGGAAGATTATCGCTGTCAACAAAACTTGACTACACAAGAAATAAGAAGCTTACTAAATTCTTAGCAAGTCCTCAGAACAACTCTGCAAGGCTGGGATTATCATCCACATTTTACTAATTAGAAAACTGGACTCGGAGGGATTAAATGATTTGCTTAAGGTCACAAGACAGTAAATCGTAGAGTTGGGATGAGAAGCTAGTATGGTCTCTCAACAAAATCTATGTTCTCACTATTGGGAAACAAGCCTTCTCCTTAAAACATAGTCCTCTGCATCTCAAGCCCCCATCTGTGATCCACCCACACACCATTCAGTGATTTATAACTGGACCCAGTATTAACATCAATCCTGTAATCTAGGCTACCAATGAATTTTACCCATGAAATAGATTTTTTGCAAGTAGCCTGTGTATCCACCACAGGTACTTGATACAATAAACATGTGGAAGGCCAGAGAGTGGCAAATTTCTCTACCTAAAAATAGGTTTCTGCTGAGTATCTCAGTGCTCACCTAATTCCATGAAGCTTTAACTTTCCAGATATAAAGAGAAATTGTATGGGCTTTGCAAAAAAAAATTACAAATGGCTTCTGCAGCCAAGGATAACTGCTAACACATGCCCAGGGCTTAATTACTCTCAGCATATAATGATTGTATTCATAATTCTAAAAAAAAGATTCTCTTTTATTATCCTATATATTCTATTTCTAGATTTATAATTCTCTGGGAAAAATGAACAGTGTTTCGCAACATTTGCTCTGCTAGGCAAAAAGCTTACAACAATTTATGAGAAAACAGGATTTGAATGTGTAAATCATTGAGAAAGATTGCATTACATTTTATCAGATGCCAGAAGCAGGGATGGTATTGATTTTTTCATTCTTTCACTAAATATATCACAGCTCTTAAATAAATATTAACTAGCAACAGAAACATGTTTAATAGGGTGTAAATATTCTGATAATACTTTTTATTCTACAGGGTGCTTTTTATTATAAAATATGTATTTTTCAAGGGTTTATATAATGATTAAAAGGCTACTGTAGCCTTAAAATAAATAATAAGTATATAGATATACATATATGATAATTAATGTACACACATCTTTACATATACACATTTGTGTGTGTTATGTGCGTATGTGTGTGTGTGGGTGTGTGTGCTGTTAAATTCCCATAATTTCCCCAAATACTGACTGGTGTGACTGTCAAGTGCCCTTTTGCTCATCTAAAGGGCAATTGATGATGGGTAAAAATTTGCCTTGTCTTATTCTCCATCTTGCTCCGATTTAAGACAAAGCAAAAGAATGCAAGCTCCATTGGAAAAAGATTTTTGTCTCTTTTATCTGATCAGAAGTGTTGGAGTAATGCCTGGGACATAGTAAACATATGCAGAATAAATGTAATAAATAAATGGCCTAAATTTTGACTGTTTCTCCATATATGCAAACTGAGAAAAGGAAGAAAATATGTTACGTGTTAGCAACGCATCTTGCTTTGAAATGAAAAAGCATTTAAATTTGTGAGCTTTTTCCTCCTTCTAGATAAAGGTTTAACCCGCTTATTTTATTTCATCTAGAAAGATTATGAGGTAGGTTGATAGCAGAGTGCATCTTTCTTAATGGTGAAATGGAGTCATTTTCAGTATCATTAGAATCATTTTAATAACAGCAGCTTGAGGATGGATGAGTAATTGACATCTTTTTTCATTTTTCTCATTATGCTTTAAATTTTGTTTTAAAAATCAAGGCTGCCATTCCATATGAGTTTTTCTGCATATAATATATACTTACAGCATCATATAATAAAATCTTACATTTTTAAAATGAGGACAATTACATCCTTGTAAGCGTGTACAACACTAGTTTCTATCTTAAAGTGGAAACCACATTGGTATAATTAAGCAAGCATAGCACTTAACTAAAAAAGATTGAAAAAATAAGAAGATATTCATCTTCCCTTAAGGGGCACACTTTCTTCTCTCTAACTCCAGAAAAATATTGACAACAATTCCATTATGAATCTTTTATTAATGTATCAAATGTGGTGCTAAAACTTACTTAGCTCATATGTGCTACTGCAGAAACAATAGCATTTAATTATACCTTTAAACTTAAAATCAGAAGTATCACACCAAAAGTTTCCATAATGCCTTACTATTCAGTGTTGCAAATTATTTTGTAGAATTCTTTTCAAATATGTTTGTGGTGAATTCGTTAAAGCAGAGTAATTCATTGGTGAGATCACAAGAGACTCATTTCAAAAATCAGAAATTTCATCTAGCACTAATTGGAAAGTTAACCCCATAAAATTGTTTCAGTGGTCAATATCCTGCTATTCTGCCTAACTTACCCAAAGGGAACAGTGTGGGGCTGATGAGTCAGAGGAATGAGTCAGACCCGTGAGGCTGTATGTGATAATAGAATCCTGCAAACAATTATTTCATTTCTAGACACCACTTAGATAAATAATGCATAACATTATAACCCAGCATGAGACTCAATATTTTGACTGAGCTCTGTTCTTTCTCGCAGGACAATTAATATCTGGTTAGATGCCACTGTGAATGATGAATTGCTTCTTAAAATGTTGTATGATTTCTTTTCACCTCTTCACTTTGGTGCTTTGTTGCACAGAATTTTTTTTATGAGCCCTTGAGTGCCTGGATAACAGTATGAGTGCATTCAAGCATCGTGGAAATGGCCTTGAGACATAAGCTTAAGATCAGACTTTTTCTGCATCACGGAATCAAATCAGATCTCTTGCAAAAAAAAAAAAGGAGAAATCAAAAAAGCCAGCTTTCCGGGTTAACACTAAGATTCACAGGAAGGTATTTTATTGAGGACATTCCTTGAATATGGGAAAGTTTTCTTCACCCAGTTTCTACTGACTTTCCTGTAGTTTGTGTGGCGCTTTTACATATGCCCTTACTGTTGCTGAGGCTTCAAGTTCATGTGTCTACAGACCCATATAAAAAATGTATTATCTGCCAATGCATGAGCTGGGGGGAAAATGTGCCGGCAGAACTATCTTATGCTATAAAAAGAAACACAGTGGCTTGAGCTCCTGGGAAGTTCCCCGTAAATCATAGACACTTAGCTCAGACCTCCACAAACTTCTTTCTACTGAAAAGGCAGGTTGAACTCTCACTCTCTATTGTCACTCCCCAGTTGCTCAGATGAAGACCATACAAACTCCAAGAAGTGGCATTTGCCTTGAGCAGTTCAAAATAAAGGGCCAGCAAAATCCACAGGTCTGACAATCCCAGGATCAGCAGTAAATATCCACAGAATTGGTTAATTAAAGGGAAGAGATTCTAGATTTTTATAAAGAACTCTTTACCAATGGGCTGCTTAAACACATAAATAAACAAAAAGTTATTCAGTATTTAGGCTTCTGAATAACTTGCTGTAAATAACATACATCTCAAATAAACACAAAATCTGATTTCTACTGTTTGGCTTTTTCCAAAAGTGTTAGTTCAGTTAGGAACAGTAAAACAAGATAGTTTGATCTCTTTGGGTAACTTCCTTAGCATTGACCCCAGTGTTGAAATCCTGAAACCAAAAGACAATTCAGGAAAATAAGAAATAAGCTATTTACAGTTGACTGAAAGTGAATTGAAAAGGCATCATGGATCACAGGGCAATGCCACACACTTCACAAGGCAAAGCATTGGGTGTGGGATTGGGTGCAGCAGTAAAAGGAATCACTTTTTCTTATATTTTCCTTCATTTCCTTTTGTCTTTGTTTGTTCAGGCTGCTATAACGGAATACCATAGACTGGGTGGCTTATAAATAACATTTATTTCTCACACTTTTAGTCCGGGGAAGTCCAAGATCAAAGAGCCAGCAAATTCAATATCTTCTGAGGACCTTTCTTCATGGTTATTGCTGTGTCCTCATAAGGCAGAAGACACAGGGGAGCTCTGTGGGGCCTCTTTCATAAAGGGCACTAATTCCATTCATGAGGACTCCACCTTTATGACCTAATAACCTCTGAGAACCCCCACCTCCAAATAATATTACATTAAGAGTTAGAATTTCAACATATGAATTGGGGGGAGGGGGGCAGTATTCACATTTAATCCAGTGCACCATTGAAAAACAGAGAGCAACTAGAGACCAAAGGAAGAAAAACCTTAAAAACCTTATCTAAGGAGAAATTAAGAGAAAGAATCCAAGTAGCGTTGTCAGGAAACCGTAAGTTCTTGGCTTTTAGTCCATGATTTTTTTCACTGTTTTATTTCAGGTCTAAATATTGTATCAGGAACAAACTACTGTACAGTCATTCATATGCTCACTTACTCTTCCTATCTCTCTTTATATTGAATTTGAAGGTCTTTTAAAGATTTGAAAATAATTCTTCAAAATGATTTTATATAAACATGTGTTTTTCCAGAGAGATAAGTAAATGGATAAATATGAAGCACACACACATATATTGCTTATTTTCCTGAAGAAGAACTGGTCTTGTAGTTTCCTGCCCCCAAACAGACAGATACCAATACATACATCTATCCGTTTACTAAAGCACTAGCAGGCACATTCATTCCAGAAAGAATCCTTACTGAAAATGGATGTGCCACTGGAAAGAAAGAGAAGTCATAGCCTATTCCAGAAACACTCTTACTTGAGAAATAATTTATTCTGAAAGTTGCTGAATCTTTCCTGCTGGCATAACTTATTACTGCACTTAATGGCTTTCCTGCAGTTGCTGTTTTATCCTATATGTGAACCTGTAATGAAAAGGTTAATCAGAACTCACCAGGGTCTATTATAGTTGGAGGCTATTATTGGTTTGAATGGAGTACAGGTACTTCAAACCCTCCAGCATAATGAGGAAACCAGTTTTTAAATGGGGTCATGCCCTACATGCTAAGGAGCGCATGACGATTTCCACTCCAAGCAAATCTGGATTTAAAAGAACATGGGAAAGTTAAAGGGCTCTTCTAACACCTCCTTACTGCTTGCTGCATGTATGATCCTGGGCCAGTTATTTCACCTCAACATACCTCAGTTCGGTTCCTTTATCCATGAAATGAGGATAATCAAAGTTCTTAATCTTTAGGGTTGTTGTGAGCCTGAACTACGGGAGTCCATGGAAAGGGTTAAGCATGGTGCCTACCATATAGTAAACATTCAGAGAGTGTCAGCAATTATTATTATGTTAATATTATCATTATTTCTGTTACTCTCCCAGTGGGATGAAAATAAAAGGGAATAACTTAAAAGGAATCTGAAACCAAACAGAAATTTTAAAAAATAATGACACATGTACAAAACTCCATTTATGAATTTCTCAGTACTGAAATACACCAAACATCCTCATTCATCTCAAGAATTCTAAAGAAAATGTGCTGCCCCTTGTCTATAAATTTTACACTGCTGGTTCAACTGTCCTCCAGTCTGAATAAGCTTTCTGTCATGCTTATGGTCATTCACTGAGATGTGTACAACCTTTATCATGGTAACTAATGGTGTGCATTTTTCCAAATAGTGGCCATGTACATGATAGGTTGTAATAGTTGAATGGCAAACATAATAGTAAAATGCTCAACAAAACCATGATACTGTAGCTTCCTTATAATATATGTTTTTGCATGTTTTTATTAGAATGGAACCAGTACATTTCGCATGCTAATATCATCATAAAATATTAACTATCATTAGCAAGGCACTTTCAAAGCAAGAGTCTTTAACTTTTTGTGGTCTGAATTTTTTTCTTTTCAATTATTCATGAGTACAGTCTTACTGCAAAACTAGACCATACATGTTGTGTAATTTTCTTCAATGCTAGGGAATCCTGTCATTTAATGGTGCTCTTTCCTGTGCTGCTTAGGCCAGCAGCTTAAGATACCAGATGAGGGCATTTGCCACCAGAGAACTGACAGCACCAATTGTCCATAAATAGGCCAATGATAGTTCTTGTCTGGGACATAATATTTGTTTTTCCTCAGTGCAGGTCACTGAGTGAAAACCCCAAATTTATTTTATATGCTTGTGATGGGAACTGCTGTAAACTTTTACTTTACTTATTTGCAGGGGGTGTATTAAAGATAGTCAATCCACTAACAGTCTTGTAGACAGCACTTTCTAGGGCCACACCTTGATGAACAGATTCTCCCTTCCCTTCTCTCATTTGCAGATTTAAAGCTTATCATCTCCTCCCCTAACCCATCTCAAAACAATGCTCTCTAAAAGTAAGTCTAGGTGAACATGAATGGTAGACCATTCTACCTGAGGCACAGAAGGAAAGGTGAGGCAGTTCCTTGCAGAGCGTGCAGAGGGAAAGGTGATGAGGGAAAGGAGAGGAGACTGCAAAGGGCTAGGGAATTGCTGAAGTGGAGTGGAAAGATGAAAAGCTAGAATGTGGGACAGACCTGAAGAAAGTATCAATATGGGGTAGTCTGGGCTGGAATGAACACCTCTCAACCAAGGATGAACTGAATAGAGAGAGGACAATCCACTAAAATATTATCACTTTCACTCTATCCAATGTATAATTAGGACTCAATCCAAAATAAAAGATCATTTTGTACATTTTTTGTGTCCCTCCAAAATTTAAGTGTTGAAGCCCTAGCCTCCAGTACCTCCAAATGTAACTGTATTTGAAGATAAGTCTTTAAAGGGGTAATTAAGTTAAATGAGGTCTTTAGGGTGGGCCCTAATTCAATGACTGGAGATTTGGACACAGACACATGTGCACACAGAGGAAAGGCCATATGAAGACAGAAGGAGAAGATGGAGAGCCACCTACAAGCCAAGGGGAGAGCCTTCAGAAGAAAACTACTCTGCCGACACCTTGATCTTGGACTTCTTGCCTCCAGAACTCTGGGAAAACAAATTTGTTTAAGCCATCCAGATGCTGGTACTTTGTTACGGCCAACCTAGGAAACAAACATATTTGGTCTCTGTGTGTTTTTGTCTAAGTTAATATCATTTATTGACACTTGTTACCACCCCATTGTTCAGCTTTTAATTCCTGAGCCTGGAATTTAACAAATATAAAGCAATTCAAAGTTTCAGGCATTGTGACAGGTGCAAAGTTTGCAAGGATGAAGGTGACGTTGCCTGTGCTCTCATGCTGTCTACATTCTCACTGGAGAGACATAGATGCAAAACATAAATTTACATGGAAACTGGTCAGGGCTTTATGAACAGAGTGTGTGGGAGAACCAAAGAGGGATGACTGCGCAGCCTTTGTAGCTGGGAAAAACCATATGACACAGCCTGATAGAGAAACTCTCTGGTTAAAGTGTCCTCAAAAGGTAGATTGAAAAGCAGGGATTAAAACATCATTTTTCAGGTGTCATATGTAAAGATTTTATATATAATATAAATATATAATATAATATGTTAAAGCCTAGGGATTTTAAAGCTCTAATATTACTCAAGCTGGCTACCCCTTAATGAAGGAATTCTTTAATGATTAGAATATCAATAACATGCTATTTGCACATCTCTTATGGCAATTATTAACTCCTGTGTATTAAGAAAGATTCTTGTTAGCAAACAGAAGACACACAACCCACACTTTTTTAAGAAATATGAGAACATATTGACTCATGCAGGTTAAAAATCCCAGACACATGCTTACTGCAAACACAGCTGCATCCAGGAACACAACTGATTTCATGAGGACTCTCTCTCTCTCTCTCTCATTCTCTTTTCCATACCTTGGCACTATTTTCTTCTGGTTTACTTCCTTCTCTTTTTTTTTTTTTAAATTTTATTTATTTATTTTATTTATGGCTGTGTTGGGTCTTCGTTTCTGTGCCAGGGCTTTCTCCAGCTGTGGCAAGCGGGGGCCACTCTTCATCGCGATGCGCGGGCCTCTCACTATCGCGGCCTCTCTCGTTGCGGAGCACAGGCTCCAGACGCGCAGGCTCAGTAATTGTGGCTCACGGGCCCAGTTGCTCCGCGGCATGTGGGATCTTCCCAGACCAGGGCTCGAACCCGTGTCCCCCGCATTGGCAGGCAGATTCTCAACCACTGCGCCACCAGGGAAGCCCTACTTCCTTCTCTTTTAAACTCTGTCTCTATCGTCGTTCCTGGCACCTCTAGATTTACATCATAATTAAAAGTAAGGATACCTACAGACTTAGAGCTTCTCCAGTAAAATAGATCAGCAACATTTTTAGTGTTTTATCTCATTAGAAATACATTATTTCACATGTTCCTCCGGAATGAAATGCAATGGCTAGTGGAATAGAATATACTTACCAGTCATAACTGGAGAAGTGCTCACCTTCGGAACTGAGGGCATAGATTGGGCAAAAGACTAAACCCTACTTGGGCCACGTGGACTGTGTTAAAATTGAGGTGGTGTTTAGATAAAGGGTGATTGGTGAAGCACAGATGCAGAACAGTAGTTATATACATCCTACTTAATACAGAATTATTTCTATTTCACATTTGTACATGTGTTAACTCTCCTACTTTGACTGTTAAATAAACATTTCTTCAATTTGTTCTATATTAAAAAGAGCAAAGATGCATATAGTACATAATGTGTGTCAAGCACTGTTCTTTGCACATATTAACTCATTTAATAAATAAACTAAACGTATAAGGTACATTTATTATCCCCATTTTACAGCTAAGGAACCTAAGCCATCCAGGGGTTAAGTGACTTTCGCAAGGCCACATAGCAATAGGGGCAGAGCCAGAATTCAAACACAGCTGGGCTCCAGAGTTCAATGTCTTTTCTACTGTGTTATTGCTTTCAGTAGGTGCTGTTCAGTTAGAGTATACTGAATGATTAAATGTCTACAGGTATGATAGATACAGCTTCAGCATCAGAGCAAGGAACTGAATCCAGAATTCTTGATTACCACTATAAGATTTTATTCATAAGATTGTATTGTCTTTGGAATTATTCACTTTGGTGTTCTTCTGACTTAATTTTTAAAATTTTCTGAATTAGAGTATCTTTTCATTGCTATGTATTCCACCCTTACTTCTGAACAAGAAGAGATTTTCTTTTAACCAGTGTTCTACTTACTTATTTCATCTCATTTAGCTCAAGATACTCTCCTAAAAGCTCCAAGAGCATAGGGAGTTGTAAATCAGGATGCTAATCTGTAAGATTCATTTTATCAAATGTTAGCAGTCCTGTCAAAATATTAAAGATGTGATTTAATACCCTGTTAGAAACATGTTTACAAATGGGAAATTTTCACAATACTAAGGTTTCTGTCTACAAGAAAACGGTAAATGTGGGCATGTGTACATTCCGCTTTCTATATAAATATAGTCTTGTTTTCTACACTAGTTCAAAAGGACAATTTTCCATTTGAATCAACTTTGGTTTTATCTACAGAATAATTTATTATAAACTGAAACTGATTAATTTTAGTCTTAGAACTATGCATTAATGGATGTTGATTCTGTACACACACACACACACACACACACCCTTAATTTCTACCCTATAGCCACCCCTACTGGTACTGCTGTCACATACCAACTCCTTGCTTAATCAGCTCAGAGGAATCAAAAGCTCAGAAGAGATGACACTTAAAGGTCTTGTGAGTTAAGAACAAAGTCTGGTCCAAAGGCATCAGTCTAGATACTAGATAGAAGTTTGGCTTAAATAGAAGCAATTCAAAGTCTCCCTTTCAAGCAAGAGATTCTCCATGTAGTAAGACCAAGCTTAGAGCTCACTAAAGCCATGTTTCTGCTCTCCGGAAGGCAAGTGACAGACAGGTTGGTCTTTCCCAATCCACAACAGGGTGACAGATGCCCAAGCTCTGTTCAATAATTTAAACACATGATCACATGATCAGAGAATTCTTGGCTATGGATTTCTTTATTTCTATTTTTAACAAATTTACTAATTCACCAGAAAACAGCCAATGCATAACTAAAAGATGAATGATAATGGATGCATTTAACAAGTTATCCTGAGTTTTATTTTGCGAGGAAAAGTGGTAAATTTAATTTTAATTTTTAAATTTTTTAAATTTGCCTAAAGTCTTCAGGATCGACCCAAACTCAATAAATCTTACTAAATTGCAATAATCATGATAACAACACTATAAATATGGAAAAGAAAACACTGTGATTCTATTTGAAATCACAGAAGAAATATAATCTGTAGGGGGAGCGTATACCAAGAAGAAAGAAGAAAAACATAAATATAGGCTAGTAAAATTAAAAATATAGTCAGCCTTTAGTAATATTAAAAATGTTATAGATGTTCAAGTTCAATTAAGCTTTTGAATTAACTTTAAATAAACTTTATATACAAAAAACATATACACAGATACATATTTAATATAAAATATATTATACATAAACTTTATATGTACATATAATATATATATCTATAAATGTATTAAATATATATATATTTTTTATATTTCAAAATCATAAGAGCCAGGGCTACCTAAAATTCAAGTCTGGAGGTAAATCATAGAAAATTAACCCCATAGTACAGTGAAAACAGCTCAACAATCTCACAAATTTCAATGTCTGTTTTTTACTTTTAAAAATCCATCAATAAAAGTTTTGTTTGTTTTTGTTTTACTTCATATGAATATTCTGCCATAAATATTCTCTTTTTTTTTTTTTTTTTCATAAATATTCTCTTAATGATTCCTGTCAGTTCTGAGCCCATTATACTCCTTTTTCTTTTATAGCCACAAGTTAAGAAGCTATTTATATAGCTTTCTCAGTTGTTAATAGTTGCCTCAGTTGACATCAATGTGTCGAGATGAACATTTAGAATCCAGTTATTAGCTTTCTCGTTATTTAGATTGTCAGTTTCATTCACCTTCCCATGAGCAAGTCAGTATGAAATAACACAGATCTATCAAAGAAAAATGAACTTGTGGGGCCCTCTCACTGTTTTCAATTCCATTCAGTGTAATTTTTAGTTCATTTGTGCACAGACTTTTGGTATTCAGAATTTGGAAAAAATTAGGTATGATCATTACCCAGAAAAATATCAACTTTTCAGAGCATATTATCATTTGGAAAATTTGATAGATATCAGTGAGTATTAAGAAATGGTGATAAATTCTAATTTTAGAAGTGGAAAAAATGGGCATTTGCTATCTTCTTTGGGCTCTTGATTGGTTGTATTTAAAAAGACAAAATAAGATTAATATGCATCTTAACATGGTTGGCAAAGTCCCATCAGAAGACACTGAAGAGTCAACACTAGGCAGTCATTGGCATTGAAAATCCTTAACAAAGGCCCCAAATAAAAGACTGAAATAAATTACTACAATGAGTATACTGAAACACAGATAATGAAGTCATGTAATGCACAGTCTTTTTAAATTAAATGGTCATCTGTACACTGGTTGAGGGGAAAACAAACATATACAACCTTTGAAAGGCAAATAAGGAAAGAAACATGAAGTGCTGTCAATACTAAGCTAAAATCCCTGATTAAAATGAACAGGTTTTCAGCTAACTTGCAGTGCAACCTGAAAACATGATTTGTCTTCCCTGGAAGCCATGGTCGGCATGAGGCCAGGAGTCTGGTCAGGTCACACAAGGCCCATGACATCTAGTGAAAAACAGAAGAGTCAAGCAAAAGCCCCTACGGAATGTAAATACATCGAGAAAACAGCAACATGGATCAGAAATATCTAGAATCAGGTGTTGCTTGGAATACTATCAAACCACGAATAAATGGCAGAAAAGGTCCAGAGAAAGATATATGAAATCCCAGAAGAAAATCAATAAATTCTTGAAAGAAAAACATTTTTGAGCAGTTTTGATGTGTCAGTTATTGTGCTAAGTGCTTTCACTTGTTATATAATTTTGTCCTAGAAATAATTTATGTGGTGCGTTCGGTACAATTTCTGATACATGGTAGGTCTCTACGAGGCAGCAGCAGCCATTACTATTATCTTTATTAGTCATGCTCATTGTTATTAACTTTTCTTTGAGAAACAATGGTATTAAGTGAAGTGGAAAGGTGTGTGTCTGGGGTGTGACATATTTATTAAGTGCTCACAATGTGTCAGATTTTTCATGACTTGGTATGTATCAAAGTAAAATAATTCTGGGAAATTATTTTCCTCAGTTTATAGAAGAAAATGCTGAAATTTTCTCTTTCCTCTTAAACTCTTTTTTTTTTTCTTTCTATACTCTCTTCCTTACCTTTGCTCTTTCCTTCCCTCCTTCTTTTCTTCCTCTTTTTATATATTTATCTGCTTTCTCTCAGGGAGCCAGAGAGTAGTTGGTTAGTTTAGTTACAGAAATAGGTATAATTCAAAATAAAATAAATTTGTGTATATATATATACATAATACATATCTGTGTGTATGCCTTAATGAAGGGAAACTTAATGAAGGAAAGTTGATAGTGGAACATACTGAAAGTTAGATTTAGATTAACAGACCAATGCAGGACACATATTCAGCTCCAGGAGAATTGTAAACTGGTATCTCAGCTTCCTTACACTCAGCAAAGATACAGAAGCAATCCTATAGCGGTCACTGTGCATGGAGAATTAAAAATAATAATAATAATAATAGTAATAATAATACTCTTTTTTTTTCTGATACTTAACCAGAGAGAGGACAGAGTAAAACCATTCTGCTCCCTTCCCCTCTCCAAAGCCACCCCACCAAAGAAGAATAAAGGAAATGTAAAATCCATCTTCAATGAAGCAAGAAGACATGTGTAACCCTAAAACACCATATAATAGAGGAAGAGTAAATGACTTAGGGGAGATAAGGTCAAAGCTAAGCAAAAAGCAAAAGGGAGAATTCCACTTTCCTGGCCAAACTCCAGAAAGACAGAAATTGAAGGCACAAGTTACATTTAAAGGCAAAAATTGGTGAGAGGCTGAAACAGGAGAATTGTTCAAAAATCTGTTTCACAGCGATCAGATCTTCACTCCCACTCACGGAGTCCGGTGACTAGTCTTCCCTGTGTTTGAAAGAGTAGGAACTATAACCTATGAGAAACTAAGACAGAGAGACCCTTGTCTTGAGAACAGAAGAAATGGCTGTGGGAGAAGGAGGAGAAAAGTGTGTCTTCTTGAGTACAGGGGTCTAAGGCAGACTCTCCCTTGCCTGAATTGGCTCGGGACGCCGAAAACTGGACATGTGTTCATTAGGCAGAAGACTGAAGGGCCCCTTTCTGGAAAACTGAACCACTCCAGAAAAGAGCTCCATAGGTACTGACAGGGGAAAAACTCCAATTCATGACATCACAGTGAAATCACTGATCTACAAGCTACCTCCATGCAATTGAGTTTTTAGTGTCTCACTCATAAATATGATGACTAAACTTCTGAGTATGAAAGATAAAGAATGACAAATACAGACTAAAACATTTAACTCAGAACAGAGACAATATAGGTTAAAATAGGAACATTAACCTTATTTATGTATTTATATAATTTACATATAATATATAACACACATAATATTTGAAAGAGATTTAAAAAGGATATTGCATACTTTTTTTTTAAAAAAGGGAAAAATCACATTAAAAGAAAGAATATTCAAAGAAAAAATAGAGATAAACATGATATCAAAAATAGAAATTTCAATAGAATGGACAAAAGAGGTTGGGAAAAGCTAACAATTTATTTTTTTGATATTTATATATAAGATAGAAGAGAAGAGATAATTAGAGGAGCAATCCATGGGGTTCACCAGCCCAGTTTCAGAAAGAAGAAACAGAAAATATTTGTGGAGAAGAAATAAAGACCATTTCTCCAATCTAGATAGATATGACTCTCCAGAATGCAACCCACCGAATCAAAAAGTTTCATACTGAGGCACATCATTATGAAATCTTAAAACATCAAGGACAAAGAAAACATTATATAAAATTTCAGAGTAAATAAACAGGTCACATACAAGAATGGCATATCAGCACTGTAATAGACTTCTTAAAGGCAACTCTTGAAGCAAGAAAACAAAAAAGAAATTCTTTCAGGAAATAATCTTCCTTCTAAAGTTTTATACAAACATACATCATTAATCAAAGTTGTGGGTAGAATTATGGCATCTTCAAATTTTCAGTCTCTTAAAAATGTACTTCCCATATATGTTTTCTTAAGCAGTTGCCAAAGGATATTTTCCAGCCAAAATGAGGTAAGTAAACTAAAATAGGAAAGACTCTTCAAAGCAAAGTGTTAGAGGGAATCCCCTAGCAAAGTACTCTATAGAGTAAAACACTTCAGAATGAATAGGAAGTTGGAGGGTTCCCAGAAAGGTATTTTTTCAGAAATAAGCATAAATTATGTGACATATGTGACCATATGGGAAATTGTAAGGACTGATGTTTTATAGACTCAGTAGGGAGCACGGTAAGTCTTAGATGCAAACATCCCAACATTAATCAATCCTAACCTAAACAGTTAATTGACATATTAGTAATTGTCAGTTGCATATTGAAAATCAAGTTCTTCCTCTTCTTTCTTAAATAGGCTCATCAGCATAGAATGTGAGGTGGAAAACATCACTTCTCCCCATTAATTATCATTATGAAAGACAGCTTCTTTCTATGGAAAGCAAAATTTATGAAGTTGTACAATGGGATGAGTGAAAAAGTTCTGTTTAAGTATTTTATATAAAGAAGAAAATTTTTTTCTAACTGAACAGCATGTATTCAGACACTTCTTCATTTCAAACTCACATTTGTCACTTTCCATAAATGCTGGCAGAAACCAAACTGCTTAGGGCTCTTTCAGGAAACAGCTTGTGATTTTTTTCAAAGTGTTTTTTAAACCATTTGCATGAGCCTGGTTATCTGGTGGTAAATTTGTTTTGAGCTCTCAGAAGCCTGTCGCTATCTGGGTCACGGCTTTACTCTGGACACCATACCTCTTGACCATATGCTTTGAGAGTACCTCCCACAAGCTCTGCACAGGAGGAAACACTCTTGAGTTGGCTAGTGCTGTTGCACTGATTGCACAGATCAAGAAAATCATACAGGGGCCCCAAGCAATGCATTTTTATTCAAGTTACCCCCTTTAGCAATTGTACAGGAATCTATTCCCATGAAGATATTGGAATGTGGTCTTCATTACAATCCAAAGAAGTTCAAATTCATCTTAGTAATTGCTTTCCAGTGTCTACTTCTATGTTATAACCTACATCGTCATGTTCCTTTAAATAATTAAATACGTCATTGGGGATTTCTTAAATGAGACTGATTTTAAACATCTGGAAATCAAAGATGTGAATTGAAAAGTGAAGATAAGGTGTCACTGTCTTAAACACTTTTTAAAAAATAGATTACTTATTTATTTATATTTGGCTGCATTTGGGTCTTTGTTGCTGTGCGCGGGCTTTCTCTAGTTGTGACGAGCAGGGGCTACTCTTCGTTGGGGAGCGCAGGACCTAGGCGCACGGGCTTCAGTAGTTGTGGCATGCGGGCTCCATAGTTGTGGCTCGTGGGCTCTAGAGCGCAGGCTCAGTAGTTGTGGCACACGGGCTTCGTTGCTCCGCAGCATGTGGGGTCTTCCTGGACCAGGGCTCGAACCCGTGTGCCCTGCATTGGCAGGCAGGTTCTTAACCACTGCACCACCAGGGAAGTCCCTTAAACACTTTTTGAAGACACCTCCAAATGGATTATTATACCCCCTCCAAGAAGACCTCTGAGGTCCTCTGACTTAATACCAAATGGTCCTCATGCCTAGGATGGATGACATTTAAGCCATATTTAAGTCACTTTGTAGGCTGGGCTGAAATTTGACTTCAAAAATGCAAAATTCTTATGGTTCATATTTGGGTCTCGCAAAAATAGTATAAGAAAAAAGTTGAGATTTTACTTCTACTTTAAGAAATGTGTCAAGAAATCTCTGCAGAAAGAAACCAAAGGAAAATTAGAACATGCTACATTTATGCAACTTGGTATTTGTTGAGCATTTCCTGATATTAGACATTTTTCTCTTATGCATATTCCTAGTTTAGGGAGAAGCAGACTAAAGACAGTATGTAAGAGGAATCACTAGGCAGCCCAACCAGAGCCAGCAGAATTTAATATAAACTATCTGCCATTGGTGAGATGCCCAAGCTTGTAATAAGTATATTCTGGAGCACACTTTGGAGAATTTAGGAAACTCAACAGGTGCACAACTTACCTCATTCAAGTGAAGTCCTGAAACCAAAGTTAACTTTAGGCAGTGTCAGTTAAATGTCTCCATTTATTTCTAAACATGAATGAAAATCTACAATATATCCCCTGAAGACAGACAAAAGTCTTAATGGTTGTTAACGTTTTTTGAACTTCTTTCAGGTACATTTTTAAAACCTCAAGTCTCTTACGATGAACACTTCCATCTCATGGAATAAATTCTTCCACTTCTTTATAATTTTTCTGCCCTAGGCATAAGCTGACATTTAGCAAGTGCCCCTGAAGAAAAATATGATCTCCTTATTATCTTAAGGATCATTCTTCACATCAAAACACGTACTGCTGGGGGTGGGAGGACAGTAAAGCAATCCCTTCATATAAGAAGGTTTGTCATTTTGTGGAAACTTGGAGTTTCCAGTTATATTTCTCATGGCAGATGGGTGAAGCAATATTGTTGGACCCTCGAAATTTATTTTTGTCTACTTTTTGTTCATGTCCACTAAGAGTTAAGGTAACTTTTGAACCCTGGGATTAACCTTAAAATATTTGTCTATTACAAAGGCTTTTCTGCGGACAGACTGCATTACTCACAAAAGGTCTAGTTTGACATATGGTTCTTTGCATGAGTTCAGCTGCTGGCTGACTCCCAATCTGTGAGCTTACTGCCAGCTAGAATCAATATCATTTTGTAATAGGGGCACAGCCATTATTCTTTTTGTAGAAGCAGACATTTGTCTCCTGCTTCCGAAGTCATCCATGGTCTATACCACACATTTAGATACTTAATCAAAAAACAGTATCTTATATTCTGTTGCATGTTTGTATATTTGGTCTTGCAAAGGAATTCACTGTCAGGAACTACCTTTTACATATTTTTGAATGTTTCATAGTTTTACAGCAGTATTAGATACATTGGTAAGTGCTTACTAACTGTGGAATTGAGAACTTTATATAGATACTAACTGCTAAATATGTTTTACATTTGGTTTTTATAATATAATGGGAAAACCCATTATAGAATATGAATATTTATGGATTGCACAACCTTAACCTTCTTCAGGGTATTAAGTCTGTGGGAAACCTAAGTAGAAAGTAATAACAGCTTATCCATGTCACAAGTTAAAGTGAGTATATCCCAGAAAAAGGTGGATGTAAGATGTTGTCAGTGCTGCCACAGGATGTGGGAGGTAGGAGATGAAAAATATAGAAACTTCCAGGCCTTCTCTCTCTCTCTCTCTTTTATTTAATAGGAGACATGTAAACTGAGGTCCCCTATAAGGAAATTGAATTCAACAGCTAAGAGAGTAGAATGTAAATAACTCACTGCCCTAATGAAGCAGAGAAAACCATGGCAGAATTGATTACCTAAGATGTAGTCTATGCAGTTCTCAGAGCAGAAAAAATAAATAAGTAAATAAATAAATAAGTAGGGCAAGAGAGAAAAGTTATTCTTGACTAAGAATAAATGATGTTTTCACAATTGTATACAGTTATGTTTAACTATATTGTAAATAGAAGAGTTCTCATGTAGAAGCATAAAATTTGTGATTTTTTGGAGAATTTTTGTAAAATTCCAATGAAAAATTATCCTCTAGATATTTGTCGATAGATCACAGGACTAAGCAGACACTTTTGACCATTGCAGTCAAGGTTCTGTTGTCAGGGTGGGGAAAAGATGGGCCATGCATCGAGAGTGACTACCGGGAATTCTGTTCACCACCAGCCTGGGAATTCCTTTCATCTCTCCCTTAATCCTATCCCCATCTTAGTTTTCTCCTCTGTTTTACTGGAGACTACACTCTTGTTGCTTCCTGAGAAAAGAAAACATTTCAATGTATTTTTTTCTTTGGGGGAGCTTTTAAAATTTCCTCCTTATCCAATACTCTCTGAAATTTCACAATAATCTTCCTTTTTGTGTGTGTTTGGTCCCCATCACACTCAGCAATCAGTGGGTCTTTTCAATCTGAATTTTCATAGCTCCTTTCAACCATGAGGAATTTTCTTGAATTATTTCTTTGATAGTTTTCTCCCTTTCAGTTTAACTCTTCCTTCTTTCTGGAACTTCTCTTACTTTGCTCTGGGAATTCCTTTCTCTCTTCTTTTCCTTTTCCTTTTTATTTTTCTTCCGGGTGATTTTCTCAACTTAATTTTTGCAGCCCTCTATTAAATTCTCATTTCTGAAATCATAAGGACTTTTAAACTTCCAAAATCTTTTTCTTGCTTTCTGAGTCTTTATTACAATCTCCTTTTCTGGTTTCACTTCTGTAATATCTTATTTTATTTTTCTAAGGGTATTAATTATGTTTTTTTTCTTCTTCCTTTAGTTTTCTCTGTCTTTCCCCTGCATTGTGTCTACTTCCTCTTATTCACTCTGGTCTTTGTCTTTCATGACAGAGATTTTCTTGGATGATCTGTGAATTTCTGTTCCTATTTGAGAGTATATCAGGAAATTGCTCACTGGACGTTTTGTGCACATAGAGAGGGGAAATCAGCTAAATGCTGGGCTTTGTTAAAAATCATACCTCCGTGCTATTATCTGTATGCGTCTTTTCTCTTGGCCTGCCCATTTTTCCAGAGGGAAATCTCACAATCTCATGCCAGGACTGATGCCAGAATTCTCTGAACCGAATAGGTAAAGGGGCAGAGCTCTTCCCATTCAGTATTCAGACTTTCACATAATCCTGCTGTCTTCACTATGGCAACTCACCCCTGCTTTCAACTCTTCTCAGTACCTGGAACCCAGAGATGACCAGGATTTACTCTTTAGAGACTAACATTCCCCTCTCCTTCAGGGTGAGGAGGAGAACTCTCTGGGACAGACATGTGGACGTCTCACGACTCTTGTACAATTGATGTTACACAAGCAAAACCCATGACAGAATCAAAACGTTTTGCATTTACTGGTTTCTCTGTTTAGTTACTTCCCTTTTTACTTATTTACTTAGTTATTTGATCTCTCCTGCCACTTTAAATTTTATTCAGTGTTACTTCCCCTGCCCTGAGATGATAATTTCCAGTTGACCTGAATACACACTGGGATTACTTTCTAGCTTACAGTCCCCTTTTACTCATAAACACAGACTCAGATTGTAATTAGTATGCTTGATCCTAAGCAGTCTTCAAGCCCCATACTTAATGTAGCAGAAAATCTTCTCCTCTCCCCCAACCTGGGATCTTCAGCAAACAGAAACGTCTAGTCCAGGAATAGGTATGCAGTCAGTTTTCCTTTTATCCATGCCTACCTTTTCATTCTCTCTCCAGCTTGCTTAGGTAAGTTTCTATCCTCTCATGTTAAAGATTGAGGAAAAGACACATTTTCATAAAGGATGTCTTTACTGTCTGAATTGGGGTGCTCTAGATTACAGATGTTTAAGACTCACCCTCTCTGGGACACCTCTGTGGGATTCTGGGAAATTCTCACGTGTTGGGAACTTCCAGCACAGCTCCTTAATGTGGGAAATGCGTGTTTTCCTTTAAATGGCCTAGGCACTAGCCCTCAAACTCTGGTTTCCCAGAGTTTCTACCCCACAGGGGCATTACTCTTGAGATCCACTTGCCTTTAAGAAGAAGACCCCTTGGGGTAGAATTAAACAGCACCCAGCTAGCTCTCTCACTTTGCCCTCACAAATCCACTAAGTGCCCAGTAATCTATATTCTGCTGCCTTGAGTCATTTTATCTTCCTCAGACAAGAATCAGGCATCAGCCATTTTTGTTCCCCAGATACAGGGAACACACTTGAGTATCTTTAAGTGGTCTGGAAGCCCTCTTCACTAAGCTTGAAGGAAAGAAGAACAATAACAGCATGCAAAAACTCTCTCCAAAGAAACTGGTTGAAAAAACTTTTATTCCCCACTCTCCAAACAATTGTGCGTGCTACAAATAAGTGAGGAGATCAAGGGACAAAGTCCTCCCCATTGTTTTTATAAATAATGTCCTTTGTGATCTTGGACCTAACTATGAAATTTCACATTTACCATATCATTGTGTCTTATTAGAAACTTAGATGTAAAAACTTTGATACACAAACTCTTCACACCCCATCAGCAGAGGTGCTTGATGCCTCTACTTCTACTTATCACCTTCTTCTGTTGAGTCCTCTCTTAGTCTGGTGGACAGTTAGACAAAGAATGGAAAAAATTAATAAGTGGATGGATGAAAGGATGGTTGAATGGATTAGAATGGATAATATATGATAAAAGTCCCTACTGGAAATCTGTTGACACCTTAAAAATCTAGTCCCTTCACCTAGTCCCCTCATATCACATGAATTGAGCTGGATCTACCCTTTCAGCACCCTAATAAATCCTAGGGACAATCTTCCCTTCTCCACTCAAACTTTATATTTCTCAGCCCTCAACTGGTCAAATAACAGAACAAAACCCCCAGTAATATGCTTACTGATACAATATTTTTAAGGCCATTAAAAACAACATATTGAATGCTGAAAATTTCAGGCACTGGATCAAATATGGGAAAAGAAAGATATTTGGCCAGAGGCTTTGGGACACTCCAAGGTCCTCCCCTTTCTTCTTTCTTTCTGGTTCCACTAGAGCCAAGATTAATGAGGAGAGTTGATATCTGAGCACTCAAGTTACCTGAGCTTTCCAAGTATCATTCTCAGTTCTGGAAAAAGTATATTTTACAGATCATCTTGAAGGATCATTTATTAAATATTTATCATGTCAGAGACATTGACCTAAACTCTCAGGATACAAAGATGAGAGACACAAAAAAACATAGGAAATGCCTTAATAATGGCATGGAAAGAGTGACGTAGGACCACCAGAAACAAACAAACAAATAAATAACTCTCTCTCTCTCCCTAAAAGAAATAGGGCAAAATACGGCAGACTTCATAGAGGAAGTGACATTTTATGTAAAATTTAGAAGAACGGGAATTTGAACAGGGGTTTGGAGAAAGCAAAAAAAAAAAAAAAAAAAAAAGGAAGAAGAGCATTACAGGCAAGAAAATGACATGAGCACAACCATGGACATGTGAAATAAAAGCTGGGAACTTTTCAAAAATGATACAGCTAAAGAAGAAAGTATATTGGGGATAGCCATGCTAAATTAGGTTATAAGGTAGTTTGGGGTAAGATTGTGAAAGTTCTTTTATGTTGTTTTAAGGCACTTGCATGTCGTCTATAAGTGGTCCAGAGACAATAGAAGTTTAAAGGCAGAAAACAATAAGATCAAAAATGTCATTCTGAAAATTAACTCTGAAAACAATGGGAAGAGTGTACCGAAGATCAGGAGTAACGATGCCTAGAACAATTTATTCAATCATAAAATGCTTATTCGTAAAATGTATTCATAAAATAGTTATTGAGTACCATTACGAGCCAGGCCCCAGGCTAGGAGTTAAGAGATAAAGGGAGAAAGGAGACCTCCTGAATGCTCCGTGGGAGATAAACAGGGTGATGTAATAAAGATAACTCCAGCAGGGGTGGGTAGAAGGAAGTGCTCCTTTAGATTAGGTAATCAAGGAAGGTGTTTCTCAGGATATGATCCCTGAACCACCGGTGTCAGAATCACCTGGGAACCTTGTTACAATGCAAATTGCTGGACTCCAGGCCCATGCTCAGTGAATCAGAATTCCTGGAAATGGAATCTAGGATCCTGCATATTTCAGCAAGTACCTCAAGATTAGTCTTAACTATGCTAAAGTTTGAAAGCACTAGACTCCAGATTAGGAGCCTAGTTAGAGAAATATTGCAGAGGAGAAAGAACATATGAGCAAAAAAGATGGAAAGATTTAGAGAGATTTTAAAGATACTTAGGGTGTAAGATCTAGAAGAGGGCAAAATGGTCCAGCTATTGACCCTATGATACATAGTCGATTGCCAAATAATTTAATGTACATAGTGAACTAATTCACACCCAGGTTTTTACAATTTATAGGTCCTTGATATATTACTCTCCTTCATTTGAAAAAAAAAAATTTACATTCTAAAATTTTTTTTTTTTTTAACTTTGGGTTTATTTATTTATTTATTTTTATGGCTGTGTTGGGTCTTTGTTTCTGTGCGAGGGCTTTCTCTAGTTGCGGCAAGTGGGGGCCACTCTTCATCGCGGTGCGCGGGCCTCTCACTATCGCGGCCTCTCTTGTTGCGGAGCACAGGCTCCAGACACGCAGGCTCAGTAATTGTGGCTCACGGGCCCAGCCGCTCCGCGGCATGTGGGATCCTCCCAGACCAGGGCTCGAACCCGTCTTCTCTGCATTGGCAGGCAGATTCTCAACCACTGCACCACCAGGGAAGCCCAAAATTTACATTCTAACTGAAGATTCCTGAGGAATAAATCTGCAAATGTAGAAGTTTAGGCTCCCCCGACAGGTGGAGAAAAAGATATTTTAGGTTGGCACAAATGATTGTGATGAGAGTGAAGCATAATGCAGAAGCGCCCAGATGACAGAGCAGGCAGACAATTTAATTCTAGGGGAAAAAGATTGCAACTGCCATACTTCAGTCTGAATGCTACTCTAACAGCATGGGTAATTTTTTATACCAAAAATTTGAGTTCTTCTGGGAATTAATGTAATTGCAAACGTTGAAGAAAAATTTATGACCAACACAGGCCCCTAGCAGAGTCTTCATTAATCCCAACATTCAGTTTTTAGATTCTAAACCGCCGAGGGTCTGAATCTATAGCCTTATGTTGATTGTACACATATTTTTTGCTAGGGTTATGAAAGATGTCCTTGGAAAGACAACCCTGGACGTGTTTGTTGTTTATGTACCCAGAAAGTGGTACATCAGGATCTGCTAACAAAGATCAGAGTCTTCTCTCTGCCTGGGCAGCTTATGTGCCCAGTCCTCAAGACTATATATGTTGAGATGATGCTTATGTAGAGTGTGATGATACTGCATTCTTTTATAGCACTTTAAGGTTTATAGAGCTATTTCATACACATGATCTTAATGAATTTTCATAAGTCCATTGAGAGGTTTATTATGCCATGTTAGGCATAAGAAGACTGAGGCTCAGAAAGTTTAATAACTAACCCAAGAACACACACCAAGGTAGTAACAGGGCCCAAATACCGAACCACTCATTTTGACAAAACGTATAGTGATCTTTCTTTGAGAAGTCCCTTATTTTAGGTTACCTTAAAGAGATGAGCTTTGCCTTGGGATCCCTTTCCCCTATGTGTTAGCTTATTCTCTCACCTCTCCTGTCCCTCTATCCTCTCCGTCTCTCCCTCCATCTCCTTCCTGGGAAGTACACCTTCCCAGGTGCCCAGTAGGCTAATGCCGCAGGTTTTCCTGAATGCTCTCAGTGAGAAACTGTTCAGATTTCCCTTCTTTGGTGATATTCTGGACTCTGAACCTCTTTCTTGGCTTTCAAAGTTTAATTGTTCTGTTGATTCATTCCTGGAGGTCTCAGTTCTCAGCAGGCTGAAGTAGCACTGGTCAGAGACCTGAACGATTCACCCACCAAGATGCCATTGTCTGATGTTAGCTCAGATTTTTCTAAACTTTAATTTCAGATAAGGCTTCAGAGAGACTCAGCCTTGGCCATGAATTGACTATGAATGTAGCACCCTGCCTGGCAGCTTCTCTTGCCCCTACCTTTTCCCTCTCCACTCACTCTCATCTTAATCAGAGATTCCTAATAGGACATCAAGGATGAAATTCTGCATCAGCCTCCACTCCTCCTCCTCCTCCTCCCCCTCCTCCTCCTCCTCCTCCTCCTCCTCCTCCCCCTCCTCCTCCTCCTCCCCCTCCTCCTCCTCCTCCCCCTCCTCCTCCTCCTCCTCCCCTCCTCCCCTCCTCCCCCTCCTCCCCTCCCCTCTCCCTCCCCCACCCCTCTCCCTCCCCTCCCCCTCCCCCTCCTCCTCCTAAGGTGGACCAGATCCATCTTAGTCATTGTTGCATTACAGTGCCTTGCCCATCGCCAAGCATATGATATGTATTAAACAAATATTTGTTGAATTAAGGAGAGAAGGAAGAAATAATGGGGAGGGGAAGCCAAATAATTACTGGTTTCCAGAATGTCTATGAACCAGCCAACATCTTCGAGCTTTTCGCTTTCTATTTCCTACCACTCTGCACATTTAATTTCCTACTCCTTCCCCTCCTCCTGCTTCTCTTCTTCCTCTACTGCCTTCTCTTCCTCGTCCACCTTCTCCTTTTTCTTCTCCTCCTCCTCCTCGACCTCCTCTCCTTGGGGCCATGTGGTCTGCAGTTTGCCATTACTCTCACCCTCCCCATCAATTTGCATTAGGCCAGCTTCATTTATCTATTGACCTTTCAGGCTTCTGAAGGCATTTGAGTTTGTGATTCTGGATCTAGCTCATTAGTATTCACTTCACTTCCTGTAATCATTCCTCTTCCCTTCTTTACTTCACACTGACATTTGTTCTCCCCAGTGCCAGAAACTCCACCTTCCAACCTAATTTTTCTCAACCATAACTCTTTGATCCTTAGCTTGCTGTACTTCCTTAGATATAAATCTCTTAGCCAACTTCAACTTTGTGACATATAATTATTGTCATTTTAAAAAGATGTCAAATATGACAACTTATTGATGATTATCAATTCTGGGTAGTGGTAGGTGACATATATTTTAATATTTTATGTATTTTCTATATCTTGAAACATTTCTGAAATAAACAAAAATTTTAGTAATTCTGACTTCACCAAATCCAATACAGTTTAACCCTTGAACGTAGCCATTCATTGGGAGCACTCTGAGCTATCCTTTCTTCTTTAACCTGTGAATGTGCAGTTTTAGATATAATTTTCTCTTTCTGGTGTGGTAAATTATAGTCCAAGATATTTCTGTCTGAAGACAGTATATTTTAACACTGTTTCAGGGAACAGTGCCTTGATCCAAAGGACTAAAGTTTAGGGGTGGAATTTCAGACACCTACCCTCTAGTTCAGAGTTTCAAAGCAGGTCATGCACAGCAAATCTATATCTGGGTGACCACATCTTTTCAAGATCAAGAATAAGAAGCACAGGTTGTTCTTTGCACTTCTATGGCTATAATTTGCTTTCCCTCCCCTGGATTGTGACATCTGAGAGCTGCCTTTCAGAGCCTCTTGCATGCCCAGAATGTTTCACTCCTTACCTGCTACTCACTTATCTCCTGCTCAGTCATCATGAGTCTGCTTAAAAATCACTTTCTCAGACAGACCTGATGTGAAATCCCAGATCAGGTTGGATTCCTTCAGTTATATGCTCCTTTTGTAACTGTAATTACTTGTTAAGTGTCTGTCTTCCCCAGGAAGAATGCTACATGGAGACAAAGATTAGGCCCACCTTAGTCATTGTTGCATCACATGCCTTGCCCATCACCAAGCATATGATATGTATGTATTAAACAAGTATTTGTTGAATGAAGGAGGGAAGGAAGCAATAATGGTGTGGGGAAGCAAAATAATTACTATTTTCCAGAGTGTCTATGAACCAGCCAACATCTCTGAGCTTTTGGCTTCCTATTTCCTACCACTCTGCCCATTTAATTTCCTCACCTTTTGCCTGTGTTGAGATTCTAAATGAAAGTGTCAGGGGAAATATTCACAAAGGGACGACTGTGACCTTTGTAATTATTAATAACTGAGGGTTTCTGTGACATAAGTCTCAGTGCCCCTCCTGCAGCTGAAGCCTGAAAAGAAAATACTTAATTCTCAGTAACGTCTGTCTAATAAATCGGGCTTCAACAATGTTAATTAACTGGAAAGCACAAGACTTGGAAAACCCCATTAAACCTCTCCTAGATTAAATGCTGATGAGAGGCTGGACCAATACCCATGTTAACTCTCCGATTTTGCTGTCAGTCTTGTGGAATGGGAAAAATTGGCCACTGGTGGAACAAACTGGTTACAGTGATAAAAAATATGTTAAAGCAACTTCTCAGACAAATGGGTTATGAACACACGTCAGAATTTTATTCCAAACATGCCTTAAGGGAAAAGGCTCTTAGAAAGACTGTCTCAGTGATTTCTCTTTAGTAGAAATATTTTATAGTAGAGTGGATATAGAAAAGGCTGGGGGAGGTATCTGATTAAAAATAATTAGGAAAGAGATGAAAGTTTGTCTTAGTCACTTTGGACTGCTCTAACAAAGTACTGTTGATGAAAAATTAATTAGTTGGTCTAAAAGAGAAATGGAAAATTTTATTCGAGCCAAATTTGAGGATTATAACCCAGGAAGAGCATATCAGAAAGCTCTGAGAACTGTTCCACCAGTTAGAAATCAAGGCACAATTACAAAAGTTTTTTTGAGACAGAGGGCTTTACATCAAATGACAGTTTACACAATCCAGATCTAAGCGTCATTCTGGTGGGTCATGTGACCCCTTAGAAGATCAAGAAGGAATACTACCTTTGAAGGAGTTGTCTTTTTGCTGCTAGGAGAATGTTGCTCTTTATGGTTGAGCAGGTATTCCTGCCGATGGGGGAGGTTTGGTGGATGCATAATGCAGATACACCACGCACAGTGTGGGCGAGAGAGGAGGCCAAAGGGCAGAGAAGAATTTTTATGTTTAAATTTTTGTCTTGCCATAAAATACGAATTTTATTTCATAATACCATAAGACCGGGTAACTTATAAGCAACAGAAATTTATTTCTCACTGTCTGGAGGTTGAGAAGTTGAAGATCAAGTCACCAGCACATTTGATATTTAGTGAAGGCCTGCTTCTGGGTTCAGAACTGGTATCTTCTCCCTATGTCCTCACACAGATGAGAGAGGAGAGAGAGAGAAAGTTCTCATATCTCTTACTAATTCCGTTCATGAGGGCTACACACTCATGACCTAATTACCTCCTGAAGGCCTCACCCTCTAATACTACCATCTTGAGGGTTAAGATGTCAACATATGAATTGAGGAAGACACAAATATTCAGTCTATAATGTTCCACCCCTGGCCCCCACAAATCCATGCCTTTATCACTGATAAAACATATCCATTCTATCCCAGCAACTCCAAAAGCCTTTACTCATTCCATCATCAACTTTAAAGTCTAAAATCCAAAGTCCCATCAAAATATCACCTAAATCAGACACCCTGAGACTTGAGAGACAATTCACCCTGAGGTAAAATTCATCTCCAGCTGTGAACCAGTGAAACCAAACAATTGTATTTTTTCAAAATACAATGGTGTGACAAGCGTAAGATACATATTCCCATTCCAAAAGGAAGAAATAAGAAGGAATGATGGTAGCCCCAAGCAAGTCCAAAATCTAATAAAGCAAACTGTGAGACCTTAAAGCTCAAGAATGATTTTTGGTTTCATGATCTTTCCTCCAGGCTCACTGAGTCCAGCAGTCCTACCTTCTTCCCCACTGGGGCAGCAGTCCTGCCCCACAGCTCTGCCTGTCAGGGCTCATGCCCCCAGGGCTCTGGGAAGCCTTGCTTACTCATCTATGGATAGAGACAATCTGAACTGTTGAAAGCAGTGTGATGTCCTCCCCACCTTCTGAAACCCCAATAATCCCTGAATCACCTTTAGAGTCATTCTTCCATGTCCTGAAGAATAGCTCCTGGCTTCTGTTGAGATGGCTGATTAAATCTGTGGCTCATATCCATACTAATCTCCTTATCAAATGGTAGCTTGGACACACCCTTTGTGTTCTCTTCCAAACACCACAATTTCTCTCTCTCTCTCTTTCCTTTTTTTTTTTTTTTTTTTGCATATGGATAGGCTGAAATTTTTCCAAATCTTTAAGTTCTGATTCCTTGCTGTTTAACAATTCTTTCTTCAATTCATTTCTCTCTTCTCACATTTTGCTATCAGCAGTCGGGAGGAACCGAGCCACTTCTTCAACACTTTGCTTAGAAATCTCCTCAGCTAAGTGTCCATTTCATAGCTTACGAGTTCTACCTTCCGCAGAACACTAGAGCATGAACACAATTCAGCCACATTATTTGCCACCTTATAACAAGGATCACCGTCCCTCCAGTTTCCAAACACATGTTTCTTATTTCCATCTGAGACCTCAACATAAAGGCCTTTACTGTCCCTATGTATTTCTATCAATATTGTGTTCATGATTAGGCATACTCTCTAAGAACACAGAGGCTTTCTCTACAGCTCCCCTCTTTCCTTTCTGAATTCTCACCAGAATTGCTTTTAAAAGTTCCTTCACATCAATCTTGGTTTCTAGCGTACACCTCAAAACTCTTCTAGCCTTTACCCATTACCCAGTTCCAAAGCTGCTTCACATTTTTAGGTATTTGTAATAGCAGCACCTCATTTCTCAGCACCAATTTCTAACTTAGTTTGGGTTGCTATAACAAAAGTACATTTTCCTATCTTCTACCCATCTTCCCCCCGCCAGAGAACAGCAGCAATTATTGCCAGGAAAAACCAAGAGGGGCACAGCGTCCTGGATATTTATTGTCCTGTCTTCCTGAGCCTCTCAATGCCTTTCTTTCCTTTCAAGTATGCAAGTATTTTGTAAGATAGATTCTATGGGAAATACAGAGAAACCTGGCACAGACAGATTTAAAACTTTGCCCAGATTTAAAACTTTACCCCTAAATACAAGGCCATTTAAGGGTAAATCTAGTTTTGGACCCCAGGTGTTCATTCTTTTCCCACACACTGCAATTTTATTAAACAGGAAAACTATGACAGATGATCCAGGGCATAGAGAATGCAGAGTGCAGGAGAGAATTGGAACAGGAAACAATCAATTTTCTGAAAAGCACAGATGTGTTAATCAATTTCACTGTCACAGTCACTTTATAGAATAAGACCAAAGCTGTATCAGTATTTAATAGGTGCCAGGCACTGTGCTAAATGCTTCACCTGGATTATTTCTTTCAATTCTCTAACTCCACTGAGAGATAGAAATTATAAATTCCTCCATTGTATACATGATGAACAGAAGTTAAACTTGGCTGCACATTGGAATCACCTGGGGAAAAAGGGGTTAAAAATACTGACCTCTGAGTCTTACCCACAGGACTATTTTTTTATTTAACTGATATGGGGTGGGGTTTAGGCAGCAGGAATTTTTTAACCTTCCCAGGTGATTCTAATATACAACACAGTTTGAGAGCCACTAGGTTCAATTACTAGCCCAAGGCCAATCATGTAGCACCAAATAGGTCAAATACATGAACCCAGGCAGCGTGACTAGGGTGCCCACATCTTAACGTTCTACTATTCTCCTTCTACTTGTGTGTATATTATGGCATTTTATACTTACAAAGACCAGTAAAGTAGGCAGATTTATCCCTATTTTACAGATGAAGCACCTGAGGTAGAAAGTTGACTAACTTATCAAGAGACATTGCAAATCAGGGGCAGAGGTTGGATTTGCACCCAAGACTTTCTGGTGTCAAAGCCACAGGCAGTTGTCCTTTGTCACTTATCTGTGAACACCTAGAGTATAATGTCCCCAGACTAGCATCTTCACTGTGCACAGTAGAGAGGTGGAAACAACAGAGAATAACTAACTTGCTCATGCTGAGAAGCTGCTACTTTTATCTCTCTCTATTGCGATACAGGAAGAAATAAGTTCCTGTTGTCGCAATGTATTTTCTCAGACACACGTGCAGAGGAGTGAGTAATATTGATATAGAGTTAAAAGAATACTCTCCTTATAAAACTTCAGGAACATAATACTTAATTTAATTTCTGCAGACTGGCCTGATGATCTGGGTATCATTTACAACATTATTTCTATGGGAAAAGAACAAACCCACAAATGAACTTCTGGGTGACAGCTGCAAGGTTGGGGTTTGTCTGTACTATATAAACACCAGATGTTAATACTATAACTGTTAATTTATGTGTGGAGAGAGAGAGATGTAAAATGTAAATATAAACTGAATTCATCTATTTAGAAATATCAGATGACTCTGTCCATTTTTTATCTTCAGAGGCAGACAGAATGACTTTCAAATCTGCACTACAGCATTAAAAATTGTTTCTTTGAGTTATGCTTCCCTACTGCAAGCAGCTAGCATCTGTCTTGGGAGCCACATAACGTGGCTTGGTTAGTGAAGTGCTAAAGAATTATAGCAGGAAGCAACCACCTGAATCAATTAGTCATCAATCATTTAAAATGCACCAGGTTTTGTTTTGACTGCTAGGGCCTCTGCACTAACTAGATAAACAGCAGATGTTCCCTGTTTAGGCTCACAAAATAAAAATCACCCTTGATCTTTTCTCTCAACTGCATACTCTCTCCCCTTCTTGCAAGACTGCCCAGTCACCTCAGTTTACTCACATCTTCCAGAAGCCATTTTTTTCCTTTTGTGCCTATAAAGGCCTCCTGCCCTATCCCATATCCTATACGTATCTTTCCTTTCTTTGAGTGGAGGACCAGCTTAAACATCAGGTCTTCCCAGAAGCCTTCCCAAAGGCTGCCATGAGATATTTCACATTCAAGTCCCCCGCGTCCCTTTAACACGGCAGACTATGGCTCCGTCATCCTGCTTACCAGAGGCCACCTTGCAGTCCTTCCATAAATGAAGGAATGCCAGCTCTCTGCTAAGATCTCAGCAGGCACGAGGCATATAGAGGGGTAACCCTAGATGCTCCTGGTCGGGCAAGAGATACAAATACATAAAGAAATTTATTATAATAGAGTTGAATCAGAATTTTTAAAATATTTTATGTATTTAAAAATAGATCATATATTTATATGTTGCAAAAGTTACAAAAATGTAAGACAGTGAAAATTCTGCCTTCTACCTTTCTTCCTAGTTATTCAGCTCCCCTCTCCAGAGGTAAACAATGCTAACAGTTGTTCTATACCCTCCCAGGGATATTCCATTTAAACAAGTATATATATATAACTTTTAAAAATTTACAACAGTATTGTAAAAATAAAACACGATATTGCAACTTGTTTTTTCACTTAATTCTGACACTTTGTATATCACTACATCATAACGAACTTTCTCATTTGCTTTTAAATTTGGATATGTACTACTATTCTATCATACAGATATACCATAATTTATATATATAAAGCTCAGTTGAAGCGTATTTTGGTGGTTCTCAATCATTTGCCATTATAAACAATGTTACAGCAAATAATAACCTTATACATACATCGTGTGTGTGTAATTGTTCTTATCTGAACTGTCTTGGAAAGTATGAGAATGCCTATTTCCTCACACCCTTACCAACTTGTTACTGAACTTTTGATCTTTTCCAATCTTATATGTGAAAAAATATCCTAGTATCTCAGTTTAATTTGCATTTCTCTGATTATGAGTGAGATGAAGTCTTTTTCATGTTTAACAAACATTTCAATTTTCTTCCCTGAATTTCCTGTATATATTTCTTCCAAATTTTTCTATCAGGTTGTTGTTTCTCATTGATTTGAAGGAAGGAGCGCTATAAGTCAAGGACATTAACCTTACGTGAAGTGAGTTGCATATGTTTTTACCCTCAGTAAATAACTTCTCTTTTGACTTTGTCTTGTAGAAATTGGGGGGGCTTTTAAAACTAAATTTATCAATTTCAGAATGGGTGAGAACTTTCAGATTGTGACACAAAACACAGAAGCCTTAATTAAACTTCTGAAAGTATACCTGGCTTTCCAGTTAGAGGAGAGAAGAGAAATTAAGACTTGTTTTTTGTTTCTTTCATTTCTATAGTCACATGACATATAACACAGGGATATATGCTGAGAGTAATTAGGCTACTTTAAGAAGCAACCAGCTAAGACTTGTTGTTCCAGTTACTAAGGCTGCAAAACAAATTATCCCAAAACTCAATGCACAAAACAACCATTTATTATGCTCTTGGCTTCCTGAGTCAGGAATTCAGACAGGACATAGCAGGAAGGGATTATCTCTGCTCTAGGATATCTGAGGCCTGCTGCAGTCTCAAAGCTGGATGCTGAAATCGTATTACAAAACCTCAGTCAAACACATTAGCTGGGGTTGTTGCCTGAAAATCTCTTTATACTGTACATTCATGTTGCTTGGGCTTCTTCACAATGTGAGGTCTGGGTCCCAAGAGTAAGTGTCACAGAAAAGGAGAGCCAGACTAAAGCTGTATCATAAGACATGAAGCGTCACTTCTGTTGTACTCTGTTGGTCAGAGCAGTCACATGCCTGCCCAGGTTCAAAGGGAGAGAAAATAGACTCAACCTCTTGATAGGGTGCAACAAGGTTCTGGAAGAGCATGTGTGACTGATATATTGCTTTGACCTTTCTGAAAAACACAGTCTGTCATACTTGTTCAGGAATCTGTCCTGCAGATCTTCAGTCCAAAGAAGACATCGGTCTCAGTCTACAGGCTGGACCCACCTGTGGGACCCATTGGATCAGAGGATCGCGTCTGACTTTCCTGTTGCAACAGCTAAAGAATTATCCCTGCATGAAGCTCTAGGGCAGGTTCCTACACCACTTCCAGTGAGTGAGTCTGGTTAATGAAGTTACTGTCTCCTTCATCAACCACCTCAGGGTAATACTGGTAGAAACAAGAAATGTTCAATTCCTACTTATCTAGGAACATTTCTTTCCTTCCACCCACCTTCTGCTGGTGAATTTTGTATTTATTATTCTTTTTATCAAATAATGGGGAAGACAAAATGAAAAAATCCTATCAGCTCACTTGATTATGTATTAGTCACTCTGGCATGGTCGGTGCTCAGTTAAAAAAAAAAAAAAAAGATGCTTTTTACCAAAGGCAGAGTGTGTGGATTATCTCTGGGTTTCAATTTTAAAAAGAATTTTGTATAAAGACTCAATTATTTCATATGGACTGTGTCCTGCTCAGCTAAGCTAGTTAATAAATGCAACATTTCCTTTGGCTGAAATCTACAGGGATAGTATAATTAGAAAACAAACAAAAACAAAGCTGCTGATTTACCCCTATGTCTTTTCGCTCAACAGCATTAAGAAGCACATTAAATGTGAAAATAAAAATTGCACATGTCCTAAATTGAGTAGCTATGGTCTATTTGGTATTTGAGTGGACCAAATTGGGATGTGGAGTGAAGACAAAGAACTACCAAGGGCAACTGTCTTGATTCCAAAAAGGGTCATCTAGATAGAGTAAGTACCCAAGGGACACCAACAGTCTATTGATTTGTTTTAGAAATTGACAGAACTAGTAAGCTGCTGGGATAGGCAAGCAAGGAATTCAGATCATAGAATTGTGACAGTCATTGTAGATAATATCAGTAATGCAGCAGGCACCAAAATATTAAACCATAAAGTCAAGACCTCACGTCTCAAAGGGTGACCAGCAACATGTCAGCCAGGTGTACATGGGTCTCCGTAAAAAATACTGGGTATATTTTATCATTTAGTAAAGGTGGTACATTTGTGTTAGGAGAAGCAACTAGCCTAAAATAGCAAGCACCTAGGAAAAAGTCAGATTCTACTAATTGAGGAAGTGGGCAGTGGAGGTCAGACATTGAATTTATGAAATCCTGGGTCAAACACACAGAGGAGGACATTCAGGGTAACCCAGTAACCCAGTAACCCAAGAGCAAGTATTGGGCCATAGGCTTCTAGAGCTGAGCATATGATTTAAAGTCCTCATCCATTATTTAGAAAAGATTATTTTTACAGTGATTTACACCTTGCTCCTTTGAAAATTGGCTTAAAAACCTGGAAAGATCTGAATCTGTCCAAATTGGAGAAAGGATTCAAGAGACGCTATGAAAAGACAGATTCCAAGCAAAGGAGGCAGCGGCAGATAGCATGGTTTAAAGAACGTTGTAACACAAAGAATAGTCCTGACATCTAATGCACCCGTTGCCTCTTTCCAATATATCATCACATCAAGTCTTCCCAAAAGATTCAACTCTTCTTGATTTCTTTCAATATTTCAGTGACCGTTGGAAGGGTAAGTAAGCTATGACTGACAGGACTGTCACTTTGGACTTTGCAAGCAGCTACCATGTAAAGTTTCACTGCAGTCTCCGAGTAACGGATAAGGATAATTGGATACCATCCTCCGAGCAGCCAGAGCACCATGACATCTGATTTTACATTCTGTGCCCTTTTCATAACAAAAGAGACCATTACAAAATCCTTCATGCTGCCCTGGGCATGTTTTAAATCTGTTGGAAAACTTAACTTAATTGCAGCTTTTTACACTGATTTTGTGCCCTACATAATCTAAATCAATCCATGTTTCAGTTTTATTTTAAGGTTTTTACTTGGCTCTGATCTTCAGAATTATTTCACCTCCCATCTCCAAGTATTTCTTCCCAGCTGCAAAAATATACCGACAATTTCAAATTGTCTTCTTATATAAATGAACACATAGGGAAAAAAATATATATACATTCATATATTATTTGAACAGCATACAGTGCTTTGCTGGGCCCAATATCGTTCTAGTCTTCATGTTACATTTTATAGAGCTGAGACACATGTAAAATAATAATGATAGTGCACACCTATTGAGGATTTATTACACACCAGTCACTGTTTAAGATTTTTATATGTAATATATTTAAGCATCTCATTTTTATATATATCTCATGTATATGTATAAAATATTACTGATTTATGTGTAATATCGCATTTAAGTCTTATAACAGCCTCACAACACTTAAGTCTCACAGTAAGTACTATTCAAAAAAATCCCCATTTTACAGATGAAGACATGGAGGTTCAAAAAGTTAAAGTCACCTGGTCAAGGTCACACAGTTGGCAAATCATGGAGGTTTTCATCCTAACTATTGAGATGAACTACTTACAATGGAGAGAAGGCATGAAGAACTACTCCCCAGGGACAGACTGGACCTGATTGAGGGACTGGTGGTCCGTGCCCGCTGGATCTCAGAATTGCTCTGGATGCGTGTCTGCTGGCCGTGTGTTCCAAGCAGAGGAGTGGAAAGAGCTGCCTCTATTGGGAGGAGTATTTATCACTGACACTGTATCCACACACCTGTGCATGGTGACACTCTGGGATTTAGGCAGTTATATTTTTGTTTTTAAATTCTTACAGACAATCCAATCCCTTATTACCCACACTGGGTAGACAGCCGCATCACGCTACCTGTCTGTGCCACAGCTCTGCTGCTTCACACCTCTTGCTTCCACCCTCACTCCTACAAGGTGGAGTTTATTGTGCTTATCTGTCCCTCTCCAGTCATTGTATGTTGGGTGAGTGTGAGGAAGATAACTGTCCCATCAATTCCCTAGTGTTCATCTTCAGAAGACCTGGCCTCGAGGAGCTGTGCCTCAGCAAACGTACTCCAGGGGCCTCATCTGTGCTGTGACCTGATTTAGAGACCTGGATATGGGACTTGAAACTGAGTCAGGTGCCATAAAGGGATGAGGCCCCTGGGCGGTCTGCAAGGGAGGAGTGTATCTTCAATGAGAGAGAAATGTGGCTTTATAGTAGCAAAAAAATGGCGTATGGTGGTCCACTCCGTTAGCGGCTCTGGTGTTCCCTCTCTTTCCTATTCCTCTCTGCTCACATCTTGGCAGGGCCCTCTCTTCATTTATTCAAATGTGCTGGAAGCAACACTATGCCAGTTCCATCCCTTTGTTTTAAGAAAGCCAGGAAGATTGTTTTGTGTTCTTGGGATCCCTGAGTTGCCATGTAAGAAATCCAGCTATCATAACAGAGAAGTTAGTTCAGAGGAAGGAGGAAGAGGTCCTAAGATTACAGTGAGTGGGAGGGAGAGAGACAGAGACAGAGAGAAGAGAGAGGCTTTTCAGGGGGGACCCCATCTCTTGCTGGTCCACCAACTAAATGCAATACAGATAAGCCCCGATTACAGATGGGTAAGCAAATAAAATGGTTATTGTTTTAAGCCAATAACTTTTGGGTAGTTTTTACACAGCAACTAGATAACCAAAACACCAGTAAATATTATATGTTTAATAAATATTGGTTGGTACACCTGACAGAAATGATAATGCCAGGATACTGATCCTCAAGGCACTTCAACTCCAGGATAACAGACAGACTAATAAACTCACAATTAAACTAGAAGAACAGGAGCGCCACGAAAGAGTTGTTAACACAGCACAACTGAAGTACTAATGGACACCCTAGCCCAATTCACATAGTGAGATCAGGAAGACTTCCAGAAGAGATGATAACTGAACAAAATACTGGAAGGGAAGTAGGAGTTTGTCAGAAACAAAAAAAATTAAGAGCCTTTCTCTGTATCCCCAGCACATCTAGACCAGTTCCTTGTTCATAAATGGAGAATGGAGAAATGAATGAATGAAAAAATTTGGAAGTCATCAGCATAAACATAGAATGTAAGTGATTAAGACTGTGAAAAGGAAAGAAGCTAAGAGTACCTCCTCTTGAACATATTGGGCTCCAGCCCTCAACTGTATAAGATCTTTAGCCAAATCAATGTTTCCTTTTTTGTAAGCAGAGAAGAATTCCCTCCACTCTAACAGAGTGTAGATTGTAGTCATTCTCTATTCACTAACTGCACTATTGAACATTGCTATGTCCTCTTTTGTGATGTTAGAATCTCTCTAGAAGGAATCATAGACATATCACTGCTGACCTTCAACAGCTTATTATCTGAAAAGATTTTAAAATCAGAATCATGAATCACAGGTACACCCTGGACCTTTGTATTTCATGTTAGTACTGGATCATTAGATAAAATTTTGCCACCCTAAGGCTATATCTGCTCTCATTTGGTATGGCTATTCTTTCACTTGTATATTTTACTTTTATATTTCACCCTAATCCATATCAATAAAAATGTACAAATACACTATACTCCACTTACAAAATGAGAAGAAAAGAGTTAATTGATTTCAAAGTATATAAAAAGCACTTGTTGCTTGAACTATTGAATATTATTGAATTGAATATTGAATATTATCTGCTATTTTCCATTTGTATCATGTGTTCATACCTAGAAGTTTGAGGCTTTTTAAAAAAAATGTATAGTTAAGGGTGAGATAAAATACAGAAATCTGTTATCCTGGTAATCAATTCATTCCTTCCTAAGTTTATGGGACAGAATACAGTCATCTTTTGGTATCAGAGGGGGACTAGTTCCAGGGACCCACACCACCACCCCCTAAACCCCGAGGATACCAAAATCCATGGATACGCAAGTCCTTTACATTAAATGGCATAGTGTTTGCATATAACCTATGCAAGCACATCCTCCTATATACTTTAAATCAATCATCTCTAGATTACTTATAATACCTAACACAATGTAATGTAATTACACTGTATTAATACAATGTAATGTATTGTAAATACTATGTAAATAGTTTCCAGTGTCCAGCTAATTAAAGTTTTGTTTCTGGGAACTTTCTGGATTTTTCTTAATATTTTTGATCCTTAGTTGGTTGAATCTGCAAATGTGGAACCATGGATACAGAGGGACAACTTGTACATAGCTTCTGTAAAGTACTGACTATTAGAGGAAGCCCTGTTGAGAAGGTACTCAATGTTTGTTGAGTGAATAAATGAAAACAAGAGAGGTAATTGTATGCAAAGACCAGAAGAGAGAAGGCATTCGCTGAGAGGTGGGAATTAGAGAAGATGTGAGTGATGAGTCAGCCATACTGAGGCCAGGCAGAATGGACAAGGAGATGACTTAAAAGAAGGAAGAAGAAGAGATCAACAGTACGGTCATTGGAATGAGTGGTTGTGAGTGATGGTAGTCTTAACAGCACTAGACCAAAACAGAAAACAAAAACATGAGGGCTTGAGAAGAAGGTAGCAGCAGCCTTCCTGAAGCCTGTTTATAATTTACGGATGATAGAGTCAGAGAAGAAGGAACGTTCCTTGCAAACAGCTTGCTCCCTAGAAGAGAAACATATCCCTAACATCTTTAAAAACTCACTGTTGAGGTTAAGTCTTTCCTCACCTGGGGAGGACTGAATGATGGTTTCCACATAACCAAAAGTTATTCTAAAGGAGACCTTTTGGGATTTCCCTAGTGGTGCAGTGGTTAAGAATCCGCCTGCCAGTGCAGGGGACATGGGTTCGAGCCCTGGTCTGGGAAGATCCCACATGCCGCAGAGCAACTAAGCCCGTGCGCCACAACTACTGAGCCTGCACTCTAGAGCCCACGTGCCACAACTACTGAAGCCCACGTGCTTAGAACCCGTGCATAGAGCCCGTGCTCTGCAACCAGAGAAGCCACTGCAATGAGAAGCCCACTCACCGCAATGAAGAGTAGCCCCCGCTCGCCGCAACTAGAGAAAGCCCATGTGCAGCAACAAAGACCCAACGTAACCAAAAAATAAATAAATTAAAAAAACAAAAAACAATAGAGACCTTTCCCGTGTAGAAGGAAGCACCAGGCATGGAATAGGTGTTTTCCCACTAATATTCCCTAGTTTCTTTGCTCCAGCAATGCCACTGAGTCTTTTTTTGTTTGTTTGTTTTTATTATTTATGGCTGCGTTGGGTCTTTGTTTCTGTGCGAGGGCTTTCTCCAGTTGCGGCAAGCGGGGGGCCACTCTTCATCGCGGTGCGCAGGCCTCTCACTATAGAGGCCTCTCTTGTTGCGGAGCACAGGCTCCAGACGCGCAGGCTCAGTAATTGTGGCTCACGGGCCTAGTTGCTCCGCGGCATGTGGGATCTTCCCAGACCAGGGCTCGAACCCGTGTCCCCTGCATTGGCAGGCAGGTTCTCAACCACTGCGCCACCAGGGAAGCCTGCCACTGAGTCTTAGATCAAGCAGAACATCTACCCTCTTGAGGAAGGAAAACAGTTGTCTATTAGACAGCAGTCTTCTCCCTCACTTTCTAAGGCAGCTCCCCAATATCACGTCTGATCTTTAGAGTCTTCATGTAAGATAGATGGGATAAAATCCCTCAAAAAAGTCAAAACTGAGTTAGATCACTGTGAGAATTCAATTCCAAGTTCCTGCTGTACTGGCGGTTTCAAGTTGACTTCCAATTCTAATTACCTTCCCTTTTAGCTTGAGTTCTCCCAGAACAGTGACCAAGCTAAGTATTTGGAGGAAAGTGCTTTACAAAGAGGTTTTCTCCAGAGAAACCAGTCATGAAGTAGGAGAAGCAGGAGAGAAAATGGTGCGATTTCAGGAGTTTAAGCCCCAAAACTGATCCCACAGGGTTGTTCAGCATTTTATGTTCCATAAACATAAAAATGCATGTAAATTTTAACAGTCTCAGCTTAGATTTCAACTGGTTGACTAAAGCAGCCTTTCTAAAAGCATAATTATGAATTATGTATGTACTACAGTTAGTACCAAGTACATTTCTGTGCCATGGACTTCTTAAGTAAGAACACTGTTTTTATAATGATGTTGTACCACACCTTTATATTTATTATATATATTTATTACATATATATTTACACTGCCATTGCAAAGACAAAAAATTTTAATAATTTTTAAACAATTTTAAGCTTACATAGAATTGTAAAACAGTACATTTTTTTCCCTGAATTATTTGAGATTAAGTTGCTAACTTAATGCTCAACACTTCCTAGTACTTTAGTTTGTATTTCTAAAAAAGGATATTCTTCTACATGACCATAACACAATCATCTAAATCAGGACATTAATATTGACACATTCCTACCATCTAGTCCTCAGAACATTTCAAATATGACCAATTACCCCAATCATGTCCTTTATAGAAAAACACACTTGTTTAGGATCACATGTTACATTTATTTGTCATGTCTCTTTAGTTTCCTTTAGTCTGGGACCACCCTCAGTATTTCCTTGAATTTTATGACTTTGACCCTTTAAACAAGCCTGTTAAATTTTGTAGATAGCCCTCCTTACTGTTTCTTAAACTATACTCCTCTTCTCCAAATCCATAACCAACAACTTGTTCTTTTTCACCTTACTTACCTGAATACTGCAGAAGTTTTTAACTGGTTTTTGTGGATCCATTCTGACTTTGCCAGTTCTCTAGACCACTGTCTGAACGAATGCTCTAAAATGTCTGTCCTTCCCCAGATTAAAAGCTTTTACTATTCCACCGTCCTCCTAAAAATTCAAGAACAACTTAGAGCAATCAAAAGTTTGAGTTTTACCAAGTAACCCAAACTTGGAAAATGGTGTGTGACCAGAAATGGATCCAGACACTTTTTTTTTAAACATCTGTATTGGAGTATAATTGCTTTACAATGTTGTGTTAGTATCTGCTGTACAACAAGGTGAATCAGCAATACATATACATATATCCCCATTTCTCCTCCCTATTGCGTCTCCCTCCCACACTCCCTATCCCAACCCTCTAGGTGGTCACAAAGCACCGAGCTGATCTCCCTGTGCTATGCAGCTGCTTCCCACTAGCTATCTATTTTACTTTTGATAATGTATATATGTCAATGCCACTCTCTCACTTCATCCCAGCTTACACTTCCCCCTCCCTGTGTCCTTAAGTCTATTCTCTACGTCTGCGTCTTTATTCCTCTCCTGCTCCTAGGTTCTTCAGAACCATTTTCTTTTTTATTGAATGCAAACTAAGACCACTTGACTGTTACTGAAATGAATAGCCCAGTTTGCTTTTTTTTTTTTTAAAGAAATTCACGTTCTTTTATTTACTTATTTATGACTGTGTTGAGTCTTCATTTCTGTGTGAGGGCTTTCTCTAGTTGTGGCAAGTGGGGACCACTCTTCATCGCGGTGCGCGGGCCTCTCACCATCGCAGCCTCTCTTGTTGCGGAGCACAGGCTCCAGACGCGCAGGCTCAGTAATTGTGGCTCACGGGCCCAGTTGCTCCGTGGCATGTGGTATCTTCCCAGACCAGGGCTCGAACCCGTGTCCCCTGCATTGGCAGGCAGATTCTCAACCACTGCGCCACCAGGGAAGCCCCCATTTTCTTTTTTTAGATTCCATATATATGTGTTAGCATACGGTATTTGTTTTTCTCTTTCTGACTTACTTCACTCTGTATGACAGACTCTAGGCCCATCCACTTCACTCCAAATAACTCAATTTCGTTTCTTTTTATGGCTGAGTAATATTCCATCATATACAAGTGACACATCTTCTTTATCCATTCATCTGTCAATGGACACTTAGGTTGCTTCCATGTCCTGTCTAATGTAAATACTACTGCAGTGAACATTGTGGTACATGACTCTTTTTGAATTATGGTTTTCTTGGGTTATATGTCCAGTAGTGGGATTGCTGGGTCATATGATAGTTCCAATTTTACTTTTTTAAGGAACCTCCATACTGTTCTCCATAGTGGCTGTATCAATTTATATTCCCACCAACAGTGCAAGAGCGTTCCTTTTCTCCACACCCTCTCCAGCATTTATTGTTTGTAGATTTTTTGATGATGGCCATTCTGACCAGTGTGAGGTGATACCTCATTGTAATTTTGATTTGCATTTCTCTAATGATTAGTGATGTTGAGCATCCTTTCCTGTGTTTGTTGGCAATCCAGATATCTTCTTTGGTGAAATGTCTACTTAGGTCTTCCACCCATTTTTGGATTGGGTTGTTTGTTTTTTTGATATTGAGCTGCATGAGCTGCTTGTATATTTTGAAGATTAATCCTTTGTCAGTTGCTTCATTTGCAAATATTTTCTTCCATTCTGAGGGTTGTATTTTCATCTTGTTTATGGTTTCCTTTGCTGTGCAAAAGCTTTTAAGTTTCATTAGATCACATTTGTTTATTTTTGCTTTTATTTCCATTTCTCTAGGAGGTGGGCCAAAAGATCAATAAAACTAAAAGCTGGTTCTTTGAGAAGATAAACAAAATTTATAAACCATTAGCCAGACTCACCAAGAAAAAGAGGGAGAAGACTCAAATCAACAGAATTAGAAATGAAAAAGGAGAACTAACACCTGACACTGCAGAAATACAAAGGATCATGAGAGATTACTACAAGCAACTATATGCCAATAAAATGGACAATCTGGAAAAAATGGACAAATTCTTAGAAAAGCACATCTTTCCGATACTGAACTAGGAAGAAATAGAAAATATAAACAGACAAATTACAAGCACTGAAATTGAAACTGTGATTAAAAATCTTCCAACAAACAAAAGCCCAGGATCAGATGGCTTCACAGGCGAATTCTATCAAACATTTAGAGAAGAGCTAACACCTATCCTTCTCAAACTCTTCCAAAATATAGCAGAGGGAGGAACACTCCCAAACTCATTCTACGAGGCCACCATCACTCTGATACCAAAACCAGACAAAGATGTCACAAAAAAAGAAAACTACAGGCCAATATCACTGATAAACATAGATGCAAAAATCCTCAACAAAATACTAGGAAACAGAATCCAAGAGCACATTAAAAGGATCAAACACCATGATCAATTGGGGTTTATCCCAGGAATGCAAGGATTCTTGAACATAGGCAAATCAATCAATGTGATACACCATATTAACAAATTGAAGGATAAAATCCATGTGATAATCTCAATAGATGAAGAAAAAGCTTTGGACAATATTCAACATCCATTTATAATAAAAACCCTCTAGAAAGTAGGCATAGAGGGAACTTACCTCAACATAATAAAGGCCATATAAGACAAAACCACAGCCAACATCATTCTCAATGGTGAAAAACTGAAATCATTTCTTCTAAGATCAGGAAAAAGACAAGGTTGCCCACTCTTACGACTATTATTCAACATAGTTTTGGAAGTTTTAGCCACGGCAATCAGAGAAGAAAAAGAAATAAAAGGACTCCAAATCGGAAAAGAGGAAGTAAAGCTGTCATTGTTTGCAGATGACATGATACTATACATAGAAAATACTAAAGATGCTACCAGAAAACACTAAAGCTAATCAATGAATTTGGTAAAGTAGCAGGATACAAAATTAATGCACAGAAATCCCTTGCATTCCTATACACTAATGATTAAAAATCTGAAAGAGAAATTAAGGAAACATTCCCGTTTACCAATGCAACAAAAAGAATAAAATACCTAGGAATAAACCTACCTAAGGAGACAAAAGACCTGTATGCAGAAAAGTATAAGACACTGATGAAAGAAATTAAAGATGATACAAACAGATGGAGAAATATACCATGTTCTTAGATTGGAAGAATCAACATTGTGAAAATGACTGCACTATCCAAAGCAGTCTACAGATTCAATGCAATTCCTATCAAACTACCAATGACATTTTTCACAGAACTAGAATAAAAAATTTCACAATTTGTGTGGAAACATAAAAGACCCTGAATAGCGAAAGCAATGTTGAGAAAGAAAAACGGAGCTGGAGGAATCAGGCTCCCTGACTTCAGACTATACTACAAAGCTATAGTAATCAAGACAGTATGGTACTGGCACAAAAACAGAAATATAGATCAATGGAACAGGATAGAAAGCCCAGAGATAAACCCACGCACATATGGTCACCTTATCTTTGATAAAGGAGGCAAGAATATACAGTGAAGAAAAGACAGCCTCTTCAGTAAGTGGTGCTGGGAAAACTGGACAGCTACATGTAAAAGAATGAAATTAGAACACTCCCTAACACCATACACAAAAATAAACTCAAAATGGATTAAAGACCTAAATGTAAGGCCAGACAGTATAAAACTCTTAGAGGAAAACAAAGGCAGAACACTCTATGACATAAATCACAGCAAGATCCTTTTTGATCCAGACACTTTTATACAACAATGTTTAAACATTTTAGGTGAGGATCTCTTACCCTAAACAACTACTTTCAGTTCCTTATATTTTTCCAGACCACTCAGTACCTGAACATGAGTATCTCATCCAAAAAAAAAAAAAAAAAAGACAGTGTAACCTGTATTTAGAATGTTACTCTTATCCATTCTGAGATTCTGGTTTCAAAGCCTGGAATACTATCATAAAACAACACAATAGATCCTAATGTCAGCAATTTTTAACAACCTTCCATTACACAATGTTCACTTTGTCACCTAAAAAGAGGAGAATCAATTCTGCCCCAGCCACAGGAGTAGAATCAGCAAAACCATCCAAGACGAGTGGCATTATTGATATAAGAAGGTTTTTTGTTGTTTGAAATATACTTTTTGAATGTTTCAACCTGAAATATCTCTTAGGTACAGTTAATTCTTCTAATGCAGTGGTTTACTGTAGTTAGTGTTTGGGTTTGTATTTCTCTTAGTTTTACTAAGAGATTTTAAAGTATCCTGAAAAACCATCCTTCTGTTGATTTTGTTTGGCAAAATTAATGCTTCAATAAAATTGTGCTCTGAGATAAAATAGATATAAGTCTATCCTATGTAGATGAAACTAAAAGTCTAAATATTTATGATTAATTTTAGGAGATTGGCACACCCTCATCTATAACTTCATAATGTTTTGAAAGATAAGTTCAGATTTTCAGTTTTTATTTTACACATCAGAAAATGGAAGTGTCTTGAATCATAATAAGTCATAAATTTTATTCAAAACGTTTTTCAAAATGGTCAAGTATTTAATGGGTCACATATTTTTGCATACTATAATCTATCATGTAAATTTACTGTATGTCAGTGAATGAAAAAATAAATGATTAAATATAAACTCATTTTTCATTGTGTTTGGCATGAAAGAGCTACAGAACAGAGAGTTTACAATTATGGTATTGTTATAGATTTTAATGATCTATTGATATTTTCTCTTTTTAATAGAATCATCCTGTCTACTTGACTTACTTAATCAGATCATTCTAAAAGTGATCATCATGTAAAAAACCAAATAGGCATATAGGCTTACATTTCAAATTTTTTTATAGTTTATATACTAATTAAATTGAATATAAGAATTTTCTCACTCTGATTCATTTCCAATATGGTATTTGCACGTTGAGGGCATATACTTTCTGACAAAATGACTTTTTTTTTTAAAGCCAACGACAAGATATTTTCTCAAAAATTTTAAGATACGATGAGCCCTACATCAGTTTGCAATTCAGGAAAGTTTCCAACAACACTCCATTTTTCAGTTTTTGACATAATGAAATATACAATATATGCAAGCACATCTTTATTCATTCATTCAAGTATTTATTGATGAATTTCTACATGGCCGATTAACTATTAGATTTATGTGTCCTTTATGTTTGTATTTTAAAGGTAAATTATAGAATCAAAATCATTATTCAAAGGTAGAAGAAGGGATGAAATGATTGTGAAATAACAATTTGAAGTGAAAGGATTAGACTAGAAAAATTGATTAAAACAATCCAATAACTCATCTGAGAGTTTTGCTCCACCCATTTAAATACTAATCACAAGTGACCACAGGGAGACGCAGAGAAATGCTGCTCAGTTTCCCCTTTAGAGAAGGAGCCAGTGGACAGTTTCCACCTCTCAGCTCCTTCAAGGTCTACCTCAGCTGCAGAGACCCACCTCGCCGTAAACCATGCCATCCTGGGGCAGCCCCACATTCAGTCACTTCACGAAAGGGGGATCCAAAGCTTGAGCCATTTGGAAAGAGAAAAGGACAACTCTGATGAATACTTCACGTTCCAGATGTTCACAATGAGTTAGCTGAGGCTTCAGACCTCCAGACCTGGGTCACAGTTTGATTTCTTCCTCTTCAATACTGCTTCTTCACCCATTTTCAGAGGCATTGATCTTTACAAAATACCTTGTATCGCAAACACCATCTCAGCCTCTGCTTCTAGAGAGCTAGAGCTGTGACATCTCCTTTAATGCATAAGGGGAAAAAAAGCAGGACTTAGTCAAATCTGGTATATCAGAGATGGTATTGTAAAAACATGGCAAAGAGAACACTGGATTGGAAATGGAAATTGAGAAACCTGGGCACAAGAGAGGTCCTTACTGTACTAACTTAGTTTGTGGCCGGCCTCTCACAAATCCTGGGGCACTGGCCTTTTCAATTGTCAAGTTAGCAGGCAGGCTGATAATATCACTGCCGCTTCCAGAGCCGCCGCACTATAAGCTAACCCAGTAGTTCTCAAGTGCCTTTCTGTGGGCTCAGGACATCCATTATAGCTTTCAGCAACCCGTGGAAAATGAGAAAGGTAGGGTAAAGTAGTGAATTATAAGCTAACTCAGTAGTTCCCAAATACCTTTCTGTCGGCTCAGGCCATCCATTATAGCTTTCAGCAACCTGTGGAAAAATGAGAAAGATGGGGTAAAGTAGTGAATTTTTCAAAGAGTTAAATGTACTCGATTTGTTTTATTTTTGAATCAGTTCCTTTCTCCTCTTAAATTTTTGGCTTTAAAATATCCTCTTTTTTTTTTTGGAAATCGTGAGTTCATTAGGTAATGGTTCCTTTTTGTTTGTTTTTGTGTTGTTTATAATGTTTTACAGGCAAATCAAAGTTAGTGGCAGCTACCCAGGCCATCTTTGCACTGGTACTTCAAACTTCCACTGAATGGCAACACTCATTGTGAACCACTGATCTCAACATTTCACCACAAAATATGCATTTAATTGATACAGATACTGATTGACTTAATTGATACTGATACACAAAAACCAATTAGGGAGAACAGGAGGCATGGATTCATGTTCAATGAACTATGTTTTATGTAAATTTACATATAGTTCTGGTCAGCTTTTGAATTCTGGAGAAGGTGGCACTTCAACATGTATTCCCATTGCAGAATCTCTCCTCTTAATAACTGCCACCATTTTATTCAAAAGTCTGGGTTTATCTACTTTAAGGGAAAAGAAAAAAAAAATCTAGAATAAATGGTCCCAAGATTTCCATTTCTCAGCTGTTTGAGTTGACCTCTCCAAAATTACTAAAAGCATAGACAAAGGATCCTTTTTCCAGTCCTCCTTCATTTATCTCAGAAATATCTTGTCAGCAGCAACCGTTCATCTACCCAAATCTAACGCCTTCCTCCTTCTTCATAGGCAATTTAACATAGTGTAACAACAACTTCAGTGGATGGGAGTCAATATTTATGAGAGTGCCAAGTAATATTGTGAATAAGATTGAGAGAAGGCTTTAACAAACCAGCACGTTCATAGTGTAAATCAATCCTCAAATGCTAAGTATTCTCCTACCTCAATGACCAGTATTATCACTACTTCCTTTCCCAGTCAACTGGTGACTTCCTCCTGCCCATTCTTTTCCTCTTCCATGAAAGCAAGT